>NC_133970.1:35111756-36323631 GCF_031877795.1 Strix aluco
CTGATTCAGCAAGCAACTTTATCACACATCTGCATGTTCAAAACTGAGTTTCAGTTATTCAATTATTAATGCAGCTGGTGGAAACATGGAGGTGACTGCTAAAGGGTCTGCAAAGATTTTCTATAGAAATTTTTTGGATAATCTGAGCAGATGGATTATATGGCATCCCATACTTCTTGTGGACTTTAATAACTGCTTTTATAGATTCTTGGTTTTTTTAAGTAGCACAGAAATAGCCCAGTAAAATGACCATGATTTTATTTCTATATGTTCATGCATTGTTTTAATATCCACTTTAATATTTCTTTTAACAGGAGTGAAATTAGGGTCCATTATTTGTCTGGTGTTTTTGATGACTACATAAGATGTCCTCACACTTATTTAATTCATTGAAAGAACCATAACCTAATAAACTAATTTTAACTTATTTCCTAGGAAATCCTGGTAAAATAACAAGCTAGAATTCAAGAGTTTACCACTCTGTTCTTTCAGGAATATCCAAGAGTTTGATCACTTGCCTTCATCTCTTGTTATCTCAGGTTTCTTTTCCTGCAGATGAATGATCTGCAGCTCTTTTATTATGCACTGGTGATATTATTCTGTCTTGGTGCCCAGTGTCATCGGATGATTTACTTTAGCAGTTAGCATGAAAGAAAAAATATATAATTTTCATTTTTTACATGCCAAAGATGAAACTTTGGGTTACTTTGCATAATTCATATCACCATACAATCCTTTCCTTTCTATGATATCAGGATTAATGTTAGTACTGATGCTATTTTATTTGTCTGAAGTAGCTGACTTCAGGGTTTTTCTTTCTGTTACTGAGCTGTTCTTAATTCATGAACCCCCTTTGACTTTGAAAAGCTATGCAAGGTGTGTTGGAGTACTCACCAACCCCGCTTAAGGGAAATTCTTGTTGTTAAAATGCTTCTGAGCAGATTAGAGGAGAGAAGGTTGAGAGCTCTAAATTAAGCTCTTGATTTGGCTTAATTATTATTATCTTCCAATAATTATTATCAATTTGTATTTTAGAGAGAAAAATACATACACTCATTTAGTAAACTTTTGAAAAATGTAATGTCTGACAAAATATCAAAGTAGAATATTTCTGACTTAAGCTCACAATATATCAGAAGAGAGCACAAAACTTCAATTTATTGAGAACTTTGCACTCAGACGCAATGAATGTGTACTCTCTTCTCAGCTCTAGGCATTATTAATGCAGAGAACAAATGGGAGAAGGAAGATAAAGGCCTCAGAAAGCAAATAAATGTGGGTTGATATGAAAAACTGAACTGATAGATGAGGAAATCTTATACTTAATCAGAAATTACAAATAATAAATTAATTTTGAAAAATGCAATCAAAATCAGAGAGGGGCATTTTAGCTTTGTTTCTGTATTTTAAAAAGTGTAAACGATGTGATACACAGTCAAATTTGAAAACATGTATAGAATAAAAAGTGTTGGGTTTAAAATAATTTAAAACAAATTAAAAAGCAAAGTTCACAAGAAATACTGCAGAAGCTGAAAGACTAAGTTTATCATGGTGAATGAGGAAAATGGAAAATAGAGGGGTGAGATATAATGTAAAATCAATGGATATTTATAAATAAAACATTGCAAAGTTCAAACTGTGGAAAAAGGTACCATAAGAATTCAACTAATAAGACAGTATTAGCAATAAAAAATATTTTTTTATATAAAGAGGAAACTATTTATGGAAAAAAGGCTATTTATAAGGCTATTTATATAAAGAGGAAACTAAAGATGGAAATAATAATGCAAACTTTACTAATCAATATGCATTACTTCCCCACATGCAGCATACTTGACAGAGGATATGAGTCTGCTGTAGCTTGCAGACAGATGACTCAGGCACCAAAACTTGTATATAAACCTAAAGCATGTAATGAGTGAATACCATAATTACATTATATATAAATCACATAATATATTATTAAATTGAACTAAATATAGCAGCTAGTGTTGGCAGTACCATTCTTCATTTTGGAGGCTGGTCTATTTTATAAAAGACTATGATCTTGCAAGTGAACATATGCCTCCAATGCATACATATCTACACACATTCTTCTTCTCCAGTGGGCAAGATGCTGTGACAGCTAACTTTTTCATATAAAACAACTACTACATTACAATTGAACATGCAAATTATTTTCCAAACTTTTATTTCTCCTTGAAATAAATTTTTCTAGGAGCATTTCTATTAGACTTTTCTCAACAAAGGTTCTTTTGGATCAAAACCCATTTTTCTTCTGAACTGGTAACAGTTTGGCAGTACGGCAAATTCCAATTAGATATTAGGAAAAATAATTTGACAAGAAGGGTGGTCAAACATTGGAATAAGTTGCCCAGAGAGGCTGTGGGATCTCCATTTTTCGAGACTTGACTTACAGCCCTGAGTAACCTGATCCAACCCTGGAGTTGGATCTAACTGCAAAGCTGGCCTTGCTTTCAGTAGGGAATTGGACCAGATAACCTCCAAAATTCCCCTCCATGCTAAATGATTTGGTGATTCTGTGAACTAAGGATGGGGTTCCTTTCATCTGACTAAAAGTATGTTTATAGGACTATCTAGATGATTATCCTATGGGGAAAGACAAGTACTTACAGAAGCAAATTCAACTCAACACCTTAGTCAGTTTTCTCAGACTGGGACACTTATTCTTCATGCTTTTGTCTCTCCATGAATTGCAAGAAAAAAAGATGACCATCTGAGACTTGATATATAACTTCTACATAATCTCAGGTGAGATGGATTCCAACTTGAGGAACACTTTTTTGATCAATTGCAGCTACATGTTTATACTGTGCTTAACAGATAAAACTAATAGAAAGATAACACAATATGGTGATTTAACACTGCTTGCTACCACATATACCATAACCAACAGATGCACCATTTCAACAGCACATTTTCCATCTGTGTAACAGAGAAGTATCTGACTTGGAGTTTCTTTTTGAATGGGGCACATATTTGAAAGATTATTCTCCAGCATGCAGATTAGAACAGCTCTTGTATCACACCGTATGGCTAACAGATTGAGATTGAATTTTTACATAATCTGCATACTTTCGCCTAGAGTTAGCTAAATCTATATTTTTCTAAAAGCAATTCCAATAGAGGGCAGTACCTTGATGAACTATCCTGTTGTAATTTACAGGCATGCCCAGAGAGCCATAGGCACAGAGTGTTCCTATATTCTATGTGAGATATCAACAAGCCCCAAGGTCACAGATTACAGAAACATTTAATAAAGGCATGTAAAAGGTGATCAAAAGAGCACAGTGTAGATGATCCCATGTTATAAGATTTTGCGTTCCCTCAGCAATAAAAAATAATTGCAGGAAATTTGCTGGGCAAAGGTTATAAAAATAATCAGCTATTAATGAATGTATCTACAAATACTTGGTTGCTACTTCTGTTAACTGTAGTATCAGGTACAAGCAAAGTGACATGCTAAAAATTCCTATATTCATTAATTGTATTTTCCAATAACAGATTTTAAATAAGATTTACTAAGAGTGAGAGCAACATCAAGAAAAAGGGATCTTCTATTACAGTGTCTTCCTTGCCCATCTTGTCTGATTGGGTCTCCCCATTGCAGGCAAATAATTCAGCTGCTGTATTGTCTCAGCTTTGCAACAAAAGCTGTTAATACATTTTAGTATGAAGAATGTTACCTCATTATGTCCACATTTTATCAATGAGTTCTTCACTGTAAAACCTGAATCTGGTGATTAAATCCACCTGAACTTTTGCACTATAGTAATTATAATATAAGGTTATAATTTAAATAATTTTATCAAGAATGACTATTATCATCTATTCACAAACCTGGAGCACAGGTTAGAACTTCCACCCTTCCAGAGAAGCTTAAATGAGATGACAAAGTGAAAATCTCCATACAAACACACATGACAAACTTGTTCCTGACTGGAAAATTTCTGAAGCAAAGCAATTTTGTCAGCAACTGCCAATTTCTTGAAATGAAAGCACTTTGCAAAAAGCACCAGTTTTAATTACACTTCATGCATATCCAGTCAGCTATGGCACACGCAGTTACAGTCTAACGAAAATTGTCGTTCTCCCTATCAACTCATTTGGCTGGGGCTTCAAGATCCTCATCTTTAAGTCAGTCTAGGTATAGGACAGCCCCAACAACCTGCCATTTCCCCAGGTTTGTCAAGATCAAGGGAATTCTTGCTATTCTTCCAGGTTAGATGCAGCCTGCTGAATTTCTCCTCCTCAGATCAATATGATCCTTGTTCCTGGGACTACTAGCCTCCAGTTGACCTTTCCCTTCTGTCAGCATATTCATGAAACTGGTTGTCATGCAAAAAAGCATATAGGGCTTTTGTTTGTTTTTATTTTCTTAACTAAGTTCATCTCCTTGATATTTTTCTAAGTTAACTGATATTAACAAAACTAATTCAACTCCATCAAAGACATATTCCCTCCATACATATGCTAATCTTGCCTTCACTTTGTACAAAAATATGCCCTAAACTATGATGACAAATTCATATGAATAAAGATGAAAAAATTATACAATATAGTTACATGTGAAAAGAGGTTAAAAATATTATATACTTGTTTTCATAATGCATCCTTCAACCTTGCATACACTTTATTCCTCTCAGACACTGGCATTTCTGCCCCCATTGTGCTCTAATTTCTGGTTTGCCAAATGACCTCTGCAAACAAAATTTAGTGAAGGGAATGGGACCTTGCCCCTCTTGTATGAAAGCAAAGGCAGATCTCTGTGTATAATGAGCTTGATTCTACATTGTTTTCTTTAGGTGCAAGGATGAAAGGAAGCTGTTGGTCTTTGTTATATGTGTAAACTACAACAGGGTTCCTTTAACTTACAGATCTGATGTCAAGTTTCTATGGCCTTAAATGCAAGAGGGACTAAAGTGTAATGCTATGGAGAAGGTCCTGAAACAGATGTGATGCAGCTGTCAGCAAATGAAGAGTGAAAGCTGGCAGACATGTCCTAAGTAACACAAGTTAGATAACTCTTCCTGCAGCAAAACCCTCTGCAGAAAAGGAACTGCTACAAAAGAAAGAATTTTCCAGTTGAGGAACCCTGTGTGCTTTAAAGTCACCATTAATTTCTGTCTCAAAGATTAACCTAAAGCCCCAACAATAAGCTTATTTTACTTCAAAATGAGTGGATACAGTCACCAGTATTTCTACCTCAAGGATCCTGGCCAGTTACCTTCACTTACCCGCTTATGAAGACGTTCTGCTTCCTCCTGATATGCAGCAAGCTGTTGCTTCCATTGTTTTACATTGGCAGTGGACTCCAGCAGGGCTGCTGTGAGCTTAGCATTATTACCCTTGAGTGTGGCCAGTTCTGCCTCCCAATGCTTGCTGATTGTTGAACTGCAAAAACAGAATGAGAATGGTCAGAGCCCTCAAATATCTTCTTTCTCTTTTTTTTTAAATGTCTTTTTTTTTTTTCAAAAAATCCAGGAAAAATAGAATTATGCAAAAATCCTATGACTGAATGTCCAAATGAGAATCCAAGTGCTCAAATCATCAAAACTTTAGATTCAGAAAATATTAATCAACAGATTTTTTCAATATAGGTATATCATTATTGGAAAACAACCCTCTCAGTTCAACAAGGTACTTTTTTTTAATAAAATGTTAAGGATGATGAAATCCAAATCAGCTTCCCAAAAGCAACAGCATGTAATTCTAGAATATGTATATGACTAGTCACCATTTTAATATATATGTATTGAGAGTAAGTGCTTTTTTAATCTATTACTTTATGAAATATATTGTAAAAAAAGATTTGTCACCAACTTGATTAGAGAGAGCTAATGTAGTGCTTTGGAACTACAGCTTAGTTGTCTTAATGTAAATCTTCTATTCCTGAAATATACTTTCTTTATTAAATACCATATTTAATTTCTATCTACAAATTCAAAAGTCTTGAATTTCAACACCATAATACTGTTAATGTGCCTTTCTTCAGTAATATCAGCAAAGAGACCAAAGATCAAGGAGCATAGATATATTATTGCTTCATTTCAAAGAGGAAGCTGATGTTGGGGTTTCTTTAAGTAGCCTATGGAGGAACAATCCTTGCCTAGAGTTTAGTTATTCTCTGAGGAAACACAGGACTTCATTTTTCACAGATAATTAGTCTGTCATCATCCACAGACCCTATCCTTGCACTCAGTATGCAAGGGAAAAACATCTCAGACACATCAGGTGAATGTATTAGTATGCAAATAGTTCATTAATGTTTACTTGTATAGCATCAACAGCGTGTGAGGTGCAAACTTATATGGAAAATACATATAGAAAATAATTATTTTTTCTAATTAGCTTACTATTAAAGGCATAATTGAAAATCAGTGATCTGTAACTCTGGCCAAAATGATTTTGTATATAGGTTTATGGTGAATTACAAGTAATTAGTATAATATTGTTATAATAAATATATTTTAATATCCTTAATTTAATTATAAATTATTATTTTTATTTTGCATGTAAGTTTATAGGTTTATTTGAACTTTGTACATGTGAACAATTAAACATTCTGCTACCATTTTGCCCACCGAGTTTCTTTTGCTCACTTCATGCATATGCACAGTGCATCCCATAAAAGCATACTTCAAAACCATTGATTCCTATAAAAGTTCCTTAGGTGTTCAAAGCCAACCAGTCACTGAGGAACATTCATTACCAATTCAGATCACATCTACCATTTCACTAAAACGTGATGTCTGATTCTTTCACGCTCCAGGATTTCCTTCCAAATACACCATTTTGTCCCCTTGAACAGGAATACAAGTTCCTTCAGAAGAGGGATATGGGTTCTTTCAAATTGCTCTAGCATTTCATGATCTATTCAACTAATTAGAAGTTCACCACTGGAAATTTTAAATCTTAAATGACTAAACTAAAGTAACAATAATCCTATTTCATCAAGGAACACTGACTCACATATGAAAGAAGATGAGAATGAATTTTTGTAATAATGTCTACTCTTCTGTTTCTCTGTTCAGATTTACTTTTCATTTATAGTAGCACAGCAGATCAAAAAATTCCATAGAAAACATGCTTAAAAAATCTAGTTCATTATCATATTCACAATTCCTCCTTGATGTTCTGATTCAGCAAACAAATATCCACACCAGCAATTTCATGCAAGTAATCCCATTTAGTAGTCCTGCTATGGCCAGGACTAGTAACTAATTGTGTGTGCATGACATGTATACTTGTTTACAAAATGTGCCTTACTACTCATTTTTCCTCACAGAAAAAAAATTTTATATTGATGTAATGCAGCAGAGGATAAAAATCTTTGTATCCAGGACAGTTACAGGATGAGAACTGTTTGGTCACTTAATATCCTAATTTAAGATGCAAAAAGGGTAGCGAATGCATTTTTTTCAGTGCAATAATTTATATACCCACAATGATAGAAGGTAAATTTATAAGCCATGAAGATCCCAGAAGACAGACTCCTAGCTAGTGCTGAGTAATAATGCGAGGGGGATTCGTGGCATGTTTCATCTTCACCTTTGCCCAGTGCCTTACTGCCCTGCCAAGAAAGCAGTCAGGAGCTCTGAAGTTATTGCTTGTACACTGAAATGTCAGCATTAAATACGAAGCATGTATTTTCTATTACTGCTATGGCTACCCTGGCTCAAAGGCTAGAAGGTTACTTTGGAGCTGGTTATTTTCAAATTGGTTGTTTTCAATGGGACTACACTAGTATTATTTCTCAATCGTACTTTTTATCCCTAAGAGATCTACACAGTGGGCATGAACATGTCTATTGCAATGCAGATGTTATTTGCTTGTAGCATATACTGTTTTCTTCTACAAATAATTTCTACTGTATTTTCTACAGATTGTACTATGGCTCCATAAAATAGAAATGTATTACTTAAATTAGTCTAGTTTTGTATCTGATAATACACAATGACTTCCCAATTATTTAGACTTATCCTGTTTCTTCTTATAAATCTCCACATTCTCTTACATAAACACAGCAATGTGATGGATATCACACCAAGAAACGCAGAACTAAAGATGTAAAATTTTGTTTCATAAAATCATAATTTGATTAAAATAGCCCATAACCAATCCTGGCAGTGCTGACTTACTTTTTTCAAATACTTTCTTGACAAAGTAAAAACAAATAAAATTAAAATTCTGCTTTGTGGATTATTTTGATTAAAACTGGACTTATTTGGATTTAAATTAATTATTCTAAGACCAGATAAAATCACACCTACAGCAGGCTGTTCTTAAGCTAGACTAAGAGTATCTGCATTTATGCCTATATCTGTAGAGCTACATTGGTTCAAATTTATCAACAATTCCAGAGGGAACACTGAGAAACATATGGTTCAGGCACAATGAGAATTCTCCCTCAGAAGAGAAGATGCTGGGGCTAACACCCAGGACAGGGAACACACAGGTCTAGAAGCTGAAAGCCCACACATGGAGCTCCCAACTGCTAGAGCCCATGGTCAAAATTTTGATTGTGAAACAGCTGCACTACACTCCCTCAGTATAGGTACAGAAGGTCTGCATGTACTCTTTCTCTCTAAAACCTTTTACTTAATTCCTGTTTGAAAGGCTTTTTGCTAAAAAGAATTGATTCTGCCCTCAAAGCATTAGACTGTGTCATAGGAAATACATGCACAGCTCTGTCAGGTTGTTTTAACAGTTGTAAATATCTAAACCAAAACCAAATCATTCTTCATGCATCCTGACATTATTTGCTCTAGGAAGCACATGAAATATGAACACTTATTCGGTGATCAAAATGATCCAAACTGCAACGTAACTTCTGCCAGAACACCTTTCAGTTTTATGCCGTGGCACAGAGCTGTATGTATACATTGGGGGACACAGGAACACACACGTTTGCAGTCCTGAGGCACAAGAATTCAACTTGCACACGTATTTTGTTTTGTTCTGAAAGCTATCCATCCCTTTTCTGGCAGTGTTACAATTTTAACGGTTATTTCTTCAGCCCTGTCAGAATTAACATCACTGACTGCCTGGCACACTCAAAGATTTAAGACATTCTTTAAAAAAAGAGACATCCTTAACACTCCTGCTTGTTGTCTGTTTCTCATCATGAAAAGCTTCACCAAACTTTTAAAAATATCATAACAGAGGATAAAGCCTGGTCATTTCCCTTGTGAAACTTCTGAACGTCTGAAAATAAGATAACAAGGTGCTTTGCAAGCATCACTACATTAGTGCCAAATACAAGAGGGAGAATGGGCCTCTAATGGATAACAGCAAAATATGAGTTTTATTGGCTCAACTGATCATGCTATACAAAAAAATACTTCCATAAAACAGGTTTAGGTCATACTTATTGCATGGAAAATTATCTTTACAGTGACAGCTGTTCACGGGATTGTAAGTGCTTCTCTCTGAATCTTCGATCCTTGGTGCAGGCCACAGTATCTGGTACATATGTAACATCAGACACGTCCACAGTCAGAACACCACATGGTGCTTCATCGTGAAGGCAAAGGATTTGAAGTCAGATATTTAACATCTCCAATAATTTGATCACTACCACAAAACACTCCTAGAACAACTGCTGACTGGTATCATATGGTATAACTGTGACACCCCCTGAAAATTCAAGTAAGAGCCAATGATCTTCCACACTTTTAGGCATTCTGACCAATTAACATCAAGCCAATCTCCATTCTCATTGGGAATTACTTACAACTCCAGGAAGTCACTGAGGAATAGTTTTGCTATCTGTCCATCTGTGACCTGAATAGAGTGCCAGAGGCTATAAATGCATGATTATCTTTCTCTGCAAACTAGGTCACTTAAGGAAAATTAATCCAAAAATCTCCAGTCACCACATTTAGCTAGTTGGAGAAGGCTTGTGAAGGTGGGGGCAGGGAGCACACATTAATGAGTTGCATTCAGAATTGTTATTTCGAGAGATGCCTTCATGAAACAAAAAACCAAAAGCAGTCCAAATCAAGAGATGTTTTCTGCTTTTTTCAATCAGTATCGCTTATTCATTGTTTGCCGAGTTTTACAGAATCACAGGATCACAGAATCATCTAGGTTGGAAAGGACCTTGAAGATCATCTAGTCCAACCGTTAACCTAGCATTGGTAGTTTCCAACTACACCATATCCCTCAGCGCTATGTCAACTCGACTCTTAAACACCTCCAGGGATGGGGACTCCACCACCTCCCTGGGCAGCCCATTCCAACACCTAACAACCCGTTCTGGAAAGAAATGCTTCCTAATATCTAGTCTAAACCTTCCCTGGTGCAACTTGAGGCCATTCCCTCTTGTCCTATCGCTTATTACTTGGTTAAAGAGACTCATCCCCAGCTCTCTGCAACCTCCTTGCAGGTAGCTGTAGAGGGCGATGAGGTCTCCCCTCAGCCTCCTCTTCTCCAGACTAAACAACCCCAGTTCCCTCAGCCGCTCCTCGTACGACCTGTGCTCCAGACCCTGCACCAGCTTCGTTGCCCTTCTCTGGACACGCTCGAGTAATTCAATGTCCTTTTTGTAGTGAGGGGCCCAAAACTGAACACAGTCATCGAGGTGCGGCCTCACCAGTGCCGAGTACAGGGGTAAGATCACTTCCCTGTCCCTGCTGGCCACGCTATTTCTGATACAGGCCAGGATGCCATTGGCCTTCTTGGCCACCTGGGCACACTGCTGGCTCCTGTTCAGCCATCTGTCAATCAACACCCCCAGGTCCCTCTCTGACTGGCAGCTCTCCAGCCACTCCTCCCCAAGCCTGTAGCGCTGCTGGGGGTTGTTGTGGCCCAAGTGCAGCACCCAGCATTTGGCCTTATTGAAACTCCTCCAGTTGGCCTTAGCCCATCGCTCCAGCCTGTCCAGATCTCTCTGCAGGGCCTCCCTACCCTCGAGCAGATCAACATTCCTACCCAACTTGGTGTCATCTGCAAACTTACTGAGGGTGCACTCGATCCCCTCGTCTAGATCATCAATAAAGATGTTAAACAGGAGTGGCCCCAAAACCGAGCCCTGGGGACACCACTCGTGACCGGCCGCCAACTGGATTTAACTCCGTTCATCACAACTCTTTGGGCCCGGCCATCCAGCTAGATTTTTACCCAGCAAACCATGCGATCATCCAAGCCTCGAGCAGCCAGTTTCGCCAGGAGAATGCTGTGGGAATCGGTGTCAAAGGCCTTACTGAAGTCAAGGTAAACTACATCCACAGCCTTTCCCTCATCCAATAAGCAGGTCGCCCTGTCGTAGAAGGAGATCAGGTTTGTCAAGCAGGACCTGCCTTTCATAAACCCATGCTGACTGGGCCTGATCATCTGGTTGTCCCACATGTGTTGTGTGATGGTACTCAGGATGAGCTGCTCCATCAGCTTCCCGGGCACCGAAGTCAAGCTGACAGGCCTGTAATTTCCTGGATCATCCTTCCGACCCTTCTTATAGATGGGCATCATATTGGCCAGTTTCCAATCTGTTGGGACCTCCCCGGTCAGCCAGGACTGCTGGTAAATGATGGAAAGCAGCTTGGCGAGCACCCCAGCCAGCTCCTTCAGCACCCTTGGGTGTATCCCATCTGGTCCCATAGACTTGTGTGTGTCTATGTGATGCAGTAGGTCACTGACTGTCTCCTCCTGGATTGCGGGGAGGTCGTTCTCCCAGTCTCTGTCCTCTGGCTGAGGAGGCTGGATTCCCTCAATACAACTAGTCTTGTTATTAAAGACTGAGGCAAAGAAGGCATTAAGGACCTCAGCCTTCTCCTCATCACTTGTTACCATGTTTCCTCCCGCGTCTAGCAGGGGATGGAGACTCTCCCTGGTCTTTCTTTTGCTGTTGACATACTTACAGAAACATTTCTTGTTGTCCTTGACTGCTGAAGCCAGGGTAATTTCCAGCTGGGCTTTAGACCTCCTGATTTCCGCCCTGCATAGCCTCACAGCCTCTTTGTAATCACTGTGAGTGGCTAGTCCCTTCTTCCAAAGGCTGTAAACTCCCCTTTTCTCCCTGAGTTGTAGCCAAAGCTCCCTGTTCAGCCAGGGGGGTCTTCTCTGTCGCCGGCTTCTCTTACAGCACCTGGGGACTGCCTGCTCCTGAGCCATTAAAACTTCCTTCTTAAAGAGTGCCCAGCCTTCCTGGACCCCTATACCCTTCAGGACCATCTCCCAAGGGATCCTTTCAAGCAGGTGCCTAAACAAGACAAAGTCAGCCCTTTTGAAGTCCAGGATGTCAGTTCTGCTTAGCCCTCTCCTGGCCTCTCTAAGAATAGAGAACTCTATTATTTCATGATCGCTGTGCCCTAGTCGGCCTCCAACCTCCACATCATCCACCAGTCCATCTCTGTTCACAAAGAGGAGATCCAGCAGGGCACCTTCTCTGGTCGGTTCACTCACCAGCTGTGTCAGGAAGTTCTCTCCCACACATTCCAGGAATCTCCGGGACTGGTCCCGCTCTGCTGTGTTGTATTTCCAGCAGATGTCTGGGAAGTTAAAGTCCCCCACAAGAACAAGGGCAAGCATTCGTGAAATTTCTCCTAAATACCTATAGAATATTTCATCCACCTCTCTGTCCTGGGTGGGTGGCCTATAGTAGACTCCTACTACAATATCTGCACTGTTGGCCTTCCCCCTGATTCTAACACAAAGACACTCTACTCTGTCTTCACTACACTTGTGCTCAAAGCAATCATAACAGTCCCTAACATACAGCGCCACCCCACCCCCTCTCCTTCGTTGTCTGTCCCTCCTAAAGAGCATGTAGCCCTCAACAGGTGCACTCCAGTCATGGGAGACATCCCACCATGTTTCTGTGATAGCCACAACATCATAATTTTCCTGTTTCATCATGGCTTCAAGCTCCTCCTGTTTGTTACCCATGCTGTGTGCATTGGTATACATGCACTTCAGATGGGCTGATGTTTTGTCCCCTTCCCCCTTCAAATCTAGTTTAAAGCTCTGTCAATGAGCCCAGCTAACTCCTGCCCCAAGATCCTCTTCCCCCTCTGGGACAGGTGCATTCCATCTAATGCCAAAAGGTCTGGTGCCCTGTATACCAACCCATGATTGAAAAATCCAAAGCCCTGATGGTAACACCAGTCTTGGAGCCACAAGTTCATCTGTTGAGTTCTCCTGTATTCTTTTTCATCCATCCCCCCAACTGAACGGATGGAGGAGAACACAATTTGTGCCCCCGACCCCTTAATCACTTTCCCCAAGGACCTGAAATCTCTCTTCATTGCTTTAGGACTTCTCCTAGTAATGTCATCACTATCTACCTGAAAAACCAGGAGAGGGTAGTAGTCCTTGGGTCTCACTAGAACGGGGAGTTTTGCCTTGAGGTCCTTGACGCGGGCCCCAGGGAGGCAGCAGACTTCCCTATGAAGTGGGTCTGGTCTGCATATGGGGCCTTCGGTACCCCTCAGAATGGAGTCACCCACTACAATGACTCTTCTGGGGTTCTTTTTAGAACTGGTTTTAATACCTGGTCTAGAATGACCCGGCCTTGGTGGACCTTGGTCTTCCTCCTTGTTTGTCTCGTTTCCTTCCTCCTTCTCTTCCTCACTCAAAAGTTCCAGGGCCCCGAATCTATTGTGAAGGGACACCATGGAGGGTGAGGGAGGTCGGGAGAGGTTTTTCTTGCCTCCCTGAGCAGGGACCTGTTTCCAGCCTCCCCCATCTCTTAGGGCCCCTCCTTCTGCCTGGTAGCAAGAGGATGAGGGATTACCTACCTCGTTTGGAGCCTCCATTTGCTCCTGTTGCTTTAGGGGTGCTAGGGTGTTACTCCACCAATCAAGTTCCCTTTCACACTCCCTAATACTTCTTAATCTCTCGACCTCTTCTTTGAGTTCCACCACCAGGCTGAGCAGGTCATCCAGCTGATCACAGCGCACACAGGTGTTATCACTGGTGCCTTCTGACAGGACTGACAGGCTCAGGCACTCCCTGCAGCCCGGGACCTGGACCGCTGCATGATATGCCAACACTATAAAACATGGTTTAAGCTTTATTTCAGATTTTAGAGAAATAAAGTATGTGCAGAATTATGCTTTATTAATATTTTATGGTTTTTAATATTGGATTCGTTGCTTAAAATGAATTAAGTTAAAAATTGGATTTCTTACTCTACTGTAGTCATGGTTTCAAAGAACTACAGTTATTCAAGAGCATGTAAATTCTTTTCTTCAGGTGTCACTGTGATCTACACTGCAGATATATGGTGAACAGTACTGTCTTGGGATAGCAGAAATGAGGAATTCAGTTGAGTAGAGACTGGAGCACTTTCACTACAAAATTTGGCATCTGGTATAGTAACTAAATCCATAAGACTTGACAAATATGAATAGAGCAGAGTCCCTGTAGCTGCTGCGCAGATTATAAATAGCGGCATGCATTGGAAGCAGACTAAGAATCTGGTGGAGTGAGCATTACCAATCAACAGGAGAAGTATGTCAACCAGCTGGTAACAATGCATTAAGTGTTCTGACAGCAAGGGGTGATCCTTTCTGACAGCCTTGCTGGTGAGCCTTACAGAGCAGCTCTTCATGCTTAAGGAAGCAAAGGGGAATTGTGAATGATTTATTCTGTTACCGTAGTATCTGAGAGCTCTAGTGTAGCAGTGTAGCTTCTCCTCTTTGGAAGTGTAAGGCAAGTGTTTGGGTTTATGTAAAACTCTGGTGAATTTGGGAAGGAATTCTGCACAAAGTCCTTATGAAATCCTCCATACAAAATAAAGCCACAAAAGTGTTCGTCCACAGGGCCTGAGAACTCTTAACAGTCCTGGCTGAAATAATGAAAACTGAAAACAGTGCTGTGAGAATAAGATGGTAAGCTTTAAAGGGTGCCTTAAGATAGCTCCATAAGCTTCTGATAATGCTGAGGTCCCAGGCTGGAAGGGTGAGATCTCTGCAGCGGCCTAAGCTTGCTATTACCTACATTAGAATGATGGGAATGTCTTATTAGATGAAGATGATGACTCTGTTGGCACAGAGGATGAGTGTTGCATCCCTCAAAGTTGTCCTGGTTTCAGCTGGGATACAGTTAATTTTTCTTCTTAGTAGCTAGAATAGTGCTATGTTTTGGATTCAGTGAGAAGAATGCTGATGATACACTGATGTTTACAGTTGTTGCTAAGAGATCAAGGTATCTTCAACTCCCCATGTCCTGTCAATGTGCAGGTGTACAAGAACCTGGGAGGGAGCAGAGCAACAGACCCAAATTGGCCAATGAAATATTCCATATCATATAACGTCATGCTCAGTATATAGAGGAGGGTCGGACGGGAAGGGGGGGCTCTCTCTCGCTTCCAGGATTGCTGTTTCAGGACCTTGTTTTTTTTGGGATCACTAGCTGGAAATGAGCTGGATATCAGTTGGTGGGTTGCAACCAGTCGCACTGTGCATTACTTGTTTGTATTTTCTATTAATACTGTTGTTATTGTTTTATTTTATTTCAATTATTAATCTGTTGCTAGCTCAACCTAAAAGTCTCCCTACTTTTACCTTTCCAGTTCTCTCCCATCCCCCAAGCAGGGGAGGGTGAGTGGCTGGCTGCATGGTGTTTGGCTGCCAGCTGGGTTAAAACCATGACAAGGGTACTCCTAAAAGCTCCCGAGAAGCCTCCTCTCTCATTCATGCCAAGAATGACAGTTAAGCTCCACACTTCATGTCCTGATTTAGAAGAAATTTTAAACAGGCATTTGGGGAATTTCACTCCTTTTCAGAGATTTTAAAAGGCATCTGCTGTGGTCATCTATTAAATGTGTAAAATTACATCGTGATAGAAAGGATTTAAATATGATGGGTTTAGAGTTTGTCCTGCTGTTAGTCCAAAGTACCATATGCCCTAGGTAATGAAACTGAAATTTCTTCAGTCTCTCTCCCTCTCTCTTGAACATTCAAAGCAAAATTGGAAACAGAAAGGGGTTCTGTCATTTAATTATACCTAATTAGGAGTCCTGAAGTGAGTGGGAAGCTGAAGAAAGAGCAGTAGAACACATAGCCATCAGGTCCTCTTCTATTTCAGGAAGAGGCAAGAAAGAAGTGTCTTGAGTTATTCTGCCATTTTAGTCTTCATACAAAGCTGCCTGCTTGTACAGGCCCAGTAGATTCAACCATTCAAAAGACTGAACTTATATGCATGAGGGACACAGTCACCTGTGGGAATTAAGAACTGGTGGTTAGCAAAATGTAAACTGGCCTTGAGGTTAGAAAAATGATTGTGGGAAACCGAGGCAGCATTATGTAACACCGTGTTGCAAGCATCAGAAACAGCAGGCCAGAACACCACCTGCAGAACACATGGTGAGCATGTGAGCAGTAAACAGATAAAACCTGAAGGTCAGTAGGATGTAAAAGTAAAAACGAACCTATGTAAACAGGTGGTAATAAATTGGGAGCTTGCACTTAGTGCGGCAGCATTTGCTCTTGGCAATGCTCCCCCTTCAACAAACTGGTGTGAATTTGTTTTTCTTCTGCACCCCGGCTGGACCGAGACCAACAGTCACCTACAGTATAAATAATTTAAGTAAAAGACCAGCAAAAGAGGGAAAGATATGATAAGAATAACAGCTTTTGTAAGAAGGAAACTTAAGAAACAAAACAAAAATAATTGTTTATGGCTACTGCTTATTGTCTTTTTATTTGTAGTTGTGATTAACTGGACACATGCAAAAGGAAGTCTTATTTGACAAAATGGAATTTATTAAAAAAGGGTAAGTCCTCTCAAAGTTATAATCAAGAGACAATTACCAGGAAATTGCTTTGAGTTAAATATTTTGAGTGAGGTCAATGAAAAAACTAATTAATATTCAAAGAGATCCTTATCCTTAATCAAAGTATTCAAAAGAATTTTACCAAAGGAAGATAGCTCCCCTGGGGAGAGAAGTAGAAACATTAATGGAGCATGAAAGATCTGTTCTTCCCTTTGGGATAAGGAGTATCTACATGATCTCAATAGCATTACATCAGCATAAAACCAGGGAAACATAGTTGTGAATCAGCTCTTTAGATTTGAATAATATGTACAGCTTAAATGACAAATTTGGTCATAGCAAAAAAGATGAAGGAGGCCCTTGAAGCACATCATATTTAAAGTGACTAATAACAAAGCTGTACACACCTACTGGAAAGTGAGAAAGGCAGCTGAATGGCTGAAATCAGCAGGTGAGAGCATGACTTTTCTGATTTTTTTGTTTTCTACAAATGTTGAAGGTTTATCCCACTCCAGGATATAATGTTTTGTTTTGCATACCCCTTTGCTCAAATAAGAGCTACAATATGCTTGAGCTCCCAATTCCTATGTCAGTGTAGAAGGCAGAAATGAAGAAGCTTTTTCTGCAAATTTGGGAAGAGGGGTGCTTATGGAGCTATTTCTCTTTCAAGGTGTTTCCTATATGATCTTTCACTTGTGTTTAGCCTTTCAGTTTGACCATGCTCTCAGAATCCAAATCTTCCAAAGCACACATGCAGCCTATGGACAGAAGAGTTGCCTTTCCAGTTCTGTTACAGACAGTCCTGTTATTAGGCATCTCTTGTCCTATGCTTTGATCATCAGCTCACTGGAGCAGGGTCAAAATCTTTGCAGACTTGACAGATGAAGCTGACCAAAGAGGTTGAGTAATGGTACAAACTCTTTCCACTGTATGGCAGACCACTATGCAATGAAAATCAGTGACTATATCCTATTTAGATCCACCACCTAAATCCATGTTCTGTATTTCATAATACAGCCTTAATTCATGACAGGGCCCATAGAAGCCACCACAACACAAATACAGACCACCTTTCAATATGGAAGCTTATCACTGAGGAACAGACTGGAAATTAAATTCTTTTTAAGGAAGGAAAATTCCACAGAAATATCCTCTATGGTAACCCAGCATGGTATTCCTGCAGAAGATAACAAAGCCGGAGAAAAAAATGCCTAGAGTATGGTGGTGTTCACTGCTTATTGAAACACTAAGAGTCAATAGCAGTAGAAGAGCTCTTGAAAGGCACTCCATGGGATGCAGAAGATTGGTTATTAACACAAAATTAATGCTTCAGCTACTATCCTTATCAATCAGGGCTTTAGATCCCAGTCCTGACCCAAGTTAAAGTGGGGGACAAAGAGAAGAGTCACTCTTCTCCACAAGAAATAATGAAGTTTCCAAGTTTCTTGTATTGTCTGCTAGTATACGGTGGATGCGTTTACATAGGTGACATTTAAACTCTGTTTCTCAAACTTACACAGTTAACAACAGTTTCATGCATGTCTTTTGTACACTGTATCATAATGCAAAAGACTTGTATTTAACCTGAATCATCAGAGTATCACTGAGAAAATCCCTGATTTCTCCGAAGAGGCTCAACTTTTATTTTAGTTTTATTCTTTAAAAAAGATCTCATATTTGTCTTAGTCATTTAATTTTATATAGTAAAGAGACACTAGGTTATCTCTTCATAAAGGTCATATAGCATAAACCAAAATCAATAATTCTGTCTTACAGCTTTTAGCCCTTTGCAAGAGCAAGCATAGCTAATCAACTTCTAGCTTTTTTTGCACTAAACATTAAAACCTTTTAGACCTAACATTTTATCACACTCTGAAAAATTAAAAAAAGCGCCCTTGTTTCCTTACTGAAATTACTTATCAGTATCACTGCAAGTATTTTATTCTCATGTCTGTGAGACCTTGCAGACCTAAAATTTTCTCACATACTCTGAAAAAGTAAAAGAAGATTTGCCTTTGTTCCTCTACTGAAATTGCTTATCAGTATCACTGGAAGTAGTTTATTCTCACATCTGTAATGTATCTCATTTTTCACAACTGATACCCAATAAGCTTTTTAGTGCATTAAATTAATATTGAACACTAGTGTCCTGGTTTAGCCAGGATAGGATTAAGTTTCCCCAGCAGTGGGGGGGAGCTCTAGCCGGGTTATTCAGATACCATGCGGATGTCACATCCCGGCGCGAGAGCGCGGGGCGCATGGTTTTGTACAACTGGTCCTCTCACTGCTGTATTGGTAGATATTTTGCTCTGTTCATTGTTATCACTATTAGTGTTATTGTTGGTGTTTGTTGTGTTGCTGTTGCATCGTTGTATTAAACCTTTCCTTATCTCAGCCCTGGGCTTTGTATTTCACTCCCTTTGTGGGGGAGGGACAGCGGCCGTGTGGTCTCAGACCCCGGCAGGGATTAAACCATCACAACTTTTGGTGCCCAACATGAGGCACGAGAGGGCTGAGATAAGGACAAAAGGAGAAGGTGTGTTAGAGCAATCTGTTAGGTGTAATTTTTTTCTGTTTTTATTTGTATTGTTTGATAAGAAACGTTTGCAATTCTGGCCAATTTGCTTGCGTGGTGGGGCTGGATTAATCCTCATATCCACTCTGTGCTCCTAGTGCTGGCGTTTGTTGTCGGTGGAAAATGTGTCAAGGGCTTTATTTTGCTCTACTGGTTACTGTCTGCTTATAATGGGCTCGTTTCGCTGCTTGTGGGGGTGAACTGGTACCTGTTTGCTGCCTGGTCTTTTGTTTGGGGTCTCACCCCCTCTATGGGTGAGCCAGGGGAAGAGATCCTCTCGGTTTTTGAGAGTTTCAGCTATCCCTGGAGCACCCAGGCCAGTGTGCTTGCGGCTCTGTGCTTTCTGAGTGTCTGCCAGATCTTGTTTTGGGCCATGCGGTACTTCTCCAACAATAGCACCACCCGGAAACCTGCCCCGGGGGCAGATAGTTATAAATGGCAAGGTGTGTGGGAGAAGATGGGCAAGTACTTGAGTCGGTGGTCACCCCCAACGTTCCGAGATTTCAGTCCCGAACAAGTGCAGAGTCCTGATAAACTGGTGGAGTGTTTGGAAAAGGTGTGCTGCCAATCTGACAAACCCCGGGAGACGCAACTCGCTGCGATGTGCTGGGGGCTTGCCCATGCTTACCGCATCGCCCTTAACACTGATCACTGCCCTCAAGGGGGAGAAAGGGCTGCAGGATCTGAAAGTGAACCTGCTGGTACAGCAGCTGGGCCAGGGGGACAGGCAGTGCCAGTACCAGTCACCTCCACCAGCACAGCAGCTGGGCCAGAGGGACAAGCAGTACCAATATCAGTCGCCCCAATACGGAAAACCAAATATATCAAAAAATCCCCTCGCAGTGCACAGGGTGGTGATGAACCAGGCCCATCACGAGAGCAGGAGGAAGAGCCGGAGGTAACCATCCGATCTCTATCCCTCAGTGAGTTGTGAGATATGCGGAAGGATTTCGGCCGCATTCCAGGCGAGCAAATTTGCACCTGGCTGCTCCGATGCTGGGATAGTGGAGCTGCTGGTTTGGAATTGGAGGGGAGAGAGGCCAAGCAGCTGGGACCTTTAGCCAAGCAGGCTGGTATTGACAAGGCAATAGGGAAACAGGCTCAAACCCTCAGCCTTTGGAGGCGACTCCTGCTCGCTGTGAGGGAGAGGTACCCCTACAAGGATGATGCTCTATGTCGGTTAGGCAAGTGGACCGACATGGAGAAAGGCATCCAAAACCTCAGGGAATTGGCTGTGTTTGACGTGATCTATGGTGATCTGAATGATGAGCAGTCACCAATGGATCCAGATCAGGTCCCATGCACACAGTTGACGTGGCGGAAGTTCCTGCAAAGTGGACCAGAGGCACATTCCAAAGCATTAGCAGTAGCGTCCTGGTGGCGAGACACCCAGACTCAGACAGTGGACAAAGTGATTATCCAGCTCCGGCAATATGAGGGAAGTCTCCCTTCCTCCCAACATGCTTTGGTTTCAGCTGTAGAGGAACTGTCTCAGAGGCTCCAGAAAGTGGAACAGGACATGTCCTATGTTCCACCTGCATGGGCCGATGTCTCAGCTATTAGAAGCAGGCGCTTCCCCACCCAAGAGAAGGGCAGTGGAAGACACACACCACGGGGCACCCTGTGGTTCTTCCTCCGCGACAATGGGGGAAACATGAGAAGGTGGCATGGACAGCCCACTTCCGCCCTAGCTGCACGAGTACAGCAACTGAAAGGGAAGACCACCATGAAAGGGGAGTCTTCCAAGAGAGACGCAGCTCCAGTGTCCAGTCGGAAATCCCCCAGACAGAATAGAATGGCCAACACTATGCTTGACCCTCTTGAGGGGACCAGGAAGTCATTCCTGCAGGAGTCACTCTTAGATCAAGTGAGTGATGGTGAGCAGGATTAGAGGGGCCCTGCCTCCAGCCAGGTGGAGGAAAGGGATAATCGGATTTACTGGAAGGTGTGGATCCGATGGCCTGGCACATCAGAACCACAAGAATATAAGGCCTTGGTAGACACTGGCGCACAGTGCACCCTGATGCCATCAAGCCACAGTGGGGTCGAATCCATCTGCATCTCCGGAGTGACAGGGGGGTCCCAACAGATGACCCTATTAGAGGCTGAAGTAAGCTTAACTGGGAAGGACTGGCATAAGCACCCCATTGTGACTGGCCCAGATGCCCCGTGCATCCTAGGTATAGATTACCTCAGGAGAGGGTACTTTAAAGACCCAAAAGGGTACCGGTGGGCCTTTGGTATAGCTGCCCTGGAGGAGATTGAGCAATTGACCACCTTACCCGGCCTCTCAGAGGACCCCTCGGTGGTGGGGTCGCTTAAGGTTGAAGAGCAGCGAGTGCCAATTGCCACCAAGACGGTGCACCGGCGGCAGTACCGTACTAACCGAGATTCCCTGGTCCCCATCCATCAGCTGATCCGTTGACTAGAAAGCCAGAAGGTGATCAGCAAGACTCACTCACCTTTCAACAGCCCTATATGGCCAGTGAGAAAACCTAATGGTGAATGGAGACTAACCATGGACTACCATGGCCTGAATGAAGTTACGCCAGCGATGAGTGCTGCAGTGCCGGACATGCTAGAGCTCCAGTATGAGCTGGAGTCGAAGGCAGCCAAGTGGTACGCCACGATTGACATCGCTAACGCGTTTTTCTCCATCCCAATAGCACCAGAGTGCAGGCCACAATTTGCGTTCACTTGGAGGGGTATCCAGTACACCTGGAATCGATTGCTCCAGGGGTGGAACCACAGCTCCACCATTTGCCATAGACTGGTCCATACTGCACTGGAGAAAGGTGGGGCTCCAGAACACCTGCACTTCATTGATGATATCATTGTATGGGGGGACACAGCTGAGGAAGTCTTTGAGAAAGGAGAGAAGGTAATTGAAATCCTCCTGAAGGCTGGTTTTGCCATCAAGCGACAGAAAGTTAAGGGGCCTGGAAGGGAGATTCAGTTCCTAGGAATAAAATGGCAAGATGGGTGTCGCCACATCCCAATGGAGGTGATAAACAAGATAACAGCCATGGCCCCACCAACCACCAAAAAGGAGACTCAATCTTTCCTGGGCGCTGTGGGGTTCTGGAGGATGCACATCCCAAACTACAGCCTGATTGTGAGCCCTCTCTACCACGTAACCCGCAAGAAGAACGATTTTAAATGGGGCCCAGAGCAACAACAAGCCTTTGAACAAATTAAGCAGGAGATTACCCAGGCAGTGGCTCTCGGGCCAGTCCGGACAGGGCAGGAGATTAAGAACGTGCTCTACACCGCAGCCGGGGAGAATGGCCCTTCCTGGAGCCTTTGGCAGAGAGCACCTGGGGAATCCCGAGGCCGACCTCTAGGCTTTTGGAGCCGGGGATACAAAGGCTCTGAAGCTAACTATACCCTGACTGAGAAGGAGATGCTGGCAGCGTACGAAGGAATTCGAGCTGCCTCAGAAGTGGTCGGCACTGAGACACAGCTCCTCCTGGCACCTCGACTGCCGGTGCTGGGATGGATGTTCAAAGGAAAGGCTCCCTCCACACATCATGCAACAGATGCCACGTGGAGTAAATGGGTTGCGTTGATAACACAACGGGCTCGAATAGGGAACCGCGACCCCCCAGGATTAGTGGAAATGATCATGAACTGGCCAGAGAGCAAAGATGCTGGGATGTCACCAGAACAAGAGGTGAAACGTGCTGAGGAGGCCCCACCATATAACGAGCTGCCAGAGGAAGAAAAACAATATGCCCTGTTCACTGATGGGTCTTGCTGCATTGTGGGAAAACATCGACGATGGAAGGCTGCGGTGTGGCATCCCACACGAGAAACCACTGAAGCTGTTGAGGGACAAGGTGAATCGAGCCAGTTCGCAGAGGTGAAAGCCATCCAATTGGCTTTGGAGATTGCTGAGCGAGAAAAGTGGCCGAGGCTCTATCTCTACACTGACTCGTGGGTGGTGGCAAGTGCCCTGTGGATGTGGTTGCAGCAATGGAATCAGAACAACTGGCAACGCAAGGGCAGACCCATCTGGGCCGCTGAAGTATGGCAGGACATTGCAGCCCGGGTGGAGAACCTCCTTGTGAAGGTGCGCCATGTGGACGCCCATATACCCAAGAGTCGGGCCACTGATGAACACCAACATAACCAGCAGGCGGACCAAGCTGCTAAGATCGAAGTGGCTCAGGTGGACTTGGACTGGCAGCATAAAGGTGAACTGTTCATAGCCCGGTGGGCCCATGAGACCTCAGGCCACCAAGGCAGAGATGCAACATACAGGTGGGCTCGAGATCGAGGGGTGGACCTCACCATTGACACCATCACAGAGATCATCCATGGATGTGAGATATGTGCTGCAATCAAACAAGCCAAACGGGTGAGGCCCCAGCGGAATGAAGATCGATGGATGAAATATAAATATGGAGAGGCCTGGCAGATCGACTACATCACACTGCCACAGACCCGCCGAGGCAAGCGCCACGTGCTCACAATGGTGGAAGCAACCACTGGGTGGCTTGAAACTTATCCAGTGTCCCACGCCACCGCCCGGAATACCATCCTGGGCCTTGAAGAGCGAGTTCTGTGGCGACACGGCACCCCAGAGAGGATTGAGTCGGACAATGGGACTCACTTCCGAACTAACCTCATAGATGCCTGGGCAGAAGAACACGGCATCGAGTGGGTCTACCACATCCCCTACCACGCACCAGCCTCTGGGAAGATCGAGCGCTACAATGGACTGTTAAAAACTACATTGAGAGCAATGGGGGGTGGAACCTTCAAACACTGGGACACACATCTGACAAAGGCCACTTGGTTAGTGAACACAAGAGGATCTGCCAATCGAGTTGGCCCGGCTCAGTCAAAACTTCCACGTGTTGTAGACGGGGATAAAGTCCCTGTGGTGCGCATGAGGGACCTGCTGGGAAAAATGGTCTGGGTTAGTCCTGCGCCGGGCAAAGGCAAACCCATCCACGGGACTGTTTTTGCTCAAGGACCTGGGTGCACCTGGTGGGTGATGCAGAAGGATGGAGAGGTCCGATGCGTGCCACAAGGGGACTTGATTGTGGGTGAAAACACACCGTGAATTATACTGTGCTTTTGTCAATTTTTCTTTGTTAATGCTAATTGCTAAATGGCAGCTGGATGTGACGCACATGGTATAGAATAAAGGGGTGGATTATGTCCTGGTTTTGCCAGGATAGGGTTAAGTTTCCCCAGCAGTGGGGGGGAGCTCTAGCCGGGTTATTCAGATACCATGCGGACGTCACATCCTGGCGCGAGAGCACGGGCGCGTGGTTTTGTACAGCTGGTCCTCTCACTGCTGTATTGGTAGATATTTTGCTCTGTTCATTGTTATCACTATTAGTGTTATTGTTGTTGTTTGTTGTGTTGCTATTGCATTGTTGTATTAAACCTTTCCTTATTTCAGTCTTGGGGCTTTGTATTTCACTCCCTTTGTGGGGGAGGGGCAGCAGCCGCGTGGTCTCAGACCTCGGCAGGGGCTAAACCACCACAACTAGGCATAATTCCTTGCTGTTGCTATGATGTTGAATACTTCAAATATTCCAACAAAACTACATTTTCAAAAGCAACCTAAGTTATTTAGGAACTTGCATCCTATTTTCTAAAATGACTAGGTATTTGGCTGCAAAGAAAGTCAAAGTGATTTGGGCTCCTATGGAACTTAATCACTTTATGAAAGCAATTAGATGATGTGGTTATCAGCAAGTCAGATACCAGGACATGGTGACCCTGACACTAAAATGATCTGAATTACAGCCATTTTCATTCTGGAACTCATTTGTACACACAAGAATTTAAAGCAGTTTAACTGCAAATTCACACTTTGAATTAGTACAGATTAATTTTGCTGAGGCCCCTAGCTAGACAAAACCCTGCTTCTTTCAAAATATCCTACCTATAACATCATTTATGTATATGCTGACACAATTCGTACTCTGTCAGCAATGTAACAGAAGAGAAGAGAGTTTTTGACTGCCCTACAGTTCTCTCAACTTCAAACGTGCTGTGATAGTAAGGACAAGAAACAACTCTTTTCCCAGTGACCAGATCTCCATCACTAAGTAAAACAGGAACAAAAAGCCCCGAGCTTCTGAAGGCCATATGGACTAGGGAGTTTGTACTCTCCCCAAACTGCTCAGTTCCATGCCAGCTGCTAGACAGATCCCAAGCACAGTTTGCACATAGTCAGGTTTAGCGCCCTTCCATCTCTACACTCTTCAAAAATCACCCTACCAGGCTTTATGCAATCTGTAACCCTCCCATACCCATCTGAAACACTTCTGGGCATGCAATGCACATCCTTGCTTTTGTGCAAGGAGAATACTGCTCTGATGGGTGGCAACACAGCCCTCAAATGATTGCAGGAGTTTGGAACTGGAAAAGGACTCCACACAAAACAGTAATTGTGTCTTACAGCCGCAAGGACACTGCATAGGCCCAGAAGAGATCCACTATCATTGCTATAACACGTAGATATGGTCCAGACCACGGCCCTCAGTGCCAAGGCCTGTTTTATTTAGCTGTATAGATGTGACCTATGAGGCTGTTGCAGCTACAGGTTGATTCTACGGAGCTCAGCAGAGATCCTCAGCTTTGCAATGACAGAGTAAAGACAGACAGAGCTATGCTCTGAGCAACTGCAGCCACATATAGAGCAGCGAAGTGGCTAAAGGGACCTCTCCCAACCCTGTAAATCTGACATACACTACATGTAAGGGGTGGAGATCCTCTGCACAAGCCTCTGTCTGCATTTCTAGGTACTGTCATAGCTTAAACTGGGGTGTGTTGTGCCTCTGCTGAAGACAGCAGCCATTACAAGGGGTCAAATGTGAAAGATTTGCAAGTGCTTATTTTAGATCTTAGTTGAACCTTCTGTCAGTGATACCACAGAATATCTCAAGTCTCTAAGACCCCTTAATGCTGGTTCCTGTCTTACTTTCATAGCAAACACTGAATTTAGCAGAACAATCATTGCAACTGCAGAGCCTCACAACTCCACTATCAGGAACAGAAAGACATGCTGTAGAATGATCGACAGAAATGTATGTGATTAGGCAGTTGCGTAAAGATTCCGAACGATGACTGGCCTCCGCCCAGCTAGTACATTAGGTTATCTTACAATATCAAATAATAACTACTGGTGCAATTCATTTTTGCATTACAATTGCCAGTTTGCTTATCCCAGTAAATACAATGACATGATTAATCACACAGTTAGTATAGGAGATGAACTGTCAGTTTACATGCCAACAACAAAATAATTTTATTCCATTAAGGGAACAGAAGCTATGTGAGAGCATGGCAAATTTAATTAAGTTTAATTTGTCTCCTGTGATAGCCATACAATTACTTAAGAGTCAATAGCCTATATATAAAGCCCAAACTAAACCATCTATGGAGCTGTCAGAAATATTTTGAAAAACAAGCAGCAAGTTGCATGAACTATGTGATCACAGTAAAGCATATATTTACTGCATAGGTTTGAACAAAACAACTTGCTAGTGAGTTGCAACATTTATCAGTGGATACTGCCACTCATGTTTTTTTCTCTCTCAGCTTTTTAAGAGAACGGAAGTAATAAATTTGCCTTGTTTAAACCAAATCTGAATCCAAGAAAAGGCTAAATTTCTTGCACTATGTTGATTCTGGAGTCACGTTTACTAAAAGGAGATTAAATGGATGGAAAAAAAAATTTGATACATGGGAAGTCTCTGATACTGATATGAACTACAGGTTAACACTTTGAGAAAGCAGTCCATATGTAAGTTTCTCTCTCTCCCCTATAGTAAAAATCACCAGTTTTTCTTTAAGAGAAAACCCAAATGCAGCACCTTCCCTTAATTCATTGGCGGTTGTTAGTTCTTATTTACTTGGTCTAGACTTGTGGGATCTAAGTGATCTTAGGTTTCCTTCAGCTTCTTTTCAGAATAATGCATAGGGCAGATGATTTGCAGTTGGACTTGACGATCAAAAAGGTCTTTTCCAACCTAAACGATTCTATGATTTGGCTCATAAGTCAGCTGGAAGTTAAAAAAATAATAATTTATAGACCAGTTTTCCAAATTCAACACTTAATTGAAGCAACAATTTTAAAGAAGAATATAAAGCTTTGCTCCCCGCTTCTCTACCGTCCAGTTTACAGAACTTGTCACAAACCCAACAGGGATGCCAAGATGTCGTGGTTTGAACTCGGCTGGCAGCCAAACACCACACAGCCAGTTGCTCACCCCTCTCCCACCTGGTGAATGCAGGAAGAGACTGAAGGAACACAAGGGAAACTCGTGGGTTGAAATAAAAGAAAAAACAGTTTAGTGGTTGTAATAAAACAAAACAATAACAATAATGGAAAGTACAAACAGGTGATGCACAATGTGATTGCTCACCACCCGCCAACCGATACCCAGTGATCCCAGAAGACTGAAGATCCTGCCGTTGCAAACCCAGAAGCAAGAAAGAACCCACCTGATTTATATACTGAGCATAACATCACATGATATGGAATACTCCAATGGCCAATCCGAGCCCAGCACTCCGGCTGTGCCTCCTCCCAGCTCAAGAAAAGTTAACTCTATCCCAGCCGTAACCACGACACAAGAGTATGAAGTTGCATGTGAGTTTTGCTAGTTGTGAATTCACAGACAGCAGAACAGATGCTGAGCGCCTATCCTTTCACGAGGCTATGCCTGCATGCCATGGCACCATTAGAGCACATTTGTTTTCTAACATAGTGAGCTCTATTACACTTTCCCTGATAAGGCACCTACACTAGGAAAAAGGTAGAGCAAACATCATGATGTGAAGATGTTTAAAATCCAACTTTCCTGAGCCTCCAGCTTTGCTGAACATTAAGCCCAGCACAAACAATTCCTAAAGTGCTAAAGTAGAATTAAACAAGAATACTAAAATCTTTAGAGTACAGAAAGAAGGTGCTACACAGTCGGTGTTGTCATGTAATTACATTAGTTATAAATTTCATTTGCTAAATAGCTTAAGAGCAGATAAAAAAACCCCTTCTTATATTCTACTTCATTACTGACAAAACTTGATGGCTGTTTGGTGTTACTGTGAAATACTTTGTTGCTGCTTTATGAATTGCCAGTTGTCCACATCTCACCGAAGTGCTATTTAGCAACTTGAATTCACCTCAGCAAAGCCCTGTTATATGATCAAAACACTGATCAACACAAACTTCTTTCTGCCTGCACTACAAAATGCCAGTGGCATCTACAGTGATATTAAAGGAACTCAAAAGATGTGACACTTTAGGTACAGAAAGCTTCCCTAAAGCATAAAGCTGATGTAAAATTACAGGAGATGTTGATCTCCATTTAATTGTATTCCCCATTTTATTCTTCAGGCTAACTCTTCCCTCAAAAAGACAACATATTAAGTACTTCATATTTTTGACAGACAAAATATTCCACTTCTGTGTTTATGTGTTCCTGCTCCTAATCTTTACCCATGTCTGTAGGAAGTAGGTCAATGATATTGAACTTCCACTGCAAGGGGTCTGCCTACCGCAATGCAACAGAAAATAATCAACATGACACAATTATTTTCAATAACACAACTTCTGCAGGTGGAGCCTGAACACTGCATTCAGGCACATTCTGAAATGGCTTACAATAAAGCAACTTTAGACTTTTACTTGATCAATAAGCTTTTACTCTAGTTTTCTGGGGGCTTATGCTATCTGGATAGGAACCATCACCTGGAGAGTGGGCTGAGTGAATGAAACAGCCCACCAAGGAGCCACAGCAGGGTGACAGCAATGCTGGGGAATGTGACACTGTGTTGCCTCCACAGAAAACAGGAAGACCAACTCCAGATCATAATGTTGGCAGGAGGTACAATTTAAGGATGGACCTGGTAAAGAGAGCTTTGTATATGAAACTCATCTTCCACAGATTTAGATGTTTAAAAGCTAAGAGAAATAAGCATCCTCAGATGGCACTTCATCTGACCCATTTTGGGTACCTATCTAGGAAGAAATGCATCAGGCACTATGGAAGCCCCTCAGGCATAATTTTTTGGTCCCCAGTGTCACATGAATGTGGCAGAATTTGCCAGTTCTCCCCCAGAGAACCCAGGCCACAGCATTCTCCAAAGGAATTACCATCTTAACTAGGTTTACTTGTAAAGCCTATAATAAGGGAGAAATCATCAGTAATCTTATTTTATCTGACAAAAACGACACATTAAAACATTAGTAAAACAGCATGGATCTTTTGGATTAGTCTTAAAACCCAGCTTCTTACTTCATGTGAAAATTAAGAGCTCCTGGTCCTTGGTCCTACATCTCTTACAGGGATGCAAAGTGATCCCTCAAAGCATACACAGCTACACAGTTTATGAAATTCAGTCAGCTCTATTCCAGATAATCTCTGGAAAAAAAAAAAAAAGCCTTCGATGAAAGTTCTTTTTTGTATAAGGAATTCATTTAAATATGAAACAATTCTTTAAAAAAAAAAATTAAGTCAGTACTCATGCTATGTATTTCCAATATAGAGAGCTTTCTAAACGGCTTTTCCGTGCTTTGTCAAACTTCAGTTTTTAAATATATGTTCTTTCAAGAAGTGGGCAGAGGTAATCCATTTGGCTGAATCCTATCAATAAACATATAAGATCAGCAAGTGGCTTCATCAAATTCACCATGATTTCTTTGCACCATGAAGACAACTGTATGTTGGTGATGAATGGGAGAAGTCAACAGACACAGCACAGTTAGTTCCTAAACCAGGCTCCACACGTGCCTGGGAGTGAAAAATATTCCAGGGGACAGAAGTGTTCACTCAGCTCTATCCAATCATTCTTTCTGTGTAACTGCTGAAGGAGCCTGTAGCAGCTGCTCAAGGTACAGTTGCTAATTCTGAAGCTTTAACTATGGCACGAGAGGGGTAGCAAAGGAATAGGAGCTATAGCCACCTCCTAAACTCACGCTCTGTCTCTTCTTCCTTTTAACCCAAGCAGAATTTGGCACAGCAGCACATCTATCTCATGCCTTCAACAGGAAGAGAATCCATAACTTTAAATATTTCTTGCCAGCTACCATTGGCTCTGACTTCCATGGTCAATCCTCTAGGAGAAAGTTATCTAATTGATTAAAAATTAGTTAACTTATAAGTCCATATGGGCTTCATTAACACAACCTGAGTACTTTAAAAATGGCAAAACACTCCTCCATGGATCTACATAGCGCATTTCAGGTGAATCCACAATTAATAATTCACCAAGACTGAAAGTGGAAACACTCCATGACTTAAGACGTTTGGCACCTTCTAACTCAGGTCAGATGTAATGTAAATTATCTATTATATCTAATAGTATCTTTATTAATGCCAGCAGGAATAAAATAAATTACTAGTTCTTAAGCTCAAATAACTGCAGAGGCTAGTGCTAGCCAGACTGATTTCTGCTTCCAGAGTGTCCCTCTTCTCCAAGGAGAGGGGGCAGTTAAGAAGGGAGTAATATGGAAAAGACTAAAACAAAAATATAAATCCATAAAGTAAATCAATCATTTCATCTCCAATGGGAGTTGTTAAAGGATGAAGGTACATTTATTTATATTCTCTTGGAAGTTTGAGAAAAATTAGTTCTACAGTGTTTCAAGAATAGTAACTTTTTAGTCATTAACATTGTCACCATACTTGTATGCTTATTATTAGGCATTCCAGATAGCAGTGATACCATAACCACACATCATATAGATACCCATTTCTAAATCTTCTATCTATATATGTGCAGCTTCTCATATGAGAAGTCCATGTCTCTCATTATCCACCACTACACCAGAGACAACACAGAAGGCAAGTAACTTGCTGGTATCAGTAAAAGGAGGACTAAATTGGTTTCAATCAGATGCATTCAATGGAGCTTCAGCTTCACTAAAATGTATTTGGTTACAGACTTTTTTTTTTATTTTTTATTTTTCTCATTTTTTAAAAATGCATCCCTCAAGTACTCCACTGGGTTTGGCCCGCTGCCTAAAAAACTTAACATGTATCCTTTCTCTTAAAGAGAATAAAGCGGACAGACAAGGTACAGCAACACAGAGATCTTTTGGAAGAGTGGGTGAGCGAGCAAAACAGACCCCTGGTGTAGGGTACAGGGGCCAAGTGACTTTGAAATGCAAAGAGACTACATTTTAAAAGAACCACTAACTGAAAGGTTTGGGCTTTTTTGTTGTTGTTGTTTTGCTGGAGATTTTGTTTGGTTTGGTTTTACTTTAAGGTGACTTATTTATAGCTCCTGTATTCTCAGTAAAGCAGGAAATAATTCCTGGTATAGAATCATAGAATGGTTTGGGTTGGAAGGGACCTTTAAAGATGATCTAGTCCAACCCCCCTGCCATAGGCAGGGACACCTTCCACTAGATCAGGTTGCTCAAAGCCCCATCCAACCTGGCCTTGAACACTTCCAATGATGGGGCATCCACTTCTCTAGGAAACATGTTCCAGAGTCTCATCACACTCATCGTAAAAAACACATTGGGTGAAGTTGAGCAACTGAACAATTGGAGATGTTCATTAAAAACACACACTTCAAAAATATTCAAGAAAGTATGGCTATGGGGCATAGGTTTATGTGGACTTTAAAAGAATAAAGCTGTATTTTTAAAGTATATGGTTATGAGTTGTATATTGCTATGAGTTGTAACAGATTTTAATATACCCAAACTGACAAAAAGCCAAGTTTTCACTTGTTTTCTGAGATGTTTTTTTAAAGCTGTTTTTTAGCTTGTGGACTTTGAAGTCATAATTGTTGAGTAACACTTCAATTTCCTATACTTCTAAGGAATATGACAGAGGCATTTTACCATGACTACAATCACTATAAGTTACACAAGTTCATCCATGTTCTGTATATTGATTTTACAAAATAATCCAAAATTGACAATAAGTGAACCTTGAGATGAGTAAAATACACAAGAATCGAAATAAGATACTGATGCAGATTGTTCTAGAGCATACTTAAAAGTGATCAGGAGGCCACAAATCTTCAATTCTCTTTAATTTCCTTTCTCTAAAACTGTGTAACCTTTTCAATAATTTCTATGTGGATGGGAATATGTGTGGGTGCACATGCTGGCTTACTGAACTTTCTGCCCACACTGACAATGGAAAAGTACAACCAGCACTCGGGTCAGAAGATTAACAATGTCTGAAAACAAGAAGGCCAGAAGAAAAAGAATACGTTCATTAAGGAAGACACTAATAAAGAAGGGACTTTTCTGAACTGCAAAAGCAGGAACTTATCTACTGGCTGTGTGCGGGTAGCAATGTTTGTGGAAAGTACCGAGGGAAACTATTTTTGGAATGCACAATATATAAGGGCGGGCTTGCTGCTATTCTTAGAAGGCACCAGAGTATATAAGGGCTTGCTGCTATTTTTAGAATGCACAACAGTATATAAGGGCTTGCTGCTATTTTTAGAAGGCACAAGAGTATATAAGGGCTTGCTTGCTAATAAAGTTTTGAGCTTGACTTCCAATCATATTGATTGTCTGTGGTCTTGTCTCCTGTGGCCTGCACGGGATCTCGTCCCCACAAATATGTATCCTGAAACCCAAGTCTAGACTACTCTTCAGTTTCATAGAACCAGATTATGACTACAGAGTCCATTTAGAAACAGAAATTAGTAAATTAACAAGTCTGGAAAAGTTTCTGTAGCATTTGTCTAACAAAATGAGCATTATATTTTGTGTTGGTAAAGGTAAGTGGACAAAGTCTTGCACTTGAAATGAAGCAGCTACATACCAGCTACAAGGAGCTTTTAATCTTCTAACATTATACTTTTGATTGGCTGTTGGGGCATAATTTGAAGAGGTCCATTTTTGGAGAGAGGCAAAGCATGTGTGTGTGCAGATGGGTGCAAACTGCGTGATACTCTTACCTGCAGAACAAACTGCCATAGGAAAGTCTTGTTACAAACAGCCAAAATTCCAGACTCTGAAGAAAGCCCCTCATCTCCTCATCAAGAATTAATCCCAAACTGAAGGTATGAGCACGAATGGTTCACATTATCTTGGTCATGAGATACTTTCATGCATCAATTTCCCTTACCAACCAGGATGGGACAGTGAAGTTTGAGCAGAGTTTGTGAAAAATACGTTCATATTTGTCCTGCAAAATATGCCCGTTGCCTTTGCTTTTCACAAAAGGTTTCTCTTTTCAAGTGTCATAACTGTTAGAAAATTCACTCAAGACTCAGGGGATGAATAGCTATGTGTTTTTTTACCTGGTAACCTTTCTCTTTGGCTTTCTCTTTCTGTAGAAGATTTTTTTTTTTTTTAAATGTGTGGCTGAAAATTATCTGTAAGTATGCAACTGAAGCTTCCAATCCAAACAAGGCATGACATTTGTACTTTCAAAGCATTAAGTCTTTCCATAGATTATTTTAAGATAATAAACAATTCCACAAAGTGGAGATTTCCTCTCAAAATTTTTCACTGTTTTTTTCTGGAGAACAGTGCATTGAGACCTGTAGCATTTCTTTGGTGTCTGTTCTCTTTGATCCTAATGACACTTCTCAGTTTTGAAAAAAAATGTTTCAAAAGACACTGGTGCAAGAGGTTTCTGTTATAGTTGGAAATGCTGACCTAACTTCAGCAAATTTTACCCAGAGAGATCTCTGGTGTATTAAAGACACAACACCTCGGACTCCTTCATGGTGTCTGGGGAAAGTTCAGTTTGCACTTTATCCCTACTTACTGGTTGAAAGGTTTCCTATGATGACTCTCAGCAATGTCAAAGACACTGAAAGATGGAAGTATGAGTGAATAAAACATGAAGTATCAACTGTCTACATAAGATCTCCTATAACTATCATTTGAATTCTTCTTGAAAAGATGATTGCATGTTTGAGCTTAGAACTAACAAAATGGCAACTAGTCTAAATAATATATGTACAAATCATCCCATAAAAGAAACCTCACAGACACTGCTCACAAATTTACACAAGCATACACACCTGGTATCAAAATGCACAATAGAAAAAGTTCATAATTCAACTAAATTACTAGGAAAATCTAGAATAAAGAGAATAGGTCCTGCACCAATGCCTAAAGATGACAACAAAAATTCACTGTGTGCTAAGAGTAGACTCCTAAAAGGAATAACACATTTCAGAAAATAGTATTATTGAAAATACCTAACAAAATTCATGACTGTGAATTAATGGATGCAACAAAAAAACCCCAGCACCCTCCACAGAATCTGATTTAGAGTTAAGTATCACATATCCCAATTTATAGAGGCAATATTTACAGTTGCTGAAGTATTAACACACAATCTTTTAATGTCATCCATATTTTGGAAGGGTTTGTGAGAGATGACTTGTAGCTCCCCGAAACAAGGACCGAGGCTGGGCAATTAATCCAAAGAAAATACAGGGTCCTAGTACTACTGTACAATTTTAGGGAATAGTTTGGTATGGACAGATTCGAGAAATACCAAATATGGTACAGCAAACAGTCCAGCAATTTCCTGTGCCAACCACAGTAAAACAGTTACAGACTTTTGGGGGATTTTTAGGGTACTGGAGAACTTTTACCGCACATCAGGTTATTAAACCCAGAGTAATGTTAACTGAAGGAGCTGGAGCAACAGCATATGTATTACTGGAAGGAGATGACACTCTGTTTTCCTCCCCTATCACAGGTTGGCTCATTGTGCTTTATAGTCTTATACTACAAGCACATACCCTGGACACATTTCTATGAGACCATCACGTACATGCCTAGATTTGTTTGGACTTTACTGTAACTTTTATATTAAGGGAAGACTAAAAACTACAGATCTTTTGACAGTGTGTTTCATTGGTGTGCTAACCCCAGTAGCTGTGTTACAGAATTATACTATGCTAAGTGATTTTGATATTAATGTTTCTCATTGCTATTTTTTCCGAGTAGATAACGGCTGTATGCCAATGAATGTCACAAAATTGATTGATGGTGGACTATTTCCTCCTTTGACAACATAAATACTGCTTCAATTTTGAAGGCATGTGTTGCTTCAACATCACTGATGGATCAGCCAGTGCAGAGAATAACATTCAACATCCCCGGGACTTAATGCATCAAATGAAACAATATACTAATGGTGCCTGGCTGACAGAGCTGTTTAACTGTCTGACAGGATGAGTGGGACGCCCGATCCAAAAGCATTATTGTAGAGATATGTTTATTCTTTCCTTTTTTTCCCCTTCTTTTCCTTTCTTTATTCTATGTGTGTTTACTGTGTGCCTCTGTACATCGCTCTGTGCTATACCCCACAAACCCAAATGAACACCTCCAGCTTTACCAGCCCCAGCAGAAGTGGTTGTTTGAGTGAGGGGGTGGAATGTGGGAATACAAGGGAAGATTGGCGAGGAGGATTGTAAACATGCTCCTGGAACTTTTGAATGAAGACATGGAGAAAGAGAATGAGACAAACAATGAGGAAGATCAAGGACCACCAAGGCCAGGTCACTCTAGAAAAGGTATTAAAACCAGCTCTGAAAGGAACCCCAGAAGAGCCATTGTAGTGGGTGACTCCATTCTGAAGGGTATCGAAGGCCCCATATGCAGACCAGACCCGCATCATAGGGAAGTCTGCTGCCTCCCTGGGGTCCGCATCAAGGACCTCACAAGAAGACTCCCCTCTCTAGTTAAACCCAAGGACTATTACCCTCTTCTGGTTTTTCAGGTAGGTAGCGATGACATTAGCAGGAGAAGTATTAAATCAATGAAGAGAGATTTCAGGACCTTGGGGAAACTGATCAAGGGGTCGGGGGCACAGGTTGTGTTCTCCTCCATCCCTCCAGTTGGGGGGATGGATGAGGATGAACACCGAAGAACACAACAGATGAATTCGTGGCTTCAAGTCTGGTGTCACCATCAGGGCTTTGGTTTTTTCGATCATGGGTTGGTATACAGGGCACCAGACCTCTGGGCCTTAGATGGGATACACTTGTCCCAGAAGGGGAAGAGGATCTTGGGGCAGGAGTTAGCTGGGCTCATTGACAGAGCTTTAAACTAGATTTGAAGGGGGAAGGGGGCAAAACACCAGCCCATCTGAAGTGCATGTATACCAATGCACGCAGCATGGGTAACAAACAGGAGGAGCTTGAAGCCGTGATGAAACAGGAAAATTATGATGTTGTGGCTATCACAGAAACATGGTGGGATGCCTCCCATGACTGGAGTGCACCTGTTGATGGCTACAAGCTCTTTAGAAGGGATAGACAAGGAAGGAGAGGCGGTGGGGTAGCACTGTATGTTAGGGACTGTTATGATTGCCTTGAATACAAGTGCAGTGAAGACAGGGTGGAGTGTCTTTGTGTTAGAATCAGGGGGAAGGCCAACAGGGCAGATGTTGTAGTAGGAGTCTACTATAGGCCACCCACCCAGGACAGAGCGGTGGATGAAATATTCTATAGGCACTTGGGTGTAATCTCACGGTTGCTTGCCCTTGTTCTTGTGGGGGACTTCAACTTCCCAGACATCTGCTGGAAATACAACACAGCAGAGCGGGACCCGTCCCGAATATTCCTGGAATGTGTAGGGGACAACTTCCTAACACAGCTGGTAAGAGAACCAACCAGAGAAGATGCCCTGCTAGATCTCCTCCTTGTGAACAGAGATGGACTGGTGGATGATGTGGTGGTTGGAGGACGACTAGGGCACAGCGATCATGAAATAATAGAGTTCTCTATTCTTAGAGAGGCCAGGAAAGGGCTAAGCAAGACTGACATCCTGGACTTCCAAAGAGCTGACTTTGTCTTGTTTAGGCACCAGCTTGACAGGATCCCTTGGGAGATGGTCCTGAAGGGTATAGGGGTCCAGGAAGGCTGGGCGCTCCTTAAGAAAGAAGTGTTAATGGCTCAGGAGCAGGCAGTCCCCAGGTGCTCTAAGAGGAGCAGGCGGCAGAGAAGACCACCCTGGCTGAACAGGGAGCTTAGGCTGCAACTCAAGGAGAAAAGGAGAGTTTACAGTCTTTGGAGGAAGGGGCTAGCCACTCACAGTGATTACAAAGAGGCTGTGAGGCTATGCAGGGCGGAAATCAGGAGGTCCAAAGCCCAGCTGGAAATTAATCTGGCTTCAGCAATCAAGGACAACAAGAAATGTTTCTGTAAGTATGTCAACAGCAAAAGAAAGACCAGGGAGAGTCTCCATCCCCTGCTAGACGCGGGAGGAAACATGGTAACAAGTGATGAGGGGAAGGCTGAGGTACTTAATGCCTTCTTTGCCTCAGTCTTTAATAACAAGACTAGTTGTATTGAGGGAATCCAGCCCCCTCAGCCAGATGATAGAGACTGGGAGAACGACCCACCCGCAATCCAGGAGAGAGTCAGTGACCTGCTACACCACATAGACACACACAAGTCTATGGGACCAGATGGGATACACCCGAGGGTGCTGAAGGAGCTGGCTGGGGTGCTCGCCAAGCCGCTTTCCATCATTTACCAGCAGTCCTGGCTGACCGGGGAGGTCCCGACAGATTGGAAACTGGCCAATGTGACGCCCATCTATAAGAAGGGTCGGAAGGATGATCCGGGAAATTACAGGCCTGTCAGCTTGACTTCGGTGCCCGGGAAGCTGATGGAGCAGCTCATCCAGAGTACCATCTTACAACACATGCGGGACAACCAGGGGATCAGGCCCAGTCAGCATGGGTTTATGAAAGGCAGGTCCTGCTTGACAAACCTGATCTCCTTCTACGACAAAGTGACCTACTTATTGGATGAGGGAAAGGCTGTGGATGTAGTTTACCTTGACTTTAGCAAGGCCTTTGACACCGTTTCCCACAACATTCTTCTGGCAAAACTGGCTGCTCGAGGCTTAGATGATCGCACGCTTTGCTGGGTAAAAAACTGGCTGGATGGCCGGGCCCAGAGAGTTGTGGTGAACGGAGTTAAATCTGGTTGGAGGCCGGTCACGAGTGGTGTCCCCCAGGGCTCGGTTTTGGGGCCACTCCTGTTCAACATCTTTATTGATGATCTAGACGAGGGGATCGAGTGCACCCTCAGTAAGTTTGCAGATGACACCAAGTTGGGTGGGAGTGTTGATCTGCTCGAGGGTAGGGAGGCTCTGCAGAGAGATCTGGACAGGCTGGAGCGATGGGCTGAGGCCAACTGGAGGAGTTTCAATAAGGCCAAATGCCGGGTGCTGCACTTGGGCCACAACAACCCCCAGCAGCACTACAGGCTTGGGGAGGAGTGGCTGGAGAGCTGCCAGTCAGAGAGGGACCTGGGGGTGTTGATTGACAGATGGCTGAACAGGAGCCAGCAGTGTGCCCAGGTGGCCAAGAAGGCCAATGCCATCCTGGCCTGTATCAGCAATAGCGTGGCCAGCAGGGACAGGGAAGTGATCTTACCCCTGGACTCGGCACTGGTGAGGCCGCACCTCGATGACTGTGTTCAGTTTTGGGCCCCTCACTACAAAAAGGACATTGAATTACTCGAGCGTGTCCAGAGAAGGGCAACGAAGCTGGTGAAGGGTCTGGAGCACAGGTCGTACGAGGAGCAGCTGAGGGAACTGGGGTTGTTTAGTCTGGAGAAGAGGAGGCTGAGGGGAGACCTCATCGCCCTCTACAGCTACCTGAAAGGAGGTTGCAGAGAGCTGGGGATGAGTCTCTTTAACCAAGTAACAAGTGATAGGACAAGAGGGAATGGCCTCAAGTTGCGCCAGGGAAGGTTTAGACTAGATGTCAGGAAGTATTTCTTTACAGAACGGGTTAGGCAGTGGAATGGATTGCCCAGGGAGGTGGTGGAGTCCCCATCCCTGGAGGTGTTTAAGAGTAGGGTCGATATAGTGCTGAGAGATATGGTGTCGATGGGAACTGGCAATGCTAGGTTAATGGTTGGACTAGATGATCTTCAATGTCCTTTCCAACCTAGTTGATTCTGTGATTCTGTGATTCTGTGATATGCTCAAGTGACTTGCAGCTGGGGTGCTGAAAAAAATATATATCACACTAATTGTTGTTTAGCCTATGAGAAACTCAGAGATGCCTTATTGAACATCCTTGAGATTCCTGACGCCTGCAAAAATCCAGGATATATGCAGGCAAAAGCAGCAGGCCCAAGATCTTTCTTTCTTCTTTTCCTGACTAGTAAGGACTGAGCTCCGCAGTGCCTGCATCCCCGCTTGCGTGCCTCTGCCCGGGTGCTGCTGCAGAGATCCCCTGGGTCATGGGTCACATCACTATTAAAAACCTTAGGACTCACAGGGTGGGGAAAATGGTTTGTAAATATTGGTCTTATGATATTATGTGGATTCTTGCTTTTAATGATAGGCCTTGCAGCAGTTAGATGTATGCTTTCTTGCCTTCTGTCTTCTATTTCCTCTGTACCTATTTGCTATATACGGATCACAACAGTCAAAGAACAACAACGGGAGTGTTTGAGCCATGGGGTGGGATGTGAGAGAAGACTTGTAGCTCCCCTAAACAAGGACTGAGAAAAACAGCCTGTGAGAAACAAGGACGAGAAACAAGACTTGGTAAAGATAAGGGATGGGGGGAGACCAGAGGCCCTCCAAGCAGAGGAACATCTCAAACACTCACAAGTAATGAAACTATAGTCACAGGGTGGATAGTGTGGAGTTTGGAGCTGATAAGGCTGCCTGGATAGCACAGGATGCAGCTGGAGGACGGAGCCCTGTGGAGACAGGACGGTTCTGCTCTGGTGCATCTTGTAAAGTTTGAAGGGTCATCTGTCCAGCGAATGACCTTTGCTTCATTATCCAGGAAATGCATATTAAAGTTGACACCCCTGCATATGCTAATGAAGATTAAAAAGATCATGATAGTTACATCATCCCATGAAGCACCTTACTCCTCCCCATACATGGGATACGTAGATAGGGAGGTCAACCTAGGGGAGGGACCCAAGGAAAGTGTGTAGAAATTGAGGGGGGGTGAGGAGTGGAAAAGAAGAAGTAGTGAAGTGAAGCGAAGAAGACAGATGCATCCTTGAACCCTCGTTGGTGGGACTGATGCAGGAACCCAGACCAGTGATCTCTATTTCTATCTCTATCTCTCTTCTTTTCTTTTTTCCCTTTTTCCTTATTATTAGGTAACACAAAGCATACTATATCGCTTGCCATAATTTGTTATATACTTAGACTTGTCTCACCGTTGTCCACTCCGTTGGGGATTTATGAATCTAAGTAACTTGTCTACCTTGTCTGAGCGGGACGTGACAGGGTTGAACACAATGGATATATTCTTTTAGAAAATGAAAGTTCCTTCCTTAAGCAAGATAGTTCCTTTTATTTTTCTCTTAATTTTTACTATGCTTTTTTCTAATTCTTATGTATGCGATTAAATGAGGAAAAAATTACATGTTACAAGTTGCATGTTTTTTAATATAAATTGCATAAGGATTATATTCCTCTTCTAAGAACGTACTTGACAGATATGTTAGAAGAGTGCTCACTTGTCCCTGAGGATGGTATTTGTATCATTCAGTTTCAAACACCCAGCTCACATTGTCTGAATCACCCCTTAGAGCACTCACTAAATAAACAGCAGGAAGTAGGTAATTCACATGCTCCAAACTAGAACTTCCTTAGGGTGCACAAGGGAGATAGTCATAATACTCTCTTAAGTGTTGGGCTATTTTTAGTTTTGGCTCTCATCCATTCCCCCAGCCATTAAAATTAGCTCTAGCAGTTGCAGAGTTGCTTCATTTTAAAGAGATAAGCAACACATACACCATGACCATTCTTCTAATAGCAGATACAAGTCCCTTCCACCTCTCCTTCCATTACTAGAGATATCTTATGAAAATGTTACAGTATGAGCTGTATTATGCTGTGTTTGACACAATACCGGTTTAAAACCATGTAATGGTTTACTACATATTCCAGAGATTCCCTACAGAATTTTCAGAAATTGTCACAATCAATCAGGAAAATCAGAGACATGAAAAAATTTACATGAACACAAGTCAGATTTTACTTTCAAATTAATAGTTTCTTAGCAAGAACTTTTATTTTGAAGGATAGCCTACTTGAGCTAAATCCCAGCAGTTTAGGCAGAAGTGCAGGAGTTCAGGAAGCAGTAGGAATTAGGTCAGGGAGGGAGGGGAGAACAATCCCTCTCCTTGTTGGTGGAGCACAAGAGGCAGAACAGCACAGCTAGGACCTTGACAACATCAAACAAATGTTGGTTGAGATGAAGTCAAGACCTACTTCTAAGTTGTTATATTAACCAGTTCTTTGCTTACAATGACTGTGGGAACATATCACTTTTGAGTTTCTTCTCCAAGTGTACCTCAAGAAATAATCTTTTCTCAACAGAGTAATTGAATTTACCAGAGTTCCTCCAGCGTGACCTAAAATGTTACAGTTCATTATAGTACTGTGCAATCTGAAGACAGTTATTGCCTTTTATGTTACAGAAAAACCTTTTTTTAAAAGCCTAGCTTTATCAGTCTCCATTCTAGGAGGTTTTCAAAACCCAACTGGATAAAGCTTAGAGCAGCCTGGCCTGATCTCATAACTGATCTTCTCTGAGCAGGAGCTTGGATTAAAGACTTCCTGAGCTTTCTCACAACATGAAATTATCCTGTCATCAGTCTAAATAGCATTCAAAAACAAGAATTAAAAAAAAGTAATACACAGAACTACTTGGTAAGGAAGCTACGCATAACACTATAAAGAACATCCAAAATACTAGGATTTGAGTATAAATTCAAATTACAAAATGCCACTTAGAATTATATTCTAAGGCTAAATAAGCTCAGTATTGTATTTATTTGGGCTCATTCAGGCCATCAGGAATTGTATACTATTGTTGTGGTTTGAACTCAGCCAGTAGCAAATCACCACATGGCCAGCTGTTTACTCCCCCCTCCCCCCGCCCCTCCCTCCCCCTCCCCCGGTGAAATAGGGGAGGGACAAAAGAAGAAATTTGTAGGTTGAATAAAAAAAAGTATTTAGTAATATTAACAAAAAAACAACAGTAACAATAGTAGTCCAAAACAGATAAAATGCAGCAGTGGCTCACCGAGCGGTGACCAGTACAGAGCCTGTCCCCAGCAGTGATCCGACTGCACCAGAGAAGCCCACCCCGCTGATCCAGAAACCAAAACCAAAAAACGCGTATGAGAGAGCACGTGCCCACCTATATGCTGAGGGGAGACCTCATCGCTCTCTACAACTACCTGAAAGGAGGTTGCAGAGAGCTGGGGATGAGTCTCTTTAACCAAGTAACAAGTGATAGGACAAGAGGGAATGGCCTCAAGTTGCACCAGGGAAGGTTCAGACTAGATATTAGGAAGCATTTCTTTCCAGAAGGGGTTGTTAGGCGTTGGAATGGGCTGCCCAGGGAGGTGGCGGAGTCCCCATCCCTGGAGGTGTTCAAGAGGCGGGTTGACATGGCGCTGAGGGATATGGTGTAGTTGGGAACTGTCAGTGTTAGGTTAATGGTTGGACTGGATGATCTTCAAGGTCTTTTCCAACCTAGATGATTCTGTGATTCTGTGATTCTATGCTGAGCTTGATGTCACATGACATGGAATAGTCCAATGATCAGTCAGGACCCAGCCCTTCAGCTGTGCTCCCTCTCAGCCCATGGAAAGTTAACTCTATCCTGGCCAAAACCAGGAGAACTATGCACCAGCAGGATTAAAACTTACATTTAAAAGCCAGGTGCAGTCACACTGGAAATGGTTACAAATTTTTTAGCAAATGCCAAATGCCTTTTTATGATCAACTTTTTTTAGATGGGAAAAAAAAATCACAATTTAAAGAATGTGGAAAATATTTTTTAAAGGAGGAGGATGTCCGAGGAAACTAAGATTTAGTTAAGAAAATACACACTCTTTTTAGTCTTAATTATTTTAAATATTAGATTTTATTAAATAGCTTTTGTTAGAAAAAATCCTTCCTGGACTAGTCATCATTCAGAAAATCAGATTCAATCAGAGTCTCAGCCAAGACTTTTAAAAATTCTAATGCCAGGCTTAGGTTACATTTTACTTTCATTTGTTGTGGCAACATTCACTAATGAGAGCAGTGCTCAGGCTATATTATAAGATGTGGGATTTCCCAAGTAACATTACTTCATAATTCAACATTAACCATCATAGTTAGTTTAATAAAGGCAAGAGGTTTAATTGCAAGAGTTTATCTTTCTGTGCAAGGCTCATAACCGTTTAATATCCTTATCTCTCAAGCAGTTGACTAGAGTCACACTGCTTGTGAACAGCATTAGGACTTTCCAGATAAAGATAAATTGAAGCAACTAGACTTTTGATCTATTATGCTCATGGGATATGAATAGGATTGTAGACATATACTGGAGAATGTTCATTTCTTATTTACATTTCAATACTTACAATTATTTACTGAAATAATAAAAAAATAAAGATCTAATAACAAAACTCTGGTGACTTAAGTAATGCTTTTTTTCAGCTTTTGGGTTTAAATGGTCAGAAAATAACTATAAATGCCAAAGTAGTCTACACTTACTCTGCTGAAATAACACAGCCCCCAACTACCTACACTAAGACATACAAAGCACGGAGAAGAATGCTTGCAGAAGAGGACATATCTGGCCAGAGGGGATGTGTTACAACAAAATTAAATTGAACATTTTTCGGTGTGTGAAGATTAAAAATGACAAGTAGTAAGATGTAGACTAAAGCATGACCTCCACACCTCTCATTTTGACCTTGTTAACTCCTTTCAGAGCCTTCCAGTTCATATAGACATGAAAAACTTTTCCCTAGATCACTGTCTTGACAACAACCCCCTTCAAACCTTTACACCTGTCCTCTGCTGCAGAGGTGCCCACACTCAGCTAAGCTCACCGACCTTCTCGGCAGCAACGCAGTTCCCACCTTACCAGCCATCCTCACTGTGCGGTGCTGTGGCACCTCGTCCTGCCCACAAAGCTCCAACCTTTGCCCCATGGCTGCCTGGGCTCCTGCCAGGTGGCCCCACATGTACCTTTCCCTGTGCTCCAGACTACACTGAGGACCACTCCTTTTGGACCTTCACAGGGTAAGTATGTACTGTCATGCCAGAGCAGAATATAGCTTTTCTAATCGTGGAAGAAATGAACTTGCTAGACTAGTGTTATTTCAGTGAAGCATGGCCAGCCTCAGTGACTCTAATGTCCCCTATAGCTAAACTCATTGGAGGGAAGCCCACACCATCTTTTCTTTTGAAAAGCACCTAGCGATTGATCAACAGCTCCAGAAAGAAGTAAAGGCAAATACGTAAAAAGCATTGCCATGCACAAGACAACACTTGCATGCCCTTCCAGCATTATCCTTCTCACCCAGAAGCACTGGCTAAAATTTAACTTAACTTTGCTGAAATGCAGGGTGTGGAAGAGGCTTAGCGATCAGCAGGAGTTACCAGAGCACACAGGGAAAGGGTTCAGTGCACAACTCCTCTCCATCACACATGGAGTGTCACCAATACACAGCAGGATCAAAAAGACAGGGAACAAGGAGGAGCTCAATCCTTTTGTACCCCTGACACGTGAAAAGCCCAGGGAGTCTCCAATGATCAGGGTGTAAGGTTTTGTTTAATTTTATTTATTTATTTTAAATCAGGGGCAAACAGACTTTCTGCAGAGAGCACCCTTCCAGCCAGCACAAGCAACTAGGTGTGTCTACCTAGTTGCCAATTTAATATTATGAAATGCCTCTACAACAACATGCCCATTTAACCAGTGCTAACACAATCCTGGAGGCTTTACTTCCCATCTCTTTCATGCATGTGTTACATAGTGCCATTTTAGAGAGTCTTCATTACAGCTAACAATTCAATCCAATCAAAGCAGCTGATTTCCAAACTAAGTTCTGTCATCAACTTGAAAAACATAATGGTACCTGGGAAATAACTGGAATCTTTTGGAATATATGTTTTTTTAAATGGTATTTTCCCTCTGATTGAGACAGTGTTCCTTGAGACACATACACACAAAATGATTATTTCTTTCTATATGAAAAAATTGTCAGAAAGCACCTGAAAGCATTTTCTGTCTGGTTTAAATAATATATAAATGTCCTCACTTGAGCTTTTCAGTATTAAAAAAAAAAAGTAACCTATATGAATCTTTATTTATTTATAATAAAAACTTTATCTAGTTCAAAATTCAATTAATTTCAAAGGGTTTGAAAAAATTTGCATTTTCTTTAGTAATAGCTCACTAACAAACTTGAAGCTACCATTAGCAAGACAAATGATTCTCATGAGAAGTGACTCTCAAAATGCAGAGTTATTGTCGGAAGACCAATTCTAGCTAGTGGTATTTAACAGGACAATAAACTAAAACCAGGCACTCACACTGCATACATGAAGTAGATGATAGAAAAATGCAAAGTATGTAAAAATCTTATAACCTCTATTCTACACCATCAAAAATTACAACTGGATAGTTTCAAAAAATATCTTCAGTCATGGTCAATGCAGAGCAAAGTGTAATTACTATATTGGCATACCAGAAAACATATTTACATATGCAAAGCAAGAGATAAGATCTTGCAGCTGTCATTTTTTTAAACAAAACAAATACCACTACTCCTGTGTGGGCTTTATCACAACTCCTTTTCACAAAAATATTGATAGAGAATACCAACACACAAACATTAAGTTTAAATGAACTCGTTACAGAACACTGATGTGCAACATTTGCAAAACTACTTCAGTATGCACAGAGCTCTCTTACAAAGCACCATTTCTTGTAAAACATGTAATAGATGCACTGTTGACAACTGAAATATAAAAATAAACACAATCACTCTGCTAAAAAAGTATAATTTTTTTCTCATTTGAAAATGTAAATTATTTTTTCCAGATATGTTTAATAGTATTATTCTCTTACAAAAAATAAGAAGTCTTGAACAATTCCAATTTTATCTCTGCTCATTCTGAATTATTTGCATGACATATCTGACATCCTAGTGTTCCTCAACCTTTGTTCAAGAGCTCTTAAACTGTATTTAATCTGATTCAGACCATGTTTAAAAAAATAAATCTAGTATTTCTAGCTTTGCTCTAAGTTTATTAAATATTTAAGTTACTCTCCATGGTCTCAGTACATAATGTGTTTTATTGAGTGTCCCATTTACAATCGTTTCTAATAGGCAAGATATACCCATCTTAACTCATTACTTGTATCATTAAATTAAAAGTACTAGGTTTCTTAAAGAACAGAGTACAGTATTGCTAGTGCAATAAATTATAGTTCAGTTTGAAGCAGAACTACACTTCTCTCATGTTTCAAAAAAAAGTTGAAAAATGTTTTCAACTGTCAGAGAATTGTTCAATTAAAGGCTGCTTTAAATTTTATAATACAAAAGTGTCGCAAGAGTCCCTTTTCTTCCAACAACTCATCAGTGAAAGGCTGACATCCAATCCTATACGTCCTTTAAAGAAAATGTGTGCAAATAAATTTAATTGGAATATTCTAAGAAGCAGTTAACTTTACTAAGATCTCAAACATTGAAATAATGCTTCCTGTTAAAGGGACACCTGCACTAACCAATGTTCAAGGGCTCATATTCAGCTGATTAAACTATAAAATAATGCCCCCCCAAATCTTATTCAAAGAGATTTCCTCATGGGCTTTTTTTGTGAAAACAAAGATTATACTGCAAATCTGAAAACCAATTTTTTTTTTTTTTAATGACATAATTTAATTCTTAACTTTGCTAGGTGGAAGCCACGACATGGGAGAAGGTCCCTTTAACAAGGAAGGAGATAAGTATCACTTAGTCAAGGATGTGGGAATGGAATCTGTACCTATGGGTAAATGTCAATGCGTTCTGGGTTGGTTCAGCCCTTGGTTCTGAGTTCTGCATCACTTCTGGCATCAGCCTCTCGTCATCTGTCCCATTAATACTTTCTGGCGTTAAAGGAGACTGAATATCCCCTCCAGCTGATTCCTTAAGTAAAACAAACAAATGACACATTAGAATTACCAAGTGACCTGCTCAGGAAGTCTATGTGTATATAAGCACTAACATTAATTCTTAAATGAGATATGAACTGTAGGCAGTATTAATGTGAGGCTCACAGATTTCCAGCATCCTTCATGGTCATATTTCATCATGTGAATTTAATTTAGAAGTGTATTACCATAGGATTCACATTATCTTGCACAAAACACAACTGACCTATGATTTATTTGCAAGTATCCAGCCTCCTGCTTATTACAGATCTCTCTCTCTTACCTGATATTATATTCAGCCCTCAGCCAGCTACACAACAGGCGACTATTGACACCCAGGATTATCTCCTACTTTATATTCTAACATGGCGAAACAAACAATTCTGATATTTGTTTCAAAATCTAGTTTTAATTTTGTGTATTAACCAAAGTGAACAGTGGAAGGGCCATTGGTGGTGCATTCACAGTTTCACCTATGAGCTATCTGTAAAGAAAACTTGTTCAGCACAGTCCTTGCAAAACTTTCGTAGACACGTTAGTCTGGCCTAGCTCTTGCTGGTCATGGTATTATCTGGGAAGGAGAATACTCCAGCTATACCCAGGCAGCTACTGCTACACAACCAGACACCTGAAAAACTTATTGGCTGTATTCCTAGCAGAAGGCACTGGTGCAGTTTTAATCAGTCTTCATCATGTCAACATGTACATTTATGTTTTGGCCAACAAACACTATTTTCCAATTTCTAGTCACTGAAAAGTACTTCCTTTTTAAAAAACAAAGTACACTGTGTAGCCCACATCTTAAGTTAGAACATTATAGGCTTTTCAGTCCCTGTATGTGGTTTAATTTTAATATTTTCTTTCCTATTATATACTTTTTCAAGTAATGATTTTTGCAGGACATAAGCAAGTCATATAGGCTAAATAGCTCATCTCAATTTTAAAATGTCTTAGTAGGCTTTTAGTAATCAAGTGGTAACATTTAACTCTAAGATAGAAGAGTTTCATGAATAGAGTTCAACGGATGTCATGGAGGGGTGTCTATACAGCAGAGGACTGGTTGAATTACAGTATTTCCAAAAGCTAAGCACCTCCTATGGTCACACAGCCTTTTACCATCTGCATGGGGAAGAGATAAAACTGCTATTTAATGTTATTAAACTGAAGCAAAAGCACAGTATCTGGAAGGCCAACAGCTCCTCTTCCCAGCTCTTTGACACTGTGTAGAAAGCTGAAGAACAGCAATCTCAGAAGAAATTGCAAAGTATCTGAAGATGGTCATGATCTTACAAGATGAGGGTCTAATTTTGAGCCTCCAATACTGAATCTGTTCCTATATCTATAAGAAATGTTACCCTTGACTTTGAGACTTGACCAGATGGAAAAACTCAGTTCTTTTAAAGAAAATAAGATCTGGCTGTCATCACCTTCCACAAAGTACTGGTGTCACTTAACCAAAAATATTGTCGTTCAATGTTTTCATTACACTTTAAATTATGTTAAGCATTTGCAGCACAACAATTGTCAAATTTTTGCTTTTATTCTACTGTATTTTTCACATAGTGAGAGACATATCTCACTCTACAACTTGAATTAGTGGGTAATATGGAGTTATATTAAAATTTTTTAATAATGACTTCAAGTTCTATTATATTTATCATTCATCAAGTTATACAATGCACATGCACAAGTGTCTTCATTCTGCATCTTCTTATTAAATTCCTACTGATTAAAAGCAGAAAATAATTAGCTTACACTGATTTATTACACAAATATAAACTATTTATTTTATGAATGCAAATTGTTATCTACTTTCAGGAAGAATCTTCTTATTTTATACTCAAAACTATTATCTTAAGTGCTAATACTTTAGAAGTCAAAAATAAATCTTGATTTTTACAGAACAATTTTACTGAACTGAAACTGAATTGAAATTAGGTCTTAAAGGAGAGCAGAGTTGGAAAGATAATCAGGCACATGAATTATTTTATATAAATTATGTGGTTTTGTCTATTATTATCCTCTGATTTGATAAACAGTTTCCATTGCCATTAAATAAAAGGCATTATGGACCCAAGAGTTTCTCTGTTATTTCCTCCTCTTCCCAAACTACACTAGATGTTCTAAAAAACATATACCATATCCCACAAAATCTGGCTTGCTTGTATCTTTAAGCTAAAATTCTTATGACACTATTATTAGATACATAAAGCTTTATTAAAATATTAAAATATTTTAAGTATGAATGATAAAAATTATTTCAGCAGAAAAAACCCAAATGTGCAAGTTCCATCTAGGCTTATTTTTCAGTACTTTCATAGATGTCTAATTTGAATGAAATTCAAGTAACAAAAATTAATGCAGACAAACATCACAGTCTATGTAATACCTAAAGGTTCACTCCCTGCAAATTCATGAGGAGCTGATCTGTATGTACAAGAGATGCATCAGATTCTAGTATGTATTTCTTCCACCAATACAGGTTAATCAGTGCTCTCACACACTCACAACTATCCCTGCCTGGTAAATAATTTATTATGAAGCTGGCTATGAATAAAGCACCAAATAAAACTGAAAAAAAACACACAGAACAAAACTAAGTTTACAAATAATATATTCACATTTTCTATTATTTAGAGAGAATAAAAGAATTCTAGAAACATTTTTGTGAGACATTCAGAAGTAATTAAATTTTTATTCCCTATCATTATAGCTTCACACATCCACTTCAAATTTTACAGAGCTGGTCAGCTGAAAAAGTTTTTTACCCTTCCCTCCTAGCTGGAAGAGCAGGTTAACTAAGATCCAACTGTATAGATCCTATATGGAAAAAAACCCCAGTGCTTAAATTGGAAGTAAATGTAAACCAATGACATATTTTAAGGCCTGATATTTCCCACTCATTACAGCTACAAATAGATATTTTATACATTTGAGAAAAAAGGATTAATGGCTCTCCTGTGGTATAAAACCATTATTATATCATATATAAGTTTTTGGAGGATATTGAACTTTAAGTCACTCGCCAGTCCTGGACTTACACATGGACTGAGGATTAATATATTTCAACATGACAAGTAAATGTGAGAGTCTGCTATTTAAGAGTTTTTCAGAGATCTCCCCTGTCTAAAGGAGCCCTGGCCCTACTAATAAGTATCCAGGACTGGTGATGCCAAGCAGTATAAAAATGACAGTTGCCTACAATATACAAACTAAGCATAATGGGGAGGAATTAATCAAAAGATGACTTAAATCTCAGAATCTTGTAAACAAAATACATGCACTCACAAAAGAGTCTCTAAAGTAAAACAGACTTCACAGCACAGATCAAGCCACCTTTTAATGGTGACTAAATATGGAATAAAAGAAAAGGAATAGATGATTCTAAAACCAGGAACAAACCAAACTAATTCCAGCTTCTTTTTTTATTAAATATTATACTGTTTTCTCATTAAGTATTCCATACACTTCCCTGGCATCGCTGTTCTTCATAGAGCTCTGTTCAGTACTGACTGGCAACGGCATAAGGCTGCCTGCTACTGATTCAGATACCATAAGGTCTGAAACATTTGTTCCAGAATAGAAATTCACACAATACCCCAGAAAGTCACTTTTTCCACAAGGTTCAGAAGTAAATTGTGTACTTCTACAAAGAAAAAGCCAACAGATGATAAAACCATGATGATTTTGCCAAAACCAACCCCTTCCTTACACTATAAAAATGTTGTGATATTAAAACTTTTCAGGCAATAGCTATTCCTAATAGTATAGGAGGGTCTCAGAATCATAAATTAAAGAGTTGGATTATTTTGATTTATTTGACTATTTTAATTTACTTACCACACAATTTCAGAAATTAACAGAGGTCTTAATCTGAAATGACTGGTGTCACAAGAAATATCTGAAGACAGATTCTTGCTTAGAGAAAAAAAAAAAACCTGAGGTTCAAACTCCAGTTGGTAAGACTGATGGGGTGAGGATGCAAACCCCACAACCTGCACTATTTGGTTCTGTACTTGAACCACAGGTTTCAGCTTATCGATTCATGCTGCTCAGTGAACTCCAGATCAGTGTTGCACTTTCAGTGCATAGGCAAGCCTGTAACTGAAAATAGACCATGGGTGGCTTGTCACTGTAAGATCCATGGGTTTATGACATGAGCAAAATAATGCATTTTTAAAGCAGTAACAAGAGAAATGTAACACATTTTATGTAAGTTTTACATGTATATTTTCCAGTTTTGATATGCAGTATCTTCCTACCTATTATTAATTTAGTGCAGAATGATATCTGCAAGTCCAAGACAGCAGAGGGATTGACACTTGTAGCTAACTGAGCTACTGTTATAGAGCTCACTACTCACACGCTACCTCCCAATGCCTTTCCTGTCAAAGCTTCCTAAAAAAGCCAGGTTCCTACAAAGTCTTGATTGGCCACTGAAAATATCTCTTCTTCCTCCTTTACTCCCCCTCTCTGCAAAGGATCACTATGCAAAAGGGAAAGAAGAGCTGTAAAATGATTGAGAAAGGCAACACTGGAATTACATGCCTTGCAGCCACTTTTTGGCAGATGATCAAAATGACAAAAAGTGCTCTTTCAAATGTCTCTAGGGTCCCACCTTCCCTCCCCACTACCAAGCACCCATCTTCCCCCCAGTCATAAATCTCTTCAAATAAGCCCCAGCACTACAGAAATGTTGCAGTCTGCTGTGAAGTCATTGCTTCTCATCCACTCCAAACTCCCTTCTTTCTGGGGAACTAATGAGAAGCATTAAGTATGTGAAGACTATTATGCTGATGTGTCAGCACTTGCATGAGCTGTATCTTTTGGAATAATACACTAACTTATCAACACAGCTAAAAGCCAAGAGATGAAAAGTAAGGCTTGAATATGAAATTATTCCTAAGTGTGCAGTAAATAAATTGCAGATCTCAACGTGCATTATAGAATCGCTCAAGTTAACATTTCTATAACTGCCTAGAGTATAAAATGTTAGGTTCCAAGTATAAAGGGAAATCTGTACTGGAAAATGAACAATATTAATAGCTCATATAGATTAAGGGAAAGCTTTAACCCTGGGCAACTGCTAGACAAAAGCATCTTGTCTCTGAATGAGTAGTTCAAATTTATGTACAAACCAAGTAAGTCACTCCATTCAACAGTGTCAGATTTAACTTCTGAGCACAGACTATTAATCATCATGTCAAAAGAGAAGCAGAGTAATTGTTTTGCCTATAATATCGAGTAACTAGAGGCCTAGCTGAAGCACTTCACTGTTTCTAAAGTCCAAGTGTATACTAGGTTATAATACTGAAATACCTACCTCCATTATCTATGTATTTATTAATGGAAATTATGAGAAGTTTAGAGACAGTCAAGAAAACTAATTTAAAAAAGACTGCCTTATTTTTCTCCTGTTACAGCAGAGCAAGCAGTTTCCCTTTAATAGCAAAGCCAACCTAGCACTTGGGCAAAATGCCTACTGGGAAAACAACATGAGGTTGGTTCATTGTGTATTCTTGTGGTTTCCACTGATTTGGAAGGACACCAGATGCAGCTTTCTGGTGGCAATAAACCTATTCGTATAGCATGTTGCAAACTGCCTGCCATCCTTGTTCCATCAAAGATCAGGAGCATATTGCAGTACAAAGCACTCAAGAGATGCATTGATTCAATGAATGAAGATGCGCTCCCCAGAAAAAAAACACTCAGCTGCATGAATCCTACTCAGCTCAGGAACCCCTGTTGTAGTTTTAAAGTTGCTTCATCCTCCAAGAGAAGGAATTAGTTGTCTTCGCTATTGCTTAAAATAAAGCAAATAGCTACACACAGAGACAGAAACACTGGAGGGGAGGGGCATAAAAGCCTCATGCAATTTCTTTTTTCAAAGCAAATTCAAAGTATCCATTTTCAAGTAAATGAATTTTAGGCATGACTAATGTAAATATGACTATATTAATTTATCTTCCTGTTAGGCCTATATTAACCCAGCTCATGTTTTGAGATGTCTTTTATAAAGTCTTCTTTTACAACATGGCTAACTGTAATAAAACCCCAGAACCCACATGTGAATCTGTCATCTTCCTTCAACACATTTCACAAGTGAATACTACAACAGGAGGAAATAAGTAAAAATAGTTTGCTGTTTTAACTTCAATTTTTGTTGTAATGATTCTTATATAAAGTCCTTTACAGTGCATTGCCTGAAGTTTCATAGATACAATAAGAAAAAACACAAAAAGTCTTTACTATGGATTTACTTACATAATTGCCCACCATCTTGACTCATAACATATTTTCTGGGGAAAGCTCAAAGAAAGGGATGGGAATAAACAAAAGGTCAATTTTATATTAAAGCAAGCCCCTTTGACACTTCTGCAATGTATATTAAATGCATTCTTAGACTTCTTGACACTTCTAGCTGACTGCTGAGAGGATTCAGGGAAACTGTGAAGTACCCTGTTCATTTTTACTACAACATGTGTATAAGATACGATAATACCACAGACTGTGAAGTACTAGGCTTGAATCAGGCAATAAGACTCACTTGAGAGGGTGTACTTGTTAGCTCCATCTTTTCTTGGGATTTTTCCTTTGCTAGTCGTGCAGCTTCTTTGAATTCCTGAAATTTTTCTGCAAACTGAAGGTACATATGTTTAAAAAAAAAAGGAAAAAGAGAGAGTAGGCATGAAGTAGTTATATTACATGCAGAACAGAATGCTGTACTTAATATTTTACAAAGTAAAATCCTGTCAGTATAATTTTTTAATTTTTCTCCTTATTAGATATTCATTTAAGAGAGTTACACAGTGACATACCTTTCAGACATAATATACTCTGTTTATATGACAGGAAAGTTATGATGCAACAAAGTTTAATTTGTTACTGTTAGTGTTAAAAAACCCACCTCATATATGACTAATAATAGTGATAAGCTGCCTTGCACAGCTGCTTTCAGATTCAGGTTTTAATGTCTTCCTGACAACAAATTATCTGGTTCTGAAGCCTACTGTGGTCACTATTAGCCTAGAGCCTTCAATGGGCTTCATTCTTTCATGTTTGAAACAATACTAATTTCTTCCCAAATTTTAACAGCATTTATAATTTCAGTAGCTAATTAAGAAAGCAGCAGCAGGAATATTGAGTCAAGTTCATTCCTTGATTGTTCATTGACATCAATCAAGTTAAAGAACAAATTCATTGAACTGAACACTCAACATATACTGAACACTAAATTCAAGAATTTCACATTGAACTGGCATATGAAGCTTGATTTCTCGGCTACACGTACCTCTTCCAGAAAATAGCTAAAGCAGCAATTCAGAAATACATGCACCCTTAAACTTGATAGATTAAATCAATTTATTAAGAATAGGGCCTAGATTCTCTGTCTAGAGAAAAATTTGGCTTCATAGATCTCAGCTTGACACTACATTAATTGCTATAGTAGCCAAGCATTTGTTTTTGCTTGCTACTTCTTTTATACAGAATATGATCAGCTTAAGATTGAAATGATTCTGCAAAAACATTAGAAACTTCACCAACAGCTTCTAAATCTCTTCAGCAGCAGCATACAAAGAAATTGTTTTGCACTGCATGTATTTAGAAGGGATGAAGGCTACCTTTGTGTGACACAGTCTCCTCAACTATTTTCAATCAGAACTTCACTTGCTATCCAAGATCTAAAAAACCTTATTGTCTTTAAACTACTTGTCCTGGTAGGCTATTAAATAACAAAGATGAGATCTCATGGTATGAAAGGAAGAGTTCTCTGGAGGATTAACAATTTAAGGAAAAGACGGAAAAATTGTGAGGGGAGACTACAAAATGATCTCACAAGTACCTGTGATGGTCCTTTTGGCATTTAGCATATTCTTTTAAGTTATTTGGAATGAATCAGGCCAACTAATTCAAAGGGATAAAACAGACAGCAATGCTGACAAGGAATCTTTCTTCCCATACAGCAGGGTACTATCAAAAGCACAGATTTATATTCAGGTTGAGAAATTAGCCTCAGTTTTCTCTGAATATCATGGGACATTCTGTACCTCCTACTACAGCAGCAAGAGGGACTGTGCTAGGAAATCCTGATCCTGTGAAAGGAATATTCTTCAACATAGTAATCATCTTTTAGGTATCACCGACTTCTGCCTGACTCCTGATGGAACAATCTTGAGGTGAATTTGTGGTCTGACATATTGAGAAAATGTCTAATGAAGATAAACAAATGTTTAATTAATTTTCTTCTATACTGTTTGCGTGTGAAGTTGATTAGAGTGACTTTATTTTTATACTGGATAGTCTCGCTCCACTAATTCTCACATTCACAATAATCATCCAGAAAGAGGTTACTGCTGTTTCACTCTACCTTAGCAATCAGTTTAGGAGGGCAAAGGCACATGAACCAAAAAGGAATAGTCCAAAAGTCAAACACTTGATATATGCTTTGGAAATCATCTGCTTGTTTAGAGTGACACAGCTAAGCAGACAATGATCTGAGAATAACCAGTTTATTAGAAGACATGACTTTTATTATCTCTGCTCTGATTGTTTGCTTCATTAACCTGTTGATATCAGTCACAGACTAGACTAAGTTTTTTTGTGGTTGCAGGCTGTCTTTGCTCCCTGGAACTTGAAATATTTCATTGGGGCCCAGAGACACTACTGCAAAACAAATTACATACAATAGGGCTGTTCACTTAGGGACTTCGATAAACCAGGTACAGAAAAGAAATTCCAGATTCAATTTTTAAGGCAACTTCTAGAAGCAACCTGTTTCTGAACAAATACATTAATACAGTTTATTTGTTAGCACTATCACTAATATCCAGTAGTACCTTGAGCCCTAAATTAGATTTCATGTCCATGCTAGGTATACCAAAGAGTGCTCTGGCAAATCTGATGTCCTGGTTTCGTCCAGGATAGAGTTAACTTTCCTTGGGCTGGGAGGGAGCACAGCTGAAGGGCCTGGCCTGGATTGGCCATTGGAGTATTCCATATCATGTGATGTCATGCTCGATATATAAAGGATGCAAGTTCTCTTTCATTTCTGCTTCCAGTTAGCTCAGTGGGATCTTTCATTCTGTTGGGATCGCCACTGGGGGGCGAGCTGTGTACCGGTCGCCAGGTGGTGAGCAACTGCATTGTGTATTACCTCTTTGGACTTCCTATTGTTACTGTTGTTTTGTTACCATCACTAAACTGTTTTTTTATTCAACCTACAAATTCTCCCCTTTTTTTTCCCCTCCCCTATTTTACCGGGGGGGGGGGGGGAAGGGGGGAAGGTAAGCGATGAGCTGCATGGTGATTGGCTACCGGCCGAGTTCAAACCACGATACCTGACTACAATGCCAGTGCACAGTCATTTTTCTGAAGCTATACAGCAGATCCAGGGTTGCTAATTCAGCTTTTCTGATTCCAAGACCAATATATCTACCAACTCCAGTGACTGAGTAGACTGTAATCTAAACAAAAGTTTCTTTTCCCTCCATCAAATATGTTTGCTAATTTTACAGTAACACAAAAAGTTTCACCTTTATGAATTTTAGTAGCAATGATCAACAATTTTAATTCACATGAAAATCACAATTTGATAATTAAGATCTAATACAAGGGAAACAGTTTGCTGAAAAGGTCCTGAAGATTCATCACCATAAGATTCTGAAAAGGTCTGTGACTTGGCATTTTTCTCAACAGATCTGTGTATTCTTCATAAATCACAGCAATCTGAGTAACTGCTAATCAAACATGTACTTAAGACAAAAATATCTACTGCAGCTTTTCAGATTATTTTTTCAACGGCAATATAAAGTTTTAAGCCAAGGGCATACCAAAAACTCTTAGACATCAGTTTGAGGGCAGCAAAAGAATGGGATTGAAACAACTGTAATTAAGAAAGAAATAAGTATCACTTGAGGAGAGCAAGGAAAGAGTGAAGGAAAGGACAGATGAAACAAAAATATTTTCATTGACAAGGACAACCCAGTGTTAAAAGGTAGGCAAACACAGGCTATGCATGACTACAGCATGATACTTTGCCTCCAAAGAAGCATTCCATGATTAAGGAAAACAAGCTAGTATATGAGAGGTAAACTAAATTAGGATTTATGTGAAATCATTTGAAATATTGACAAAAGTTATTACCATGTTGGTAAGCAAGTGCCTCTAGGACATACACACCAATTTAAATAAATGACAAAGTTTCTAAGTTCACTGAAGCAATGATGTGCACAAATGCACATGCATATATTCAATATTAATATTACTCAGAATTTCCTGGGTTTGTGTTGCTTCATAGAAATGAAAGCTATTGGATTATGAATGGAAGAAATCTTACAAGCATATCACACTGTCCAGATAAAGCAGATGTACTGGTTCTCTTTTTAATGGTTTTCTGAAAGGACCATTGCTTATCCTTGGATAGTGACAATTACTTTCTCCAAAGGGCCAGTATGATTTTTTTATTTAGTTAGGTTTTTTTAATAACAAGCCAACCGTTATATCCCTTACTCAAACATTTATTATACATTCCTTTTTATTGCATTTGGGTTTCCAGATATTTTGTATATTTCAAAGACGAAAAATCTCTGCTTAATGTAGAAACATGTTTTTAAACTGAAAATGGAATTCCTCATCTGGAGAAAAACACTGGCTTTTACAGGTTCCTGGACTCATCTACCAGAGTAGTATCAGTAACAGTAGGGATTGTAGAAAGGGTGCTCACAGGAACCATACCATCACTTTGAGAAAAAGGAGTTACTGCTTCCCTTGGATTAAGGTGGACTTCCCTCCTGCACAACGAGAACAGAAGAAAACCTCATAGAGCATTGAGTTTCTGTAGTAAAAATTTCAACTTTTGTATCCCAACAAGACAACGTAGTTTTCTTTTACATTGAATATTTTTCCCACTAGCTTTATTTTAAGCCTGCACATGTTGAAATATCTGTAATTTGATGCACTACACAGCAGAAAAGTGAATGTGGCTTAAAGACAAAAATGCATTTGAAGACTACCAACAATTTTTTTCTAGGAGATCTAAACACAGAAGAAACACTACATAGTCTACTCCTTTAAATTCTATCATGAAAAACTGTAATGGAAGAACAACTTTAAAGAAGAGAAACTTAATGAAACCTAACAAGTGAATACCTAGAAAGCATTAACAACATACACTGTGATAGCTTGAAACTCCTTCCTTTCCTCAATCAGTTAAAAGAAAATTCATAGGCAACAAAGTGTTATAACAATAGTCTTGTCTTTTTACATCATAAGGATGGATACAGAACATTTTTTGTAAACTATTTTTAAATAACAATAGTGAGCACTGAGTCACAATATAACCAGCAGGAATCAAATACTCTTAAACTGCTTGACTGGCTGAAGAGTTGTCACTGGTCATACTTACTTTTGAAAGGTGATGTTCAGATGAAAATCCCAAGCCATAGACTGTATTTGCCCTGCTGTCTGCCCATTGGCCAAACTTCTGGGATGTTTTAGTAAATGTCATGTTGGGGGTGATAGTGCTATTTATTATTGCCTAAAAAAAAAAAAGTAATAGTTGTAAAAAAGGAGTTCTGTGGGTTTGACTTTTTTAAAAAGACTACTCAATAATTGAAAATGCCAGTATTATAGACAAGTATCTGTGTACACTGGATGAGACAAACTTGCAACTAGGGAACAGTTTTCTTCAAATTCGATCACAGCTAAAACTATGAAAGCATATATTGGCATACATTCTTTAAAAGGAGCAAAAGGGGGGGGGGGGGGGCACCTGTTTGCAATTGCAAGCAGTCATTTAATAGTTAGCAAGTCTAAAAAAAAAGTCCTTTAAAGTATCCACATAGGCTAATGAGATCAGAGTAGAACTATCAAAGTCTTTTTTTGTCTCACAAGTATGTTTCTTTGTCCCCTAAAGCAATGACTTTCAAGATCCACTGTAAGCTCCACAGTTGCATTCACCCCGTTGCATATGCAATCCTCACTGGAAAACATGCAATAAAACAAGAAGCACAATTTAAGTTTCTGTATTGCAAGAGTCTGTTTTTCCTTTATACACACACAAACATGACTAACAGTGACAGGGTAGTACACCAACTACAGAAGAAGAGCTACTCTTAGAATAGATTTTTCTTCTCTAGTTCTTGTTATGTACAGGATGGAAGAAGCACATCTTCCAGCATACAACTTCTGCTAATGTAAACAAAAACTATAACTATCCAATTATATGCTGGTCCCACTAAAAGCCACTAAAGTTTTACCATGGATTTCAACAGTATTTTTATCACATTAAAGTTTGTCTCACATAATCTAAATCTGTGATGTGGAACTGTCCAGTTAAAGTATGTCAGGATAGTCTTATAATGACACCAATGGGTTCCATTTAACTAAAAAAAAATATGGTTATTACAGTTTATAACCAGCCAACATGAACAAGAAAGACTAGCCATAAAACCAGATATGTGTTTTGGAAGTGAAATGCAGGCATGCTTTCTCATCTGTCTGGTGCTACTAAGAGTTTCAGCCACATTTGTTAAATAATTCACAGCCCTTTTCATAAAACACTGGTTAGTAGGTGCTTTGTAACACCCATGTGAAAGAGAATGTCCTTAAAACTTCCCAAAAAATAGCATACACTATGAGCAGAACAGTTCAGGAAGAATCTTTCTTACATACCAGTTATTGTGCTCCAAAGGTTATTGTCAATATGGGTCCTACTGTCTCATGCTACAGAGTCAGGAATCTTTTGAACATCAGTGTGCAGTGTGAGATAAAGAAATCTTAATTTTATTCTTTGAGTAGCAGAAACTGGACTGATGCAGAGAATAACAATATTTTCTCAGGATGGTGACAGTGAGAAACTTCAACATCAGAGAGACCAAGTACTGCTCTCCCAAGCCCAAGATCTAGAAGTCAAATCCAGCCTATATTACTTGTGTGAGATGGCCTTCTGGATGGATATATTAAAGTGAGTAGTTATGGAGTTTACTTAGCATCCTTTGCTTCTGCTGAGATTTAGGTAGCACTGGAGCATAGCTACCATCAACATCAAATTTTCTCTGAATTCTACAGGGCAAGCCTGAAAAATTTACAGCTGAGGGGCCAGCTAAGCCCACAAACAGGTTCCATGTGCATATGCTGATTCTCAGATGAAGTGGGGGAGAGGGTGACTTGACACCAAGTTGGGTGGGAGTGTTGATCTGCTCGAGGGTAGGGAGGCTCTGCAGAGAGATCTGGACAGGCTGGAGCGATGGGATGAGGCCAGCTGTAGGAGTTTCAATAAGGCCCAATTCCAGGTGCTGCACTTGGGCCACAACAACCCCCAGCAGCGCTACAGGCTTGGGGAGGAGTGGCTGGAGAGCTGCCAGTCAGAGAGGGACCTGGGGGTGTTGATTGACAGATGGCTGAACAGGAGCCAGCAGTGTGCCCAGGTGGCCAAGAAGGCCAATGCCATCCTGGCCTGTATCAGCAATAGCATGGCCAGCAGGGACAGGGAAGTGATCTTGCCCCTGTACTCGGCACTGGTGAGGCTGCACCTCGATGACTGTGTTCAGTTTTGGGCCCCTCACTACAAAAAGGACATTGAATTACTCGAGCGTGTCCAGAGAAGGGCAACGAAGCTGGTGAAGGGTCTGGAGCACATGTCATAGGAGGAGCGGCTGAGGGAACTGGGGTTGTTTAGTCTGGAGAAGAGGAGGCTGAGGGGAGACCTCATCGCCCTCTACAGCTACCTGAAAGGAGGTTGCAGAGAGCTGGGGATGAGTCTCTTTAACCAGGTAACAAGCGATAGGACAAGAGGGAATGGCCTCAAATTGCGCCAGGGAAGGTTTAGACTGGATATTAGGAAGCATTTCTTTCCAGAACGGGTTGTTAGGTGTTGGAATGGGCTGCCCAGGGAGGTGGTGGAGTCCCCATCCCTGGAGGTGTTTAAGAGTTGAGTTGACTTAGCGCTGAGGGATATGGTGTAGTTGGGAACTGTCAGTGTTAGGTTAATGGTTGGACTAGATGATCTTCAAGGTCTTTTCCAACCTAGACGATTCTGTGTCTGTTCTGTGTCTGAGTATCGCAAGAAAGTTCAGAAGAATACATTGTATTGCAACATGTAGAAAGGCAGGCAAAGATACTGCAAGCACAGATGAATTTAACAAAACTGGCATCTTCTGCAGTGGCTTTGGCAGCTCCACTATGCTCACATTAAATTGGAAAAGCAAATCTGGATGTAGCTGACAATATCAAACAGGCAGTTTGCTCTGATAATCTTTGTGTCAAAATGCAAGTTTTGGCTACCATTGTGAACAACTCCTGGAAAAATTTGGAATGACTGAAAGCTTACATTTGAATCAGCAAGCTTCATTGAATCAACAGGTCTCATCAGGTCAAGGACAATATTTGTTGTGTGACTAGAGACTGGAGAACCATCTTCAGCATTAATTGTCCACAAAACTTCTCCTCATATTTTCATATAGGAGAAGCTGGTCAGTGAAGTTACTGGTAATTCAGTCATCCTCCTTTCTTTAGACATATGGTTGTGGGCCCAAATAAAGCCAGCAAGCTTGCACTTGCACCAAGGCCTCCAACTGACTTCATGGGAAACAGCTGTCTATGCCATGAAGGACAAAAGAGATAACGTGAGACAGCAGAGGTGAACTTCTTAGAAAGATGTTCTGAAGTTCTGTTTTTCTTGTATGCTTCTTGTCTTCTCATGTACTGTTAGTGCTTGGAAGTCCTCCTTTTGAAATAACCTGGTGGAAGCCCAGAAGAGAGCTGTGCAAGTTCACATAATGCTCAATCTCTCTTGGTGTGGAAGCCATCAACAGTAACATGTTTGAAATTAATTATCCAGGGGACAGCGTAGAAAAGAATCTTCCTCCCAACTCAAGCTCTAGCTATGTTGTCTCCTTGCTTAAGCCCTAGTTCCATCCACTGCTTGATTACTTTGAACTTGTATCACAGATTTGAGGGTGCAGGTAATTTTGTCACAGATGTAACTTCCTCAGTGCAGAAGACTCTGAGGACACGGACTTATGACCTCCAAGCAATGGGCAAGTTTAAAGCCTGCAGGACTGGCATTTGCTGCAATGATAGTGGCATGTCTGGTTGCAAATTAACCTAGCATAAAACCTTGGAGAAACCAACCAGTTTTCAGCTGAGACTGCTCACTGCTTCAGCTGACCATGTGGGCTGGCTGCACAAGAGAGAACCCAGAACAGGCTGTCTGGACCAATTGTTCTAGCTGTATGCTGGACATTTTGTCCAGAAGGATACTGTGAGAGACAGTGTCAAAAGCTTTGCTAAAATAAAAAAAACCCAAACACCACATATCTACTGGCTTCCCTTGGTCAACTAGATGGGTGACCTTGTCATAAAAGGAAATTAAGTTTGTTAAATAGGACTTTCTCCTCATGAAGCCATGCTGGCTATGACCAGTGGCTGCACTGTCTCTCAAGTGTTTTTCAATAACTCCCAGAATAACCTTCTCCATAATTTTACCAGGCACTGAGGTGAGACTGACAGGCCTGTAATCACCAGGGTCTTTCTTCTTACCCTTCTTGAAAACTGAGACAACATTTGCCAGCTTCCAGTCAACTGGGACCTCCCCAGACTCCCAAGATCATTAAAAAATAATGGAGAGAGCTCCTGCGATAACATCAGCCAGCTCTTTCAAGTACCCTGGGATGAATCTCATCGGGCCCTATAGACTTATGCGCATCCAGCTGAAGCAGAAAGTCTCAAACAACTTCAGGATTGGCTGGAAGTTTATCATTCCCTCAGTCACGGTGTTCCAACACAGGGCTCTGGGAATCCCAGGGCCCATCACTGGTGTTAAAGACAGAGGCAAAGAAAGCATTAAATATCTCAGCTACTTCCCTATTTGTGAGGTGACTGACCTCATCAAGTAATGCACCAATGTTATCTCATCCCCCTTTTGCTATTAACATATTAAAAAAACCCACCCTTTTTGTTGTCCTTCACAGTGTTGGACAGCTTGAACTCTAATCAAGCTTTGACTGCATGAATTTTCTCCCTACAGTGGCGAACAGCATCTCTGTAGTCCTCCCACATCACCTGTCCTTGCTTCCAATGTCCATACACTTTCCTTTTCTGCCTAAGCTCTAGAAGGACATCCCTGCTCAGCCAAGCCAGCCTTCTGCCCTGCTTGCTTGACTTCCAGCACTTTGGAATTGCTTGCTCTTGCACTCTTAAAAGACGGCTCTTAAAAAGTGACCAGCATTCATGGACCCCAATACTTTCAAAAGCAGATTCCCAGGGAAACTTACAAACTAGCTCCCTCAGCTGTCCAAAGTCTGCTCTCTCCATATCCACAGTCGAAGTTTTGCTGGCACTTTTTCTCCTATTGCCAACTATTTGAAACTCAACTACTTCGTGGTCACTGTGACCAAGACAGCCAACAATCACCACTTCGTCCACAAGTCCCTCTGTTTACAAACAAGACCTGTGCTCACAGGCCTTACTTAAAATCTATATTAGCATTAAACAGATTATCACTTTAATGTGTGACTAGCTTATTTTACAACAGTCATTAAAATGTAAAGATCATCTATTGCAATAACACTAACGGGAGACTTGACTCAGAAATTATATATACAAGGCTCATGGAACCTACAGACTGTAAAATCACTCTTTTCCAGAGTCTTCTCTTGTTTTAGATAAGCACAAATTACTGGGTTTTTTGCCAATTTTGCATCTGTGAAAACATTATCAGAGAGTTAACTAGTACTGCAGGAACCACACTACTTTCTTTTCTCAGTGATTGCCAGAGATTGAATGGAAAGGACAGTAGGATTCTGAGAATAATCTTAGTTTCTGTCTGCAATGTTATTGGAGAAATAACGGAGGCTTCCTTCCATCACCTAGGAAAAAGAAGTACTAAAACACATTTTTCCAATGAGATATGAAATGACTATATAATGAATGAGAACTGAAAACCTTAGCAACAACTGCTCAATGTTGTCATGTCATATTGCATAAGAGATTTTATTTTTCAGGTTTTCTCTTGATTCCTAGAGCGGTAGGAGAAAAAGGTTGCATAAAAGATATTTACTCAAGAGATCATAGAAACCAGATGCAAGTTCTATCTGATTATTTGCATCAGGATCTCCTTGACATGGGCAACATGGATCCAGATACTGTATGTACCTATTAAATATGGCCTGTACACTGAACACCTTATGGTCCTAGAACGTTTTCTGGAGTCAAGTTAGAGGGAGATGCATAATTTCTTATGCTGGGTATTTTAAGAGGAGACAGTAGCTTCAGAAAACAACATTACACAGAATGTAGAAAGAATAAGCAAAACTTGTTTCTATAGGACCTATCTCAGCCAAATCTGCCTCATAGACCCATTGATACAGAATAAGGGGGAAAAAAACCAAACCCTGTCTCAAAATAGACCAAAGATCTCCACAAGGAAATTCAAGTGGGAATCTGTGATGTACAGTAGCATCTCTCAGAGGTGAGTGAAGATCATGTCTTGAAAATGTCCTTTTGTTTTCAAGAAGAAAGATTTAATGAAGAAGAAAGATTTAATGATGTTCAGACAATCAGTACAGAAGTTAAATTTTATCCAGGAATCCTACTGGAACCTACTGACCTAAAGAGGGGGAAGGGTGTGGGGCAGAAATGGGATTATCACTCAAATCTCAAGTGTATCTCTCTCTGTGCTGGGTCAACCCTGGCTGATTGCCAGGTGCCCACAAAGCCACTCTATCACTCCCCTCCTCAGCTGGACAGGGGAGATAAAATATAATGAAAGGCTCATGGGTCAAGATAAGGACAGGGAGATCACTCAGCAATTACCATCACAGGCAAAACAGACTCGACTTGGGGAAATTAGTTTAATTTATTACCAATCAAATCAGAATAGGGTAATGAGAAATAAAACCAAATCTTAAAACACCTTCCCCCCACCCCTCCCTTCTTCCTGGGCTCAACTTCACTCCTGGATTCTCTACCTTCTCCTCCCCCAAGTGGCACAGGGGCACAGGGAATGGGGGTTGCGGTCAGTTCATCACACGTTGTCTCTGCCGCTCCTTCCTCCTCAGAGGGAGGACTCCTCACACTCTTCCCCTGCTCCAGCATGGGGTCCCTCCCACGGGAGACAGTCTTCCACAAACTTCTCCAACATGAGTCTTTCCCATGGGCTGCAGTTCTTTATGAACTGCTCCAGCGTGGGTCCCCCACGGGGTCACAAGTCCTGCCAGCAAACCTGCTCCAGCATGGGTTGCTCTCTCCACAGGTCCTTCCAGGAGCCTGCTCCAGGGTGGGCTTCCCACAGGGTCACAGTCTCCTTCAGGCGCATTTACCTGCTCCAGCATGGGGTCCTCCATGGGCTGCAGGTGGGTATCCGCTCCACTGTGGACCTCCATGGGTTGCAGGAGGACAGCCGGTCTTCACTATGGGCTGCAGGGGAATCTCTGCTCTGGTGCCTGGAACACCTCCTCCCCCTCCTTCTTCACTGACCTTGGTGTCTGCAGAATTGTTTCTCTCACATATTCTCACTCCTCTCTCCAGCTGAAGTTGCCACGTTTTTTTTTTCCCCCTTCTTAACTATGTTATCACAGAGGCACTACCACCATCACTGATTGGCTCAGCCTTGTCCAGCGGTGGGTCCGTCTTGAAGCTGGCTGGCACTGGCTCTATCAGACATGGGGGAAGCTTCTAGCAGCTTCTCACAGAAGCCACTCCTGTACCCCCCCTGCTACCAAAACCAATACACTCACAAACATTCCTTACTGCAGTCTAAGTGGACATACACATGAGTTGCCATGACTTACTGGCTTACTGCTCAGCACCCGAGCCACTATAACTGAGCAGCCATATGCATGTCATTCTCTCCAACGTACAAACTCACTGTAAACCCCACCAGCAGAGGTTAACAAGTAAACCTAGTTGGTTCATAGATTTGTTCTCCCTGAGGGAGGGGCATGAGAGCTACAAAACCAATATGGTACAACAAGTATTTTTGGCAGCTGGGAACATGTAACTTTGAGACATTTTCTATGTAAAATTTGTTTTAAAAAAAAACCCACAGAATCGTCTTTATTCTATTTAATTTCAAAACTCAAAACCGGAGAATTAAATTGCATAGCTTTTTCTCCTTTGCAAATTTAACGCTTTTGTCTGATCAATTGACAGTGTAATGTAAGACCTTACAAGCTCAGATGCCAGTAGTGTTATTGACACCCAACTGTATGCCATACAGCAGAGAGACTCAGGATGCACTCTGAACTTAAGAATGCTTTATATTTATATTTAGCCCTTTCTACATACTACATTATGTATGTGCAGACATGTTAAAAAAGATGGGGCTATAATTAAAAATAAATAATTATCTGGGATTTATGCTGAAAACCTCATAAAAATTATTCTATGGGTCCTCCCCTGCTATTCACCTGGATATGTTTCAGAGCAATGTTGTGATGCCTAAAACAATGGCTCTTTCTTAATCACGATTGGGATCCTAGATCTTAGACAGACAACGCTTGAATGGAAACATTATTAGGATTGCAGCAATCACAGAGAGAGTAAATAAAAGTGATAGACTGTATTATCAATATACCTTGCCAATAGTACTGCAAATGCAAAGGAAATGCTGCAATAGACAAAAGAGCAAAGAAATAGCTGAACAACTGCTTGACAGTGCAACTCAGCAGCCACTTTTCAAGAGCTGCAGCTTTAGACAAAAGCAGAGGAACTCCAGTGGATATCAGAATAAGGATTTTGTAAACTGTGCAGATCAATTAAGATGCTACAGGTTACAACTAGCAGCCTTGATTTCATACAGCATCTAGTCCCAATCCAGATGTCTTTTATAAACAGTCACAGAAAAGGTATTTTAATTATTTGACAGAACAAAATCATTTGAAGGAGTGATGAGAAGGTAAGATACAGTCAGAGTTAAACTTGGAAAAATTCTGGTAGGCTTTGATACCAGAGCCTCAATCACCAGAAGTAGTATCATATAGAGATCTTTGACAGAAAATTCCTATGTACTTCTGTATGATAGAAACTCTCCTTTCTCATTTAAAACAACAATACTCTGGATTTAAAAAAGAAAAAAAAAGAAAAAAAAAGAAAAAAAGAAAAAAAGCAGAGTAATGTTTTTCAGCTTTTAATAAATAGCGAAGAAACATCTGTGAATACTGCTATGCTCTAACAGAGTATTTTAGTTCTAACCATTGTGAACTGATACATCTCCATAAATTGCAAATTAAAGTCTCTTGAAAGGAATATAGCTTTTGATTACACTCTGTATATCTTAATGTCTTTACTGCAGAGATTTCTGACATGCCATTTGTAAAGTTACTGTTTTTATACCCACTTAGGGCAGAACCTAAGTCAAATATTTTCTCTGAGTCTTCCAAATTAATTTCTTAGACAAGGTTTCTTACAATAGCAGCTCAACACATTATCTTTCCTAATTTAAAAACTAAAATAAAATTTAAAAAAAAAGAAAAACACCCCCCAAAAAAACCCAAACCCAACCCAACTGAGTTTTGATAAAAGCTTATCATGGAGAACTTTATTAGGAGGGAATCACGACATTCTCTACAACAAAAATTGGAAGATTATGTAACAGAGAAGGATTTACTAAGTGATTATGGGCACTAAAAAGATGTCCTTCATAATGCTGAAGCCAATGATATAGATAACATCATTGAATACGAAGATGAAAACAGGTTATTGTAACCCTATTTGTACTTTTTAGTGCACCTCGCAGGGAGTGCCTTTTAGACTGCTCAAAGTATTAACTAACAGGTCATTGCTTAAATTCAGCAACAGATTTATCAAAGTAAATATGAATACATTGAAAATAGTATTTTCCAATAAACACTTAAAATATGTAATGAAGCAATGCAATCATTTTAACATGTCAGTAATCTGTTACTCAGATAATGACAAAAGCATCTGATAAGATACATGAAGGACATCAGACTGGAAAATAAATACAAAAGTCAATCAGCAAGCAAGTACTCCAAAAGAAAGCTTACCTTTGACCCATCCAAACTGATTATCCTGTAGACATTTCTTGTGCTGTCATAGAAGTAAGACACAGTAACTGCATGTTTGCTGGTGGAAACCCAGTTCTTCTTAGTGTTTGGGTCAATCTGGAAGACATGAGCTCGGGTGCTGAAGATGGGTTGTTCCCTGAAGGACAGAGAGTAAATGTCATGAATCTGATTTGTACGTAATACTGTTGTACACAAGCTATCTGTCAGTTGTGCCCACTGGGATGTACACATTTTACTTCGCATGATAAATTTTTCCTAAGAACTTCTGTATGTGTTGCTGCATAGAGCAGATAAGTGCATTAATATACATATGCAAGCAAAATGCAAGCCTTCTAAAGCAAAAATCAGCACCCAGCTGTAGAGTTAGATAAAAACAGCCATCTCTAAATATAGACTCAGCCCTGCACATCACCTCCCAGACCTCACCCTCCATCTATCCCTTTAAACTAACAGGCATCAATACATGTATAACTTCATCTCATTACACTGCATGTTGCAGAATGTGTACTACTTCAAAACCTCATCTTCTCAAAAATCTTTTAATACTCTGATTATTCTAATCAATCTTAGCCCATATCTGAAACTGAACTGGCTGATTCAATGCAATTATTCTAAAACTAACATTAATTAGGGTCAGGAACATGTGTTGTGAAACTCTCAGTCTTTGGAGCTTCATATCTGAAACGTTTTCATAGAAACACTAAATATGTATAACATATATGGTTCAAAGTTAAATTGCTTATTAAATAAAATTACATAAGTTTAAAAAAATACTGTACTTCAGAATTTACAACTTATTTTTCCCCATGATTACAGGAAATACAACTTATTTCTCCTAATGACAGGATTAGGAATACTAAATAGCATAGACGCTGAAGCCCTAATGAACAAGATAACTGCTACTACCGACGAGCTGATCAAATTGGAACACCCACTAAAGTCATCTTCATCAGCCTTAGGAGCAAGTCAATGGCTCCTATCAGACATTTTACCTCATTGGGAACGAATTGAAGTAAATGATCATCAATTAATTGTAAAAGCTCTCGGAGCAACCCAGGGTAATATCTCTCCTGCCTTGAGTTGTATCCAAACGCAACTGTGGATACAGTCTATAGTAGCAGCCATTATTAGAGAAGGAGGAGGAATCTTACCCACTGAGATCTGTAAATTGATCTGGGACAACACCTCAGAATTTGAAAGGGAGTTTCAATCATGGTGGCAATTGGCCAACTTCACTCACCACACAGAAAGTGATAAGATTATTGCCTTTATCCCTACCATACGCAATGCTTCAGTGTACAATATATACCCAATCATTGCATTAGGACTGAATCACAATGGAACCATACTCTGTCCCTTAGAGCATAGAGTGTGGGCCCACTAAAAGGAGGAAAAGTGGCAAACAATTGATGTAAATGCATGCACTGTGCAAGAACAACAAGGCTTCATTTGTGAAAGTAATACTCTTGAAGCTCAAGACATTTGTCTTGACACTGAACAAAACATTTGCCACTTTGAAATCCACCCAAACAAAACCCCTGAAACCATAGTCCTATATGTTGGAAAAGGATGTGCTTTCACGCGAACATTGTGTGATTCTTTATTGGTAGATGATTTTGTCTATAACATAACCAATCAGTTCAATCTATGTGTGTGTAACTTTTCTGTCATTATTGGTTGTGATTTTAATTTCTCTGTGCCAATAACTACCTATGATGACTTATCTTTTGATTACATTTTATATTGCGAGCTACAACCTACACCTATCAGGATGAATCTAACCATAATCAAGCAACTCCTCCAACACCCTGATTTAATCAACCTTCTACAAGAAGCATGAGAAACCAGACAAAAGACTCTTATCACAGTCCAGCATGATATAAAGGAAACACATCAAATGTTAAAGAGAGTCAAAAAGGCTGGAGAACACCAATGGTGGGAAGTCCTATTTGGATGGTCACCAACAGCAACAGGACTGTTTAATTCCATGCTTCACCCAATCGTGATTTTTCTAACTCTAACCTTAATATCTTTATTGCTTATAATAATGTTGTATATTGAGGTTTGGAGGATGGTTAAACAAATTACGCAGTTGCAGAAGTTTCCCCGTGTGTATATTTCCCCGAAATAATGAAACTTTCATTAACTAATAGAGGCTAATCAAACACACAATTCCCTCAAAATACAATTGGATTACGGCATTATCTGTTTATAGGCATAGAGGCAAGAGGCAACCACACTGTCACTCTATGGACAAGATAAATTGACTTTAGTCATGGGGTGGATTGTGGTGGTCCAATTCCCCCCCCCCCCATCTTGCTGAGCCGCTCAGTGCTTGGTGTGATTCCAACCCTCCTCCTGGGCCACACACCAATCTAGGGCAGTATGGATTGCAAATGGCAGAGGACCAGAGCGTTAAGGCACCCCCTTGACGTGCCTGGCTCCTGATCTCCCTATCACTTGGGAGCAGTAATAACAGTCCATCACCTCCTGACAGCCTGGTACATCTGTACCTGGGACATGGCTGAGGTAGGGCGATAACAGAACTGCACATCCAGCAAGTTCTGGGCCTGCGCAACTGATGGAAAACACCAAAATATTTCATCACTCAAGTTGGGCCGGAATGGAAGAGTAACTGATGAAAGTCAGTTATCTCAGACCCTATAAATAGCGACCCTAAGTGACACCCTTTGAACTCTCCTGGATCATAGTGGGCCTGTGTGATGGTTTAGCCCCTGCCGGGGTCTGAGACCATGCGGCCGCTGCCCCTCCCCCACAAAGGGAGTGAAATACAAAGCCCCAAGACTGAGATAAGGAAAGGTTTAATACAACAATGCAATAGCAACACAACCAACAACAACAATAACAGTAATAGTGATAGCAATGAACAGAGCAAAATAGCTACCAAATACAGCAGTGAGAAGCACGATGTACAAAACCACGAGTGCACCGCGCCAGGAAAATGTGACCTGCCAGGATGTGACGTCCGCATGGTATCTGAATAACCCGGCTAGAGCTCCCCCCCCACTGCTGGGGAAACTTAACCCTATCCTGGTTAAACCAGGACATAATCCACCCCTTTATTCTATACCATGTGCGTCACATCCAGCTGCCACTTAGCAATTAGCATTGACAAAGAAAAATTAACAAAAGCACAGTATAACTCACGGTGTGTTTTCACCCACAATCAAGTCCCCTTGTGGCACGCATCGGACCTCTCCATCCTTCTGCATCACCCACCAGGTGCACCCAGGTCCTTGAGCAAAAACAGTCCCGTGGATGGGTTTGCCTTTGCCCGGCGCAGGACTAACCCAGACCATTTTTCCCAGCAGGTCCCTCATGCGCACCACAGGGACTCTATCTCCGTCCACAACACGTGGAAGTTTTGACTGAGCCGGGCCAGCTCGATTGGCAGATCCTCTTGTGTTCACTAACCAAGTGGCCTTTGTCAGATGTGTGTCCCAGTGTTTGAAGGTTCCACCCCCCATTGCTCTCAATGTAGTTTTTAACAGTCCATTGTAGCGCTCGATCTTCCCAGAGGCTGGTGCGTGGTAGGGGATGTGGTAGACCCACTCGATGCCGTGTTCTTCTGCCCAGGCATCTATGAGGTTATTTCGGAAGTGAGTCCCGTTGTCCGACTCAATCCTCTCTGGGGTGCCATGTCGCCACAGAACTCGCTCTTCAAGGCCCAGGATGGTATTTCGGGCGGTGGCGTGGGACACTGGATAAGTTTCGAGCCATCCAGTGGTTGCTTCCACCATTGTGAGCACGTGGCGCTTGCCTCGGCGGGTCTGTGGCAGTGTGATGTAGTCGATCTGCCAGGCCTCTCCATATTTATATTTCATCCATCGATCTTCATTCTGCTGGGGCTTCACCCGTTTGGCTTGTTTGATTGCAGCACATATCTCACATCCATGGATGATCTCTGCGATGGTGTCAATGGTGAGGTCCACCCCTCGATCTCGAGCCCACCTGTATGTTGCATCTCTGCCTTGGTGGCCCGAGGTCTCATGGGCCCACCGGGCTATGAACAGTTCACCTTTACGCTGCCAGTCCAAGTCCACCTGAGCCATCTCAATCTTAGCAGCCTGGTCCGCCTGCTGGTTGTGAGAGACGAGAAACCAGGCCTGTGAGAAACTAAGAAAAACAGCCTGAGAAAGCAAGAGTTGAGGCTGATCAAAGAAATGCCTCAAACACTCGCAAGACAAAACTATGAGTCACAGGGTGCATTCTGTGGAGGTCGAAGCTGATAAGGCTGCCCGAATAACACAAGATGGGACTGGAGGAGGGAGCCCTGTGAAGACAGGACGGCTCTGCTCTGGTGCACCTGGCCAAAACTTCAAGGGCCATCTGTCCGGTGAATGACCTTTGCTTCATTATCCACGAAATGCATATTAAAGTTAACACCCCTCAATATGCTAACGAGGGCTAACATGATCATGCTAATTACATCATCCCATGAAACACCTCACCCCTCCCCGTACATGGGATACGTAGGTATGGGGGTCGACCTAGGGGATGGACCCAAGGAAAGTGGGTATAAATCAAGAAGGGAAGGGGGGGGGGGGGCGCGCCCCGAGGAGAGAGAGTGCAGTGAAGCGAAGAAGACGGATGTCAGCGAAAAAGACGGATGTCTCCTGTGCCTCCCGGAACCCTCGGCAGCGGGATCAGCGCAGAAACCCAGACCGGTGATCTGTGTTTCCCCATTCCCTCTATCTCCCTCTTTTCCCTTTCCTATTAAGCAATGCAAGGCATATTATATTGCTTGCCACAACTTGCTATATACTTAGCCAACTATCGTGTGTTCAATTAGTACATTGTGAGTAGTTAATAAATGTTTAGACTTGGAGACTTGTTGTCCGCTCCATTGGGGATTTGCGAATCTGAGTCACTTGTCCCCCTCGTCTGAGCGGGACGTGACACTGGTTATGCTGATGTTCATCAGTGGCTCGACTCTTGGGTATATGGGCGTCCACATGGCGCACCTTCACAACGAGGTTCTCCACCCGGGCTGCAATGTCCTGCCATACTTCAGCGGCCCAGATGGGTCTGCCCTTGCGTTGCCAGTTGTTCTGTTTCCATTGCTGCAACCACATCCACAGGGCACTTGCCATCACCCACGAGTCAGTGTAGAGATAGAGCCTCGGCCACTTTTCTCGCTCAGCAATCTCCAAAGCCAATTGGATGGCTTTCACCTCTGCGAACTGGCTCGATTCACCTTGTCCCTCAACAGCTTCAGTGGTTTCTCGTGTGGGATGCCACACCGCAGCCTTCCATCGTCGATGTTTTCCCACAATGCGGCAAGACCCATCAGTGAACAGGGCATATTGTTTTTCTTCCTCTGGCAGCTCGTTATATGGTGGGGCCTCCTCAGCACGTTTCACCTCTTGTTCTGGTGACATCCCAGCATCTTTGCTCTCTGGCCAGTTCATGATCATTTCCACTAATCCTGGGGGGTCGCGGTTCCCTATTCGAGCCCGTTGTGTTATCAACGCAACCCATTTACTCCACGTGGCATCTGTTGCATGATGTGTGGAGGGAGCCTTTCCTTTGAACATCCATCCCAGCACCGGCAGTCGAGGTGCCAGGAGGAGCTGTGTCTCAGTGCCGACCACTTCTGAGGCAGCTCGAATTCCTTCGTACGCTGCCAGTATCTCCTTCTCAGTCAGGGTATAGTTAGCTTCAGAGCCTTTGTATCCCCGGCTCCAAAAGCCTAGAGGTCGGCCTCGGGATTCCCCATCTGCTCTCTGCCAAAGGCTCCAGGAAGGGCCATTCTCCCCGGCTGCGGTGTAGAGCACGTTCTTAATCTCCTGCCCTGTCCGGACTGGCCCGAGGGCCACTGCCTGGGTAATCTCCTGCTTAATTTGTTCAAAGGCTTGTTGTTGCTCTGGGCCCCATTTAAAATCGTTCTTCTTGCGGGTTACGTGGTAGAGAGGGCTCACAATCAGGCTGTAGTTTGGGATGTGCATCCTCCAGAACCCCACAGCGCCCAGGAAAGATTGAGTCTCTTTTTTGGTGGTTGGTGGGGCCATGGCTGTTATCTTGTTTATCACCTCCATTGGGATGTGGCGACGCCCATCTTGCCATTTTATTCCTAGGAACTGAATCTCCCTTCCAGGCCCCTTAACTTTCTGTCACTTGATGGCAAAACCAGCCTTCAGGAGGATTTCAATTACCTTCTTTCCTTTCTCAAAGACTTCCTCAGCTGTGTCCCCCCATACAATGATATCATCAATGAACTGCAGGTGTTCTGGAGCCCCACCTTTCTCCAGTGCAGTATGGACCAGTCTATGGCAAATGGTGGAGCTGTGTTTCCACCCCTGGGGCAATCGATTCCAGGTGTACTGGATACCACTCCAAGTGAACGCAAACTGTGGCCTGCACTCTGGTGCTATTGGAATGGAGAAAAACGCGTTAGCGATGTCAATCGTGGCGTACCACTTGGCTGCCTTCGACTCCAGCTCATACTGGAGCTCTAGCATGTCCGGCACTGCAGCACTCATCGCTGGCGTAACTTCATTCAGGCCACGGTAGTCCACGGTCAGTCTCCATTCGCCATTAGGTTTTCTCACTGGCCATATAGGGCTGTTGAAAGGTGAGTGAGTCTTGCTGATCACCTCCTGGCTTTCTAGTCGACGGATCAGCTGATGGATGGGGACCAGGGAATCTCGGTTAGTACGGTACTGCCGCCGGTGCACCATCTTGGTAGCAATTGGCACTCGCTGCTCTTCAACCTTAAGCGACCCCACCACCGAGGGGTCCTCTGAGAGGCCGGGTAAAGTGGACAATTGCTCAACCTCCTCCAGGGCAGCTATACCAAAGGCCCACCGGTACCCTTTTGGGTCTTTAAAGTACCCTCTCCTGAGGTAATCTATACCTAGGATGCACGGGGCATCTGGGCCAGTCACAATGGGGTGCTTATGCCAGTCCTTCCCAGTTAAGCTTACTTCAGCCTCTAATAGGGTCATCTGTTGGGACCCCCCTGTCACTCCGGAGATGCAGATGGATTCGACCCCACTGTGGCTTGATGGCATCAGGGTGCACTGTGCGCCAGTGTCTACCAAGGCCTTATATTCTTGTGGTTCTGATGTGCCAGGCCATCGGATCCACACCTTCCAGTAAATCCGATTATCCCTTTCCTCCACCTGGCTGGAGGCAGGGCCCCTCTAATCCTGCTCACCATCACTCACTTGATCTAAGAGTGACTCCTGCAGGAATGACTTCCTGGTCCCCTCAAGAGGGTCAAGCATACTGTTGGCCATTCTATTCTGTCTGGGGGATTTCTGACTAGACACTGGAGCTGCATCTCTCTTGGAAGACTCCCCTTTCATGGTGGTCTTCCCTTTCAGTTGCTGTACTCGTGCAGCTAGGGCGGAAGTGGGCTGTCCATGCCACCTTCTCATGTTCTCCCCATTGTCGCGGAGGAAGAACCACAGGGTGCCCCGTGGTGTGTGTCTTCCACTGCCCTTCTCTTGGGTGGGGAAACGCCTGCTTCTAATAGCTGAGACATCGGCCCGTGCAGGCGGAACATAGGACATGTCCTGTTCCATTTTTTGGAGCCTCTGAGACAGTTCCTCTACGGCTGAAACCAAAGCATGTTGGGAGGAAGGGAGACTTCCCTCATAGTGCCGGAGCTGGCCAATCACTTCATCTACTGTCTGAGTGTCTCGCCACCAGGACTCTACTGCTAATGCTTTGGAATGTCCCTCTGGTCCACTTTGCAGGAACTTCCGCCACATCAGCTGTGTGCAAGGGACCTGATCTGGATCCATTGGTGACTGCTCATCATTCAGATCACCATAGACCATGTCAAACACAGCCATTTCCCTGAGGTTTTGGATGCCTTTCTCCATGTCGGTCCACTTGCCTAACCGACATAGAGCATCATCCTTGTAGGGGTACCTCTCCCTCACAGCGAGCAGGAGTCGCCTCCAAAGGCTGAGGGTTTGAGCCTGTTTCCCTATTGCCTTGTCAATACCAGCCTGCTTGGCTAAAGGTCCCAGCTGCTTGGCCTCTCTCCCCTCCAATTCCAAACCAGCAGCTCCACTATCCCAGCATCGGAGCAGCCAGGTGCAAATTTGCTCGCCTGGAAGGCGGCTGAAATCCTTCCGCATATCTTGCAACTCACTGAGGGATAGAGATCGGATGGTTACCTCCGGCTCTTCCTCCTGCTCTCGTGATGGGCCTGGTTCATTATCACCCTGTGCACTGCGAGGGGATTTTTTGGTATATTTGGTTTTCCGTATTGGTGCAACTGATACTGGTACTGCTTGTCCCTTCGGCTCAGCTGCTGTGCTGGTGGAGGCGACCGGTACTGGCGCTGCCTGTCCCTCTGGCCCAGCTGCTGTACCAGCAGGTTCACTTTCAGACCCTGCAGCTCTTTCTCCCCCTTGAGGGCAGTGATCAGTGTTAAGGGCGATGCGGTAAGCATGGGCAAGCCCCCAGCACATCGCAGCGAGCTGCATCTCCCGGGGTTTGTCAGATTGGCAGCACACCTTTTCCAAACACTCCACCAGTTTATCAGGACTCTGCACTTGTTCAGGAGTGAAATCCCAAAGCACTGGGGGTGACCACTCACTCAGGTACTTGCCCATCTTCTCCCACACACCTTGCCATTTATAACTATCTGCCCTCGGGGCAGGTTTCCGGGTGGTGCTATTGTTGGAGAAGTACCGCATGGCCCAAAACAAGATCTGGCAGACACTCAGAAAGCACAGAGCCGCAAGCACACTGGCCTGGGTGCTCCAGGGATAGCTGAAACTCTCAAAAACCGAGAGGATCTCTTCCCCTGGCTCACCCATAGAGGGGGTGAGACCCCAAACAAAAGCCCAGGCAGCAAACAGGTACCGGTTCACCCCCACAAGCAGCGAAACGAGCCCATTATAAGCAGACAGAAACCAGTAGAGCAGAACAAGACCCTTGATACATTTTCCACCGAGAACAAACACCAGCACTGGGAACACACAGGGGATATAAGGATTAATCCAGCCCCACCACGCAAGCAAATTGCCCAGCATTGTAAACGCTTATCAAACAATACAAGTAAAACAGAAAAATTACACCTAACAGATTGCTCTAACACACCTTCTCCTTTTGTCCTTATTTCAGTCTTCTCCAGCCCCACGTTGGGCGCCAAAGTTGTGGTGGTTTAGCCTCTGCCGGGGTCTGAGACCACGCGGCTGCTGCCCCTCCCCCACAAAGGGAGTGAAATACAAAGCCCCAAGACTGAGATAAGGAAAGGTTTAATACAACAGTGCAATAGCAACACAACAAACAACAGCAATAACAATAACAGTAATAGTGATAGCAATGAACAGAGCAAAATAGCTACCAAATACAGCACTTTGAAGCAGGATGTACAAAACCACGAGTGCACCGCGCTCCCGCACCAGGAAAATGTGACCTGTCAGGATGTGACGTCCGCATGGTATCTGAATAACCCGGCTAGAGCTCCCCCCCACTGCTGGGGAAACTTAACCCTATCCTGGTTAAACCAGGACAGCCTGTGACCAGCATCTCCCCTGAGTGGGACGCCTCTCAGGTATCCAATTCCTTGAGGTACCATCTGCTGTCAAAAGTGACAAAGGGCCAGGGCAAAGTCATCCCCCTCGAGTTTCAATTATCACCCCATTGAGGAATGCCAATGCATTGTGAGTATTTAGTCTAAACTTGAGAAGAGGGAAATTTTAACTATAGGCTATCTTCTCTTTCACCCACCTCTCTACCTACGGATGTGTTTGGATATACACAGTTATTTTCACGAGTGTGGGTACATACATATTTCACTGGATCCAAATATTTCTGTCCGCCTGTGTGTTTGTATGTCTTGTGTTTATGAATATACATATATATATATATTCATTTAGGATACCTTATAGTAAGTTAGTGTGAATCTTGTCATTTTTGAATCTGTAGTTAAGTTGCTATTTTAATCATAATGTATTTTACTGAATTATTTTTTAAATCCTTAAATTGGTTAATGATTAAGTGCTGCTAGTCATTGATAAATCTTGATTTGCTGCTAAATCATTGCCGTGTTAATATTTCCATCCTCAACATTACCAAGACATATAGTATTGTAGCCTTGTAGCCCATACCAATGTTTCTCATCAAGCACAAGGACCACTAAACGCTGGCTCCATTGTGTAAGCCAGATACTTTGTGGCTCTATTGTGTAAACCTGATGGGATCCAGGCCTTGCTAACGACTCCATCATTGAAGAAGTGATAAAGACTGATAAGAGGTAAGCATCTGGTGCCAGAAGCTTGGTGATTGTCCAAGAAGCATGAAGTCAGCAAAAATCTGTGGAAACTGGGGGAGAAGTAAAGGCATCAGGGGGAGATCGTGACCACCGACTCAATTCAAGCCCGAAAAAGCTTGCCCCCCCACACCTGCAAGGAGCATGCGTGCTAATTTACATAGCAAGCAATGCTAATTTAAATAGAACTAACCAATAGCAGATGGAATGATAATTATGGACCAATGAGTGTAAACTTAGATAGGTTTTTACTAATCATGTAATAGGATAAATAGGCTGTAGTTCCTTTGTGCGGTGTGCTAGCTTTGTGGAATTACCACCTAGCACCCATCTTTGCACAGCTATGGAATAAACTGAAATCTCGGCTCTGTGCGTGAGATTGGCTTTTGCACACTGAGCAATGAAACCTGTTTAAGGGATAACAGTATTGCATAGCAATCTAAAAATATTTTAGTATTGCTAAGATGGTTGTCAGTTTAAATTTAGCTACATTTTACTGACAAAGAGATTGCTGTACTCTTCAGGGAATGCTGCCATCAGATCCCAAAGATATCAAGTATCAGAATTAAGTTGAGTTTAACTTTGTAGGTTTTTTAACTCTTTTTTCTCCCATTTCCAGAATGTGAAGAAACATGTCCTTTGTCCTTGCCCTCATCTCCCTTTAAGTAAGAGGTAAATTCTTAACACATTTTTCTGCCTAAAATAAAAGCAAAAGAAAAATTAGGATTTTGGGTTTCAATCTGGCCTCATTATAAAGGGGTACATGTGAACTCTCAGAAATATCTCTACTGCTTGGCAGTGAGAGCAGAAAAGATCAGTTGCTTTCAGCAGCAGAATAGTATTATTCTGCTGGGATTTAAGGCTCCTTGAAGCCCATCTGACAGAAGATGCGGTGTTCTCCTATGCTGGATGTTAGAAGTGATACAGAAGAGACCAAAGAGATTTCACCATTTCAGTGAAAGCTAAAGGAGGAGGAAGGTAGACCAGGGGAATCAATGCACATGCTAGTCCTCTATACAAACGTCACTGTACCCTCAGCACCAACTCATCTTCTCCTTCTAAATCACCAAGGTATAGGGAGGTTGGGTAGCTGTTTTCCCGATCCCAATCCCTTTCACAAATGCAAAGGTTATACAAAGGTGACTTTTATAGCCCTTTTGTTTAACATAACCTTTACACTAATTCTTAGTGCTCTTGATATTAGGAAGCATTTCTTTACAGAACGGGTTGTTAGGCGTTGGAATGGGCTGCCCAGGGAGGTGGTGGAGTCCCCATCCCTGGAGGTGTTTAAGAGTCGGGTTGACATAGCGCTTAGGGATATGGTGTAGTTGGGAACTGTTAATGTTGGGTTGATGGTTGGACTGGATGATCTTCAAGGTCTTTTCCAACCTAGACAATTCTGTGATTCTGTGATTCTGTGAATCTCTACAATTACTTCTTCAGCCACACCTAAACCTTAGTTCTTATCTTCAATATTAGATACATTTTCCACGTACCTCCCAATTAAGCATACCCAAATGTAATTTGATGCATATTACCATAGCGCAACCAGTTCTTTAACTCTGGAAAGTTAGAGCCCATCAAAACAAGTCTTAGAAACCTGGCAATTATTTGGATGAAGATTGACATTGGAAGGAGAAAATAAAGTCTCTGACCACATTAACTAAAAAGACAAAAGAAGAACTGAATCCAAATCATAGATGTGTGGTTAATGAATACACATTTGACCAGAAATACTATTCAGCTCTGTCATTACAGTATATCACACAACTGAGGCTTTCAACATACCACAGGTTAGGATTTTCATATGTAAAAGGTAAGCGAAAACTATACAACTAAAGCGAGCAGGAGTGTCGGTAAAAGTCTGATTGTTCAGCCTTGAGTTGCTGCTCTCTTGCACTGTCAGTACAAAAATCTTCTATAGCCCCAGATACAATAGCCTCAATTTGTTTGATGAGACAGCCTGCGTATTCCTCCTGATTGCTCAGCAGTGTTTCACAAAGACAAACCAGAGCACTTTGCAAGGCATATATGTGTGTCTGGCATAGACATTACAGTTAGGTACAGAACAGCATTAATAAAGCTTACCCGCACTTTTTTTATCACTTCTACTAAACTACAGTTACAGTCTTTTCTTTCCATGTTTTAAATGAAACTACAGCTTTGCTGAATAACAGGCTGTCTACACTTTGTGGCAAGAAACATAGCCCTCTTCATTAAACTAGTTGAAGAAATCATGATTTTGACAAATTACTGGGGTAATTAGGAGCTAAACTTCAGATGCCTCTAGAATTAAACTAACCAGAATACATTTTGACACTTGATGATGAACATCTATACTGATTATTTCTTCAAACAAATGGAAGTTACACACCTTATGTCTACAGGATGGAATGTGTTATAGAATCAGTCACTGATTTGCCAATAAAGCCCTTCAAAGCTGCTGTACAATCAGGTCATCTGTACTTTTCTGTGGCAACACACTATAGACTTACTTAAATTTTAGATTTACTAAAACATTCAGAAACAAGCAAAAGTTAATATGTAAAACATATACAAGATTTACAACTTCAGCTAAACAATCTTTACTATGAGACACTTGCTTTTTTCATTATCCACACAGGACATGAAGCCCTACCAATCTGGAAGTCTCAATTAACTCAGTTGAAGTAGTATTAGTTATATTAAATAGAAGAGTAGTTTCCTTTTTCTCTTGCTAAGTGCTCAGACATATATATATTTAAATATAAATGTACTTTTGCCTAGAGTTGAGAGAGAAAGAAGAAAAGAACAACTTTAAAGAAGAAAAAACAATCCTGTAAAAACAACTATCAGTTCCTTATTCTTCCTCTTTCAGCTTTCTCTTACCATTCCTTCACTACCACAAAGTATTTAGTATTCATTAAAAACACTATTAGGAACTAAGACAAGAACTCATCACTAATTACGGAGAGAAATAATTAATTTTTCCAAATATATCCTGATGCTGAACAAAAAGAAAAGAAACTAACAGAATGCCATAGCAACACAGTTTGACTGTTAGAAATGTCTGCTCAAGCTAATACACTGTTGTTCTTAATTCACTTTGACCATTATAATGTTGCAGTCTAATGCAGACTAAAAAGAAGTAAGTGCTAAGTCCTCCTTGACTTAAGTGGGAATGTGAGGACTAAAGAAGGATGAGAAGTACCACTTGAGGTAGAATCACACCACATTGATACAGAAATCCATTCATTGATATGTGATCAATCCTAGGCTAGCCTTAGGAAAAAAGACTGTGTCCTAACAGTTGAATGAACAGCGTTTCAACTCCTCTTTCCATTTTGACATCTTAACAATTGGCCAAGAAGGCCAATGGTATCCTGGCTTGCATCAGAAATAGCATGGCCAGCAGGGACAGGGAAGTGATCTTGCCCCTGTACTCGGCACTGGTGAGGCCGCACCTCAATGACTGTGTTCAGTTTTGGGCCCCTCACTACAAAAAGGACATTGAATTACTCGAGCGTGTCCAGAGAAGGGCAACGAAGCTGGTGAAGGGTCTGGAGCACATGTCGTAGGAGGGGCGGCTGAGGGAACTGGGGTTGTTTAGTCTGGAGAAGAGGAGGCTGAGGGGAGACCTCATCGCCCTCTACAACTACCTGAAAGGAGGTTGCAGAGAGCTGGGGATGAGCCTCTTTAACCAGGTAACAAGGGATAGGACAAGAGGGAATGGCCTCAAGTTGCGCCAGGGAAGGTTTAGACTGAATATTAGGAAGCATTTCTTTACAGAACGGGTAGTTAGGTGTTGGAATGGGCTGCCCAGGGAGGTGGTGGAGTCCCCATCCCTGGAGGTGTTTAAGAGTAGGGTTGACATAGCGCTGAGGGATATGGTGTAGTTGGGAACTGTCAGTGTTAGGTTAATGGTTGGACTAGATGATCTTCAAGGTCTTTTCCAACCTAGATGATTCTGTCATTCTGTGACATCTATCTACAACTTCTCAAGCCTGGGATTCTGTTGTCTTAGTTACTGTAAAAGGTATGAACTTTTCAACATTAGTTGATGTCCTATTTGCCTTCCCTTTTGGTGTGTTAATGATGCTAAAAAAATAAAAAAATTACACCACCAACCCCCATATCAGGATAAATTTACAGGGTTTTAGTAGTGGGGGTGCTGCACTGTGTGGGAGGAAGTCAGGGACTGCCCTGTGCAGACACAAGAACAGAGCAGGATTGGGGCTAGAAAAAAAAAAAAAAAAAAGAGACACAGAGACTGGAGCAAAGAGCTGCCCAAGCAGGAGCAGAGAGCAGACATGGGAGCTGGTACAACACTCAGGGGACTGTGACCCATGGAGGAGTTGAGTAAAAAAAAAAGAGCCACCAGGCACTGCCATCTTTTGAGTGCCACCTGTGTCAAGAGGATAGGAGACCAGGATGGGCAAGCAGACCCTGCCACATGGCAGCCTGCATGCACAGCACATGTGCTCCGGCAGTCCCAAGGACTGCAAACTCTCAGTAGGCATCACACTCAAGTTTTTGCAGGTAGTAATTCTGCACCCAGTGAATTCTGAGTCTCTATAATATCTGTCATCCAAGGTGATTTCTCCCCATATCAGACAACACGAATCCCCTGCATGATCTCAGGCATTTGCTGATTATCCTCAGATTTAGGACAGAACAAAGACCTTTTTGCTTTTTCAAAATGACAGCATACCAAGACTACAGCTTTCTCCCAATGCCCGGCTACAGTCTTAAAAATTACTCTCCCTGGCTTGTTTTTAAACCTGTAGCAAGCTTTTGTTACTCTAAGCAGCTTCATGAGGGATCCCTGAAAAGAAATAAGGAGACTGATTAGAAGTGCAGCTATAGTCAAAACTAATTTATCAACTATGGCATCCAAATATGACCAATGGCTTCTTATGAGTCTGAGTCAACAAGCTCTGTAAACACAATTCAAAGCAATAGAAAACCACAGAATTTTCCTTATTCCTAAAAATGCTTTGAAGTCTGATAAATACTATATATGGTAGCTTATGGGACAGTATTGTATTACATTGGCTTCTTGTTGTATGGAAACTGCTCTGAAATGAAAATCTTTTTCTGGACAGAAAGCAACTGACAACTCGAACAAAACATACTCAGCATACTTGTGAAATGAGTACATTTTGCTTTCTATATCACATGCATATAATAAGAATTTTGATGTCTTAAAACAAGCTTTGAGATAGTAAAAAAAGTAGAAACTACAATTGAGCAACCAGATCGAAATCTCTCCCATACCACCAACAGTTTATCTAGTTTTACACTTACATTCTTAGACTTGATTTTACAGTTGTTTTGGGTTTGAGTCAGGTTTACTCATGGTCAGTAAAAGCTTAGAAAGTTGTTCCTAAAAAGCTTGGAATGTTTTTTGCATTCCATTAGAAGTTAATACATATGTGTGCCTATTCTATTTACCTATAAAGTTCAATGCCTTTGATGCCTGCTAGCTGATGCCTGCAAGCAGTTGGTGCTAATTGCTGTAAGGCCCCTCAGACAAGAATGTGCCCAAGGACATAATTGCTGTAAGGGGCCTCAGATAAGAATGCACCCAAGGACATCATTTATGTAACTGTGATGGGTACATCCTGGGGAGGGCAGAGAAACCAGCAGACACCTGTGGCAGTCAAAGATAAGAAAGCTGAGAAACTTTGTTACAGACAGACCAATGAGCCAAGACAAGGCCTTATAGGAAAAATAACCTCAGAGTTCATGGAAAGGACACTAAGAGACACCTCTTCAACAACCACTAGGGACCACCACAGGCCACCAAAGACCCCCATGGAAGCCCCTCAGAGACCCTTCCCCAAATTTTAGTACGCTTGTGCAATGTATTAACATATGCATTAGATCCTCTGGAAATAGGTGTGTACTTCTCAGAAATTACATGAATATTCATTTCTTTTATTGTATATAATAAGTGTGCTTTTGTCTTTCGGCATACACGTTAGGTGGAGTGATCCCCCGTGCATCCAGCACTGCAATAAGGAATGCCTGCCTTCTAAAACTTCAAACTAAGTCTTAGAGGGTTCATTTGAGACCGAATTTACGGTAACACCTTAGTTTATCAAATACGTTTTATAGCTACATAATACTACACAGAGCAGTGCCTTCAAGATGTTTTCTAAACTGTTTCATTCCCATTTAACAATCAGCTTTTAGCATTAGATCTTTGACCACTTCTGAGTTAGTGTATGATGGAAGTGTGGGAAAAGCAAAACAACAAAAAATCTGCAAAACACACATTTCCTTAACACATGGTGCCCAGAACAAACACAGGACGGGATGGAGATCCAGGGATTTGTGTTGCCGTGGCACCAAGGAGGAATGCGAAGCCAGGTGGAGGCCACGCGGTCCCATTCTTCCACTTTTCTCAAGGAATATTTGACACGACTATGCAGATTTATCTCCTGCTCTTCCCCTTCTCTCAAGGACTGTTTTGCAGAACTCTGCAGACCTTATCTCTCATTCTTCCTCTTTTCCCACAGAACCAGCGCACACCTTGCACCAAGGAATGTGCTGTGTCGTTACTCAAGAAACAATGGCTTGACCACAGTCCCACCCACTCACATATACATACTTAGATAAATACTACCCCGAGTTTGTATCGAACTTGGAGGCACGATAATCCGATACCAAATTGGAGGGACAGATCGACGGGTTTGTGCTCCTCGCCCCACCCCAGAAGGATGCCTTTTGGTAAGATTTGGGCCCTCGGCTATGCCGAGTGATTGCCCAGGAATTAAGTGTGTGTGATTGCAATCGGTTTTTGTGTGTAGTGCTATATAGCCAACCTGCAGTTTGTGCATTTATCATAGGCAATCTCCAAGAATCTGTAGATGCTGCATAAGAATAAACCGTACTATTCATGAACCTGACTGCTTCTCTTGAATGCAACCGGACCTACAGCATACGGGCTGTTCGTGCATCTGGTGTCAGGCCTATAGTTACAGCCATAATTGGCATAGCTATTAAGAGATAAGTCCAGCCGCCCCCAGCCCCTCTAATCTCTGAGGACCGGCTAGAACACAAGGGGATTCTCTCTTACCAAATTAATTCATTACCTTAAATGCAACAGTGTACCGTCACAAATAATACCAGCAATTTTTCAGGAGCTGAGGGAAGAAAAATGGACTAGAACCTTTCATTAAACCTATAAGGTTAAGAAAAAAATACAATTACCTTTGCCAGAAACATCATTACATACTGTATGTTAGTTTTTCACGGATCTGAAGTTTTGTGCAACTGAAGTGTTTCAGCTTGAAATCAGATATTATGCAGTACTTAATGGATATAAGATACAGAAAGTCAAATAAAGTGATGCAGTGATCTGCTCATATTTTCATTTCTATGAAATTTATGTTTTTTCATGGGTGATCAGAAGACAAGGCCTTGCTGATATGCCACAAGACAGCTGCTAGGCCTGCTGGTTTAATCAGCTTTGGCCAGCTCCAATACTTTCTTTCCCAAGGGTAACTTGTAGCCTATGTTTTTAACATTTATTTTTATAAATCTAGAATAGACATTTTTGATACCCAGTATTTCCTGTTTTTAGGAAAGAAAGGTTCAAACCCCAGCCCATAAACTCTGTCCCTTCCCCTCCACCTTTGCCCACACTACAGCATCTATGCTTCAATCCACATTCACTCTTTGCTCATTAGCTGTACTCTTACACATGAACAAGGTAGTTTCAAAGACAGTAGAAATAGAGAGCATGGTTTGAAATAATTCCAATCCTATGAAATTACAGATCAGACTTTGAAAATACTGAACAATTATTCAAACATTAGATTTTTACAGTTCCTTAGATGTCAAATAACTTTAGAAGACAACGGCAAACCCCTCAACTGAATTGATGAAACGGCTTCTAACATTAAAGGGTATATAAACAAGCAAAAGCATTGCTGGACTCCCCTCTTAGACAAACTGCACTGCACAATGGTGACGCTAATGTTAAACAAACTGAGTCATAGCTGGTTTTAGAATTCAAATTGACTTAGTAGCTTTAGTATGGTGAATGGGAAATCACAACATGCTCTAAGTTACTGCCCAAATTGAAAAAGTTGTTTACTATTGGAAATGATTCTGTGACTGGTTCATATAAAAGTCCCTGGAAAATATCTTACAGGAAAAGACTCCAGAGCAGTGGTATTATTTCTAGTGAAGGCAGACAATTATGCATTTGGTTTTGGCCATGGTGACCATAACTTATCATGTGGGTAAGTACAAATCAATGTCAGAAAAACAATCTGAATACAAGGATTAAGGGGGGGAGATAGATCTGTGGAAAACAGAACAAGAAGAGAGAATAAAGACTGTCGTGGTTTGAACTCGGCCAGTAGCCAATCACCATGCAGCCAGTCGCTTACCTTTTTCCCTCCCTCCCCCAGTAAAATAGGGGAGGGACAAAAAAAGGGGAGAATTTGTAGGTTGAATAAAAAAAAAACAGTTTAGTGATGGTAACAAAACAACAGTAACAATAGGAAGTCCAAACAGATAATACACAATGCAGTTGCTCACCACCTGGCAACCAGTAGGTAGCATCCCCCCAGCAGCAATCCCGACAGAATGAAAGATCCCACTGCGCCGACTGGAAGCAGAAATGAGAGAGAACTTGCATCCTTTATATATCAAGCATAATGACACATGATATAGAATACTCCAATGGGCAATCCAGGCCCATCCCTCTAGCTGTGCTCCCTCCCAGCTCAAGGAAATTTAACCCTATCCTGGCCGAAACCAAGACAAAGATGTAACAGAAATACCATGGTATGCATTCCAATGGAACTCTGACAGAGAACTTCATATTCATTCAATTTTATACCTGCATCAATTTGTATCATCCTAAAGAGACAGCATATCACACAGTCCCACCCTGTTAATTTAATAAGGAGTTGTTGGTGATGCTGGCAACACCTTTTCCACTTCTTTACCAAGTGTTTTTTGTTTTGTATTTTAAGTATTTGTACAAATAGCAGATTTAATAAAAATTGGTCAAAAACCAAATTCTAAGTTTCAGTTGGACCTCCAGTGTCTAACAAAAGCAAACTTCCACCTGAAAACTTCCTGGCTTTTGAGGCAGAACATCTGACCCAGCACATTTCCCAGTGACTATTAGTTGAGCGCTTGCTCTCTCAACAAGCACTCTAATAAAGTCTTTTCGACCTGGCTCTTTATTTTGATAAAATTCTCAGAAATCTGTTATCTTTGAAATGTTGTATTACATTTACATGTCAAGGTTTTAGTAACAGGGGGGGCTACAGGGGTGGCTTCTGTGAGAGATGCCAGAAGCTTCCCCCATGTCCAATAGAGCCAGTGCCAGCCAGCTCCAAGATGGACCCACTGCTGGCCAAGGCTGAGCCAATCAGTGACAGTGGTAGCGCTTCTGTGATAACATAGTTAAGAAGGGGAAAAAAAAAAACCAAAACACCAGCAACTTCAGCTGGAGAGAGGAGTGAGAATATGTGAGAGAAACAATTCTGCAGACACCAAGGTCAGTGAAGAAGGAAGGGGAGGAGGTGCTCCAGGCACCAGAGCAGAGATTCCCCTGGTGAAGACCATGGTGAGGCAGGCTGACCCCTGCAGCTCATGGAGGTCCACAGCAGAGCAGATACCCACCTGCAGCCCATAGAGGACCCCATGCTGGAGCAGGTGGATGCACCTGAAGGAGGCTGTAACCCTGTGGGAAGCCCGTGCTGGAGCAGGCTCCTGGCAGGACCTGTGGTCCCATGGAGGGACCCACACTGGAGCAGTCTGTTCCTGAAGGACTGCATCCCATGGAAAGAACCCACACTGGAGAAGTTTGTAAAGAACCGCAGCCTGGGGGAAGGACTCATGTTGGAGAAGTTTGTGGAGGACTGTCTCCTGTGGGAGGGACCCCCATGCTGGAGCAGGGGAAGAGAGTGAGGAGGAAGGAGCGGCAGAGACAATGTGTGTTTAAACTTCAACAGGGGAGGTTCAGACTGGACATTAGGAAAAAATTTTTCACAGAAAGAGTGGTCAGACAGTGGAATAGACTGCCCAGGGAGGTGGTGGAGTCACCATCCCTGGATGTGTTTAAGGGTCGTTTAGATGAGATGCTGGGGGATATGGTGTAGGGGAGAACTTTGTAGAGTAGGGCTGATGGTTGGACTCGATGATCCCAAGGGTCTTTTCCAACCTGAATGAGTCTGTGATTCTGTGATGAACTGACCGCAACCCCCATTCCCCTTCCCCCTGTGCCACTTGGGGGAGGAGAAGGTAGAGAATCCAGGAGTGAAGCTGAGCCCAGGAAGAAGGGAGGGGTGGGGGGAAGGTGTTTTAAGATTTGGTTTTATTTCTCATTATCCTACTCTGATTTAATTGGCAATAAATTAAATTAATTTCCCTGAGTCGAGTCTGTTTTGCCCGTGATGGTAATTGCTGAGTGATCTCCCTGTCCTTATATTGACCCATGAGTCTTTCATTATATTTTCTCTCCCCTGCTCAGCTGAGGAGGGGGAGTGATAGAGCAGCTTGGTGGGCATGTGGCAGCCAGCCAAGGTGAACCCACCACAAATGTCAATGTCCCTATAAAGACTAGTTGAAATTTGAGAGTTATTCAGGCAGGAGTGAGAACAGTTGCACTGTATTTGCTTAACTTAAAACCCTAAGCTTTTAAAAAAAAAAAAAACCTCAATATTTTTTATATGGAAGTCAGCAATTATGGACTTTTCACGTGATTATTTGTATCAATTAATAAAAGTTTCTGTATGACACAGGAGGCAAGTCAGGAAAGCAGATAACTTCAAAATGCAGGGCAGAAAAGATGTTTTAAATCAGATTCCTTCTGATAACGTTTTGGCACATCCACTGATGTGGATGAGCATGCAATCCTATAAGATAGTCCATTCGAGGAAAAAATGAACCACTGTATACATGCTAATCTCAAATAAATGCTCAGGAAGCCCATACATAAGACGTTTCAGAGAGGGAAGGGAGAGAAGAAAGGCAGAAGAGTATCCTACAAGCATGCACTGTAAGACAATTGCAGACAGCACTAACAATTTATAGTTATCATATAAAATCACAAAAGCCAGAATTACCATACCTGGGGAAATAAGGCTCTTGCTATTTGTCCTGGTTTTGCTGGGATAGAGTTAATTTTCTTCCTAGTAGCTGGTACAGTGATGTGTTTTGGATTTAGTGTGAGAATAATGTTGATAATACACTGATGTTTTTAGTTGTTGCTGAGTAGTGTTTACACTAAGTCAAGGATTTTTCAGCTTCTCATGCCCTGCCAGCAAGAAGGCTGGAGGGGCACAAGATGTTGGGAGGGTACACAGACAGGACAGCTGACCCAAACTAGCCAAAGCAATATTCCATACCATATGACATCACACCCAGTACATAAACTGCGGGGAGTTGGCTGGGAGGGGCGGATCACTGCTCAGGGACTTGCTGAGCATCGGTCAGCAGGTGGTGAGCAATTGCATCACTTGTCTGTCTTGGGTTTTATTTTACTATTTTTGTTATCTTCCTTTTCATTAGAATTATTATTTCATTATTATTATATTTTAATTTTTATTGCAATTATTAAACTGTTCTTATCTCAACCCACATGTTTTACTTGTTCTCAGTTCTCTTCCCCCACTGGGTGGGGTGGGGAGGAGTGAGCGAGTGGCTGCATGGTGTGTAGTTGCTGGCTGGAGTTAAACCACAACACTATTAAACAAGAAAACCTTCAAAACCCAAAAACCAGAATTACGAAGAGCAATGAGAAAGTTCATTTAAACTCATTCCTCTTCTGTCCAAGCTTCCCATTCATAAGAGACCAATGAAGGATAGCAGTTATTGGTAAAATTTAGAAGAGTAAAGAGCTTCTTCCACAGCACAGATTTAAAATTAACTGTAGCACAGCACAGATTAGTCTCACAAATTTAGTAACAGCAACAACATGGAAGCTGGCAGAGTTGCAAAGCACGGGACAAATCAGTGCCCAGGTTCATTCTATCCACAGAGAACAAGAAAAGCCAAACATGAAGTTATTGTCAGGACAGCGGTGGTGGCAGGAAAGGACACTGCTTGTGCTGGCACCCCCAGGCACGGGAGAATGGAGTGAGTCTTAGACTGGGACCCAAGTGACCTTGCTTTGATCCTTCTCTCAGACCTACATTCTTGCCTCATTGCAAGTCATTCATTTGACCTGATCAACTCTTCCTTAGCATCCTCCCTCTTAGAAAATTCACCTTTCCAATCTATTTCACCAGCACTTCTGTTCAGGCATCTCACTGACTGTGAAACCCTACAAAACAGCAGTATCAAGGGTCCCTTAAACAGCTGTCCCCTAAATATTTGTCTCTGATATTCCTCTTTCTCCTGCTTGCTTCATGGCTGTCCTGGTTTTGGCCAGGATAGAGTTAACTTTCCTTGGGCTGAGAGGGAGCACAGCTAGAGGGCTGGGCCCAGATCAGTTATTGGAGTATTCCATATCGTGTGATGTCATGCTTAGTATATAAGGAGACGCGTGCTCTATCATTTCTGTTTTCCATTTTCCAGTTGGCGCAGCGGGATTTCTGGTGTGGTCAGGATCACTGCTGGGGATGGGCTGCGTACCGGTCGCCGGTTAGTGAGCAACTGCTGTATATTACCCATTTGGACTTACTATTGTTACTGATGTTTTGTTACTATTACTAAACATTTTTTTATTCAACTTATGAATTTCTTTTTTTTTGTCCCTCCTTTATTTCACTGGGGGGGAAGAAAATGACTGGTCACATGGTGATTGGCTACCAGCTGAGTTCAAACCATGACAGTCTTTTGGCACCCAATGTGGGGCTTGAGGCTTGAGATAATGACAGATCGGGTAATAATGTTTATTGCTTGGCTCCTTAAGATTTTATCTCCTCGCTTCCTGTATGTATTTCCCATGCTGTTGCTCACCATCCATGAGAGTTGAGTTAAGATTTTGTTTTTGCTGTACTATGTGATGCTCATCTATGACACGATGCAGTCATAGGCCATGGGTCTATTTACAACTGTGTTTGAGAAATTCAGGAATTTCAAATATCCTTGGAATGTTGACATTAACGTGGTCGTCTTACTACTAGGAGCCAGTGTGTTCCTGCATGTGGTTCAGGTTTTGTTCAGGGTTAAGCAACTATTTAAGAGTATCACCTGGAAACCTACCCCAAGGTTGGAGAATTATGAGTGGCTGGGGGTGTGGAGTAGCGTGGGCAAGTACCTACAACAGTGGGCACCTCCAGTGTATTGGAAATTCATTCCCAAACAGGTGCAGAATCCTGAAGAACTAGTAAAATATATGGAAAAAGTATGTTGTCACCCAGGCAAATCCAGAGAGGCACAGCTCACTGCAACATGCTGGGGCCTAGCCCACGCCTACCGAGTGCTATTAAACACCGTTCACTACCCTCAAAAAGAAGAGAAGGGCTCTGGATCTGGTAACATATTAACAGACACTACAGACACTCCAAACTTCACAACAGAAACTGCACCCACTACAACCCCGAGGACAGGCACTGCAGCTGATCCAGAGGACCAATACATGAGGGTGTCAGTTGCTCCCGTACATAAGAAAAAATACACAAGAAAATCCCCTCGCAGTGACGATGAACCAGGCCCATAACGCGAACAGGAAGAGGAGGCAGAGCCAGTGATAGTCACCCGATCCTTATCCCTGAGTGAGTTGTGAGACATGCGAAAAGATTCCAGCCGCCATCCAGGTGAGCAACTCGTTACCTGGCTGCTCCGATGCTGGGATAGTGGGGCCAGTAGCATGGAATTAGAGGGTAGGGAGGGCAGGCAGCTGGGATCCCTGTCTAGGGAAGGGGGCATTGACAAAGCCATTGGAAAGAAAACACAAAATCTCAGTCTCTGGAGGCAACTCCTGTCAAGCATGAGGGAGAGGTATCCCTTCAAGGAAGATTTTGTGTCATCCAAGTAAGTGGACCACTATGGAGAGAGGGATCCAATACTTGAGGGAATTAGCCATGCGGGAGATGGTTAACTATGACCCAGATAATGCACGGCTATCCACAGATCCAGATGAAGTCCAATGCACCCATCCCACGTGGCGGAAGTTTGTACGGAGCACACCCTCATCATATGCCAATGCATTAGCAGTAATGAACTGGAGAGACGAAGAGGGACCAACAGTGGATGAACTGGTTCGACGACTACAACAGTATGAAGAAAGTCTCTCTTCCCCCCTCGTCGTGGCTGTGGAAAAGCTATTTCAAGAATTCCAGCAATTTAAAGAGGACATGTCCTACTCCCCACCTGCACGGACTAGGATCTCAGCTATTAGGAGCAGTCGTTTCTCTACTCGAGAGAACCAGTACACACCACGGGGGAAGCTGTGGCATCGCCTGCGTGACCACGGAGAAGACATGAGGAAATGGGATGGAAAACCCACCTACCGCCTAGAAGAGCGGGTATGTGAGTTGGAAGGAAGAACAACTACAAATTGGGGTTCTTCCAGGAGAAATGCTGCTCCGGTTTCCAGTAATCAAGTGCCCAAACAGAGCAGAAAGGTTGACTTTGCTCATGATCCTATGAGAAGAACTTCTGATTAGCATTCACAAGAAGTGAGTGATCAAGATGAGGCTGAAACCCGTGCACACCACACTAACACATTTGTCGTTAGCGGGTATTATGACCAACATTAGAGGGGCCCTGCCTCCAGCCAGGCGGAGGACAGGGACAATCGAGTTTATTGGACCATGTGGATTTGATGGCCTGGCACATCTGACCCCCAGCAGTATAAGGCTCTAGTGGACACTGGTGCTCAATGCACCCTAATGCCATCAACTTTTAAAGGGGCAGAACCCATTTGTATTTCAGGAGTGACGGGGTCTCAACAGTTGACTGTATTGGAGGCCGAGGTGAATCTAAGTGGAAAAGAGTGGGAAAAACACCCCATTGTGACTGGCCCAGACGCTCCATGTATTCTTGGTATAGATTATTTTAGGAGAGGGTACTTCAAGGACCCAAAAGGGTATCGGTGGGCTTTTGGTATAGCTGCCTTGGAAAGAGAAGGAATTAAACAGCTGTCTGTGTTACCTGGTCTATCAAAGGATCCTTCTGTTGTGGGATTGCTGAGGGTCGAAGAACAACGGGTGCCAACTGCCACTACAACAGTGCACCGACGGCAATACCGCACCAATCGAGACTCTGTAATCCCTATCCATAAACTGATTCGTCAGCTAGAGAGCCAAGGAGTCATCAGCAAGACGCACTCCCCCTTTAACAGCCCCATATGGTCAGTGCAAAAGTCTAATGGAGAGTGGAGATTGACAGTGGACTAGCGTGGCCTGAATGAAGTCACGCCACCGCTGAGTGCTGCCGTGCCAGACATGCTAGAACTTCAGTATGAACTAGAGTCGAAGGCAGCCAAGTGGTACGCCATGACTGATATTGCCAACGCATTTTTCTCCATCCCTCTGGCAGCAGAATGCAGGCCACAGTTTGCTTTTACCTGGAGGGGTGTCCAATACACCTGGATTCAACTGCCCCAGGGGTGGAAACACAGCCCCACCATTTGTCATGGACTGATCCAGACTGCACTGGAACAGGGTGAAGCCCCGGAACACTTACAGTACACTGATGACATCATTATATGGGGTAATAGAGCAGAAGAAGTTTTTGAGAAAGGGGAGAAAATAATCCAAATCCTTCTGAGAGCTGGGTTTGCAGTAAAGCGCAGTAAGGTCAAGGGACCTGCACAAGAGATCCAGTTTTTAGGAGTAAAATGGCAAGATGGACGTCATCATATTCCAATGGAGGTGATTAATAAATAAAATAACAGCTATGTCCCCACCAACTAACAGAAAGGAAACGCAAGCTTTCTTAGGCATTGTGGGTTTCTGGAGACTGCACGTTCCAAATTACAGTCAGATTGTAAGCCCTCTCTATCAAGTCAGAAAAAGAATGATTTTATATGGGGCCCGGAGCAATGACAAGCTTTTGAACAAATTAAGCAGGCAATAGTCCATGCAGTAGCCCTCGGGCCAGTTCGGACAGGACAAGATATTAAAAATGTGCTCTACGCTGCAGCCGGGAAGAATGGCCCTACCTGGAGTCTCCGGCAGAGAGCACCAGAGGAGACTTGGGGTCGACCCCTGGGGTTTTGGAGTCAGGAATACAGAGGATCCGAGGACCTCTATACTCCAACCGAAAAGGAGATATGGCAGCATATGAAGGGGTCCGAGCTGCTTCAGAGGTGATTGGGACTGAAGCACAGCTCCTCCTGGCTCCCCGACTGCCAGTGCTGGGCTGGATGTTCAAAGGGAGTGTCCCTTCTACACACCATGCAGCTGATGCCACGTCAGTAAATGGGTTGCATTAATTACACAATGGAGCTCCAGCTGTCCAGGAATATTGGAAGTGATTACAAATTGGCCAGAAGGCAAAGATTTTGGAATGGCGCCAGAGGAAGAGGTGACGCGTGCTGAAGAGGCCCCACCATATAATAAGCTAACGGAAAACGAGAAGCGATATGCCCTGTTTACTGACGGGTCCCATCGCATTGTGGGGAAACATCCAAGGTGGAAGGCAGCTGTGTGGAGCCCCACACGACGGGTCGCTGAAGCTGCTGAAGGAGAAGGTGAATCAAGTCAGTTCGTAGAGGTGAAAGCCATCCAGCTGGCCTTGATTATTGCTGAGCGAGAAAGTGGCCAGTGCTCTACCTCTATACTGACTCATGGATGGTGGCAAATGCCCTGTGGGGGTGGTTACAGCAGTGGAAATGGAGCAACTGGCAGCACAGAGGCAAACCCATCTGGGCTGCTGAATTATGGCAAGGTATTGCTGCTCGGGTAGAGAATCTTGTTGTGAAAGTACGTCACGTAGACGCTCATGTACCCAAGAGCCGGGCCACTGAAGAACATCAGAGCAACCAACAGGCGGATCAGGCTGCTAAGATTAAGGTGGCTCAAGTAGATCTGGACTGGCAACATAAGGGTGAACAATTTATGGCTCGCTGGGCCCATGACTCCTCAGGCCATCAGGGAAGAGATGCAACATGTAGATGGGCTCGTGACCGAGGGGTGGACTTAACCACGGATGCTATTGCACAGGTTATCCATGAATGTGAGACATGTGCTACGATCAAGCAAGCCAAATGGTTAAAGCCCATTTGGTATGGAGGACGATGGTCAAAATATAAATATGGGGAGGCCTGGCAGATTGATTATATCACACTCCCACAAATTCAGCATGGCAAACACTATGTGCTTACAATGGTGGAAGCAGCCACCGGTTGGTTGGAAACTTATGCCGTGTCCCCCATGCCACTGCCCGGAACACCATTTTAGGCCTTGAGAAGAAAGTCTTATGGTGGCATGGCACGCCAGAAGGGATTGAGTCAGATAATGGGACACATTTCCGAAACAACCTCATAGACACTTGGGCCAAAGAACATGGCATTGAGTGGATATATCACATTCCCTACCATGCACCAGCCTCTGGGAAAATTGAGCGATACAATGGATTGCTGAAAACTACACTGAGAGCAATGGGTGGTGGAACTTTCAAATACTGGGACCTGCATTTAGCAAAAGCCACCAGATTAGTCAATACCAAACGATCAGCCAAGCAAGCTGGCCCTGCTCAAACCTGGGTGCACTTGGTGGGTAATGCAGAAGGACGGAGAAGTCCGATGCATGCCTGTCAGGGTCCACTCGGTGGACTCGTGATGATTCGTTTGCTACGATCTCGAAAGTGCAAAATTAAGGTGACCAACACCAAAGGGGATAGCAGTAATCAAACAGTAAAACTTTATTGTGTTGCCTGTGAAGCGGCACGCCATAGTTAGAGATGGGTGAAAGAAAGGAGAAAAGTAAAGTAAAGTTTAGAGAGAGGAGGGAGAGAGGTTATAGCTACCACCGCTGATCTCATGACGTCCTAACGGTCCCGGGTCCAGCTGATGCTGCGTCGTCAATCGTCGTGGTCCTTAGTGGGGAAGCTTCCAATTTTTGTTGTCCAGAAGTCATCTTTTATGCTTAGTAACACACCTTGCTCCACCTCTGCCTCAGGGGTCTCCGCCCTTCTCAGAATTCAATTGTCATATCTCCGCCCTTCTCGAGCGAGGCCATCGCGCGTGCGCAGGGGGGAGCGTCTGAGGTGTGGTCAGTCTTGGACGCAGGTAACCTTCAACCGGGAGGTGTGTTTTGGTATTATAATGAAGCAAAGTTCATCTAAGGTTCATGATTTCTTCATCGATGTTATGGCAACAGTCGCGATCCATCTTTTTTGACAGTGGCTATGCGGTCATCTCTAACAGCTCCGGCTAGCCCCAGGTACCGAACAATAGCACAGCACTCTTTGTACTACACAGCTCAGGCACCGAAGAACAGCACTGCACTGCCTGCACCACACGGGTCAGTACTCAGGAGAACAGCACAGCACTGGCTGTGCCACACAGTTCTGCATTCAGGAGCCTTTGCACCACATTCCACTCCAGGGATCGGCAACTGTGTTCCAAACAGGCTGTTGTCGGGTACCTCACTGTCCATGTCCCTGATGACAATGTTGAGACAATGCTGATCTGACCGACTCTTACAGTGCCTCAAGGAGATTTGATTTTAGTTGAAAATAGCCAATGAATTGAACTGTCAAATAACCCTTTTATGGCAATTGGTGCCCCGCAACATCCTCCTGACACATCCAAAGCCTCCTGCTCTACCAACTGAGCCAACTCCGCCTCATTCCTCCAGCGTTAAAGACTGTCATGACAGATGGAACTCAAAGTTATGGGCTAAATGAACTCAGTAGACACTGTGGAAGGATGGCCCATAGACTAAGGGAATGATACCTGTGAGACCTGGGAAAGGGGTGGTGATTCCTTAGAATGTATTTGGAACCCGAGCATGATGTCAATGGTATGGAATAAGGGGTGGAGTCTGTCCTGGTTTTGGCCAGGATAGAGTTAACTTTCCTTGGGCTGAGAGGGAGCACAGCTAGAGGGCCAGACCCGGATTGGTCATTGGAGTATTCCATATCATGTGACATCATGGTTGGTTTAGAAGAGCATACGTGCTCTCTCATTTCCGTTTTCCAGTCGGCGCAGCGAGATCTCTTGTGCAGTCAGGATTGCTGCTGGGGGTGGGCTGCGTACCGGTCGCCGGTCAGTGAGCAACTGCTGTATATTACCCGTTTAGACTTACTATTGTTACTGTCGTTTTGTTACTATTACTAATTTTTTTTGTATTTAACCTACAATTTTTTTTTTTATTGTCCCTTACCCTATTTCATTGGGGAGGGGCAGGGGGAAGGAAGTAAATGACTGGCCACGTGGTGATTTGCTACTGGCTGAGTTCAAACCATGACAATGGCCTTAAGGGCCCATTTATTTTGACATGCTCTGATCAGTGTTTTTACATATATACATACACACATATATATACAGCTCAAAGATATTACACATGAAGTGTTAAGCATGCTACACAGACAAGACTGACCTATTATTTCCGATTTCTTCAAACAGCAAAAAGGACACACAAAATTCAGAATAAAGTTGGTCACTAATTCAGTTAGCATACTTTGAGCACACCTGTGGCATCGCTGGAGAACAACGGACATGTTGTGAGTGATCCAGACCAAGGGGCCTCACTGTAACAACAAGCTGCAGCTGTGTTCAAGGACATAAACAAGGCCGAGACGCCCTGAGAAACTACATTCCTGGGCAAGAGATAAAGATGTTGGAATGTCGAAAACAGGGGGTCTACCTGGGGGGAGAGCAGCGCGTGGACACCACACCGGGACCAATCATAGGGGGCAGAAGGGCGCGTGAACAAGTAGCTTTAGCCTATTAGCAATAAGATAGCGGCGCGTGAAGCTTGAGATAGAGTATAAATTGCTGTGTAGCCTTTAATAAAGTGGCATCAACTCGATCACATTGGTCGTCTAAGTTGTGTCCGGGACTTCTGCGTCAGCAAGTGGCACCCGACCAGGGACCCGAGGGAGCCTCATCGAAGATACGCGGGACTCAAGCCCTGGGGAATCGGGACCCTCCCGTCGGTGCTCGCCCGAGCAAGAGAAGACGGCCCAGAGGGGGCAGAAGCAGCCGTAGCAGGCGCTGCCCCGGCGCCTGGGAAGACGCGCGCGCGATCGTCGGGAATCTCGCCCTGATCAGGTGAGCGGCTGGGGAGGAGATGGGGTCCGCGCTGGGTAAAGAAGAAGCGGCAGTGGTTAAGCTCCTCCAACATATACTCTCTGAGAGAGGATTATCTTATCAGGGGAACCTGAGGAGGGTGCTGTTGTGGGCTCGGCAGCACGGACTAATCCCCTCAGTGAGCGCAGCCTTTGAAGCAGCTACTTGGGCGCAGCACTGTGGGACGACATTAGCTCAGGCTCTAAAGACAGTGGGAAACTCTCCACCGTGTGGAGATTGGTCCTAGACACTCTGACAGAACTGAAAGCGGAACGGCAGACCCCCGCCTCCGCTTTCGCTGCCTGGTCAGCAGAGGCCGAACGCGCTGGCGCTCAGGATTCCGCCACTGCTGGGACGTTCGCGGGATCCCTGTTCCCCAAGGCGGCTCCTAAAAGGAGGGACGGGGACGCTGCACGCGCAGCACCCGTGCGGCAGGGAAGGCAAGAGCAAAAGTCAACAGATTCACCACCGCTTGAGTCCCCCCCTCAAGCTCAAAGGACCAATCCCCGGAGCGCCCCGCCCCGCCCCCGCCGCCCCCCGCCGCCGCCTCGCCAGAGGAAGGCGCCGACCCAGCCCTGCCCCCGTCCTCGCCCCCGTCACCCCGACCGGTGCAGGAACAATCTCGTTATGGTTTACAAGATCAGCACTTGCGAGACCTAACGAGAAAATTAGAGCAACTTGAGGTCCGAATGCAGCAAGCGGCTCAGCCCACCCCTACGGCACCGCCTCCACTCTCTGTGTTAACCCCTTCTTTCGCAACACGGGGAGGGGGGGGGGTGGTCAGAGGGAAACGGTGGCGATCGGGCCGCTGCCATCGTCGGCTCAAATGGGAGGGGGGCACTGGGAGGCGCGGGTGGTAATGCTAATCCGGCACATCGATGGCGGGGAGTTACTCGGGATGCGATAATTGAGGGGCAGTTTAACGAGCTGGGACCAATGGCGTTCCCGGTAACAGTAACCCCACAGGGCAATGAGTGGGAGGCCTGAGACTGGAAAGTGATGGGGATGTGCTGGGTTACGGAATTAGTATATGGTGAAAATGAGTTAAAATCACCATGTACTGGTTCAGTAATTCAACTTCCCAGCAGCCACACCCTGTCAGCAAGGAGATCCTCTATATGGGGTGCAAGCACAAATGCTGATGGGTGCAGGCCCTTTTGCTAGCCCCGACTGCCAAGTTAGATTTCAACCAGAAGTGTTACGGTTAACCCAAGAATTGGCCTTAAAAACGATTTTAGCCGTACATGATGAAAAAGCAGCACCAGCATTTACAGGAGTAAGACAGGGGCCCACGGAGCCCTATCCAAAATTTATTGCTAGACTACATGCCGCTATTGATGGTAATCCTGAGGCTTGGGGGGCTTGGGACTTTCTTAGTTTTATCATTAGCATTACTTATGATGGTGCTGATGGGAGGGCTGAGAAAGTCTTCAGTCTTTTACACGCCTGCGGCCGAGCCCGGCACCGCACTCTCGGCCCCACCCCTCCACCCCGCCAAAAGCGGCAGTTTTTACAGAAGCTGCTGACACTGGGATGCAGCGCCCCTTGTCTGCCAACACCACATAATCAATAAGCAATGGCTTTATATATTCTTAACAGTGTTTTGATGTTTGCACCATTTATCATTTTATGTTGTGTGAGTAATAAGGGTAAGAGGCCTCTTTGTCTGATTGTTCTGCGTGTGCGAGACGCAGCCCAGCGGCAGCTGCGGAGTGCGGAGTTCTCTGACAGAGCGTCCTAGTGCCCGCTGGGTCATCGGTGCTGCCTGTTTGTTCGGGCTCAGTGTTTGAAGTGTCACAGGTGAAATATCTCCTCTAGCGGAGGCAGTAATTCTGTGTTAATTGTTGTCTTGAATTTAGGTGCACACTCTGTGGGGAGAGTGCACCCTTGTACCATCTAGCTGAGAAGGGTATTGTCATAAAAATCATCTACAACCTTACAGGGGTTGTTCGTTTTACCAGAGGTCAAACTTACTCAGCTTGTTTATTTTACTACAGCTGGGGTGACTCAGGATTTGGATCAGCACTTACTCCTCAAACATTTTGAGCTCAGACAGGGAGACAAAGTCGACCTCTGATAAAATGTGCCCTCACTAAAGCCGAAGAATCTGTTGAACTGACAGGCATTTTACATACTGGTGCGGATGTGACTGTAATGTCTGCAACCAGATTTGCTGTTAGCTCGGGTAACTCGAGTGCTTTTCGGGGTTGGTGGTCACGCTGTAACATTTCAAAGCAAAGATCTCATTCAGGTAAGGGGCCCACAAAACCGGGTAGCAAATATTCATGCATTTATATTGGAAACCCCTGCTACATCATGGGGTCGTGACTGTATGGCTCAATGGGGAACTCAAATTGGATCAAATTTGTCTTAATGGCCACTGCAGCACAACCCACCCCTAAACCCACCCTGCAACTAACCTGGAAAACAGAATCACCTGTGTGGGTGGGTCAGTGGCCCTTGCCAATGGAACAGTTGTTCCACCTGAATGATTTAATTCATGAACAGTTAAGTGCAGGACATATCATACCTACCAGTCCTTGGAACCCCTGGTGTTTGTTATATCAAATAAAAGTGGTAAATTGTGACTTTTATATGATCTCCAACACATTGATTCCCCTAAACTGGCATTTTCTAATAATTGATCTGAAAGATTTATTTTTTCTCCATTCCCTTGCATCCGGATGATGCATCTAAATTTCCCTTTTTTGTTCCCAGTATTAATGTTAGTGAACCTACAACACGGTACCACTGGGTTGTTTTACCATAAGGCATAAAGAATACTCCCACAATGCAGGTCCCCCAGGCTGTTATCTATCATTATATGGATGACATCCTTATAGCAGCAGAAACACAGGAGATCATGGAAAAGCCTCTTGCTTTACCCAAAGACTCAGTACCTCAAATGGGGTGACAAATAGCACCTGAAAAGGTACAGCGATCATCACCGTGGCAGTACCTGGGGTGGAGAATTTGTGAACAGACCATTGTCCCCCAACACCTTAAACTTAAAACTGATGTTAAGACTTTAAATGATTGACAGAAACTGTTGGGAGCCATAAATTGGATACAGCTGTTGTTGGGCCTAACTAATGATGATCTCCATAGCTTGCTTTATATTTTGCGAGGAGATCCTTCACTGACATCACCCAGAGTACTTACAGAGAAAGCGAAACAAGATCTCTACTGTGCAGCTAATGCCATCTCAGAAACACAGCAAGCACGGCTTTCACATGCAATTTTTCCACCAAAATGCCAGGGCAATACAAAACCAGTTTTCTTTATCAAGGCCTCACGCTGAAGACATCATTGCGACTTGCCCTGAATGCCAGAAGGACTCTCTCTTCAACAGCCAGTGGTGTCAACCCTCGGGGACTCACCTCCTCAGAATTATGGCAATCTGACGTCACTCGCTTTGCTGCATTTGGATCATTAAAATAGGTGCCGTCAATATTGCATCACTTCTCATCACAGATACCAGATCAACAAGAAGTCCAGGGCAAGGCTCAAGTGTTAGCAAAAACCCTGGAAAGTGGTAACTGGGAAGGACCATATCCTTTAATAACCTGGGGAAGAGGTTATGCTTGTGTCTCCACAGGTCACGGTCCCCGGTGGTTACCGGCAAGGTGTGTGCGACCACACCTGAGGCGTGAGAGGCAGCTTTTGGTGGACACTCAGGAGCCGGCTGTGGGTGCTGTGGGTGCCCCTGTGCCGACAGTTCGTGGTCTCTTCAACTGATCATTTAAGCAGAATGTATGGGCAATGCTTGCTGCTGCAATAGGACAAAATACACTATCTCTGTCCTTAATCACACTACAGTTGCCAACTCTTTTAAGAGAAAATGCTAACAGGAATTGCAACTCCTTGATGAAACATATAGGCTTACTAGTCACTAGTGAAAGATGTAGCTTAGACAAAATGTAGTTATTAATAAGGATGAAATGCTATAAGAATGTGTGTATTCGACTTTCTTTGTTTAGCAATATTAAGAATTAGGAACTCAAGTGTTTAACCTTATTAGAAACTCCCTTGGTTTCCCCCCTTGAGTGCTGGCCAGGCTCTGGGTGGAACCCAACAGGAGGATGAGATCAGATGTTTCCGCTCAAAGAAAGTTGCCAGTTATTTTGGCCTGCTGAATTAGATATATGAGGCTGGACCTGCTTGCAGCGATGTTGGATGCCTCACCTACGGATGGACGCATCGCGTAGGATTTCCGGTTTGTGAGGAAGGGCACTCTAAATTCTCGCTGCATCCAGGGTTCCCCAGCAATTGCGGATCTGAATGTTAGTACCCCATTAAGTAAGTGTGCTATTCTGTATTTTCCTTACTGTTTATTTTTGTAGTATTTAGTCATATCCCGCAAAGTAGTGAAATTAGCCTACTCTTTTAACTAGTAACTGTAACTGCTGTTTTGTTTCTAGCCTTCTGTGGAACTATTTTAAGTATGCTGTGTTTTTTGAAGTTTGCCTAACCCTTAATTGATAAAGCCTCGAAATAAGTGTTGCAGGTGCAGCTGCAAAACAAAGAAAGGGGAGATGTGGGAGAGGCATTGGCCTGTCAGCCTTACACAGCCTCTGAGCAATAGCTAGGCTTTGATGAAGAACAGGCCTTGGAAGACAGATAACAAACTGCTGAGCTGTGCCAAGGGGGCAGGCAAAAACAGCGGACAGCTGTAACACTGAACTGTGAAAAAGCACTAAGCTGTGAGAAGTTACCATCGCGGTAGGGCGGAATGGGCCAGGGAATATGGGGAATTAGTTCAATTGACCCGTGAAACTGATAATGGACCAGCCTCTACCTCTCAAAAATTTGCTCTTTTTTGCCAACTCTGGGGTACACGTCACATCACAGCTATACCACATTCCCCCACGGGGCAAGCCATAGTGGAGAGAGCGCATCAAACTTTAAAAGCGCTTTTGCAAAAACAAAAAGGGGGAGAGGTCTTGGCTGCTGCAGAACCACTTGCAAAAGCGGTGTATGTGTTAAATTACTTACGGCTCACAGGTGATAGGGAGGAACCACCAGTAGTAATACATAGTATGGGTCTGAAATCTGATATAAGCCGGTGTGGAGATGGTGCTTTTGCTCAGTACAAAGATGTTGCTACAGGAGAGTGGAAAGGACCTGCAGAGCTAACAATGACGGGTCGAGGCTATGCCTGCGTTATTACCGATACCGGCACTAGATGGGTTCCGAGTCGATGGGTGCGACCCTGGAAGAAGGAAGTTAAGAAAGATGAAACAGAAACCGAATGAGATATTAACTTGGAGCAAGGGTTATGTTTGTGTCTTCACAGATGCCGGCTCTCGCTGGGTTCCTGCTCGGTGTGTTCGGCCTCTATTGGAACCTGCCTCAGGGTGAAGGATGGGTGGTCTCACAACCAAACGCCACCGCAAGCCCTGAAAATCCGTTCTCTACATGCTTGGTAGAAATACCTGTGGATACATGGCCGAACCCACTGCAGTTTTGGCTTAGCAAACAAACTAATGCTACTTCTTTGACTTTAAGTGGTCTTTTAACTGATGTTGATAGTGTCAGACATGCTACGTTACAAAATAGAGCTGCGATTGACTTTTGCTTCTAGCGCAAGGACATGGTTGTGCTGAATTTGGAGGAATGTGTTGTATGAATCTATCCGATCATTCAGAATCTGTTTTTAAAAGCATTCAGCAATTGAAGGATGGAGTCAAACGCTTAACAGAAGATGATGGCTTGGACTGGCTGACAAGGATGTTTAAAGGTTGGGGATTATCTGGTGGGTTGATAACATTAGTCAAAACTCGGAGTAGTCCTTTTGATTGTAGTGACTGTGCTCTCAACGTTGCCTTGCCTTATAGGCCTTCTGCAAAGGGCCCTGCAGAGGACTGTCGGTGCAATGTTTTTAGCACAGGAACACAGGGGAGTCTGGATCGCTCAAAAACAAAAAGGGGGATTTGTGGCATCGCTGGAGAACAACGGACATGTTGTGAGTGATCCAGACCAAGGGGCCTTGCTGTAACAGCAAGCTGCAGCTGTGTTCAAGGACATAAACAAGGCCGAGACGCCCTGAGAAACTACATTCCTGGCCAAGAGATAAAGATGTTGGAATGTCGAAAACAGGGGGTCTACCTGGGGGGAGAGCAGCGCGTGGACACCACACCGGGACCAATCATAGGGGGCAGAAGGGCACGTGAACAAGTAGCTTTAGCCTATTAGCAATAAGATAGCGGCGCGTGAAGCTTGAGATAGAGTATAAATTGCTGTGTAGCCTTTAATAAAGTGGCATCAACTTGATCACATTGGTCGTCTAAGTTGTGTCTGAGACTTCTGTGTCGGCACACACCAAGCTAACAGATTGTGCCCTCAATATCTTATATTAAGAACCACCCCCTCACAGCTCTCCTTGGCCCTCACCACATCACCAGGCACAGAAGATGCAAAAGCACTCAGAAGCCAAGAATTGTCTTGTGTCTCATCCCCTCTTCAGACACCTAACATCAGGTGAGGAAGGCTTTAACATGTTAACTTAAAATTCATGAGATTTATGGAATAAATTATTTTGGTAGGTCAGTGTTAACTTCACTGCATGACAGATACTTTAAATGATTTTTTTTCTTCATTTCCCAAGAAAATTCAAGATAACAGTAGAGAAGTTTTAACTGAATCCACTAGTTGCATTACTATTTCTCAGAATACAATGACAATCTGAATCACAGCGTTCCACTCATTTTCCTTTAAACAAGCAACGGACCAAATTCATCCTTGATACGGTGAAATCAGATGGGTCTTACTAGATATGCTGAATGTCCAGATCAACATCAGAAACTTATGTTTTGCTTTCTCACAAATCAGAGAAAGAAAAAAATGAAACATAAAAACATATGCACATTCTTCAGAGAAAGAACATGACAGAGTGCACAGGATTCTGCAATAAAATTCAACTTACTTATATGTGAGTCATAATGACACCTGTAGCTCAGGCATTTCATCCTGTCATCTAGGTAGTATCTCAACAGTTGCTTGTCCTCGCCATGCTGAACCTCAGCTAGAAGTCTGTCTCTTGACTGCACAAAACATCTTGTAGTCTAGCACTGCTGTTCTCTGGGACTTCCAAGATGGTAAAGGCACTCCTGCTGAGCTCTAACAAGCAGAGACAACATGCCCTCAAAGTCCTGATCAAAACAGAACACGTTGAATTACATTTACCAGTTAAGATGCAAACTTCTATATTCTGAATAAAATAGATACTACATACATAAAATTAAGGCTTATATTCTAAAGCAAGGAAAAAACCAACAAAATTCTCTTAGATTTTTGGTATAATGTCAGTGAATGTGGAGCTGCTTGTACTAAAGAGTAAAAAAAGGTATTGTTAAACTAATTTAAAAAAGGAAGAAAAACAGATAAACATTGGACTTGCTTTGACTTCTTTAATCCTGGTGCTTTTTTTAAAGGTCCAGACTGGAAGAAATACCTCTTTTCCAATGCCCCCAACTATCATATGCTGCTCAAGTTCTGTGGGTAAGCTAATGAGCCAAAGCGTTACAGGAAAAATTCACACCAAGAATTTATTACCAGCTATGAAAGGTCCTCTAATGGCTGCATGAAGGTTCATATCTATAAGGTTTTCCTTTTTTGCTCTTCCACCCAACTGTCAAAATCTCATTTTCATACCATGAATCAAGTGAGAGCTTTAGAAGTCAGATGAGATAACATGAAGCGTATTACCAAGGACAAGTACTTAGCTTTATTTTCACTCTTTTCACTTCAGTTTATTAAGTTATTCCAGGGGTATATACATCTTCAGGTTTTTTCTAGGTACCTAAGTGATTATTCCTCTAAATCGTGCAAGTAAATGGACAAAGGTGTCTCTGAATTAACTTTTACCTTAAATTTATTTTTAAATTACAAGATTGGAGAGAACTAGTCATCAGCTTTTAATGGCTTAAGAGCAGTTAAATTACATTAGGTTGAATTTTAAGATAGTATTTTCACTATACGTAAGTATCTAAGTAATTATGATAGGGTCGACTTAGCGCTGAGGGATATGGTGTAGTTGGGAACTGTTAATGTTGGGTTGATGGTTGGACTAGATGATCTTCAAGGTCTTTTCCAACCTAGACGATTCTGTGATAGCAAAAATTAATCCAAAGTTGTATTTAATTCCTGGATTTTGCTCTGTCCAAAAATTCTTGCCAAAGAAGTAGAGAGGAGGTCTTCTATCTTGATGACTAGACAATTAAGTTTAAGATGTATAGCTATTTTTCACATCTAGTCACTAAAAGCATTAACCAGAAGCAAACAGAAAAGCAATCTAATGTGAGGTTCTGTTCTGTGAACCAAGAACCCTAGAACAACAGGCTAACAAGACATTTCTGATAGTCTAGACGTTAACATTCCTGTAACATCCCTTACATACAGTAAACTAAGCTAAACTGCATCTGGAATATCAAACAGGCAAGCAACAGTCTAAAAATAACTATTTCCCTCCATTCTACAGCATGGAAAAGCAATTTTGCCACACTTGCAATACAAAAAGAAGCGAGCGGAATGAAACCTAAACAGCACAATGTAGAGCAAGGGAACTGTCCTGGTTTAGCCAGGATAGGGTTAAGTTTCCCCAGCAGTGGGGGGGGAGCTCTAGCCGGGTTATTCAGATACCATGCGGATGTCACATCCTGGCACCATTAGCCCGAGAGAGTCGGTTAACACGTGTGTTATGCCATCGCTCTGTTCCCACTGCTGTATTGGTAGATATCTTGCTCTGTTCATTGTTATCACTGTTATTGTTATTGTTGTTGTTGGTTGTGTTGCTATTGCACTGTTGTATTAAACCTTTCCTTATTTCAGTCTCGGGGCTTTGTATTTCACTCCCTTTGTGGGGGAGGGGCAGCGGCCGCGTGGTCTCAGACCCCGGCAGGGGCTAAACCACCACAAGTTTTGGTGCCCAACGTGGGGCTGAGAGGGCTGAGATAAGGACAAAAGGAGAAGGTGTGTTAGAGCCATCTGTTAGGTGTAATTTTTCTGTTTTTATTTGTATTTGTTTGATAAGAAACGTTTGCAATGCTGGCCAAATTGCTTGTGTGGTGGGGCTGGATTAATCCTCATCTCCACTCTGTGCTCCTAGTGCTGGTGTTTGTTCTCGGTGGAAAATGTGTCAAGGGTTTTATTTTGCTGTACTGGCTACTGTCTGCTTATAATGGCTTTGTGTCACTGCTTGTGGGGGTGAACCGGTACCTGTTTGCTGCCTGGGCTTTTGTTTGGGGTCTCACCCCCTCTATGGGTGAGCCAGGGGAAGAGATCCTCTCGGTTTTTGAGAGTTTCAGCTATCCCTGGAGCACCCAGGCCAGTGTGCTTGCGGCTCTGTGCTTTCTGAGTGTCTGCCAGATCTTGTTTTGGGCCATGCGGTACTTCTCCAACAATAGCACCACCCGGAAACCTGCCCTGAGGGCAGATAGTTATAAATGGCAAGGTGTGTGGGAGAAGATGGGCAAGTGCCTGAGTCAGTGGTCACCCCCAGTGCTTTGGGATCTCACTCCCGAACAAGTGCAGAGTCCTGATAAACTGGTGGAGTGTTTGGAAAAGGTGTGCTGCCAATCTGACAAACCCCGGGAGATGCAACTCGCTGCGATGTGCTGGGGGCTTGCCCATGCTTACCGCATCGCCCTTAACACTGATCACTGCCCTCAAGGGGGAGAAAGGGCTGCAGGGTCTGAAAGTGAACCTGCTGGTACAGCAGCTGGGCCAGGGGGACAGGCAGTGCCAGTATCAGTTGCCCTGATACGGAAAACCAAATATACCAAAAAATCCCCTCGCAGTGCACAGGGTGATGATGAACCAGGCCCATCACGAGAGCAGGAGGAAGAGCAGGAGGTAACCATCCGATCTCTATCCCTCAGTGAGTTGCGAGATATGCGGAAGGATTACAGCCGCAATCCAGGCGAGCAAATTTGCACCTGGCTGCTCCGATGCTGGGATAGTGGAGCTGCTGGTTTGGAATTGGAGGAGAGAGAGGCCAAGCAGCTGGGACCTTTAGCCAAGCAGGTTGGTATTGACAAGGCAATAGGGAAACAGGCTCAAACCCTCAGCCTTTGGAGGCGACTCCTGCTCGCTGTGAGGGAGAGGTACCCCTACAAGGATGATGCTCTATGTCGGTTAGGCAAGTGGACCAACATGGAGAAAGGCATTCAAAACCTCAGGGAAATGGCTGTGTTTGACATGGTCTATGGTGATCTGAATGATGAGCAGTCACCAATGGATCCAGATCAGGCCCCTTGCACACAGCTGATGTGGCAGAAGTTCCTGCAAAGTGGACCAGAGGCACATTCCAAAGCATTAGCAGTAAAGTTGTGATGGTTTAGTCCCTGCCGGGGTCTGAGACCACGCGGCCGCTGCCCCTGCCCCACAAAGGGAGTGAAATACAAAGCCCAGGGGGGAGATAAGGAAAGGTTTAATACAACAGTGCGACAGCAACACAACAAACAACAACAATAAAAATAACAGTGATAAAAATGAACAGAGCAAGATATCTACCAATACAGCAGTGGGAACAGAGCGATGGCATAACACACCTGTTAACCGACTCTCTCGGGCTAATGGCGCCAGGATGAGAGTCCGCATAGTATCTGAATAACCCGGCTAGAGCTCCCCCCCCACTGCTGGGGAAACTTAACCCTATCCTGGCTAAGTCAGGACAGGAAGAAATAACACCACTCATACCTGTTAGGAAAAAAAGTTTAGAAAAGTCAAAAAGCAATTGATAACCAGGTTTTCTTTTTAATTCCTCTAGTTCCTTGATAATCTCCATATAGAGGCAATTTTTCCTTTGTAATTTACATCTAAAATGTCCCATGTGATCAAGTTGTGTGTCAGTCAGATTACTCTTACAGAACTCATGCAAATATTTTAAGGGAGAACATAAAGCAGCTTAACTGTTCAGCTTGAATTTCTACCGTTAATTAGCACAGCACTTTAACACACAGCAATACAGTGAGCAAGTTAGCTTCCTGCCCTCCGCACCATCAGTTTTCTTGAGTTTAAATAAATAGACAGTTTCCTCCCCTTAAAAACTTGAGTTTCAGTGATTCAATTGATGATCTTTAAAACCCAGAGAACAAGCAAGAAACCAGGACCTGAATGTGGTCCTCAGGGACAGTATCTACAGTCTTCAGAACCATTACAAGACCTATAGTTGAAAGGAAAAAGGAAAATCCTACAACAGCAGAACAAGAACAGCTCTACAGACATAGAAGCAGATAGGGTGAGAGCACAACGTTGCTTTGGGATCCAGAGATGCTGCTGGTGAGCCAAGACTCCATGCTCTGCCTTACAAGCAGGCCTAGCAACCCTCTCCTTTCCAGGGGCCTGAGGAGGAGGATGAGGAGGAAGACTCCAACAGGACATGATTTTCAATCTACTGCAATCTCCAGAACAGAAGCCAATTCCCATCCAGCATGTTTTCCTTGTCATGTTTCACAGACACCCTTGAATTAGTTCATGGACTCTTTGAGATCTAAAGTTCAGTAATTTCCTTTGCAAAACAATTTCCAACCTGTGAGAAGGGCTGTTACTACTGCTTGCAAACGACTAATTAGATCAACTGATGCTGACTGAACACGGTGAGAATTAAGCCAAATTGGATGGGGCTACTTAGGTGCTGTTGCTGAGGCATAGATGGGGAGAAACAGCATCCTGTAAACACATGAAGACTTTTTGATGTTAATGGTGCTGTTTGGTGGGATATAAGGGTCACAGGACGACAGTGGTAGAAGTACCACCCACAGGAGCACATTCAAACAACTGACAGACTGAAAGCCCCTGCTTTGTCCTGATGAGAAAGCATGAGACTGTCTAAGAGTCAACACCCTCTGTTCTAAAGTTTGGTTAGATCAATTTAGTTGCTGTAATGAAATCCTTCAGCAGCATTGACAAGTGTCACTGCACAGCTAGCACAGCAGGAAGGAACCAAGAACAGAGGGGTTGGCACTAGGACCAGTGCTGTATTTCACAGGTATATGACAAGAGAGACAAAGCTGAGGCATTTGACAATAGAGACAGATGAGGATTTTGGAAAAGGAATAGAAGGAAGACAAAATCATAGAATCCATCAAGTGTTTCCACTGAGATAAATCAGCAATTAAATAGTAAACAGTGATAGTATTTAAAAATTACTACTTTTAGATGAAGTCTAACTGATGTTTTTCAGATCATCTTTGACTTTGAAAGAAACTCAACTAATACTACTCATAATTTTGCTATTCTAAAGACTAGATCTCTCAGCAACTTGTTCACAACAGAAAAAAACAAGGAATACATATCTTCCTTGGTTATTATAAGAAACTTGGAATTTGTCTCTAAGATATTTCTGTAACAAAATAAGGTTTCCTCACTTGGCACCACAATCTTTATCAACCCCTCCTTGTAATGCTTCTTACTAGCTTTCTTTCATTACCTTCTTTATAGGCTTTAAACTTCCATTTGCTTCCTTGTAGGTCTTCATACAAAAATGATCACACCCTCTTACTACTTCTCACTCCATCAACCAAGTCCACCTCACCTTTTTCTGCATCTCCGAGTTACTAATTTTGACATACCTTCTACATGTAAAAATGCTTTTTATTTTAGTGGGCCTGGCACTTGTCATTCCTTTCATTTCCAGTTTAAAACCCACAAAACTGGGTACTGGGTCTGGCTGAGCCAGAATTGGTTTTCCCCTGTAGCAGCCCTCATGGTGCTGTGTTTTATGCTGGGAGCTGGCAGGGTGTTGATAGCACACTGGTGGTGTGGCTACTGCTGAGTAGTGCTTACACAGCACCAAGGCTCTTTCTGACATTTCCCCCCACAGTGGGACGGGGTGGGCAAGATCTTGGGAGGGGACACAACCAGGACAGCTGACCCGAACTGACCAAAGGGATATTCCAGACCATCTGACGTCTGCTCAGTATAAAGCTGGGAGAAAGGAGGAAGGGGGTGGGGTCACCCTTGGTCCTCCGAGGCAACCACTACGCGTATCAGAGCCCTGCTTCCTGAGAAGGCCCGACATCGCCTGTTCATGGGAAGTAGAGAATAAATCTGTTTTCTTTTTTTTGCTTCTGCTGCGCGTGGACCTTTGCTTTGCTTTTCTTATGTTAAAACTGCTGTTGTTTTACCCACAAGGGTTGTTTTGTTTTCCTATCTTATTTTCTTTCCCCTCTTTGCCCTGTTGAGAAAAAAGGGGGAAGCGGGGGAAGTGATAGAGCGACTTGGTGGGTACCTGACATTTAGCCAAGGTCAAACCACCACATCCTTATTTAATATTAAGAAGTTGTCAGTTAACAGTCAGTTTTGAGAGCTTTTACACTTAGCCCTCAAAAATAAACACCTTTAAATAAATGATTAGCGCAACCTGCACTTTGACTGCAGGCAGCTCAAAACTGAAGTCATGCCTTCACCAGCACCAGTGGAAATATTAGAACTTACATATAGAGCAAGTGGAATGAACCAGGCTGAATAAACATGCATTTCATCACTATCACCATCAACTGATCTTTAAACAATTCACAATCCCTTCAAGACTGCTACAGCTGCATGCTAAGCTTCAAAAAGAATCATTGGTCCACATCACAAGATGAGAATTGAATTATTTCATTTGTATCAAGGAACTGAATTGTACTCTTAGAAAGGTAAACAAATTAATTTTATATTCATAAGTAACACATCAATTTTAAACATCCCACTGAGCACTGCAGGAACTATAAAGCCTCTTTAATTCACTTTAAGTATGCTATTACCATACCAGCAAGTCCCTCCCTTTTGATAACTTTCCCCCAACAATGTGCCTTTCACTGTCAGGCCACTTCCCACCATAATGGCGAGATTCACAGCAAGCATACAGGGCACAATCCATTTTTAAATATACTAGTACAACCATACACTGTGCCTGGAGCAAATGGTGCCCTGCACAGCCTGCTACAGAGGCTGACATGGAAATAGGTACACAGGTCTGCACAGTAAATGTCAGCCAAGGGACTGTGCCAAGTACTGTGCCATGGGGACAGGCCCCGACTGCTGGAGAGGAATACCCATACATAGTCTAGACTGTCTCACTGATGAGCAGCTCATAGGGAAGATGACCGTGCTGGAAGCAGAATGGTTGCATCAGTACTACCCTTGGGTATTGCTATCCAAATAACATAAAGAAACGTTTCTTTACTGACAGTTCATGCCCTTGCTTTGATTGCGCCGGTGGAGGCTGGTAAAGACAAAGTAGTTGTATTGGAACTAGATTATCAACTAGTTTGCAAAGGATACTTTAAAATACAGTTTATACTTCAGAAAGGCACCTACAATTACTGTAGTTCTAACCCCAAGATAGCAGATAGGTATCAGGGCTTTACCCATGTCCTGGTTTCATCTGGGATGGAGTTAATTTTTCTTCTTAGTAGCTAGAAAAGACAGTAGAACCACGACAACCCAGATGGAAGTTAGTTTACTTGTTGAAAGTGTAATTACAGGACATCATCAGATCTCAGGAAACGACCCAGCATTTTGACAAACTAAGCAACAAAATGCACACCATATAGTTTGTGCATAAGTGTTGGTTCAAGTGCCTGTGTGACAGATAAAACTGGAATTTTCTTATTTATTTCACATGGAATTGGAATTGCCTACATTAAAGGCCTATACTTAATAGTTCAATAAAAATATTCAAGCAATAAATACATGCTACTACAGTTAGGAAGCATCTAATCAAAAACCAGGAACCAGTGCTTTTTAAAAGCTAGTTAGTTAGTTCAGTATGGCCTCTTTTTATGAACAGGAACTATTTTCCTTACATGGTACCTGAATGAACTGGTGGGTTCAATGCATTCAAAACCTATGTACAAACCAAGAACTAGAAAAGCCTCCCTCACTCCTTTGCATAAATATCAGAATAGATATTAAACAAAAGAAGTCAAACCTGTGTGCTTCTATATCCTTGAAATAAACAGTGGTCAGAAACGAGCAGGTTTACTTACAGAATGCTCGACATTGCAAAGTCAGTTTTAAAGAAAGCTGTATTTAAAAACATTTTATTTACTTAGGGAAAACTACACCATGTTTTGCATAACTGGAGCACTTACATGCTCACATATTTATGTCCAAAAGAGGCTTAACTGAAACATCAAATACAAGTCCATGTAGCAGAAACTGCCATTTCCCACTCTCTAACAGGTTTTCTGTTTAGAAACAGAATGCCATGAGTAGGAAATACTAAAATCATACTTAATTGCAAAAACACAAAAACAAACAAAAAAAACCAACCAAAAAACCCAAACAAACCCCTCAATGTTTACAAGCAAAATGAAGGTTAACAGTTCTTTAGGAAGATAAACAACATACATATAAGACAAGCTGATTTAGAACAAAATTTTGTATTTGCCAGTTAAAGTATCAGTTTTAATCATTACTTAGTCTGCTCTGTGTGAAGTTTGATCATGACCACTAATTTCCCAAAACTCTGGCATACAAGCATATTCATTTATAAGCTCAGTGGTATCTGAAACCAGAAGTCTTGTCTTTTTTTTTCTTAATCACCTTCATTAAGGTGTCAGGTAACATAAGTGAGTCACCATGACTGTCAAGTTTCAATTATGGTTGATTGCTATTGTGCCACTCTGGTTAGGAATATTTCTTGTTCAATACAAGCTTCTCATAGAAGAATACTAGCTGTATTTTTCAAATGTGAAAGACAAAATTTCACTTAGTGATCATAACCAGCAATGCTAATCATAAACTTTGTGTTCTAATCAAGTTCTTAATAGCAGCACACAGTCAGCTACTTTGCTGCAAAACTGGTATTCATATAGAGGTAGCATTCAATGATCTGGTTTTCCAAAAATAGTTAACTTACCCACACTCTGAAATCATCATTCTATCCCTCCCAATATTTCTCCTCTACAATGAGGAAGCTAGCAGAACTTGTACAGGGTGAAGACAGAAGTCTGTATTTTAATAACTGGGTAAATACCACCAATATTCTTACTGAGGGAATTCAGAAAAGTAGTTTCATATGCAAGTTGCAGGATCATCAAGCCAGCTATTTTTAGGGTCTGAACAGACTCATTAGGATTTATCCAGAGCCATATAGGAGATAAAAATCAAACCTCTGTTCTAGGTTCCCACTAACTACATAAATAGCATTTTTCCAAGGTTGCAGAAATGTTTGCATGGTTGGATTTTGTAAAACCACTTTGAATTCGAACATGGTCTTGACAGTTAATACTCTTCTTTGAGAGAATCTTCCTGCCAGGGTGTTCAACTATTCTTTTCCAAATGACTCCAGATGCATACACAACATCCTACCTGTTGCTGTAAGTGACAGCAAAGTCCTCTGAATCAGGAAGGTCTTGAGTTTTATAAAAACAATAGCCAGTGGCAGGAGTAACAAGACAAGCAAGAAAGTGAAGCAGAAGGTAATCTTTACAAGAACTAAACTTGGGTCCTATCTGTAATGGTGGAGTTAGTGCAAGCGATTTGAGGATTACCATGTTCATCTTTGAGCACTCTAGAGCAGCAGTGTTCTTTAAATATAGGATTTAAGGATGTTACTGAGGAGCAGAAGAGAAGGACTCTTTAAACTTATTTTTATGCTAAGTAAAGGCAGTACTTTGGAAGAACAATTGGGGAAGGAGCAGATTATTTTCCTTTGTGTAAGAATTTAGCTCCAGAATTATATTAATTCTCAAATCCTGCCAACGATAAGTCAGTCACAGATATACAAAAGGTCCCTATAATGCCCTCCAATCCACCCCAATAATAGACATATTCTAGCTTTTGTTCCAACCTGATTTTAAAAATTCATAATTAATGTGGACAAAAAGGGAGGATTTTTTTTTTTTAAAAAAAGCTGTATCTCACATTTAAGGTCACTGAATACATAATTATCAGTAAAAATGATCTCAGATCTTGGGTGGCCCATTAAGATCTGTTGTAAGAGACATGGACGGCGTTTGCATTCAGATGTGAGGTAACTAAGGAATGTAGAGTTTAGCACACACTTTTCGCAGAAATCCCATTAAAATGGATCATTACTTAACCATGTGCACCTGTCTTTTTCCAGAAAACTTCCCAAAGATCCTGGGAGTTTTACTGTTGTGAATAGTCAGACATGCTGCAATATGAGCTGTGCAGTGCTTTTGAAGAACCAGGCCTATCTAGGACTCAAACCAGCAAGATACCACCTATTCCCAAGCACTGCCAATCATTTCCTAGTAGGAATCCAGTTCCTATCTATGTCTAGATGCAGAGAGCTCTGGATGTCTGGGTAGTAGGCTTGCTAAAGCAGATACAGGGAATCCCTCTATGTTTTATAAAAGAACAAGAACAAATATTGACATGGAAGAGACATATACTGTGATGTTGAAAAAGCACTTAGAAAACAGTATCCAGAAGCTGAAAATAAGTTAAGCCAAGATAAATTGATCCTGTCTAATTGCAGGTTAACTCTCTTAGTCACACACAAGTCAGTGAAAAATACAGCTAGTGCAAAAGCACAGGTCTCCCAATTTCAAAGACAATTGGCCAAGTAGCTGTTTAGGGCCCCAGTTACTGTATGCAATGATTTGACAACAGAGCTACATAGAATACATTATTCCATATGCTTATTTTTGTTGACATGGAAAACACTTCATATCCTAAGAAGCCCTGAAAAGGCAGCACACTCCACTGTAAGTCACATGTTGAAGAAAACACTGGTTTTGCCAATATCACACGGTACATTCTTTTAGCTTTTTGTACAGACAAGCCAGGGCTAGCAGACTATTAGAAATGAACAGGCACAAAAAGTAGGAATTGCAAGAACATGTGTCAAAGATGATTTGTTTCACCAACACTTCACTGTAAAGTGTTGACCATTTAAAGGTCATTCTTCAGTTTTCAAAACTCAAGGAAGATCTCATTACATGTCCTGTTACAATAATAGATTCAAGATTAACTATGGATTCAAGACTATACCATACTGTTTACAGAATAAGTCATTTAAAAACCACAAGTTCTAAAACCCTGGCAATATTACCTATTATAGTTTTTACTATGAAAGACACTATGAAAGGGGGGAAAAATGCCATTTCTCAACAAGCTGAGACTCAACTTAGTTGACAGTCTCAAAAGAAACTTTCCAGACTTCAGCTTCAAAACTGAGGAGCAAACTCAGACAGGGATAGCTATGAGACTGGATTTTTTTTTTTTTTAAACACTTCCTGACAAGTTAAACAGACACTGCTGTAGCAAAAGGTAGATCTATCCCACCTGTAATGACACTTCCCTTGTGCCAACCCTGTATTAGTACAGCTGTGCAGTCAGCTAGGTTACAGTACTGACGTGGCTCACTGCATAGTCAAATGTTTGTGCTGCAGTACAGACAACAGGAAAAAGCAGCCCCTGTCTTCTCTTGTCCCCACTTTTTGGTGGCAAGCTCAGTGAAAATTTAATGATCAAGATGTTGACAAAGAATGCAATCACAAAGATGGACAAAACAGTGCCTGTGAATCATTTGCAAGTATATGGAGAAAGAAGAAAAACCTGAGATGAACTATGTATTTCAAGTTCTTCCCTCTTTATTCAGGTAAAAGCCATTAGTCAAAACCAGTGATACTGGCTGCTTAAGTTAGCTAACTGTAGCTGGGGAAAAAAATAATCATGACAAGATACTGGAAATGTCAATATATGCTTGTATCTGGCAATCCATGCTTAAACAGTGTCTCCCTAGACTAATTTTTTAAATGATGACTGGCATTCACCACTACTCACCACCAGAAAAATGTGTCAGAATTCAATGTGTTGCCAGAAGCATATTTGTGATGAAGTTCCAGAAAATCAATACAGTATTCAAACATAGTTCCATTACTTTGCAGAATGGAGTAGACAACATTAATACTACTACAAAGGCTCTGTGTAGATGCAGAGTCCAACACTGCATGTGCAAGGCCCAGGTGGAATAAAACCACAGCTCCCTCTAGCCTCCTCTCCCCTCTAACCTCCCTGTTCTGAGCACAATACTAATTTTGGTGTATCCCAAATGGCCCAGCCTTGGAAAAAAAAAAAAAAAATAAGATACTCACAACAGAATGGGGAAAAGAAACCTATTATCAAAATTAGATCTAAAAGCAGATTTTTTCATAGCACAATGCTTCCACACGCATTGCACCTTACCTTTAAGACTGAATACATCTGAAAAAGCCTTTCAGGGAGAGCAGCACAAAACCCTGAACTAGAAAGCATGTTCTTGCAAAACTTTTTACAGAGGGCTTTCACATAAGTAAGGTCTTTAAATACATATTTCAACTTAACGTGGTATCTTAAGAAAAAAACAAAAGAGGGACTGAGTTCTCCGATTTTTATTTTTACTGTAAATAATACAGGATACTTTGCGCCTTTGTTCACTGTTACAGTTTCCTGTTACTAAGACTACAACCACACACATGGGGAAGCCTGAGATTTTTCTCCTGAGAGCATGCAGGGTTGTTCCAGATACAAAGGGCACATTGTTAAAACACAAGCACACTGAATTTCTGTGTGTGTATATATATATACATATACTCATGTGAGTTCCAGGTCTGGTCTCAAACTAATCAGATATCTCTATACCACACTCACTCTCCCTTGCCAGATGCCTCTTAAACTATAACTACTGGACTAGAAGAGCCATCATTTCTTGGAAATTACTTTAGGCCTAAACAGCTTCAGAATTAAAGATATCTAAAAGAATGTAAGAGCTAAGTTTTTAATCTGTATGAAGCGTTAGCATTGTTTAGATGGTCACTGATCTGGAATACATTGGAAAACCATAGGCTCAGCTAAAATCATGTCCCAGGCACCTATACTAATGAGAAACTACTAGCAAATTAGTGTTACATCATGAGATAATGCTCTTCTCTTTGTAGTACACTAACGCGTAGACATAGATTTAAAGGGTGATCAGCTAAGACTTTTAAATCAAATTACAGTCTTAAGAGACAATCATAAAGAATAAATGTTTTCCAACAAAATTCCCATAAAAGTGATATCTGAATTCTACTTATTATTTTTACTAATTAGCAAGCATAAATGCTCTAAAGCCAGTTAGGTGTCATTGCCTCCCCTGATTAGAAGTGATGGCCCGTTCCAGTATTTCATCATAGAATAGTTTGGGTTGGAAGGGACCTTAAAGATCATCTAGTTCCAACCCCCCTGCCATGGGCAGGGACACCTTCCACTAGATCAGGTTGCTCAAAGCCCCGTCCAACCTGGCCTTGAACACTGCCAGGGAGGGGGCAGCCACAGCTTCTCTGGGCAACCTGTGCCAGTGTCTCACCACCCTCACAGTAAAGAATTTCTTCCTTATAACCAATCTAAATCTACCTTCTCAGTTTAAAACCGCTACCCCTCATCCTAGCACTACACTCCCTGATAAAGAGTCCCTCCCCATCTTTCCTGTAGGCCCCCTTTAAGTACTGGAAGGCTGCTATAAGGTCTCCCTGGAGCCTTCTCTTCTCTAGGCTGAACAACCCCAACTCTCTCAGCCTGTCCTCATAAGGGAGGTGCTCCAGACCCCTGATCATACTCGTGGTCCTCCTCTGGACTCACTCCAACAGGTCCATGTCCTTCTTATGTTGGGGGCCCCAGAGCTGAACACAGTACTCCTGGTCTTGTGAGACCCCACCTGAGCAGAGGGGGAGAATCACCTCCCTCAACCTGTTGGCCACACTTCTCTTGATGCAGCCCAGGATATGGTTGGCTTTCTGGGCTGTGAGCACACATTGCTGGCTCATAGTCAGTTTTCTATCCACTACTACTCCCAAGTCCTTCTCTGCAGGGCTGCTCTCAATCCACTCATCGCCCAGCCTGTATTTGTGCATGGGATTGCCCTGACCCATGGGCAGGACCTTGCACTGGCCTTGATGAACTTCTAGAGGTTTGTACAGGCCCACCTCTCCAGCCTGTCCAGGTCCCTCTGGATGGCATCCCTTCCCTCCTGCGTGTCAACCGTACCACACAGCTTGGTGTCATCAGCAAACTTGCTGAGGGTGCACTCAATCCCACTGTCCATGTCACCAACAAAGATGTTAAACAGCACCAGTCCCAATACCAACCCCTGAGGAACGCCACTCATCACCCCCCTCCACTTGGACATCGAGCTGTTGACTGCAACTCTTTGAGTGCGACCATCCAGCCAATTCCTTATTCACCGAGTGGTCCATCCATCAAATCCATGTCTCTTCATTTCAAGGTATTGCAATCTCTATGGCTCTGAGACTGCATACTCCCTCAAGTATTGGCTCAACATCTGCAAAGATAATGGGTATTGTGGTAGGGTAAGCACTGTTTGGGAGGGAGAAATCACAAGTACACACACACAAAACATTCATATGATGCTTGCCTTGAGACATTAATATAAAAATAATCTCAGCACGATCAGTGTGAAGAACTGAAATGTTTATTTTCCAGCAGAACTAGTATTTCAACCAGAGAGCTGGTCTATACAATCTTTATAATGCATGGAAATACTGAAAAAGATCAGTCACAGCCTTAAGGTATTATGAACACCTTCACTGGATCAGCATGGAAATTGTCCCCCATGGCGTTCAGGACACCCATTTGTGTGTTGCGAGGCCAGAATAGCTGTTTTAGATTTCATGGTCATAAAACTACTGTGACAGAAGATAATTTAAGCATGGTAGAGGTCTCCATGCATTGCTGCATGACAAAGTAGTTCATTAACAATTTCAAACTGATTTACATACAGTACATCTGTCTAGGTATTTATACATTTATTAACTTTTTTCAGAAAATCAAGTTTTGTGGGTGTTATCTATAGTAAGTAACATTGATCTGGCTTTGTTACTCTCTACACACTGCTACAAGAAGAGAGCATAAACCACTTTGTTGCCACTGCTTTCCCACAGTAAGTGTCTCATTTTACCCTTGAGATAACATGACCAAGAATTGCAGTAACACTAAACTATTGCCAAGAAGCTGTACCATCTGCTCTATTATCTGCAATATTTCTGTGCCAGAGGAGCACAGCTGATGGAACTGTTGCTAAGACAAAGTTTTGGGAGAGCTGTCATTAAACCTTGTGGGAGGGGGAAAAGACAGGTTGAAGAACCTGAGTCAGGTCAAATTCAACAGTTAACAATACTTCTGGCTCCTAACAGCTTTATAGTGCTAATGTCTTGTTACCTAGCTAGGGAAAGGAAACTGAAAAGTTTAAAGACAAGACTTTGGTTTGGAACACCTAAAAAACCAAGGCAACAGGTAGCAAACCAATTTCCACAGCAAGATTTGTCTATCCCATATGTTCAAACATAATAGATTTTCACATATTTTTAGATTTTAAAGGTTCAAACTGGCTTTGGAAAACTTATTACATCCTAGAGTTTAGAATTAGCATGATTTGTCAATTCCCCTACAACTACAGTATGCTCTCTTCAAAATGGGACTCTGCATCCTGAATGCTTTAAAGAAACACATTTGACTATCTCCTCATCCTTCGACAAGATTAAGAGCTAGAAGTGGATCAACAGTCATTTTCCCTTAATTGCCTGTCCTGGTTTAAGCCCAGAGGGAAACTGAGCACCATGCAGCTGTTCACTCACTCCTTCTCCCTCAGGAATGGGGAGGAGAAAATATAACAAAAGGCTCAGGGATTGAGACAAGGACAGAGAGGGATGACTCACCAGTTATGGTCATGGGCAAAAGACAGACTCAATTGGGGAAGAAAGAACATCAATTTAATTTGAACACCACCACCACTAATTTGCCAATCAGAGTAGGACAGTGAGAAATACAACCACATCTTAAAAACACCTTCCCCCCACTCATCCCTTCTTCCTGGGCTCAGCTTTGCTCCTGATTTCTTTACCTCCTCCCCCACAGCGGTGCTGGGGGCAGGGGATGGGGGTTGCGGTCAGTTCATCACCCATTGTTTCTGCCGCTCCTTCCTCCTCAGGGGGAGGATTCTTCACACTTTTCCCCTGCTCCAGCATGGTGTCCCTCTCACGGGAGACAGTCCTCCATGAACTTCTCCCACATGAGTCCTTCCCATGGGCTGCAGCTCTTCATGAACTGCTCCAGTGTGGGTCCCTGCCGTGCGGTGCAGTCGTCCCAGCAACAGACTGCTCCAGCGCGGGCTTCCCTCAGAGTCCCGGCCTTCTCTGGGCACAGCCACCTGCTCCAGTGTGGGGTCCTCCACGGGCTGCAGGTGGGCATCTGCTCCACCACGGACCTCCATGGGCTGCAGGGGGACAGCCTGCCCTCTCACCATGGGCTGCAGGGGAGTCTCTGCTCTGACTCACCTCCCCCTCCTCCTCCTTTCGTCCACTGACCTTGGTGTTTACATAGATGTCCTCCTTGCAACTCCCACTCCTCCCAGGTTCCCCTTCTTAAATATGTTATCACAGAGGCGCAGCCACCATCGCTAATTGGCTTGGCCTTGGACAGAGGCAGGTCCGACTTGGAGCCGGGGGAGTTTCAAGAAGCTTCTGACAGGAACTACCCTGTAGCCCCTCCCTTGCTACCAAAACCCTGCCACACACAAACCCAATACACTGCCAAAAATTAAAATAAAATAATTATTTTAGGTAACTACAATGCTAATAAATACATCCTAAAATAGTCATCTTCCACAATATACTCTAGCCAACTTAAGAACCCTAGTATTCTAAATCTGCCATATCAAATTGACACATATCATAAACATCTTTATGAAGATAACATACTAAATATAGTCCAAGTGAAGAGAGCTAAAGTCTTTATAAAAAGACACCGTGATTAATGTGACATGACAGAGACAAGCACGTCTTACAGAAGCTTTGCTGAATGATGAGGAATTACAAGGTAAAGAGTGAAGGGAAAAGCTAGTAAGATGAATTTGGATACTTGTCTACAGCACAGAAGTCCATAAAGGAAAGTAGTTACAGAGAGACTACTCATTAATAAACCAGGAATTAATCCAAGAGATTAAGTTTAACAGGACACCAAATTCTCAACGTTACCAGAATTCATGGCTGTGGAGTTCCCATACTGCTTCTAGCATGAAATATATTCATTCCAGCCTGAGCAATGACTGCAGCATAGTCCACAAACACTAACCTCTCCTGCTAAAAAGTAAAAGCAGTACCAACGACCAGTAAAATAAGGTGATGGTTTGCAGCTTTCAACACAGAATTTACCTGGTCAATGTATACAATAACCTGAGCTACTAATACACATCCTGAGTATGTTTACTTAAGATCTATTTCTTAAAGATTTTTAATATAGTCAAACCTCTGCTCAAAGACAACTGATTGCGCAATACTGACAAATTTTGTGTTTCTCAATACTGGCAATACAAAAGAGACACATTATGAACTGGGACAGAACATACTGAGGTCATCTTATTTACACAAAAATCAATGTTTTTCCATTGAATAATGCTATAGTCAGTGTGGTCAACTCAACAGAAAGGCCCGCACAAAAAAAAATGGGTATATCACTCAACAGTGACTATTGATAGGAATTCGTCTTTATGCAACAGGGATGAGGAACTAGGAGAGAGGGAGACAGAAAGACTGGCAGGTAGAGAATCAAGAATGAACATCCTATGCTTAAGTGCCTGGCCTGTACAATCCCCAGGGCTTGATTTGTTTATCTTCTCCTGTGATATGAGGGACACACACAGACATATGGGATACAGCACTAGGAAGAGTGGCTCCTAAACCACTGGACCCTATAGACCATTCTCAAGTTTCTGAAAACAAATTTAATAGCAGTACTGCTTCAGAGACCAGTCACCCACAGCTTGGTATTCACTGCATACACAGTGCATAATTACCTGGCTCGCCTGATGGTACTCAATGAGCCGAGCAGACTATAACAAACAAGAATAAACCACTGCTGGTTTGGCAAGCCAATTCCTCTCCCCCATCTCAAGTTTTCTGTGTTCTGACCATTGGAATAGGTAAACTCTCTACCAGCCAGGTACTACAAGCTTGCTGTACAAGCTTATGTAGGAGTGCAGTACCCATTAAATACTGAATATAGTACACTGACCCTCATGTGGCCATGTACATGGATTATCAATCATTTTGCAACTTGCTTCTAGAGCACTCAATTTTAAGACCTTAGTAGAGCATCAGAAGACTATTTTTATAACTACAACGTTAACAGTCCAGTACATCTTGGTCTAGAAATAGTCTGAAATCCATGGGCAATTGCATTTAGATGCTAATACAAAATAGCTACTGAAACAAGACCTCTGCTCTGAACATTAGCAAATGTCTGATACTTAACTGCAGATCCACAGAGCTGGTGCTGGCCCTGGCTTGGATGCACTCACTCACTCTTAGAGAGCAGAGAGCTTATCAGTAACACATACCTACATTGTTGGTTTTGACCACCTTGTTAAAAGACAGTCTGCAAAGGAATACTATATTACAACACCCCAGTGTGTACTGTCCAAAGAGTCTTCAAAATATTTTCAAGTTTTGTTTTCTTGACCTTAACATGCCAAGATACTACTTAAGAGTCACGAGACCAACTTTACACCATTTCTCCAAATAATTTTTATAGTCCTTCAGTATTTAGGATTATTTCTACTCCCTCTACAGATATGGATTTGCACTGTTCATTAAGAAGTTACCATGCTAAAACACTAGCAGTACTGGAGTTTATGAAATGGAGAAATTAAGGATTTTTTTTTTTGGTAAGTCAGGTTTTTGTTTTCAGAAGTGCTCAATTTAATTCTGGAGAAAATACAAAGTTTACTCTTCAACAGTTCCCTGTATTTGTAATACAATGACATCTACAAACACAATACTGATTTTAAATAAATGAAATGTTTTCAATTATTTGAACTTAAAAAGCTACATAATTCTGTGTCTGCTTAGAAGTCTTAAGAATATATCCCAAAACCACTATAACATCATTTAGCCTTTTGGCAGGTTTTTGAAACACATTGTCACTTTCTTGAATATGTAGACAACTGCAAGCTTGGGTTTATTCTGTTTGGGATTTTTTTTTTTTTTTTTTTTTCAAATGGAAGGGAAGACAATAGGAAAATAAAAACTAGTCTAAGAAGTCATTCCTTCCTGCATCTTGTACAGTGAGCCCCAGTGACTAGGACAGAGTCAAAGACACAGCTGTTATCACCCTACATACAAGGAAATTACTAAATTGGAAAATTCCAAGTGTCCTTAACAGCTTGAGGAAAGAGACACTTTTAACTTCCACATTACTATATCAATTTCACATTTGAATTCCTGAATGACCAAAATACAAAGGACATGAGTTATAACTTTTATACTCTAAACTATGTCATAAAGTCTTAGAAAACCAGCATCTTGTTAATGCATTAAAAGTCTGTCTCTACCTTGCAGTTAGCCAAATCATACTGGGTTTCTGTTGCTTTTGAACATGGATGAGTTTCCATTCTATTCAGAGGTTATCAGGCAAACACAAGGTTTATTTTTTCATCTCACTATACAAATTACTAAGAATACAACTGTGGAAAGTTTTCATAGATATCAATATCACTTTTATAGCTACTACATTAGGTGTGATCAGGTTCATTTTAAAGATTTTATTCCTTCTAATTTCTTTAAAGTCTCAAGGGGATATCCCAATTCACTTAGGGGACCTCCTATAAAGCAGATTTCTCTCAGAGCCTTCTTCACTATATTGGGAAATTCACACCTTGTTTTATATCCTCTGAACTTCAGAAGAGTTAAAACGAGCCTTCGCTGCTCTTGAGTTTCGCTTTGTCACACTGCACTTAAAGCAGTCGTTTTCAGGACTGACCACCCCTAAAAGACCAGGGGAAGGTCCTCACGGTGGGGATCTGGAAGCCTAGGCGGTTCCTCCAGCGATCCGATGTGGCTACGGCGGAGGCAAACCTCTGCAGATCACGGTGCACCCCGCTTTTCTTTCATCAGGTTGATGCACAGCAGGATTCCTGGTCCTTATGCACCCAGCCAGTAAAGCCACTCGCCTCCGTACGCATTCAGCCAGCGCCCGCTTGAACAGCAACAGCTCTCGCGGGCAGCCGCTTCCACCCCCCAGCCCCGCCCCGGCGGCACCCGCGACATCCTTACCCCATGGCGGCCGGCGGCGCCGGGCACCGCGTCCCCGAGGTGCTCCTCGTCTCAACGGCAGCTCCGCAGCCCCGTGGCGGCGGCAGTTCACTGGGCTGGGCTCGCCGCGCCGCCGGGTCGCAGCTACCGGGCCGAGCGGAGTCGCCCGCGCGCTAGGGAGCGCCCCCCGCGGGCCGAGCTCCCATGGCCGCCAGCCTCGCCAGGCGCCTGCAGGCAGCGGCTCCGGCCCTCGGACGGGTGGCAGCGGCGGCTCCAAGGGCAGACGTGGAGACGCTCGCCAGGGACTGGCGGCGACTGCGGCGGTTCTCGCCGGGAAGTGAGCGGCCGCCGAAGGCTCCGTGCGACTCAGAGGCGGAGCGGGATAGGGCAGGCGGTGCGCGCAGGGCTCCACGCCGCCGCTCCCCCTAGCACCCCCGCCAGCAGCGTGGTGAGCACAAATGCATTCTCCCGAGGAGGCAGAGCGAGCCGCGGCACCAGCGCTGGCATCGGGCTCCCGGCGTGCGGCGGCTAGCGGGCGCCGCGCTCCCCCGATCCGCCCACCCCCGGCTGCAGAGATGCAGAACGCCGCTCCTCCTTCCCGCGACAGCGGATCCGCTCCTCGCCGTCACGCCTTCTTCTGCGGCGACCGGGCGGGCATCGTCCTGGGGCGCAGCGGGTCGGTCACTGCCAGCGGGAGAGGCCGCCGAGCCCGCGTTCCTCTGCGGCGGGACCGCGGGCTCAGCCCCGCCGGTGGGACGGAGGGAGAGGGACGGAGCGAGCGAGCGAGCTCCGTATCAGGCGGTGCCCGGCTGCTCCAGCGCCCTCAAGCCGCTGCCTCTACCCGCTCGCATCCTCCGCCCCACACCTCCGCCCGCCTGTCCCCTCGAGGTTAGCAGCCGCCACGCCTCCGTCCCACTCCTCGGAAGGGAAGGGCCCTACAGTCCACCGCGCACGTCGCCACAAAGCAATCAACTCGCTACTGCTTGCAATGGCACCTACTCACTCTACCCCCATCCTCCCCCCGAGGAACTTTAAATAGCACGTCACCACGCTCCCCTACGCACATACGTCATGCACCGCTTCCGGCACTGATGTCACCGGGGTGCGGGGGGATGATGTCAGAGTGGTCCATGCCGCCGGAAGCGCTTCTATAATAGGGAATGGCGGCGGAGGAGAAGGTTCGGGGTTCTCCGGGGCGCCGGCGGCGCCCGGACCGCCTCCTCCCGCGACCGCCCTCTGCGGCGCCGTCTCCACGGCAACGCCGCGCGCGCCCGCCGCCGCGCCCCGCGCCCGCCCCGGGTGCCGCGGAAGCAGCGCTGCGCCCTGTGGAATGGCGGGGAGAGCCACGGGTGAAGATGGCGCAGAGCCCACCGCGGAAGGCGGCTGCGGCAACTTTCTAGCCCTCTGCCCCGGGCGTGGGAATGGCAGGGCGCCCCACTTCAAAGGCAGCTGGTCCCGTGTCTAAAACACATTCCTGCATCCCCCTGCTTTGCAAACACTTCAAACCTGACAGCGTTACTGGCTAAACAGGAAAGAAACACAGCAGACATTCTAAAATTGGAAAAAAAAAAAAAAAAAAAAAAAAGTAGATTCCAGCACATCCATGCTAGTAGTATTGCAAAGAAATAGCCAGCACCGGTGAGCTTGCCAGATCCTACTATTTTTGGCTCAGTCCTTCAATGGTACCATGCAAACAGATAGCATGTGTTGCTGCTTCTAATTCAACAGAGTAGTCCAAGCTCCAGCACTATCTACTACCTTGCTGGGCACCTACCTCATCTTAGGTTCAGCAAATATTTTCATTAACTCTTTGAGTTTTCCTGAATTTATAAATATTAGGTACAACCACTTCTAGACAATGCCAATGGCATAGAGATACCCAAGGTGGAACATGCATCCCAGCCCCTTGCTACTTCTAGGACCACTTTCAATATTTTCATGGCATTTTCCTGCTTAAGTGATGTTGTAGCCACCAGAGGCATATTAAACTATAATGAGTGTGAGGGGGAGATATCAATGAGATACTAGATGTCAATCCCCACATAAAAATGGAAGACCTACATTTTACCAATGGATGTTATGGCACTGTAAAACACAAAAAAACCAACAATGGTATGCTCAGAACTGTTGCTTTAACAAAAGGGTTGTCTTCTCATAAGATCTGTACTACCTGAGACCAAGTATATTCCAGGAAGAGGCTGGAATGAAAGATAGCAAAAGGATTTATCTAACAATGTGATCTCCCCAGAGTAAGGACAGATATTTTCAAAAGTTATTTTAATTCATACATACACATGTTTTACAGACCCTTGTTTCAACATTTTGACCTATAAAAGTAATCAGCTATGGGAAGAGTGAAGATGATGATAAGTTAAATAGCAAGGGAAACCTTCTCCAAACAAAACTAAGCATAAGAAATCTAGCATGAATCATTCCTACCAGTAGCAGCAACTCAGATTTCATCACAAGGGAGAAAACAACAGCTTCCTCAGTTTCACATTTCTCACACACTACCTCATAACCTAAAGTGAAGGCACTGAGCTACAAAAACTTTAGACTGAGTGGCAACAGTCTAAGGTTTGTTGTGGGCAATGCTCAGAACATGCATGGTTATGATGAAGCTGCATTACATTTCTGGATTGTCATTGTAATTTTTTGGTAGGGTTTCACGTGCTAACTCTGAAACATATGAAGCTCTATGTATTTTCCACTAAAAATCAAAAATACAGGTTTCTAGCAGTAAAACTGTTTGTGGTAGTCCCCAGTGTTGTTTGGGGAAAGATGAAGATCCACAGCAGTTCTTTCTTATATATGATAAGAGTGATAAGAGTGAAAGAGACTATGATAAAAAAGAATTCAGTCTAGGCAAGTGTAAACAACACACAGCTTATAAATATATTCTTTGATGTCAAGTAGTTAGGAGCCTAGATTCATTAGTTTCTAAAAGTCGCACATGACATTTTGCATGTAGTAATGGCAGGTCAAGAGCAAAGAAACAAGGCTCTAAATCCACAATTGAGTAACTCTGTTGCATCAGTTTTGTTCTTTCAGCTCAAGCTTACACACTAATGCAAATGCTTTAGTATTATGTCAAAAGTTTTTTCTTTAGATATCACAGAGATGGCTCCATCTGTCTCTGCCTTTCAACTTGTTCACATATTTGGCTTGCATGAAGTATGATGTTTTCCCACTGCATGGGTGCAAAAAACAGAACTCCCTGAGACTGAAGATAAAAGAAAAAATATAAAAGAAACCAAACACACTGAACCCTGGGGGAAAGAATTGCATGTTCACTTGAGAATCAGAGGTGTGAACAGATTCAGGGGCAAAGAAAAACTGCTATCTCCAGAACAACCCTGTGTGGGATACCAAGAGTGTCTATTGATTTGTGAAATGCCCTATATATCTCATGCTCCTCTATAAGTAATAAAATATGAGTACTAGGACAGATAAGATCCCAGGTGGGGGAACAGAGCTGTAGGGACAAAGAAAGCATCACTCCAAGTAAATCTTGTGGTTAATCTTTTTTTCTTCTTAATTCCTCATTTAAACAATATTAATTGATTATTACAGTTAAGTGTAGCAGCTCCACACTGATACAAGGAAATGATCACCTGCTTTGCAACTTATTTACTTACAGCAACTTATAATGATTTCTGAATATTGCTTAATAATCCTGCTTGCCCTGACTGTTCTGTGGAAGCTTACCAAGGGCTACTGTGTTCATCTAAACAAAGCAGTTTTCTGTAGAAACTTACCAAGAACTACTGTGTTCGGCAAAAATAAGAGACATGTCCTTGGAAAGCAGATGGGTTCTAACAAGTTGAGACTTTGTAGACTATATATGGACAGTAGAAACTAATAAGATAGTACTTTTAGATAACACAGAGGCGGTAAACCGGCTGGAACCACTTTTGTTGTTCAAGAAATTGGCTAAGAGAATCTGCGCATGCTCCGGGGAAAAGTATGAGGTGAAGAAGACTGTGAGCCTTCCTCCCAAAGACCCCCGAAGGCGCCCCCCAGGAGGCAATGCGCAGGTGCAAAGAGAACATAAACTGCTGACACCAGCCTCTAGAACTAACCCAGCCTCACTCATGCATATGTATTGTGGGAGAGAGGCAAGTTGACATTGGCCTGTCAGCTCTGCACAGCCTCTGAGAAATAGCTAGGCTTTGATGAGAAACAGGCCTTGGGAGAAAGATAAGAGACTGCTGAGCTGTGCCAAGGTGGCAGGGAAAAACAACGGACAGCTGCAACACTGAACTGTGGAAAAGTACTGAACTGTGAGAAGTTACCGCCACGTGAACAGTGAGTGAACAAGAAGGTGATTGGTCTGCACAGCGCGTGTGAGAGTGGTCTGATCCTGATAGGAGAAAAGGTTGATAGCTGTCTAATTGCTGATTTGCTAATTATGAAGTAAGAGCTTTAACGAGAGCATAAGTATGTACTATTGGAAAAATAAACGGCCCCTGCCCTGCAGAAAGAAAGAAGAACACTCTGACTTGTTATTTTGGCTGCTACAATGTATATTTGTGTTATGTAATCCAATGAATATGTATATCCACACTCTATAAGTTTCTGGTAAAATGTGCTGTGGGTGTGCAAGCTTTGTGGAGAAATCCCCTTGCACCCTGGCGCTGGAATAAACATACCTGCTTAATAACTCTCTCTGAGTTGTAGAGTCTGTTTCCACGCATCAACATAATTGATTACTTCCCTTCCATATTTATTGTTACCATTCTTCCAGGTCTGACCAAGCTTTCTCTAAGTCTTCAGCTTTGTCTCAATTATACCCTTTGTCCTGGTTTAACCAGGATAGGGTTAAGTTTCCCCAGCAGTGGGGGGGGAGCTCTAGCCGGGTTATTCAGATACCATGCGGACGTCACATCCTGGCAGGTCACATTTTCCTGGCGCGAGAGCGCGGTGCACTCGTGGTTTTGTACATCGTGGTTCAAACTGCTGTATTTGGTAGCTATTTTGCTCTGTTCATTGTTATCACTGTTACTGTTATTGTTATTGTTGTTGTTGGTTGTGTTGCTATTGCATTGTTGTATTAAACCTTTCCTTATCTCAGTCTTGGGGCTTTGTATTTCACTCCCTTTGTGGGGGAGGGGCAGCGGCCGCGTGGTCTCAGACCCCGGCAGGGGCTAAACCATCACAACTTTGGTGCCCAACGTGGGGCATGAGAGGGCTGAAATAAGGACAAAAGGAGAAGTGTGTTAGAGCAATCTGTTAGGTGTAATTTTTCTGTTTTACTTGTATTGTTTGATAAGAAATGTTTGCAATGCTGGGCAATTTGCTTGCGTGGTGGGGCTGGATTAATCCTCATCTCCACTCTGTGCTCCTAGTACTGGCATTTATTGTCGGTGGAAAATGTGTCAAGGGCTTTATTTTGCTCTACTGGTTACTGTCTGCTTATAATGGGATCGTTTCGCTGCTTGTGGGGGTGAACCGGTACCTGTTTGCTGCCTGGGCTTTTGTTTGGGGTCTCACCCCCTCTATGGGTGAGCCAGGGGAAGAGATTCTCTCGGTTTTTGAGAGTTTCAGCTATCCCTGGAGCACCCAGGCCAGTGTGCTTGCGGCTCTGTGCTTTCTAAATGTCTGCCTGATCTTGTTTTGGGCCATGCGGTACTTCTCCAACAATAGCACCACCCGGAAACCTGCCCCGGGGGCAGATAGTTATAAATGGCAAGGTGTGTGGGAGAAGATGGGCAAGTGCCTGAGTCAGTGGTCACCCCCAGTGCTTTCTGATTTCACTCCTGAACAAGTGCAGAGTCCTGATAAACTGGTGGAGTGTTTGGAAAAGGTGTGCTGCCAATCTGACAAACCCTGGGAGATGCAGCTCGCTGCGATGTGCTGGGGGCTTGCCCATGCTTACCGCATCGCACTTAACACTGATCACTGCCCTCAAGGGGGAGAAAGGGCTGCAGGATCTGAAAGTGAACCTGCTGGTACAGCAGCTGGGCCAGGGGGACAGGCAGTGCCAGTACCAGTCGCCTCCACCAGCACAGCAGCTGGGCCAGAGGGACAAGCAGTACCAATATCAGTCGCCCCAATACGGGAAACCAAATATACCAAAAAATCCCCTCGCAGTGCACAGGGTGATGATGAACCAGGCCCATCACGAGAGCAGGAGGAAGAGCCGGAGGTAACCATCCGATCTCTATCCCTCAGTGAGTTGTGAGATATGCGGAAGGATTTCGGCCGCATTCCAGGCGAGCAAATTTGCACCTGGCTGCTCCGATGCTGGGATAGTGGAGCTGCTGGTTTGGAATTGGAGGAGAGAGAGGCCAAGCAGCTGGGACCTTTAGCCAAGCAGGCTGGTATTGACAAGGCAATAGGGAAACAGGCTCAAACCCTCAGCCTTTGGAGGCGACTCCTGCTCGCTGTGAGGGAGAGGTACCCCTACAAGGATGATGCTCTATGTCGGTTAGGCAAGTGGACCGACATGGAGAAAGGCATCCAAAACCTCAGGGAAATGGCTGTGTTTGACATGATCTATGGTGATCTGAATGATGAGCAGTCACCAATGGATCCAGATCAGGTCCCTTGCACACAGCTGATGTGGCGGAAGTTCCTGCAAAGTGGACCAGAGGGACATTCCAAAGCATTAGCAGTAGAGTCCTGGTGGCGAGACACTCAGACAGTAGATGAAGTGATTGGCCAGCTCCGGCACTATGAGGGAAGTCTCCCTTCCTCCCAACATGCTTTGGTTTCAGCCGTAGAGGAACTGTCTCAGAGGCTCCAGAAAGTGGAACAGGACATGTCCTATGTTCCGCCTGCACGGGCCGATGTCTCAGCCATTAGAAGCAGGCGTTTCCCCACCCAAGAGAAGGGCAGTGGAAGGTACACACCACGGGGCACCCTGTGGTTCTTCCTCCGCGACAATGGGGAGAACATGAGAAGGTGGCATGGACAGCCCACTTCCGCCCTAGCTGCACGAGTACAGCAGCTGAAAGGGAAGACCACCATGAAAGGGGAGTCTTCCAAGAGAGATGCAGCTCCAGTGTCTAGTCAGAAATCCCCCAGACAGAATAGAATGGCCAACAGTATGCTTGACCCTCTTGAGGGGACCAGGAAATCATTCCTGCACAAGTCACTCTTAGATCAAGTGAGTGATGGTGAGCAGGATTAGAGGGGCCCTGCCTCCAGCCAGGTGGAGGAAAGGGATAATCGGATTTACTGGAAGGTGTGGATCCGATGGCCTGGCACATCAGAACCACAAGAATATAAGGCCTTGGTAGACACTGGCGCACAGTGCACCCTGATGCCATCAAGCCACAGTAGGGTTGAATCCATCTGCATCTCCGGAGTGACAGGGGGGTCCCAACAGCTGACCCTATTAGAAGCTGAAGTGAGCTTAACTGGGAAGGACTGGCATAAGCACCCCATTGTGACTGGCCCAGATGCCCCGTGCATCCTAGGTATAGATTACCTCAGGAGAGGGTACTTTAAAGACCCAAAAGGGTACCGGTGGGCCTTTGGTATAGCTGCCCTGGAGGAGGTTGAGCAATTGTCCACTTTACCCGGCCTCTCAGAGGACCCCTCGGTGGTGGGGTTGCTTAAGGTTGAAGAGCAGCGAGTGCCAATTGCCACCAAGACGGTGCACCGGCGGCAGTACCGTACTAACCGAGATTCCCTGGTCCCCATCCATCAGCTGATCCGTCAACTAGAAAGCCAGAAGGTGATCAGCAAGACTCATTCACCTTTCAACAGCCCTATATGGCCAGTGAGAAAACCTAATGGCGAATGGAGACTGACCGTGGACTACCGTGGCCTGAATGAAGTTACGCCAGCGATGAGTGCTGCAGTGCCGGACATGCTAGAGCTCCAGTATGAGCTGGAGTCGAAGGCAGCCAAGTGGTACGCCACGATTGACATCGCTAACGCGTTCTTCTCCATTCCAATAGCACCAGAGTGCAGGCCACAGTTTGCGTTCACTTGGAGGGGTATCCAGTACCCCTGGAATCGATTGCCCCAGGGGTGGAAACACAGCTCCACCATTTGCCATAGACTGGTCCATACTGCACTGGAGAAAGGTGGGGCTCCAGAACACCTGCACTTCATTGATGATATCATTGTATGGGGGGACACAGCTGAGGAAGTCTTTGAGAAAGGAGAGAAGGTAATTGAAATCCTCCTGAAGGCTGGTTTTGCCATCAAGCGACAGAAAGTTAAGGGGCCTGGAAGGGAGATTCAGTTCCTAGGAATAAAATGGCAAGATGGGTGTCGCCACATCCCAATGGAGGTGATAAACAAGATAACAGCCATGGCCCCGCCAACCACTAAAAAGGAGACTCAGTCTTTCCTGGGCGCTGTGGGGTTCTGGAGGATGCACATCCCAAACTACAGCCTGATTGTGAGCCCTCTCTACCACGTAACCCGCAAGAAGAACGATTTTAAATGGGGCCCAGAGCAACAACAAGCCTTTGAACAAATTAAGCAGGAGATTACCCAGGCAGTGGCCCTCGGGCCAGTCCAGACAGGGCAGGAGATTAAGAACGTGCTCTACACCGCAGCCGGGGAGAATGGCCCTTCCTGGAGCCTTTGGCAGAGAGCAGATGGGGAATCCCGAGGCCGACCTCTAGGCTTTTGGAGCCGGGGATACAAAGGCTCTGAAGCTAACTATACCCTGACTGAGAAGGAGATGCTGGCAGCGTACGAAGGAATTCGAGCTGCCTCAGAAGTGGTCGGCACTGAGACACAGCTCCTCCTGGCACCTCGACTGCCGGTGCTGGGATGGATGTTCAAAGGAAAGGCTCCCTCCACACATCATGCAACAGATGCCACGTGGAGTAAATGGGTTGCGTTGATAACACAACGGGCTCGAATAGGGAACCGCGACCCCCCAGGATTAGTGGAAATGATCATGAACTGGCCAGAGAGCAAAGATGCTGGGATGTCACCAGAACAAGAGGTGAAACGTGCTGAGGAGGCCCCACCATATAACGAGCTGCCAGAGGAAGAAAAACAATATGCCCTGTTCACTGATGGGTCTTGCCGCATTGTGGGAAAACATCGATGATGGAAGGCTGCAGTGTGGCATCCCACACAAGAAACCACTGAAGCTGTTGAGGGACAAGGTGAATCGAGCCAGTTCGCAGAGGTGAGAGCCATCCAATTGGCTTTGGAGATTGCTGAGCGAGAAAAGTGGCCGAGGCTCTATCTCTACACTGACTCGTGGGTGGTGGCAAGTGCCCTGTGGATGTGGTTGCAGCAATGGAAACAGAACAACTGGCAACGCAAGGGCAGACCCGTCTGGGCCGCTGAAGTATGGCAGGACATTGCAGCCCGGGTGGAGAACCTCGTTGTGAAGGTGCGCCACATGGACGCCCATATACCCAAGAGTCGGGCCACTGATGAACACCAACATAACCAGCAGGCGGACCAAGCTGCTACGATCGAGGTGGCTCAGGTGGACTTGGACTGGCAGCGTAAAGGTGAACTGTTCATAGCCCGGTGGGCCCATGAGACCTCGGGCCACCAAGGCAGAGATGCAACATACAGGTGGGCTTGAGATCGAGGGGTGGACCTCACCATTGACACCATCGCAGAGATCATCCATGGATGTGAGACGTGTGCTGCAATCAAACAAGCCAAATGGGTGAAGCCCCAGCGGAATGAAGATCGATGGATGAAATATAAATATGGAGAGGCCTGGCAGATCAACTACATCACACTGCCACAGACCCGCCGAGGCAAGCGCCACGTGCTCACAATGGTGGAAGCAACCACTGGATGGCTCGAAACTTATCCAGTGTCCCACGCCACCGCCCGAAATACCATCCTGGGCCTTGAAGAGCGAGTCCTGTGGCGACACGGCACCCCAGAGAGGATTGAGTCGGACAACGGGACTCACTTCCGAACTAACCTCATAGATGCCTGGGCAGAAGAACACGGCATCGAGTGGGTCTACCACATCCCCTACCACGCACCAGCCTCCGGGAAGTTCGAGCGCTACAATGGACTGTTAAAAACTACATTGAGAGCAATGGGGGGTGGAACCTTCAAACACTGGGACACGCATCTGACAAAGGCCACTTGGTTAGTGAACACAAGAGGATCTGCCAATCGAGCTGGCCCGGCTCAGTCAAAACTTCCACGTGTTGTAGACGGGGATAGAGTCCCTGTGGTGCGCATGAGGGACCTGCTGGGAAAAATGGTCTGGGTTAGTCCTGCGCCGGGCAAAGGCAAACCCATCCACGGGATTGTTTTTGCTCAAGGACCTGGGTGCACCTGGTGGGTGATGCAGAAGGATGGAGAGGTCCGATGCGTGCCACAAGGGGACTTGATTGTGGGTGAAAACACACCGTGAGTTATACTGTGCTTTTGTTAATTTTTCTTTGTCAATGCTAATTGCTAAGTGGCAGCTGGATGTGATGCACATGGTATAGAATAAAGGGGTGGATTATGTCCTGGTTTAACCAGGATAGGGTTAAGTTTCCCCAGCAGAGGGGGGGAGCTCTAGCCGGGTTATTCAGATACCATGCGGACGTCACATCCTGGCAGGTCACATTTTCCTGGCGCGGGAGCGCGGTGCACTCGTGGTTTTGTACATCGTGCTTCTCACTGCTGTATTTGGTAGCTATTTTGCTCTGTTCATTGCTATCACTATTACTGTTATTGTTATTGTTGTTGTTGGTTGTGTTGCTATTGCACTGCTGTATTAAACCTTTCCTTATCTCAGTCTTGGGGCTTTGTATTTCACTCCCTTTGTGGGGGAGGGGCAGCGGCCGCGTGGTCTCAGACCCCGGCAGGGACTAAACCACCACACCCTTTTACAATTTTGATCAGTTTCCAGGTTGATTTGGTTGAGTTAACATTATTTGTCTTGCGGAGAAAGCCTTTGTTTATGCTTGCCAAGCTTACTCAAATCACTTCTCTGTCTTGCCATTCCCCAAATTAATATAAGATACAAAGTCATGGTGACATCCATCAGCTAAGGCTGAACTGTACATGCAGATACAAAGAAAGCAAGCTAGGAGATTAAATGATAGATGTTAACAGGATAAATGATACACAATCACCTGATCTTGAAGACTGAAGTAATATAAATTGGAAAAATTTAATAGTGATAACAAGAGGCTCAGCTCTAAGTTGGTTGTTTTGGTTTTTTTCCCCTGCTCTTTTAGAACACTTTTCTTTGGAGCACTCTGATGGAGGCAGTTTTGAGCTGCAGAACATGCTGCCCGATGGAAACTATGAGCAGGGCAGTGGCTGTAACTTCACAAGATACCAAGCAATGCCACCATCAAACAAGAGATGGATGGTTTCAGGCAGGGCAAAGCACAGGATGGTGCAGGAGAAAGACTTGTTTGCTGCTCTGAAGCAGCATATTCCTGGCATGTATATTCATAGCCAATGATCAAGCTGCCAAACCCTGTTCTGAATGGCCAATCAGCTGGGGCAACACCTGTAAACTTAGCAGCAGTATCAATACCTCTGAAAGGAGTGTTGGGTTGAACCTCCTGGTGGGATACCTGTAGATGATAAAAAAAACAGATGGCTGTGCCATCTGAATCTCAAGCCTGCTGAGTATTGACATGGCCATTGGTGTCGCGGATGAAAGTATTGACACGGTAATATTTAGTAAGAAGTCTAGGTTTATTAATAACTAACAGCAATTTGTTATTATAAAATAATTCAGAAATACTAAAAGAAAGAAAAGCGACTTATTCAGATTCTAAAATGACAAGATTCACACTAACTTACTTAACGGTACCTATATATACATATACACATGCATGCACATAACAAAATGGACAAACATACAGAAACAAAGGTGTTTGGATTCAGTAGAATGAACACAGAACAGACATACACACACAGAAACAAGGGTACGTACCCACACACACACACACACACACACACACAGAGTAAAGAGAAGCTAGCTCAAAGAAAATTTCCCTCTTGAGTTTAGAGCAAATACTCCCAATGCCTTGGCATTCCTCAACGGGCGATAATTGAGACTCAAGCGGGGGACTTCGCCCTGGCCTTCCGTCTGGAGCAGACGACACCTTAAGGGTTTGGTACCTGAGAGGCGTCCCAGCTCAGGGGAGATGCTGGTCACAGGCCCACTGCGATCCAGGAGAGCTCAAAGGGTCTCCCTGGTGGTCGCCATTTATAGGGTCCAAGATAATTGACTTTTGTCAAATGCCTTCTGGTGCCTTCCAGCAGTTACAAAAGAATTTGATTAATGTGCGACTCTGTTATTGTTCCCATTTGACCACATCCCAGGCACAGGTGTGCCAGGCCCTGAGGAGTTGATGGGCCATTTTAACCATTTCCGAGCAATCGGGAGGGGCAGGAGCCAGGCTCGTTAACATTGTCAGTCCTTATCTCCACAGACTGGTGTATAGCTCGGGGGATGTGGGTGGAATCGCACCTAGCACCAAGCAGCCCAACAAAGAGGGGCGGGGGGGGGTAAGGATTGCACCACCACAATCCACCCCGTGACTAAAGTCAATTTATCTTGTCCATAGAGTGGCAGTGTGGTTGCCTCTTGCCTCTATGCCTATAAACAGAGGATGCCATAATCCAATCACAGTTGAAGGAAATTTTGTGTTTGATTAGCTTCAAAAAGTTATTTTGGGATGGTGTACACACGGGGATACTTCTGTAACTGAGTAATCTGTTTAACCATCCTCCAAACCTTAATATACAATACAATTATGAGCAGTAAACATATTAGAATTAGAATTAAGAAAATCATGACCGGGTGGAACATAGAATTAAACAGTCCAGTTGCGGTTGGTGACCATCCAAATAAGCTTTCCCACCACTGATGTTCTCCATCCCTTTTGACTCTTGTTAACACTTGATGTATTTCTTCTATATCATGTTGGACCGTGATAAGAGTCTTTTGTCCAGTTTTCTGTGCTTGTTGCAGGAGGTCGATTAAGTCAGGATGTTGGAGGAGTCGTATGGACAGTACCATCTATTAATAAGGAATCACATCGTGTTCGCATGCAAACACATCCTTTTCCAACATATATGACTACGCTTTCAGGGGTTTCATTTGGGTGGATCTCAAAGTGACAAATGTTTTGTTCAGTATCAAGACAAATGTCTTGAGCCTCAAGAGTATTTCTTTCACAAATGAAGCCTCGTTTTTCTCACACAGTACATGCATTTACATCAATTGTTTGCCATTTCCCCTCCTTCTGGTGGGCCCATACTTTATGTTCTGAGGGACAGAGTATGTTTCCATTGTGATTTAGTCCTGATGCAAGGATTGGGTGTATGTTGTACACTGAGGCATTGCGTATAGTGAGGACAAATGCAATAATCCTGTCACCTTCTGTGCAGTGAGGAAAATTGACCAATTAGACCTGCCTTGTAGTGTTTTGATGCTTCCAGTGTATCTCAGTAATGCAAGATCCCAAGGATTTGATGTGTGAGCCATTGTAAGTGCCTTTACTCTCATGAGCAGAAAAAGGAAGAGAGAAGAAGAAGCCGTATAGACACCATTGTTGTAGCAATCGAGGTATGATGGTGAGGGAGAGAAAGGGTAGGTGCAATGCTGCGAAGAGTCTCATATTGAAGATGAGGGTTGTTCCCACAGTGCTACTGGTGGACTTGCTGGGTATGGTGTCTGCTTCCGCATTGTCGTTGGTGGAGTCGGTTATTTCTGAAAAGGAAAGAAAAGAGAACGGTCTCGGGGGGGGGAAGCTGAACAGGTTACCCCTTAGGATGCTGGATAAATCCATCTAGTACTGATTTTATGTTTTATTCCATCATTATCAATAGCATCCCATGCTAGAAATCCTCGTGGCTTGACCAGGGTTACTGGTATTGTTCCTACAGATGGTATTTTTGCCATCACAGGCTGTCCTGCTTTCATTGAGGACCAGGTGTGCTCATTATTTAGGTTTGTTTCTGAAGAAAGTGTTAAGAAGGCTCGAGTAATTGGACTTCCATAGGGACCATACCGATTATTTAACTGCTGTAAAATTTCAGAAAGACGTCTGTCCCATTGTCCTTCATGTGGTTTAAGATATTTTTTCAGCAGTCCATTGGCTCGTTCAACTATACCATTAGATTGTGGGTAATAAGGTGTGTGAAATACCCACTTTATTTCTTTTTGCTTTGCCCATTCCTGTACTTCTTTACTAGTAAAGTGTGAGCCATTGTCACTCTGGATAGAATCAGGGACAGGTAAAATTGAGAGCCATGAGGAAAGGCCTCGGATAGTATTCTGTGCATTAGCCTTTTGGCACTTGGTAGCTGTAAGGAGTCCAGATATTATTTCTACACCTGTTAAAATATATTTGTACCCAGCAGAGGATTTTAAAGGACCAATGTAATCAATTTGCCAAGTAGACCACAAAGTTTTCCCCTCTTTAATGTGTAAAGGTGGTGCTTTGGCAGGATGGTCCATCTGCAATTTTAATTTACACTGGGGGCACTCAGTGAGGATGGTTTCACATGTTTTCCTACTGAGAGGCCATCCCCGGCTTTGGGCTGAAAAGTAAAGTGCTTCTCGACCTGTGTGGCCTAATTTTTGATGTAACCATTCTCCCAGTCGATACCATGTGGGGTCTGAGGAATCTTCAATATCTATTTTCCTAATTTTTGTCAATTCATCCACCCTTTGGTTCCAGTTTGTAGCTGGTTTATTGTCATTAGCGTGAGCTTTTACCCATCCTATTTGGAATGGTGTTTTTCTGGCTATGGTCAATAGTAATTGCCAGTCTTCAGTTCTCCAGATTGGTGATTTATTTATCTCCCAGTTTAGGGCTTCCCATTGACAAAGCCACTGTGTGGCACCTGCCCAGACAGCATAAGAGTCTACATAAATGGCTTTTGCTTCATTTTGTGCTGCCAAAACAACTGCTCTTAACTCTCCTACTTGAGCACTGCCTTCACCCTCTTCAATAACTTGTTTGCCTCTTTTGATTTCTAATGCAACAGCTTTATATTGCCATTTACCATCCACTCTTTTTGCCGAGGCATCAGAAAACCAGACACCCTCGGTTGGTGAATCTTCAGTGAAGGGAGGTGCATCTAAAATTGGTGAAGGTTTGAATGGTTGTTGTAATGCCAGGGGGTCAGTATTAATAGGCATTTGTAATTTAGAAACTTTTGTGTGTCCTTCAGTTAATTGCATTTCATCTGCCACACCCACTAGATAGGCATACCATTTCCTAATTGTAGGTTTTTGTGCAATTCCCTCTGGGGGAGCAGTCCCTTTTAGGATTGTGTCTAATAAATTAAAGGGACCTCTGGTCTGAACAGCTTGTTCTTGACGTATTTTCTCAACTTGTTTAACTGCACGGACTAGAGACAAAAGACCCTTTTCCCACTCTGAGTATCTTTGTTCAGTCTCTTTAAATGCAGTTGAGCTAAACAGTAAAGGTCTCTTTGGCCCATCAGGGCCGATTTGAAATAAGTTACAATAAGTACCATGTTCTGCAAAACCCCATTCTGCTATAATAGGGTCACGAGGATGAACAGGTCCTAGGGATTGATACGTTTTTAATTCCAGTATTAGAGTTTTAATTGCTTCTTCATGTTCTGAATCCCATCTCCACGATTTTCCTTTTCGTAAAAGTGAATAAAGTGGGCGGGCAATGATGGAGAATCCAGGTACATGTTTTCTCCAATATCCTAAAGTGCCCATTAGCTGTTGTAATTCTTTTTTAGATTGGGGCATTTCTGATTGTTCTATTTTATTTAGAGTATCTGGTGGGATTGCTGCACTTCCAGCAATCCACCAAGTGCCCAGGAATTTTACTTCTTTACTTGGTCCCTGACATTTTTCAGGTGGAATTTCAATTTTTGCTTCATGCAATGTTTGCCAAACTGTTGCTGCCACTTCTCCCACCTTGTCAGGAGAGGGTCCTCCGATTAGAATATCGTCTATATACTGATACAGTTTTACATCTGCAGGGAGTGAAACTGTCTGTAAAAGTTCAGCAAGTGCAGCATGGGCAATTGTGGGTGAGTGTTTATATCCCTGTGGGAGTCTGTTAAAGGTATATTGGATACCTTCCCATGTGAATGCGAATTTTTCTTTATCTTTTTCCCTTAAAGGGACCATGAAAAACATGTCTTTTACATCTAGCACTGCCATCCAAGGATGTGCAGCGGCTTGCAGTGTAGCCGTTAAAGTTGCAATGTTGGGGACTGCCGCTGTCAATGGGGCTGTACTGGCATTTAAACGCCGATAATCGACTGTTAAACGCCACCTCCCATCTGGTTTGCGGACTGGCCAGACAGGAGAATTGTATGGGGAGTGAGTTCGGGAAATAATCTGCCGTTTTTCTAAGTCTGCAATTACTTCAGAAATTCCAGTTCGTGCTGTAGCAGAAATTGGGTACTGTGGGACATCAGTAATTTTTGATTCGGGAAGTGCTGGAGCTGCACGGAGTACACGCACTGTGGCAGTTTGTTGATTTTTATTATGGCTGGGGTTGGCAATTGAACCAAAAGACCACAGACTGCCGTCTGGCAAACGCCAGGTCCGGCCGTTCAGTGCATCAAAACCCAGGATATTTTCATAATGCTCCTTGATCGCAAAGCGAAGAGATGTTACACGTTTTTCGCCAGGGAGCAGTAAATTAACTTTTGCTGTCTGGCACACAGTGCTAATTCCTGTGACTCCGGTAATTTTAACCTTTCGCCGGCCAGGTCGTATGCCTAGCTTATTGGCATCTCGCTGTGTAATTATTGAAATTTGTGCACCAGTATCAATCAAAAATTTTATTAATTGATTTTGAGGACCAACTGGAATTAAAATGTAAGGGCCGTTCTCATTTATCCACTGATAAGCTTCTACTTGCCGGACTGGCAGGCCCAGTTGCCGTCCGGACCTTATCAGTTTTTTGATCTTGTGTTTTGCAACTGATCCTCTTGAGGGAGAAAAGGGTTATCTTTTTTTTTTCTGGGAGCTGGCGACGGGGGGAGGGGGGGGGTTGGAGCATTTGGAGCGATACCTTTTTGAAATGCCTGAATCAGACTCAGAATGACGCCGGTAGGCTGTCTCTGAATCGCGGCTCTAGGAATTCCTAGTGACAATGCTTGCTTCCACAGTTCATTTCTCCACTCCTGACCCCTAGATTGTCGGTCAGAGGGTTTTTGTTCCTGAGAATTATTTTGATGCAATTGTTTAATTTGCCTAACAGTGCGACCTATATTTTTTGTTTCATTGGGAATTTCATCCCATCCCTTTTCTCGGGCATGATTTACAGTTTCATGTACTAAAGTTGCCCAAGTGGGTAATACTCTTGGTTCTAATTCTTCTTCCCCACTATTTCCAACAGTTTGTGTTAGATTTACCAATTCATTATAATTTAAGTCTCTCTGGATCTCATCCCGTTTTGCAATGAGAAAAGGTTTGAGCATGGCAGGGGCTCCTTTTATCAGTACTTTAAGTATAGCAGGAGCTACAGTTGCCGAAAGAGGAACATCAGTAGGTTTACGCTGATGCATGGCTTGAATACAGGCAGCTTTTGTAAAAGCTGCGGAGAGGTCATTTAGAGATTTGATAGGTATTAACAGAGGTTCTCCTCTCTCTAAGGCATCAATGCCACCAGCCCAATATGCCACTCTGCTTGTTAGTGAGTGGGGATCATTCGGGGGGTTGGGACCAGCATCCAAAAAGACACCAGGACCCCAATATCCACTGGCTTCATTGCCATCTAGTAAAATTCTATCTCCCCCGTTTAGAGAAACTCTCCATAGGTATTCAGTTTCAGTTTCTCCAGGCTTACGGCCGTAACGATCTTGTAAATGGGCTATTTGAATTGGATCAAAGGGGGTTGTTTTGCTGATGCGACTTCTCACACCACCCCGAGGTCCTGTTGTTTCCTCTGTTTTAATAATTGGTCTGACTGCAAGAGGGGGAGACTCAGGCGGCTGCAAATAATTATTTTCGTCTGAGTCGTCATTATGTGTATCACTCCAAATGTTACCATCCCAGTCTTCAGGGGACACAATTAATTTTCTGATTTGAACAATATCAGGGGGGTTTGGAGACTGCATTAGCATCATTTCAACGCGTTCCCCCAGTTTTTGTTGTTTCAATTGGGATTCCTTAAGTTGCTGTTGCAGCTGCTCTATTTTAATCGATAACAGCAGATTGGTGGATTTGTGCCCTGTAATCTCATCTTGTAAATTTTGTATTTTACGATTAACTTTTTCTCGTTCATGACAGGCAGCTTCCAGGCACACTCCCAACATTTTACAAATCATACCTTTATTTTTTCCAAATTTAGTTGCACCTCGAGCAATAGTTAACTGTTTTTCTACCTCTTCCCAGTTGTGCCAATTATTATAAGCCCAATCCTCTGGGAAGGTGGGATTTGGTTGGATACCGTGTTTTTGTAAGTATTTGGTGATTTTGCTTGTCATCCTGCCGACTACGCCAATTTGTCGCGGATGAAAGTATTGACACGGTAATATTTAGTAAGAAGTCTAGGTTTATTAATAACTAACAGCAATTTGTTATTATAAAATAATTCAGAAATACTAAAAGAAAGAAAAGCGACTTATTCAGATTCTAAAATGACAAGATTCACACTAACTTACTTAACGGTACCTATATATATACACATATATACACATGCATGCACATAACAAAATGGACAAACATACAGAAACAAAGGTGTTTGGATTCAGTGGAATGAACACAGAACAGACATACACACACAGAAACAAGGGTACGTACCCACACACACACACACACACAGAGTAAAGAGAAGCTAGCTCAAAGAAAATTTCCCTCTCGAGTTTAGAGCAAATACTCCCAATGCCTTGGCATTCCTCAACGGGCGATAATTGAGACTCAAGCGGGGGACTTCGCCCTGGCCTTCCGTCTGGAGCAGACGACACCTTAAGGGTTTGGTACCTGAGAGGCGTCCCAGCTCAGGGGAGATGCTGGTCACAGGCCCGCTGCGATCCAGGAGAGCTCAAAGGGTCTCCCTGGTGGTCGCCATTTATAGGGTCCAAGATAATTGACTTTTGTCAAATGCCTTCTGGTGCCTTCCAGCAGTTACAGAAGAATTTGATTAATGTGCGACTCTGTTATTGTTCCCATTTGACCACATCCCAGGCACAGGTGTGCCAGGCCCTTAGGAGTTGATGGGCCATTTTAACCATTTCCGAGCAATCGGGAGGGGCAGGAGCCAGGCTCGTTAACATTGTCAGTCCTTATCTCCACAGACTGGTGTATAGCTCGGGGGATGTGGGTGGAATCGCACCTAGCACCAAGCAGCCCAACAAAGAGGGGCGGGGGGGGTAAGGATTGCACCACCACAATTGGCCTGGCCAAAGTCCTTGAACAGCAGCAGAACAGAGCTGCAAAAGCAAGAAGCACCACAAGAGTCTGCATTTTGACTAACCTTCCATGGTACCTCTGTATTCTCCACGCAAAACCAGATCTGTATTGGTTGATTGCACACTGGTTATGAGCTACCATTCTTATGGAATAGACAAATGTGCTTGTGAGAGAGACAGGGAAATCCCATTTCTCTTGATAAAGCACTGAAAAGATTTGAACTGCAATTCCTTGTTCAGCTCTAGTCAGCATGTTCAAAAAAAGGAATTCTAGCTGCACCAAAACCAGATAGAAACTCTAAGGATGTTTAGGGAACCTCAGAGCTGTTATTTGAGAGTAGAAAAATAAAAATTGGCTTGTTTGGTTTATGAAACTAAAATCTGATGCAACATACTATTATGGTCTCCAAATATTTTGAGTGAGGCTAAAACAAGCAGGGGAGCAAAAAGAGCTATGAAAGAGCAAAATAATAAATCGGTATAAACTCACTATAAATATTTTTTCCTGCCACTCCAAAGGTTGTTGATCTTCAAGGAGCTGGTAGCTTCAAGAGTAGCCTTCCAAAATAAGTACTGGGTGCAAAAGAAACAGTAACTGAAAGGTAATCACAGAACTCAGACGTTGGCCATCACTGCCTCCATGTGGGAGAGGTGAAGGTAGCTGGAAGAATGGAAATAACCTTCCTCCGGCAGCTGGCAGCCTGCAGACACCACTTCCTCCAAGGCTCTGGGCTGCTCCTTTACATCACCTGCTGTTTGGTTTAATACCAGATGAGTGTAAATTTGAAAATCCTAAGGAAACCAAGGATGTTTATTCCCTTTGAAGATGAGGGAGCCAGCACCTCACACTTTCCTCACGTCTCATACATTGCTGCTATTCTGTGTCTCTTCCTTTCTCCTACGCTTTTATGCCTTTTCCTTGCCCTCCTTTCTCCTCTCTAATCACAAATCTCCCTCTCCACACACATGCTTCTTTCAGTGAGTGGGATCACTTCATAATTTTCCCTTGCAGTATCTGTGTTTAATTTATAAATGAAGTAGAGAAAAGAGGGGAATAGAGCAAATGACATCCTCTTCCTTGAGCCCAAGGTTTCTATCTGAATTTTCATAAGTCTATGAAAATCTTCACTGTCCTATCAGGTGGTTCTGGAGGGATTCTGAAGGAATTTAAATTCACAGCTTTTTCTCCCAGAATAGATGAAGAAACTTCTTTGTTGCCTTATATTCAAGTAAATGTGGTACTCTGAAACTAGGACTAGATTTGCTTTTGAAAGCAACTGTATGACATAATTCCCTGAGATGCCTTATGGTCCAATATTTCTAACTCTATCCTGTTGCAAGTGAATGCTAGTCTTCCAGCACTCACTTCCAACATCTTATTCTCTTACCATCAGAAATAGATGAAGTGCTAAGGCTTGGACAACAGGCCCAAGCCAGAGCTGACCTATAGATGAATCCTGTATATTTTATAACTGATAACCATTGTGCGAGTAGGTATTGTACTAAGTTATAACAACCCACTTATGCTGGTGTAAAAAGTGCTAAAGCATTGAAATACTGCAGCCTGAACAACAGGCCCCAAAGCTGAAGCTGCTAACTTAACATGTAGTCATTAATAAAATATGTAAACTCGCTAGTGAAAGACAAAATACAATCAGTAGTGAGGAGAGAATGTATCCAACTTTCCTTTCGCAGCCTTGTTCAAGGCTGAGAACCCACGTGTTTGGCCTTGTTAGAAACTCCCTTGGTTCCCCCCCCGAGCCCTGGCCAAGCTTTGGGTGGAATCCAACAGGAGAATGAAACCAGAAATTTTCTGCTCAAAACAAAGGTGCCAGCTATTCTGGCTTGTCGATCTCTGGTATATAAGGCTGGGCCCGTTTGCAGCGACTTTGGAAGCCTCACCTACGGGTGGACGCACCGCGTAGGATTTCCCACTTGCCGGGACAGGCTCTCCAAATCCTCGCTGTAACCGGGGCTGCCCAGAGTCTGCGGATCTGGATGATGATGATAATATATGCAAGTGGTGATGTATTTCTCTTAATTACTATTCTCTCTCTCTCTCTTGTAGTAATGATTTGATGCATTACCCTGTATTTTCCTGTTTGTTGCTTTAAGTGCACTATTCTGCTTTTTTCTTACTGCATGTTTTCTGTATTACTCTGTTACATTATTTGGTTATCACCAGTAAAATATGCCTACTCCTTTCAGTCTGGTGTCCGAGTTTAATTGGTATCCTTAATCAGCAAAACAATAGATCACATATCTCCTACACAGGTCTGTGGTACTACACTGCTACAGGAATTTTTTTAAGATATTGAGCCCTGAGTAATGCTTTAATTTCTTAGGTTTATTAGTGGCTGCAATTCCCTCCTGTGTTTTTTCTGACCATAGAGAAAGAACAGTTTATGCAAGTAGACTGATTATGTCAGCTTGTCATTTCTGTCTAAGTACTCTGAGTTTATCTAGAAACATTACCCAGCGTTGCTTCCCAAATCCTCACAGATATTTTTGTAGTTTCAGATGAAGATGCTGAAAATATTGTAAAAAAAAAAAAGTGTATTTTCTACTTATGAGTTTTGAAATGTAGCAATAATGGCATTGTGAATCTGAAACCTCTCCAACAGCAATCCTTTCTTGCAAAACTGTACTTGCACACAGCCTTCTTTTCTATTGTGTCCTCTATGGATCACATCTGAGAAACCACATGCTTATAAAAAACCTTTTTCAGTCATATTTACATAATAGACAATATGGTCTGTGTTTTCAGAAAGAGTAAGTCATAGCAATCATATGGCATTTTTATTTTTGATCACTCCTGCCAAACAATACCAAGTTGATTTCTAGTAGAAGTTCTAACAAATTCCAAATATCATCCATGGTTTCTGTATCTGTTCTTCCTATTATTCCTGTCTTATAAATAATAGGTTAATATTTTTATGATTATTTCTCAGGGTTTCACAGAATCACTGAATCACAGAATCATCTAGGTTGGAAAAGACCTTGAAGATCATCTAGTCCAACCATTAACCTAACACTGACCATTCTCACCTACACCATATCCCTAAGCACTATGTCAATCCTACTCTTGAACACCTCCAGGGATGGGGACTCCACCACTGCCCTGGGCAGCCCATTCCAACACCTAACAACCCGTTCTGTAAATAAAGGCTTCCTGATATCCAGTCTAAACCTTCCCTGGCGCAACTTGAGGCCATTACCTCTTGTCCTATCGCTTGTTACTTGGTTAAAGAGACTCATCCCCAGCTCTCTGCAACCTCCTTTCAGGTAGTTGTAGAGGGCGATGAGGTCTCCCCTCAGCCTCCTCTTCTCCAGAATAAACAACCCCAGTTCCCTCAGCCGTTCCTCGTACGACCTGTGCTCCAGACCCTTCACCAGCTTCGTTGCCCTTCTCTGGACACGCTCGAGTAATTCAATGTCCTTTTTGTAGTGAGGGGCCCAAAACTGAACACAGTCATCGAGGTGCAGCCTCACCAGTGCCGAGTACAGGGGCAAGATCACTTCCCTGTCCCTGCTGGCCACGCTATTTCTGATACAGGCCAGGATGCCATTGGCCTTCTTGGGCACCTGGGCACACTGCTGGCTCATGTTCAGCCGGCTGTCAATCAACACCCCCAGGTCCCTCTCTGACTGGCAGCTCTCCAGCCACTCCTCCCCAAGCCTGTAGCTCTGCTGGGGGTTGTTGTGGCCCAAGTGCAGCACCCGGCATTTGGCCTTATTGAAACTCCTACAGTTGGCCTTAGCCCATCGCTCCAGCCTGTCCAGGTCTCTCTGCAGAGCCTCCCTACCCTCGAGCAGATCAACACTCCCACCCAACTTGGTGTCATCTGCAAACTTACTGAGGGTGCACTCGATCCCCTCGTCTAGATCATCAATAAAGATGTTAAACAGGAGTGGCCCCAAAACCGAGCCCTGGGGGACACCACTCATGACCAGCCGCCAACCAGATTTAACTCCATTCACCACAACTCTCTGGGCCCGGCCATCCAGCCAGTTTTTTACCCAGCAAAGCGTGTGCCCATCCAAGCCACAAGCAGCCAGTTTCACCAGGAGAATGCCGTGGGAAACGGTGTCAAAGGCCTTACTAAAGTCAAGGTAGACAACATCCACAGCCTTTCCCTCATCCAATAAGCAGGTCACCCTGTCGTAGAAGGAGATCAGGTTTGTCAAGCAGGACCTGCCTTTCATAAACCCATGCTGACTGGGCCTGATCATCTGGTTGTCCCGCATATGTTGTGTGATGGTACTCAGGATGAGTTGCTCCATCAGCTTCCCGGGTACCGAAGTCAAGCTGACAGGCCTGTAATTTCCCGGATGATCCTTCTGACCCCTCTTATAGATGGGCATCACATTGGCCAGTTTCCAATCTGTCGGGACCTCCCCGGTCAGCCAGGACTGCTGGTAAATGCTGGAAAGCGACTTGGCGAGCACCCCAGCCAGCTCCTTCAGCACCCTCGGGTGTATCCCATCTGGTCCCATAGACTTGTGTATGTCTATGTGATGCAGTAGGTCACTGACTATCTACTCCTGGATTGCGGGGCAGTTGTTCTCCCAGTCTCTGTCCTCTGGCTTAGGAGGCTGGATTCCCTCAGTACAACTAGTCTTGGTATTAAAGACTGTACTGGGTGTTGCTGAGCCAGAACTGGTTTTCCCCTACAGCAGCCCTCATGGTGCTGTGTTTTATGTTGGGAGCTGGCAGGGTGTCGATAGCACACTGGTGTTGTGGCTACTGCTGAGTAGTGCTTACACAGCACCAAGGCTCTGTCCAAAATTTCCCCCCCCCGCCCAGTGGGATGGGGTGGGCAAGATCTTGGGAGGGGACACAACCAGGACAGCTGACCCGAACTGACCAAAGGGATATTCCAGACCATATGACGTCTGCTCAAGTATAAAGCTGGGAGAAAGGAGGAAGGGGGTGGGGTCACCCTTGGTCCTCCGAGGCAACCACTACGCGTATTGGAGCCCTGCTTCCTGAGAAGGCCCGACATCACCTGTTCATGGGAAGTAGAGAATAAATCTGTTTTCTTTTTTTTGCTTCCGCTGCGCGTGGACCTTTGCTTTGCTTTTCTTATGTTAAAACTGCTTTTGTTTTACCCACAAGGGTTCTTTTTCTCCTATCTTATTTTCTTTCCCCTCTTTGCCCTGTTGAGAAAAAAGGGGGAAGGGGGGGAAGTGATAGAGCGACTTGGTGGATACCTGACATTTAGCCAAGGTCAAACCACCACAGTCTTTTTTGGCGCCCAACTTGGGGCAAGACAACGGCAGTTTTATATTAATTGTGCTATAGCTATAGCAGTCATTAAGCGACAAGATCTTGTGCTGGTCACGGGTTTGTTTATTGCTCTGCTTATCTTTATTTTGCTAAGCTCGGGAACATGCTGGAAGAAATTGGGAACATCATGAGTGGTTTTATTCTGCAGGCTCCTCAGGTACTTATTAATCCTTATGTTAGCTCTTTGATACTGTTCATTAATGCTATTCGCCTATTGTGGGTTCTGTGGAGCTCGATATGTTTTTGGTGTAAGAGAAGGCAAATTTTGGGTGAGTCAATACCAAAATGTGCCCTGAGGCGGCCTGTCCCTGGGTGGCAGGGGGAGTGGAAGGATTTGGGCAGATTCCTAGGACGGTTATCACCTCCTGTAGCCTGGGATCTTACCCCTGAACAGGCAAGCAACCCCGCAAAACTGACACAACACCTGATAGAAGGGTGCCTTGTCTATCCCAGTGAAAATCAGCAACTCCTAGCGCTGTACTGGGGCCTGGCCTGTGCTTATCGAGCTGCAGTTCAGTGCTCTCAAAGGACTGTGGTGGAAATGGGAACTCAAACAATAACAACAACAGCAGAGATTGCCCCAGTAGTAAAAAAGAAACAGTGGACAAGGAGAACAACAGGCCCATACCCTCGATTAATAAGGGACGAGAAAGAAGAGGAAGAAGCGGGTCCTTCAGCAAAGGGGTCAGAAGAGGGAATAACAGAACTCAAACAGGAGGCAGAAACTACCCGGTCCCTGACATCATCAGAACTGCGAGATCTGCGGAAAGACTATAGCCGCCAGCCGGGTGAGCGGATTGCTGCCTGGCTGCTTCGATGCTGGGATAATGGGGCTGATGCTCAGCAGCTGGAAGGTAAGGAAGCCCAACAGCTGGGTTCCCTTGCTAGAGATCGAGGAATTGAAAGGGGAATTGGAAAAGAGAGAGCAATTTGCAGTCTGTGGAGATGACTCCTTTCAAGTGTTAGAGCAAGGTATCCTTTCAAGGAAGATCTTATGGACAACTCCCCAGGGAAGTGGACTACTGCAAATGAAGGTGTCCAGTACCTGAGAGAATTAGCAGTGCTGGAAGTCATCTATGGTGATCCAGATAATGATGAAGCCCCTAAAAATCCAGAGGATGTCCTGTGCACACGGGCCATGTGGAGGAAGGTGATTAAAGGTGCGCCATCCTCGTATTCTGCCGGCTTGGCTGCGATGTACTATCCAGAAATGGATATGGGAGAAGGACTAAGATGTACGCCAACTGTGGAGGCAGTCTCTTCCTGGCTTCAGAACTTTGAAGAGAGTCTTGGTACCTCCTCATCTCTATGGGCAAGCGCCCTGGATGTCAGGAGCACCCCAAGAAATCAGTTCTCTTCCACCCCAGTCAGAGGGAAAGGGAAACCTAGGCGCATGACACGTGGCGAACTTTGGTTCTTCCTGCGTGACCAGGGGGAGGACATGAGGAAGTGGGATGGTCAACCCACCTTCAAGTTGGAAGCTCGTGTACATGAATTGCGAGGAAAGACCCCTGCCAAGAAGAAGACATCTAAGAAGGTTGTTAATGTAGCTGGTGTGAAACCGCAAGAAAGTAATCAGTGATCTCCCAGATACAGGAAGACTGAGATCACCTCCCTTGGCCCTGATGAAGGAGTTTCCGGCCTGGCACGGCAAGGGTCAGACAGTGAATACTCTGACCAAGAACAGGAATAGAGGGCCCCTGCCTCCAATCAGGAGGAAGAAAGGGATGATCGGGTGTATTGGACAGTGTGGATTCGATGGCCTGGCACATCAAATCCACAGAAGTACCAGGCTTTAATCGACACCGGGGCACAGTGTACATTAATGCCATCAAGTTATAGAGGGGCAGAACCTATCTGGATCTCAGGAGTGACAGGCGGATGTCAAGAACTGTCAGTACAGGAGGCCGAGGTTAGCTTGACCGGGGACAAGTGGGAAAAACATCCCATTGTAACTGGCCCAGAAGCCCCTTGTATCTTGGGCATTGACTACCTCAAGAGGGGGTATTTCAAAGACCCAAAAGGATACCGATGGGCTTTTGGTGTGGCCAGTGTGAACACAGAGAAGATCAAGCAGTTTTCTAATCTGCCTGGCCTCTCAGAAGATCCTTTTGCTGTGGGACTGTTGCGAGTTGAAGAACAACAGGTGCCAATTTCTATGAGGACCGTGCACCGACGGCAGTATCGCACAAACCGAGACTCTCTGGTTCCCATCCAAGAACTGATCCGTCAACTGGAGACCCAAGGTGTCATCAGTAAGACACATTCGCCTTTTAATAGCCCAATATGGCCGGTGCGAAAGTCTGACGGAGGGTGGAGGTTGACAGTAGACTATCGTGGCCTGAACGAAGTGACGCCACCACTGAGTGCTGCTGTACCACATATGTTAGAGCTCCAATATGAACTGGAGTCAAAGGCAGCCAAGTGGTACGCCACAATCGACATCGCCAATGCATTCTTTTCAATTCCTTTGGCAGAAGAGTGCAGGCCACAGTTTGCTTTCACGTGGAGGGGTGTCCAATATACCTGGACTCGACTGCCCCAGGGGTGGAAGCACAGCCCCACTATTTGTCATGGACTAATTCAAACTGCACTGGAAAAGGGTGATGCCCCTGAACATCTACAGTACATTGATGACATCATTGTGTGGGGCAACAAGGCAGAAGAAGTGTTCAAGAAAGGACAAAAAGTAATCGAGATTCTTCTGAGAGCTGGGTTTGCCATAAAGAAAAGCAAGGTCAAGGGACCAGCACAGGAGATTCAGTTCTTGGGAATAAAATAGCAAGATGGACGCTGCCACGTGCCTATGGAGGTTGTCAACAAGATAGCAGCTATGTCTCCACCGACCAACAAGAAGGAAACACAAGCTTTCTTAGGACTTGTGGGATTTTGGAGGATGCACATTCCAGGTTACAGTCAGCTGGTGAGCCCTCTCTATCAAGTAACCCGAAAGAAGAACCATTTTGAGTGGGGTCTTGAGCAACAACAAGCACATCAAACAGGAGATAGCTCGGGCGGTAGCTCTTGGGCCTGTTCGGACAGGACCAGATGTGCAAAATGTACTTTACACAGCAACTGGGGAGCATGGCCTCACATGGAGCCTCTGGCAGAAGATACCAGGTGAAACTCGGGGTCGACCATTAGGATTTTGGAGCCGGGGATATCGAGGATCAGAAGCCCACTACACTCCAACTGAAAAGGAGATATTGGCAGCATATGAGGGGATTCGAGCCGCTTCCGAAGTTGTTGGTACAGAAGCACAGCTCCCCTTGGCACCGCGATTGCCTGTACTACATTGGATGTTCAAAGGAAACATCCCTTCTACACACCATGCAACCAGTGCTACCTGGAGTAAATGGGTAGCGTTAATCACGCAACGAGCTCGACTGGGAAAACCCAACCGTCCAGGAATCCTGGAAGACATCATGGACTGGCCAGAAGGTAGAGATTTTGGAGCACTGCCTGAGGAGGTGGCTCGTGCCCAAGAAGCACCACCATATAACGAGTTACCAGAAGATGAAAGGCGGTATGCTCTGTTTACTGATGGATCCTGTCGTGTGGTAGGAAACCATCGGAAGTGGAAAGCTGCTGTGTGGAGTCCCACAAGACAAGTCATTGAGGCCACTGAAGGAGAGGGCGAGTCAAGTCAGTTTGCAGAAGTAAAAGCGATCCAACTAGCCCTAAAGATTGCTGAACGAGAAAAGTGGCCAGTACTGTATCTCTACACTGACTCCTGGATGGTGGCTAACGCCCTGTGGGGGTGGCTACAGGAGTGGAAGAAGACCAATTGGCAGCGCAGAGGTAAACCCATCTGGGCTGCTGCATTGTGGCAGGACATCGCTGCCCGAGTGGAAATCGTGGCTCTAAAGGTACGTCATGTAGATGCCCACGTGCCCAAAAGCCGTGCTACCGAAGAACATCAAAGCAATGAGCAAGTAGACAAGGCTGCCAAAACTGAAGTAGCTCGGCTGGACCTGGGCTGGGAGCGCAAGGGTGAGCTATTTGTAGCTCGATGGGCCCATGAAACATCCGGGCATCTCGGGAGAGATGCAACGTACAGATGGGCTCGTGATCGAGGGGTGGACCTGACCATGGAGGCCATCTCACAGGTCACTCATGAATGCGAAACATGTGCTGCAATCAAGCAAGCCACTGAAGTGCTAAGGCTTGGACAACAGGCCCAAGCCAGAGTTGACCTATAGATGAATCCTGTATATTTTATAACTGATAACCATTGTGCGAGTAGGTATTGTACTAAGTTATAACAACCCACTTATGCTGGTGTAAAAAGTGCTAAAGCATTGAAATACTGCAGCCTGAACAACAGGCCCCAAGCTGAAGCTGCTAACTTAGCATGTAGTCATTAATAAAATATGTAAACTCGCTAGTGAAAGACAAAATATAATCAGTAGTGAGGAGAGAATGTATCCAACTTTCCTTTCGCAGCCTTGTTCAAGGCTGAGAACCCACGTGTTTGGCCTTGTTAGAAACTCCCTTGGTTCCCCCCCCGAGCCCTGGCCAGGCTTTGGGTGGAATCCAACAGGAGAATGAAACCAGAAACTTTCCGCTCAAAACAAAGGTGCCAGCTATTCTGGCTTGTCGATCTCTGGTATATAAGGCTGGGCCCGCTCACAGCGACTTTGGAAGCCTCACCTATGGGTGGACGCACCGCGTAGGATTTCCCACTTGCCGGGACAGGCTCTCCAAATCCTCGCTGTAACCGGGGCTGCCCAGCGACTGCGGGTCTGGATGATGGCAATGTATACAAGTGGTGATGTATTTTTCTTAATCACTCTTCTCTCTCTCTCTTGTAGTAATGATTTGATGCATTACCCTGTATTTTCCTGTTTGTTGCTTTAAGTGCACTATTCTGCTTTTTTCTTACTGCATGTTTTCTGTATTACTCTGTTACATTATTTGGTTATCACCAGTAAAATATGCCTACTCCTTTCAGTCTGGTGTCCGAGTTTAATTGGTATCCTTAATCAGCAAAACAGCCACACGAGTAAAGTCTCCCTGGAACAGAGGGCGATGGCTGAGTTTTCGAGATGGTGAGGCCTGGCAAATTGACTATATTGGACCATTGCCACGAACACGCCAAGGCAAGCGCTACATACTCACCATGGTGGAAGCAACTACTGGTTGGCTTGAGACGTACCCTGTAAATCATGCCACTGCCCGAAATACCATCTTAGGTCTTGAAAGGCAAATTTTATGGCGACATGGTACTCCTGAAAGAATCGAATCAGACAATGGGACCCATTTTTGAAATAATCTCATAAACTCCCGGGCAAAGAAACACGGCATTGAGTGGGTGTATCACATCCCTTATTACCCACAAGCGTCTGGAAAGATTGAAAGATACAATGGACTGTTGAAGACTATGTTGAGAGCATTGGACAATGGGGGATGGAGGCACTGGGATATAAATTTAGCAGAAGCCACTTGGCTAATTAACACCAGAGGATCTGTTAACCGTCCTGGTCCTGCCCAAACCAAACCCCTTCATACTGTGGGAGGAGATAAGGTCCCTGTAGTACACACAGGGAAATGGCTGGGGAAGGCAGTGTGGATTGCTCCTCCCTTGGGAAAAGGCAAGCCCACTCGTGGGATTGTTTTTGCTCAGGGACCTGGATGTACTTGGTGGGTAATGCGGGAGAATGGGGCTACTCAGTGTGTGCCTCAAGGAGATTTAACCTTGGGGGGAAATAATCTGTGGGCTGAGTTGTATGTTGCAGGAAGTGATGGAGGAAGTAGGAACGACGAAGAGTGAACCAAATACGTGCGATGATGACCCAAACCTAGCCGGTGCTGGAGTCCAACAGTCAAACATACTGCTCCTGTCCTGAACATCCATCTTGACAGATGGGAGCCAAGTCACTGAACATCTGGAGGAGTGAAGAAAGCTTACGGAATGGATAAATGAGTGTTATGTGGGACCTGGGCATGACGTAAATGGTATGGAATAAGGGGTGGAGACTGTACTGGGTCTGGCTGAGCCAGAATTGGTTTTCCCCTGTAGCAGCCCTCATGGTGCTGTGTTTTATGCTGGGAGCTGGCAGGGTGTCGATAGCACCCTGGTGTTGTGGCTACTGCTGAGTAGTGCTTACACAGCACCAAGGCTCTTTCTGACATTTCCCCCCCACAGTGGGACGGGGTGGGCAAGATCTTGGGAGGGGACACAACCAGGACAGCTGACCCGAACTGACCAAAGGGATATTCCAGACCATATGACGTCTGCTCAGTATAAAGCTGGGAGAAAGGAGGAAGGGGGTGGGGTCACCCTTGGTCCTCCGAGGCAACCACTATGCGTATTGGAGCCCTGCTTCCTGAGAAGGCCCGACATCGCCTGTTCATGGGAAGTAGAGAATAAATCTGTTTTCTTTTTTTTGCTTCTGCTGCGCGTGGACCTTTGCTTTGCTTTTCTTACATTAAAACTGCTTTTGTTTTACCCACAAGGGTTCTTTTTCTCCTATCTTATTTTCTTTCCCCTTTTTGCCCTGTTGAGAAAAAAGGAGGAAGGGGGGGGAAGTGATAGAGCGACTTGGTGGATACCTGGCATTTAGCCAAGGTCAAACCACCACAGAGACTGAGGCAAAGAAGGCATTAAGCATCTCAGCCTTTTCCTCTTCTCTTGTTACCATGTTTCCTCCTGCATCTAGCAGGGGATGGAGGCTCTCCGTGGTCTTTCTTTTGCTGCCGACATACTTATAGAAACATTTCTTGTTGTCCTTGACTGCTGAAGCCAGATTAAATTCCAGCTGGGCTTTAGACCTCCTGATTTCCACCCTGCATAGCCTCACAGCATCTTTGTAATCATTGTGAGTGGCTAGCCCCTTCTTCGAAAAGCCGTAAGCTGTCCTTTTCTCCCTGAGTTGCAGCCAAAGCTCCCTGTTCAGCCAGGGTGGTCTTCTCTGCCGCCGGCTTCTCTTACAGCACCTGGGGACCGCCTGCTCCTGAGCCATTAAGACTTCCTTCTTAAAGAGTGCCCAGCCTTCCTGGATCCCTGTAGCCTTCAGGAGCATCTTGTGGCATCACTGGAGAACAACGGACATGTTGTGAGTGATCCAGACCAAGGGGCCTCACTGTAACAACAAGCTGCAGCTGTGTTCAAGGACATAAACAAGGCCGAGACGCCCTGAGAAACTACATTCCTGGGCAAGAGATAAAGATGTTGGAATGTCGAAAACAGGGGGTCTACCTGGGGGGAGAGCAGCGCGTGGACACCACACCGGGACCAATCATAGGGGGCAGAAGGGCGCGTGAACAAGTAGCTTTAGCCTATTAGCAATAAGATAGCGGCGCGTGAAGCTTGAGATAGAGTATAAATTGCTGTGTAGCCTTTAATAAAGTGGCATCAACTCGATCACATTGGTCGTCTAAGTTGTGTCCGGGACTTCTGCGTCAGCAAGTGGCACCCGACCAGGGACCCGAGGGAGCCTCATCGAAGATACGCGGGACTCAAGCCCTGGGGAATCGGGACCCTCCCGTCGGTGCTCGCCCGAGCAAGAGAAGACGGCCCAGAGGGGGCAGAAGCAGCCGTAGCAGGCGCTGCCCCGGCGCCTGGGAAGACGCGCGCGCGATCGTCGGGAATCTCGCCCTGATCAGGTGAGCGGCTGGGGAGGAGATGGGGTCCGCGCTGGGTAAAGAAGAAGCGGCAGTGGTTAAGCTCCTCCAACATATACTCTCTGAGAGAGGATTATCTTATCAGGGGAACCTGAGGAGGGTGCTGTTGTGGGCTCGGCAGCACGGACTAATCCCCTCAGTGAGCGCAGCCTTTGAAGCAGCTACTTGGGCGCAGCACTGTGGGACGACATTAGCTCAGGCTCTAAAGACAGTGGGAAACTCTCCACCGTGTGGAGATTGGTCCTAGACACTCTGACAGAACTGAAAGCGGAACGGCAGACCCCCGCCTCCGCTTTCGCTGCCTGGTCAGCAGAGGCCGAACGCGCTGGCGCTCAGGATTCCGCCACTGCTGGGACGTTCGCGGGATCCCTGTTCCCCAAGGCGGCTCCTAAAAGGAGGGACGGGGACGCTGCACGCGCAGCACCCGTGCGGCAGGGAAGGCAAGAGCAAAAGTCAACAGATTCACCACCGCTTGAGTCCCCCCCTCAAGCTCAAAGGACCAATCCCCGGAGCGCCCCGCCCCGCCCCCGCCGCCCCCCGCCGCCGCCTCGCCAGAGGAAGGCGCCGACCCAGCCCTGCCCCCGTCCTCGCCCCCGTCACCCCGACCGGTGCAGGAACAATCTCGTTATGGTTTACAAGATCAGCACTTGCGAGACCTAACGAGAAAATTAGAGCAACTTGAGGTCCGAATGCAGCAAGCGGCTCAGCCCACCCCTACGGCACCGCCTCCACTCTCTGTGTTAACCCCTTCTTTCGCAACACGGGGAGGGGGGGGGGTGGTCAGAGGGAAACGGTGGCGATCGGGCCGCTGCCATCGTCGGCTCAAATGGGAGGGGGGCACTGGGAGGCGCGGGTGGTAATGCTAATCCGGCACATCGATGGCGGGGAGTTACTCGGGATGCGATAATTGAGGGGCAGTTTAACGAGCTGGGACCAATGGCGTTCCCGGTAACAGTAACCCCACAGGGCAATGAGTGGGAGGCCTGAGACTGGAAAGTGATGGGGATGTGCTGGGTTACGGAATTAGTATATGGTGAAAATGAGTTAAAATCACCATGTACTGGTTCAGTAATTCAACTTCCCAGCAGCCACACCCTGTCAGCAAGGAGATCCTCTATATGGGGTGCAAGCACAAATGCTGATGGGTGCAGGCCCTTTTGCTAGCCCCGACTGCCAAGTTAGATTTCAACCAGAAGTGTTACGGTTAACCCAAGAATTGGCCTTAAAAACGATTTTAGCCGTACATGATGAAAAAGCAGCACCAGCATTTACAGGAGTAAGACAGGGGCCCACGGAGCCCTATCCAAAATTTATTGCTAGACTACATGCCGCTATTGATGGTAATCCTGAGGCTTGGGGGGCTTGGGACTTTCTTAGTTTTATCATTAGCATTACTTATGATGGTGCTGATGGGAGGGCTGAGAAAGTCTTCAGTCTTTTACACGCCTGCGGCCGAGCCCGGCACCGCACTCTCGGCCCCACCCCTCCACCCCGCCAAAAGCGGCAGTTTTTACAGAAGCTGCTGACACTGGGATGCAGCGCCCCTTGTCTGCCAACACCACATAATCAATAAGCAATGGCTTTATATATTCTTAACAGTGTTTTGATGTTTGCACCATTTATCATTTTATGTTGTGTGAGTAATAAGGGTAAGAGGCCTCTTTGTCTGATTGTTCTGCGTGTGCGAGACGCAGCCCAGCGGCAGCTGCGGAGTGCGGAGTTCTCTGACAGAGCGTCCTAGTGCCCGCTGGGTCATCGGTGCTGCCTGTTTGTTCGGGCTCAGTGTTTGAAGTGTCACAGGTGAAATATCTCCTCTAGCAGGAGGCAGTAATTCTGTGTTAATTGTTGTCTTGAATTTAGGTGCACACTCTGTGGGGAGAGTGCACCCTTGTACCATCTAGCTGAGAAGGGTATTGTCATAAAAATCATCTACAACCTTACAGGGGTTGTTCGTTTTACCAGAGGTCAAACTTACTCAGCTTGTTTATTTTACTACAGCTGGGGTGACTCAGGATTTGGATCAGCACTTACTCCTCAAACATTTTGAGCTCAGACAGGGAGACAAAGTCGACCTCTGATAAAATGTGCCCTCACTAAAGCCGAAGAATCTGTTGAACTGACAGGCATTTTACATACTGGTGCGGATGTGACTGTAATGTCTGCAACCAGATTTGCTGTTAGCTCGGGTAACTCGAGTGCTTTTCGGGGTTGGTGGTCACGCTGTAACATTTCAAAGCAAAGATCTCATTCAGGTAAGGGGCCCACAAAACCGGGTAGCAAATATTCATGCATTTATATTGGAAACCCCTGCTACATCATGGGGTCGTGACTGTATGGCTCAATGGGGAACTCAAATTGGATCAAATTTGTCTTAATGGCCACTGCAGCACAACCCACCCCTAAACCCACCCTGCAACTAACCTGGAAAACAGAATCACCTGTGTGGGTGGGTCAGTGGCCCTTGCCAATGGAACAGTTGTTCCACCTGAATGATTTAATTCATGAACAGTTAAGTGCAGGACATATCATACCTACCAGTCCTTGGAACCCCTGGTGTTTGTTATATCAAATAAAAGTGGTAAATTGTGACTTTTATATGATCTCCAACACATTGATTCCCCTAAACTGGCATTTTCTAATAATTGATCTGAAAGATTTATTTTTTCTCCATTCCCTTGCATCCGGATGATGCATCTAAATTTCCCTTTTTTGTTCCCAGTATTAATGTTAGTGAACCTACAACACGGTACCACTGGGTTGTTTTACCATAAGGCATAAAGAATACTCCCACAATGCAGGTCCCCCAGGCTGTTATCTATCATTATATGGATGACATCCTTATAGCAGCAGAAACACAGGAGATCATGGAAAAGCCTCTTGCTTTACCCAAAGACTCAGTACCTCAAATGGGGTGACAAATAGCACCTGAAAAGGTACAGCGATCATCACCGTGGCAGTACCTGGGGTGGAGAATTTGTGAACAGACCATTGTCCCCCAACACCTTAAACTTAAAACTGATGTTAAGACTTTAAATGATTGACAGAAACTGTTGGGAGCCATAAATTGGATACAGCTGTTGTTGGGCCTAACTAATGATGATCTCCATAGCTTGCTTTATATTTTGCGAGGAGATCCTTCACTGACATCACCCAGAGTACTTACAGAGAAAGCGAAACAAGATCTCTACTGTGCAGCTAATGCCATCTCAGAAACACAGCAAGCACGGCTTTCACATGCAATTTTTCCACCAAAATGCCAGGGCAATACAAAACCAGTTTTCTTTATCAAGGCCTCACGCTGAAGACATCATTGTGACTTGCCCTGAATGCCAGAAGGACTCTCTCTTCAACAGCCAGTGGTGTCAACCCTCGGGGACTCACCTCCTCAGAATTATGGCAATCTGACGTCACTCGCTTTGCTGCATTTGGATCATTAAAATAGGTGCCGTCAATATTGCATCACTTCTCATCACAGATACCAGATCAACAAGAAGTCCAGGGCAAGGCTCAAGTGTTAGCAAAAACCCTGGAAAGTGGTAACTGGGAAGGACCATATCCTTTAATAACCTGGGGAAGAGGTTATGCTTGTGTCTCCACAGGTCACGGTCCCCGGTGGTTACCGGCAAGGTGTGTGCGACCACACCTGAGGCGTGAGAGGCAGCTTTTGGTGGACACTCAGGAGCCGGCTGTGGGTGCTGTGGGTGCCCCTGTGCCGACAGTTCGTGGTCTCTTCAACTGATCATTTAAGCAGAATGTATGGGCAATGCTTGCTGCTGCAATAGGACAAAATACACTATCTCTGTCCTTAATCACACTACAGTTGCCAACTCTTTTAAGAGAAAATGCTAACAGGAATTGCAACTCCTTGATGAAACATATAGGCTTACTAGTCACTAGTGAAAGATGTAGCTTAGACAAAATGTAGTTATTAATAAGGATGAAATGCTATAAGAATGTGTGTATTCGACTTTCTTTGTTTAGCAATATTAAGAATTAGGAACTCAAGTGTTTAACCTTATTAGAAACTCCCTTGGTTTCCCCCCTTGAGTGCTGGCCAGGCTCTGGGTGGAACCCAACAGGAGGATGAGATCAGATGTTTCCGCTCAAAGAAAGTTGCCAGTTATTTTGGCCTGCTGAATTAGATATATGAGGCTGGACCTGCTTGCAGCGATGTTGGATGCCTCACCTACGGATGGACGCATCGCGTAGGATTTCCGGTTTGTGAGGAAGGGCACTCTAAATTCTCGCTGCATCCAGGGTTCCCCAGCAATTGCGGATCTGAATGTTAGTACCCCATTAAGTAAGTGTGCTATTCTGTATTTTCCTTACTGTTTATTTTTGTAGTATTTAGTCATATCCCGCAAAGTAGTGAAATTAGCCTACTCTTTTAACTAGTAACTGTAACTGCTGTTTTGTTTCTAGCCTTCTGTGGAACTATTTTAAGTATGCTGTGTTTTTTGAAGTTTGCCTAACCCTTAATTGATAAAGCCTCGAAATAAGTGTTGCAGGTGCAGCTGCAAAACAAAGAAAGGGGAGATGTGGGAGAGGCATTGGCCTGTCAGCCTTACACAGCCTCTGAGCAATAGCTAGGCTTTGATGAAGAACAGGCCTTGGAAGACAGATAACAAACTGCTGAGCTGTGCCAAGGGGGCAGGCAAAAACAGCGGACAGCTGTAACACTGAACTGTGAAAAAGCACTAAGCTGTGAGAAGTTACCATCGCGGTAGGGCGGAATGGGCCAGGGAATATGGGGAATTAGTTCAATTGACCCGTGAAACTGATAATGGACCAGCCTCTACCTCTCAAAAATTTGCTCTTTTTTGCCAACTCTGGGGTACACGTCACATCACAGCTATACCACATTCCCCCACGGGGCAAGCCATAGTGGAGAGAGCGCATCAAACTTTAAAAGCGCTTTTGCAAAAACAAAAAGGGGGAGAGGTCTTGGCTGCTGCAGAACCACTTGCAAAAGCGGTGTATGTGTTAAATTACTTACGGCTCACAGGTGATAGGGAGGAACCACCAGTAGTAATACATAGTATGGGTCTGAAATCTGATATAAGCCGGTGTGGAGATGGTGCTTTTGCTCAGTACAAAGATGTTGCTACAGGAGAGTGGAAAGGACCTGCAGAGCTAACAATGACGGGTCGAGGCTATGCCTGCGTTATTACCGATACCGGCACTAGATGGGTTCCGAGTCGATGGGTGCGACCCTGGAAGAAGGAAGTTAAGAAAGATGAAACAGAAACCGAATGAGATATTAACTTGGAGCAAGGGTTATGTTTGTGTCTTCACAGATGCCGGCTCTCGCTGGGTTCCTGCTCGGTGTGTTCGGCCTCTATTGGAACCTGCCTCAGGGTGAAGGATGGGTGGTCTCACAACCAAACGCCACCGCAAGCCCTGAAAATCCGTTCTCTACATGCTTGGTAGAAATACCTGTGGATACATGGCTGAACCCACTGCAGTTTTGGCTTAGCAAACAAACTAATGCTACTTCTTTGACTTTAAGTGGTCTTTTAACTGATGTTGATAGTGTCAGACATGCTACGTTACAAAATAGAGCTGCGATTGACTTTTGCTTCTAGCGCAAGGACATGGTTGTGCTGAATTTGGAGGAATGTGTTGTATGAATCTATCCGATCATTCAGAATCTGTTTTTAAAAGCATTCAGCAATTGAAGGATGGAGTCAAACGCTTAACAGAAGATGATGGCTTGGACTGGCTGACAAGGATGTTTAAAGGTTGGGGATTATCTGGTGGGTTGATAACATTAGTCAAAACTCGGAGTAGTCCTTTTGATTGTAGTGACTGTGCTCTCAACGTTGCCTTGCCTTATAGGCCTTCTGCAAAGTGTCCTGCAGAGGACTGTCGGTGCAATGTTTTTAGCACAGGAACACAGGGGAGTCTGGATCGCTCAAAAACAAAAAGGGGGATTTGTGGCATCGCTGGAGAACAACGGACATGTTGTGAGTGATCCAGACCAAGGGGCCTCGCTGTAACAGCAAGCTGCAGCTGTGTTCAAGGACATAAACAAGGCCGAGACGCCCTGAGAAACTACATTCCTGGCCAAGAGATAAAGATGTTGGAATGTCGAAAACAGGGGGTCTACCTGGGGGGAGAGCAGCGCGTGGACACCACACCGGGACCAATCATAGGGGGCAGAAGGGCGCATGAACAAGTAGCTTTAGCCTATTAGCAATAAGATAGCGGCGCGTGAAGCTTGAGATAGAGTATAAATTGCTGTGTAGCCTTTAATAAAGTGGCATCAACTTGATCACATTGGTCGTCTAAGTTGTGTCCGAGACTTCTGCGTCGGCAGCATCCCACCTGTCTCATTTGTCGCCAGCAGACCAGATTTAGGTCTGTGTTATTTCTGAGGGTAAGCAGTCAGCTATTTTATTACCTCAGTTCTAAGAGTGAGTATATCATTGACAGATGCTTATGCCATAGAAAGTTATGGTTTATCTAAAGACTTGACAGCATATAAATATGCACAGAAAAAATACTGTCCCCACCTGTACTCCCTTACTGGCATCTTACAAAGAGTATATTAGAATATTATTTCCTACATCTCTTCACCTCTCCAAGCATGGATGACATTTGGAAATTATATGGAAAGCATATAATTACAGATTACACGATTTTACCTCTTGTCCAATAGAAGCATATTTTTATTACTTTTTATCATTCAAAACCTCTTACTGTAGTTTTGAGTTTCCTTTGTGTAAGCAAAACACACCAGCTTCCCTCATGTCCCCACACCCCCAAATATAAGACCAATCTCATAAAAGTAGCATTCACAGATATGTTAAAGCATTACTAAGGAAGATTACTGACATTAGTTTTGACCTTTTGTGGAAACACTGACATAGAGGGAACAGGATTTATTGTTTAATAAATTTTAGCCAAAAAGTTCTGGCTAGTTCAATAGCTTTCAGCAACCCACTACCCCTGAGTTCCTTGAACCTTGTGGTATCAAGAATAACAGAGCACCAAGTTCTGCAGCCCTCTTTCATAGTCCTTTCCTATGTTGTGGAAGACCTGAGATCTTCATGGGCAGTAAGCAAGGGGATAGTGAGGTAGACTTTGCTCAGTGAGAGAAAAAACCCAATAACCTTAAGTTGTACTGGAATGCTTCTAAACAGAATTCTGTGAAAATAAGTTATCTATCTATCTATCTATCTATCTATCTATCTATCTATACTTTCTGAAAGGTATTTTGCTTGCTTAGAACTAGGGATTTTGTGTTATGGTTCATACTATCAGTGATACTCGGCTGATACATCCCTTACACTAACTTACCTCTTAGCCCTACCTAGGTAAGTGGAGAGAACTCTACTTAATCTATAACATTTAGGTAACTAAGTTACAAACAGCAACCTTTTCCTTACCTGCTGCATGCAATCCTAGTATCAGGTACATCACAGGATGAAGGACACAACCTGCAATCAGGGAAATGTAAGACCTTGCTATACTGCACACATTGCCCCACCGCTGGGGCTGCAGCTTTACTCACATGGTAGGAGGCAAATCACCAAATGAGCTGTGCTTAGCAGTTCCTCCTCATGACAGGCACCAAGGCTCTGTGGTACCAGTACATGAAATACAGGTTCTCAGAATCTGCATTGTGAGGGACACTAAAGAAATCTTGTACACAAGAAGGATGTGTGGGTAGTAGTAGTTTATATGTGTGTTGTGGTTTGAACTCGGCCGGTAGCAAATTGCCACGTGGCCAGTTGTTTACTTCCCCCCTCCCCCGGTGAAATAGGGGAGGGACAGAAAAAAAAAAAAATGTAGGTTAAATAACAAAAATTTACTTAGCAAAAGAACAACAGTTATGATAGTAGTCCAAAAGGGGTTAAATGCAGTAGTGGCTCACCAAACGGCGACTGGTACAGAGCCCGTCCCCAGCAGCAATCTCGACCCACCAGAGAAGCCTGCCCAGCTGATGCAGAAACTGAAAAGAAAACAAACAACACCTGTGAGAGAGCACGTGCCCGCCTATATGCTGAGCTTTGACGTCACATGACATGGAATGGTCTAATGATCAGTCAGGACCCAGCCCTTCAGCTGTGCTCCCTCTCAGCCCACGGAAAGTTAACTCTATCCTGGCCAAAACCAGGACAGTCTCCACCCCTTATTCCATACCATTGATGTCATGCTCAGGTTCCAAATACATCCTAAGGAATCACCACCCCTTTCCCAGGTCTCACAGATATCATTCCCTTAGTCTATGGGCCATCCTTCCAAAATGTCTGCTGAGTTCATTTAGCCCATATTTTCAGGTTCCATCTGTCATGGTAGTCTTTAAGGCTGGAGGAATGAGGTGGAGCTAGCTCTGTCGGTAGAGCAGAAGGCTTTGGATGTGGCAGGAGGATGTTGTGAGGCACCAATTGCAATAACAGGGTTATTTGACAGTTCAATTCATTGGCTATTTTCATCCAAAATCAAATCTCCTTGAGGCACACAGCAGACTTCTCCATCCTCCTGCATTACCCACCAGGTACACCCAGATCCTTGGGTGAAAGAAATCCCACGCATGGGTTTACCTTTACCCGATGCAGGAGTAACCCAGACGGTCTTCCCCAGCATATTTGTGTTCATCAAAACAAAGCAGTTTTCTGTGGAAACTTACCAAGAACTACTATGTTCGGCAAAAATAAGAGACATGTCCTTGGAAAGCAGATGTGTTCTAACAAGTTGAGTCTTGTTAGAGACGGATGCAACACACAGTTTAACTTACTGTAAGTGCATAGATTTTCATCCAGCCTTTCTGCTAATGTATAATGCATCTAATGATAGAAGATCAAACAGCAGTCAGTTGTGCCAGAATCAATTTAAAATATAGAAAAATGCAGATTTACTATCACAGACTCCATTCTGTAAGCACACACATAAAATAACACTATGTATATGATATTCTTAAAGCATGAGTAGATTACTTTCCAATTGCTGTCACCATTTGTCTGCTGCTTTGCTTATGTTATGAAAAAAAACCCTAATTTTGCTTATAATTTGTGATCAGCTGCATATTCATGTTCTTATGATGAAGTCAAGTGTTCCATTCCTTATATTGTGAACATCATTGTGGAACATTTGAAATAAGAAACATATTCCAATAAAGTGTTAGTTTTTCTTGAGATGAAAACTCTTTTGTTTCATGTAACTTTCATAAAATTAAACATAAAATGGAGGGGAACAAATAAAAATTCACTTTTAAAAATAAGTAAATTAAATAGTAATTGTGAAACTTAGAAACTATAGTACTTTTATTTAGCGTCTTGTCCTGAAAGGAGATAAAACTAGCCCACAATCACAATTCTTTTAAGAAATCTGTGGAAATATATTCTACATTATTTCATTTTTTAAACTACAAGTTTAAAAGCTTACTAGTATTTCTTGTTGCCTAATTTTGCTTTTTTTTATTTTTTTTAAATGTAGGTAAAAGGCTATATGTTCACTTGAGGTAGAAAGGAGCATGTTCCCAAATTTGTCCAACTTGGGTTGTTCACCCTTCCTTCTAAAACATCATCAACAAAATAATTTCTTCAATAAGCTTCCTGTAAATATACCACCTACTCTTCTCTCTCACCAGTAAATTATTGATGCTCAGTTTAACTTTCAGAATGCAGTGTAAGTACAGTAAGATTCGATAGTGGGGACTTGTCACGATCCACTCGGTGGACTCATGATGGTTCATTTGCTACGATCTCGAAAGTGCAAAATTAAGGTGACCAACACCAAAGGGGATTGTATCAATCAAACAGTGCAACTTTATTGTGTTGCCCGTGAAGCGGCACGCGATAGTTAGAGATGGGTGAAAGAAAGGAGAAAATTAAAGTTAAGTTTAGAGAGAGGAGGAAGAGAGGTTATAGCTACCACTGCTGATCTCAAGACGTCCTAACGGTCCCGGGTCCAGCTGATGCTGCATCATCGATCGTCGTGATCCCTGGTGGGTGTGGTGGTTTAGTCCCTGCCGGGGTCTGAGACCACGCAGCCGCTGCCCCTCCCCCACAAAGGAAGTGAAATACAAAGCCCCGGGGTTGAGATAAGGAAAGGTTTAATACAACAGTGCAATAGCAACAAAACAAACAACAACAATAACAATAACAGTGATAAAAATGAACAGAGCAAGATATCTACCAATACAGCAGTGGGAACAGAGCAATGGCATAACACACGTGTTAACCGACTCTCTCGGGCTAATGGCGCCAGGATGTGACGTCCGCATGGTATCTGAATAACCCGGCTAGAGCTCCCCCCCACTGCTGGGGAAACTTAACCCTATCCTGGCTAAACCAGGACATAATCCACCCGTTTATTCTATACCATGTGCGTCACATCCAGCTGCCACTTAGCAATTAGCATTGACAAAGAAAAATTAACAAAAGCACAGTATAACTCACGGTGTGTTTTCACCCACAGTCAAGTCACCTTGTGGTACGAATCGGACCTCTCCATCCTTCTGCATCACCCACCAGGTGCACCCAGGTCCTTGAGCAAAAACAGTCCCGTGGATGGGTTTGCCTTTGCCCGGCGCAGGACTAACCCAGACCATTTTTCCCAGCAGGTCCCTCATGCGCACCACAGGGACTTTATCCCCGTCCACAACACGTGGAAGTTTTGACTGAGCCGGGCCAGCTCGATTGGCAGATCCTCTTGTGTTCACTAACCAAGTGGCCTTTGTCAGATGTGTGTCCCAGTGTTTGAAGGTTCCACCCCCCATTGCTCTCAATGTAGTTTTTAACAGTCCATTGTAGCGCTCGAACTTCCCGGAGGCTGGTGCGTGGTAGGGGATGTGGTAGACCCACTCGATGCCGTGTTCTTCTGCCCAGGCATCTATGAGGTTATTTCGGAAGTGAGTCCCGTTGTCCGACTCAATCCTCTCTGGGGTGCCGTGTTGCCACAGGACTCGCTCTTCAAGGCCCAGGATGGTATTCCGGGCAGTGGCGTGGGACACTGGATAAGTTTCGAGCCACCCAGTGGTTGCTTCCACCACTGTGAGCACGTGGCGCTTGCCTCGGCGGGTCTGTGGCAGTGTGATGTAGTCGATCTGCCAGGCCTCTCCATATTTATATTTCATCCATCGATCTTCGTTCTGCTGGGGCTTCACCCGTTTGGCTTGTTTGATCGCAGCACACGTCTCACATCCGTGGATGATCTCTGCGATGGTGTCAATGGTGAGGTCCACCCCTCGATCTCGAGCCCACCTGTATGTTGCATCTCTGCCTTGGTGGCCCGAGGTCTCATGGGCCCACCGGGCTATGAACAGTTCACCTTTACGCTGCCAGTCCAAGTCCACCTGAGCCACCTCGATCGTAGCAGCTTGGTCCGCCTGCTGGTTATGCTGATGTTCATCAGTGGCTCGACTCTTGGGTATATGGGTGTCCATGTGGCGCACCTTCATAACGAGGTTCTCCACCCGGGCTGCAATGTCCTGCCATACTTCAGCGGCCCAGATGGGTCTGCCCTTGCGTTGCCAGTTGTTCTGTTTCCATTGCTGCAACCACATCCACAGGGCACTTGCCACCACCCACGAGTCAGTGTAGAGATAGAGCCTCGGCCACTTTTCTCGCTCAGCAATCTCCAAAGCCAATTGGATGGCTTTCACCTCTGCGAACTGGCTCGATTCACCTTGTCCCTCAACAGCTTCAGTGGTTGGTCGTGTGGGATGCCACACCGCAGCCTTCCATCATCGATGTTTTCCCACAATGCGACAAGACCCATCAGTGAACAGGGCATATCGCTTCTCCTCCTCTGGCAGCTCGTTATATGGTGGGGCCTCCTCAGCACGTTTCACCTCTTGTTCTGGTGACATCCCAGCATCTTTGCTCTCTGGCCAGTTCATGATCATTTCCACTAATCCTGGGGGGTCGCGGTTTCCTATTTGAGCCCGTTGTGTTATCAACGCAATCCATTTACTCCGCGTGGCATCTGTTGCATGATGTGTGGAGGGAGCCTTTCCTTTGAACATCCATCCCAGCACCGGCAGTCGAGGTGCCAGGAGGAGCTGTGTCTCAGTGCCGACCACTTCTGAGGCAGCTCGAATTCCTTCGTACGCTGCCAGTATCTCCTTCTCAGTCAGGGTATAGTTAGCTTCAGAGCCTTTGTATCCCCAGCTCCAAAAGCCTAGAGGTCGGCCTCGGGATTCCCCATCTGCTCTCTGCCAAAGGCTCCAGGAAGGGCCATTCTCCCCGGCTGCGGTGTAGAGCACGTTCTTAATCTCCTGCCCTGTCCGGACTGGCCCGAGGGCCACTGCCTGGGTAATCTCCTGCTTAATTTGTTCAAAGGCTTGTTGTTGCTCAGGGCCCCATTTAAAATCGTTCTTCTTGCGGGTTACGTGGTAGAGAGGGCTCACAATCAGGCTGTAGTTTGGGATGTGCATCCTCCAGAACCCCACAGTGCCCAGGAAAGACTGAGTCTCCTTTTTGGTGGTTGGTGGGGCCATGGCTGTTATCTTGTTTATCACCTCCATTGGGATGTGGCGACGCCCATCTTGCCATTTTATTCCTAGGAACTGAATCTCCCTTCCAGGCCCCTTAACTTTCTGTCGCTTGATGGCAATACCAGCCTTCAGGAGGATTTCAATTACCTTCTCTCCTTTCTCAAAGACTTCCTCAGCTGTGTCCCCCCATACAATGATATCATCAATGAAGTGCAGGTGTTCTGGAGCCCCACCTTTCTCCAGTGCAGTATGGACCAGTCTATGGCAAATGGTGGAGCTGTGGTTCCACCCCTGGAGCAATCGATTCCAGGTGTACTGGATACCCCTCCAAGTGAACGCAAACTGTGGCCTGCACTCTGGTGCTATTGGAATGGAGAAAAACGCGTTAGCGATGTCAATCGTGGCGTACCACTTGGCTGCCTTCGACTCCAGCTCATACTGGAGCTCTAGCATGTCCAGCACTGCAGCACTCATCGCTGGCGTAACTTCATTCAGGCCACGGTAGTCCACGGTCAGTCTCCATTCGCCATTAGGTTTTCTCACTGGCCATATAGGGCTGTTGAAAGGTGAATGAGTCTTGCTGATCACCTTCTGGCTTTCTAGTCAACGGATCAGCTGATGGATGGGGACCAGGGAATCTCGGTTAGTACGGTACTGCCGCCGGTGCACCGTCTTGGTGGCAATTGGCACTCGCTGCTCTTCAACCTTAAGCAACCCCACCACCGAGGGGTCCTCTGAGAGGCCGGGTAAGGTGGTCAATTGCTCAATCTCCTCCAGGGCAGCTATACCAAGGGCCCACTGGTACCCTTTTGGGTCTTTAAAGTACCCTCTCCTGAGGTAGTCTATACCTAGGATGCACGGGGCATCTGGGCCAGTCACAATGGGGTGCTTATGCCAGTCCTTCCCAGTTAAGCTCACTTCAGCTTCTAATAGGGTCAGCTGTTGGGACCCCCCTGTCACTCCGGAGATGCAGATGGATTCAACCCCACTGTGGCTTGATGGCATCAGGGTGCACTGTGCGCCAGTGTCTACCAAGGCCTTATATTCTTGTGGTTCTGATGTGCCAGGCCATCGGATCCACACCTTCCAGTAAATCCGATTATCCCTTTCCTCCACCTGGCTGGAGGCAGGGCCCCTCTAATCCTGCTCACCATCACTCACTTGATCTAAGAGTGACTCCTGCAGGAATGACTTCCTGGTCCCCTCAAGAGGGTCAAGCATAGTGTTGGCCATTCTATTCTGTCTGGGGGATTTCCGACTGGACGCTGGAGCTGCATCTCTCTTGGAAGACTCCCCTTTCATGGTGGTCTTCCCTTTCAGTTGCTGTACTCGTGCAGCTAGGGCAGAAGTGGGCTGTCCATGCCACCTCCTCATGTTTTCCCCATGGTCGCGGAGGAAGAACCACAGGGTGCCCCGTGGTGTGTACCTTCCACTGCCTTTCTCTTGGGTGGGGAAGCGCCTGCTTCTAATAGCTGAGACATCGGCCCGTGCAGGTGGAACGTAGGACATGTCCTGTTCCACTTTTTGGAGCCTCTGAGACAGTTCCTTTACAGCTGAAACCAAAGCATGTTGGGAGGAAGGGAGATGTCCCTCATATTGCCGGAGCTGGATAATCACTTCGTCCACTGTTTGAGTCTGGGTGTCTACTCTCATGATGGGCCTGGTTCATTATCACCCTGTGCACTGCGAGGGGATTTTCTGGTGTATTTGGTTTTCCGTATTGGTGCAACTGATATTGGTACTGCTTGTCCCTCTGGCCCAGCTGCTGTGCTGGTGGAGGCGACTGGTACTGGCACTGCCTGTCCCCCTGGCCCAGCTGCTGTACCAGCAGGTTCACTTTCAGATCCTGCAGCCCTTTCTCCCCCTTGAGGGCAGTGATCAGTGTTAAGGGCGATGCGGTAAGCATGGGCAAGCCCCCAGCACATCGCAGCGAGCTGCATCTCCCAGGGTTTGTCAGATTGGCAGCACACCTTTTCCAAACACTCCACCAGTTTATCAGGACTCTGCACTTGTTCAGGAGTGAAATCCCAAAGCACTGGGGGTGACCACTGACTCAGGCACTTGCCCATCTTCTCCCACACACCTTGCCATTTATAACTATCTGCCCCCGGGGCAGGTTTCCGGGTGGTGCTATTGTTGGAGAAGTACCGCATGGCCCAAAACAAGATCTGGCAGACACTCAGAAAGCACAGAGCCGCAAGCACACTGGCCTGGGTGCTCCAGGGATAGCTGAAACTCTCAAAAACCGAGAGGATCTCTTCCCCTGGCTCACCCATAGAGGGGGTGAGACCCCAAACAAAAGCCCAGGCAGCAAACAGGTACCGGTTCACCCCCACAAGCAGTGACACAAAGCCATTATAAGCAGACAGTAGCCAGTACAGCAAAATAAAACCCTTGACACATTTTCCACCAACAATAAACACCAGCACTAGGAGCACAGAGTGGATATGAGGATTAATCCAGCCCCACCACGCAAGCAAATTGATCAGCGTTGCAAACATTTCTTATCAAACAAATACAAATAAAACCAGAAAAAATTACATCTAACAGATTGCTCTAACACAGCTTCTCCTTTTGTCCTTATCTCAGCCCTCTCATGCCCCACATTGGGCGCCAAAAGTTGTTTAGTCCCTCCAGGGGTCTGAGACCACGCGGCCGCTGCCCCTCCCCCACAAAGGGAGTGAAATACAAAGCCCCGGGGCTGAGATAAGGAGAGGTTTAATACAACAGTGCAACAGCAACACAACAAACAACAACAGTAACAATAACAGTGATAACAATGAACAGAGCAAGATATGTATCGATACAGCAGTGAGAGGACCGGCTGTACAAACCCATGCGCTCACTTATACTTCCCGCCCTATGGCACCAGGACGTGAAGTGATGTCAGCATGGTATGTGAATAACCCGGCTAGAGCTTCCCCCCCCACTGCTGGCAAAACTTAACCCTATCCTAGCTAAACCAGGACACCTTCTGAGAAGAAAATCAGAGGGAAGTCATCCAGGTACCCATGTGGCAAAAAGAAAAGTGTGAAGAAATCTTAAATGTTGTCAAACAGGGAAGTTTCCTGGTGGTATGGGTAGCTGCACACCAAAAAGGAAATCACCCAGCCCACATTTGGAATAATCAAGTAGATTCATTAACCCATTTAGCTACAATGGCAGCAGAAGCTGATGGGGAAAAGTGGGAACATCTATTAGAGTGGTTACACATGAAACACGGTCACTCAGGGGCCAAAGATCTGTTTAGAGAAGCTGGTGGCAGGGGTTGGCCTGTGACTCAAAAACTGTGCAACACGATTATTTCTGCTTGTGGTCAATGTCGCACTCGATTAGAAAGACACCCCTTGCAAGAACCCCCTCTCCACTTTGGTCTCTGGGAGACTTGGCAGATTGATTATATAGGACCCTTTTAAAAATCAAATGGGAAGCAATACATTCTCATAGGGGTGGAAGTATTATCGGGGCTCACCCAGGCTGAGGCTGTTGCACGGGCAACTGGAGAAAATACAGTAAAAGGGTTGAAACTGTGGTTTAGTCACTTACCAAAACATCAGTCAATTCAATCAGACAATGGCAGCCACTTTACTGCCAGGGTGGTGCAGGAATGCACAAAAGGGGAAGGAATAAAATGGGTATTTCACACTCCCTACTACCCACAAGCTAATGGGATAGTAGAGAGGACAAATGGGCTTTGCTGTGTGTGCACCCACCACCCAAGATTACCGGACCTGAGACAACGCTGGATCCTCAGGTGGTGATCTGTATTTCTTTGACTCTCTTTCTCTCCTTTCTTTTTCTTTTCTTTCCTTTCTTTTCTTTCTTATAGTTTTATAAGACACCACATTGCTTATCCTTTTCAAAGTTTAAGCTGTTTCTAATGCAAGTAAAACATTTTAATCGGTCATTTGGTGTCGTTTCACCTTAATTTAACCCAAGGGGACCACAGAATCTTTATGACTCTCTGGGCTCCCAGTCCGGGTCGTAACACAGCATGAATATGTTAGTGCTTCTCAAAGGAAGCTTGGGCAAAATTTTCTCACACAGACAAAAAATGATGTATATGCTAGGACATTCTCAGCAGCGGCTGAATTCCAGGTGCATGGAAACTCTGTGGAAATAGTTGGAAGTTCCAAATGTTCTTTATGGAAGGATTGACAGAAATACAGCATAATTTTCTCCAAATATGACTCTTTGAAAGTCTCAGAAAAACACATCTCTAAGAAGGAAAACTCAGGCAGAAAATTAAGCAGTTTCTTCAACTATTCAGAGAGATTCTAATGTTAGAAACGTCCACAAGAATTTTTAAAAAATAAGGAGGAAAGAAGAACTGCTAAAACTTATAATTGCTAGTGAATGAGTACTTCATATACCACAAACTTTCAAACTTCAACCTTTTTTTTTGTGCTGCCATCAGCTAGATGACCTGCTCAGCCTGGTGGCGGAACTCAAAGAAGAGGTTGAAAGGTTAAGAAGTATTAGGGAGTGCAAAAGGGAAATTGATTGGTGGAGTAACACCCTAGCACCCCTAAAGCAACAGAAGCAAATAGAGGCTCCAAAAGAGGGAGCTGATCCCTCACCCTCTTGCTACCAGGCAGAAGGAAGGGACCTAAGAGATGGGGGAGGCTGGAAACAGGTCCCTGCTCAGGGAGGCAGGAAAATCCTCTCCCGACCTCCCTCACCCTCCATGGTGTCCCTTCACAATAGATTCGGGGCCCTGGAACTTTTGAATGAAGTAGAGAAGGACGAAGAAAATGAGTCAAAAAAGGAGGAAGACCAAGGTCCACCAAGGCCGGGTCGCTCTAGACCATTGTTGAGGTTTGAACTCAGCTGGCAGCCAGATGCCACGTGGCCAGTTGTTTACTTCCCTCCCCCCGCCCCTCCCTGGTGAAATAGGGGAGGGACAAAAAAGAAGAAAATTCGTAGGTTGAATAAAAAGAATTTACTAAATATAACAAGAGAACAACAGTAACAATAGTGAGTCCAAAAAGAAATGGATAAAATGCAGCAGTGGCTTACCGAACATGGAGACCGTCCCCACAGCAACACGAAACCGGACCGGAAACCCGAAAATGGCTAGCGCCAGAGAGAGCCCACCCACCTGTATCCCTGGGCATGACTTCACATGGTATGAAATACTCCAATGACTGATCAGGACCGGACCTCTAGCTGTGCTCCCTCTCAACCTAGGGAAAGTTAACTCTATCCTGGTCGAAACCAGGACAACCATGTATTAAAACCAATTCTAAAAAGAACCCCAGAAGAGCCATTGTAGTGGGTGACTCCATTCTGAGGGGTACCGAAGGCCCCATATGCAGACCAGACCCGCTTCATAGGGAAGTCTGCTGCCTCCCTGGGGCCCATGTCAAGGACCTCAAGGCAAAACTCCCCATTCTAGTGAGACCCAAGGACTACTACCCTTTCCTGGTTTTTCAGGTAGGTAGTGACGACATTACTAGGAGAAGTCCTAAAGCAATGAAGAGAGATTTCAGGTCCTTGGGGAAATTGGTTAAGGGGTCAGGGCCACAAATTGTGTTCTCCTCCATCCATTCAGTTGGGGGGATGGATGAAGAAGAATACAGGAGAACTCAACAGATGAACTTGTGGCTCCAAGACTGGTGTTACCATCAGGGCTTTGGATTTTTCAATCATGGGTTGGTATACAGGGCACCAGACCATTTGGCATTAGATGGAATGCACCTGTCCCAGAGGAGGAAGAGGATCTTGGGGCAGGAGTTAGCTGGGCTCATTGACAGAGCTTTAAACTAGATTTGAAGGGGGAAGGGGACAAAACACCAGCCCATCTGAAGTGCATGTATACCAATGCACACAGCATGGGTAACAAACAGGAGGAGCTTGAAGCCATGATGAAACAGGAAAATTATGATGTTGTGGCTATCACAGAAACATGGTGGGATGTCTCCCATGACTGGAGTGCGCCTGTTGATGGCTACAAGCTCTTTAGGAGGGACAGACAACGAAGGAGAGGGGGTGGGGTGGCGCTGTATGTTAGGGACTGTTATGATTGCTTTGAGCACAAGTGTAGTGAAGACAGGGTGGAGTGTCTTTGTGTATGAATCAGGGGGAAGGCCAACAGGGCAGATGTTGTAGTAGGAGTCTACTACAGGCCACCCACCCAGGACAGAGAGATGGATGAAATATTCTATAGGCATTTAGGAGAAATCTCACGATCGCTTGCCCTTGTTCTTGTGGGAGACTTTAACTTCCCAGACATCTGCTGGAAATACAACACAGCAGAGCGGGATCAGTCCCGGAGATTCCTGGAATGTGTGGGAGAGAGCTTCCTGACGCAGCTGGTGAGTGAACCGACCAGAGAAGGTACCCTGCTGGATCTCCTCTTTGTGAACAGAGAAGGACTGGTGGATGATGTGGCGGTTGGAGGCTGACTAGGGCACAGCGATCATGAAATAATAGAGTTCTCTATTCTTAGAGAGGCCAGGAGAGGGGGCAGCAGAACTGACATCCTGGACTTCCAAAGGGCTGACTGTGAGAGACGAGAAACCAGGCCTGCGAGAAACTAAGAAAAACAGCCTGAGAAAGCAAAAGTTGAGGCTGATTGAAGAAATGCCTCAAACACTCGCAAGACAAAACTATGAGTCACAGGGTGGATAGTGGGGAGGTCGAAGCTGATAAGGCTGCCCGAATAACACAAGATGCAGCTGGAGGAGGGAGTCCTGTGGAGACAGGACAGCCCTGCTCTGGTGCACCTGGACAAATTTCAAGGGCCATCTGTCCGGTGAATGACCTTTGCTTCATTATCCACGAAATGCATATTAAAGTTAACACCCCTCAATATGCTAACGAGGGCTAACATGATCATGCTAATTACATCATCCCATGAAACACCTTACCCCTCCCCGTACATGGGATATGTAGGTATGTGTGTCGACCTAGGGGACGGACCCAAGGAAAGTGGGTAAAATCAAGGGGGGGGAAGAAAGGGGGGGGCCCGGGAGAGTGCAGTGAAGCGAAGAAGACGGATGCCAGCAAAAAAGACGGCTGCCTCCTGTGCCTCCTGGAACCCTCGCCGGTGGGATCAGCGCAGAAACCCAGACCGGTGATCTGTATTTCCCCATTCCCTCTATCTCCCTCTTTTCCCTTTCCCATTAAGAAATGCAAGGCATATTGTATTGCTTGCCACAACTTGCTATATACTTAGCCAATTATCGTGTGTTCAATTAGTACATTGTGAGTAGTTAATAAATGTTTGGACTTGGAGACTTGTTGTCCGCTCCATTGGGGATTTGCGAACCTGAGTGACTTGTCTCCCTCATCTGAGTGGGACATGACACTGACTTTCACTTGTTTAGGCACCTACTTGACAAAATCCCTTGGGAGATGGTGCCAACGCGGAAGTCTCGGACACAACTTAGACGACCAATGTGATCGAGTTGATGCCACTTTATTAAAGGCTACACAGCAATTTATACTCTATCTCAAGCTTCACGCGCCGCTATCTTATTGCTAATAGGCTAAAGCTACTTGTTCACGTGCCCTTCTGCCCCCTATGATTGGTCCCAGTGTGGTGTCCACGCGCTGCTCTCCCCCCAGGTAGACCCCCTGTTTTCGACATTCCAACTTCTTTATCACTTGGCCAGGAATGTAGGTTCTCAGGCCGTCTCGGCCTTGTTTATGTCCTTGAACACAGCTGCAGCTTGCTGTTACAGTGAGGCCCCTTGGTCTGGATCACTCACAACATGTCCGTTGTTCTCCAGCGATGCCACAATTCCCCCTTTTTGTTTTTGAGCGATCCAGACTCCCCTGTGTTCCTGTGCTAAAAACATTGCACCGACAGTCCTCTGCAGGACACTTTGCAGAAGACCTATAAGGCAAGGCAACGTTGAGAGCACAGTCACTACAATCAAAAAGACTACTCCTACAGTTTTGACTAATGTTATCAACCCACCAGATAATCCCCAACCTTTAAACATCCTTGTCAGCCAGTCCAAGCCATCATCTTCTGTTAAGCGTTTGACTCCATCCTTCAATTGCTGAATGCTTTTAAAAACAGATTCTGAATGATCGGATAGATTCATACAACACATTCCTCCAAATTCAGCACAACCATGTCCTTGCGCTAGAAGCAAAAGTCAATCGCAGCTCTATTTTGTAACGTAGCATGTCTGACACTATCAACATGAGTTAAAAGACCACTTAAAGTCAAAGAAGTAGCATTAGTTTGTTTGCTAAGCCAAAACTGCAGTGGGTTCGGCCATGTATCCACAGGTATTTCTACCAAGCATGTAGAGAACGGATTTTCAGGGCTTGCGGTGGCGTTTGGTTGTGAGACCACCCATCCTTCACCCTGAGGCAGGTTCCAATAGAGGCCGAACACACCGAGCAGGAACCCAGCGAGAGCCGGCATCTGTGAAGACACAAACATAACCCTTGCTCCAAGTTAATATCTCATTCGGTTTCTGTTTCATCTTTCTTAACTTCCTTCTTCCAGGGTCGCACCCATCGACTCGGAACCCATCTAGTGCCGGTATCGGTAATAACGCAGGCATAGCCTCGACCCGTCATTGTTAGTTCTGCAGGTCCTTTCCACTCTCCTGTAGCAACATCTTTGTACTGAGCAAAAGCACCATCTCCACACCGGCTTATATCAGATTTCAGACCCATACTATGTATTACTACTGGTGGTTCCTCCCTATCACCTGTGAGCCGTAAGTAATTTAACACATACACCGCTTTTGCGAGTGGTTCTGCAGCAGCCAAGACCTCTCCCCCTTTTTGTTTTTGCAAAAGCGCTTTTAAAGTTTGATGCGCTCTCTCCACTATGGCTTGCCCCGTGGGGGAATGTGGTATAGCTGTGATGTGACGTGTACCCCAGAGTTGGCAAAAAAGAGCAAATTTTTGAGAGGTAGAGGCTGGTCCATTATCAGTTTCATGGGTCAATTGAACTAATTCCCCATATTCCCTGGCCCATTCCGCCCTACCGCGATGGTAACTTCTCACAGCTTAGTGCTTTTTCACAGTTCAGTGTTGCAGCTGTCCGCTGTTTTTGCCTGCCCCCTTGGCACAACTCAGCAGTTTGTTATCTGTCTTCCAAGGCCTGTTCTTCATCAAAGCCTAGCTATTGCTCAGAGGCTGTGTAAGGCTGACAGGCCAATGCCTCTCCCACATCTCCCCTTTCTTTGTTTTGCAGCTGCACCTGCAACACTTATTTCGAGACTTTATCAATTAAGGGTTAGGCAAACTTCAAAAAACACAGCATACTTAAAATAGTTCCACAGAAGGCTAGAAACAAAACAGCAGTTACAGTTACTAGTTAAAAGAGTAGGCTAATTTCACTACTTTGCGGGATATGACTAAATACTACAAAAATAAACAGTAAGGAAAATACAGAATAGCACACTTACTTAATGGGGTACTAACATTCAGATCCGCAATTGCTGGGGAACCCTGGATGCAGCGAGAATTTAGAGTGCCCTTCCTCACAAACCGGAAATCCTACGCGATGCGTCCATCCGTAGGTGAGGCATCCAACATCGCTGCAAGCAGGTCCAGCCTCATATATCTAATTCAGCAGGCCAAAATAACTGGCAATTTTCTTTGAGCGGAAACATCTGATTTCATCCTCCTGTTGGGTTCCACCCAGAGCCTGGCCAGCACTCAAGGGGGGAAACCAAGGGAGTTTCTAATAAGGTTAAACACTTGAGTTCCTAATTCTTAATATTGCTAAACAAAGGAAGTTGAAGACACACATTCTTATAGCATTTCATCCTTATTAATAACTACATTTTGTCTAAGCTACATCTTTCACTAGTGACTAGTAAGCCTATATGTTTCATCAAGGAGTTGCAATTACTGTTAGCATTTTCTCTTAAAAGAGTTGGCAACTGTAGTGTGATTAAGGACAGAGATAGTGTATTTTGTCCTATTGCAGCAGCAAGCATTACCCATCCATTCTGCTTAAATGATCAGTCGAAGAGATCGTGAACTGTTGGCACAGGGGCACCCACAGCACCCACAGCTGGCTCCTGAGTGTCCACCAAAAGCTGCCTCTCACGCCTCAGGTATTGTTACTATTACTGGAAACTGTGGGGATTCTAAAGGATTTCCTGCTGGCATGTGAGCAATCCTGCATACGAGCAAGACTGGCAAAGCCTCAGCTTTGGCAAGGATGTGACGAGATGACGACCCTGGAAAAATGAGGAAGAGCCCAGGAAGGTAAACAACTCCAGGGTGTTGGTCTGGGCAGAGAAGTTTGTACAATGTTGATGTGGCAGTTCTCAGCCAATCAGAAGAGAGCTTAAGGAGCATGTGCAAAGCTAACTGTCCAATCACAAAGAATTGTACCATGTGATTGTATCTTGTGATTCTTACCTGCATTACAAAAGGCTTGTCCACCATATTAAAGTTGGCATTGCTTAATCACTGTGTGATCATTTGCATGCGTTTAGCTCCCGCACAAATCTTCTGCACCTGGCGCCCAAACAGGGACCAAATCAAATTAGCACAAGTCCAGAGGGGACTCGGTGAGGTGCTTTCACGGGAAGGCCGGCCGAAATTAAGCCCGATGCTGCCCCGGTGTCTGAAGGTGAGAATCAGCGCGCTGTACCCTTAAGGAGCCGTGGGAAGCACAGCGTCTTAGTATAGGGAGCCGCGGGAGGCAGCGGCCGGGGAGGAATGGGGTCTACGCTTAGTAGAGACGAGCAAGCAGTAGTAAAACTCCTCCAACTAATCCTCTCTGTGAGAGGGATAAAATATGACAAGTCCGCGTTAGAAGGCTTATTAAAGTGGAGCCGAGAGAAGGGACTTATCCCCAGTGCAGGGCGTGTATTTGAAGCCGCTACCTGGGAAGCCACAGGGAAACAGCTATGGGACTCGGTCAGTGATGGAGGAAAGTCGGCAAGAGAAGTGAACAGCTACACTGGGCTATGGTTCATTAAGTCCCTGTTTTACTGTTACAAACTTGTCCCGTTTCTTGCCTTCTGTGTCAGGTACAGACAGTAGGGCCTGACAGGCTATTGACTGTGATAGCCGTAACACTTCATTAGAGAGATTGACCTGTAGATCTACTGCGGTGAAGGGCCCTGTACCCAATAGCATTTGTGCTTGGACAAGATGAAGGGGATCACCCTGTGGGCCCGGACGAACCTGCTCTTCATTAGCTAACTTCGACCATGCGCTTTCAAATAACATTTTCTGAGATGGAGTTAAAATAACTGCCGCTATTTGATCAATATCTTTTGGAATTAACAGCGATGACGAGAAGATATAGTGAATGATTTGTTTGGTCAATTGGTGATGAAGACCATTTTGGATTACTGAAGCCCTAGCCTTTTCAAGAAATTTCCAATCGAAGGGATCCCACTCACTGGCGTTAGTAACAGTATTAAAGGAAACTGGAAATGCTTGTACGGTTTCTGGGAGAAAAGACCCTTCTATTATAGCATCTTTAAGAACTCCTTTCCATCGGCGCGTAGCTACAGAGGCACTCTGCGCCTGTGAAGAAAAAAGATGCGAAGCTGCAGGGTGAGATGATGAGGGCGCAGTGGCAGGCACAGGAACTGCATACTCGAGTGATGGATCCGGAGGAGCAGATGGCTGTGGTCTCGTATTTGACGAAAAGGTATATGATTTCTGCTCCCTCTTCTCTGCCTGTGATACAGTTAAGTTATCAAGCTTGTCTACAATGTGCAGGAGTAAGGTTTCAATGTCTGCAGAGCCGGCTTGTGAGGCGGGGCTCTCTTCTCCCGAGGGGTTGTTCTGTGAGGGTGGGAGGGGCGGGCACAAGTCCTCTGTATCCCCACCCTCGCCTGGGTCCCGCCCACTACTGGCGTCTTTGGTCTGTTTCGGTTTCTCCTCAGTCGCTTTCCGGTTGGCATCACACACCCTTCCGGTGCTTCCCGCCCCTGATGACGCAGTTTTGAATTTAGGTCCCGCCACTCGCCGCGGCCCCGGCGGCACAAACATTAAGTCAAACGGATTTTTCAGCTCACCCAGCGCGGCGGGCGCTGCAAGCGGCATAGAGCCCCCCCTCCCTCATCGCTCCGGGGCGAGGGGGCTGAGGGGGGGGAAGGGGCCGGACCGTCCTTCCGGCCGTGGTCGGGGCAGGGCGGTAGCGGCGGCAGCGGCGCCGTGGCTGATATATCAAGATTAGGGGCCGGCCCGAGAGCTGCAGCGGCATACGCCGCAGCCGTACGCTCACTACTCATCTCCTGTAACGCCTCTCGGATTAATTTCCATAGCGCAGTGTAGCTGTTCACTTCTCTTGCCGACTTTCCTCCATCACTGACCGAGTCCCATAGCTGTTTCCCTGTGGCTTCCCAGGTAGCGGCTTCAAATACACGCCCTGTACTGGGGATAAGTCCCTTCTCTCGGCTCCACTTTAATAAGCCTTCTAACGCGGACTTGTCATATTTTATCCCTCTCACAGAGAGGATTAGTTGGAGGAGTTTTACTACTGCTTGCTCGTCTCTACTAAGCGTAGACCCCATTCCTCCCCGGCTGCCGCCTCTCGCGGCTCCTTAAGGGTACAGCGCGCTGATTCTCACCTTCAGACACCGGGGCAGCGTCTGGCTGAATTTCGACCGGCCTTCCCGCGATAATACTTCACCAAGTCCCTTTTGGACTTGTGCTAATTTGATTTGGTCCCTGTTCGGGCGCCAGACGCAGAAGATTGATGCGGGAGTTAAACGCATGCAAACCATCACACAGTGATTAAGCAATGCCTCTTTAATATGGTGGACAAGCCTTTTATCCTGAAGGTGAGAATCACAAGATACAATCACATGGTACAATTCTTTCTGATTTGACAGGTAGCTTTGCACATGCTCCTTAGGCTCTCTTCTGGTTGGATGAGGACTGCCACATCGACATTCTACAAACTTCTTTTCTGCCAAGACCAACACCCTGAAGCTGTTTACCTTCCTGGGTTCTTCCTCATTCTTCCAGGGTCAGTCCCTCGTCATATCCTTGCTCATATACAGGATTGCTCACACGTCCATTTTCTTGCAGGGACTCCTTCCGAATCCCCACAGATACCGGCACTAGATGGGATCCATCTTGCTGGGTGCGGCCTTGGAAAGGGGATGAAGTTTGTGATTCTAAGCCTTGTGATGGTTCTGACAGTGATTAATGCTCATCCAGCAAACGTAGTGTTTCCCCAACCAAACATATGGGTAACTATAGCTAAAGCAACAGGTCAAGAATCCTTCTGCCTTTCGATGGCTACTCCGTCGGACCCATTCAGAACATGCTTATTGAGATTCCCTCACTTTGACCCACAAGAATTCATTGGGTTTGTGTCAGACGATAGTTAGGAAAAACGAAATTTTCACAGGCCAATGACATTGCTCAAATTACCCAGGCAGGCACCAACACCACAACCTTTTGACAAGGTCAACTTATTATGAGCAAAGAATTGTTAAAAGGAGTAATCATTGTAATTATTGCGATTATTGTGCTTGCTATTATTTTGCCATGCTTAAATTTTCGCATTGGACAACCGTTACAGAAAAGCTTGCAAGGAGTTTGGATTGCTCAAAAACAAAAAGAGGGATCTGTGGAGATTCTAAAGGATTTCCTGCTGGGAAATCGGCATGTGAGCAATCCTGCATATGAGCAAGACTGGCAAAGCCTCAGCTTCGGCAAGGATGTGACGAGGGACTGACCCTGGAAGAATGAGGAAGAACCCAGGAAGGTAAACAGCTTCAGGGTGATGGCCTGGGCCGAGAAGAAGTTTGTACAATGTCGATGTGGCAGTTCTCATCCAACCAGAAGAGAGCTTAAGGAGCATGTGCAAAGCTAACTGTCCAATCACAAAGAATTGTACCATGTGATTGTATCCTGTGATTTTCACCTGCATTATAAAAGGCTTGTCCACCATATTAAATTAGGCATTGCTTAATCACTGTGTGATTATTTGTATGCATTTATCTCCCGCAGGAAACGCCATTGGTCCCAGCTCGTTAAACTGCCCCTCAATTATCGCATCCCGAGTAACTCCCCGCCATCGATGTGCCGGATTAGCATTACCACCCGCGCCTCCCAGTGCCCCCCTCCCATTTGAGCCGACGATGGCAGCGGCCCGGCCCGATCGCCACCGTTTCCCTCTGACCACCCCCCCCGCCACGTGTCGCGGAGGAAGGGGTTAAAAGGAAGAGGGGGAGGCGGCGGTGCCGTAGGGGTGGGCTGAGCCGCTTGCTGCATTCGGATTTCAAATTGCTCTAATTTTCTCGTTAGTTCTTGCAAGTGTGGATCTTGTAAACCATAACGAGATTGTTCCTGCACCGACCGGGGTGTCGGGGGCGAGGACGGGGGCAGGGCTGGGTCGGCGCCGTCCTCTAAAGAGGAAGCAGCGGCGGCGGCGGCGGCGGGGGGGTCGGGCGGGGGGCGGCGGGAGCGGGGCGGGGCCGTGCGCTCCGGTGATTGATCTTTTGGGCTTGAGGGGGGGGAGTCGAGCTGTAGTAAACCTGTTGACTTTTGCTCTTGCCTTCCCTGCCGCACGGGTGCTGCGCGTGCAGCGTCCCCGTCCCTCCTTTTAGGAGCCGCCTTGGGGAACAGGGATCCCGCGAACGTCCCAGCAGTGGCGGAATCCTGAGCGCCAGCGCGTTCGGCCTCTGCTGACCAGGCAGCGAAAGCGGAGGCGGGGGTCTGCCGTTCCGCTTTCAGTTCTGTCAGAGTGTCTAGGACCAATCTCCACACGGTGGAGAGTTTCCCACTGTCTTTAGAGCCTGAGCTAATGTCGTCCCACAGTGCTGCGCCCAAGTAGCTGCTTCAAAGGCTGCGCTCACTGAGGGGATTAGTCCGTGCTGCCGAGCCCACAACAGCACCCTCCTCAGGTTCCCCTGATAAGATAATCCTCTCTCAGAGAGTATATGTTGGAGGAGCTTAACCACTGCCGCTTCTTCTTTACCCAGCGCGGACCCCATCTCCTCCCCAGCCGCTCACCTGATCAGGGCGAGATTCCCGACGATCGCGCGCGCGTCTTCCCAGGCGCCGGGGCAGCGCCTGCTACGGCTGATACTGCCCCCTCTGGGCCGTCTTCTCTTGCTCGGGCGAGCACCGACGGGAGGGTCCCTACTCCCAGGGTACAAGCCCCACGTATTTTCGATGAGGCTCTTGTGGGTCCCTGTTCGGGCACCACTTGCTGACGCGGAAGTCCCGGACCCAACTTAGACGACCAATGTGATCGAGTTGATGCCACTTCATTAAAGGTTACACAGCAATTTATACTCTATCACAAGCTTCACGCGCCGCTATCTTATTGCTAATAGGCTAAAGCTACTTGTTCACGCGCCCCTTTGCCCCCTATGATTGGTCCCGGTGTGGTGTCCACGCGCTGCTCTCCCCCCAGGTAGACCCCCTGTTTTCGACATTCCAACATCTTTATCTCTTGGGCAGGAATGTAGGTTCTCAGGCCGTCTCGGCCTTGTTTATGTCCTTGAACACAGCTGCAGCTTGCTGTTACAGTGAGGCCCCTTGGTCTGGATCGCTCACAACATGTCCGTTGTTCTCCAGCGATGCCACAGGATGCAGCTGTCCCAGAGGGGGAAAAGGATTCTGGGGCAGGAGTTAGCAGGGCTTATTGACAGGGCTTTAAACTAGATATGAGGGGGGAGGGGGAGATAACTGGGCCTATTAGGAATAAGCTCAAGGGAAGCATGCCAAAGCTTGAAGGATGGTGGACTGGTGAGGGCTCTCCCTCTGCCATTTCATTTGAGAGAAGGGATAGATGTTTAGAAACCATGGAAGCACCTGAGAGGGGTCTGGTAGGGAATGGGGCCCACACTCACAAAAAGGTGTTGGATTCATTAGCTCATCTCAAGTGCATCTATACCAATGCATGCAGTAATGAGCAAGAAACAGGGGGAGCTTGAAGCCATGATCCAGCACGAGAACTATGACATAGCAGCCGTAACAGAAACGTGGTGGGATGCCTCACACGACTGGAGTGCTGCAATCGATGGCTACAAGCTCTTCAGGAGGGACAGACAGGGAAGGAGAGGTGGTGGAGTGGCCCTATATGTAAGAGAATGCTATGAGAGCTCAGAAATCAAGTATAGTGATAGCAGGGTTGAGAGTGTTTGGATTAGGTTAAGGGCCAATAAAGCAGATCTTGCTGTGGGAGTCTGCTATAGACCCCCCAACCAAAGCAGTGAGGTGGATGAAGCTTTCTATAAACAGTTGGGAGAAATCTCATGGTCACTTGCCGTTGTTCTTGTGGGGGACTTTAACCTCCCGGGTATCTGCTGGGATCACAACACAGCAGAGAGGGAACAATCCAGGAGGTTCCTGGAATGTGTGGAGGATAACTTCCTCACACAGCTGGTGAGTGAACCGACCAGGGAAGGTGCCCTCCTGGACCTGCTTCTTGTGAACAGGGAAGAGCTTGTGGGGGAGGTAAAGGTTGGAGGCTGTCTAGGGTGCAGTGATCATGAGATGATTGAGTTTTCCATCCTTGGAGAAACAAAGAGAGGGCTTAGTAAAACTGCCACCTCAGACTTCCGGAGGGCAAACTTTGACCTGTTCAAAAGACTGATTAACAAAATCCCTTGGGAGGCTGCCCTGAAGGATATGGGAGTCCAGGAAGGCTGGACATACTTCAAGAGAGGAGTCTTAAAGGCACAGGAGCAGGCTGTTCCCGTGTGCTGAAAAACAAGCAGGCAGGGAAGGAGACCGGCCTGGCTAAACAGGGACCTTTGGCTGGATCTCAAAACCAAAAGGAGAATCTATGACCTTTGGAAGAGGGGGCAGGTCTCTCATGAAGACCATAAATATGTAGTGAAGCTACACAGGGAGAACATTAGGAGAGCCAAAGCACAGCTAGAGCTCAACCTGGCTACAGCTGTTAAAGATAATAAAAAATGTTTCTATAAATTCATTAACAACAAAAGGAGGATTAGGGAAAATCTCCCTCCTTTATTGGATGCAGAGGGGAACATGGTAACAAAGGATGAGGAAAAGGCTGAGGTGCTCAACGCCTACTTTGCCTCAGTCTTTAGCAGTGGAACTGGCTGTTCCCTGGACACCCAGCCTCATGAGCTGGGAGATGGGGACGGGAAGCAGAATGAGGTCAGCACAATTAAAGAGGAAGTGGTCAGAGACCTGCTACACCACTTGGATGCACACAAGTCTGTGGGACCGGATGGGTTACACCCAAGGGTGCTGAAAGAGTTGGCAGATGTGCTCGCCAAGCCGCTTTCCACGATTTACCTGAAGTCATGGCTAACTGGGGAGGTCCCATTGGACTGGAGGGTGGCAAATGTGACAGCCATCTACAAGAAAAGCAGAAAGGAGGATCCAGGAAACTATAGACCTGTCAGTCTGACCTCAGTACCAGGGAAGGTCATGGAGCAGGTCATCTTGAGTGACATTACAAGTCATATAATGGACAACCAGGGGATCAGGCCTAGTCAGCATGGGTTTATGAAAGGCAGGTCCTGCCTGACAAACCTGATCTCCTTCTATGACAAAATGACCCGATTATTGGACGAGGGAAAGGCTGGCAATATTAGCTACCTGGATTTTCAAAAAGCATTTGACACAGTTCCCCATAGAATTCTCATAGAAAAACTGGCTGCCCATGGCCTGGATGAGCAAACGGTCTGCTGGGTCAAGCACTGGCTGGATGGACGGTCCCAGAGAGTGGTGGTCAATGGAGCTAAATCCAGCTGGCGGCCGGTCACAAGTGGTGTTCCTCAGGGCTCGGTGTTGGGACCATTTCTGTTCAACATCTTTATTGATGATCTTGATAAGGACATAGAGTGTATCATCAGTAAGTTCGCAGATGACACCAAGTTAAGCGGGAGTGTTGATCTGCATGAAGATAGGGAGGCTCTACAGAGAGACTTGGATAGATTGGATCGGTGGGCCAACATTAACGGGATGAGCTTCAACAAGGCCAAGTGCCAGGTCCTGCACTTGGGCCACAACAACCCCATGCATCGCTACAGGCTTGGGGAGGTGTGGCTGCAGAGCTGTCTGGAAGAGAAGGATCTGGGGGTTCTAATTGACAAGCAGCTGAACATGAGCCAGCAGTGTGCCCAGGTGGCCAAGAAAGCCAACAGCATCCTGGCTTGTATTAGAAATAGTGTGACCAGCAGAAGTAGGGAGGTGATAGTCCCCCTGTACTCTGCACTGGTGAGGCCACACCTGGAGTATTGTGTCCAGTTTTGGGCACCTCAATACAAGAGAGATCTCGAGGTGCTGGAGCGAGTGTAGAGGAGGGCAACGAAGCTGGTGAAGGGCCTGGAGAACAAATCCTATGAGGAGCGATTGAAGGAGCTGGGACTGTTTAGTTTGAGGAGGAGAAGGCTAAGGGGAGACCTCATCATTCTCTACAGCTACCTGAAAGGACATTGTAGAGAGGTTGGTGCTGGTCTCTTCTCACAGGTAATTAGTGACAGAACAAGAGGGAATGGCTTTAAACTCCAACAGGGGAGGTTTAGACTGGACATTAGGAAAAAAATTTTCACAGCAAGAGTGGTCAGACAGTGGAATAGGCTGCCCAGGGAGGTGGTGGAGTCACCATCCCTGGATGTGTTTAAGGGTCGTTTAGATGAGATGTTGGGGGATGTGGTGTAGGGGAGAACTTTGTAGAGTAGGGCTGATGGTTGGACTTGATGATCCCAAGGGTCTTTTCCAACCTGAATGATTCTGTGATTCTGTAAATACTACAAACAGGTAAGCACATACTTTCATATACTGGACAATTCATGTGCATAACTATTTGCAGTTTGAGGTCATTAGATGTCCAAGAGCATAAGTAAATGTGCTGACTTCTCTATTTCTCTTCACTTACTAAGGATATGTGTTTTTTTTTTATTTTTGAAGAACCATAGTGGTAAAAAGGTATTAAACTAGTTCTTCTTGAAAGGACACACCATGATTTTTCTTCTTCATTTGAACACGGTTTTATACTCATAACTAATTTCACACTCAAGATCTAACATAAGCCTAAATACATGTAACTGGAACGTAACTACTGCAAGCTGGAAGAAGACAACCTGCAAGATATGGTTTTCTTCCTATTGAATAGGTGTAAATTCTTTAAGATCTTAATTGCTGCCATGACATGATTCTGGTACAGAGGGTAAGAAAATAAATAAAGTATAAATAATAAATTTAGTATTAGCCTACAAGAAATCGAGAGGTGAGCTAGTTATAAAATGAGGACACATCAAAGAAACAACTCAAATGCTAAAATGATAACAAAATAATATTTACTTTCTTTTTAAACAGCTAAGATGTCATGCAGTAAGTCTCTGAGCTTATTGATTGTGGAGGATTCAATTAGTTTGGATTTATTAAAAAATATAGCATATTTCCTACTCAAACCACAGAATATTTTTTTTATAGAAAAAGTCTTCTGAAAGTGTCTAGATAAAACCCTTAATATGTAAGAGAGAAAAGGAATTTTTAAGGTGGTCCTTTAGGAAATTCTCACTTCTTCTTTTTAAAAAAAAAGAGCGCATGTGCCTCTTTCACGCAGCCAGCTGTGGCTGAGGAGAAGATGCATTGCTCTCCCTTGTAAGAGGACTGACAGAGCTCCTTAATGAGCTCTTGCAAAACTGCTGCCTTTTCCAGAGCTTCTGAAGGGGTTGCTGCTCCAAGTGCGAGTACAGCTGTGGACTGAGAGCATCTTGCTGCCTCCTGATGGCTGAGGTGGCTGCCTCTCCAAGCCCTCTGCCAGCAGGCTCATCAGGAGGACCTGACAACCATGTTGAGGGAGGCCACGAGCTTGCCCATGGCATTGTTGCACTAGTCATCTGCTGGCAGCAATGACTCAGTGCTTAGCCTTGCTCTCACCCCTTTTTTAAAACACTGAATTTTCTGGCTTGGTCCATCATGATCATTTTTAATGCTGAAAGCAGTGGGGTGGGCTGCAGGGGTTGTCTCTGTGAGGAGAGGCTGGGGCTGCCCAGTGCTGAACACAGACAGTTCCAGATGGTTCCAGATGGTTTCAACAGACCCACCCCTGGGCACAGCTGAGCCAATCAAAGAAGCTGGTGGCACCTCTGTAAGAAAGTATTTAAGGAAGAACAAAATGCTGCCCTGCCTCAGAAAGTGTGTCTGGGTGTGGGAAAAAAATGGAAGGATGGCAAGGAGGATTGTAAACATGCTCAAATGACTTGTAGCTGGGGCATAGACAAACATATATATATATCATACTAACTGTTGTATAGTCTTGTGTGCTTGACAAGTAGAACATCTGTGTTTGTCCTGGTTTAACCAGGATAGGGTTAAGTTTCCCCAGCAGTGGGGGGGAGCTCTAGCCGGGTTATTCAGATACCATGCGGACGTCACATCCTGGCAGGTCACATTTTCCTGGCGTGGGAGCGCGGTGCACTCGTGGTTTTGTACATCATGCTTCTCACTGCTGTATTTGGTAGCTATTTTGCTCTGTTCCTTGCTATCACTGTTACTGTTATTGTTATTGCTGTTGTTTGTTGTGTTGCTATTGCATTGTTGTATTAAACCTTTCCTTATCTCAGTCTTGGGGCTTTGTATTTCACTCCCTTTGTGGGGGAGGGGCAGCGGCCGTGTGGTCTCAGACCCCGGCAGAGGCTAAACCACTACAACTTTGGCGCCCAACGTGGGGCATGAGAGGGCTGAAATAAGGACAAAAGGAGAAGTGTGTTAGAGCAATCTGTTAGGTGTAATTTTTCTGTTTTACTTGTATTATTTGATAAGAAATGTTTGCAATACTGGGCAATTTGCTTGCGTGGTGGGGCTGGATTAATCCTCATCTCCAATCTGTGCTCCTAGTAGTGGCATTTATTGTCGGTGGAAAATGTGTCAAGGGCTGTATTTTGCTGTACTGGTTACTGTCTGCTTATAATGGGCTCGTTTCGCTGCTTGTGGGGGTGCACCGCTACCTGTTTGCTGCCTGGTCTTTTGTTTGGGGTCTCACCCCCTCTATGGGTGAGCCAGGGGAAGAGATTCTCTCGGTTTTTGAGAGTTTCAGCTATCCCTGGATCCTCCTGGCCACTGTGTTCGCGGCACAATGCTTTCTAAATGTCTGCCTGATCCTGTTTTGGGCCATGCGGTACTTCTCCAACAATAGCACCACGCGGAAACCTGCCCCGGGGGCAGATAGTTATAAATGGCAAGGTGTGTGGGAGAAGATGGGCAAGTGCCTGAGTCAGTGGTCACCCCCAATGCTTTGGGATCTCACTCCTGAACAAGTGCAGAGTCCTGATAAACTGGTGGAGTGTTTGGAAAAGGTGTGCTGCCAATCTGACAAACCCTGGGAAACACAAATCCTTGCGATGTGCTGGGGGCTTGCCCATGCTTACCGTGTCATCTTTAACACTGATCACTGCCCCCAAGGGGGCGAAAGAGCTGCAGGGTCTGAAAGTGAGCCTGCTGGTACAGCAGCTGGGCCAGGGGGACAGGCAGCGCCAGTACCGGTCGCCTCCACCAGCACAGCAGCTGAGCCAGAGGGACAAGCAGTGCCAGTATCAGTTGCCCCGATACGGAAAACCAAATATACCAAAAAATCCCCTCACAGTGCACAGGGTGATAACGAACCAGGCCCATCACGAGAGCAGGAGGAAGAGCCGGAGGTAACCATCCGATCTCTATCCCTCAGTGAGTTGCGAGATATGCGGAAGGATTACAGCCGCAGTCCAGGCAAGCAAATTTGCACCTGGCTGCTCCGGTGCTGGGATACTGGAGCTGCTGGTTTGGAATTGGAGGGGAGAGAGGCCAAGCAGGTTGGACATTTAGCCAAGCAGGCTGGTATTGACAAGGCAATAGGGAAACAGGCTCAAACCCTCAGCCTTTGGAGGCGACTCCTGCTCGCTGTGAGGGAGAGGTACCCCTACAACGATGATGCTCTATGTCGGTTAGGCAAGTGGACCGACATGGAGAAAGGCATCCAAAACCTCAGGGAAATGGCTGTGTTTGATATGATCTATGGTGATCTGAATGATGAGCAGTCACCAATGGATCCAGATCAGGCCCCTTGCACACAGCTGATGTGGCAGAAGTTCCTGCAAAGTGGACCAGAGGGACATTCCAAAGCATTAGCAGCAGCATCCTGGTGGCGAGACAATCAGACAGTGGATGAAGTGACTATGCAGCTCCGGCACTATGAGGGAAGTCTCCCTTCCTCCCAACATGCTTTGGTTTCAGCCGTAGAGGAACTGTCTCAGAGGCTCCAAAAAATGGAACAGGACATGTCCTATGTTCCGCCTGCACGGGCCGATGTCTCAGCCATTAGAAGCAGGCATTTCCCCACCCAAGAGAAGGGCGGTAGAAGGTACACACCACGGGGCACCCTGTGGTTCTTCCTCCGCGACAATGGGGAGAACATGAGAAGGTGGCATGGACAGCCCACTTCCGCCCTAGCTGCACGAGTACAGCAACTGAAAGGGAAGACCACCATGAAAGGGGAGTCTTCCAAGAGAGATGCAGCTCCAGTGTCTAGTCAGAAACCCCCCAGACAGAATAGAATGGCCAACACTATGCTTGACCCTCTTGAGGGGACCAGGAAGTCATTCCTGCAGGAGTCACTCTGAGATCAAGTGAGTGATGGTGAGCAGGATTAGAGGGGCCCTGCCTCCAGCCAGGTGGAGGAAAGGGATAATCGGATTTACTGGAAGGTGTGGATCCGATGGCCTGGCACATCAGAACCACAAGAATATAAGGCCTTGGTAGACACTGGCGCACAGTGCACCCTGATGCCATCAAGCCACAGTGGGGTTGAATCCATCTGCATCTCTGGAGTGACAGGGGGATCCCAACAGCTGACCCTATTAGAAGCTGAAGTAAGCTTAACTGGGAAGGACTGGCATAAGCACCCCATTGTGACTGGCCCAGATGCCCCGTGCATCCTAGGTATAGATTACCTCAGGAGAGGGTACTTTAAAGACTCAAAAGGGGGCCTTTGGTATAGCTGCCCTGGAGGAGGTTGAGCAATTGTCCACTTTACCCGGCCTCTCAGAGGACCCCTCGGTGGTGGGGTCGCTTAAGGTTGAAGAGCAGCGAGTGCCAATTGCCACCAAGACGGTGCGCCGGTGGCAGTACCGTACTAACCGAGATTCTCTAGTCCCCATCCATCAGCTGATCCGTCGACTAGAAAGCCAGAAGGTGATCAGCAAGACTCACTCACCTTTCAACAGCCCTATATGGCCAGTGAGAAAACCTAATGGTGAATGGAGACTGACCGTGGACTACCGTGGCCTGAATGAAGTTACGCCAGCGATGAGTGCTGCAGTGCCGGACATGCTAGAGCTCCAGTATGAGCTGGAGTCGAAGGCAGCCAAGTGGTACGCCACGATTGACATCGCTAACGCGTTCTTCTCCATCCCAATAGCACCAGAGTGCAGGCCACAGTTTGCGTTCACTTGGAGGGGTATCCAGTACACCTGGAATCGATTGCCCCAGGGGTGGAAACACAGCTCCACCATTTGCCATAGACTGGTCCATACTGCACTGGAGAAAGGTGGGGCTCCAGAACACCTGCACTTCATTGATGATATCATTGTATAGGGGGACACAGCTGAGGAAGTCTTTGAGAAAGGAAAGAAGGTAATTGAAATCCTCCTGAAGGCTGGTTTTGCCATCAAGCGACAGAAAGTTAAGGGGCCTGGAAGGGAGATTCAGTTCCTAGGAATAAAATGGCAAGATGGGCGTCGCCACATCCCAATGGAGGTGATAAACAAGATAACAGCCATGGCCCCACCAACCACCAAAAAGGAGACTCAGTCTTTCCTGGGCGCTGTGGGGTTCTGGAGGATGCACATCCCAAACTACAGCCTGATTGTGAGCCCTCTCTACCACGTAACCCGCAAGAAGAACGATTTTAAATGGGGCCCAGAGCAACAACAAGCCTTTGAACAAATTAAGCAGATTACCCAGGCAGTGGCCCTCGGGCCAGTCCGGACAGGGCAGGAGATTAAGAACGTGCTCTACACCGCAGCCGGGGAGAATGGCCCTTCCTGGAGCCTTTGGCAGAGAGCAGATGGGGAATCCCGAGGCCGACCTCTAGGCTTTTGGAGCTGGGGATACAAAGGCTCTGAAGCTAACTATACCCTGACTGAGAAGGAGATACTGGCAGCGTACGAAGGAATTCGAGCTGCCTCAGAAGTGGTCGGCACTGAGACACAGCTCCTCCTGGCACCTCGACTGCCGGTGCTGGGATGGATGTTCAAAGGAAAGGCTCCCTCCACACATCATGCAACAGATGCCACGCGGAGTAAATGGGTTGCGTTGATAACACAACGGGCTCGAATAGGGAACCGCGACCCCCCAGGATTAGTGGAAATGATCATGAACTGGCCAGAGAGCAAAGATTCTGGGATGTCACTAGAACAAGAGGTGAAACGTGCTGAGGAGGCCCCACCATATAACGAGCTGCCAGAGGAGGAGAAGCGATATGCCCTGTTCACTGATGGGTCTTGTCGCATTGTGGGAAAACATTGACGATGGAAGGCTGCGGTGTGGCATCCCACAGGACGAACCACTGAAGCTGTTGAGGGACAAGGTGAATCGAGCCAGTTCACAGAGGTGAAAGCCATCCAATTGGCTTTGGAGATTGCTGAGCGAGAAAAGTGGCCGAGGCTCTATCTCTACACTGACTCGTGGGTGGTGGCAAGTGCCCTGTGGATGTGGTTGCAGCAATGGAAACAGAACAACTGGCAACGCAAGGGCAAACCCATCTGGGCCACTGAAGTATGGCAGGACATTGCAGCCCGGGTGGAGAACCTCGTTATGAAGGTGCGCCATGTGGACGCCCATATACCCAAGAGTCGAGCCACTGATGAACATCAGCATAACCAGCAGGCGGACCAAGCTGCTAAGATCGAGGTGGCTCAGGTGGACTTGGACTGGCAGCGTAAAGGTGAACTGTTCATAGCCCGGTGGGCCCATGAGACCTCGGGCCACCAAGGCAGAGATGCAACATACAGGTGGGCTCGAGATCGAGGGGTGGACCTCACCATTGACACCATCGCAGAGATCATCCACGGATGTGAGATATGTGCTGCAATCAAACAAGCCAAATGGGTGAAGCCCCAGCAGAATGAAGATCGATGGATGAAATATAAATATGGAGAGGCCTGGCAGATCGACTACATCACACTGCCACAGACCCGCCGAGGCAAGCGCCACGTGCTCACAATGGTGGAAGCAACCACTGGATGGCTCGAAACTTATCCAGTGTCCCATGCCACCGCCCGAAATACCATCCTGGGCCTTGAAGAGCGAGTCCTGTGGCGACACGGCACCCCAGAGAGGATTGAGTCGGACAACGGGACTCACTTCCGAAATAACCTCATAGGTGCCTGTGCAGAAGAACACGGCATCGAGTGGGTCTACCACATCCCCTACCACGCACCAGCCTCTGGGAAGATCGAGCGCTACAATGGGCTGTTAAAAACTACATTGAGAGCAATGGGGGGTGGAACCTTCAAACACTGGGACACACATCTGACAAAGGCCACTTGGTTAGTGAACACAAGAGGATCTGCCAATCGAGCTGGCCCGGCTCAGTCAAAACTTCCACGTGTTGTGGACGGGGATAGAGTCCCTGTGGTGCGCATGAGGGACCTGCTGGGAAAAATGGTCTGGGTTAGTCCTGCGCCGGGCAAAGGCAAACCCATCCACGGGATTGTTTTTGCTCAAGGACCTGGGTGCACCTGGTGGGTGATGCAGAAGGATGGAGAGGGCCGATGCGTGCCACAAGGGGACTTGATTGTGGGTGAAAACACACCGTGAGTTATACTGTGCTTTTCTTAATTTTTTTTTCCTTTGTCAGTGCTAATTGCTAAGTGGCAGCTGGATGTGACGCACATGGTATAGAATAAAGGGGTGGATTATGTCCTGGTTTAACCAGGATAGGGTTAAGTTTCCCCAGCAGTGGGGGGGGAGCTCTAGCCGGGTTATTCAGATACCATGCGGACATCCCATCCTGGCAGGTCACATTTTCCTGGCGCGGGAGCGCGGTGCACTCGTGGTTTTGTACATCGTGCTTCTCACTGCTGTATTTGGTAGCTATTTTGCTCTGTTCATTGCTATCACTATTACTGTTATTGTTATTGCTGTTGTTTGTTGTGTTGCTATTGCATTGTTGTATGAAATCTTTCCTTATTTCAGTCTTGGGGCTTTGTATTTCACTCCCTTTGTGGGGGAGGGGCAGCGGCCGCGTGGTCTCAGACCCCGGCAGAGGCTAAACCACTACAGTGTTTAGATAACATAGGCCTGTGATTGACTCAGAGGCACCCTATTGAACATACTTGAGATTCCTGCCCTGCTGTGGGAAAGATCAAAGCAGAGTGGAAAACTATGCATGTGTGAATCCCTGATATACAGGCACAAACAGCAGGTTTGGTGATCCTCTAGCATGGATGGAGCTTCGCAGTGCCTGTGTCCCCACTTGTGTGCCTCTGTCCAGGTGCTGCTTTGGGGATCCCCCAACTGGCGAGGTAATGAAAATAAATTTACTCTTTGCATTTCATCCGTGGCTTTGAGGTTGTTCCTGTGTCCTGCCTGTGCCAGCTCACGCATTGGGGAAAATCTATGCATTTAGGAAAACAGTTTGTTTGGCTGTGGAACCACAAGAACTGGAACGGTTTAACCTTGAGGTCACTGCACAGTATCATTGCAGGGAATGTATCAGAAGTTTTAGATTTCCTTCTGTGACAAGTACAAGGATATATATTTTTATATTGTGTGGTTAATTAATATGTTGGTTTTGAAAATCAGATTTGGCCTTCCAGCTTGGACTTTTTTTTAATTTCTCAGAGTATGAGTTGTGCTCTTTATGGTACTTCCCATAAGGCAAACACATAAATTTGTACAAGAAAGCTTCCTAAGGTTTATATAGTTCCTATCAAGTAAGTGAATCCCCTATAAAAATTTAATGGGCTAACTGCATGTGATGGTTTAGCCCCTGCCGGGGTCTGAGACCACGCGGCCGCTGCCCCTCCCCCACAAAGGGAGTGAAATACAAAGCCCCAAGACTGAAATAAGGAAAGGTTTCATACAACAGTGCAATAGCAACACAACAAACCACAACAATAACAGTAATAGTGATAGCAATGAACAGAGCAAAATAGCTACCAAATACAGCAGTGAGAAGCACGATGTACAAAACCACGAGTGCACCGCGCTCCCGCGCCAGGAAAATGTGACCTGCCAGGATGTGACGTCCGCATGGTATCTGAATAACCCGGCTAGAGCTCCCCCCCACTGCTGGGGAAACTTAACCCTATCCTGGTTAAACCAGGACATAATCCACCCCTTTATTCTATACCATGCGCGTCACATCCAGCTGCCACTTAGCAATTAGCATTGACAAAGAAAAATTAACAAAAGCACAGTATAACTCACGGTGTGTTTTCACCCACAATCAAGTCCCCTTGTGGCACGCATCGGACCTCTCCATCCTTCTGCATCACCCACCAGGTGCACCCAGATCCTTGAGCAAAAACAATCCCGTGGATGGGTTTGCCTTTGCCCGGCGCAGGACTAACCCAGACCATTTTTCCCAGCAGGTCCCTCATGCACACCACAGGGACTCTATCCCCGTCCACAACACGTGGAAGTTTTGACTGAGCCGGGCCAGCTCGATTGGCAGATCCTCTTGTGTTCACTAACCAAGTGGCCTTTGTCAGATGCGTGTCCCAGTGTTTGAAGGTTCCACCCCCCATTGCTCTCAATGTAGTTTTTAACAGTCCATTGCAGCGCTTGATCTTCCCGGAGGCTGGTGCGTGGTAGGGGATGTGGTAGACCCACTCGATGCCGTGTTCTTCTGCCCAGGCATCTATGAGGTTATTTTGGAAGTGAGTCCCATTGTCCGACTCAATCCTCTCTGGGGTGCCGTGTCGCCACAGGACTCGCTCTTCAAGGCCCAGGATGGTATTTCGGGCGGTGGCGTGGGACACTGGATAAGTTTCGAGCCATCCAGTGGTTGCTTCCACCATTGTGAGCACGTGGCGCTTGCCTCGGCGGGTCTGTGGCAGTGTGATGTAGTTGATCTGCCAGGCCTCTCCATATTTATATTTCAGCCATCGATCTTCGTTCCGCTGGGGCTTTACCCATTTGGCTTGTTTGATCGCAGCACATGTCTCACATCTGTGGATGATCTCTGCGATGGTGTCAATGGTGATGTCCACCCCTCGATCTCGACCCCATCGGTATGTTGCATCTCTGCCTTGGTGGCCCGAGGTCTCATGGGCCCACCGGGCTATGAACAGTTCACCTTTATGCTGCCAGTCCAAGTCCACCTGAGCCACCTCAATCTTAGCAGCTTGGTCCGCCTGCTGGTTATGCTGATGTTCATCAGTGGCCCGACTCTTGGGTATATGGGCGTCCATGTGGCGCACCTTCACAACGAGATTCTCCACCCGGGCTGCAATGTCCTGCCATACTTCAGCGGCCCAGATGGGTCTGCCCTTGCGTTGCCAGTTGTTCTGTTTCCATTGCTGCAACCACATCCACAGGGCACTTGCCATCACCCACGAGTCAGTGTAGAGATAGAGCCTCGGCCACTTTTCTCGCTCAGCAATCTCCAAAGCCAATTGGGTGGCTTTCACCTCTGCGAACTGGCTCGATTCACCTTGTCCCTCAACAGCTTCAGTGGTTTCTTGTGTGGGATGCCACACTGCAGCCTTCCATCGTCGATGTTTTCCCACAATGCGGCAAGACCCATCAGTGAACAGGGCATATCGCTTCTCCTCCTCTGGCAGCTCGTTATATGGTGGGGCCTCCTCAGCACGTTTCACGTCTTGTTCTGGTGACATCCCAGCATCTTTGCTCTCTGGCCAGTTCATGATCATTTCCACTAATCCTGGGGGGTCGCGGTTCCCTATTTGAGCCCGTTGTGTTATCAACGCAACCCATTTACTCCACGTGGCATCTGTTGCATGATGTGTGGAGGGAGCCTTTCCTTTGAACATCCATCCCAGCACCGGCAGTCGAGGTGCCAGGAGGAGCTGTGTCTCAGTGCCGACCACTTCTGAGGCAGCTCGAATTCCTTCGTACGCTGCCAGTATCTCCTTCTCAGTCAGGGTATAGTTAGCTTCAGAGCCTTTGTATCCCCGGCTCCAAAAGCCTAGAGGTCGGCCTCGGGATTCCCCATCTGCTCTCTGCCAAAGGCTCCAGGAAGGGCCATTCTCCCCGGCTGCGGTGTAGAGCATGTTCTTAATCTCCTGCCCTGTCCGGACTGGCCCGAGAGCCACTGCCTGGGTAATCTCCTGCTTAATTTGTTCAAAGGCTTGTTGTTGCTCTGGGCCCCATTTAAAATCGTTCTTCTTGCGGGTTACGTGGTAGAGAGGGCTCACAATCAGGCTGTAGTTTGGGATGTGCATCCTCCAGAACCCCACAGTGCCCAGGAAAGACTGAGTCTCCTTTTTGGTGGTTGGTGGGGCCATGGCTGTTACCTTGTTTATCACCTCCATTGGGATGTGGCGACGCCTATCTTGCCATTTTATTCCTAGGAACTGAATCTCCCTTCCAGGCCCCTTAACTTTTTGTCGTTTGATGGCAAAACCAGCCTTCAGGAGGATTTCAATTACCTTCTTTCCTTTCTTAAAGACTTCCTCAGCTGTGTTCCCCCATACAATGATATCATCAATGAAGTGCAGGTGTTCTGGAGCCCCACCTTTCTCCAGTGCAGTATGGACCAGTCTATGGCAAATGGTGGAGCTGTGTTTCCACCCCTGGGGCAATCGATTCCAGGTGTACTGGATACCCCTCCAAGTGAACGCAAACTGTGGCCTGCACTCTGGTGCTATTGGGATGGAGAAAAACGCGTTAGCGATGTCAATCGTGGCGTACCACTTGGCTGCCTTCGACTCCAGCTCATACTGGAGCTCTAGCATGTCCGGCACTGCAGCACTCATCGCTGGCGTAACTTCATTCAGGCCACGGTAGTCCACGGTTAGTCTCCATTCGCCATTAGGTTTTCTCACTGGCCATATAGGGCTGTTGAAAGGTGAGTGAGTCTTGCTGATCACCTTCTGGCTTTCTAGTCGACGGATCAGCTGATGGATGGGGACCAGGGAATCTCGGTTAGTACGGTACTGCCGCCGGTGCACCGTCTTGGTGGCAATTGGCACTCGCTGCTCTTCAACCTTAAGCGACCCCACCACCGAGGGGTCCTCTGAGAGGCCGGGTAAGGTGGACAATTGCTCAACCTCCTCCAGGGCAGCTATACCAAAGGCCCACCGGTACCCTTTTGGGTCTTTAAAGTACCCTCTCCTGAGGTAGTCTATACCTAGGGGCATCTGGGCCAGTCACAATGGGGTGCTTATGCCAGTCCTTCCCAGTTAAGCTTACTTCAGCTTCTAATAGGGTCAGCTGTTGGGACCCCCCTGTCACTCCGGAGATGCAGATGGATTCAACCCCACTGTGGCTTGATGGCATCAGGGTGCACTGTGCGCCAGTGTCTACCAAGGCCTTATATTCTTGTGGTTCTGATGTGCCAGGCCATCGGATCCACACCTTCCAGTAAATCCGATTATCCCTTTCCTCCACCTGGCTGGAGGCAGGGCCCCTCTAATCCTGCTCACCATCACTTACTTGATCTAAGGGTGACTCCTGCAGGAATGACTTCCTGGTCCCCTCAAGAGGGTCAAGCATAGTGTTGGCCATTCTATTCTGTCTGGGGGGTTTCTGACTAGACACTGGAGCTGCATCTCTCTTGGAAGACTCCCCTTTTATGGTGGTCTTCCCTTTCAGTTGCTGTACTCGTGCAGCTAGGGCGGGAGTGGGCTGTCCATGCCACCTCCTCATGTTTTCCCCATGGTCGCGGAGGAAGAACCACAGGGTGCCCCGTGGTGTGTGTCTTCCACTGCCCTTCTCTTGGGTGGGGAAGCGCCTGCTTCTAATAGCTGAGACATCGGCCCGTGCAGGTGGAACGTAGGACATGTCCTGTTCCACTTTTTGGAGCCTCTGACACAGTTCCTCTACGGCTGAAACCCAGGCATGTTGGGAGGAAAGGAGACTTCCCTCATAGTGCCGGAGCTGCATAGTCACTTCATCTACTGTCTGGGTGTCTCGCCACCAGGATGCTGCTGCTAATGCTTTGGAATGTGCCTCTGGTCCACTTTGCAGGAACTTCCGCCACATCAGCTGTGTGCAAGGGGCCTGATCTGGATCCGTTGGTGACTGCTCATCATTCAGATCACCATAGATCATGTCAAACACAGCCATTTCCCTGAGGTTTTGGATGCCTTTCTCCATGTCGGTCCACTTGCCTAACCGACATAGAGCATCATCCTTGTAGGGGTACCTCTCCCTCACAGCGAGCAGGAGTCGCTTCCAAAGGCTGAGGGTTTGAGCCTGTTTCCCTATTGCCTTGTCAATACCAGCCTGCTTGGCTAAAGGTCCCAGCTGCTTGGCCTCTCTCCCCTCCAATTCCAAACCAGCAGCTCCACTATCCCAGCACCGGAGCAACCAGGTGCAAATTTGCCCGCCTGCAATGCGGCTGAAATCCTTCCGCATATCTCGCAACTCACTGAGGGATAGAGATCGGATGGTTACCTCCTGCTCTTCCTCCTGCTCTCGTGATGGGCCTGGTTCATTATCACCCTGTGCACTGTGAGGGGATTTTTTGGTGTATTTGGTTTTCCGTATTGGGGCGACTGATATTGGTACTGCTTGTCCCTCTGGCCCAGCTGCTGTGCTGGTGGAGGCGACTGGTACTGGCGCTGCCTGTCCCCCTGGCCCAGCTGCTGTACCAGCAGGCTCACTTTCAGACCCTGCAGCTCTTTCGCCCCCTTGGGGGCAGTGATCAGTGTTAAAGATGACACGGTAAGCATGGGCAAGCCCCCAGCACATCGCAAGGATTTGTGTTTCCCAGGGTTTGTCAGATTGGCAGCACACCTTTTCCAAACACTCCACCAGTTTATCAGGACTCTGCACTTGTTCGGCAGTGAAATCCCAAAGCATTGGGGGTGACCAGTGTCTCAGGCACTTGCCCATCTTTTCCCACACACCTTGCCATTTATAACTATCTGCCCCCGGGGCAGGTTTCCGGGTGGTGCTATTGTTGGAGAAGTACCGCATGGCCCAAAACAAGATCTGGCAGACATTCAGAAAGCACAGAGCCGCAAGCACACTGGCCTGGGTGCTCCAGGGATAGCTGAAACTCTCAAAAACCGAGAGGATCTCTTCCCCTGGCTCACCCATAGAGGGGGTGAGACCCCAAACAAAAGACCAGGCAGCAAACAGGTAGCGGTGCACCCCCACAAGCAGCGAAACGAGCCCATTATAAGCAGACAGTAACCAGTATAGCAAAATAAAGCCCTTGACACATTTTCCACCGACAATAAATGCCAGTACTAGGAGCACAGAGTGGAGATGAGGATTAATCCAGCCCCACCACGCAAGCAAATTGCCCAGTATTGCAAACATTTCTTATCAAACAATACAAGTAAAAACAGAAAAAAAAAAATTACACCTAACAGATGGCTCTAACACACCTTCTCCTTTTGTCCTTATCTCAGTCTTCTCCAGCCTCACGTTGGAGCGCCAAAGTTGTGGTGGTTTAGCCCCTGCCGGGGTCTGAGACCACGCGGCTGCTGCCCCTCCCCCACAAAGGGAGTGAAATACAAAGCCCCAAGACTGAGATAAGGAAAGGTTTAATACAACAGTGCAATAGCAACACAACAAACAACAGCAATAACAATAGTGATGGTAATGAACAGAGCAAAATAGCTACCAAATACAGCAGTTTGAAGCACGATGTACAAAACCACGAGTGCACCGCGCTCCCGCGCCAGGAAAATGTGACCTGCCAGGATGTGACATCCGCATGGTATCTGAATAACCCGGCTAGAGCTCCCCCCCACTGCTGGGGAAACTTAACCCTATCCTGGTTAAACCAGGACACTGCAGTAGAAAACAGGGTGGGAAGGGGAGGAGTTCTTCCCTATGGCATCTGTCAGGGTATTGTGGCCTGTTTTAACTTTCAGACTACGTATACTGGTCAGCTGATATATAACAGAATGTCTACATTTATATGGCTAAAATTAATATCAAACAGCACCTGACGAGATTTAAGGCTGAAAGCTAAATATTTAGTAAAGGTGGTTCAACCTGCTCTGTCCTGGTGGTTTGCATTGATTTTGAGCAGTTCTGTCTGAGATAGATATGTGGACAAGCAAGCTTAAGGGCCCAAATGTCTGGCTGTATGCAGGCCCAGGAAAAGGCACGCAACTGTGGGACACTGTGCAGTCTCTGAGCAGCAATGCCTTGTCCCCTCCTGGCCTTCCAGGAGGCCATGACCAAAGGAGAGGCAGCTGGATGGGACTGCACTGAAGGCTGCATTGGCTGCTCTAACCAGTCCATGATCTATGAGCCTGCATTGGGTTTGTGGGGTTTGTGTGTGTGGTGGAGTTTTGGTAGTGGGGGAGGGGATACAGAGGTGGCTCCTGTCAGAAGCTTCTAGAACCTCCCCTGGCTTCAAGTCAGACCCACCTCTGGCCAAGGAAAAGCTAATTAGCGATGGTGACTGTGCCTGTGATAATATATTTAAGAAGGGGAACCTGGGGAGGAGGAGTGGTTCTGAGAGAAATGCCTATGCAAACACCAAGGTCAGTTGAAGAAAGAAAGGAGGAAGAGGGGGAGGTGTGCCAGAGCAGAGACTCCCCTGCAGCCCATGGTGAGAGGGCAGGCTGTCCCCCTGCAGCCCATGGAGGTCCGTGGTGGAGCAGATGCCCACCTGCAGCCCGTGGAGGACCCCACGCTGGAGCAGGTGGCTGTGCCCAGAGAAGGCCGGGACTCTGAGGGAAGCCCGCGCTGGAGCAGTCTGTTGCTGGGACGACTGCACCGCACGGCAGGGACCCACACTGGAGCAGTTCATGAAGAGCTGCAGCCCATGGGAAGGACTCATGTGGGAGAAGTTCATGGAGGACTGTCTCCCGTGAGAGGGACACCATGCTGGAGCAGGGGAAAAGTGTGAAGAATCCTCCCCCTGAGGAGGAAGGAGCGGCAGAAACAATGGGTGATGAACTGACCGCAACCCCCATCCCCTGCCCCCAGCACCGCTGTGGGGGAGGAGGTAAAGAAATCAGGAGCAAAGCTGAGCCCAGGAAGAAGGGATGAGTGGGGGGAAGGTGTTTTTAAGATGTGGTTGTATTTCTCACTGTCCTACTCTGATTGGCAAATTAGTGGTGGTGGTGTTCAAATTAAATTGATGTTCTTTCTTCCCCAATTGAGTCTGTCTTTTGCCCATGACCATAACTGGTGAGTCATCCCTCTCTGTCCTTGTCTCAATCCCTGAGCCTTTTGTTATATTTTCTCCTCCCCATTCCTGAGGGAGAAGGAGTGAGTGAGCAGCTACATGGTGCTCAGTTTCCCTCTGGGCTTAAACCAGGACAGAGCTTGACCAACAGAAGACAAGGCAGAGTAGCTGAAAGGACAGAATGAGGTATATTTGGCTCCATCAGGAGGAGAGGGGAAATGGATTTTTCTTTGGACTGTGTGAAAGCAGTATGAGGGTGGACAGTGTCCTGGCTGCTGGTGGGGCAAGACAGTGGGCACCAACACTGGGCTATTACAGAGCTTGTTAAGGTCATTAGATGAGCAGGATCAAGAGTGTAAAAGTACACTGAAAAGGCAAATGAAATAATAAAACACAGAAGAAAATGGGAACAGAGATGGAGGAGAAAGGTAATATCCCAATCTGACTTCTCTATTTCACTGATTTGTAAGAAGGAAAACTGCAACCCCTTTACATAAATCTTAGACTATGCCAAACTATGCCAATAGAATTCAAATGTAAAGCCAAGTATTCAGAGTTAGGAAATGACAGGAATAAGGTTGCTTGTGTAATTTTAATTCAGCTGCTTTGTGTGTATGCATTATGCTCATTTAATATATCCCTTAGTCTGTTGAAACAGAAATCCTGTTAACTATCCTAACTGTTAGTACTCCCAAAATCTCGAGTCTCCCAGAAGATGGAGAGCACTCATGCCAACTTTAAAGTCATCCCTCAGCTAGAATTACACAGGTAATGTAGAAAGGAGGAGTTAGGTTCCCCTGGACAGAATTCAGCTACTATAACTATAATATCATCCTCCCCTTCCTTTCATTTCTCTTCCTCTTTTTCCACTTAAAACCTATTTCTATGGCTCTTCCTATAGCCTTTATAGTACAAGCCTTTTGTTCCAGGCAGGTAGAGCCTAAGTTTCCACTAGAAAATGCACCCTTTCCAAGTAATGCAATGCACAAGGCTTCTTAGAGGGAGGTTTTCCTTCACTGCAGATCGTCTTCTAAGCAGATCCATCCTATTTATTGAATGAGGTAGGAATTCTGTGCAAAAAATATCTACAGTCATGTAATTACTTTATCATAATGTATATACACAAAGAAGTTACAAAGTTTGCCTGTGCATCCTCAGCTGTGGAATTTCTAAACCTTGAGAGCCTAATGATACAACCTTTCAGGGCAATCTCTGAATATCCTTAAAAAATCTGAACCATAAAAGACAAATCCAACCCCGTGGCATCATATGGTCCCAGATGGGCCACCAGGAGGATGGAGTCATGTTGTTACTCGACTATTCAGAATAACCAGTACAATTTATGTGTGTATGCATTATGTTCATTTAATTAGTATGCTAATCAGCCGATAAGATGAACTTAAAAGGCAACAGAAAACTTTGCTATGTGTGCACCCACCACCCAAGATTACCGGACCTGAGACAACGCTGGATCCTCAGGTGGTGATCTGGATTTCTTTGACTCTCTTTCTCTCCTTTCTTTTTCTTTTCTTTCCTTTTTTTTCTTTCTTATAGTTTTATAAGACGCCACATTGCTTATCCTTTTCAAAGTTTAAGATGTTTCTACTGCAAGTAAAACATTTTAATCGGTCGTTTGGTGTCGTTTCACCTTAATTTAACCCAAGGGGATCACAGAACCTTTACGACTCTCTGGGCTCCCAGTCCGGGTTGTGACATTTTATTGATGTAGTCGGCAGGATTAGTCTGCAGGATCCCCTCGTTGATGTTAAAGTGACTGATGGGACCAGGCATTCACTGTAGCCCCTCTCTGAGAGGAGTCATACAAAAAGTAGGGGGACAGCCCTCTGAGGGCTGACAAGGGATTTGATTCCCATAGGTGTATACTTGTTACGATCTCCCTGGGAAGACCGATTGTAGGCTCATTATGATCTCCCTGGGAGATCCAATTGTGGATTGTACCCTTCTCCTGGAGAAATTAGAGAGCTATAATGCTCGACCTTATTCCCCTGGTATGACTTGGGCCCGTAACAATTGGCATGATCCGCAAGAGGTAGCGGACAGAATCTCTACTCTAGCTAAAGAATGAAGGTTCAAACTAGGAAAAGGAAAAGCAGTCTGTGCAGTTTTAGGAGCTGCTCTGCTGTCAGCAAAAGGGATAAATATGTGAGTGAAGTGCTAAGGCTTGGACCATAGGCCCAAGCCAGAGTTGACCTATAGATGAATCCTGTATATTTTATAACTGATAACCATTGTGCTAACAGGTGTTATACTAAATTATAACAAACCACCTACTCTGATGTAAAAGGTGGAAGTGTTGAAGCCTGAGCAACAGGCCCTGCACCGAAACTGTTAACTCAGTATGTAATCCCTAATGAAATATTCATGGAGGATGCAGCTACCTTGAATGTATCTTTCCGTTCCTTGTATGTGAATAGAACAACAGAGTCATGGAGGCAGGTGCCTGTCTCCAAGACCTGATGTGAGACCTTGTGCATAATCCAATCAGATAAGCAGAGAAATTCCCTTAGTTTCTTCCTTGAGCCCTGGCCAGGCTCTGGGGGGAACATAATGTGAAATTTAAACCAGATATTTCGGCTTGAAACACAGGTGCCAGCTATTCTGGCTTGCTGATTTTTAGCATATAAGGCTGGACCCGCTCACAGCGACTTTGGAAGCCTCACCTACGGGTGGATGCACCGCGTAGGATTTCCCACTTGCCGGGACAGGCTCTGCAAATCCTCGCTGTAACCGGGGCTCCCCAGCGACTGCGGGTCTGGATGTTGGTAACATATGCAAGTGGTGATGGATCTTTCTTAATCACTATTCTCTCTCTCAGGTAGTAATGATTTGATGCATTACCCTGTATTTCCCTATTTGTTTAAGTGCACTATTCTGTCTTTTCTTACTGTATGTTTTCTGTATTATTCTGTTATATTATTTAGTTATTTCTAGTAAAATACACCTGCTCTTTTCACTCTGGTGTCTGAGTTTAACTGGTATCCCTGATCAGCAAAACAGTGAGCCAGCAGGCAGAAGGGGAGGCAATAAAATCCATTCAAGATCTGGTGAAGGCTTTGCAGGAACATATAGAAAATGAGACAAAAAGCCTCTCCAATCAACTTGCTGCTGAGCGAGTGACTAACCAAAGGTTACATACCGCTTTAAATGAGGCTTTCGAGCGGGAGAAAATACTAAAGGAGCAATTAGATGAAACCTGCTCCCAAATTGTTGTAGGAAATATGGATGCAGATTCTGATGGGAGAAAAGAATCAAAATTGTTGCACCCTTTTAAAGATCTAGACCATTAAAAAGAAATATATTCCCTTGAGGGGGAAGGGGCTGTTATATGGTCATTGATTAAAACGGACTGTTGATGTGTCCTGGTTTCAGCAAGGATAGAGATAACTTTCCTTGGGCTGAGAGGGAGCACAGCTAGAGGGCCGGGCCCGGATCGGTCATTGGAGTATTCCATATCATGTGACGTCATGCTCAGCATATAAGGGGACACGTGCTCTCTCTCATATCGGTTTCGGTTTCAGTTTCCCGGCAGGTCAGCGGTAGGATTTCTGGTGCGGTTGGGATCGCTGCTGGTGGCAGACTTCGTACCGGTCGCCAGTTGGTGAGCAACTACTGTACATTACCCATTTGGACTTACTATTGTTACTGATGTTTTCTTACTATTATTAAACTTTTTTTATTCAACCTACGAATTTCTTTTTTTTGTCCCTCCCCTATTTCACTGTCGGGGGAGGCAGCGGGTCTGCCTCTAGTCTAACTGAAGAAGAATTTAACCTTGACGAGATTCTAGTGTATCCATGAGAGGTCGGAAAGTCCCGAGAAGTGTCATGGAAACAAGATTAGAGAACTAAGATAAGAGGAACTGTCCTGACGATTCAGGTGAGAAACTATCACCCAATCATGAACTGTTAGTTACTAAAGTAAACCAATCCTGTATGAACACCTACTTTGAAGAAGGTTATAAAAAGGCTTGTTAGAACAATAAAGGCGCTTTTGTAGCCATTTTGGTCATTTTACACAATCTGATGTTTGTCGTGTCCGTCTCTACTGTGACAAATGGTGACCTCGATGTGATTAGAGCGAAGTGATTAGAGCGACGTGATTAGAGCGACATGATTAGAGCGAAGTAATCATTTAAAGGAGAAGTATAACGGCGGCGGGAAGAGCCGCGGAGACGGAGCCCGGTGTAGCTGAGAGCAGAGGGAATCTGCTTGGTCTGGACCTGAACTTCAACACCTAAAAAGGTGAGCCACCAGGAACGGGACTGTAATTATGGGACAACAATTAACAAAAGAAGAGGAGATGATTTTGTCTACCTGGAAAGCCCTATTAAAAAGAAAAGGGGTTAAAACCTCAGAACAAAACCTGAAAAAGATTTTGATATGGAGTAAGATGCAAGGCTTTGAAGCCACAACAGTTACTGCATTCAGTGTGAGCGCATGGCAAGCAATAGGATTGAAACTATGGGATGAGGTTTCTAAAGGACAAAAAGAGGCATGCGAACTAGCCACCACCTGGCGCTTATTGAGTGAAACCTTAAAGGAATGGAAGATAGAGTGTGAGACCTCTGATGGGAAACTAACAGACATTCGACCTGAAGACAATGACGGGGAGGACTGTAACAAAGGGACAAATGCAGGGGATACCTTAGCCTCAGGAATAGCAGGCAGGAAACCCCTCACGGGCAAAAGCAGATCGCGCCCTCGCCCACCTCCTCCTACTCCTCCATTAAATATTTTGCGGGGCGATGAGGGCGGTGCAGCGGCAGCCCCTAGCGGCGCAGCAGCAGAAGGGCTGATTCCATCAGCCCCCCCCCGAGGAGGAAAATACGGCGGGTAACACAGAGCCAGAGAGCGAGAGCGAAAATGAAAGTGAGGGAGAAGAAGCTTTAACCACGGCTTTACAAACTCTACATATCACAAACCCATGGTGAAGAAAGCCCAGCCATGGACTCTCCCTTCATCCACAGTAACTGTAATTCCAAGGTCCCCTGATCGATTTTGGGAGGGAGTTAGAAAGTATGCTGCTGAGGCTGGCAACTGGGATCTGGTCGAACGCCTCAGCCCGTACTCTCCAACCCCAGCCTGTCCACAGTCTGTGGATGCAGCAAAGGAGGCTCATGGTGCATTCCCTGTTTATAAAGCTGTTGCAGACACAAATGAGCATGATGAGCACAATCCGATCAGTTGGAAGGTGGTACAGGATTTGCAAAATAAAGCACAGAAATTCGGAATCAATTCTCCTGAGGTCATGCAACTCATTCGAATAATTAACACAGATTTGTTGTGTCCATATGATGTTACACATCTTGCACAAGTGCTGTTTCAACCAGTACAATTACAAGTGTTTCAATCTACTTGGAGACAGATGACACGAGCAGCTGCACAAAATAACGCTCGACTGCCACAAGGCGATCCGAGGTTAGGACTCGGAGAAGACGCCTTGCTTGGTGAGGGACCATTTAGTAACCCTCAGCTGCAAACTACGTGGCCTCCGATTGTCCTTGAACAGGCACAACACATAGGAATTACAGCATTAAAGCAAACCATGGAAATGGCAGCTCCAAAACAGAAGTATATTGCTATCCGGCAAGGTCCTAGAGAACCCTTTTTGCAATTTGTAGAAAAAATATCTACTGCATTGGAAAAACAGGTAGAAGATGAAACGTTAAGACAAATGTTATGCAAACAGCTAACAAAGGATAATACTAATGAGGACTACCAAAAGATAATACAGTCTTTACCAGGAGATCCTTCTATTCCTGACATGGTGGCCGCATGTTCAAAGGTTGATACAGTGGAACATAAAATGGCGGCTTTAACTACTGCCATGAACATGCGAAATACAGGAAAATGCTTTGGATGTGGTAAAGACGGTCATATGAAAGTAAATTACCTGAACAGAAGGTCGGCAGGCAAACAACCCATAACTGTCCCACCAGGAACTAATTGCAATAAATGTGGGAAATTGGGACATTTCGCGAAACAATGTCGTTCCAAGTTTCATGCTAATAGGCAACCGATACAGGGAAACCACAAGAAGAGCGCGAGAGGGCGCACGAAGACAACAAATCCCCTCCAGACAGCAGGTCAAATCCCCTCTGTGAACAACTATCAGCCGCAAAAAATGGCTCAGCAGGGTTGGATGTATCCACTGCTGACACAATAACTATAGTTACAAAAGTCATTGTTAAGGTCCCTCTTGAGGCGAGGGGTCCCATAGGACGAGGACTGAGTACGTTACTTATAAGAAGATCAAGTAGCACCTTAAACAGATTAATCGTGCATGTGGGAGTCATTGATACTGACTTTACGGGTCAAATTTGTACATTAGTTTCGACCCTTTATCCACCTGTTACAATTCCAAAAGATACTCGTCTTGCTCAACTTGTTCCTTTTTTGAGTTGTGTCCCAAAAGCAGAACAGCGACTACGAGGCGATGGAAACTTTGGTTCTACAGGACCCCCTCAAATGTGCTGGTCTCAGACTGTCTCATCATCTCGACCACATATGACGTGCACGCTATCAAATCATGGACATTCACCGACTACAGTAAGGCTTGCGAGGCTCCTAGATATGGGCGCCGATGTAACTATTATTTCTAACTATCTGTGGCCATCCACCTGGCCAACAGAGAATGTGGACACAGGGGTAGTGGGGCTGGGAGGCTCCGCACGAGCAAGAACAGCAGCTACGACAATTCTGATCACCAATCCTGAGGGCCAACAAGCAGTCGTTAAACCATATGTGACAGCAGCTCCCCTCAATCTATGGGGGAGAAATTGCTTGTCACAGTGGGGGGTGAAGATTACTATGGATTTTTAATGGGGGCCACTGTGCTGCAGGGTGTTAGACAACCCACGCTTGTGTTAACCTGGTTAACGAATAGCCCTGTGTGGGTGGATCAGTGGCCCCTACCAACAGAGAAATTAAAGGCCCTGCAAGAATTGGTGGCAGAACAGCTAGCTGCTGGACACATTGAACCCTCTCAGAACCCCTGGAATACTCCAGTGTTTGTGATAAAAAAGAAATCAGGAAAATGGCGATTTTTGCATGACCTGCGACAGATCAATGCTGTCATGACCACGATGGGGGCTCTACAACCAGGCATACCTTCACCGGCCATAATCCCTAAAGATTGGGAAATCATTGTCATGGATCTCAAGGATTGTTTTTTTACAATACCATTAGCTTTTCAAGACAGAGAAAAATTTGCATTCTCTGTGCCTTCTGTCAATCATGCAGAACCCGCAAAAAAATATCAATGGAGAGTTCTGCCGCAGGGCATGAAAAATTCGCCGACGATTTGTCAATGGTTTGTGACACAAGCTTTGTCACCTGTAAGGGAAAGATTCCCTACCAGTTATTGTTACCATTACATGGATGACATCCTGTTAGCATCAAACAGCAAGGAGCAGTTGAATGACATGGAGAATGTGACTAGAAATTCATTACAACACTATAGATTAGTTATTGCCCCCAAAAAGGTGCAGAAAATAGAACCCTGGAAGTATTTAGAACTAACAGTCACAGCTAGGCAGGTAATGCCTCAACCTGTGAAACCTAACCTTGAAGTTAAAACCCTTAATGATGTACAAAAGTTAATGGGATCTCTGAATTGGATTAGACCCTATCTCGGACTGACCAATTCACAACTGCAACCTTTATTGGAATTATTAAAAAATTCCAATGATCCAACAGAACCCAGAGTATTAACTGAGGAAGCATTAAAGGTAATTCACATGGTGGAACAATCTATACACGAGAAATTTGTTTCTCGAATAGATCTGTCTCAGTTGGTGCAACTCTTTATACTAATTGACAAAACTGTACCATTTGGTGCTTTGGTGCAGTGGAATCCTGAGTGGGATGACCCATTGCACATTCTAGAATGAATGTTTCTGTCATTCCGACCACGAAAAACTGCTCCTGGACTGTTTGAGCTTATTGCTGATGTAATCATAAAAACCAGAAAACGATGTACAGAACTAACAGGGCGTGACCCAACTACGATTGTTTTACCTGGTCAAAACTGGTATTTTGAATGGTGCTTGACAAATAATTATGAACTACAGGCAACCATGGCGGGTTTTCAGGGACAGGTGTCATATCACCTGCCATCACACCCGCTACTGAAATTTACTCGAGAAATACCATTTAGTCAAAAAAATTTAAACCACCCAGAACCAGTGAACGGCCTTACTGTTTTTACAGATGGCTCAGGAAAAACAGATAAAGCAACAGTAATATGATATGAAAACGACAATTGGAACAACAGAGTAATACATCAAAAAGGTTCTCCACAAGTAGTGGAACTACGTGCAATGGCTGTTGTTTTTTCTGTTTTTCCTACTCCTGTAAATATTGTAACTGACTCAACATATATAGCTAACTTAGTTTCCCGACTAAACAAAGTGGTTTTGACCATGTCAGACAATCAATTGTTATTTGATGTACTTTTAGAACTCTGGAAAAGTATTCAACTACGGACAGAACCTTATTTTATCATACACATCCGTAGTCATACCACTTTACCAGGATTTTATACAGAAGGTAATGCCAGAGCAGATGCTCTTGTTTCCACTATGACTCTGAGTACTGTTCCTAACATAAAGCAACAAGCTGTATTATCACATCAATTTTTTCACCAAGGATATCGAACTTTACGACGACAGTTCGGCTTGTCTCATGCAGAAGCTCGGTCTACTGTAGCTGCCTACCCTAACTACCAAGGAACTCACACACCAGTGTATTTTGGTACTAATCCCAGAGGTATGCAGGCTTTACAGATTTGGCAAACTGATGTTACTCATATAAATGAATTTGACCGACAGAAGTATATTCATGTTCCCATTGATACTTATTCTCATACCTTAATAGCAACAGCACATAACGGGGAGACAGGAAAAGATGTAGTTCGACACTTCCAAAAGGCTTTCTCTATACTTGGGGTACCACACCAAATAAAAATGGACAATAACCCAGCATACGTTTCACAGAAGGTTCAAACATTTTTTAATTTGTGGGGTGTTACTCATGTTACAGGAATTCCCCATTCCCCGACAGGACAAGCAATTGTTGAGCGTACACATAATACGTTGAAGCGGCAGCTTCAAAAACAAAAAGGGGGAATGATTGGGGAACCACCACAGGCATGTTTAGATAAAGCAGTTTATGTTCTTAACTTTCTCCATTATGGGGATAATTCTTCTCTACCTCCTCTTTTTCAGCATTTTTCTTCTCTTTTTTCAAAACAGGATTTGCAAAAAGACATCAAAGTGCATGTTAGAGATCTAATTACTGACCAGTGGAGTGGACCATGTGAATTATTAACTTGGGGCAGGGGTTATGCTTGTGTCTCTACAGATGCCGGCCCTCACTGGGTTCCTGCTCGGTGTGTTCGGCCTGTGCTGGAACCTGCATCAGGGTGAAGGATGGGTAGTTCCACAACCCAAGCAGAATGTCTGGGTAACTTTGGCAAACATGACACATCAAGAAGCCTTGTGCCTTTCTACTGCAAACCTGGAAAATCCATTCTCCACCTGTTTGGTGGGAGTGCCAGTAGACACATGGCCAATCCCACAAACCCTTCAGGTTTTCTCTCCTTGCAACTCTCCAAAAAATTGCACAGATAATTGGGATGGTGTATATAGTTACCTTCCACAGGTTACACAAGAACCCCAAGAACTAGAGTTGCTAGGCTCTGTTATAATGGATGCTTGTGTGTTTTTTAATTACTCCTATAACACCACACGGAGAGGGCAAAATGTGAATGCAACTAATACTGCTTATTATAATTCAACCACTTGGTGCAATTATACTTCGACTAACATCTCACGATCTTTTGCTGTTCCTCTTGCATTACCTCCTGGTGTGTTTCTAATCTGTGGAGATCGTGCCTGGGGAGGCGTTCCATCTAAACTGAATGGAGGCCCGTGTAGCCTCGGACGCCTCACGTTATTAACACCAAATGTGTCAATGATTCTGAATATGACTCGAAAGCATAAACGAGTCCCAAGGACTGTTCATCAGTTTGAAAGTTCTTGTCAAGATAACGTTGAATTCTGGAATCCAGGCCAGATCATAACGGCCTCCATATTGGCACCAGGAGTTGGTGTTGCAAATGCCTTAACGACTTTGAATAAGTTGGGATGTTGGCTTAACAAACAGACTAACGCTACTTCTTTAGCATTGAGTGGCCTTTTAACTGATGTTGATATTGTTAGACATGCTACTTTACAGAACAGGGCTGCAATTGACTTTTTGCTTTTAGCGCAAGGACATGGATGTGAAGATTTTGAAGGAATGTGCTGCATGAATTTGTCTGACCACTCAGAATCTATTTTCAAAAGCATACAGCAGCTAAAGGATGGTGTCAAGCATTTAACAGAAGAAGATGGATTAGATTGGTCAACAAGGATGTTTAAAGGTTGGGGACTTTCTGGATGGTTGATATCTCTGGTCAAAACTGTGGGGGTCATGATCTTGGTAATTGTGACTGTGCTTTTGATGTTGCCATGTCTTGTCAGTCTTCTGCAAAGGGCCCTGCAGAAGACTGCTTCTGCAATATTTCTAGCACAAATACAAAAAGGGGGAATTGTCGGGGGAGGCAGCGGGTCTGCCTCTAGTCTAACTGAAGAAGAATTTAACCTTGACGAGATTCCAGTGTATCCATGAGAGGCCAGAAAGTCCCGAGAAGTGCCATGGAAACAAGATTAGAGAACTAAGATAAGAGGAACTGTCCTGACGATTCAGGCGAGAAACTATCACCCAATCATGAACTGTTAGTTACTAAAGTAAACCAATCCTGTATGAACACCTACTTTGAAGAAGGTTATAAAAAGGCTTGTTAGAACAATAAAGGCGCTTTTGTAGCCATTTTGGTCATTTTACACAATCTGATGTTTGTCGTGTCCGTCTCTACTGCGACATTTCACCAGGGAGGAAGGGGTGGGGGGAGCAAGCGACTGGCCATGTGGTGATTGGCTACCAGCCAAGTTCAAACCACAACAGTATTTTGGCACCCAATGTGGGGCCAGGGGTTTGAGACAATGACAGATCAGGTAATAATGTTTATTGCTTGGCTCCTTAAGATTTTATTGCCTCACTTGCCATATGTGTTTCCCATGCTGTTGCTCATTGTCCATGAGAATTGGGTTAAGATTTTGTTTTTGCTGTATTATCATCTATGACACGATGCAGTCATCGGTCCTGGGGCTATTTACAATTGTGTTTGAGAAATTCAGGAATTTCAAATATCTTTGGAATGTTGACATTAACATGGTCATCTTACTGCTAGGAGCCAGTGTGTTCCTGCATGTGGTTCAGGTTTTGTTCGGGGTTAAGCAACTATTTAAGAGTATCACCTGGAAATCTACCCCAAGGTTGGAGAATTATGAGTGGCTGGGGGTGTGGAGTAGCGTGGGCAAGTACCTACAACAGTGGGCACCTCTGGTGTATTGGAACTTCACTCCCGAACAGGTGCAGAATCCTGAAGAACTAGTAAAATATATGGAAAAAGTATGTCGTCACCCGGGTAATTCCAGAGAGGCACAGCTCACTGCAACATGCTGGGGCCTAGCCCACGCCTACCGAGTGCTATTAAACACTGTTCAGCACCCTCAAGGGGAAGAGAAGGGCTGTGGATCTGGTAACAAAGTAACAGAAACTGCAGCCACTATAACCCTGAGGACAGGCGCTGCAGCTGAACCAGAGAACGAACCCATGAGGGTGCCAGTTGCTCCCATACATAAGAAAAAATACACAAGAAAATCCCTGCACAGATTACAGGGTGACAATGAACCAGGCTCATCACGTGACCAGGAGGAGGAGGCAGAGCCAGTGATAGTCACCCGATCCTTATCCCTGAGTGAGTTGCGAGACATGCGAAAAGATTCCAGCCGCCATCCAGGTGAGCAACTCGTTACCTGGCTGCTCCGGTGCTGGGATAGTGGGGCCAGTAGCATGGAATTAGAGGGTAGGGAGGGCAGGCAGCTGGGATCCCTGTCTAGGGAAGGGGACATTGACAAAGCCATTGGAAAGAAAACACAAAATCTAAGTCTCTGGAGGTGACTTCTGTCAAGTGTGAGGTAGAGGTATCCCTTCAAGGAAGATTTTGTATGTCATCCAAGTAAGTGGACCACTATGGAGAGAGGCATTCAATACTTGAGGGAGCTAGCCGTGTGGGAGATGGTTAACTATGACCCAGATAATACGCGGCTATCCACAGATCCAGATGAAGTCCAATGCACCCATCCCACGTGGCGGAAGTTTGTACGGAGCACACCCTCATCATATGCCAATGCATTAGCTGTAATGCACTGGAGAGACGAAGAGGGACCAACAGTGGTTGAATTAGTTCGCCGACTACAACAGTATGAAGAAAGTCTCTCTTCCCCCCTTGTCACGGCTCTGGAGAAATTATCTCAATAATTCCAGCAATTTAAAGAGGACATGTCCTACTCCCCACCTGCACGGACTAGGATCTCGACTATTAGGAGCAGTCATTTCTCTACTCGAGAGAACCGGTATACACCACGGGGGAACCTGTGGCATCACCTGCGTGACCACGGAGAAGACATGAGGAAATGGGATGGAAAACCCACCTACCTCCTAGAAGAGCAGGTATGTGAGTTGGAAGGAAGAACAACTACAAATTGGGGTTCTTCCAGGAGAAATGCTGCTCCGGTTTCCAGTAATCAAGTGCCCAAACAGAGCAGAAAGGTTGACTTTGCTCCTGATCCTATGAGAAGAACTTCTGATTTGTATTCACAAGAAGTGAGTGATCAAGATGAGGCTGAAACCCGTGCACACCACACTAACCCATTTGTCGTTAGCGGGTATTATGACCAACATTAGAGGGGCCCTGCCTCCAGCCAGGCGGAGGACAGGGACAATCGAGTTTATTGGACCATGTGGATTTGATGGCCTGGCACATCTGACTCCCAGCAGTATAAGGCTCTAGTGGACACTGGTGCTCAATGCACCGTAATGCCGTCAAGTTTTAAAGGGGCAGAAGTCATTTGTATTTCAGGAGTGACAGGGGGGTCTCAACAGCTGACTGTGTTGGAGGCCGAGGTGAGCCTAAGTGGAAAAGAGTGGGAAAAACACCCCATTGTGACTGGCCCAGACGCTCCATGTATTCTTGGCATAGATTATCTCAGGAGAGGGTACTTCAAGGACCCAAAAGTGTATCGGTGGGCTTTTGGTATAGCTGCCTTGGAAACAGAAGGAATTAAACAGCTGTCTGTGTTGCCTGGTCTCTCAGAGGATCCTTCTGTTGTGGGACTGCTGAGGGTCGAAGAACAACGGGTGCCAATTGCCACTACAACAGTGCACCGACGGCAATACCGCACCAATCGAGACTCTGTAATCCCTATCCATAAACTGATTCGTCAGCTAGAGACTCAAGGAGTCATCAGCAAGACGTACTCCCGCTTTAACAGCCTCATATGAACAGTGCAAAAGTCTAATGGAGAGCGGAGACTGACAGTAGATTATCATGGCCTGAATGAAGTCACGCCACTGCTGAGTGCTGCCATGCCAGAGATGCTAGAACTTCAGTATGAACTAGAGTCGAAGGCAGCCAAGTGGTACGCCACGACTGATATTGCCAACGCATTTTTCTCCATCCCTCTGGCAGCAGAATGCAGGCCGCAGTTTGCTTTTACCTGGAGGGGTGTCCAATACACCTGGATTCGACTGCCCCAGGGGTGGAAACACAGCCCCACCATTTGCCATGGACTGATCAATGCTGCACTGGAACAGGGTGAAGCCCCGGAACGCTTACAGTAGATTGATGACATCATTATATGGGGTAATAGAGCAGAAGAAGTTTTTGAGAAAGGGGAGAAAATAATCCAAATCCTTCTGAGAGCCAGGTTTGCCATAAAGCGTGGTAAGGTCAAGGGACCTGCACAAGAGATTCAGTTTTTAGGAGTAAAGTGGCAAGATGAACATCGTCAGATTCCAATGGAGGTGATTAATAAAATAACAGCTGTGTCCCCACTGACTAACAGAAAGGAAACACAAGCTTTCTTGGGTGTTGTGGGTTTCTGGAGACTGCACATTCCAAATTACAGTCAGATTGTCAGCCCTCTCTCTGAAGTGACCCAGAAAAAGAGTGATTTTATATGGGGCCCAGAGCAACGACAAGCTTTTGAACAAATTAAACAGGCAATAGTTCATGCAGTAGCCATTGAGCCAGTTCAGACAGGACAAGATATTAATAATGTGCTCTACACTGCAGCCGGGAAGAATGGCCCTACCTGGAGTCTCTGGCAGAGAGCACCAGGGGAGACTCAGGGTCGACCCCTGGGGTTTTGGAGTCGGGGATACAGAGGATCCGAGGACCTCTATACTCCAACTGAAAAGGAGATATTGGCAGCATACAAAGGGGTCTGAGCTGCCTCAGATGTGATTGGGACTGAAGCACAGCTCCTCCTGGCTCCCCGACTGCCAGTGCTGGGCTGGATGTTCAAAGGGAGTGTCCCCTCTACACACCATGCAGCCGATGCCACGTGGAGTAAATGGGTTGCATTAATCACACAATGAACTCGAATAGGGAGCCCCAGCCATCCAGGAACACTGAAAGTGATCACAAATTGGCCACAAGGCAAAGAGTTCAGAATGGCGCCAGAGGAAGAGGTGACGTGTGCTGAAGAGGCCCCACCATATAATAAACTAATGGAAAATGAGAAGCGATGTGCCCTGTTTACTGACGGGTCCTGTCGCATTGTGGGGAAACATCGAAGGTGGAAGGCAGCTGTGTGGAGCCCCACACGACGGGTCGCTGAAGCTGCTGAAGGAGAAGGTGAATCGAGTCAGTTCGTAGAGGTGAAAGCCATCCAGCTGGCCTTGAACATCAGTGAGTGAGAAAGGTGGCCAGTGCTCTACCTCTATACTGACTCATGGATGGTGGCAAATGCCCTGTGGGGGTGGTTACAGCAGTGGGAACGGAGCAACTGGCAGCACAGAGGCAAACCCATCTGGGCTGCTAAATTTTGCAAGATATTGCTTCTCGGGTAGACAATCTCATTGTGACCCCCTTAAAACTCCATTTATATTTCTTGTAGACACAGGTGCTCAGATCTCAGGGCTCTGAGCTGATATCGCTGATCACAGTGGCATTCTCCCTGACAAACAACAGATCTGGATTACAGATGTTTTCGGGGACTCTAAGCCACAGCCAACTGCTCGGGTGAAATGCTGGTTACCTGGGAATGAAACTGCAACAGAGGCTATTATGATCCTGGGAAATTTCCCCACAAATATCCTGGGACTTGACCTATTAAAAGGACAAGCCTGGGTGGATTCAAAAGGAAAGGAATAGAAATTTGTCTTCCTAACTGCCTGTGTAAGACTTTTACAGCAAGCGCCTGCGCTTCCTCCTTCTAAAATTGTTAATATGTGAAACCCTATGCCTTACCGTTAGGGGCCAGGGAGGGGATCACTCCGGTAATAGCAGAGCTGCGGGAGCAAGGGATAATTATCCCAGCTCACTCACGTTATAACTCCCCAGTGTGGCCAGTCCATAAACCTAATGGGAAGTGGCAATTAACAATTGATTATTGATGATTAAATGCCAATACAGGTCCTCTAACAGCTGCAGTGCTCAACATAGCCAAAATGATTGCAACCATACAGGAACAAGCCCACCAGAATTTAACAACTACTGATGTAAAAGACATGTTTTTCATGGTTCCCTTGCAGGAAGCAGACAGAGATCATACTTTTACAAGCCTTCCTCAGGGATACCACCATTCACCAACCATTGCCCACTATGCACTGGCACAGGATCTCTCCTGTGTTGTCCCAAAGGAGGGAATTAAGGTATACCTTATATATTGATGATGTATTAATTGGAGGCCCTGATACCGAAGTAGTGGGACAGACCCAAATGAATATAATCACTCATCTGGAGGGCTTAGGACTCCAAATTCCAGCAGAAAAGGTACAACTCCCGTCTTTGGAAATAAGGTTCCTAGGTATCTGGTGGCATGGAGGAACAGTGTGTATTCCCCCTGAAACTTTAACTACCCTCGAAGAGGTAAAAATACCTGGAAATAAGAAGGAGCTGCAACATGCCCTAGGCTTACTGGTATTTTGGAGGAAACATATCCCAGATTTTTCCATCATAGTTCACCCCTTATATGATTTGACTTACAAATGGCTATTTGGGACTGGACTCCTGTCCATGAAGAAGCCTTAAAGCTGTTACTTTTGAGGCTGGGGTATACCACACCTTAGGGCCAATACACCCAACAGATCCACTCCATATTGAGTGGGGCTTTGCAATCCATGGGCTATCTGTACATATGTGGAAATGTGGGCTGGAGTGTCTGATTTGTCGCATAGGGGTTTATTCACAAAATTTTAAAGGTGCAGAAAAATGTTTTTCAATTTGGGAGAAGGGTCTTTTGTGGTTAGCCTGGCCTTACAGGAAGCCAAAAAGACCATAAAGCAACAACCAGTTATTTTGAGAGGGCCTTTCAAGGTCCTGAAACCAGTATTAGCCAGGACCCCACCCCCTGCAGGGGTGGCACAGCAAGAAACATTCAGGAAGTGGTATGCACAATTAGATCACTATTGTCACGCAAGCAAGATAGAAGAAGGAGCTCCCAAGGTACTTCAGATACAGGAGCCACCTGATAAGCAATCTGATCAGGAAACCCCACCTTCCCTTATAAAGCCAGCTCCTCCATACTAACCTCACCTGAGAAACGTGTGGTTTAGTGACACATCCACAAAAAGAGAAGGGAAGGTATGGAAATACCAGGCAGTAGCCTTACATATTGACTCAGGGGAGCGGGTTGTAACAGAAGGGGAGGGAAGCACTCAGGTAGGGGAATTGGTTGTGGTTTGGAGTGTGATAAAAAAGGAAGGTGAGAGCAAAGAGCCAGTGTTTATTTATACAGATTCCTATGCTGTATTTAAATGCTGTATGGAGTGGCTCCCCTTCTGTGGTTGTTTAGTCCCTGCTGGGGTCTGAGACCACGCGGCCGCTGCCCCTCCCCCACAAAGGGAGTGAAATACAAAGCCCCGGGGCTGAGATAAGGAAAGGTTTAATACAACAGTGCAACAGCAACACAACAAACAACAACAATAACAATAACAGTAATAACAATGAACAGAGCAAAATATGTACCAATACAGCAGTGAGAGGACCGGCTGTACAAACCCACGCGCTCACCGATTCTTCCCGCGCTATGGCGCCAGGATGTGACGTCCGCATGGTATATGAATAACCCGGCTAGAGCTTCCCCCCACTGATGGGGAAACTTAACCCTATCCTGGCTAAACCAGGACATAATCCACCCCTTTATTCTATACCATCTGCGTCACATCCAGCTGCCACTTAGCAATTAGCATTGACAAACTAAAAATTAACAAAAGCACAGTATAACTCACGGTGTGTTTTCACCCACAATCAAGTCGCCTTGTGGTACGTATCAGACCTCTCCATTCTTCTGCATCACCCACCAGGTGCACCCAGATCCTTGAGCAAAAACAATCCCGTGGATGGGTTTGCCTTTGCCCGGCGCAGGACTAACCCAGACCATTTTTCCCAGCAGGTCCCTCATGCGCACCACAGGGACTCTATCCCCGTCCACAACACGTGGAAGTTTTGACTGAGCCGGGCCAGCTCGATTGGCAGATCCTCTTGTGTTCACTAACCAAGTGGCCTTTGTCAGATGTGTGTCCCAGTGTTTGAAGGTTCCACCCCCCATTGCTCTCAATGTAGTTTTTAACAGCCCATTGTAGCGCTCGATCTTCCCAGAGGCTGGTGCGTGGTAGGGGATGTGGTAGACCCACTCGATGCCGTGTTCTTCTGCCCAGGCATCTATGAGGTTATTTCGGAAGTGAGTCCCATTGTCTGACTCAATCCTCTCTGGGGTGCCGTGTCGCCACAGGACTCGGCCTTCAAGGCCCAGGATGGTATTCCGGGCGGTGGCGTGGGACACTGGATAAGTTTTGAGCCATCCAGTGGTTGCTTCCACCATTGTGAGCACGTGGCGCTTGCCTCGGCGGGTCTGTGGCAGTGTGATGTAGTTGATCTGCCAGGCCTCTCCATATTTATATTTCATCCATCGATCTTCATTCCTCTGGGGCTTCACCCATTTGGCTTGTTTGATTGCAGCACACGTCTCACATCCGTGGATGATCTCTGCGATGGTGTCAATGGTGAGGTCCACCCCTCGATCTCGAGCCCACCTGTATGTTGCATCTCTGCCTTGGTGGCCCGAGGTCTCATAGGCCCACTGGGCTATGAACAGTTCACCTTTATGCTGCCAGTCCAAGTCCACCTGAGCCACTTCGATCTTAGCAGCTTGGTCCGCCTGCTGGTTGTGTTGATGTTCATCAGTGGCCCGACTCTTGGTTATATGGGCGTCCACATGGCACACCTTCACAACGAGGTTCTCCACCCGGGCTGCAATGTCCTGCCATACTTCAGCGGCCCAGACGGGTCTGCCCTTGCGTTGTCAGTTGTTCTGCTTCCATTGCTGCAACCACATCCACAGGGCACTTGCCACCACCCACGAGTCAGTGTAGAGATAGAGCCTCGGCCACTTTTCTCGCTCAGCAATCTCCAAAGCCAATTGGATGGCTTTCACCTCTGCGAACTGGCTCGATTCACCTTGTCCCTCAACAGCTTCAGTGGTTTCTCGTGTGGGATGCCACACCGCAGCCTTCCATCGTCGATGTTTTCCCACAATGCGGCAAGACCCATCAGTGAACAGGGCATATCGCTTCTCCTCCTCTGGCAGCTCGTTATATGGTGGGGCCTCCTCAGCACGTTTCACCTCTTGTTCTAGTGACATCCCAGAATCTTTGCTCTCTGGCCAGTTCATGATCATTTCCACTAATGGTCGAGGTTCCCTATTCGAGCCCGTTGTGTTATCAATGCAACCCATTTACTCCACGTGGCATCTGTTGCATGATGTGTGGAGGGAGCCTTTCCTTTGAACATCCATCCCAGCACCGGCAGTCGAGGTGCCAGGAGGAGCTGTGTCTCAGTGCCGACCACTTCTGAGGCAGCTCGAATTCCTTCATACGCTGCCAGTATCTCCTTCTCAGTCAGGGTATAGTTAGCTTCAGAGCCTTTGTATCCCCGGCTCCAAAAGCCTAGAGGTCGGCCTCGGGATTCCCCAGGTGCTCTCTGCCAAAGGCTCCAGGAAGGGCCATTCTCCCCGGCTGCGGTGTAGAGCACGTTCTTAATCTCCTGCCCTGTCCGGACTGGCCTGAGAGCCACTGCCTGGGTAATCTCCTGCTTAATTTGTTCAAAGGCTTGTTGTTGCTCTGGGCCCCATTTAAAATCGTTCTTCTTGCGGGTTACGTGGTAGAGAGGGCTCACAATCAGGCTGTAGTTTGGGATGTGCATCCTCCAGAACCCCACAGCACCCAGGAAGGACTGAGTCTCCTTTTCGGGGGTTGGTGGGGCCATGGCTGTTATCTTGTTTATCACCTCCATTGGGATGTGGCGACGCCCATCTTGCCATTTTATTCCTAGGAACTGAATCTCCCTTCCAGGCCCCTTAACTTTCTGTCGCTTGATGGCAAAACCAGCCTTCAGGAGGATTTCAATTACCTTCTTTCCTTTCTCAAAGACTTCCTCAGCTGTGTCCCCCCATACAATGATATCATCAATGAAGTGCAGGTGTTCTGGAGCCCCACCTTTCTCCAGTGCAGTATGGACCAGTCTATGGCAAATGGTGGAGCTGTGTTTCCACCCCTGGGGCAATCGATTCCAGGTGTACTGGATACCCCTCCAAGTGAACGCAAACTGTGGCCTGCACTCTGGTGCTATTGGGATGGAGAAGAACGCGTTAGCGATGTCAATCGTGGCATACCACTTGGCTGCCTTCGACTCCAGCTCATACCGGAGCTCTAGCATGTCCGGCACTGCAGCACTCATCGCTGGCGTAACTTCATTCAGGCCACGGTAGTCCACGGTTAGTCTCCATTCGCCATTAGGTTTTCTCACTGGCCATATAGGGCTGTTGAAAGGTGAGTGAGTCTTGCTGATCACCTTCTGGCTTTCTAGTCAACGGATCAGCTGATGGATGGGGACCAGGGAATCTCGGTTAGTACGGTACTGCCGCCGGTGCACCGTCTTGGTGGCAATTGGCACTCGCTGCTCTTCAACCTTAAGCAACCCCACCACTGAGGGGTCCTCTGAGAGGCCGGGTAAGGTGGTCAATTGCTCAATCTCCTCCAGGGCAGCTATACCAAAGGCCCACCGGTACCCTTTTGGGTCTTTAAAGTACCCTCTCCTGAGGTAGTCTATACCTAGGATGCACGGGGCATCTGGGCCAGTCACAATGGGGTGCTTATGCCAGTCCTTCCCAGTTAAGCTTACTTCAGCTTCTAATAGGGTCAGCTGTTGGGACCCCCCTGTCACTCCGGAGATGCAGATGGATTCAACCCCACTGTGGCTTGATGGCATCAAGGTGCACTGTGCGCCAGTGTCTACCAAGGCCTTATATTCTTGTGGTTCTGATGTGCCAGGCCATCGGATCCACACCTTCCAGTAAATCCGATTATCCCTTTCCTCCACCTGGCTGGAGGCAGGGCCCCTCTAATCCTGCTCACCATCACTCACTTGATCTAAGAGTGACTCCTGCAGGAATGACTTCCTGGTCCCCTCAAGAGGGTCAAGCATAGTGTTGGCCATTCTATTCTGTCTGGGGGATTTCCGACTGGACACTGGAGCTGCATCTCTCTTGGAAGACTCCCCTTTCATGGTGGTCTTCCCTTTCAGTTGCTGTACTCGTGCAGCTAGGGCGGGAGTGGGCTGTCCATGCCACCTCCTCATGTTCTCCCCATGGTCGCGGAGGAAGAACCACAGGGTGCCCCGTGGTGTGTGCCTTCCACTGCCCTTCTCTTGGGTGGGGAAGCGCCTGCTTCTAATAGCTGAGACATCGGTCCGTGCAGGTGGAACGTAGGACATGTCCTGTTCCATTTTCTGGAGCCTCTGAGACAGTTCCTCTACAGCTGAAACCAAAGCATGTTGGGAGGAAGGGAGACTTCCCTCATATTGCCGGAGCTGGATAATCACTTCGTCCACTGTCTGAGTCTGGGGGTCTCGCCACCAGGACGCTACTGCTAATGCTTTGGAATATGCCTCTGGTCCACTTTGCAGGAACTTCCGCCACATCAGCTGTGTGCAAGGGGCCTGATCTGGATCCGTTGGTGACCGCTCATCATTCAGATCACCATAGACCATGTCAAACACAGCCATTTCCCTGAGGTTTTGGATGCCTTTCTCCATGTTGGTCCACTTGCTTAACCGACATAGAGCATCATCCTTGTAGGGGTACCTCTCCCTCACAGCGAGCAGGAGTCGCCTCCAAAGGCTGAGGGTTTGAGCCTGTTTCCCTATTGCCTTGTCAATACCAGCCTGCTTGGCTAAAGGTCCCAGCTGCTTGGCCTCTCTCCCCTCCAATTCCAAACCAGCAGCTCCACCATCACAGCATCGGAGCAGCCAGGTGCAAATTTGCTCGCCTGGAAGGCGGCTGAAATCCTTCCGCATATCTCGCAACTCACTGAGGGATAGAGATCGGATGGTTACCTCCTGCTCTTCCTCCTGCTCTCGTGATGGGCCTGGTTCATCATCACCCTGTGCACTGCGAGGGGATTTTCTGGTGTATTTGGTTTTCCGTATTGGTGCAACTGATATTGGTACTGCTTGTCCCTCTGGCCCAGCTGCTGTGCTGGTGGAGGCGACTGGTACTGGCGCTGCCTGTCCCTCTGGCCCAGCTGCTGTGCTGGTGGAGGTGACTGGTACTGGCGCTGCCTGTCCCCCTGGCCCAGCTGCTGTACCATCAATTTCACTTTCAGATCCTGCAGCCCTTTCTCCCCCTTGAGGGCAGTGAACAGCGTTAAAGATGACACGGTAGGCATGGGCAAGCCCCCAGCACATCGCAAGTATTTGTGTTTCCCGGGTTTGTCAGTTTGGCAGCACACCTTTTCCAAATACTCCACCAGTTTATCAGGACTGTCCATTTGTTTGGGAGTGAAATCCCAAAGCATTGGGGGTGACCACTGACTCAGGCACTTGCCCATCTTTTCCCACACACCTTGCCATTTATAACTATCTGCCCCCAGGGCAGGTTTCTGGGTGGTACCATTATTGGAGAAGTACTGCACAGCCCAAAACAAGATCTGGCAGACATTTAGAAAGCACAGTGCCACAAGCACACTGGCCTGGGTGCTCCAGGGATAGCTGAAACTCTCAAAAACCGAGAGGATCTCTTCCCCTGGCTCACCCATAGAGGGGGTGAGACCCGTAACAAAAGCCCAGGCAGCAAACAGGTACCAGTTCACCTCCACAAGCAGTGATACAAGCCCATTATAAGCAGACAGTAGCCAGTACAGCAAAATAAAACCCTTGACACATTTTCCACCGACAACAAACGCCAGCACTAGGAGCACAGAGTGGATATAAGGATTAATCACGCCACTGCCCCTCCCCCACAAAGGGAGTGAAATACAAAGCCCCGGGGCTGAGATAAGGAGAGGTTTAATACAACAGTGCAACAGCAACACAACAAACAACAACAATAACAATAACAGTAACAGTGATAACAATGAACAGATCAAGATATCTACCAATATAGCAGTGAGAACAGAGCGATGGCATAACACACGTGTTAACGACTCTCTCGCGCTGCCGCGCTTTGGCGCCAGGATGTGACGTCCGCATGGTATCTGAATAACCCGGCTAGAGCTTCCCCCCACTGCTGGGGAAACTTAACCCTATCCTAGCTAAACCAGGACAGTGAGGAAGCTTCCAATTTTCGTTGTCCAGAAGTCATCTTTTATGCTTAGTAACACACCTTGCTCCACCTCTGCCTCAGGGGTCTCCGCCCTTCTCAGAATTCAATTGTCATATCTCCGCCCTTCTCGAGCGAGGCTATCACGCATGCGCAGGGGGGAGTGTCCGAAGCGTGGTCAGTCTTGGAGGCAGGTAACCTTCAACCAGGAGGTCTGTTTTGGTATTATAATGAAGCAAAGTTCATCTAAGGTTCATGATTTCTTCATCGATGTTATGGCAACAGTCGCGATCCATCTTTTTGACAGTGGCTATGCAATTATCACTAACCGCTCTGGCTAGCCCCAGGTACCGAACAATAGCACAGCACTCTTTGTACTACACAGCTCAGGCACCGAAGAACAGCACTGCACTGCCTGCACCACACGGGTCAGTACTCAGGAGAACAGCACAGCACTGGCTGTGCCACACAGTTCTGCATTCAGGAGCCTTTGCACCACATTCCACTCCAGGGATCGGCAGCTGTGTTTCAAACAGGCTGTTGTCAGGTACCTCACTGTCCATGTCCCTGATGACAATGTTGAGACAATGCTGATCTGACCGACTCTTACAGGACTGGGTTGAAAAAGACAGTTAACCGTCTCCTGAAAGTAGTATTTTTATTTATGGAGGATGTTTTTCACTGTTTTTAACATTAGACTGCATTAAACATTAAAAAATAGGAAGGTGACGTGTAAAACAGAGTTGTATCACTTCTGTTGATGACCTGCAAGTTTTAATGCTCTCCTGTGTTGTGCATAAATGCATGAAATGCCATTGCACTGGTTAGAGTTAATAATCCACTGTTTAGTTTTAAGGATCTTCAATTGTACTTGTGTACTGGGGAAACCAGGGAGGAGATGAGAAGGGGAAGAAACATTCATTCTTGGGGTTAGGTCTGAAGACATGATGGTGTTCTTTTGGCTCTTAACTTTAATGCTGCCTTAAGTTAATTTTTTTGCTAACTAACTCTTACATGTGTGCTCTGAAGAATGGCCATCTTCTAATTTTTATTTTTTTTAATGAAAAATACAATATATACTAAAACATGTCTTCATTTTGAATGGAAAGGACAGATGCATTGCTTCTAAGAAATAAATGGCAGGTCCTAATTAGTTTAGTATTTACTTAAGAAAAAACGCCAACCCCAAAAAAGCGTTTTAGCTGTTATATGGATAACAATTATGGACTGTAGTCTTTCCAGGGCTCTGAGTGAGAACGTTGCAACTATTCCAGCTGTTACACTGCAGCCGTCGACTTATGGAAATGGCAGTCCAGTATGTACGCTTGCAGCCCCTGTGTCATTTCGAGGAAGAAAGTAAGTTCTTTGTGTGACTAATTCTGATTGTAATGTACCCATGATTAAGTTTGTCTAATATCAATTTCTTGTGCAGCTTGAATTTTGTTAGAAATTGCAAGAATACCGAATAAAACTTTTTTGATGAAACAGGCCATGTCATGGATCTTTAAAGCATTCATGTATCTGCTTTTGAGAATTTTAGTACTCATAAGTAACTTATGTATAGTTTTTCTCTTCCAACAGCTGAGGAATTACAGAACTGTGACTTGCATATTTTATTTTACAGAATCATAGAATCACAGAATCACAGAATCGTCTAGGTTGGAAAAGACCTTGAAGATCATCCAGTCCAACCATTAACCTAACATTGACAGTTCTCAACTACACCATATCCCTAAGCGCTATGTCAACTTTACTCTTAAACACCTCCAGGGATGGGGACTCCACCACCTCCCTGGGCAGCCCATTCCAATGCCTGACTACCCGTTCTGTAAAGAAATGCTTCCTAATATCCATTCTAAACCTTCCCTGGTGCAACTTGAGGCCATTACCTCTTGTCCTATTGCTTGTTACTTGGTTGAAGAGACTCATCCCCAGTTCTCTGCAACCTCCTTTCAGGTAGTTGTAGAGGGCGATGAGGTCTCCCCTCAGCCTCCTCTTCTCCAGACTAAACAACCCCAGTTCCCTCAGCCGTTCCTCATACAACATGTGCTCCAGACCCTTCACCAGCTTTGTTGCCCTTCTCTGGACACGCTCGAGTAATTCAATGTCCTTTTTGTAGTGAGGGGCCCAAAACTGAACACAGTAATCGAGGTGCAGCCTCACCAGTGCCGAGTACAGGGGCAAGATCACTTCCCTGTCCCTGCTGGCCACGCTATGGCTGATACAAGCCAGGATGCCATTGGCCTTCTTGGCCACCTGGGCACACTGCTGGCTCATGTTCAGTCGGCTGTCAATCAACACCGCCAGGTCCCTCTCTGACTGGCAGCTCTCCAGCCACTCCTCCCCAAGCCTGTAGCTCTGCTGGGGGTTGTTGTGGCCCAAGTGCAGCACCCGGCATTTGGCCTTATTGAAACTCCTACAGTTGGCCTTAGCCCATCGCTCCAGCCTGTCCAGGTCTCTCTGCAGAGCCTCCCTACCCTCGAGCAGATCAACACTCCCACCCAACTTGGTGTCATCTGCAAACTTACTGAGGGTGCACTCGATCCCCTCATCTAGATCATCAATAAAGATGTTAAACAGGAGTGGCCCCAAAACCGAGCCCTGGGGGACACCACTCGTGACCGGCCGCCAACTGGATTTAACTCCGTTCACCACCACTCTTTGGGCCCGGCCATCCAGCCAGTTTTTTACCCAGCAAAGCGTGTGCCCATCCAAGCCACAAGCAGCCAGTTTTGCCAGGAGAATGCTGTGGGAATTTAATAGTATAGTATATTTTAATAGTATAATAGATTGTAGGCTGTGTGTGCTTGACTATAAGATGGTTTGTGTCAATAAAGTGAGTGTTCTCTTCCTGTTAATTTGTCAAGCTAAGACTGCTCCTTCAATGTTTTATGGGAATTGTGATGTTTTTCTGATGACACGCTAGATGTTTCTCCTGATTTTTCTTAATCATGTGATGTTTTATTTTTAAAATACAAAGTGCTAAATTCAAGCATATGTAAATTCTTTTTTTAAGAGGAATTTTATGGAAACATATTTTTTCTACTTTTCCAAAAACTAAACATACTTGAATTTACATAGCTTCCTTTGTTACCTTAGTTGCAACAGAAAGGAATTTCAGATGAATGTGTGGTTTTAGTTTCTCTTAACATTCTAGGAAAAAAATACTTTATTCTCCTTATCAGTTCAGAAGTAGTAGTTGATATGTGTTTGCACTATTTTTAATAGTTCTGTGAATCAGCTGATAGGAAGGAAGCCATATGTAATGTCTTCAAAACTTTCTTGTATGCCATTTCTCTTCCAGATTTAACAGATGAGAAAATAGTTACAATTAAATATATTGTATAAAGTTATCGTTGAGTATATAACCATCACATGAACTAAAGAATTTCTTGGTTTCATGCTGTATGCTCTTGACCAGCCTGGTTTATGGAAAGCTATATTTTGTTAAGAGATTTCCAATCAACTAGTTAATCCTTAGATCTTGAGTCAACTCTTCTGAAAGTATTTTGCTGAAGATGAGTTCATGAGTTCTTTTCAGTTAAAATAAGATGAAACAGCATAATATTTTGATTTAACATTACATTCTGAGTTTCCTTAAGGCTGTAGGTGGGTAATGTTATCAGAATTTTTCTCAGCCTTGAAAACCGAAACTGTGACTTGAGGTCTCTTCACTATCTGTCCAGGCCCCCAAAAAGCTGTGCCAGTGTTTCTGACTACAAGAAATAACTGTAGTTTTATTAATAGTTAATTAATTGATACATATGAACATTTGATTTAATGCTTTTTTTTTTTTAATTAAAAATGTGTGAATACCCCCATACTGGTTAGGTTTTATGCAATACTTGATGTATAAACAAAACATGAATGTCCTCTTTTATTCTTTACTGCGGATAGACAACAGTATTCAATCACTGATCAGTTTTCAGTACAATTTTTTCTTAATGAAGAGTTCAGATGCCAAGGGGCTGTCTGTAAGATCACTATATCTCTTCAAATACATTTGAATTCCTGTGATAAATGACTTAATGAGGAGATACAAGCTTGTGCTTGAAAATGAGACATTAGTTTTATGACCTGTGTAGCTTAATACAATCATTAGATTGATTTTTCAAATAAATAGTAGTTCTTTTTTTGTCCAGATTACACATTTCACTGTCTGTACAATCTAAGCCTACACAGACAAATGTTACATTTTGAATGGCTATTGTGCTAAGTTTCTTTTTCTCCCCTCCTCACTACTGAACTTATCTTATTCATCACTGGGTATTCAGAACTCACAAAATTTTTTCACTGCACTTTGTTGATTTTAAAGAAAAGTACACTTACATAGTCTGCATGTATCTTTACTATTTTTGTGACCATGTACTTTTTTTTTTAATACCAGCATTCATCTTTTTTAGCTGTCCTGCTTAACTGAACTTGCCATTTAGGTTTCAATTGGTTAATATAGATACTATTGTAAAGCAGTTGCATCAATACACTTCAAGGGTATCTGTGCTTTTGTAGTTGCTTGTTCTCTTTCCCATTCCAAGTTTGTTTCACCTAATACCTAGGATGGGCACACCTTTTGTTCTGTAGAATACTTGCTTTTAGTGAAATAGTCACTTTTTTTTTTTTTTCCTTATGAGACTAAGTGAACAAAGTGTTCCATATGATGTCAAATGGCAGCAATTTCATTCACCTCAGAATGAAACAACTGTAGTTAACCAAGCAGTGCCTTTACCAGAAGAACGTAGGTATTCCTTCCCAGGATCAATTCCATCTCCACTGCTCCATGTGCATTACATACCAGACTTAACTGGATGTGTCCCTCCGTTGCAAGATACTTAATTTCCAGACATTATAAAAACTGTGATCCCTGTGGCAAAAGATAAGATAATATCATTCTATGCTTGTGCTTTACATCTGCCTTCTGAATAGGCAGGGTCCAAAGGTGCTGTGGGAGACCGCAAAAATTTCTGCAAGGTTCTTTGGTAGTGTCATGGGATCTCTATTGCTGAGCTGTCATTAGAAGGAATATCAATAAATGTAGCTGCCACTATGGTCCTATATAGCCCTCTTGTGTGTTTGGTTTTGGAGCATTTTGGCAGGGGGTAGGGGTGTTGTTTGTTTTTCATACTCATGTCAGGAAATCTACATGTCTGCCAGCAGAAGATATTTCTGGTCTTCCACTGCTTGTTCCCCAAAAGGATGCAAATACTGATGGGGCAACAGCTATTTTCTGTGGGTAGACATAACAAATTGAACAATTTTAAATTTAAAAACTTTGCAGAAATTTCTTCTGGAAAGGTGTTCAATATGAATTCAAGTGCGGTAAAACTCTAGACAAGGGAATAGATCATGTGAAACTATTTTTTTTTTTTAAATTCAGTCTTCTATGTTTGATGCAATTGCATCTCTGGCAGGAAAGAATGTTTAGTTCTCTTTATCTTTACTTTTTGAATGCGTGTGTCAAGTTAAGTCAGCAGGTTTTGGAGTTGTTGCAAGCATGTCAGCATCAGACCCGTGATTTGAACAGAAAAGAGCTTTGCAGAACAGAACTCCAGAGAGAAATTAAGCATATTTTTCCACATGCATTTTGAATTTGATTACTTGATATCAGTTTGAATGTTCATAGTTCTTCCTTTCTCTTAAACTAGGGCATGTCGCATCAGTTTTTATTCTGTGATTCTTCTGTTGCTGAGATCAGGCTCTGGTTGGGTCCTTGCTGAATGTGTTCGGCACTTGTAGCAGTGATGGTGACTTATGCTTGGTGGTTAAAGAAGAACCAGTAAGTAATTTAAATATATAGTCAAAACAAAGTCTATTTTTAAAATGTATGTGCTTTTATAAGGCTGAATTCTAAAACGAGAAACAAATGTTCAAATCCTTTTGATTTAATAACATATTTTTGCACTTAATACTTATGAACTGTGGGTCCAATAATGTTGCAAATATGCAAATATGAATTTAGCAGGTGAACAGAGAACAGCAAAATGGAGAATTTGCTTAGGATCATGAAGAAAATTGTTTAAAGAACTCTAACTCATTTTAGATGCAGGAACAATTTTTAATAAGTACTTTTTTAAATTTATTTAGATCCATAACCACTAATTTTAGTGAGCAGGCATAAGAAGGAATTTGATATGCAAAATATTTTAAGTATCTTTGGAGAGAGAAAATGTTTATGAGTAGAATTTAAGTTGAGAGAAAAGATATAACAAAAAAAATCTAAATAGATCATAGTTTTGAAAGAATTGGAATGTAATTGAAAAGTAATTATATTTTTGTATAAGTGGGGCTAGCTTTCCCTCAGGTTCTGTGATTTGTGAATGTCTGATAATTACTTTGTATATTGAATATGAATTGTTCTGTCTGGCTTTTGCTACACTAAATATATTTGTAGATGGAGCAAGGTGTTCATATTCATGTACGTGTCTTATTGTAAGAATAATTTTTTATTTGAGAAGTAAAGCATGCTCATATAAGAATAAGGAACACTTAAATGGGAGATATCCTTTTTTTTAATTTTAATATCATATTTCAGGTAAATCAGAAGACTGAAGCAAGACTTAGTCTAAAAACTCTTCACTACTAAACTTTGTAAGTTCCTGGCTACAGTGAGGTGGTAAGATTATTGGCAATTCTGGAAGAAGTATTGATGCACAGTTGTAACTAATTTATGTAATTGCCTGTTGTCTTGCTTCTAATCACAGTATTATTTGGAGAAAAGCTATAAATATTTAGTAATGTTACTTATCTTAGTGCTGATAGATAGCAATTAGAAAAACGTAGGGGGTGCCTTCCAAACTTCAAGAATAGGTAGCATCTAAATGACTTTTGAATAATGGACCGCAATTGCAGGGGCGGGGGGAAGTGGATTTCTCTTTGGGAAACCTGTTAGTGAAATCTTATTACTCTTTTAGATTGCAGTGCCTTCTTGGGGACAATACTCTAAGGATTTGTAAAATAAGATGTCATTCACAATAGACTATGTAGAACACACTTTTTTTTTTGGGGGGGGGGGGGCAGGCATGATGACTTGATACGAGTGAAATAGTTAACTTAGGTGCCTAGTGAAGAAAATATTAAATGTTGACAGTACCAGCACACATAGGAGAAGCAGGTCAATTCACAGTTCTTATAAATTGTTGTTTAGACTCCCTTCAGATGAAGAATTCACTGGGGCAGTTCTTGACTTAAAAGCGAAAGCCTTCTACTTCAGAGAAGTTTTTGTGCCATCCTTTGAATTATAAAAGATCCTGTCACTTATTAATATCAATGACTGTGTCCCCCTAGTTCTCAGACTTGTGATATATTCTTTGATGTTACTCCTTATATTGCTGTTCTGAACAATCCTGCAATGGTAAAAGGAAAAAACCATAAATTTTAATGCAGGCTTCAAAATGTCTTCACTGGCAGGTGTGCATACCCAGACTTCAACAGCTCATTTGAGGAGAGACTTGATATATCCATCTCAGAATGGGCATCTGATATACAATAGCAATAAGACATTAAATACTGATGTTTGCATAAGTGGTCTAGAACTTAGTCTGAGTATGCCTAGGAAGAAGCACAGTGATAAAATAATTGTGTTTTCAGGGACCAGAAAGGGAGCATTTAAATAAATTATCACCCCCTTTTTTCAAGAGATTGTGTTCTGTGACAGAGTTTTAGACAAAATCAAGTTTGTTTGCCAGTAACAGAAAGACATAGCGGTCATGTGGGAGTGATCCCTGAAGGGTTTTGTTTATGCCATTGCTCATTTCTGATGCTTTCCAAATTCTCTGTTATCTTGCAAGTGCCTTTGGTCAGCTTTATTTAATCAAAATGTTCTGTGGAAGGTGAGGCAGGACAAAACACTGCTGATGTTACTGCTCCTGTCAGACTGTTTTAGTTGTGGTATGTAGACCTCTTAGATCATCTCTTCATAATTTTAATATTGCTATGGGCATGAATTCCTATACCTAGCCATCTATCCTTGTGTCTGTGTATGGGTGTTCTGTGGATAGAACTGATAAACAAAAGTTGTTTGAAAAAATTCCCTGATTCAAAATGAAAACGTTTTTCCATATGTGTCTTTCCATTTGGGTTTAGTTCACTTACAATTTGTATCTCAACTATGCTAAGGTTCAGTACTTCTGAAACAAGGGAGTTGCCCAGTTATTTTGATTAAAGCTTATTTAGGCAACTATAATTGCTGTCATCCAAAATTTCAAAATAGCTTGTGGGTTGTTGGGGTTGTTTTTGAGGGGGAGTGGGGGTGTCCCCTAAGCTAGATTTCAGAAGGTAATAGATTCAGATTCATTTTCTCTGCCTCTGGGGAGATGATCTTAGCAGTATGCTTCAGTGGTGTCCTGTTGGCACTCCCATGGGTTTGTGGAGTCAGGCTTACATGCTCAGAAATGTCTGTTCATTGTCAGCTCCCAATTGGCTATTAAGTTCTTTTTTTTTTTTTAATAGATCTCAATTTGTTGTTTAAGAGATTTCCTACCTTCTACTGTCTTCAGAAGTCAGCTGCCACTTAATCAACAAAGTACATATATTTAAAGAAAAAGTATACAGAAATTGTAATTCTTTTGAGATATTACTTCAATTTGAACCAGAATTCTAGATTTGCAGCCTTAAAAGGGTTAGCATGAGTGCCTGTATGCTGCTGCTGTGTACAACCAAGTGTAAGATTTGTCTGTACCAAGCTTCTTTAAGAACTGAAATTTCATTCAAACAGTATTCTGTATTTTATTGCATGTGCTTTTTAACAACCTAAAAGGTATGAAGCTGCTTCTGATGATTATTTTTAGGTTTTGTGCTGTCCAGTTAATACATATGCTATCCTGTGATGTTACTAGTTTAGTTCCTTCTTTCTTTCCGCTGTAGAAGAAAGATTGCAGCAAGTTCTCAACAAGTGTGTGAGCTGTCATTAAACACATTCCTTGCTTCACACAAGAGAACAGAAAAAAACATAATTTGGGCTGGACATGAAAGCTAACTAAATATATGTGCTGAGATTGAAGAGAAGCAAGGGGGGGGGGGAAGATATTTAAAACTAAGCTCTTGGGCTGGTTTTGTGAAAGAGTTAAAGGGCTAAAAAAAGAAAATTTTTATAAGGAGGAGACTTGTGGCATAGGTAATGTTCTAGAGCTTTTCTAGCCTTTTCCCAGAACACTGCAGTTTAGGAACTTGGGAGAAGTTTTTTCTAGCTGTGCCTCTCCTAACATCTTCCTCTTTGTTCCTGCACTCTGTGGTGTCCCTGTACATTCCAAAATAAGGGCTATAAGAATAGTGTGATTCTCTGCTTATTACACCTTAATTCCCATGACTGATAAACTGGAAAGTGGTCTGAAGAAAAGTCTTTTAGGTAAATCATCAGAACTTTAAGTGGCATCTCTCTCATCCTTTATATACAGCTAACTGTGATTTTTAGATTAGTGTTTCATTCTGGGAGGTTTGGGAAATGTATTCAAAACTTATCTAAACTCCAGCTTATTTCAGTTTCAGGCTTGCAAAAGGTAACAAGTGTGAGCAAGGAATTTGAGCCCATCAGATTTAAAGTCTTATAGTGGAGGCTTTTCTGTGTTGCCATTCTGCATGTAGAATACTGAAATTAAGATACGTTATTTTTTTAATAGTCTAGTCGCAGAGCAAAGTAGGAAAAAACTTCTGATATTTATTCACTGTCTTTATGGGATGTGTTAGTCTTAAAGGTATTGTGTTTCTTCTAGAGTAGAGAGATGTAAGGATAGTAGTAATATGTCTTCTGTTTCAAAGATTAGCAGAGTACATGTAACTTGCACGTATTTGTTTGGATACCTGCACATATCTATTTTTTACAACACTGTAAAACACCCCCAGAACTGTATGCTCAAGGCAACATCTTTTAGAAATGTGAATTTGGGGTGATAACTGTTAATAACGTATTAAAGAGAGTGTAATCCAAACCACTGAGAGTAAACCTCAAACTGATTACTCTCTTTAGATTCATCCAGTCTAGGCAGGATTCATTTGAACAGCAACTTAGCAGTACTGGGTTGACCAGTGTTTACCAGTTGAATAAATAACAAAGAGCTCATTTTCTCTTAGTTATACAAAGAGGTGCTGTAGTGGTGAGACTAGGATATCAGAATGGAATCCACATAACCGTTGTCTAGTGGGGAACGTGCAACAGCTAGGACAAGCAAGGAAACTTGAATTCAAATTAATGACCTTGAAGGACTTCACAGGTAGGTGAGAACATAAAGTACTTCATGGTGGTATAGACATAAATCTTTCCTTTCCAAACATTGCATGGAAAGAAAAACATTCTGTTTAAAAAAGGACCCTTCATTTTCTGTGTATTCCTACATGGCTAGGGTTAAGATATTCTTCAACCTTTTTCTTCTCTCTGTCTCACTCATGGTAACATTGTAAATGAGGTAAAACAGTCAGAGGGCTCTAATAAAAGTGACTTGAAACACTGTTTCTCAAGCTTGACATGCCTCCCTGGGGAATTCTTTACAACTATACAGTTATCTCTCAACTTCCTGCCATAGACACAAGTTAACTTATTAACTATACTTCTCTTTGCTTTACTTCATCATGCTTATGATAAAACTTAATGAGTTTAGAATGGCATCACATAAGTGTTCAGAATGTCTTATTTACCTAGAAGAGTGTTCACACACAAATATTCCTCTCAGCTGAAAATGTAGTCAGATAAAATTTAAAAAAACAAAAAAAACCACCCAAAAAACACCAAACAAAAACCACCCAAGAACCTAATTCATATTGCTCCCATTCAAACTGGTTTAGAGTAGATACTCCTAGTATCATGTGATTATTAAGTTTATTATATGATGTGAGCAATATACATTAGTTATTCATGGCCTACTGCCAATTTATTATATACTTCTTATGTTTTATTCTGTGTTCTATTAAAGCTACATAGTTCTCTAAGGCTTGTATACAGTCCTCATTCAGTTTATAAAATATTCTTTAACATGGGTGGAAGAAAACATTTCTGTTTAGTCACAGACATGGTTTTGCAAAAAGATGGTTTGCAAGAAAAGTGAGGGAATTCTAAACATCAATAATGCATCCTGTGCTGGGTTGTACCCTCCTAGATTCTTCATGACTCTGGATTCAGACTTCTGTGTCACCTAATTTCTCTTTTTATAGTAGAACCCTATCAATGAGACCAGGCTAATGTGCAGGATGCCAAAGATCTTTTTGTCATATACCATATTTGGGATTAATATTTTGTATAATTGCTTACTCTTTTATTCTGCAAAAGAAGAGAGAGATTTAAGCTGTTTAATCTGAAATTCTGAATGAATGGGTTATATTATCTATTAAATAGTGTTTAGTCTTTGATTATGTTCTTCTTCACTACAGCTGAAATGGTATCTGTGACTCTATCATAGACATGCCTAAAACTGTGGAGCGGCTATGTGGAATTTGCATGTTTCTTGGTGTAGCCCCTCTGGTCATAGCATAAGGGTCAGAGAGTCAGTTTACTAAGGCATTTATTCAATCTGTATGTATTTCAGAATTCCACATCCTGTGTTTGTGACTGTCATGTATACCAGGGAAGAAACAATTATGCTTATGTACAGTAGAGATTCTGCTAACAGTGTCATTGGGGTGAGCCAAGAAAGAGGGTACCAGCAGCAAGTCACTGCCTTCTAACATCCTCTTAGCTCTGTTTCACCCTTGGGAAACAATCAGGACTTTGTTGGTCTGGATTTTTTTTTCTTTGCCAACTAATTTGGCACGAGTACCCATCAAGTGTTGGGATGCACTTGCAGACAAGGATGTATTTGGAAGTGGATTGTCACTAGAACGAGTCCAGTTAATTTCTCAAGAGCCCTTCAGAAATTGTCATAGTGAGGAAAGTTGAATTACTGTGGTATGCAGATAGATACCCACAGTTGTCTTCCATAGGCTATGTGTTGGGTATCTTTGTCTTAAATTTGGTAGTGAAAGGAAAGAAAGCAGACAGTCTACATGCTTTATAGCTTCACATTCAGAATGCTCTGGGATGTTGGAAGAGGGATGCTTGGATGTGTCTGCAGGTATAGCTAGAAAGAGGGGACGCTTGTGTAAATTGTACTATGCATGTTCGGTGAATGTGGATTACAGTTTTGTAAGAGTCTTCCTTTAAAATTAGTAAATTAATAAGATTATTTTTTTATTCTTTTAATGCCAGTCTGTGTGTTGCTTAGGATCATACAATGCATTCAAATTCAGATAAAGGATTATCTCAGGTCAAATCTGTCCAAATGTGCATATCCATAAAACATTTTCAAAAGTCTCAAAAAAAAGTAAAATTTGTTTTAAATGAATATTGCACAGTAGGGTTTTAACAAACCTGAAGTTGTCATCTGAATGCAATAGACCTGACACTGTTTAATTAAGGTTGCTATCCGAACTGATGGAAAAATCTCCCCCCAAAAAGTGAAGATCAGCTTTTATTTAAGGTTATTTTTAATGTAATCTGCACTAATCCTAGCTTTGTCATACTTATTTATGCTAATTTGAGGTTAATTTATGGAAACAAGGGGAAAATGTATAGCATTAGATATGGTCAAATTCAAGGGGTCCTATATTTTGCAACATAAGAAATTACTAAAGCTGTGCTTTTTGCCCAAATTCATATCGTGTAACCTATGGACTCTGCTTTTCTTTGTCTTTTCCATTACTTTCTTGGGTATATTTCTCATTCAGGATTATGGGCAACTACTAAATATAGCCTGAGATATTGTGGAGAACAGGGAAATTGCAGATAATATGACTGATGCAGCAGTTTTGGGGAGCTAAGTGCAAAGATGCATTTAGTGTCACTGTATGAGTCTGGTAGAGCTTAGTATGTTTGGGTTTAGATGGTCTGGCATTGAGCCTGTGTGTCTATACTGTGTGGATAATCATCTGAGGTACAGTCCTTTGTGTATTTATTGCATGTCCTATCGTCATTAAAGCAAAAGGCAAATAAAGCTTATCCCATCTTTGATGGAAAGTGGTGTCCTGTTTTCAGTAGTAATTCAATAGGCAATGTCTGTCTTGGTATGTACTTCAGTCAAAGAAACAGTTCTTGAAATTTTAAGCATAATCAGCGTGTACTGATGATAGTTATGTTAATATTTTTTGATCAGTAAAATGCATAACTTCAACTGCAAGCAGTCTAGACATGATTAACAAGTATGCAGCTGATCACATGCCCCTCGCTACAATGTAGTGCAGGGCTTAAGTATCTGGTCATCCTCGATGGGTCTGTTCTTGCTCCCTTCTTTTTGAACCTTAATTATTCAGGATTTCTATTACAAGTACTGTTCAGTGAAAGCATTGTAGAACTGCATTCCTTATGTTCAAATTTCCTGAATATACTTCCCGCTGAAAAATCTTCCACTTTTTTCTCTAATATTTAGTGCTTTTTTCCACTTTCTTTCCTAGATTGTATTTTTGCTGCAGTTGCTAAAAGTTACTTAGTTTAGCACAACCCTTTTGAGAATATTTTTGCTACATTTAATAAGCTACTATTTGCTATAGATCAGTCAGTTTGACTCTAGGATCTATTTTTAAGATCAGCATCTTACATGAAACTTAATTGCATATTTTTTTCCCTTTCAGCAAGCTACATTGAACAACCCCAGCTGATTAGAGCAAAAGTACCAGTCGTGAAGTTCAGGGATAAAGTCAGGCAAGTATTCTGTTCAACATAATTTCTTAGACTCTGACACAGGGAAGTATCTATGTATGTACTGTCCATATGAGTAGTTCCACTGAAGTTATGCTTTATTTGTGTTGTACTATAGTTGGATTGCAAATTTGTACAGCTAGTGTGTAGTGGTGGTCAGTTTGCTTCCTCAATGGCCTGAGACACCTCTTGTCATTGAGATGCTGTTTAGTTTCTGTGATGTGCATTAATACCAGTACATCATGTATTTCTGTGGGTGACTCATGCATAGTGGATTCTAGTTAACAGATGGTTCTTGACAGGAAAACAACAGTGGGAAGAAAATTGTTATGAAAGATAATTTTGCTTTCAGTGCAAACATATTGACTATTGAGATAAGCTACTAATTCACAGCTTTTACACTATACAAACAACAGTAAAACAAACTTTAGTTTCCTGTGTTGACATTGTTTTCTTGATTAAAATTTTTTGTTCATTTTAGCAGAATTCTGCTGTCTTCTAGGGAAGTATTCTGTGTTTAACGAAGTGTAGTATTGGATGTTCTATTCACAGTGTTATCTACTAATTCTATGGCTTTTTTTTGGAAGGGGAAAGTAATTGGAGAGAAGTGGATGTGTTGTATATTACTGTATTCATTGTATCTTCATTATAAAGACATGAAAATAAATGATCAAGAGGGATGTACTAAGACAGAACAATGTATTTCTTATCGTGTGTGATAAAAGTATGCCATGGAGGAAAAAATCGTGCAAAACACTCAAATTGGTTGGGACTGAGTAATGTTCAAATCTTCCTATATTTATGGGCTTACATTTTGTAAGAATTATGTGTATCACCTTCATGTAATAACATGGTTTGCCTATTCTTTGTAAATAGAACTTGGAACAACTTTCTTATATCTATCTTATCCTGCCCACACACTTCTAAAATTTATGATATGCTTTTATCATGGCAGAAACTCTGCTGTGATAAAACTGAATCTGTCATGTTTACAATTTGAACTAATAGATGTCATCCACTTAATCTTTTCTTGCCTCTGAGATTATATAATGCTTGTTAGGGTTTGGCTATATACTTCTTTCATTTACACCTAATCCCATATATACTTCTGTATACTTGAATATCTTTGAAAAATTTGAATAATTTTTATCTAATAATTTTCTCCTCTAACAGTACAGAAGGTTGTTTTTCCCATGCTTTCTGAAAGTGTTAAACTTGTCAAGCTAAAATTTGGGTTATATGGCTTAGCTACATATAACAATGCTAGTCTTCATAGATAAGTTAAATGGTAATTCCTGGTAAAAACCTTGAATAAATCATGGAGCTATAGCAAGAATATTTTTTTTCCAATTTAACATCAGAAAATAAACTTTAAAAAGAAACCTTAAGTATGGAAGTGATTATGTCAGAAGATGGAAGTCTTTTGTAGGCATTTATAGTCCATACTATGGTCACTTGCAAAGAAAAAAAAAGTAACAGTCATGATATTCATATACCTTACAGACAGGATTTAAAGAATTCTTTATTTCCTACTAAATCAAAGTATAATCTTGGACTAGAAGCTGCCTATTACATTTTTCAGAGAAAAAACAGTGCTGTTCACCATCTGGTTTTCTATGTTGTTTATTTGGAAGGCAGGGGGAATGACATGACTTTGGGTTGGGGGCTTTTTGTTTGTTTTATTTTTTCTCTTTTCAGTTATCTTTCTCTTATGTACCCTGTCACCTCCATCCATGCTTTCTCTTTTTATTTAAAGCATCTATCTCTTTCTAATCCTTATTGGCCTCTGTCTTTCTTAGGCTCATATATATACATGCACACTCATTCATTTTTTTCACAGAGGTCTTGAAAAGTGGTTTGGATATTCTGTACCCAGGGGACTAAGCTTGTTTTGGCCAAAACCAGAAGCTAAACATGACAAGTTTCCTGTGAAAGCCAATTCTCTTGATGCCTGGTTTCTGGGAGAAGGTGGTAGAATTCAATGCGTGCTATCTCTGCATCTGGATTCTAATGTGTTGTCAGTGGTCCATATTGTAAGGAATTGAAGGAATTAATGCCTCAAACATTCATCGACACAGGAAACCTCAAGGACAAATTGTGGCCTTTGTGATTAGTCTAAGGAATTAATTATCTGCCTAGGGAAGCACAGGGTGTATTGAAGGGTGCATGGCTCTACTCCCTTGCAGTTATATAACCAAACTCCTTAGATAAGCCTCGAAGGGAGGAGACATAGACTGAGTAAAACCATATGTTTGGGTTAAGGCCTGCACCTTAATTTATGACTATAGCCTCGAAGAAGAGCTAAAAGATTGATAAGAGAGAGAAACAACCGACACCAGATGGAGCTAATGACTGGATAATTGCCTAAGAAACAAAAACTGAGGAAAAGGTAAAGGTAGGGGGAGATTGTGACCACCGACTCAATTGGACAAAAGGCTTAATGTACCCCATTCCCCTCCAATGCATGCGCAGAACCCATGCTTCACCTTTTGCCTGTCACTCATGGAAATGAGTTTGTGGAATACCTGCCTCTCTTTGTCTAGTATGCTAATCAGCTGATAAGATGAATTTAAAAGGCAACAGAAAACTTTGCTGTGTGTGTACCCACTACCCAAGATTACCGGACCTGAGACAATGCTGGATCCTCAGATGGTGATCCGGATTTCTTTGACTTTCTCCTTTCTTTTTCTTTTCATTCCTTTCTTTTCTTTCTTATAGATAACAGACCACATTGCTTATTATCCTTTTCAAAGTTTAAGCTGTTTCTAATGCAAGTAAAACATTTTAACTGGTCATTTGGTGTTGTTTCACCTTAATTTAACCTGAGGGGATCACAGAACCTTTACCACTCTCTGGGCTGCCAGTCTGGGTCGTAACACATATATACTTGAAAACTGCCATTTCCTACTTATTTTGTTTTGGTGAAAGGAGAAAGCATTCAGTTCGTGTGTTCTCCTTTTTAATCTTAAAGGGTTTTTAATGCTATAACAGTAAGGGAAGATTCATTCCACGTAAAGACTTATTATCTTTTTTTGTAGTCTTTCCCAGGAAATAATTCAAATGCTGGCTCTGCTACCAGACAAGCCTTTGATTAATTAACAAGATTTCTGTATTACAGAGGATGCAAAAGCTTCCCGTTCTGCTATATTTGATGTGCAGTTGACTCTTTTCCTCTTCTTTAGCACCTTTGCTACAACTCGAGTCCCAACAGTGAAGGGAAGCTGCTACAAGTATACTTGAAATTGCTAATGTACAGGGACCTGTGTCCTGGTTTAACCAGGATAGGGTTAAGTTTCCCCAGCAGTGGGGGGGGAGCTCTAGCCGGGTTATTCAGATACCATGCGGATGTCACATCCTGGCAGGTCACATTTTCCTGGCGCGGGAGCGTGGTGCACTCGTGGTTTTGTACATCGTGCTTCAAACTGCTGTATTTGGTAGCTATTTTGCTCTGTTCATTGCTATCACTGTTACTGTTATTGTTGTTGTTTGTTGTGTTGCTATTGCACTGTTGTATGAAACCTTTCCTTATTTCAGTCTTGGGGCTTTGTATTTCACTCCCTTTGTGGGGGAGGGGAAGCGGCCGCATGGTCTCAGACCCCGGCAGGGACTAAACCATCACAACTTTGGCGCTCCAACGTGAGGCTGGAGAAGACTGAGATAAGGACAAAAGGAGAAGTGTGTTAGAGCAATCTGTTAGGTGTAATTTTTTCTGTTTTTACTTGTATTGTTTGATAAGAAATGTTTGCAATGCTGGGCAATTTGCTTGTGAGGTGGGGCTGGATTAATCCTCATCTCCACTCTGTGCTCCTAGTGCTGGTGTTTGTTCTTGGTGGAAAAAGTATCAAGGGACTTGTTTTGCTCTACTGGTTACTGTCTGCTTATAATGGGCTCGTTTCGCTGCTTGTGGGGGTGAACCGGTACCTGTTTGCTGCCTGGTCTTTTGTTTGGGGTCTCACCCCCTCTATGGGTGAGCCAGGGGAAGAGATCCTCTCGTTTTCTGAGAGTTTCAGCTATCCCTGGAGCACCCAGGCCAGTGTGCTTGCGGCTCTGTGCTTTCTGAATGTCTGCCAGATCTTGTTTTGGGCCATGCGGTACTTCTCCAACAATAGCACCACCCGGAAACCTGCCCCGGGGGCAGATAGTTATAAATGGCAAGGTGTGTGGGAGAAGATGGGCAAGTGCCTGAGTCAGTGGTCACCCCCAACGTTCTGGGATTTTACTCCCGAACAAGTGCAGAGTCCTGATAAACTGGTGGAGTGTTTGGAAAAGGTGTGCTGCCAATCTGACAAACCCCGGGAGACACAAATCCTTGCGATGTGCTGGGGGCTTGCCCATGCCTACCGCATCACCCTTAACACTGATCACTGCCCTCAAGGGGGCGAAAGAGCTGCAGGGTCTGAAAGTGAACCTGCTGGTACAGCAGCTGGGCCAGGGGGACAGGCAGTGCCAGTACCAGTCGCCTCCACCAGCACAGCAGCTGGGCCAGAGGGACAAGCAGTACCAGTATCAGTTGCCCTGATACAGAAAACCAAATATACCAAAAAATCCCCTCGCAGTGCACAGGGTGATAATGAACCAGGACCATCACGAGAGCAGGAGGAAGAGCCGGAGGTAACCATCCGATCTCTATCCCTCAGTGAGTTGTGAGATATGCGGAAGGATTTCAGCCGCATTCCAGGCGAGCAAATTTGCACCTGGCTGCTCCGGTGCTGGGATAGTGGAGCTGCTGGTTTGGAATTGGAGGGGAGAGAGGCCAAGCAGCTGGGACCTTTAGCCAAGCAGGCTGATATTGACAAGGCAATAGGGAAACAGGCTCAAACCCTCAGCCTTTGGAGGCGACTCCTGCTCACTGTGAGGGAGAGGTACCCCTACAAGGATGATGCTCTATGTCGGTTAGGCAAGTGGACCGACATGGAGAAAGGCATCCAAAACCTCAGGGAAATGGCTGTGTTTGACATGATCTATGGTGATCTGAATGATGAGCAGTCACCAACGGATCCAGATCAGGTCCCTTGTACACAGCTGATGTGGCGAAAGTTCCTGCAAAGTGGACCAGAGGCACATTCCAAAGCATTAGCAGTAGCATCCTGGTGGCGAGACACTCAGACAGTGGATGAAGTGACTATGCAGCTCCAGCACTATGAGGGAAGTCTCCCTTCCTCCCAACATGCTTTGGTTTCAGCCGTAGAGGAACTGTCTCAGAGGCTCCAGAAAGTGGAACAGGACATGTCCTATGTTCCACCTGCACGGGCCGATGTCTCAGCTATTAGAAGCAGGCGTTTCCCCACCCAAGAGAAGGGCAGTGGAAGACACACACCACGGGGCACCCTGTGGTTCGTCCTCCGCGACCATGGGGAGAACATGAGGAGGTGGCATGGACAGCCCACTCCCGCCCTAGCTGCACGAGTACAGCAACTGAAAGGGAAGACCACCATGAAAGGGGAGTCTTCCAAGAGAGATGCAGCTCCAGTGTCTAGTCAGAAACCCCCCAGACAGAATAGAATGGCCAACACTATGCTTGACCCTCTTGAGGGGACCAGGAAGTCATTCCTGCAGGAGTCACTCTGAGATCAAGTGAGTGATGGTGAGCAGGATTAGAGGGGCCCTGCCTCCAGCCAGGTGGAGGAAAGGGATAATCGGATTTACTGGAAGGTGTGGATCCGATGGCCTGGCACATCAGAACCACAAGAATATAAGGCCTTGGTAGACACTGGCGCACAGTGCACCTTGATGCCATCAAGCCACAGTGGGGTTGAATCCATCTGCATCTCCGGAGTGACAGGGGGGTCCCAACAGCTGACCCTATTAGAAGCTGAAGTAAGCTTAACTGGGAAGGACTGGCATAAGCACCCCATTGTGACTGGCCCAGATGCCCTGTGCATCCTAGGTATAGACTACCTCAGGAGAGGGTACTTTAAAGACCCAAAAGGGTACCGGTGGGCCTTTGGTATAGCTGCCCTGGAGGAGATTGAGCAATTGACCACCTTACCCGGCCTCTCAGAGGACCCCTCGGTGGTGGGGTCGCTTAAGGTTGAAGAGCAGCGAGTGCCAATTGCCACCAAGACGGTGCACCGGCGGCAGTACTGCACTAACCGAGATTCCCTGGTCCCCATCCATCAGCTGATCCGTTGACTAGAAAGCCAGAAGGTGATCAGCAAGACTCACTCACCTTTCAACAGCCCTATATGGCCAGTGAGAAAACCTAATGGCGAATGGAGACTAACCGTGGACTACCGTGGCCTGAATGAAGTTACGCCAGCGATGAGTGCTGCAGTGCCGGACATGCTAGAGCTCCAGTATGAGCTGGAGTCGAAGGCAGCCAAGTGGTACGCCACGATTGACATCGCTAACGCGTTTTTCTCCATTCCAATAGCACCAGAGTGCAGGCCACAGTTTGCGTTCACTTGGAGGGGTATCCAGTACACCTGGAATCGATTGCCCCAGGGGTCGAAACACAGCTCCACCATTTGCCATAGACTGGTCCATACTGCACTGGAGAAAGGTGGGGCTCCAGAACACCTGCACTTCATTGATGATATCATTGTATGGGGGAACACAGCTGAGGAAGTCTTTGAGAAAGGAAAGAAGGTAATTGAAATCCTCCTGAAGGCTGGTTTTGCCATCAAGCGACAGAAAGTTAAGGGGCCTGGAAGGGAGATTCAGTTCCTAGGAATAAAATGGCAAGATGGGCGTCGCCACGTCCCAATGGAGGTGATAAACAAGATAACAGCCATGGCCCCACCAACCACCGAAAAGGAGACTCAGTCTTTCCTGGGCGCTGTGGGATTCTGGAGGATGCACATCCCAAACTACAGCCTCATTGTGAGCCCTCTCTACCACGTAACCCGCAAGAAGAATGATTTTAAATGGGGCCCTGAGCAACAACAAGCCTTTGAACAAATTAAGCAGGAGATTACCCAGGCAGTGGCTCTCGGGCCAGTCCGGACAGGGCAGGAGATTAAGAACATGCTCTACACCGCAGCCGGGGAGGATGGCCCGTCCTGGAGCCTTTGGCAGAGAGCACCTGGGGAATCCTGAGGCCAACCTCTAGGCTTTTGGAGCCGGGGATACAAAGGCTCTGAAGCTAACTATACACTGACTGAGAAGGAGATACTGGCAGCGTACGAAGGAGTTCGAGCTGCCTCAGAAGTGGTCGGCACTGAGACACAGCTCCTCCTGGCACTTTGACTGTCGGTGCTGGGATGGATGTTCAAAGGAAAGGCTCCCTCCACACATCATGCAACAGATGCCACGTGGAGTAAATGGGTTGCATTGATAACACAACGGGCTCGAATAGGGAACCGCGACCCCCCAGGATTAGTGGAAATGATCATGAACTGGCCAGAGAGCAAAGATGCTGGGATGTCACCAGAACAAGAGGTGAAACGTGCTGAGGAGGCCCCACCATATAACGAGCTGCCAGAGGAAGAAAAACAATATGCCCTGTTCACTGATGGGTCTTGCCGCATTGTGGGAAAACATCGACGATGGAAGGCTGCGGTGTGGCATCCCACACGACGAACCACTGAAGCTGTTGAGGGACAAGGTGAATCGAGCCAGTTCGCAGAGGTGAAAGCCATCCAATTGGCTTTGGAGATTGGTGAGCGATAAAAGTGGCCAAGGCTCTATCTCTACACTGACTCGTGGGTGATGGCAAGTGCCCTGTGGATGTGGTTGCAGCAATGGAATCAGAACAACTGGCAACGCAAGGGCAGACCCATCTGGGCCGCTGAAGTATGGCAGGACATTGCAGCCCGGGTGGAGAACCTCGTTGTGAAGGTGCGCCACATGGACGCCCATATACCCAAGAGTCGGGCCACTGATGAACATCAACATAACCAGCAGGCGGACCAGGCTGCTACGATCGAGGTGGCTCAGGTGGACTTGGACTGGCAGCGTAAAGGTGAACTGTTCATAGCCCGGTGGGCCCATGAGACCTCGGGCCACCAAGGCAGAGATGCAACATACAGGTGGGCTCGAGATCGAGGGGTGGACCTCACCATTGACACCATCGCAGAGATCATCCATGGATGTGAGACGTGTGCTGCGATCAAACAAGCCAAACGGGTGAAGCCCCAGCAGAATGGAGATCGATGGATGAAATATAAATATGGAGAGGCCTGGCAGATCGACTACATCACACTGCCACAGACCCGCCGAGGCAAGCGCCACGTGCTCACAATGGTGGAAGCAACCACTGGGTGGCTCGAAACTTATCCAGTGTCCCACGCGACCGCCCGAAATACCATCCTGGGCCTTGAAGAGCGAGTCCTGTGGCGACACGGCACCCCAGAGAGGATTGAGTCGGACAACGGAACTCACTTCCGAAATAACCTCATAGGTGCCTGGGCAGAAGAACACGGCATCGAGTGGGTCTACCACATCCCCTACCACGCACCAGCCTCTGGGAAGATCGAGCGCTACAATGGGCTGTTAAAAACTACATTGAGAGCAATGGGGGGTGGAACCTTCAAACACTGGGACACACATCTGACAAAGGCCACTTGGTTAGTGAACACAAGAGGATCTGCCAATCGAGCTGGCCCGGCTCAGTCAAAACTTCCACGTGTTGTAGACAGGGATAGAGTCCCTGTGGTGCGCATGAGGGACCTGCTGGGAAAAATGGTCTGGGTTAGTCCTGCGCCGGGCAAAGGCAAACCCATCCACGGGATTGTTTTTGCTCAAGGACCTGGGTGCACCTGGTGGGTGATGCAGAAGGATGGAGAGGTCCGATGCGTGCCACAAGGGGACTTGATTGTGGGTGAAAACACACCGTGAGTTATACTGTGCTTTTGTTAATTTTTCTTTGTCAATGCTAATTGCTAAGTGGCAGCTGGATGTGACGCACATGGTATAGAATAAAGGGGTGGATTATGTCCTGGTTTAACCAGGATAGGGTTAAGTTTCCCCAGCAGTGGGGGGGGAGCTCTAGCCGGGTTATTCAGATACCATGCGGACGTCACATCCTGGCGCGTCACATTTTCGTGGCGCGGGAGCGCGGTGCACTCGTGGTTTTGTACATCGTGCTTCTCACTGCTGTATTTGGTAGCTATTTTGCTCTGTTCATTGCTATCACTATTACTGTTATTGTTATTGTTGTTGTTTGTTGTGTTGCTATTGCACTGTTGTATGAAACCTTTCCTTATTTCAGTCTTGGGACTTTGTATTTCACTCCCTTTGTGGAGGAGGGGTAGCGGCCGCGTGGTCTCAGACCCCAACAGGGGCTAAACCACCACAGACCTGTAAAGTAGGACATTTAGTTTTAATGTTAGACATCTCTTGTGTTTTACTAGCTTTTATTTTTCCTGTATTTTTCCTGTATTTTACTGCAATGTATATAATTTCATTTATAGTTTTTCCTAACTACCCTCTGTAGTCATTACCCACTTGTAAGATGTTTTGAAACCTGTAACTCCTTGCCTAGTAAAGATAAACAGACCTTGGACAGTCTGAAAAACTCCCTGAGTACATCCCTAATAGCAGGAATCTAAAAAAAACAAGTGTCCAAGAAGACGCCAGTGTCAAGATAAGTGACTGGAAGCTGATCTAAACTAACCTCCTTGCAACAAACAGGAGCTGAAGGATGGATGAGGTCACTCTATGGCCATATATGGACACAAGAAACCTAAAGTTCACTAACGGACAGTGTGAGAGAGGCTGTGTGGACCACTAAGGAGGGGAGAAGACCCTCACTCTACTTTTACTACGCGTGCTCAGACTATGTAAATGAATTCTGAGATCCCATTAGCATAAGAGTGCCTTTTCTAAGAAATCTGATGCATATGTATGGTTTTTGTGTATATTAGTCAGAGAGTTTTGTTAGTAAGTGCAGCACTTGTGGTGGAGCGATCCCCAGTGCTGCCCAGCGCTGCGAATAAAGAATACCTGCTTAACAGTTCTACTCAATTCTGACTGTTGAGTGAAGCTCTTTGTTTCAACAGTACAAACCCTTTTTTCACTTCCCATAATTGCAACATGTATAAAATATTTGTATTAAAGTACAATATAACTGCAATGGAACGTCTTTAATCAGCGCCTGGTAAATAGTAATTTTGTCAATTGGGGTTAATTGGAATTACATATGCAGCCTGACATATTTCTTTATATTTGCATATATGACTAATGTTCCTACTGGTATTTATGCTTATTTTTACATTTGTCAGGCAGTGGCTCAAGCTTGTTTATTTCCTGTACTGTTAGATGTTTTAAGATGGTAATACCTAAGAAGTCATGCTTGATATTAATTCAGGTTTAAAACTGTGTAATACTTGTGATGCAAAGAATGTTTTAATGTAGTTAATGATCTCAAAAACCTTTAGTAGACATCAAATTAATGGGCTTTATCCAGTTTAATAAATTCTAGGTCTCTGTTCCCCTTATAGTTCAGGAGAATCCAAAGGAATGTTCAGGCAAAAAACTATGTGAATGAGACTTGGATATATAAAATAGAAATAGCTGTACATTGCAGATAGCTGCTGCTTTGTCAATAATAGGCTGCTCTTGTTGTGAGTTAAAATGTTGCTATGGCTTATTGACTATGAATTTAATATTGTTTCTTGAGTACTGTGAGCAGTTAAGTTCTATATGCATTATGAAATTCAAATGGGGGGGGTTATAAATAAAGCAGGTAGTATTTGTTTGCCTTGTTCTTATTTGCTGTTAACAGTATGAAACAGTTATTAAAAATTGCATGCTCTGAAACAGTTACAATTCAGAATTTTTTTCGCACAACATGTGCCAGTTATTAATAAACTGTTTTCATTGCAAAATGCTTGTTGATTTATCTCTGACCATCATTGCAGAAAAGAGATTCTTACCTTTTGACCTCTTCCAGTTATTCTCCTTCTCAGTTCACTGGCATGATTAGCTAAACTAATACCTCAGAATCCTTCCAGGAATCAAAAGTTGTCCATAGTAAATCGTGTATTGTCTATTTGGGAGAAAGATTTTTTTTTTTTAAAAAAATCCAAAAATTATTTGATATATTATGTTGTCCTAAGGTCTAAATTTGGACCTATATGCATTTTCTGTGTAAAATAAGAACTACATTTTGATAACAATGGAATTCAAGTCTATAAACACTTCAAGTACTATAAACAAAATCAGAGAAGAAATTACAGCATCAAAACTCTGAAGAAAGTTTCTAGAGTATTATCTTAAAGTTATTTCTCCACCTCTGTCACTAAGTAGGTAATAAATATTCTGAAATTTAATATCTGATGCTTGATTCTTTTTCTTTTCTCCTCATCAACAGCTGTGTGGAGTTTGACTTGAATGTAAACAATGTTGTAGGAATAATACATTCCTTCTGAGAACCTATTCATGCAGTAAGTTTTTAATATATTATTTCTATAAACTTTGCTTTTTAAATTTGTATCTTGTATTTATAGACTATTAAAATTAAGTTGAATATATTAGGTTACTATATATAATTACCTAGTTAGCAGCATTAGATAGCTCTAAGATAACTTCTTGTTGCTCACTATAAATGTATGGAGAAAACTGATATAGCAGATAAATATGTTTTTAATTGAATATTGTAATATTCAGAAGATAACAAAGATCCTTCATATTAAGGTCCTACTACAAGGGCTGCTTCAGTCTTCTGCAGATAATGAGATCATTATACTAATGATCATCTCATGGTATAATCTCCAGTTTCTTTTATTTCTTTACAGCCACTGATAGGTATGTGTGGCTGATAGCTAGCTGTGGCTGTATGCTCTTACAGAGTCTTTCCTTGGAAAACTCAAAATACTGCTTCAGTTTTTATACTAACCCCAAAATAAAACTGGTTTGTATCTTCTCAGGCATCTGTTTCACTATTTCTTCCTGAAATGCAGACTTCTAAAGGGGAAGTAATTAAGAACAGCACTCTTAGTGTTAATCTAAGCTTTTTTTACTTACCATCACAATATCATTTGGCAGATAAATACATAAGGAGTGGATCTCAGACTGCTACATCTAGGCCATTTGTGCTTCTTTTTTTACCACCTTCTTCAGTTCTTGCATACAGGAATTCCTTTCTCTTTAGGGTAGGAAGCTATTAGTAGAAGTTACCTTTACTAGTTAATTTTGACTATTTCAAGTAGAGTAGTTTCAGTGTTCCGTATTAACATTACTAGGAGGGTCTGGTTTCTCGTCTCTCACATCAACTTGTCCTGGATCAGTTAGTTAACTATAATTTTTTCATACATCCAGGAAGGCATATGCCTGGGAAAGATTATTTTTAAACTTGGAAGGAAATATCTTGTCATTCATAGCTACAGGTGAGGGGTCACTTCACCAAGTCTAACATTGATATAGTTGTTCCTAGCTTCTGCCACAGATTTCCCTTATTCCTTATAGCAAATCACTGTAGGGCAGATAAGAGTCCAGATGTGAAAAAAGCAGTGGAAGGAATGGGTCCTAGTGTCCCACTTTTTCTTTCAGTCTGCTTTAAAGCCAGCAAAATTAACTTTGTCTCCTGATGAAGGATAAATACTGTTATTTTTCTTGAGATCAAGGAGTGAGTTAGTAACTAAGGGAGACTTGTGACTGAAGAAATTATCTCCTTAATGTGCGAGACCTTCCTAAATAGGCAAGCTATATCAGAAATAGTCTGTCATCTTTTCTTTGGACAAGAAAACTCTCAGGTGACATCAGTCAAACAAAAGTAAATGTAAAATTTTATCAGACAGTCTCTTTACATACTTTTAGAAGTCACCATTAGCCAGGGTGGATAGCCTTAAAATTATTAGCCTGCTCACTTAAAATTTGCGTGGCTGAAGGGCTTCACCCTGCATGATAGAAAAACAATTAAATTACCTCTCACGTGGAAAATGTATGGGTATCTCTGTTCTGTTTGAGCAAATTAGATGCTTAGGCAAACAAGGAACTGGTTATCTTAGTGAAGATGATAAAAAATATTCATAAATATTTCTGTGGATGTTCTTCCGTCTTTTTGAAATCAGCCCTTCTATGTTGGTGCATAAGTACTGTAGAAAGCATCAGAGATGATATGGCAAAGTGAAGCAGAATGCCCCCAAAAGGGGAAAATGTAGGTAGATTAAGCAGAGCTAGCAATTGAAATCGATGCTGTTGTGTTATTAGTTAGTTGCCTAAGGAGGCATGTCTGCAATTAAATCAACAGCTGATGGTTGAGATTTTTCAATTAGTGGAAGCTGGACCTTTTAGCTTTGAGCAAATGACATTACTGAGCATTTTCTTGAGGGGGTAGCTTGTTGACTGATTATGAAAGAGCATCAGGAAAAGTTTACTGGCCGTGTTGCACCTAACTTTGTTATATACTAATTACAGGTACTAGCAGACAGAAAACCTTATCTCAGAATGAGGTCAACTAAAAAGATATCTCTTCTCTTGTGCCACGAAAAAGAGAGTCCAGTTTGGAATTTGAGCCTATTTGTATTTCTCTCTCATGGAAAAATACTATTTCAGTTAATGCATGTCCATATGATCTCTGTACAGTAATTCTTCTGCATCTCACAGTTAGTGTAGTAATAGTCACATCTCTTAGTTCAACTGCTGGTACATAATGTAGGGGATGAGGTGACTGGTGTTAAGGAGTTTTCTTTGTTTCTAAGAGGTCTTCTGGATCTAGGACATTGATTCCAAGAAGAAGAGTACCACTTGCAGGGGTGTGTGTGCTGAGCCACTGTGAATAGGTTGTGAGAAAATCCCATGCTTAGTAGGATTTTCAGAATAATGGAGAACACAACAACTGGTGCTATTGTAGGATGTTTCTTGTCCTGGATGAAGTAATTACCTATTGATGTATTCCTGTCCTGATGTGCAGAATACAAAACTTTGTACATTGATGTCAGGTTAGAAAAGATATTCCAAAACATATAAGGCATTGTAAGGCAGCTGACTGAGCTGATGATCTTTTTCCAGACAAGGCAAATTTAAAATTAATGTTTGGATGCAGGGATTACTGCTTTCATGGATCCTGAGGAAAACTTAAGAATGATCTTTTTGTCCTCCAATCAGAATAATTCTTTTCCCTTCCCTCAAAGTTTATATAACCTAAAGAAGAAAAATTTAGATTTGGTCTGGCCTGGCAGCAAGTTAATTCAGACAATTAGTGCAATGAACTGGAGAGAACTTAGAAGTAGAATGTGACACTGCTTCATTGACCGACGCATCCAGTTTTGTCTTATCTGCAAGTTACCTGACATATCCCTTGTGATATATCTGTGGATTTTACTATTCAGACTGTTTTCAAATGCAATGAATAGTAGTTGTAGAACAACTAAGTAAATTCTATAAAATATTTACAAAAGGTAACCTTAGAATACAAGAGTATCATGTTGATCAAGTAGGAACAAATATTGATTGATTGCTGTCTAGTTAAATGTGCTTTTTTTTTTGAGAAGCATTTATTTTATTTGCAGTTGAGAATAGAGTTTGTACGTTAGTACTGGTTGTTAAGAAGTGGGTGAGTTATCATGACATAAATGATGCCAGTCATGGTACTTTAAGCAGCTACAGTCCTGTGTTGATGGTTTTGCACTATTTACAGAGTATTTTTTTTCTTGTTGAAACCATTCCTTTTAAGTTCATATTTGTGTAGTTTTCCTCTTTAACTCCTGCCAGTGTTTAATTTTAATTATCTTCCACACAAAAAAATCTGAAAATACAGTGCTTTTGCTCCATTTCCTTAGTGCTGCATTTTTATTTAACAAGTGGACCTCTTCTCTAGAGATAGTTACCAGCTTTAAAAAGAAAAAAAATTTGAAATCTATGTACCTGCAGGACACTGTAACTATAAAATAAACTCAAGCTCCAGTTAACAAAATTTTGCTTTTTAACAAAGGGAAAAAACTAAAATAAATAATAATGAAAAACAAACACCCACATCCCCCCCAAAACCCCCCACCCCAAAAAAAACCAACAACAAAAAAACCCCCCAAACCACTGAAATTGTTATGCTTATTTGGGAGCTTCCAAGAAAATTCAAAGGGACAACAAATGCTGTGAGGTCATTTTTCTGTGTTCTAATGAGTGAAGGACTGACCATCGGGGGACATGTATATGTAAGAATGCACTACCATGTGGTTAGATTTTTCCACTGATTACTGTCTTCTGTAAGGTGACTGATGTCAAAGACCATTCGAAGTTGGGATATTTGACTGCCAGTGGCAGTATCTTTTCTTGTGACTTCAATATATTGAAACATTGAACATCTGTATGGAGCTGGAGAGCTTTACCTGAGAAACTAAGGATCCCTGTTGAGAATTCAAGAAAGCCATGCAGTCCAGAAATGTTCTTGAACAGATTGAAATGAGCTTATCCCCCTATTACTTTCTTTCATTAAAAGAAATCCATGTTTAATTTTTTTGTAGTTTGCAATTCTTGCTTCGACTTGAGGAACCATTTGAGGAACCATTTAGCTCAGTATGAGTATCTTGATGTTTACTGGGAGATAAGTAGCTTCAGAAAGGAAGGCAAGGAACCCCTGAAGTGTACATCTTGTGGAGAAATATTCCTGTAGAAGTATTTTCTTAGTTCCTGTCAGTTCATATATAGACTTGTGTATCTTGCTGCTTGTATTCATTCTACATATTTGTGCTGTTTTGTTTTTTTTTTTTGTAATGTGCTGATTGTTCTTGTTCATATTATTTTAATGACAACTGGTTCTTAACATTTTATGAGTATATCTGTGGACAAATTGGGTATGCTCTCACTTTAGACTTTTCCCTTTGTTAGTTTGTGTAGGTTTTCATTTGTTTAATCAGATGAAGATCAATGTTTAGTTCCTCTGACAGATTTTTTTGGCCTGGAATGTAGATACTTGCTGTAGAGTGGGTAGCCAACTATTTATTAGTTTCAAGATTGTACTACACCCACTCTGTACTAGGGTGGAAAGCTTTTTATGATAGTTGACTCAGCTGAAAGCAAGCCACTAGCTTGAACAGTATCTGTAGTAGAGGACCTAGGAGGGTGTTTTGTCTGTTTGCGATCCAGTTGGCTGGGTTAGTTCTGAATTCTTTGATGCTCATACTGTGTGCTTATTGTTAATGTACCAATCATGAGGATAGTAGGACATAAGCTAGTCTATCCAGTGACTATGTTGTCTTCTCTACACCTACTATGGTGAAATTCCATAGATTCCTTTGTTTCTGTGGAAAGTAAAGAAAATGTGGCCAAGTCTGTTGTCACAGCTCTGAAACCATACTGTAGGTGACTGAGTACTTCAATATTGATCCTTAACAAAAAAAACCCCAAACAAACAAAAATTGTTGATTTGAAGGAGATGAAATGACAAACAACTTAAAAATAAAAAGACTAAAGTTATTATTAGATACAAGATTGAAAATGTTGGGAGCAACTGGATGCTATGCAAAGGTGAAGCACAAGCAGGAGAGGAGAAAAAGTATCTTTACGTGGTCTAGAAATGAGTGACCATCTCAACAGAGACTTGATAAGCATTTGATAGTGTTACATTTTTAAATGGAAAAGGGCCTTTTCACTTTGGAAATAGATTCAGAGAATAAATTTCCATGTATCACAATAACTATAGAGACTTGTATTGGGTGCTGTGTGCAGTCATGAATAGCCAGTTACTGAGCTGTGCATAAAAGTAATGCACAAAAGGGAGGAGAGTAGCAGTTACAGGTATAAATGTGTAGGCTTGCCACAATGTTAACAATCCTGCAAGCTTGAGGGCATTTGCTTTAGTCATCTGCGGCAGCTGCCACAGCTGTCTGAGGAAGGAAAAAAAAAGTTCAAATAAATCCTTTCATGTAAAACTATGTGATCAGTCAGTTGCCCGGGAAGGATCAGCAGTCTGCAGGCCAAAGAGGAGCTATTACCAGTGCTTATTCAGTCTTTTCTGCTGAAAAAGGCAGAAGTGTGGCTCTGGATGTGTATTTAGCATCAGCTGTTTAGATTCTGATGTTTTATGCAGATTTTAGCTTTTTCTTTTCACTTCTGCTACTAAAGCAGCTTGTGTCCAAGTCACAGAATTTTCTAATAGGGCTTTTGTTGATGTTACTGGGGAGGGGGAAAAAAATTAAAAACTTTCTTTAGCAGTAAATAATGTCCCTGTCTTTGTGGGAGAGAGGCAAGTCGACATCGGTCTGTCAGCTCTGCAAAGCCCCTGAGAAGCAGCCAGGCTTTGATGAGAAACAGGCCTTGGGAGAAAGATAAGAAACTGCCGAGTTGTGCCAAGGTGGCAGGGAAAAACAACGGACAGCTGCAACACTGAACTGTGGAAAAGTACTGAACTGTGAGAAGTTACCGCTGCGTGAACAGCGCGTGAACAAGAAGTTGATTGGTCTGCACAGCGCGTGTGAGAGTGGTCTGATCCTGATAGGAGAAAAGGTTGATAGCTGTCTAATTGCTGATTTGCTAATTATGAAGTAAGAGATTTAACCATAAGTATGTACTATTTTAAGAATAAAGGGTCTTTCCTTTTGCACTTCATGGAGAGTCCGTGCCTCAATTGCCACATGTCTTCACTAGGCAAATCTCTTTATTAATCCATTTCCATATTCTCATACCTGTGTGGAAGACTTTGAATCTAAGGTTAGTGTGTCTTGAGTTTATTTTGTAGATACATCAATGTCGTGTGCATGAGCTTTCCTCCAGATAACAGATCCAACTATCTTATACAATAGGAAAAGGAAACCTCATGTGGCAAATGCTAGTGGTAAGGGTGTAATGGTTTAGCCCCTGCCGGGGTCTGAGACCACACGGCCGCTGCCCCTCCCCCACAAAGGGAGTGAAATACAAAGCCCCAAGACTGAAATAAGGAAAGGTTTAATACAACAGTGCAATAGCAACACAACAAACAACAACAATAACAATAAGAATAATAGTAATAACAATGAACAGGGCAAAATATCTACCAATATAGCAGTGAGAGAAAACCCGGCGGCGTGAACCCCACGCGATCACCGATTCTTCCCGCGCTCCCGCGCCAGGAAAATGTGACGCCCGCCAAGATGTGACGTCCGCATCTGTGGTGGTTTGAACTTGGCTCAATGCCAGGTACCCACCAAGTTGCTCTATCACTTCCCCCCGCTTTCCGCCTTTTTTTTTCTCAACAGGGCAAAGAGGGAAAAGAAAATAAGATAGGAAAACAAAACAACCCTTGTGGGTAAAACAACAGCAGTTTTAATATAAGCAAAGCAAAGCAAAGGTCCGCGCGCAGAAGCAAAAAAAAAGAAAACAGATTTATTCTCTACTTCCCATGAACAGGCGATGTCGGGCCTTCTCAGGAAGCAGGGCTTCAATACGCGTAGTGGTTGCCTCGGAGGACCAAGGGTGACCCCACCCCCTTCCTCCTTTCTCCCAGCTTTATACTGAGCAGACGTCATATGGTCTGGAATATCCCTTTGGTCAGTTCGGGTCAGCTGTCCTGGTTGTGTCCCCTCCCAAGATCTTGCCCACCCCGTCCCACTGTGTGGGGGGAAATGTCAGAAAGAGCCTTGGTGCTGTGTAAGCACTACTCAGCAGTAGCCACAACACCAGGGTGCTATCAACACCCTGCCAGCTCCCAACATAAAACACAGCACCATGAGGGCTGCTACAGGGGAAAACCAGTTCTGGCTCAGCCAGACCCGGTACAGTCTCCACCCCTTATTCCATACCATTTACATCATGCCCAGGTCCCACATAACACTCATTTATCCATTCCGTAAGCTTTCTTCACTCCTCCAGATGTTCAGTGACTTGGCTCCCATCTGTCAAGATGGATGTTCAGGACAGAGCAGTATGTTTGACTGTTGGACTCCAGCACCGGGTAGGTTTGGGTCATCATCGCACGTATCTGGTTCACTCTTCGTCGTTCCTACTTCCTCCATCACTTCCTGCAACATACAACTCAGCCCACAGATTATTTCCCCCCCAAGGTTAAATCTCCTTGAGGCACACACTGAGTAGCCCCATTCTCCCGCATTACCCACCAAGTACATCCAGGTCCCTGAGCAAAAACAATCCCACGAGTGGGCTTGCCTTTTCCCAAGGGAGGAGCAATCCACACTGCCTTCCCCAGCCATTTCCCTGTGTGTACTACAGGGACCTTATCTCCTCCCACAGTATGAAGGGGTTTTGTTTGGGCAGGACCAGGATGGTTAACAGATCCTCTGGTGTTAATTAGCCAAGTGGCTTCTGCTAAATTTATATCCCAGTGTTTCCATCCCCCATTGTCCAATGCTCTCAACATAGTCTTCAACAGTCCATTGTATCTTTCAATCTTTCCAGACGCTTGTGGGTAATAAGGGATGTGATACACCCACTCAATGCCGTGTTTCTTTGCCCGGGAGTTTATGAGATTATTTCAAAAATGGGTCCCATTGTCTGATTCGATTCTTTCAGGAGTACCATGTCACCACAAAATTTGCCTTTCAAGACCTAAGATGGTATTTCGGGCAGTGGCATGATTTACAGGGTACGTTTCAAGCCAGCCAGTAGTTGCTTCCACCATGGTGAGTATGTAGCATTTGCCTTGGCGTGTTCGTGGCAATGGTCCAATATAGTCAATTTGCCAGGCCTCACCATATCGAAAACTCAGCCATCGCCCTCTGTTCCAGGGAGACTTTACTCGTGTGGCTCGCTTGATTGCAGCACATGTTTTGCATTCATGAGTGACCTGTGAGATGGCCTCCATGGTCAGGTCCACCCCTCGATCACGAGCCCATCTGTATGTTGCATCTCTCCCGAGATGCCCGGATGTTTCATGGGCCCATCGAGCTACAAATAGCTCACCCTTGTGCTCCCAGCCCAGGTCCAGCTGAGCTACTTCAGTTTTGGCAGCCTTGTCTACTTGCTCATTGCTTTGATGTTCTTCGGTGGCACGGCTTTTGGGCACGTGGGCATCTACATGACGTACCTTTAGAGCCACGATTTCCACTCGGGCAGCGATGTCCTGCCACAGTGCAGCAGCCCAGATGGGTTTACCTCTGCGCTGCCAATTGGTCTTCTTCCACTCCTGTAGCCACCCCCACAGGGCGTTAGCCACCATCCAGGAGTCAGTGTAGAGATACAGTACTGGCCACTTTTCTCGTTCAGCAATCTTTAGGGCTAGTTGGATCACTTTTACTTCTGCAAACTGACTTGACTCGCCCTCTCCTTCAGTGGCCTCAACGACTTGTCTTGTGGGACTCCACACAGCAGCTTTCCACTTCCGATGGTTTCCTACCACACGACAGGATCCATCAGTAAACAGAGCATACCGCCTTTCATCTTCTGGTAACTCGTTATATGGCGGTGCTTCTTGGGCACGAGCCACCTCCTCAGGCAGTGCTCCAAAATGTCTACCTTCTGGCCAGTCCATGATCTCTTCCAGGATTCCTGGACGGTTGGGTTTTCCCAGTCGAGCTCGTTGCGTGATTAACGCTACCCATTTACTCCAGGTAGCACTGGTTGCATGGTGTGTAGAAGGGATGTTTCCTTTGAACATCCAATGTACTACAGGCAATCGCAGTGCCAAGAGGAGCTGTGCTTCTGTACCAACAACTTCGGAAGCGGCTCGAATCCCCTCATATGCTGCCAATATCTCCTTTTCAGTTGGAGTGTAGTGGGCTTCTGATCCTCGATATCCCCGGCTCCAAAATCCTAATGGTCGACCCCGAGTTTCACCTGGTATTTTCTGCCAGAGGCTCCATGTGAGGCCATGCTCCCCAGTGGATGTGTAAAGTACATTTTGCACATCTGGTCCTGTCCGAACGGGCCCAAGAGCTACTGCCCGAGCTATCTCCTGTTTGATGTGCTCAAAGGCTTGTTGTTGCTCAAGACCCCACTCAAAATGGTTCTTCTTTCAGGTTACTTGATAGAGAGGGCTCACCAGCTGACTGTAACCTGGAATGTGCATCCTCCAAAATCCCACAAGTCCTAAGAAAGCTTGTGTTTCCTTCTTGTTGGTCGGTGGAGACATAGCTGCTATCTTGTTGACAACCTCCATAGGCACGTGGCGGCGTCCATCTTGCTATTTTATTCCCAAGAACTGAATCTCCTGTGCTGGTCCCTTGACCTTGCTTTTCTTTATGGCAAACCCAGCTCTCAGAAGAATCTCAATTACTTTTTGTCCTTTCTTGAACACTTCTTCTGCCTTGTTGCCCCACACAATGATGTCATCGATGTACTGTAGATGTTCAGGGGCATCACCCTTTTCCAGTGCAGTTTCAATTAGTCCATGACAAATAGCGGGGCTGTGCTTCCACCCCTGGGGTAGTCGATTCCGGGTATATTGGACACCCCTCCACGTGAAAGCAAACTGTGGCCTGCACTCTTCTGCCAAAGGAATTGAAAAGAATGCATTGGCGATGTCGATTGTGGCGTACCACTTGGCTGCCTTTGACTCCAGTTCATACTGGAGCTCTAACATATCTGGTACAGCAGCACTCAGTGGTGGCGTCACTTCGTTCAGGCCACGATAGTCTACTGTCAACCTCCACCCTCCGTCAGACTTTCGCACCGGCCATATTGGGCTATTAAAAGGCGAATGTGTCTTACTGATGACACCTTGGGTCTCCAGTTGACGGATCAGTTCTTGGATGGGAGCCAGAGAGTCTCGGTTCGTGCGATACTGCCGTCGGTGCACGGTCCTCATGGCAATTGGCACCTGTTGTTCTTCAACTCGCAACAGTCCTACAACAAAAGGATCTCCTGAGAGGCCAGGCAGATTAGACAACTGTTTGACCTTCTCTGTGTTCACACTGGCCACACCAAAAGCCCATCGGTATCCTTTTGGGTCTTTGAAATACCCCCTCTTGAGGTAGTCAATGCCCAAGATACAAGGGGCTTCTGGGCCAGTTACAATGGGATGTTTTTCCCACTTGTCCCCGGTCAAGCTAACCTCGGCCTCCAGTACTGACAGTTCTTGACATCCGCCTGTCACTCCTGAGATCCAGATAGGTTCTGCCCCTCTATAACTTGATGGCATTAATGTACACTGTGCCCCGGTGTCGATTAAAGCCTGGTACTTCTGTGGATTTGATGTGCCAGGCCATCGAATCCACACTGTCCAATACACCCGATCATCCCTTTCCTCCTCCTGGCTGGAGGCAGGGGCCCTCTATTCCTGTTCTTGGTCAGAGTATTCACTGTCTGACCCTTGCCGTGCCAGGCCGGAAACTCCTTCATCAGGGCCAAGGGAGGTGGTCTCAGTCTTCCTGTATCTGGGAGATCGCTGATTACTTTCTTGCGGTTTCACACCAGCTACATTAACAACCTTCTTGGATGTCTTCTTCTTGGCAGGGGTCTTTCCTCGCAATTCATGTACACGAGCTTCCAACTTGAAGGTGGGTTGACCATCCCACTTCCTCATGTCCTCCCCCTGGTCACGCAGGAAGAATCAAAGTTCACCACATGTCATGCGCCTGGGTTTCCCTTTCCCTCTGACTGGGGTGGAAGAGAACCGATTTCTTGGGGTGCTCCTGACATCTAAGGCACTCGCCCGTAGAGATGAGGAGGTACCAAGACTCTCTTCAAAGTTCTGAAGCCAGGAAGAGACTGCCTCCACAGTTGGTGCACATCTTAGTCCTTCTCCCACATCCATTTCTGGGTAGTACATCGCAGCCAAGCCGGCAGAATACGAGGATGGTGCACCTTTAATCACCTTCCTCCACATGGCCCGTGTGCACAGGACATCCTCTGGATTTTTAGGGGCTTCATCATTATCTGGATCACTATAGATGACTTCCAGCACTGCTAATTCTCTCAGGTACTGGACACCTTCATCCGCAGTAGCCCACTTCCCTGGGGAGTTGTCCGTAAGATCTTCCTTGAAAGGATATCTTGCTTTAACACTTGAAAGGAGTCATCTCCACAGACTGCAAATTGCTCTCTCTTTTCCAATTCCCCTTTCAATTCCTCGATCTCTAGCAAGGGAACCCAGCTGTTGGGCTTCCTTACCTTCCAGCTGCTGAGCATCAGCCCCATTATCCCAGCATCGAAGCAGCCAGGCAGCAATCCGCTCACCCGGCTGGCGGCTATAGTCTTTCCGCAGATCTCGTAGTTCTGATGACGTCAGGGACCGGGTAGTTTCTGCCTCCTGTTTGAGTTCTGTTATTCCCTCTTCTGACCCCTTTGCTGAAGGACCCGCTTCTTCCTCTTCTTTCTCGTCCCTTATTAATCGAGGGTATGGGCCTGTTGTTCTCCTTGTCCACTGTTTCTTTTTTACTACTGGGGCAATCTCTGCTGTTATTGTTTTTGTTTGAGTTCCCATTTCCACCACAGTCCTTTGAGAGCACTGAACTGCAGCTCGATAAGCACAGGCCAGGCCCCAGTACAGCGCTAGGAGTTGCTGATTTTCACTGGGATAGACAAGGCACCCTTCTATCAGGTGTTGTGTCAATTTTGCGGGGTTGCTTGCCTGTTCAGGGGTAAGATCCCAGGCTACAGGAGGTGATAACCGTCCTAGGAATCTGCCCAAATCCTTCCACTCCCCCTGCCACCCAGGGACAGGCTGCCTCAGGGCACATTTTGGTATTCTCTCACCCAAAATTTGCTTTCTCTTACAACAAAAACCTACCGAGCTCCACACAGCCCACAATAGGCATTAATGAACAGTATCAAAGAGCTAACATAAGGATTAATAACTACTTCAGGAGCTTGCAGGATAAAACCACTCATGATGTTCCCAATTTCTTCCAGCATGTTCCCGAGCTTAGCAAAATAAAGATAAGCAGAGCAATAAACAAACCCGTGACCAGCACAAGAGCTTGTCGCTTACTAACTGCTATAGCTATAGCACAATTAATATAAAACTGCCGTTGTCCCGCCCCACGTTGGGCGCCAAAAAAGACTGTGGTGGTTTGACCTTGGCTAAATGCCAGGTACCCACCAAGTCACTCTGTCACTTCCCCCCGCTTTCCCCTTTTTTTCTCAACAGGGCAAAGAGGGAAAAGAAAATAAGATAGGAAAACAAAACAACCCTTGTGGGTAAAACAACAGCAGTTTTAATATAAGCAAAGCAAAGCAAAGGTCCGCGCGCGGAAGCAAAAAAAAAAGAAAACAGATTTATTCTCTACTTCCCATGAACAGGCGATGTCGGGCCTTCTCAGGAAGCAGGGCTCCAATACGCGTAGTGGTTGCCTTGGAGGACCAAGGGTGACCCCACCCCTTTCCTCCTTTCTCCCAGCTTTATACTGAGCAGACGTCATATGGTCTGGAATATCCCTTTGGTCAGTTCGGGTCAGCTGTCCTGGTTGTGTCCCCTCCCAAGATCTTGCCCACCCCGTCCCACTGTGTGGGGGGAAATGTCATAAAGAGCCTTGGTGCTGTGTAAGCACTACTCAGCAGTAGCCACACCACCAGTGTGCTATCAACACCCTGCCAGCTCCCAACATAAAACACAGCACCATGAGGGCTGCTACAGGGGAAAACCAGTTCTGGCTCAGCCAGACCCGGTACAGCATGGTATCTGAATAACCCGGCTAGAGCTCCCCCCCCCACTGCTGGGGAAACTTAACCGTATCCTGGTTAAAGCAGGACACTAAGTTATAACAACCGAATTATGCTGATGTAAAAAGTGCTAAAGCATTGAAATACTGAAGCCTGAACAACAAGCCCCAAGCTGAAGCTGCTAACTTAGTATGTAATCATTAACAAAGTTTGTAAGCTCACTAGTGAAAGATGCGGCCTAGAATATAATCAGTAGTGAGGACGAAACGCTGAGAGAATGCATCCAACTTCCCTTGTTTAGCCTTGTTCAAGGCTGAGAACCCAAGTATTTGGCCTTGTTAGAAACTCCCTTGGTCTCCCCCACCGAGCCCTGGCCAGGCTTTGGGTGGAATCCAACAGGAGAATGAAACCAGAAATTTTCCGCTCAAAACAAAGGTGCCAGCTATTCTGGCTTGCCAATCTCTAGTATATAAGGCTGGACTCACAGCGACTTTGGATGCCTCACCTATGGATGGACGCACCGCGTAGGACTTCCCACTTGCCGGGACAGGCTCTCCAAATCCTCCCTGTAACCGGGGCTGCCCAGCATCTGTGGATCTAGATGATGGTAACATATGCAAGTGGTGATGTATCTTTCTTAATCACTATTCTCTCCCTCATGTAGTAATGATTTGATGCATTACCCTGTAATTTCCTATTTGTTGCTTTAGGTGCATTATTCTGCCTTTTCTTACTGCATGTTTTCTGTATTACTCTGTTACATTATTTGGTTATCAGTAGTAAAATATGCCTACTCTTTTCACTCTGGTGTCCGAGTTTAATTGGTATTCTTAATCAACAAACCAAATATGTACATGTTTCTGTTGACACCTTTTCCACAGCAGTATGGGCCACCGCCCATTCAGGAGAGAAAAGTCGAGATGTTACCTCGCACTGGAGATCTGCCTTTGCAGCTTTAGGCATTCCTCAGCGCATTAAAACAGACAACGGTCCAGGATATGTGGCAGCCAGCACCCATGCGTTTTTACACCAATGGGGTGTATCTCATGTAACTGGCATTCCTCATTCCCCCACAGGACAAGCCATTGTTGAACGTACCCATGCTACTCTCAAGTAATTGCTTGAAAAACAAAGAGGGAGAATGCAAGGAGAGATGCCACACAGCCATCTTGCTAAAGCAATATATACTTTGAATCATCTTACCATCCCACAATATTCCAATAACCCTGTGATATTAACACATTTTTTGTCGTTACAGAGCTCGACCGAAGTATCTGTTCCTCGTGCCAAAGTCCTAGTGCGGGATCTTATATCCCGCAAGTGGGAAGGCCCATGGGACCTTGTTACTTGGGGACATGGGTATGCTTGTGTCTCTACAGATCGTGGTCCGCAATGGATACCAGCACAAAATGTGCGACCGTTTTTATCCTCCTCCTCAGAAGTATCACCTCCACAGTCTGGGTGCTACCACAACCAAAAACAAATGTCTGCGTCTAACTTGTACCCTTTGCAGGAGGCAAGGGAGGTGAATCAATATTATGGTCCGGACAAACTGTAAATGCCCTGATTGTTGCTGGAGAGGAGGCTTCCTTAACATATGGGAACCCCAGGAAAAGCTGTACAAACACAAATGGAAATGAAAATAGGAAACCTCCCTGGACAATTGTATTCAGTCATGTTTCCCCCCGTTCGTGAATATATAATAGGTATACACATTCTAAAAGGACTAACTTTAAACCTTTCTGATGGTCAGTACACTAAAGGCCTTGATTTTAAAACAAAAAAGGGGGAATTCTCAGGACACACCACATAATCAACTGGCAATGGCTTTATATACTCTTAATTTCTTAAACAGAAATCATTTTGCTTTGACAGCAGCAGAACATCATTTTAGCACCACAACAGACTCTACAATTAAACCACGGGTCTTGTATAAGGATCCCGAAGGAGGCCTGACCTGGAGAGTGGATCTGCTGGTATGGGGGAGGGGGTATGCTTGTGTTTTATCACCCACAGGTCCTCGGTGGATACCAGCAAGGAAAGTCAAGCCATATTGTGTGCTTGAAGGAGCAATCCTCCAACCCGATGCCACAGACCCCTCAATTGATGATGCAGGAATCGACACGCAGGCTACATTCCCCTAGGAACTCGTCAACTGCAGCTATTATTAGTATTTGATCATTAACGAAAGATATAGGCTTACTAGTCACTAGTGAAAGATGTAGCTTAGACAAAATGTAGTTATTAATAAGGATGAAATGCTGCAAGAATGTGTGTATTCAACTTCCTTTGTTTAGCAGTATTAAGAATTAAGAACCCAAGTGTTTAATGTTATTATAAACCCCCTTGGTTTTCCTCCCTTGAGTGGTGGCCAGGCTCTGGGTGGAACCCAACAGGAGGATGAGACCAGATGTTTCTGCTCAAAGAAAAGTGCCAGTTATTTTGGCCTGTTGATTTAGATATATGAGGCTGGACCTGCTTGCAGCGACTTTGGATGCCTCACGTACCGATGGGCACATCGCGTAGGATTTCCAATTTGCAAGGAAAGGTACTCTAAATCCTTGTTGCATCCAGGGTTCCCCAGCAATTGCGGATCTGAATGTTAGTACCCCATTAAGTAAGTGTGCTATTCTGTATTTTCCTTTTTGTTTATTTTGTAATAATTAGTCATATTCTTTAATTATTGGCAGTGAAACCAGCCTACTCTTTTCAACTGGTAACTGTAACTGCTGTATTGTTTTTAGCCTTTTGTGGAATTATTTTATGTATACTGTGTTTTTTGAAGTTTGTCTAAACCTTAATTGATAAAGCTTTGAAACAAGTCTTGCAGGTGCAGCTGTAAAACAAAGAAGGGGGAGATGTGGGAGAGAGGCAAGTCGACATCAGCCTGTCAGCTCTGCAAAGCCCCTGAGAAGCAGCCAGGCTTTGATGAGAAACAGGCCTTGGGAGAAAGATAAGAAACTGCCGAGTTGTGCCAAGGTGGCAGGGAAAAACAACGGACAGCTGCAACACTGAACTGTGGAAAAGTACTGAACTGTGAGAAGTTACCGCCGCGTGAACAGCGCGTGAACAAGAAGTTGATTGGTCTGCACAGCGCGTGTGAGAGTGGTCTTATGCTGATAGGAGAAAAGGTAGATAGCTGTCTAATTGCTAATTTGCTAATTATGAAGTAAGAGATTTAACCAGAGCATAAGTATGTACTATTTTAAGAATAAATGGTCTGTCTGCATGAAGAAAAAAACCCTCTCTGACTCGTTATTCTGGCCGCTACACAAAGTCTCTGAAGTGCCTGAACATTACCTGAGAAGCGAAGAAGAAATGGAACATGTGAGCGCTGTAGAAGACAGTCAACATGCTCCAGAACCTACTGAAAAAAAGATCTAATTAATATTATTTCAGAAGTTTATGAAATATTCAATATTCATGCTCCTAAACATATTTCTTCTGTTGATCAAGAAGAAAGTAAATACATGACAGATAAACTAGAATACTTGGAAACAAATCCTTCATTTAAAAACAAATTAGCTGATGATGGCCATAAAGCTTTAACTTCCGGAACAACCACAGAAATTTCAAAAAGCTGTGTTGGGAAAGCCTGCAAGCCATGAGCTAAAAGAATTGGTCAAAAATTATGATGTTAAGGAAACTGAAGAAACACAACAAGAAAATTCCATGTTGCCAGAAAACAATAATAATGCAGTGTTGGATCTTAATAATGGCATGGCTGTGTTACGGAGGCTCTCAAATAAACAAGCAACCACCAAAAATTAAAAATTTATTGTCAACACAGTTGACTAGCCCTCCACAAATTACAGGTTCGAATGTCTGTGAGAGGAGAACAGAACAACTTCCTAGGGTTTAACGACAACCCAAAATGCAGAACAAAGCACCACTCCCTAGTGTTTAATGACAACCCAAAATGTTCTGTCACTCACCTAACATGTGAGTGCTCTCAACCTCGAGGACCTGCTCAGGGCAGCGTCCCGACCCAAGGCCCCTCGAGGAGTTTCCTTGGGCAGCGTCCTGACCCAAGGGGAGAGTCCTCAACCGCAGTGTGCTGCTCCAGGGAAGGAGCTCAAAATGTCTCCCCCAGGGGACTCCATTTATACCCAGGCCAAATCTGATGTGTAGTCAATAATGGCTCCTATTGGCCAAAGGCCCCAACTACCGTGAAGCCCTGGGAACAGGGCTAATCAGTAGCTGCTACACTTCAGTAGCCAAGAAGCCCTATTTTCATTGGGCGGGTGCACCTGCCACAGGCCGATATGGATTTTGAAAAATATACCTTGACTGATGAGAAATCCCCAATTAAGCCACATTTTGAAAGACCAAGTTCATTGTTTCCTGTGACAGAAGATCCCAATGAACCTGTGGAAGAAGCCACACCTTTAAAGAAAGCACTGAGGTAGATACTTTGGTAGAGTTTTCCTTACTTGAGGTTCTGGATGAAGTCCTTTACAGTACTGTGAAAGGAGAAAGTAAAATGCAGTCCTATGCAGATGCTTCAAAACCTTTAACTCTGCAGAAATCAGTTGACATTATCAGTAAAAAGTTACAAATGTAGAAGATGAACAGAAGTCACCAGGGACCCTACTCTTTGATTCAGAAGGAGTGCTAGAACTATCTCTGTTGTTCCCTACCACTGTTGCTGTAGTTAATCCAGAGCTTCTAGAGGAGCCACCTGCTCTGTCGCTTTTATACAAGGACTTCTATGCAGAAGCAGTAGAAAAAAAGACAAAGGATGAGACTCCTTCTGATGAGAAAGTGGTAATTTTAATGTGTTTTTCCCTAGTACAAATTCAGACACAGATGATGGAACGGGAATATATTTTGAAATATACATTCTTAAAGATGAAATTCCAAGTAAGGCCATAGGGCCTCAAGAGGATCAGATACCAGAGGATGAGTCTTTTAGTGGAGGAATTTCAGTTCAGAGTTCAGAAGACAAACACAAGCAGGGGTCTGGTGATGTTTCATGTGTCAGAACTGAGATTCTGCCAGAAAGGGGTGTTGTGGAGAGAGAGAAAGTCCAGGTTGACAGTGACTTTCAAGCAACAATTTGTAAACCAATGCATGCCATTTCTTTTGGAAGCAAAGTAATTCTTTCAGGTGCAGGAAGTGATACCACTGAACAAAGAGAAGAAAATGTACCCTTAGAAACAACTGAGGAATTGCCAGAGCAGTCAAGTCATCAAGAGTATAGTCAACTAGTGGATTATCAGGGAGCTGCATATCAAGAAACTGGTAATAAGCAGAAAGAACAGCATGAAATAACAGCAGTGCCTCAAATGAAAAAATATGTCCCATATGCCAGGACTCCTGTTGAAGACAGTGAAGATGATCAGTATACCCAGGAAAATCTTTCACATGTCCCTACCATTCAGCAAACAGAGAAGCCAGACTTGCAAAGAGAGGACCAGCACCCTGATGTTTATGAAGATGTTGCTGAGTCAATGGACTATGATGTGATTATGCAAGAAGAACTTTTTCAAGATGTAATATCACAGAATCACAGAATCATCAAGGTTGGAAAAGACCTTGAAGATCATCTAGTCCAACCATTAACCTAACATTGACAGTTCCCAACTACACCGTATCCCTCAGCGCTATGTCAACCCGACTCTTAAACACCTCCAGGGATGGGGACTCCACCACCTCCCTGGGCAGCCCATTCCAATGACTAACAACCCATTCTGTAAAGAAATACTTCCTAATATCCAGTCTAAACCTTCCCTGGTGCAACTTGAGGCCATTACCTCTTGTCCTATCCCTTGTTACTTGGTTAAAGAGACTCATCCCCAGCTCTCTGCAACCTCCTTTCAGGTAGCTGTAGAGGGCGATGAGGTCTCCCCTCAGCCTCCTCTTCTCCAGACTAAACAACCCCAGTTCCCTCAGCCGCTCCTCGTACGACATGTGCTCCAGACCCTTCACCAGCTTCGTTGCCCTTCTTTGGACACGCTCGAGTAATTCAATGTCCTTTTTGTAGTGAGGGGCCCAAAACTGAACACAGTAATCGAGGTGCAGCCTAACCAGTGCCGAGTACAGGGGCAAGATGTCTCTGTCTCTGCTGGCCATGCTATTTTTGATACAACCACGCATCATCTGAATTCACACACAAGGAGCTATTATTTGAAGACAGGGACTCTTCTGAGCATGTTGGTGACAGTTATGAATTTGATAATGAGCCAGAGCAAAGAACACCCGTTGAGCTTGAAGATTCAGGCTTTGTGGTGATGTATCCTGAAAAATCAGCAACAAACATTCCTCAAATTGAGAACCCACAAAGAGAACTTAAGAAAACACAAGCAGACACATATTGTTACCACTGCAAATGCCCAATATCTGATATTGACAAGCTTTTTGGAGAACATAAACACCATGAAATCACAACACTAGATGTTGCTGCAACCAAGATGAAGGTAAGAATTAATTTGGGTGAGGGAAAGAGATACTGAGGCTAATTTCTCCAGGCCTCCTGTGTTGTCAGTGGAGAGACTTCAGAGAGCAGTCCAGAGGCTAAATCACAGTATCTATAAAATAAAAACTATTCCTAAACACCTGTGAGAGCTCTTGAAGGGAGACTATGTTATCATTATGGTATTCTCTAGAGTCCTAGGCTTGTTAAGCTGATATTTTGATTTGTTCAGAAGTTTGAATGACTTTGTTTATATATAGCTGTTACCAGACTTTCCATCTTTTAGTCTTCTCATCTGTGTAAGTTTGTCTGATTTTTATGTGTAGGGGATGAAATGGGAATATGGTTTCTATTAAAAGAAATTTCTAGTAACAGCAGCTCATTTCACTTGACAAGGTACAGAAACCTCCATATGTGGGGACCAGTATCATCATAAAGTGTTCCCCATCCCAGCTATGTGTTGGTTGCTCAGAGATGTTAGACTAGTTACACAGTTTACACTACACAGTTTTGTTGAAACTCCATCTTCATTTTCCGTTCAGTTCATGTTCTTCTGTGCCAGTAGTGTTTTAGCTGTAGTGCAGGTAAGAGTTTAGCAAGTCCTACTTCTTCCTCCTATTTATAAGCTGTACCACTCTTAAAAATAGATTAAAATGCTCTCCATTTCAGTAGTGTACTCCTTTGCTAGCAATACTACTGAAAATGCTTTTGTTTCTATGGAAGCTATTCTTCATTAAATTGCAGGTCTTCTTCATTAAATTGCAGGTCTTCTTGTGAAAACGGCATGCATGTGATGTCTTGCTTTTCCCATATCAGATTTGTTCATGTATAAGTATACAGATTTTCCTTTCTTGGTGACCAGCTATTTAATCTCTGTGGCAGGTGCATCCGCCCAATGAAAGCAGAGCTTCTTGGCTGCTGAAGTGTAGCAGCTCCTGGCTGCCTTTGTTCTCAGGGCTTTGCGGTAATTGGGGCCTTTGGCCAATGGGAGCCGCTATTGACTACAGGTCAGATTCGGCCTGGGTATAAATGGAGTCCCCTGGGGGAGCCATTTGGAGCTTGTCCCCTGGAGCAGCATGCTGTGGTTGAGGACTCTCCCCTTGGGTCAGGACGCTGCCCAAGGAAACTCCTCGAGGGGCCTTGGGTCGGGACGCTGCCCTGAGCAGGTCCTCGAGGTTGAGAGCCCTCACTTGTTAGGCGAGGGATAAAGAGTTTTGGGTTGCTGTTAAACCCTAGGGAGTGGGGCTTTGTTCTGCATTTTGGGTTGTTGTTAAACCCTAGGAAGTTGTTCTGTTCTCCTCTCACAGACATTCAAACCCGTAATTTATGGAGAGCTAGTTAACTGTGTTAATAATTAATTTTTTATTTTTGGTGGTTGGTTGTTTATTTGAGAGGCTCCGTAACAATTGGCGTAGTCGGCAGGATGTTGATAGAGGAGTTATTACAGAAATATAGTCCTGCCCCTTCTCCCTCAGCGATACAATGGGCGAAAGGGAGGTGGTTTGATCCGGTAGAAGTTGTGAGAAAGTTGGAACAAAGCCGGGGAAGTTGGTGGAATAGCGGAAATGAAGGAAAAATGTGCCCCATATTAGGCGCCTGCTTGATTCAGGCGCAAGATTATTTTGTAGCAGTGGAGAGAGATGCCTTAGAGGAGCAGTTGGAAATTGATCATTTAAAGATAGAATTATTACGAGAAAGGGAGAGAAGGTGGTTATTAGGAAAAAAAATGAAGTTATGCTGGCATGAGCAAAAAAGCCCCCTAGTGTTGCTCAGATTCGAAAGTTAATTACAAGTGTAGATCTTGAGGAATGGGATGGAGATATTTGGGAGAGTCTGATGAAAGCGGCTCGGCGGAAATAAAAGAATTGGAGGAAAGACATGTGCAACCTCTCATTAAAACAGAAAGGCATACAGGTCCACAAGGTGGGAATCCCCGAACCACTGTCCGCACAACCCCCTGGATGGGACCTGAGCTTGTGAGCTTCAGGATAAATATTCACGTAAACCGGGTGAAACTGAAACTGAGTATTTGTGGAGAGTTTCTTTGACGGGGGGGGATCGAATTTTGTTGAGTGATGACGAGGCAGGAGGTTTCTGTGGTCCCGGAGTGTTTTTAAGTGACGGACCAGCGGGTAACCAGTCGATAACATCTCGAGTGGCTTACTGGGCTGGGGGTGTGAACCCGAAGGAGAGGGGGGAGCCTGTTACTATTAAGGTGAAGGGACTGTCGGAGCTGTCGGAGGGAGTACAAAAGGCGGCTGGCATTCAGGCGATAGATGAGAGGGGGCGGTGCGGAATACCGCTTGCGGCGCCGGTGGATCCCAGCCACCTTAAACCTCTTATTAGAGGGCTCCCGGATGCCTTAAAGATCCATGTCCAGTCCCTCAGAGAAAGGGTGCAAAGAGCTATTGAATGCAACCAGCGAAACGCCCCCAGCCTTCATGTACATGTGTTAACGTGGGCAGAAGTGTTACATGATCTGGTTACTTATGGGCAAGAAATGGGCTGGACTGACCTGGGTGGGGGCGAAGAGGGAAGCCGGAGGGTTCGGCAAGTCAGTCGGAAACTCCCCCCTGAGCAGCCTCCTCGTAGAGAGTTTAAACCACCCAGGGATAAGTCAGGTCGGTTTTATGATTCAGGAAGGAATCATCTTTGGTGGAAGGCGTTGGCACTGGGGGTACCCCAGGCAATATTACATGGGCAATCTACTGGTAACATCTTGAAGTTGGTGCAATTGCTGGAGGGCAGAACTGAGATGAGGAGCTAGGAAATTAAAATAGGATATAGAAATCAGGCACTCAAGAAATGAAGGTATAACTTAGTTTAGAGATAAAGATGGAAGACTTAGAGATCAGGCTAGGGGCTAGAGGCCCATTAGTTAAAAGATAACTAAGATTAAATAGGATAATAGATCATAGTCGATGGGCCAGAAAGCAGAACAATATGGAAACCTTGATTAATGGAAGCTGTGAGGGAACACTTCCTGATGGAATAGGAAGACAGCCCTAAAAACTGGTCAAAACCAACCCTATGGTCCGGCCTGAGTCCAGGAGGCGACAGAGACTGCACAAGAAACCGCGGTAAAAAGTTCAACAGTGAGGAAGAGGAGCTCCTTCATCTCTGTGACCCCAGCCCACGACCACTGGGACACACTGCGCAGATGCAACTAGGAGAAGACCGGGGCAGAACATATGAAAAAGACTTTCAGGCTCATTATAATACAAAGCGGGGATAGGTCATGCATATTGACGTACGGAAATTAGACTCTATAACTTGGAAGTTATAAAGTAGGTATGTTTATTGCACGCAGATGCACGGGGGATCACTCCACCACAAACGTGCATCCCTGAAGTGGCAGGTTGCCCCATATTTATACAATGAAACAATGAATATTTAACTAACGCCTATACATATTCATTACCTGAACCCGCCTACTCCCGCTTTGTATGGTAATTAGCTTATCAGTTCTTCGCGCTTGCGCAGATTCTTCCAAAAATTGTGGGCAAGGGTCTTCAGGTCATGGGCGGTGGTCTTTGGGAGGAAGGTCGTAGGTCCTCCTCATGATGTACTTTTCACCCTTTTCCTGGAATGTGATGATCCTGCAAGCTTGCAGTGCTCTTATCAGTCTGAGCTAATAGCTAACCATTTGTTTTCCTTAAGCAAGGAGATTTATGGACGTATTTGTAACAGATGCCATCCTGCTCTCGAATTCTTGTTCCCTACAATTGATCCCTTGAGAGAGAGAGCCCCCCCCCTCTCCGTTTGGGAAAGAAAAACTGGTTTCCTCTTCCATTAATTATCCTCTTTAAGCTATGTGATTATGCGACTATATCCATAAAATATATATATAAGACATATAGTTATAATTAGCTTATTGTCCCTAGTTCTATATGGTCCCCTACATCAATCCCCCCTTTTCTATTATACTAAGTAAATTCTTTTACTTAACTAGTCTTCCTGAATGATATAAGGCATCTTACATGAGTGTTATTCTTTTAAACATTCTCCAAACCCATAGGTACAGCATAATGGTTAATATTAGTAGAATTCCTAAGCTAATTAATAAGATCACAATGGGATGTACCATAGCATTAAGAATTCCTGTTGCAGAAGGTGACCAACCAAAGAGAGTATCCAACCAGTTATGATTCCCATCCTGTTCAATTTTCTTTAAGACTTTCCTGATTCCTTCTACATCGTGATGGACCGTAAGAAGAGTTTCCTGCCCTTTTTCTTTGATCTCCTCGAGTATATGCTGTAAATCTTCATGTTTTAATAAACCTTCTATACTACTTATATTTAATCCTATGGGGACAGGAAGTATCGTCTGTGATAGGGTAAGATTGGATCTTAAGAGTTGGTGGGTAATTATTGGGGCTGAGTAACTAAAATCACATCCTGTGATGGTAGTGAAGTTACAGATAGAATAATTCGAGTATTGTATTGTTTCCTTTACTTTTCCATCTATGGTTATTGTGTCACACTTTGTTCTTAAACATGCGCATCCCTTTCCTGCATATATAATTATTGTTTTTAGATCTGCATTTGGTCGGGCCTCAAACTGACATATTTTTTGATCAGTATCTAAACAAGTATCCTGAGCTATTATAGTATTACTTTCACATAGAAAGCCTTGTTGTTCTTTCATAATACAGGACTCGAGGTCTATTGTTTGCCACTTACTGCCTTATTGGGGTCACCATTAGCCGGGGTCCTTATTTCTCCGTGCGGGAACAGAAACGACGCAACACCAATGTGATGATCAGGTCGTCCATCTCTTTTTATTATTCCTTTTCTGGTTACATTTATACTCTACTAAGTTCCGTACACGCACTCATCTATCTTCTAATAGGCTACAGGTCATCTACACACGCTGTTCACGCGCCTCTACAAGCATTTGCATTGGTTAATTGCAATTAGCACGTAAAGCCCAAAACTTGCCAAAAACTCCCTTATCTCATACCCTGTTTTGCTCAGACTTGTGTGCTTTTGCTGACCACAGGTGTTTCTCACTTATCTGCCGTCTTGTGTGTTTTTGCCAGCCTTATTTTGCTGGCCTTGTCTTCGTCCTTGCATTCTTCTGTCTGCACTAACTTTCTCCCAGCGCGGCCCAGACTCCTACATCTCCCCCTTTTTTTTATTTTATTTGCTCAACCAAACTTTGCAGCATCCTCTGCAAACATTGGAACAAGCAAGGAAGAATCAACATCAAAAGCAGCAATACCATCAATACCATCAATGCTCCTTTGACCAATGTTTGTAACCAACCTCTCAGTCCGAGATCAACGAGCCAATCTGAAAAGGGGCCATGTCCCTCTGTAATATGTTTCATGTTATGTTGCATTTTCACTAATCGTTGGTGTATGCTCTGTGAATGGTCAGACAAATTAAAGCAACACATTCCTTCAAAATCTTCACATCTATGCCCATGTGCCAATAATAAAAATCTACAGCAGCACGATTTTGCAAAGTAGCATGCCTAACACTATCAACATCAGTAAGCAGCGCACTCAGCATTTGCGAAGTTAGATTAAATTGCTTTTCACTCCAACATGCTAATCTACGTATATATTTTTGCATTTATGGCAGCCATTCCTTGCGGAAAGAAGAAAGAAGTAGCTATAACAGTGGCTAATGAAGGTAGCCACACGTTGTCGTTGCAGGTGTCGTCAAAGGTTCGAACAGATCCGCGTGATCTTATCCTTGTGCACCTGCCAACTTCGAGGAACGTTTATTCCAACACCACAGCTCCTATCCACTACCTTATTATTTTGCCTAATACATTGCAAAGCTAAGCGTTTACAAAACTCAAAACTAATTTCTGCTAAAACTCTTTGCCCAAGATCTTCAATTAGGCTTAAAGCCCTAGAAAACCGCTGTTGTTCTCTAAAACTCTAATCTGTCCTTCTGTACTAACAGCTAATCGCTGATATACTGACCTACCTATAAAATCAGACAACCAATCTGCTTCGGTAAAAGATAATCCGGTCAGCACACAAGTGACATTTATACACACTTTCCCGATCATGCGCACGTGTGACTCTCCAAGTTCTCCTGTCACACCATGCACAATGTATAAAACCCCAAGGTCGACAGTTTAGACCATGTTCCGTACTAGCTGTGTCATGTTCTTCAAGCTGTTTTATGGTGAGCGGCTGTGTTTGAATAGCCGCATAAAATGACTACAGATTCGGTAAAAGAACTTCACTGTTCGCTGGATGTAGTGACGTTAACAACGGCGTCAGGACCAAGTTCAATCGATGTTGGTGTCTCTGGAGTGCCTCGGGACGCAGGGTTGGTGTCGTCATTCTTTGCGATCCATGGTTTCACCCACTTTGCGGGGACCCATTTGGGTGGATCACTACCTGTGGAAACACAAGCATAACCTCTTCCCCAAGTTAGCAACTGCATAGGTCCCTCCCATTGCCCAGATTGAGGGGAATACAATTGCACTTGAATTTTTTGAAAAGAATAATCATGCTTGTTTGTTTGCATATGTATTCGCGCAGGCGGTTCATCTTGCCCTCCGCGTATATTAAGCCAATTTAAAACAAATAATGTTTTTGCCAATATCTCATGAGGGGAACCCCCTGTCTCCCCCTGTTTTTTCAAAATAATAAGGTGATGTTTCAATATACGATGGGCGCGCTCAACGATTGCTTGCCCAGTAGAGTTGTGTGGTACTCCATGGAGAAGCTGAATTCCCCAATGTTGTAAAAAGGCAGTGGTGGAGGCTGCCCGATATGCAGGACCATTATCAGTTTTAATTTTCTTTGGACACCCCATAACCGCAATTGCTTGCGTCCAATGTTGACGAGCTGCTGCTGCCGAGGCAGAAGCATGAGCAGAGGCCCATATAAATGAGGAACAGGTATCCACTGACACATGTAAGTAGCGAAGACGCCCAAAAGGCGGAAATACAGTGATATCAGTTTGCCAAACTCCCCGTGGCTGTAAGCCACGAGGATTCGCACCACCGTCCTGTAGCGGTGTGAGAGTGGCACAGTCTGGACAAGCAGCCACTATCGCCCGTGCTTGGGTCTTAGGGATGTTAAATTGCTTACGTAATGCAGTTGCAGACTGGTGAAAAAAGGCATGAGATTTATAGGCTTCTTGAACAATGTTATGCGTGTCTGCTAAAGCGGCAACCAACCGATCAGCTCGAGCGTTGCCTTCTACAAGACCTCCAGGGAGCCTAGTATGGCTCTTTATATGCATGATAAAAACCCGATGCGTGCGAGGATTAACAGTATTTCGTAAGTTGACAAAAGCCTGAAAAAGGGTGGGATTGTTTACATGTCCTAACAAGGCCCTTTCGATTCGTTGTACTACACCTGCCACATATAAAGAATCAGTCACAATGTTTAAATCTTGAATGTTCCAGCGGTTAAGCACAGCAATCACCGCTTTAAGCTCCAAAATCTGTACAGATGTATCGCAAACAAAACGTTCTGATTGCCATATTCCATTCTCCTTCCAAACAAATCCTGCCGTTTTGGTCTTGCTGCTGGCATCTGTAAATACTGTTAAAGCCTGTAAAGGTTGTCGACTAATGACAGGAACAGCAGTCATTGTTAAAGCAGTTTTAAATAGTGGATGCTTTGGATAATGGTTGTCAATTTGATAGGATTTGTTCATCACAGCCAGCGAGAAGGACATAGATGATTCACACATAGCCTGAATTAGGTCCAGTGCATACGGCACAACTACTCAATCCGGTTCCTTTCCAGCAATAGAAATTGCTCGCTGAACACCTTTTCGAATAATACTTGCTATCGCATCCACACGTGATGTTATTGTTCTATGTCCTCTGGCTGATAAAAATAACCATTCAATAATTCTGAGGGGATTAGACTGTTGTTCACACCATTGTCCTAAAAAAGCTGATACTTCTGACTCTGTATTATATACAAACAATTGTAATGCTTGAACAGGGTCAATATGAGCTGCAGAATTAACACTCAATTTCAGGGAAATATTATTCAGGGCGTGTTTAGCTGATGCTGTTAGAGACCTAGGTTCTTGAGGATTACAATTTCCTTGCAACAACTTAAATAAAGGCTGTAAATCTGTGTTAGTAATGCCACAAATACTGCGGATCCACTGAATATCTCCCACCAATTTCTGTAGATCATTTAATGTTTCCACTTTCTGTACTATTGATAGCTTCTGTGGCCTAACAGTAGATTCAGTTAAAGTCATCCCTAGGTATTTCCATGGCTCAGTCCCTTGTACCTTTTCAGGGGCCACAACAAGTCCCATTATATTTAGAGCTTCTATCAGTTCTTGAATCAATTCTTCAGAAATGGGTGTTTTTTGGCAAAGCAACAAATCATCCATATAGTGATACAAAATACAGTCGATATGATGTTCTCGAAAGGGTCGTAGAGCTAAATCCACATACCATTGACATATTGTGGGAGAATTTTTCATGCCCTGTGGTAACACTACCCAATGATATCTCTCAGAAGGTTTTGCTCTATTTGTAGAAGGGACAGAGAAAGCAAATTTTTCATAATCCTCTGGATGCAAAGGTATTGTAAAAAAACAATCTTTCAAATCAATAACCACAATGTCCCAGCCCTGAGGGAGCATGGATGGATTGGGTAATCCTGGCTGAAGTGCTCCCATGTCCTGCAGAACTGCATTAACTGCTCGCAGATCTTGTAACAGTCTCCATTTTCCAGACTTCTTTTTGATGGTAAACACAGGTGTATTCCACGGACTGGTAGAAGGGACAAGGTGTCCAGCATTTAATTGTTCTTGCACGAGATCCCTTAAGTGAGCGAGCTTCTCAGTTGGTAGCGGCCATTGCTCCACCCATACAGGAGTATTAGTTAACCAGCTCAGTTTTAAAACAGGACGGGGGTCGCTCGCTACAATGGCTGCCCCTAAAAAGGTGTTTGTAATACACATCCCCACTGAGACAAGACATCTCGCCCTAATAACCAGAGTGTCGTATGCAGTACATATGGTTTCACTTGTGCTCTGAGACCTTCTTTGTCCTCTATAATGGTAACAAAATGTGCACTTTGCTGTGTAGGGGATGCTCCTCCAATTCCTACAACCATGTTGGATGCCATAATCAAAGGCCAAGAAGGTGGCCATGCAGCATATGGTATAATGGTGACATCGGCTCCAGTGTCAAGCATGACTTGTTCAGAGCGGATCTTAACTCCATCATTCCCAAGTATTGTGACTGTTCTCATAGGCTTATTGTTGGTGATCAATTGTGAAAAGGCAACAGTCACTGGTCCAGTAGACCCAAATCCTTGATCGCCTCTTTCGCGATCTTGACTCTTAATAACATGTGCTCGAAACGGAATTAATTGAGCAATACGGTCACCTTTATGCAATGTGGCTGGAGGGTTTAGAATTCTCACCATTATCCCAATTTGTCCAGTATAATCAGAATCAATTAATCCAGGAATAATCATAATTCCTTGCTTCGATGCCGAGGATCGTCCTATCAATGATGCACTAAGTCCATGTCCTAACGGTCCTGTAACTGCGGAAGGAACTACATGCACTGAATCATCTACTATTGTGATGTCGACTCCCACGGCCAAATCGAGGCCTGCACTTCCTCGGGTGGCTGCTGAGAGCTCGTCAAGGCAGCCACCACTTGGGGGAATTTGAGTGTCTTGGCGCCCCCCGGAAAGGCGCTCTGCGAGGAGTTTCCCAACAAGGGGCTCCCGTCTTTCTTGAATTTTGATTGACACTCGCTGGCCTTATGCCCAAATTTATCACATGGGTTACAGGTACCGGCAAATGGCTCTGTTATGGTAGCTTTCTTTGCCTGAGGACATTGTCGCTTAAAATGATCAGGTTTACCACATAAAAAACATCCTTCCTTTTTCCTAGCATTTTTAAGTCTAGGATCTCCTTTTCCCTGACTTGTAACAGGTCTTAAAGCTGCAGCAAGGGCTCTTGCGTGGATAGTAGCCTTTTCTTGCTCTTCCAATAATGGTGGCAATCGTGAACATGCCTCAACCATCTGTGTCAGGCTAGCACCTCGTGGGAGACTGGCAATCACTTGTTGGCATCTTTGATTTGCATTTTGATATGCCAAATCTTTCCCCACTGCTGTTTTAGCATCAGGTGTAAGATTAGGTGCAGTATCCAGTGCCTCTTTCAATCGATCAATAAATTGCATATATGGCTCCTCTGGCTTTTGCTTCACTTGATGATAAGGCAGTCTCGGTTTTCCAATTTGAGGCAGCTCTTGAAGTGCCTCTAAGGCCAGTGCCTGAGAGTGTTGTGTTATACGAGGGTGCAAGGCTGCCTGTGCTGCTCCATTACAATACTGTCCTGTCCCCATAAGTTGATCAAGTGTAGCAAATCTTAAAGGATCATGTCCATCCAACTGATGGAGGTTGTTTACCATTGAAATCTCACATTTTTCCTGCCATCTATCTTTAAACATCATAAAAGCAGTAGGGGGAAGAATAATCTCCAAAAGTGCTCTGATATCAGTTGGCACTAAATCTTGATTGCGAAAAAAGGATTGTATCACGGTCATAACTTGTTTGTTATCATACACAAAGTCCATGACTGTTCTTTGTAACTGAGTCACAGTCTTCCAGTCAAATGGATGCCACACCCGCTGGTTCCCTTGCACGACAACTGGCATTGCCATGACACTAGGTGGCAGCATCTGCCCTTCTATAACTGCATGTTCAATCACCCCCTTCCATCTCTGCCCCACAGTATAATTAGGGTCCTGTGGGGGGGGCGGATCAGGCGCGGAAGGACCGGATGCCGAAGAAGCGGCATTGTTTTCAGGTCCTTTTCTTTCGTCTTTGCCCTGCAGCCATCCAGCAACCCGTTTTAATGGAGTCGTTGAACTAACTTCCCCTTCTCCGTTCTCTACCTGTTTATATTTTGCGTATGCTCGCCGTTCCTTTGATGTAAGCCCATTTCCAAATTTACCTCTCAGATAACTATCCGCCTCTTCTGGAGTCATCTCTCCGTCCTCTGACAGCTGCATTACCCAAGCTCTGGCTCTTTTTTCCTTCTCTCTCAATTCCTCCTCAGTAATCTGAGTCTCTTGTGGGGGTCTCTCAGAATTATTTTGCCCACTGGGCGCACCCTTAGCTTCTGGCGCACAGACGCTCTCTTCGACTGCTTTCAAACCATCCCTTATGGCTTGATGAGCCTTTCTATACGCCTCACGAATAGCCTGTTTGGCTGACCCACGATCTAGCCGTTGCATTTCATCCAAAAGGTCAGACATTGCTTTCTCTTGTTCTTTTAACAGACTAGCAAGCTGTTCAGAATGAGGTTTAGGATAGACTGCCCGAGACGACTCATCATCCACCTCCATAGGGAGCGGCACTTTAACTGGGTCTATGGAATTTGACAAAGTACCAGGAGGAGGTGAACCAGGCAAAGGTGGGGCAGAGGGCATTGTTGGCGGCACCCAGGGTTCGATCTCAATCCTAGGACCTGCCCAAAATTCCCTTTCTGACACGGGACACACAACTTTAGAGGACTCAGGCACACCATCAAATAACAAGTTCTTTTCCTCCTTCTCTTTCTCCTCCTTGTCACTCTCCTTCCACTCAGCGGCAGCAATCGCGCGAGCAGCGGCAGCAGCAACACAAGCCCGACCTTTCATTGCTTCCAATATCACTCGCACCTTTCGATAAGTAGGTGCTAATTTTCTCGCTTCCTTTTTCCCTGCTTGAATCGATTCCCACAAATCAGTCCCAATAGATTTCCAAACTTCTTCATCATACAACTGATCAGTATTAGTGATTAATGTCCTACGTCTACACCAGAGAAGCAGTGTGGCTAAATCCCCTTCCTTGAGATCCACCTCTGTCTCCTCTGCGAGCTGCATCAAACTTCGAACTGCAGCCTTTTCTGTCGCTGATGCAGCGAGCCCCATGCTGTCGGTATCTAAGCCCCTACTTTCCCTGCTTAGCGCGGATCCACTCCTGCCTCTCTCGGGCAGCCCGGCTTACCTCCGATAACGCCGGCCGACAGCCCCCGCCTTCCTCCGGCTTCTGTTCAGGCGATTCTATCAGAATCAGCAACAATTCTATCACGTCGTAAATCACGTCGATAGTAAATCACTCACATTGATAGCAGGTCACATCGGCATGCCGACACGTCAGCACTTTGGCACGTTGGCACGTCGGGGTCACCATTTATTGGGGTCACCATTAGCCGGGGTCCTTATTTCTCTGTGCGGGAACAGAAACGACGCAACACCAATGTGATGATCAGGTCGTCCATCTTTTTTTTATTCCAATCCTGGTTACATTTATATTCTACTAAGTTCTGTACACGCACTCATCTATCTTCTAATAGGCTACAGGTCATCTACACGCGCTGTTCACGTGCCTCTACAAGCATTTGCATTGGTTAATTGCAATTAGCACGTAAAGCCCAAAACTTGCCAAAAACTCCCTTATCTCATACCCTGTTTTGCTCAGACTTGTGTGCTTTTGCTGACCACAGGTGTTTCTCACTTATCTGCTATCTTGTGTGTTTTTGCCAGCCTTATTTTGCTGGCCTTGTCTTCGTCCTTGCATTCTTCTGTCTGCACTAACTTTCTCCCAGCGCGGCCCAGACTCCTACACTGCCTGTCTTCCTGGCCCAAGTTCTATGTTCAAAGGGATACAGCAGAGTCCCATTATGGTTGATCCCAAGGGCCGCAATGGGGTGTATGGTAGTTATTATTGCATCATATATTGTTAATACAAAAGCTGTAACTGTATGTGTGTTGGGGTCATAAGTGAAGTTGACCATATTCCACCATGATTGTAGCTTTCTTTCTACTTCTGTAGCACTATCCCAAACCATCTTTCGGATTTCCGTAGGAAATATGCCTTCCTCTCCTTCTCTTATTATGGATGCTGCTACTGATTGCATCCATAGTTGGGCTTGGATGCAGCTTAGAGCTAGGGCAACATCATCTTGTAACCCACCCAATGCTTTAGTAATAAGTTGATGGTCTTCTATGTTTATTTGTTCCCATTACTTTTGATACTAACCATTGATGTGCCCCTAATGCTAGTAATGAGGACCTTAATGGTTGTTGTAGTTTTGATAAATCTGCTGTGGTAGCTGTTAGTTTATTCATTATTACTTCTGAGTCTATTGAATTTAACACTCCAAGCCCTGTTCCTAACATTCCGGTTACGTCTCTTATTATTCGGCTCTGATAGATGCTTCCCCTCTTCCTTAACCAAGTTGTCCATCCCTCATATGAGGTTTGTAAGAAGGGGGAACAAAGTGGTTTTATGTCAGAAACATTGACCAGCATCTGTAACTCTATTCTTTTAAGAGACCATTCTGGGTTAAATAATACTTGTTGTTGTCCTGTGTTTTTGATTACATATGGGCCAATTTTATAGATGTTGGGCTCAAGCTTTTCAGTAGTTGTTGGAAAGGTGACTGGTGCAGCTGTAAAAGTAACTGGTGCAGTTGTCACTGCGTTGGTTATCATTTTGAATTTAAAAGACAGTCCTATGCTGTTCTTGGCCCAGAGACATACCACAGAGATTGGTCGGGCCAAAGTGAAATTGTACCAACAGTCCGATTTTGTTGTAACACAGACTTGCTTCTGTTTTTTTGATGTCTCAATCTCAGTTACTGTGATTTGAGTTGCTGACCAGTGGGTAGATTCATCAATTGCTCTGCACCCTACTTTGATTTCTTGTCCCAATGTTCCCCACAATTGTGGAACTCCATCGGTGTTATTCCAGTTCCATTCATCTCTTGAGTACACTTTTATCCCCTGCATAACTACAGTAGCCAGATTTAAGTTTTTCTTAATATTGTGCATTCCCATACTTCCAGTATGCCCAATGTAAGCATGGGACCATGGCCATTCATCGAACTTGTGATTATGTATTAGAGGTAAGATACACAGGAGGGTTATCAGTCTTATTGTAACATTATTGGTCATTTTGGCATCCATGTAATGGACCTCACCAATGGTAGATTGGGCGGGGATTGGCTACTGGTCTAATCTTTTGTTTGATATTGTTTGATGTGGTGTCCCTCCCATAGGGTGGGTCCACAATCGCTTTTGGTTCACTTACTTGTTATCCACATTGTTCCTATTCTCACTTATCTGAACAAGTTTAAGTTTCATTCCTTTGTTATCTGGAGTTACTTTCCATGAGGTTGCAGGGGCTTTCTTAATCCGGGTATGATGAATCCAGGAGTTCTGTCCTTCAACCTTGATTGCCGTGTAGGTGGTGAGGAGGACTTGAAAAGGTCCGGTCCACTGTGGTTCCAGGGTCTTTTCTGTAAAAGACTTAACATATACATAGTCCCCTGGTTGTATATTATGAACAGGCCTGTCCAGACCCCTACTGCGTGTTCCCATTATGTGTTTTTCAATTCTTTTAAATTGTTTGTTTAGTGCCACCATATAGGAAGTCATTATTTCTTCACCAATTTGTGTGGAAGTTCCTTTTTGTACCCCATAGGGCCGACCATATAAGATTTTGAATGGACTAAGCCCTTCTCTTGCTCTTGGTCTGGTTCGTATTCGTATAAGAGCCAGTGGTAAAGACTGAGGCCAAGTTAGATTTGCTTCCTGACCTAATTTGACAATCTGTTGCTTGATTAGGTGATTCATTTTCTCCACTTGGCCACTTGATTGTGGTTGGTATGGCGTGTGTAATTGCCAATCTATTCCTAGATGGTGGCTAGTCTGTTGTATTATTTTGGACACAAAATCTGGTCCTCTATCCGAGGACATTACTGCTGGGACTCCGAACCTGGGTATTATTTCTTGGAGCAGAATTTTAGTTACTTCCCGGGCTTTAGCAGTTCTGCATGGGAAGGCTTCTGGCCAGCCTGAAAAGGTATCAGTACTAATAAATATCGATACCCCCTTTTCTAGGGAGTTCCGAGAAATCAATCTGCCAGTGTTGTCCCGGACCATTTCCCTTTCCAATTTTTCCAAATTTTGGCCCTTTTACAATTTTAGGGTTAGTCTGGAGACAAAGATCACACTTTTGAGTTACTTGTCTGACGGTAGTGTATAGGTTTCGCGCTACTATATTTTTGATAAGATCTTTATACAGGGCTTCTGCCCCCCAATGTCTTTTTCTATGTTCTTCTCGGACTACTGACCATACCATATAGGAAGGAATCACTACTCTTCCGTGTGAGGTTATAGCCCACCTTTCCTTATTATATGATCCTTTTAAGTCATCAATAAGTTTACGGTCTTCTTTCGAGTATTCAGGTTTACCTTCTAGAGATATTTGTCCATCAGGTATTAGCGCACCCTCTACCTTAATTGTTTTTCTGGCTGATTGTTTTGCTTCCCTGTCTGCCAGCTCATTCCCTCTTTCCAATTCTGTGCTCACTTTCTGGTGTGCCTTCATGTGCATTATTGCCACCTTTTTAGGAAGTTGGACTGCGTTTAGGAGTTTTAAGATTTCTTCTGCGTGTTTAATGGTTTTTCCTTGAGAATTTAACAGTCCTCTTTCCTTCCATATTGCTCCATGAGCATGCACTACCCCAAAGGCATATTTAGAGTCAGTCCAAATGTTTACAGTTCTTCCCTGGGCTTTTTCCAGGGCTCGAATGAGGGCTATGATCTCGGCCTTTTGGGCTGAGACTTCGGCCGATAGTGGCCCGGACTCTATTACCTTTTCAGATGTGGTAACAGCATATCCAGAATGTTGCCTTCCATTTAACATATAGCTACTTCCATCGGTGAACCAATGTTCGCCTCCGTCGATAGGGACATCCCTGAGATCCGTGCGACTAGAGTATGTGGCCTCAATTGTTTCCAAACAATCATGACTCACCGGCTTCCCGACGTTCCCATCGAGGAATGAAGCTGGATTGATGATGTTTGTGGTCACAATTTCAACATCATCTTGTTCAATTATTATGGTTTGGTATTTCAGGAACCTCTGTGGGGAAAGCCAATGCCCTCCTTTTGCTTCGAGGACTGCGTATGGGAAACCAGGACAGTCATTTTCTGGCCCAGGGTGAACTTTCGGGCTTCTTGGATATTTAGAACGACAGCTGCCACTGCCCTCAGGCAGCTGGGCCACCCCTTCGCAGCGGCATCTAGCTGTTTGGAGAAGTATGCTACTGCCCGTCTGTATGGTCCCAAATCTTGTGCCAATACTCCTAGTGCCATCCCCTGTTTTTCGTGGGAGAATAGGAAAAATGGCTTACTTACATCAGGAAGTCCCAATGCTGGTGCTGACATCAGGGCTTTCTTCAGCTGATGGAAAGCTCGATCCGACTCAGCATTCCACTGGAACTCCTTCTGGTTAGTTACCATCAGGGAATATAGTGGCTTCACGAGCAGGCCGTAATCACATATCCAAAGTCGGCACCACCCCGTCAGTCTGTAGTTCCTTCATGGTTCGTGGTTGGGGGGTTTGGCATATGGCCTCTTTCCGGGCTTGTCCTAGGGTCCGTTGTCTGGCACTGATTACATATCCCAGGTACGTGACCCGCTGACACCACCTGCGCCTTTTTCTTAGAAACCCGATACCCCTGTAATCCCAAGAAATTTAACAGACTCACCGTCCACATGATACAGGATTCTTCGGTTCTGGTTGCAATAAGGAGGTCGTCTACATATTGTAGCACTTTCCCTTCTTCTGGTGGTTGTTCCCATGATTCTAAGTCTTTTGCTAGCTGGTTCCCAAAAATTGTGGGGCTATTTTTAAACCCTTGCGGCAACACCGTCCATGTGAGCTGAGTCTTTCGACCACTTTTGGGATTTTCCCATTCAAAAGCAAAGATTTTCTGGCTGGCTTCATGGAGAGGGAGGCAAAAGAAGGCGTCTTTTAAATCCAGGACTGTAAACCAAGCTAAATCAGGGGTTAGAGTGGTTAATAGGGTATAAGGGTTAGCTACCACAGGGTATAGATCCTCTGTTATTTTGCTGATGGCTCTTAAGTCTTGAACTATCCTATAGGATCCATCAGGTTTCTTGACAGGGAGGATAGGTGTGTTAAATTCTGATTCACATTCTTTTAGTAGTCTTAGTTCTACAAACCGTTCTATGATTGGACAAATTCCTTCTCTATCCTCCCTTTTCAATGGATATTGTTTAATTCTTACCGCACTCTGTCCTTCTTTCAGTTTTACTATTATTGGTGGTGCATTCTTTGCTCGTCCTGGTACATCAGTTGCCCAGACTCCAGGATATACTTGATCAACAACTCTGACATCAATTTCCCTTATTGCAGGGGTGCTCACTAAAGATAAACTCATTATTTGAACATATTGGTGATCATTTACCTCCAGAGTAACTTCCCCTTGCTTAAATTTGATCGTTGCCTCTAATTGTTCTAATAAGTCCCTACCGAGAAGGGCCTTGGGACAATTTGGCATATATAGAAATTTATGAATCCCTACTTGCTTTCCCAATTTGTACTTGAAGGGTCTGCAAAAGTAAGCCTTCTCAGTCTGGCCTGTCACACTTTTCACTGTAATGTAATCATTTTCCAGAGGCATCAAGGCTTGATTTAAAACCGAATAAGTTGCTCCCGTGTCTATTAAAAATTCAACTTCCTTTTGTCCTTCCCCTAACCTTGTTTTTACTAGGGGGTCGGCTAGTCAATCTTCTTCTTCTATGTGAGCTACTGTTTTTCCTTGATTCTTGCGCCATCTGGTGTTCTTTTGGCGCTCAGGGCACTCGTTCTTCCAGTGCCCGGTTTTCCTACATATCGCACATTGATTTCTACCCAGAGGTGCTTGCTCATGCCCTATTTTAACTTTGGGCTTTCTATATTCATTTTCTCTCACCATTGCTATTATTTTCCTCTGGTCACGCCTATAATTTTCTTCTCGGTTACTAAATATTTTCCATGCTTCTTCTAATAACTTTTCTAAATCTCTATTTTCGGGAGGTCTTAATTTTTGTAACTTGCGCCTAATATCCCCTTGTGATTGTCCCAAAAAGAGGGATATTAGTTGCTGTACTCCTACCTCTGAATTCGGATCCAGGGGTGTGTGTCGGCGCATTACTTCCCTTATTCTATCTAGGAATTCGGAGGGTGTTTCAGAAGGACCCTGTCTTACTGCATATAGCATTGCCCAATTTATTGTTCTGGGAATTACTTTTTCCATCCCCCTGAATATCCATTCCTGGTATACCGGTAACTTTTCCATTTCAGCGGAGCGGTTCGGATCCCATGTCGGATCTAACACGGGGAACCATTCTTTATAATCGCCTCCCTTTATCTCGTAGTGTTCCTTTGCAAGTTCCCCCGCTGTTTTTATAATTAGTTGCTTCTCGGTTTCAGTCAGGCAATCTAATAATAACTGTATGTCACTCCAATCAGGATTGTGTTGTTTCACCAGAAATTTAAAATGTTTAGCTGTATTTATTGGATCATTACGGTATTCTTGAGCAGTCTCCTTCCACTCTTTTAGATCGGCACCCGTGAACGGGATTCTTACTTTCATTAACCCTCCGCCTGGGTTTACGGTGTCTCGGAGGGGTGCCTGTAAGATAGCCCTTTGTCTAGTGTGTGAAGATACCGGGCTACTTGGGGGCTGGGATGGGGGCTCTTGTGGCCCTAGTGTTTCCTTATGTGGAGGTTGACTTTCTTTAGATACAATTTGTGGGATGGTCCATTTGTCCGGGGGTGGACTAGGAGTCCCGGCCGAGCCCTGTCTCTCTATCCCACAAGGTGGACTGTATAAATCATCTAATTCGGGTTCCCATCCCTCATTCAATTTAATACACCTTTGTCCAATACTACATGCTGAACAACACCTTCTCAATCTTCCCTTGCGCTCTCTCCTATCTTCTCTCTCTAAGGCTAGTACCATAGGATCCCGAGGGGGTACTAAACCGCAATCTCTTTGCCATTCCGATTTATCACGGAGGGCAAAAAACATGTCGGCATATGATACTTCATCCCATTTTCCTTCCCTCCTGAGAAACAACATTAATTGCAGGAGAGTATTGTAATCTAACGTTCCTCCCTCCTGAGGCCATTTTGCTTCATCTTCTAGTTTATACAATGGCCACCACTGATTACAATACTTAACCAGTTTCTTTTTATCTTCTGTACCACTCTGTCCTACAATGTCCTTCCAATGTCTTAATATACAACCCAAAGGTGATTTTTCGCAAGGTTTACTCTCCATACTTCCCATCTTTACAATTTCAATCGCTTCGCTTTTCTCCGGCCACCTTAGTCGCCCAAGGTTGGAAACGCGGATAGAGCTCCTCACTCGCTCCGTGCTTAATTGCGCGTCTCATTCACACTCTGCCGGCACCAGTCACACAGTCACTTAAAGGGCCCGTCACGCTTTTCACTCACCCGCAGCCAAAATAAACAAACAACAAACTATACATATAAAATCAAAAGTTTTGAAATTTTCTGCAGAACACTTAATGAACAGAAAACAATTGTAATTCTTGCTAGCAATACCTCCTGATTGATTAAGATTTCGTTATTCTCTTACTTCCCTATTTCCTTAACGCAGATTTTCCCGCGTCAGTGACCTTGGGTTTGCTAGATCTACCCTCAAGATCGCTAGCGGCCACCCTTTGGTCATCAAACCCCCAAACCTCCTTAAGGTACCTTTCCTCCTAGGGTCTACGCTGTGCGCCAGACGTCTCCGCGCATCCTCTCAGCAGCCCTGTTTGTAAACATACCGTTTATCCGTAGATCCAGGGGTTTCTCTTCTGCTCCCGGGCGAACAGCTGAGAAGGGGAGGCTCCTCCGAGGAAATCTCCCGGGGCGCGCCTAGGAGCGTCCGTTCCACAGCTGGTCCCTCAGCTGAGCAGAAATCCTCCTGCCTGGCTCGCCAAAATGACGTACGGAAATTAGACTCTATAACTTGGAAGTTATAAAGTAGGTATGTTTATTGCACGCAGATGCACGGGGGATCACTCCACCACAAACGTGCATCCCTGAAGTGGCAGGTTGCCCCATATTTATACAATGAAACAATGAATATTTAACTAACGCCTATACATATTCATTACCTGAACCCGCCTACTCCCGCTTTGTATGGTAATTAGCTTATCAGTTCTTCGCGCTTGCGCAGATTCTTCCAAAAATTGTGGGCAAGGGTCTTCAGGTCATGGGCGGTGGTCTTTGGGAGGAAGGTCGTAGGTCCTCCTCATGATGTACTTTTCACCCTTTTCCTGGAATGTGATGATCCTGCAAGCTTGCAGTGCTCTTATCAGTCTGAGCTAATAGCTAACCATTTGTTTTCCTTAAGCAAGGAGATTTATGGACGTATTTGTAACAGATGCCATCCTGTTCTCGAATTCTTGTTCCCTACAATTGATCCCTTGAGAGAGAGAGCCCCCCCCTCTCCGTTTGGGAAAGAAAAACTGGTTTCCTCTTCCATTAATTATTCTCTTTAAGCTATGTGATTATGCGACTATATCCATAAAATATATATATAAGACATATAGTTATAATTAGCTTATTGTCCCTAGTTCTATATGGTCCCCTACATCAATATGTATAGGCGTATTTTGAATATGTGATGCTTTGTAGCATAAAGCCAAGACAAGGTGCCACGAGAGGGGCGCACATTTGTGGTGGAGCGATCCCCCATGCGCCTCAGCGCTGAATAAACACACCTACTTTATAACCTTATAGGTTGTGGGGTCATGTTTCTGCAAGTCAGAACTCGAGAACAAAGGAAAAATATTAGGGTTTGATGTTTTGGCAGGTAAACAGTGGTGTTTACCACACGGCAGTGTGGAGTTTTGGAGTTAGGGGGACAGACATTACCTGTGTTTCTCAATATCCACTGCCAACTGCTGCCAAACAGGGTATTTTTGAGGTGATTCATGATACTGGAAAAAGATTATAAATCTTACACATTCCCCTTAGAATTCTCCGGTGTGGCCAGTCCCAAACCAAACAAAAGGTGGCAATTAACAGTCCATTATGGGCGGCTGAATGCCCATCCAGGCCTTTGTCAGCTGCAGGGCCTGGCTGGGCTGGCACAGCCTGCAGGAGCCGCCAGGTCTGGGACCGGCTCTTTGTGGTTTCTTTGTCAGAAGCAAGAGATGGCTTTGCTCCCCAGTGGGACGGCGGGCAATTTACATTTGCATGTCTTTCTCCGACAACTGCTTGCTATGGACTGGCTCAAAAGCTCGCTAAAACCACTCCCGGAGAGGGGGTTAAGATCTCTGGAAACCGCCCCCCCCCCTTCCTGTGGCAGTCGGGCAGTTTCTCACTGCGAGGAAGCGCTGTGTGCAGTGAGATCATTATTGCCACCCACGGCAGATAGAGAAGGAAACACCCAAATCAATTTAATCAGGTAACAGGAGCCACTTTACTGCTGGGGTGGTCCAGGAGTGGGCACACAAGGCATCAAGTGGGTGTTTCATACACCATATTACCCTCAAGCTAATGGGCATAGTTGATATGCTTGGGAAGCCTTAGGGAAAGGTGGAAGAACTCACCATATTAGTGCCCAGTAGATAATTACTAATTTTTAACTTGATGCCCGGGTTCTGATCCGAGGCCTAGTTCTGTTTTTTTTTTTGTTAGGATCTTGGAGGAAGAGATGACTTCGACATCCTGCTTGGCCATGGGGATCCATATGGACAATCAAGACTTGGATGATGTAATAAAACATATATGGTATTTGTTGTTCAAATCTCAAAGGGAAAAAGAAGTTGTAGTCAGGACATCCACCTCCACCCCCCCAACTCCCCGGGGCACCGTTGCCTTCGGGGTGGGGGCAGCTGAACTCCTGCTGCTGGCTCCAGCTGGGAGAGGGCTTGTTCCCGGGGCGCCATCGGCCCAACCTGAGCAGCGTGCCCAAGCCAAGCCCTGGAGCAGTGTCGCGGAGCCTGGCCCAGCATGAGGGGAGGGGGGGGGCAGAGCTGCCCCCTCCCCAGCCATGAGGGCCCGTCCCGAGCACCCAGCTGCCCCAGGGGGGTTGGGGCTGGGGCAGGGGGCACGGAGCGGCCCCAAATTAGCGTTTAGGTTTCTGCTCAGAGACAGGTGGCAGTAAACTGTCTCGAGGGGGCTCTGTGCCGAGCCCCCCCCCCTTCTAACCCGCTCATACTTGTAACCACGTTCTGTTAATACCAAATTGCGTTGTACCTAAACTATGTTGTGGCCGAAAAGTTTTGTAATTCTCTTATGTAAATAAGAAATAAGATATATGTGTATAGTTTCTATTGTTAAAATCAGTTGTTAGAAGGGAGCTAAAATGGCCCCCATCTTCAAGCCACTACAAAAACACCTGTGCTGAGTCATCCCCCCTTCTCTGATGGAAACCTGAGAAAAGCCCACGAAACTTGTTTACACCTTTGCAGACCCCTCAGGGTACGCCCATCATGAATATGGATGAAGCCTACACTATAAAGGGACTCGGTTCTGCCGGGTCAGGTGTGTGTCCTGGTAGAGCAGAGACTCCCGGCACACCCAGCGCTGTTTTGCTCACTCGCCGCTTGCTAATAAATTTATTATTGATCACTAAAAGTTGAGAAGTGGTTATTTCCACTAAATTACTTTTAATCAATAACAAATTTGGTGCCGTGACTCGGATCCAGATCTTTTGGTGCGAAACCCCAGATAGGGGAGGCGCCCTATCTTCGGATAGCCCCAGTCTGAGCATCTCATGGCCAAAACGCTGGATATCTGAACCCCTTTTAATTCGAACTCGGGAGTGAGCAAAAGAATCTGCAGAACCCCTTAAATTTTGTGCACGAAGACCGATCGAAGACTCCGGGGAGGAGTAAGTATTTGCGTTTGTGCGGTTAGCCGTTCGGTTGGGGTTGGTAATCCCAGAGTGCGAATGAGTGAGAGGTCTCGAAGAGATCACCCGAGTGCGGACCCTTTAGTAGTGCAGTTCTCGTAGCCTGTGAGGGAGCGAGTCACGAATAAGGGGAGCGTGTGTGTGTGTGAAAGAAGGCACTCTGGAAGATGGGACAGAGGGAAAGCAAGCCCTCTGGATCCATGGGTGGGGGCAAGGAAGAATTGCCGGATATCTCACTAGATAGTCCTTTAGGAGTTATGTTAGGGAATTGGAAAAATTCCCCAAGAAGTAAAGATAAAAGTGAGGAGAAAATGATATATTATTGCATTAGGGTGTGGGGAGAACAACCTCTCCAGTGCCCAGGTACATTTTGGCCCATGTTTGGGTCCTTTGAGAATTGGCTATGTCAACAGTTAAACATGTGGGTAAATAATAAACAACCCACAAATCTTGAAGAAAGTGAATATGCTGCTATTTGGATGTTCCAAACCCCAGAGCCAGTTTCTCTGTTTACCCTTAAGGAAAAGAAACATGAGAAACCTCGTCCAGAATTGGACGATTACTTATGGCCACCTCCATATGCCCCAAACCATCAGGAATCACCTCTCCAGAATCTGGATGAAGAGAATGATTCTGACCCTGAATCTCCCGGACCCTCTCAGCGGGTTACCCGAAGCAAAGTTAAGGAAGGGAGATTATACCCCCTTAGAGAAATACTTGTGCCAGGAGTGGGGGCACAAGGGGAACCGAGAGCGGGGTATGTTGCTGTTCCCCTCAACACTGGAGATGTGAGAGATTTTAAAAAAGAAATGGGGAACCTATTAGAGGAGCTGCTTGGTGTAGCAGAACGGGTGGACCAATTTCTTGGCCCAAATTTATATACCTGGGATGAATTACAATCTATCCTAGGAATTCTATTTACTATGGAGGAACGAGATATGATTAGGAGGGCAGGTATGAGACTTTGGGACCAGCAACATCAAGTGGGTCCCACAGCAGATCAGAAGTGGCCGTTGGTAAAACCCAACTGGAATAATCAAGACCCAGGCCACCGAACCCACATGGCAGATTTGAGAATGATCATAATCCAAGGAATTAGAGAGTCAGTTCCCCGAGGGCAGAATATTAATAAGGCTCTTAGTGAACAACAGAAGAAGGACAAAACACCTACTGAATGGCTTGAAAGATTGAGAAAAAGTTTACAGTTGTACTCGGGAGTAGATCCTGCCACCCCTGTGGGGCAGGCATTATTAAAGACTCAGTTTGTGGCTAAGTCTTGGGCAGATATTAGGAAGAAGCTAGAAAAGATCGAAGATTGGCAAGGGAGAGGAATAGATGAATTGCTGAGAGAAGCTCAGAAAGTTTATGTTAGGAGGGAAAAGGAAAACCAGAAAAAACAAATGCGAGAGCAAACGAAGGTGTTGGTAATGGCCGTAAGGGAGGGACAAAAAGGGGCTTTAGTGGCAATGGGAAGGTCTGTAAAGGATAGACGCCCCTGGAAAGGATGCAGTCATCCCTCCGACTTGGAACATAAGAATATGAAGGAAGTGGAATGTTTTTATTGCAAAAGGAAGGGGCATGTGAAGAAGGTTTGCCAGAGGAGAATCAAAGATGAGAAAATGTTTTCTGAAGATTAGTGGGGTCAGGGACTCTATGTGCTGGGGACCCCAAAGAACAAAGAGCCCTTGATAAAACTTAAAGTGGGTCCTCAGCGACAAGAGGTAGAGTTCCTTGTGGACTCAGGAGCCGAAAGATCTACCATTCAGGCTCTGCCTCCAGGCTGTAAAGTATCATCAGAAAAAATCAGTGTAATAGGGGCTAAAGGTGAACCATTTGAGGCCCCGGTTCTTCATGATGTGATTGTTGAATCAAAATGCAAATATGTGATCTTAGAACATTTTTATTATTACCAGAAGCAGATTATAATTTACTTGGACGGGATCTGATTATAGAATTGAGAATTAATCTGAAAGTAGAAGAAAAAGAACTCAAAGTCAGATTATGCCCCCTCACAGTGGCGGATGAAGAAAAGATTAACCCAGAAGTATGGTATACCCCAGAGACAGTGGGTAGATTGGATATCACCCCCTTCGAAGTCACCATTAGGAACCCAGAGATCCCGACTAGAATCAAACAGTATCCCTTACCGCAAGAAAGCAGGAGAGGCTTAAAGCCTGAAATAGAGAGACTCCTTAATCAGGGGCTATTAGAACCTTGTATGTCACCTTTTAATACTCCAATATTGCCCGTTAAGAAGGCAGATGGGAGTTATAGATTAGTGCATGACTTAAGAGAAATCAACAAAAGAACTGTAACCAGATTTCCTGTAGTGGCGAACCCCCATACTTTACTTAGTCAATTGAATCCTGAAAATCAGTGGTATAGCGTAATAGACTTGAAAGATGCTTTTTGGGCATGTCCTCTAAAAGAGGAGTGTAGAAATTATTTTGCTTTTGAATGGGAAGACCCAGATACCTTTAGGAAACAACAGCTGAGGTGGACAGTTTTGCCTCAGGGTTTTACTGAGTCCCCTAACCTCTTTGGACAAGCCCTCGAACACATCTTAAAAGATTATAACTTGGGGGAAGGTGTTACTTTAGTACAATATGTAGATGACCTTCTGTTAGCAGGAGGCAACCCAGAGATGGTACGAAAGGAAAGCATTAAGTTGTTAAATTTCTTAAGCCTCCAAGGATTAAAAGTATCCAAATCTAAATTGCAATTTGTAGAAGAAGAGGTGAAGTATTTAGGTCACTGGATCAGTAAAGGGAGCAAGAAATTAGACCCAGAGAGGGTAAATGGAATTCTTTCTCTCCAGGCTCCCAAAAACAAACGACAGGTTAGGCAGCTCCTTGGACTACTGGGGTACTGTAGACAATGGATTGAAAATTATAGTACAAAAGTTAAATTTTTATACCAGAAATTAACAAAAGACGGGTTGCTTAAATGGACCCCAGACGATGAGGAAAAATTAGAAAAATTAAAACCTGACTTAGTCAATGCTCCAGTATTGAGTTTACCAGATATAAGAAGGCCCTTTTATTTATTTGCCAATACTGAAGATGGCACGGCATTTGGGGTATTAACCCAAGAATGGGCTGGGAAAAGGAAGCCTGTGGGATACATATCTAAATTGTTAGACCCCGTAAGTAGGGGATGGCCAACATGCCTCCAGGCGATAGTGGCAGTGGCCTTGTTAGTAGAAGAGGCTAATAAAATTACATTTGGGGGGAATCTGAAGGTGTTGACTCCTCATAACATTAGGGGAGTGCTTCAACAAAAAGCGGACAAATGGATAACAGACGCCAGGCTCCTCAAATATGAAGGAATATTAATACACTCACCAAAGTTAGAGATTGAAGTAACTAGTCTTCAAAACCCAGCACAATTCCTATATGGGGAGCCAAGCGAAAGTTTAAACCATAATTGCCTCCATACCATTGAAGAACAGGCAAAAATCAGGCCAGACTTAGAAGAAACAGAATTAGAAGAAGGGGAAAAGCTGTTTGTGGATGGATCCTCTAGAGTGGTAGAAGGAAAAAGAAAATCAGGTTATGCAATTATTAGTGGAACCCCACCCTAGAGGTAGTAGAATCAGGACCACTGAGTCCTAGCTGGTCGGCTCAAGCTTGTGAACTATATGCAGTACTAAGAGCGTTACAGATTTTAAAGGAAAAAGAGGGAACCATTTATACAGACTCTAAGTACGCCTTTGGAGTAATTCACACTTTTGGAAAAATTTGGGAAGAAAGGGGACTCATTAATTCACAAGGAAAAGGGCTAATACATGAGTCTCTAATTATCCAGACTCTCCAAGCATTAAGAGGTCCTAAGAAAATAGCAGTAGTGCATATAAGAGGACACCAACAGGGAACCTCACTACAGATCAGGGGAAATATTCTAGCTGATCAAGAGGCAAAACGGGCTGCACTACTAGCATTGATGGTAACAGAATCAAACACAAACGAAAGAACAGACCCCACCAAATTAGGATTCACGTTTACTAACCAAGAGAAAGAAAAATTGAAACAAATGGGAATTAATGAAAAACAAGGGGAATGGGAATTACCTGATGGGAGGAAGGTTCTCCCGAAGGCAATGGCTTGGAGAGTTATGAAGGATTTCCATACTAAAACTCACTGGGGAGTACAAGCGTTAGTAGATCAGTTTGCTATTAAATACATGTACATAGAGATTTATAATGTTGCTAAGGAAATAATAAAAAGCTGTTTAACGTGCCAGAAAATTAATAAGCACCAATTAAGAGAAAAGATTCAAGGGGGATGGGATTTGGCATACAGACCATTTGGAAGAATTCAAATCGATTTTACAGAACTACCAAAAGTAGGATGGTACAAATACCTCCTAGTATTGGTAGATCATCTCACTCATTATGTGGAGGCCTTTCCCACTGCTTGAGCTACAGCAAATACTGTGATAAAAATACTCTTAGAAAACATCATCCCTAGGTATGGAAATATAGAAGTAATTGATTCGGACAGGGGTCCCCACTTTGTGTCTAAAGTAATCAAAGAGACATTGACTTCCCTGGGGACCAAGTGGGAATTCCACACTCCCTGGCATCCACAAAGCTCAGGAAAAGTAGAAAGAATGAATGGAGAAATCAAGAAACAACTTATCAAATTGATGTTAGAAACAAAGATGTCTTGGGTTAAGTGCTTACCCCTAGCACTTCTGAATATCCGGACCCAGCCCCGAACTGATACTGGAATATCCCCGTTCGAAATGCTATATGGTATGCCCTATGATATGGAATTTCCCACTGATCACCCAGTATTGGAAAAAGACAATTTGCAACCATACTTAATAAACCTCATGAATAGGAGAAAAGAACTACGCAAAAAAGGGATGGTAGTACAGAGACCTCCATTAGAAATTTGTATGCACTCCATAAGACCTGGAGACAAGGTGTTAATAAAAACTTGGAAAGAATCCTCCTTACCCCTCGTTGGGAGGGACCGTTTCTTGTTATACTCACAACAGAGACTGCTGTCCGGACTGCTGAAAAGGGATGGACTCATGCTACCAGAGTGAAAGGACCCTTAACGCCTGATCACTGGGAAGTAGCTGAAACATCAGGAGATCTGAAACTAGTGTTGCGAAGGAAGAAGGACTAAATGAATTTTGTAAAACCCCTAACTGTGTTATCCTTTTGTGTGTTTTAAATGCACTACTTGTGAGGAAAGTTGGTGGGCGCACTGCGTCCACGGCTATTCCCCAAAGGAATACTGTGACCAGTGCTATAAAAGAGAAAGAAAATTAACCAGTCATCAACAGGAAAAATTGTGTGCATACCAATGAACCTAAGCCCCATAACGTGAATATAGTACAAACTCTTTGCAAATTCCAAATACTCCAAGTGCCCTGTACGATCCCACAAGTGAAAGCCTGGAACTGGGAGGCGTTAAGGTGTCGATAACAAGACCCTAACCCCACAGAATACGACTGCTGCCGAGAAGATGGAAAGCCCCGCTGCTCTAAGGAATGGAGTAGGCGGAGGAGGCAGAGACGTATGGAGAGGGGAAAATAAGAAAGGCCTCGAAGCAACCAGTTCAGGTGATTGTTGTGGCAAGGAGAACTGGAAAGCATGGGGAAGGAAAAGATCTGAGCATGCAAATCCTGTCGCAAGACAGAAAGGGGACACGTTTGTACAATTGGCTAGTAATTGGAAGATGAACCCACCAACTCTCCTCACTATAGTGGTCATTTGGGCTGTGGGAGGAAACGCAACCCCAGCCTATACTCAAGCCTTAACCCACCAACCGATACTACCTCACCAAGTTTGCCTCAAGAAAGTGAGGCAAAACATTATTAGTTGCGTTTTGATGTTAAGCCTCCATTTTATGAGGCCCCTAGTGTTATTATTAATTGGGTTAACTTTCGGACCATGTATATTTAACAAGTTTGTGATGTGTTAAGGAGATTTGAAAAACAAAATTAGTTAAAAGGGGGGAATTGTAATAAAACATATATGGTATTTGTTGTTCAAATCTCAAAGGGAAAAAGAAGTTGTAGTCAGGACATCCACCTCCACCCCCCCAACTCCCCGGGGCACCGTTGCCTTCGGGGTGGGGGCAGCTGAACTCCTGCTGCTGGCTCCAGCTGGGAGAGGGCTTGTTCCCGGGGCGCCATCGGCCCAACCTGAGCAGCGTGCCCAAGCCAAGCCCTGGAGCAGTGTCGCGGAGCCTGGCCCAGCATGAGGGGAGGGGGGGGGCAGAGCTGCCCCCTCCCCAGCCATGAGGGCCCGTCCCGAGCACCCAGCTGCCCCAGGGGGGTTGGGGCTGGGGCAGGGGGCACGGAGCGGCCCCAAATTAGCGTTTAGGTTTCTGCTCAGAGACAGGTGGCAGTAAACTGTCTCGAGGGGGCTCTGTGCCGAGCCCCCCCCCCTTCTAACCCGCTCATACTTGTAACCACGTTCTGTTAATACCAAATTGCGTTGTACCTAAACTATGTTGTGGCCGAAAAGTTTTGTAATTCTCTTATGTAAATAAGAAATAAGATATATGTGTATAGTTTCTATTGTTAAAATCAGTTGTTAGAAGGGAGCTAAAATGGCCCCCATCTTCAAGCCACTACAAAAACACCTGTGCTGAGTCATCCCCCCTTCTCTGATGGAAACCTGAGAAAAGCCCACGAAACTTGTTTACACCTTTGCAGACCCCTCAGGGTACGCCCATCATGAATATGGATGAAGCCTACACTATAAAGGGACTCGGTTCTGTCCTGTAAGGTGTGTGTCCTGGTAGAGCAGAGACTCCCGGCACACCCAGCGCTGTTTTGCTCACTCGCCGCTTGCTAATAAATTTATTGTTGATCACTAAAAATTGAGAAGTGGTTATTTCCACTAAATTACTTTTAATCAATAACAGATGACAATGTGGTGGCAAATGAATCTTGTGAAATTGGCAGCATTCAGAAGAATGTGATTGGACTTGGTGCTATTGTCTTAATGTCACTTTAAGTCAAAAAATGAATAAAGTGGCAAGACACTTGAGGCAATTGTTGCTCTATTAAGCATTAATTGGATATGTTTGAATCTTCCTTGTTGGAATGGTTAATCAGCTTCCTTCAATTTTGATTGTAATACATTGTATGGTTCGAGGGTTGGTTTTTTTAAGATTTGATTGTATAATCATCTAGGGATGACAATCCACAACGCGTATGGAGACTCATCAGGACTGCACTCCCTTTTAACCTTGGAGGCAAGAGGTGACTGCACCACCACTTCAAGGAAACCAGCTGAATCATGACTGTAGTCACGGGGTGGATTGTGGCAGGTGCACCCGCCCAATGAAAGCAGAGCTTCTTGGCTGCTGAAGTGCAGCAGCTCCTGGCTGCCTTTGTTCTCAGGGCTTTGGGGTAATTGGGGCCTTTGGCCAATGGGAGCCGCTACTGACTACAGGTCAGATTCGGCCTGGGTATAAATGGAGTCCCCTGGGGGAGCCATTTTGAGCTTGTCCCCTGGAGCAGCATGCTGTGGTTGAGGACTCTCCCCTTGGGTCAAGATGCTGCCCAAGGAAACTCCTTGAGGTGCCTTGGGTTGGGACGCTGCCCTGAGCAGGTCCTCGAGGTTGAGAGCCCTCACTTGTCAGGTGAGTGATAAAGCGTTTTGGGTTGCCGTTAAACCCTAGAGAGTGGGGCTTTGTTCTGTGTTTTGGGTTGCTGTTAAACTCTAGAGAGTGGGGCTTTGTTATGTGTTTTGGGTTGTCGTTAAACCCTAGGAAGTTGTTCTGTTCTCCTCTCACAGACATTTGAACCTGTAATTTATGGAGAGCTAGTTAACTGTGTTAATAATTAATTTTTTATTTTTGGTGATTGGTTGTTTATGTGAGAGCATCTGTAACAATCTCACCCCAGTATCTGAAAGGTGAGGTCTCTTTCCTGGCATGTGTTCGGTTGACAATGTTATAAACAACCAGGATTCCAATCCAAGAAAATAATTGATTTATTATAAAAGACAATAAGCAAAGCAGCGCTGGGTGCATAGGGAGTCTCTGCTCCGCCAATACGCACACTGAGTTCTAAAAAGCAGCATCTTTTATACTCTGGTACCATCGTCTTAGCCAATCTCTTTTCGTCAGATAGTTGTCCTGTTCTTCTTCCATTGGGTCATTTGAGTTGCTGGGGTACGTGTCCTTCTCCTATTGAGTCTTTTGAAAGTCTCGAAGCCTTGGTCTCTTGGCGCGCTTTTCTTCTATTGGGTCTTTTGAAAGCCTCATGATTCCATCTTTTGGTGGGCTTTTTCAAACAGCAGTTATATCAGCTCTAGGAGGGGTTTCTAGGAAGCGATTGCATATCAGCTCTAGGAGGGGTTTCTGAGAAACGATTACATTGTTCCATGCGAATAGCACATTTTATATTTTACTCGTATATATTCAAACATTCTTCATAATTATAATATAGGTTATAGTGATCACAAATCATTTCAGATCCTCACAGGGTACCATATTCTACTTTTACAATATTTCAGACAGCAAGATATTATGGTTTGACATTTACAAATCATTCAAGCGTAACGTACCCGCCTTGCTTAACTTAGCAAATTAGTTACAATGGTTTATTATAACAATAATACAGATTTTGTGTAATTTCATTCAAATTCCTGTAGGACTTGTATTGCTGGTATTTATGTTATTTTTATGTTAACTCATATGCAAGAAAGAGAAATTAAAAGGAGGAGGTGTTCATGTGCCAGTTTCAAATATCAGTATTTAGGAACTATCTCCATGGTGTGCAGATAATATGACAGCAGAGTTACTTTTTATATATGTCCATTCATGCTTGACTTAGAAGTGATAATTAGCCACCAGTAAGTCAGTAATAAAGTCACAAATCCTAGCCATCCCTCAAATGTACCTGCGTTGCAGCAAGTCAAGTTAAGCCACAAATAAATGTCCCATAATATCATTCCCTGGCTGTGGAGCACGGACATGAAGCCAATATTAAATCTGGCCACAGCACAGGCTTGGCTTCACATGATTTCTAGCATTCAGGGCTCAGGTTACTCTGAGACAGCATTTGTATGTTTCTTGCTGCCTCTGTATAATTCCTGAGAAAACATTAATATAGCAAAATGCTTGTTGCCTGAATTTTAACTGTAGGAACATAGTTTCACAGTAAATGAAATAAGCTATGGATAGCATCTGTCAGATTTTGTAGGTTATCTTGACATACAGAAGTTTGCCTCTGAATCTTGGTGATTGGCCATAAATATTTATAAAGTGAGCTTTCAATTTTACAGTCTAATGTGACATTTATAAGTAACAGAAAGTCATATGCTAGTTTTCGACAGATCTAGATGTAGAAGTTTGGCATAATAGGAAGCTGTTACCAAGGTAGTTAACCTTCCTTTTAGATTTACGCCAGCTAATTAAAACTATTTTTATAAATTATAAATTGCACCTGAGCAGATGGCCAGCTTGCTTTCACAAAAGGTCAAGAAGGACTAAGAAAAAGTTCTGAGTTGACGCTGATGCCTGTTGTCCCTTGGACTGCTTTTGTTTCCACATCTAATTCAACCAGTGATTTTGATGGATTCTGGTTTATAGGAAATATCTTTAAAGCTCTAAATAAAAATATCCAAACGCTGCATAATCTATCAGCCTCATAATTACCTGCATTATCTTCCTTTTTATGGGCTTGTTCCTGTGATCTCTTGAGAACTCTCATGAGGCTCTGAGTACCCTTGGTTTCTAGCAAAGCTACACCAGAATTTGTAGAGTTTAATAACTTGTATGGACACGCAGCACCTTGTTGAACTGAGCTCAATTTTTTTTTTTTTTTTCAGTTTGGAAAGAGTTTTATGACTGTTCCTGTTGCTACTTCTGTGCTTGTCTTTGTAGCCAGGAAGATACTTGAACTTAATTTAGCAATTGTTCCAATGGTGGCTTGTGGCAAAACAAAAATATTAACCTAAAATAAGTTGTGTGTGAAAACTTTATAAAATAACATAGTTACTGAAACATTTGAAATTTCAGGATCAGTTAGGTGAATTGCTAATAGCACCGGAAGAAAAGTCAATGAAGACTGAAGAGTTTGTGAGAGATATTGAATCACTATTTAACTCTGAGATAAGTCCAGTGTGTTTTATCACACTAATTTTCTTTCCCTCTACAAAATTACTTCTAAGATATGCTTGCCTTGTTTTGTAGTGTCATTGTTTCCACTAAAATGGGCTGTTTCTCCACTCCTCAAACTGACTTATCCCACTGGAAGGAGTTACCTTTAGGGAAAAAAAAAGATTTATTTTTTTGCACATTATTGCAAAGTGGAATATGTGACTGTCAAGCACTGGAGGAAAAAGTTCCCTTAATTTTTTTATGCTTATAAAAAAAAGCTCACACTGCTTGTGTCTTTATTTAGAATCCTGTGTTTAGCAACTAAATTAGTTGCCCAATGTCTGTAAGTTCTTCAGCCTTGAGGACTGTATTAACTTCAGTTGAAAGTATGGAATTTTAGCTATTTTGTAATCAGACTTCCTGTCTCTATGCTTAAATATAGAAGTTTAATTTTAAACACTCACATTAAAAAAACAAAATCTGACATTGTTTGTAACATATTTCTCCAGTGTTATTTCTCCCAGATGAGCTTGCTTACAGAAATAAAGTTCTCTTGTTGTCAGGATGCCAGAAGGAGTCTGGTAGATGGCTCACGTATGGGTAATTGAGAATTTCTGTGTATTCATTAAATGTTGTAATTTTATTCTGCAGATCAATTTACATCTGTTTTTATTTTCTAGGAAAACTAAGAAAAATGCAGAGTTATTGAAAAAGCAGAATGAAGAGATGCTTAAGAAAGTGGTAGCACAATATGATGAGAAATTAGGTACTTTGAGGAAGTGAAGAAGATAAAAATGGAGTACCTGTATGAGCAGATGGTTATCTTTCAGCAAACTGTTGATCCAGCAAAGGAAACTTTGGAGACAACAGCAAAAGAAATGGGAGAACTCGATGGATTTGTTTTCCTAAATGTAAGTAAAAATGGCTTTCATACTGTAGCTTTCATGATACTAGTTAGGAAAGCACTTATACAGTACCTAGGCTGAGAATAAGTTATTTACCTTCCTTTTTTATTAAGTTAGCTAAATCCTGCATGCTCAGCTCTTCCACTCTGAAGCTGCTAGATCATTTACTTTTGTCATGTGAAGGCTCAGAGAGAATTGCAAAGATGATGCATAGGATGAAAACATGCCTTATGCCATTAAAATGGTTCTGTTTTGTTTTGTGAAGAGAAGTCTAAGAGACAGCTTGATAATTTATCTAGAATTAATTATCCATTGAGGAGTAAGAAATGTTATAGTAAAAGGTAATTTACCATAAGAAAAATAAAGGTGAAACAAAGTGTAATTGAAAATTATCCCAACTGGAAGCAGAGTTGTTGGGTTGGGTTTTGGGGGGTTTGTTTTTTGGTGGTTTGGTTTGTTGTTTTTTTAATGAGCAGACACTGAGAGTAGTTACATACTCAAATTACTGAGGCTGAATGTTTACTGCTGAAAAATGTCTAAATGGGCTAGGTTTAAGAACGTGCATGTGAAATGCATGTCTGTAACGGTCCTTTCTGGATTTAAAAAACATTCCTTGTAAATCTACATGACTCGAGTTACCTGATTGATACAGTCATCAGTCAGTCATAAACTGGTTTCAGAGTCTTGCAGGTGAATCAATGGCCTGGGTTTTCCAAGATTGTTCTTGTGCTGCAGTAATTGCCTGTGAGTCAGCTGTGGCACTTAGTCCTCCATAGGAGTGTGTCAACAGTCTTGAAGGGAATGGGATTTCTGGGACAATAATCTCCCATTATGGAATTAGCATGTAGTTTGGAAGTTGCAGAAACTATCCTGGGATTCAAGAAATGAAAAGTTCAAATTACTGTTTGAAGACTGATCATTCGGGCAAAATAAAACAGCTTCCCAAATACAAGCCCCCAGCCCATATACCATCAGTTATAGAAATGGTGGAGCAATATTTGGCTTTCTCACCTGTTCCAGGCTACCTAATGACTTAGTATCCTGTAACCAAGGGAATGCCATGGAAGATTGGCTATTTTGGGATGGGTGAAAAATATCTTATTTTCCTGAACTTTACAAGGTACTGGATCAGTCTTCTGGCAAAAAGAAAACTTCATAATCTGAAATTCTTTTGTAGGGTGGAAAAATTATTTCCCACAGCCCTCAAGGTTGTAACTAGATGTGATCATAAAAGATTCCCTGCCCCTTACTGTTAGCGGTAGAGGACAGAAACTTTTCTGTCTATGAGTCAGGAAATGTAACCTGAAGATTCATAGAGCATGGGAGAAGCTCTCACTCCATGGGTACAAATCTCACCCAGATTCTGGTAATCAGAAGTTATGAAGGAGATTTCAGCCAGAATTTGGATTTAAGTGTTCTTAATGCACAAGTAATTTCCTTCTGTAAAAGTCTTGGTTTAGAAAAGTATTTGACTGTGCTCTGGTCTTTATGCCTGGATATTGAATACTCACCCCTCAGGAGTTTTAAACCACATATAGACTCTAACACCCTGCTCAGTCAGAGCTTTGAAGTGGAATATTCTTAAGGAATCAAACTCTCTGCTGGTGTGAATGAGCAGCATCCCAGCCAACATCAAGTCAATAAAGCTGTGTGTATTTTATGTCTGGAGAGTAGCAGGACTGTTAGATGAGTGGCTCTTCAACATTTTCAGGGTTTTGAAAACTGTTAATACATTTCTTCTTTTTTTTTCCCCTCCTTTAGTCATCTGAAGAATTGAATAAAAGGTATATGAAGTATGAGTTAAGTGCACTGTAGTGAGTACTAGGCCTAGCATGCTGGATGCTTCATTTACTATTTGCAAGCTTTGAAAACACACTGATAATATTTGTAGCTACTTTTATAAACCTTGCAAATAATGAAAATAAAAGAAGTTTTATACTTGTTGCTGTAACTGACTGGTTTTGAAGTGTTTTGCACATGTTTTATAATACATCAATTAAGTAGCACTTTAAAATGTCAGCTCAATTTTAAATCTCTACACTGACATTTTTAAATAGATGTTCCTTGTAGTTATTATTATACACACATATACTAGAAAGCACTTTGACCATGCTTACATCTCTTAGACATCACTGGTACATTCTTTTTTCACTAGTCTGGTTCTATATTACATGGTCTCTGAAAGGTTATAATGCAAAGTGTCACTCACATGGCTGGGGTTGTTGGACTATTATTTGTGAACACAACTCCAGAAAAAAAAAAAAGATAACTGTTTTATCCATATTTTCCACTGTTGCTGTTTTCAAAAGTTTACCAGGAGACTATGTGGTGATATCTTCCCATGTCTCCTCATCGGCACCACCTGATTCAGGATGTGTCAGAGGGCACATGCATCATCACAGCTGTATCCTGGCCCACCTGCACATACCAGTAAATACATACAATTGCAACAGTTGTCTGCCATGTGTGGTTTCTTTAAGGGAGTAATTTTGGTGAGACCCATCCTTTATGAGAGAAGTATTCAGTTATAAGCCCATATTCCCCCAATACATTTTTCATGGTGAACTATGAATATTCAGACAGGCTGGCTGCAGGCTCCTCCTATGCAAGCCCCCAAACTGAGGGAAATCCTGCTTTGTCCTCACCACCACCACTGACTTTGCCCAAAGGGCCTGGGTGTTGTGCAGTGCATATCAAATATATCCTTGTCAGTGCTGCCTCAGCCATCACAGCAATATATATGCGTTTATGGACTGTGGTATAAAAATGACATGAGGGTTTCAGTTCATGGTCAAATTACAACCCCAGGAGAACAGTCTGAAGAGAATATGCCAAACACCCCTTCATGGTTCCCATTAATTTGTTGAATTAGGACTACAAATTTGGACTCCCCTGTTGTAAGTCAAAATGTGACAGCCTGGCCACATATCTGCATGTAGTTTATTGCATAAGAATAGAGCATGTATAATGTGACAAAATAGTTTTCCAAGGCTTTCTGTATACTTAGTCTTTATTTGTTAATTTACACACTAAATTTAATGTTTATTATGTTTCATGGCTGGGTTTGGTTATTACTTTACTTTGATAATACCTGACTTGCTAAAAAAGGTTAAGAAAAAGTCTATATAACAATGCATGTTTTTCTAAAGAAAGTATATTTTATATTTGTTGTGCTTCATTAAAAATATTCATAGTTAACTACCTTGGTGACTGAAAAGAAAGAAGGGGAGAAAGGTAAAATTCAGTTGCTTTGAAAAAATCTTTAATTTCCTTAAAGCTGCTTCTGCCTCAGAGTTAAAAATATGTTTGTTTCCTATAATGAACTCAGCAAATATAGGCTAATTAAGTGGAATCCATCTTTCTTCTTGTTTTTTTTTGCTGCCACAAGCAGCTGCTTTACATTACATCTCTGGAGTCAGCTGCTGTAGTTTAGCGCTAACATTTGTAACCTTTAAAGGCACTGTTAGTAAGCCTAAACCCCTGTGTTGGGAGTTCTGTTGTGAACTTCAAATCCTTGTGTTCTCATGGGTCAAATATATATAGATTGTGTTTGTTCTTACTGTGCTCCTGATCTGCAATTACACTATGCTCTAAATGTTCAAAAGAAGGGAAACAGCTTCTCCTTGCGTGTTGTCCTCAAGTTCATGGGAAATATTTAGAGAAGTGTATGTCACATGGTCTTTGCTTCTGGCCTTTGGAAACTATGTGACACCATAAGGGATTTATACAGCTATGTGTTTTCCTCCAAATAGGTTAATTTCTTCAATGGATACTACTTTCCCTTTAGAAAAGGTGCCCAGTGCTTTTTCACTCTTTGAGCATTATGTGGACAGTCCAGGAAAAAGCAACCAGCACTCCTTAAAACATATGGCTGGTAAGAATCTCTGAATATCATCTTTACAAAAGCTAACATTTTGGCAACACTTTGGAAATTTTAGGAAGCTAAAAACAGAGCATCTATTTGAGAAGTATAAATTTGCAAACCATATAATTAGCAATCAAAGTTGGATGTAAAATGAAGTCTAATTGTGCAGAAGTATTTGGCTTATAGTAGGACACTAAGACGAGCAACAGAGGGAGAAGTACTGAAGTGGGGGATTCTTGCATCATTTAAGATATCTGTACCTCAGACTAGCAGAAGGTTTCTATCTATAAACCTACCAAGGCTAAAGGAGTTGCTGTTCCCTTGCAGGCAGGGACAGAAGAGACAATCAAAGGGTCTCCTGAACTCACTTCCTATGAAGGGGGAAGTTCCAGCAACGCTGGTGTGGAGAGGAGAGTGGAGGGACTGGCTGATGGCCAAGGTCCCTGGGCTTGTGACAAGTGAAAGGAGGCACCTGAAACCCCTGCATATGGGGACATGAAGGGAAAGGGCTTAACTGTATCTGGAAACAGCCTCTACTTTGGAGGGCAGCAGTGAAAATTGTATATGATAAAGGGGTTTATTAATCTCTCATATTTTATATCCTGCAAAAAGCCTGCCTGCGTGGGCTTTCTGCTCTGCCTGTATGTACACCTATAGAAATTATCTGGATCTGGACAGCTGTCGGTGAAGAATTTATCAGCACCAATTTGTGTATTCCTTTTCCTCATAACGGGGTCTCACTCCAGTGTTTCTTTCTCAAGAGAAGGTTTGTTCTGGGAGCTCACATCTTGCTGTCATGCTTTATGACCTCCCATTCACCGTCTCACACACCACCGCTGTCATAGTCACTCTGGCTTTTCAAATGATGCCTCTTTCTTACATGTTTGGTCCCTGAGTACTGGAACTAGAGCATGGATTTCTGTAAGGTGCTTTGTTTCCTGGATGGTTTTTCAGGTGCCTAATAGGACATTGGAGAAGTGCCATCTTGCACAGACTCTCTGGTGTCTAATAAGAGTTGAGTGCACTCAGCAGTGTCACTATGGGGAGATTGTCTCTCTTCTCCACACAGTTACTTACTTTTATTAGACTTAGAGGAACTGAATATCTCTGAGACCTTAAATTCCTTGTCAGATTTGTATGAATTTGCCTGAGCCATTTAAAGCTTCTCAGGTGAGGTTGTACATGCAGTGTTATCTCAGGCTTATTTCTTTAGGAAGTCAGACAAAAACATCTTTTTTTAACCTACTTTCAGCCAGTGTTAACTTAGTGGTGTAAATGTGCTATGTATCTTGGTTTAGTTCCTAAACTCCCTCTTGCAGTCCCATGAGTGCAACCATTCTTTCCTCCTGGGCTGTTACCTACTGGCAAGGTCAGCCAGGATAACAGACCCGTTTTATCATGCTATATTTCCTTTTTCCACAAGTCACTCTAATATGTTTTTCCTCAAACTGCTGAGATCCACTTCTGGGTTTGATTTGCATTAGCTGCTGTATTTACTGAACACCAAATGGCTCCAGACCAGTTTGCTTTGACAAACTGGAAATGAATGACTGTCTACTAGCAAGTGACCTTCAAAGCTCTTCATCCTTTATTCTTTCTCCTCTTTCTCAAATACCTGGTGTTCATCCTTCACTTCTGCTACCAAGTATTTAAATTGCTATTGTGATTTTTACTTTGGTGAGCAGTAGATGATAATATATATATCTTCAAGATTACGCCCTTCCTGAAGGAAAATAGAGGTAAATGTCTACATTAAACTCTTTTTGGAATTGAAAGCCTTGACTACATAATTTGTCAAATACAGGAGGCAAATGTCAGACTCTCAGAATTTGTTTTGACTGAAGACATTTGATGAAATAGATGTGAATTTGCCATGTTTCTCCAATCCACATATTTTTCCTTCAGAAAGAATAATCTTTTACTGAACAATTTCATAGAACTTTATTTTTACCACTTCAGAAACATCTTTCCTTCAAAACACCCTTCATTTCCAAATTTTCCATATCCACTAATGAAAATCCCTTTTCCCTCAAATTCTTCCTCCTTTCATGTAAGCCACCCCATTAACAAATGCTTAAGCATAAAAAACCCTTGCAGCATGCCATTAAGCACACTGGAACCCGGGCTCTGCCAGAAGAAGGGTGGGAATAATTTCAAAATTTGAAAATTATTATTTCCAAAGCTTGCTGTAAGTCCTGCCCGTTAGAAGATGAGGACCTCTGCTGATGGTAATAATCTTCCATTAAAGTCACAGAGGAATGCAACTGCTCTCCTTCTTGAAGTCCACAAAGTTAAGGAAATGTTATTTCTCATTACACTGGAAAGGGGTAAATATCCATAAAACATTTGGGATTATTATTTTTTCTCTTAGGGGCCATGGAGATCAGGTAGCATGAAGGAAAAGCTTCCTTACACCATATCACCTCAATGAAGACTGAACTGATTAGAAAATATCCTACTTCTCTGTTGAAAAATATGATTTAGTCAAACTTGTTGTGCAAATATCTAATTTCTTTGACTAAAATTCATTTAAAAAGGGGCCAGCACTTTGATAACACAAAAATGTTCTGTTTCTGAAAAGAACAGTTAAATTCTTGCTTTGAAATTACTTCCTTTCAAACGCTTGTTTCATATTATGCAAAAAGAAATTAGAAATCAAATGTTTTTCAGTGTTACCAAACTGGATTTTGTTCTATAACTTTTTTCATAAGTTTCATTCATTAAGCTAGCTTCTGTTCAGATTTGGCATTATAATAAATTTTTCAGTTATAGGGTTTCTGTGATCAAAAATAGTGGTTTCTAGGCAACCTCACAGGAGAAAAAAAAGCTGGTTTTCCCACTGGGTCCACTGAAAGGAAGTCTTTTCCTAAAGATGCTTGATTTTTAAATTGACCAGCTCTAGATACAGTCAAAAGACAAAATGTGGATTGTTTTTAGCAATGAGAAGGATAATTTTTTTCAATGGGAAGCAGATGTAATCCTACTATACTGGTAGCTCTCTGTATAAATCATCTGCATTTGCCTTGTTCATGCCTCAGGGGGACCATCATCATTACTGTGAAGATAACTGAAAAAAAGCAAAAGCTTTCTGCTGAGATTCTAACAGAATTCATGCAGTATGGAAATTTACTGGGTGAAGAAATAGAACCATGTATTTTTGTTCCCTGCAATCACTTCAATAATAAACATCTTTAGGGGCTTTTTGCTTCTTTCTTTCTTTCCCCTCACTCTCTTTTAAGCCGTAATCATAGAGGGGAACAATATCTCATCAGGGATGCATCTGTGCAGATCATCAGACAAAGTTTATATAAAATTTGGGGTATCTTGTGTGATGGTCTGATGAAACCATAGTTAATGTCTCAAACATCCGATAAAGAACCTTGGTAAAGGAGATGGTCTCTGTGGCTCTGTGCAGGCAATGTCAGGAAGATCCAGTGAGAGGATGGGGTCGCGTGGAGGTGGGACCACACCTTTCTGAGGCTGAACTTCCCTATCTTGAGTGACTTCATAAAGAGCCAATAGAGAAGCTGTTTTCACGACGCATACACCATGAAGAAAGGTCAGACAATGGTCATACCTGCAGGGAGGGGGGAGTGACTCTCCAACAACCCCCAAGCCCACCGACCCATTTCCAGAAAACTCTGAAGGTACAAACTACTCATGCACCAAAGCAAAGAGAATTTGAGAAGCAAAGAGAATTCAAGAAGCATAGACTGTGCATGAAGCCTAATTAGCCTAATGAGTCCAAGTGCCTGCCTGGAGGACACAAGCCAAAGCCCCTGGCAACAGCACTCCTCCAGAACTGGACCCCTAGGCTGGCTGAACCAATGCTGGAACCAGGACTGGTGAAATCTTTCTTTTTTGCCTTTCTCCCTCCCTGCCTCTCTTGCTCTCTTTTTCTTTCTCTCCTTTTTTCTCTCATTTTCTATCCCTGTATGATTCGTGGAAAAAAGACTCTACAACTCGAAATAGAGTTATAAAGCAGGTATGTTTTACTCCGACCGGTGTGCAAGGGGATTTCTCCACAAAGCTTGCACAACAACAGCACATTTTACCAGAAACTTATAGAGTGTGGATATACATATCCATTGGATTACATAACACAAACATACATATGCATGAGTAAGGCTGGGTTAGTTCAAAAGGCTGGTGTCAGCAGTTTATGTTCTCTTTGCTCCTGCGCATTGCCTCCTGGTGGTCATCTTCAGGGGTCTTTGGGAGGAAGGCTCGTAGTCTTTCTCACCTTGTTTTTTCCCTGGAGCATGCGCAGATTCTCTTGGCCAATTTCTTGAACAACAAAAATGTTTTTCAGCCGGTTTACTCATCCTATTTTATCTAAGAGAACCAATGAAACTTCTACAATCCGTATATGGCTATCTTTACTCATTACCGAGACCCAACTAGTTAGAGCACACCTGTTCCCCAAGGACAAAAACATGGTATTTTGCTGAACACTGCAGTTCTTGGTAGATTTTCACAGTAAACTGCTTTGTTTTGATGGACACAGTAGTCCTTGGTAAAATTCCACAGAACAGTCTGGGCAAGCAGGGTTCTTAGCAATATTCAGAAATACTATAAGTAATACTATAACTTCCTATAAGTAAGGAAATAAGTTGCTAAGCAGTTTTCTCTAAGTAAATAAGTCTCAAAACAAGTAATCATTTCTCTGTATCAATTCCCCCCTTTTCCCTAAGCAAATCCTTTTGCAGTCAAAAGGGTTTTATTACTATCTGTAAGGTCCATATCTGTTTCGTTAGGTTCTTCAATTTACACCAAAAGATAAGGTTTACTGTTGTTAATATTGTCGTAATTATTAGTAATATCAATATCGGATGAGTCACTATATTTAAGATTTTGGTAGCTGATGGGGAATAGCCTGTAAACACATCCCACCAATAGTGTTCTCCGTCTGATTTCACTCGTTCCATGATTTGGTGTATTCTCTCTGTATCATGCTGGACAGTAATTAAAGTCTTTTGTCCACTTTCTTGGACCTGTTTCATCAATCTTGTTAAATTTTCATGATGCAAAAGTTTTCTTACTAGGGTCAGATCCATTCCAATAGGCGTGGGCTGCCAATCTTGAACTAATTTATAATTAGATCGTAACAATTGATAAGTTGTGACAGGAGCAGTATAACTGAAATCACATTTTGTAAGACTAATGAAATTGCAGATACAGATGTTCGAATGATTACTTGTATCTATTATAAGGTCATCTACTTGTACAAAGTCACACAGGGTTCTTAAACAAACACATCCCACCCCCATGTAAATGATAATAGTCTCTGGGGTTTCATTAGGGTGAATCTCGAATTGGCAGACGTTTTGTTCAGCGTTCAGACAAATGTCATGAGCTTTGATGGTGTTATCTTCACAAATGAATCCTTGCTGGTCTCGCACAGTACAGGCCTCAACATCAATAGTTTGCCATTTCTTCTTATTTTTTATAGCCCATACCCTGTGCTCTAAGGGATAAATCACAGTTCCATGACGATACAATCCTAATGCAACAATCGGATACATTTTATATACCCGAGCTCGATATATCGTTAATACAAAAGCTGTGGCTGTGTTCTTAAGGAGGTCAAAGGTAAAATTAACTAAGTGCCACCATGATTGAAATCTTCTTTCAAATTCTGTTGCATTATCCCATATTACCTTTTGGCATTCTCTTGGCAGGATTCCGTCCTCACCTTCCCTGATGATTGAGGCTGCTGTTGATTGTATCTGTAATTGAGCTTGGACACAACTAAGGGCTGTAGAAACATTAGTTTGAATTGTGTCTAATGCATCTACAATTATCTTCTTATCTTTTTCATTAAGGTTCTCCCATTGTGGAAATGCACTTGCCATAAGCCACTGATTGTTGCCCAAAGTTAGGAGAGAGGATTTTAGAGGATATTGTATTTTGTTCAGGACACTGGTTACTGTAGCGAGTTTGTTCATAATTATTTCCGAATCAATACTATTTAAAACTCCCAATCCTGTCCCTAGAGCACCAATTAGGTCTCTTTTTGTTCTCCCCATATGAAATGTTCATCTTTGCATCCAGGTTGTCCATCCTTCGTAAGAGGTCTTTAAGAGAGATGAACAGGCTGGCTGGATCTCTGAAATATTGCTTTGCATCAGTAGCTCAACTCGTTTAAGAGACCATGTTGGATTAGATATTAACTGTTGTTGACCAACATTCTTAATTACATATGGGCCTATCGGATACACAGATGGTGCTCTCAATCGTTTAAGTTCTATGTGGTTTGAATTAGTAACCTGAGTTGGAATAGTATAAACAGGAGTGGTTGTGGTTTCCTCCTGCGTTATATTTAATCTGAATTTGAAAGATACTGCTCGGTCCCCTAGTTTGGTTCCTCCTAAACAAATAATGGATACTGGTTGGATTGCAGTAAATACATACCAACAAACCTCAGCCACACAATGGGCTTGGCCTATTCTGGATCCCATTCTCCCATTGGAAATTTTCTTGATAGTAATTTGAGTCAGGGGAGGCGGATCTTTTACACCACTTGCACTGAAGATTCTACAACCGATCTGTACCTCTTTTCCTCTTTTAACTGTCCAGGCATGGATTGAATTTGTCTTTTCCCATTTGTCTGGTCGAAATGTCATGTTGTCATATATTATAATGGTTGCCAAATTCATCCCCAATAGATTCTCTCCCATAATGCCTGTATGTCCAAAATAAGCATCTGTCTAAGGCCATTCCCAAGCACTTCTAAAATTACAGTTCAGTAAAATTATAAGCACCCATACCCATATCACCATTTTTGGATGCGAAGCTTTAGTGGTCCCACAGGTGTCGATTCCCATTTTGGCTTAGGGGCTTTCTTCACCCTAGTGTGGTGTATCCACGATGTCTGTTCCTTGATCTTGATTGCTGTATGGGAAGTTAATAACACCTGAAACGGACCTTCCCATTTAGGTTCCAGAGGTGAATCTGAAAAAGATCTGATATATACATAATCATCCAGTTTAATGTTGTGTACAGGCCCGTCCAGACCTCTAGCTCTGGTCCCCAGGACCAATTTCTCTGTTCCTCGCAGTTGCTTCTGTAGACTTATAACATAATCTGTTAATATTTCATCTCCAACCTGGGTTGATGTTCCTGCTTGTATCATATATGGTCTCCGATACACTATTTCAAAATTACTTAATCCATCCTTAATCCTGGGTTTGGTTCTGATTCTTAGAAGGCCTAAGGGCAATGCTTGGAGCCAGGACAATCCAGCTTCCTGGCCTAGTTTTACTATTTGTTGTTTGATTAAATGATTCATTTTTTCTACTTGACCACTGGCTTGTGGATTATATGGGGTATGTAATTGCCAGTCTATTCCTAAAAGTTTACTAACCTGCTGGACAATTTTTGCCACAAAATGTGATCCCCGATCTGAGGATATTGTTGCTGGAACTCCAAACCTTGGTATTATTTCTTGTAACAATACCTTTGTTACTTCTCTGGCCTTATTAGTTCGGCAAGGGGATGCTTCTGGCCACCCGGAAAAGGTATCTGTCAAGACCAAAAGGTACCGAAACCCCCCTTTTCTTGGGAGTTCAGAAAAATCAATTTGCCATTGTTGCCCTGGGTAATTTCCTTTCCCTATCCGCCTGGGTTGGGCCTTCGGTCCTGTTTTAGGATTGTTTTGTAAACAGATCTCACATTGCTGGGTCACCTGTTTGATGGTGGTATACAGATTTCGAGCAACTATTCGACGATTCAGATATTTATATAAGGCTTCTGCCCCTCAGTGGGATTTTCTATGTTCTGCCATTACTATAGCCCATAATAATGCAGATGGTACTATTATTTTACCTTCAGGAGTCTTTGCCCACTTGCCCTCTTCTCTGCTTCCCTTTAGATCTTCAATAAGTTTTTGATCCTCCCTAGAATATTGAGGATCACCATCAATTTGTACTTTACCGTCCGGGACCAAAGACTGCACTTCTATTTCACCTTTCTCAGCCACTCTTTTGGCCTCACGATCTGCCATAGCGTTGCCGAGTTCATGGGTGGAATTTCCTCTTTGGTGAGCCTTACAATGCATTATAGCCACCTTTTCAGGTAGTTGCACCGCTTCCAGGAGTTTGAGAATTTCTTTGGCATGCTTTATATGTTTTCCCTGTGCAGACAGGAGTCTTCTTTCTTTCCACACTGCCCCATGAGCATGGACCACTCCAAAAGCGTATTTAGAGTCCGTCCATGTATTAATTTTCATGCCTTTGGCCATTTCCAGTGCTCGTGTTAGAGCTATTATTTCTGCCTTTTGTGCTGAGGTATTTGGAGGAAGAGCTTTAGATTCTATTACCTGATCTTCGGTGGTCACCGCGTATCCTGCCTTGCGGATACCTTGTCAAACAAAACTGCTCCCGTCCGTATACCAGGATTCATCAGTGTCCTCTAATAGTTCCTCCTTGAGGTCTGGCCGGCTGGAATAAACTGCTTCAATCGTTTCCAGGCAGTCGTGTGTCACTGGTTCTCCTGTGGTTCCACTGAGAAAAGAAGCTGGGTTGACAATATTAGTAACCTCTATTTCTATATCATCCTGTTCCACTAGGAGGCCTTGGTATTTCAGGTACCTTTGGGGTGAAAGCCAGCGTCCTCCCTTCATGTTGAGTGCTGCAGACACTCTGTGGGATACTAGTACTGTGATTTTCTGACCCAATGTGAATTTTTGTGCTTCCTCGATATTTAAAACTACTGCTGCTACTGCCCTCAGGCAGCTAGGCCATCCTTTGCTTACTTCATCGAGTTGTTTAGAGAAGTATGCCACTGCCCTTCTATCTGGTCCCAAATTTTGGGCTAGGACCCCTAGGGCTGTTCCCTGTTTCTCATGGGAGAATAACCAGAAAGGCTTAGTGATGTCTGGTAAACCCAAAGCAGGGGCATCCACCAGCTTTCTTTTCAGCTGATGGAATGCTCTGTCCACCTCTCCATTCCAAGTGAGGGTTTTTGGATTTGACTTTAATAGTTCATAAAGGGGTTTTACCATGAGTCCGTAGTTATATATCCACAGGCGACACCGTCCGTCATTCCTAGGAACGTGCGGAGCTCTTGAGCTGTCTGTGGCCGAGGGGTCTGACAGATGGCCTCCTTCCTTGCAGTCCCTAGGGTCCGTTGGCCAGCCATGACCTCGTATCCAAGGTAGGTTACTTGCTGCTGAGCTACTTGAGCTTTCTGTGGAGAGACTCGATAGCCATTAAATACCAAAAAATTTAATAAACTAACAGTCCATGTTATGCACATTTCTTTAGTCTCTGTGGCTATTAATAAATCATCTACATACTGCAGGACTTCCCCCGATTCCATGCGGCTGCTCCCATTGCTCCAGATCTTTAGCTACTTGTTTTCCAAAAAGAGTGGGGCTATTTTTAAACCCCTGGGGTAGCACAGTCCATGTTAATTGCATCTTCCTTCCAGACTCGGGGTTTTCCCATTCAAATGCAAACAATAACTGACTTTTGGGGATCAAAGGCAAGCAAAAGAAGGCATCTTTTAGATCCAGTACAGTAAACCAGGCCAATTTAGGCACTAATTTGGTTAACAGGGTATATGGGTTTGCTACAACAGGATGCAGATCTTCAACAATTTTGTTGATAGCCCTGAGATCTTGTACTACCCGATAATTACCGTCTGGTTTTTTGACTGGTAAAATAGGAGTGTTATAGTCTGATTCACACTCCTTCAGTAATCCAAATTTAATAAATCGGTCAATTATCGGTTGAATTCCCTTCCTGTCCTCTAATTTAAGAGGGTATTGCTTAATTCTTACAGGTCTTGTTCCTCGTCTGGGTCTGATTATTATAGGGGAGGCATTCTTTGCCCTTCCTGGTACTTCTGAGGCCCATACTATCAGGTACACTTGGTTCTTCACCTCCTCAGGAATCTCCATTTTAGCTGGAGTATCTATGAGGGCCAAGCTCAGAATTTCAACCAACTGTTTATCTCCAACTCTAATTTCTATTTTCCCTTTTTGAAATTTAATTTCTGCTTCCAATTGTTCCAACAAGTCTCGTCCCAATAAAGATTTTGGCGAATTTGGCATATATAAAAATTTGTGTACTCCTAATTGCTTTCCTAATTTGAATTTTAAAGGTTTCAGAAAATATGCCTTTTTGCTTTGACCAGTAGCTCCCTTTACCGTTATAAAATCATCATCTAAGGGTGTTAAAGCTTCATTTAAAACCAAAAATGTTGCTCCAGTATCAACTAAAAATTCCATATTGTGCTGTTGTTTCCCTAGCTTTATTACAACCAGTGGATCCGCTAGGGTAGACTCCCCAGGTCCCCATCAGTCATCATCCTCCACATGAGCTTGTATTCTCTCTTTTCCTTTCCGCTTCTCCGGACACTCATTTTGCCAGTGTCCTCTCTGCTTACACCATGCACACTGGTCCCTTCCCAAAGGCCGTTTGGGTCTTACACTCTTGAATCCCCTGCTTTCCGGTCGTGATGCCACTAATGCCTGCTTTTCCTTCCTTTGGTCCTCCTCTTCCCTATTGCTATATACTCTCCATGCTGCATTCAACAAGATCTCCAAATCCCTATTGTCTGGCGGTTCTAGTTTCTGCAACTTCTTTCGAATATCCCGTGCTGATTGCCCTATGAATAATGACACTAACTGTTGTATTCCCACCTCTGATCCTGGATTTAAGGGTGTGTGCCGTCTCATAGTATCCTGCAGTTTCTCTAGGAATTCTGATGGAGTTTCTTTGGGTCCCTGCTGAACGGCATATAGGGTTGACCAGTTAATTGCTTTCGGTATAGCCCGCTCCATGCCCCTTGCAATCCAATCCCTATATGCATTTAGCAATCTCATATGGGCTGCTCTATTGGGGTCCCAGTGTGGGTCCTGTAACGGGAAGTGATCTTTTATATCTTCGTCTGTACCCTTAAGGTGATCAGCAGCCAGATCCAGGGCTGTTTTTAATATTAATTGTTTTTCACTTTCTGTTGTGTGATCCAATAATAATTGTATATCACTCCAATCTGGATCATGTTGTTTTATTAGAAACTGAAAATGCCTGGCCACCCTAACAGGGTCTTCTCAATACCCCTTTGCTATGCTTCTCCAGGTTTTGAGATCAAAGGAAGTAAATGGGACTTTTATTCTGACAGGGGCCCCATCCGGTCCTACGGCCTCTCTCAAAGGAGCCTGCAACACCACTTGTTTCTCCCGTCTCTGAGTATGAGAGGATATGGGGCTGCGAGGCGGGGAGCTCGGCTTTAGCTCTGGCTCCTCCGAACTTTCACTCTCCTGCTGGCTTCTTACCGGTGATTTATAGAACTCTGGCAAATCCTTTACCTCAGCGGCCCTTTTCTCTTTCCCCAGTTTTGTGCATCTCTGTCCTATACTTCATGATGAACAACATCTTTTCAACTTTCCTTTCCCTTCCTTCTTATTTTCTTTTTCCAGTGCCAGCACTAGTGGATCTCGTGGGGGTGTTAGACCACAGTCTATTTGATATTCAGGATGATCTCGGAGGGTGAAAAACATGTCTGCATAGGAGACTTCATCCCACTTCCCTTCCCTCCTTAAAAACAGCATCAATTGCAGCAAGGTATTATAATTCAAGGTCCCATTAAGGGGCCATTTTCCCCCTCATCCAATTTATATAGGGGCCACCACTGATTGCAATATTTTATTAGGGTCTTTTTATTCACACTTGTGCCTGGAGGTCCCCCTATCTTTTTCCAGTGTGTTACAATGCAGCCCAGGGGGCTCTTTTTGATTATTCCCCCACTCTGGCCACTCCCCATCTTGTCTACTTTACCTTAAACGCTACCCGATTAAGCTGACAATATCCCCCTCAGGCAGATGGTGCAAAGGTGTGCTCTCACCACGGCGCAGCTTATGCACCTAAATTCAAGACAACAATTAACATAAAATTACTGCCTCCTGCTAGAGGAGAGACACTTTACTTATAACACTTGGAACACAGTACAAACAAACAGGCTGCACCGTTGACGCAGCGGGTGAGCACTAGGGCGTGCTCTCTCTTTACTAATAGATGTTAACTTGTCCGGCAGGTACAATCCTAGCCCAATTAAAGGATTTTACTGATTTTTTTACACTATCTAATTTTCCACAGAATGCCTGTATGAGCTCTCCCGAGCGTTCTATCCTATCCCAATCTGACCACCTCCTACAGTTTTCACAGTCAAAATCACCTCCAAACACAACCCAAATGTAATTTCTACAAGTAAAACACTCAATAACAAAAATTGGATTACATGAAAAATCCCCACTCCCGTGTATAGGACAGCAAAGGTTGACAATTGGTTCGGTTAGCACTGTTCCAACATCTGCCATGCACTTCGTTCCTCTCCGACCACTTCCTTCCCTCACAGGATAACAGAACAGCAGATCAGAGAACTCCGCACTCAGTCCACGGCTGGGCCGCGTCACACACACACAGACAGTCACACAACCACACAAAGGGGCCCCTCACACTTATTACTCACACAACATAAAATGAGAAACACTACAAACATCAAAACCCCAATTATAATAATTGCCAAAGTTGTGATTTCCATGAACCATAAACCATAAGTCGTCTGCCGTTTATCATTTATCATACGTCTGCAACTGATTGATATCGACTGAATTATTATTAATGGTACCCGATTTTATATTTGATGGTAACACGGCAATGCCACACCACTCCCGTAACCCCGTACTAGGAGTACCCAGGTCGACCTAGGATCCCAATGTGGTCAGAGTGTCGAAACCACCCTGCAACCCACGGGCCCACTACCACTCTACTTGGGGACTCGCACCCCAACCCCAGGGACGAGCACAGAGGCTCTTTACCTCACGTAGGATGTCTCCTTACGACTTACAGGTCTCCCCCTTCTCGAACATACCTGATCCACCGCCAATGGATGGTCCTTGTCTGTCCCTGTGGAGATTGGGAGAGCGAGGGAGGCTCTCCGAGAAAGAAGCCTCAGGGCGCGCCTGGAGCGTCCCCCTCTCAGCCGGTCCTGCAGCCGGACAGAGAGGGTCCCATCTGGGATGCCAAACTGATTCGTGGAAAAAAGACTCTACAACTCGAAATAGAGTTATAAAGCAGGTATGTTTTACTCCGACCGGGGTGCAAGGGGATTTCTCCACAAAGCTTGCACACCAACAGCACATTTTACCAGAAACTTATAGAGTGTGGATATACATATCCATTGGATTACATAACACAAACATACATATGCATGAGTGAGGCTGGGTTAGTTCAAAAGGCTGGTGTCAGCAGTTTATGTTCTCTTTGCACCTGCGCATTGCCTCCTGGGGGGCGTCTCCGGGGGTCTTTGGGAGGAAGGCTCGTAGTCTTTCTCACCTTGTTTTTTCCCTGGAGCATGCGCAGATTCTCTTGGCCAATTTCTTGAACAACAAAAATGTTTTTCAGCCGGTTTACTCATCCTATTTTATCTAAGAGAACCAATGAAACTTCTACAATCCGTATATGGCTATCTTTACTCATTACCGAGACCCAACTAGTTAGAGCACACCTGTTCCCCAAGGACAAAAACATGATTATTTTGCTGAACACTGCAGTTCTTGGTAGATTTTCACAGTAAACTGCTTTGTTTTGATGGACACAGTAGTCCTTGGTAAAATTCCACAGAACAGTCTGGGCAAGCAGGGTTCTTAGCAATATTCAGAAATACTATAAGTAATACTATAACTTGCTAGAAGTAAGTAAATAAGTTGCTAAGCAGTTTTCTCTAAGTAAATAAGTAAATAAATCTTAAAACAAGTAATCATTTCTCTGTATCATGTATCCCTGTGTATAAGGCAAAGCTTGTCGAAGGATGTTCATGGCTTGTCGGGGTATAAGATCTGCCGCTTGTCGGCATATGTTGTAAGGTTTGCGGTTTGTTGGTGTATGTTGTGAGGTTTGCCGCTTGTTGCAGGACTTGCTGACAAAGTTTCATGCCAATATCTGTTGTGAGCAAATAAAAGTTGAGTTTTGTGAATTGAAGAATCCCTGGTGTTGTTTCATCTTAATCCTGACCTTGGAATTGGTGAATCTGAGTCACTGTCCCAAGAAATTGGGACGTGACACCTTGGAGGTCTTTGAAGCACTCTTTGTGAGCGATGCTCCTGGCTGTCCCATGGGGTTCAGGTGCTTTGGCTAAGGCAGAGCTCAGGTTCAACCTACTGTCCTGATCCAACATCGGGGGAGGTTTCGATATGATCCCAAGAGCTAGATTAAGATACAAATGAGGTCAAATGCCATACATCCAAAACAGTTTTTATTATTAAAAGTGAAGAGTGGTAGCAATAGGACAGAATGGAAGGAAAAGACAGAAATCAAGCAAGCATCTGGAATAGAATCACAAGAATAGTCACCACCATGGGTCCAGCAGCGTCCCATTGGTCCTCAGTCTTCAGTTCTTTGGTGGTGGGTGTACACACAGCAAAGTTCTTTGTCGCCTTTTAAACTGATTTTATCAGCTGATTTGCATACTAGACAAAGAGAGGAAGGTATTCCATCAACTCATTTCCATGAACAATTGAGTCAGTGGTCGTGCTCACCCTGCCCACCTTTGTGTTTCCCTCAGTTCCCACAGATCTTCTGACTTCATGCTTCTTGAACAATCATCCAGCTTCTGGGACAAAAATGATCACCTCTTATCAGTTCAATGGTGAAGGTGCGAAGTCATTAGCAATGCATGCATGGTGTCTGACCTACACAATAGAGCCACAAAGTATCCAGCTTACACAATGGCCAGTGATCAGCGGTCCTTGTGCTTGATGAGAAACACCTGGTTTCATTCAGTCCACCTCTTTTGAGGCTTATCTAAGGAGTTTGTCAATACAACTGCAAGGGAGTGGGAGGGTGCATGTTTCAATACACTCCTGCTTCCTTGGGTGACATTCCTTAGACTAATTATAAAGGCCACAGCTGGTCCTTGATGAATGTTGAGGCATTACTGACACCACCCCGTGACTCAAAGCACACACGCAAGCAAGCTTTGAGACAATCAATTGACATTTCAGTCTCTCACACCTACCCGTTGAGGATTCTCTGTCCTCTGAGTCTGCAGGGAAAATGACTGTGCCAGGCAGGAGCACCTGGTTGTGCACCTGCAGTAGGAGTCCACCTCTGGGCAGGGGCGCACCTAAGGCTGCAGGGAGCCTCCTGCTCCCTGGGCTGTGACTGCAGGAGGTCTGAGCCTTCCTTTTCCTAAAAGCACATCCCTGTTGTTGTCAGTCTCTTGGTGGGCTTGACACACTGTGTAAATCCCTCCCTGGTGTGGCAGGTCCTATCCCCTGCCCACCTTTCTGGGATCAGTTATGTCTGTCTCTGGAGGAGGTTCTCTTCTGCAAGCTCCCTCTTCCCAGCAATGAGCTGTTTCATTCTGTTTGCTACAAACAAGTGCTTTCAGTCCCCGCTTTCATAGGGTGACTTCTCTGGTGCCTGCACCGCAAGGCAAGGTCAGGTAATGGAGAAGGCAGTCACCCAAAGGAGACCACATAAGGCTCCAGTGTCTCCTGGTGAAAGGGCTCAAACCAATTAATTTCTGATTAAGACTAAATTGTGATGCATGAAAGTTTTGCTTGTGTTTGTTTCCCAAGGACTCCTCAACTGTTTTCCCCAGGCCTCTTTGTCTGTCTAGACAAAAGTAAAACACTTCCTATATAACTCACTGATAGCAGCCTTCAGTGGGCACTTGGGCAAACTAAGATAAGGGGAACTCGAACAAAAGGACACAGAGATACAATCTAGGGAGGATGATCTTGCCGATTTAGGAAGAAGACACCTGGACTTTACCTCACAGAGGATACTCTGGAAAGAGCTGTGAAGACCACATACTTCTTCCCTCGACCACCGAAGACCCTCACTCTATTTTTACTATGCATGCTCGGACTATGTAAATGGATTCTGGGAACTCATTATCATAAGACACCCCTTTCCAGGAAATCTAATGAATATGTATGATTTGTGTGTATGTAAACTGATGTCCCTTGCTAGTTTGGGGGAGCCCTTATGGTGGAGAATCCCCAGGGTGACCCCAGCGCTGCTAATAAAGAATACCTGCTTAACAGTTATATTGGATTCTGACTGTTGAGTCAATTTCTTCGTTTCACTGGCCTTTCTGAGGAGGTGACCTGAAGTTATCAGTTGTCTCTTAGGGTTTCATCAGCATGTGTGCCTCAAAGTGGAGCACAGAGCTGGAATGCTTTCCCTGTGACTGAAAAGAGCAGGCCTCCTGGGGAAAGGAGAGGGGTTGTTGATGCCACTGGGGTTGTATGACAGCTCTGTGTGTCCAGGATTGCCGCAGGCCTGGGAGGTAGTGCACTGCTCCCCTCGCCCTGCTGGAGGTTGGAAAAGAGTGGCCGTGACATGACTCATCTGTGTGATGGTCCTGCCCCATAGGGAAGGACCCCAAGAGACAGGCAGGGCACAAGCTTTGTGCTGGGTTCAGATGGTCCCAGTACTGGGTCTGGATCTTTTGTCCAGACTGTGAAGGAAATGGGCAATCAGATTCCTATGCTGAGCAATTTTTTCTGTTCCTAGTTTAGGCGGACCTATTGCTCTAAATCTGTACCAGTATTGTCCATATTTCAAGTGCTTGCTGTGTTTCTTCTGTGAAACTAATTGACCAGGTTGCCTCATGAACCTGTAGGTAATTTTACTGAAAATACAGGACTGTGAATAATAACTGAAGATTTTCCTCTCGGTTCCACAGACACTGACTGTCATACCTCAGGAACCAAACTCAACTACCAGCACCTCCATTGCCGTCTACTCAGCTGTGAATGATGGGGACACCATCGACTGCTTTCAGGTCTATTGTATGGAGGAGCCACAAGCCAGCAAAGATGTGGGGGGGGTGTAAGGCCTTGCCTTTGCAACAGCAGCAGCCCTTTCTGCTCTGGTCTTGGGTCAGCAGAGGGGAGGCCAAGTGGCAGGGGAGGGCCTAGGATGCAGAGAGGAGGGGCTGTACAGAAATCATGCATAGGACTAAGGACAGTTAACAGTGGAGGAGAGTGCAAAGTAGATGCTGTTCCTTCTTCTCCCCTTTGTCCCCCAAAATGCAAGGTAAATAGCATGGTCTACAAAGTACAGGGCAGTTGCTTGCAGAGAAGCAGTAACATCCCTGTTTAGGTGCCCTTTTATGAAGTGGCCTGACCTTCAGAGAGGATGTGTCCCTGCTGCCCTGTGGGTACTAATGGAGACTGCAGGTAGAGCTCCCAAAGGGACAGGCTTGATTTGGTTTTTAGGCCCCTGTATGTACTTCAGAAATGTCTCCTAATAAAAAATGACAGGAAAAGATAATCAGTATTTTCACATGTAGGCAAGGATTTTTTTTTCAAAATGACATTTAAATATTTTAAATTTTAAATATGTAAATTGAGAAAAGAGGATTGAAATGGTCATTCATTAAAAAGCTCAGGCTGATCATAAAGTCACTTAAAGCAACTGGGCTTTGCACAGATCCGTGTGTACATGTGTGTATGTGGGTGCATGTGTATATTTGTGTGCACTCTAAAGGATGATAAGGGCTTTTTATAATAGCTAGTTTATAGCTAAGGGCGATAAATTCCATTATGATAAATTGTTGTGTTATAGAGAGGTGAAACCAGAGAGGTGAAACCAGAGTTGATAACTGCTGATTGTATGTCCCAAATTTGCAGCCTAGTCCTCAGTAGGACTGAGGGCCATAATCTCCCCTTGCCATCAATGGGGTTTGAATGCACGCAAATCAAGGTCACATCAAAAACTTTGTCAAAACTGAGTTAGAGTAAAATATGAAGATCTTGGCTAGTAATGCTTTCTGGATTTTTGAAATTGACTGTTTTTTACATGTTATTCAAGAGGCGCAATCATAGGCCCTGTTATAGACTATCTTGCCAAAATAATGCAAGTTAGGACAAATTAAATTTCAATTATTTATTTTAGCAAGCGGCAATAAGCAAAACAGCGCTGGGCGGCCGGGGAGTCCCTGCTCCACCAATGGCGCGCACTCACTTCCCGAGGGTCCGTCTTTTTTATATCCTCCGTCTTCCGTTATCGGGTCTCTCTGAGAGGTGTATCCTGCGTCTGCGCACTTTGCAGCTAGGGGGTCGCTCCATCCGGGTCTTCCTCACGTCACCAGCTTCTCGTATTTCCTACTTTCCTGAGAGTGGCTCACAAAGTCTTTGTTTATATCTTACAGAATATAGACACTACCCCCTTTTTTTTTCTTCTTCTTCTTCCCTTTGTCTTTCTCCCCTTTGTCCTTCTTCCCTTTCTCCCTCTTTTCAGTCTTTTGCCTAGTAGGAGTCCTTGCTTCAGCATTTCAACTTAGATAAGCACTTACAGTCAGTTAGTCGTTACACAGTGTAATAGTTAAGATTAAGCTTAGGCCAACATAGTTTATGGAATAACATGTCACGAGCTCCCAGTATCTTCAATGGAATTTGATGAACAAACAGTTTACTGTCTATCACAGGCCCTACCAGTGAAACACGTGAGTGTAACGTCCCATGCGTGTGAGTGTTCCTCCTAGCTTTGGTGGAAGAATACAGAGTGACAGTGGAGGAGAGCCACTGCATTTTGGAGGATCTGGAGCCAGATCGCTGTTACAGTGTGTGGGTCATGGCTGTGAACTGCACAGGCTGTAGCTTACCCAGTGAAAAAGCTATTTTTAAAACAGGCATGTACATATTTTGGCATATGATTGTTATTTTGTCATTTGATTGTTATAAGCTTCAGGTTCTTAGACCAATTCTAGTCCATAGTGTTACTGAAACAGAAGAAACTGTTTCATTTATCCCATCTGGCAGATAGCAGGCAACTCACAATCATTTCCCTTTTTGCTAAGAGATAGCAGCATAATTGCTCCTGGGAGGAAACTTGAGGGTATTCATATTTGAAGACGTTTCCAGTCTCAGGCCTTGTGAGTGGGGCATTGGGGTGGCACATTATGAATTTTTCTTCTGAGTGTGCTGCAGTGCTCCAGGGCAGCTCTGGGAAAGCCACCTGGCTGCTCTGTGCTGCTGCTTCTCCTGTGGAAAATGGATGTGACAGCTGCATTTTTTGCCTCTCTGCCATCCTCCCAAATACTTCTATGTTGCACTGATTTAAATGATTAACTTTTCAGGGGAAGGCCTGCTTTACCAAGGTTACATGATGCATCTAGCTCAGTGGAACATGAATCTCAGGTGTGGCTGAGAGGCTCTGCTGCTGTTTAAGTGGTATAAATTAAGACAAGTAATCTGATAAGTTTTTTATGAGCTTCATTTGACTGATGAATTTTTCTGAGATTTAATTTCTCTAATAATTTGTATTGACAAAACTATTGCTTCTTGAATTACGAGCAAGGTGAAGCCTCTTGTGTCTGAAGCCCTTTTGCCAGATGATTTTTTTAGTGCTAGTGCTTCTTGTAGTTACAAAATACAGATATTTAACAACTTCATAATGAAATAACTGTACAACACTGAGTGTATTGTTGAAATCACTTGGCAGCAAACACAGATTCAAGCCTTTTTCTTAATCCATTAGACTTCAAATTTGTTGATAATTCTCCCTGATATTCAATTTGCTATTCATATTTTTAGCAAAGATTATTTTCCAAAGAATTCAAAGTAGAAATTCAAATTTTGACATCAACAATGTACTTGTGAGCAATTACAACAATGTAATTGTGAGAATTCCTGTGAAATGGTCAAATAATAATGAGTTATTACTAACTAATAAATCATAATTTTAAAAGGGATTCTCGCCTCTCTGAAGCCATTATTTTTAAGAACTGTATTTGACTTTTGGCATCAGTCTCATCATTCTTTTTCCAAAACTGAAGCCCTCTGAAGAAGTTAATTTCCTCAAGTCTTTGATGCCTTCATTTGGTCTGTTTCTTTAAGAAAACAAATAAATTAAATCAAATAAGGGCTCATTAAATACCTTCCCTCAAGCTAACTGAACTCCCTCTGGAGCATGCTGAGCCTCAGGTGGACTTGTGGGGACACTGCTGAGCACTGACTGATGCAAAACTGCTGTATCCCCTTAAGGCCAAGGATGGAAAGATGAGCACTGGTAATAGAAACCAGTTCTTCAGTATGAGCCTGACTGATTCTTCAAGTAGTCCAATTAGCAATATAAACACAGAAGCAAGAATTTAGAGAGTTTATTTTCAGTAATTCAGATTAAAAGCTGGCACATACAAGAAAATAATTTGCTGGTATATGCAGTAATGGGAACATACATATTAATAGTGGATCAAAGCTGTGCCTCTTTCAGGTGTTGGGAACCCCTCCAAGGCTTCCCCATTGGGATTGCATGCATGGAGCTGGCAGTGGGCCTGGGGAGTTGTGGGGAATGCAGCATGCTGCTGCAGCAGCATCCCCCCAGCACCTCCTGTCTCCTGCTCCTCCACCTCCCAAACACACAGCCTGTCCTCCCCTCCCCTGGGGAACATGCTGTTTACAAGCAATATTTTCTGTGAAGGAATGATGTTGAAGGCAGAAAGTATACCTCTATAGCCCTACCTTCCCCCCACCCCATCCATCTCAAATTGATCTCCAGGTGAAGGCTCTTTGCAGTCCTAAAGACATAGGAGTGACTGCACCTTCTTCTGTCATTCAAAACCTATGTGATTCTCATCCTGTATCTGAGGGACAGAATAAGAACTTACCCTTTTGTCATGGCTTAAATCCGACTGGCAGCCGAACACCATGCAGCTGCTCACTCACCCTCCCCCACCCAGGGGATGGAAGAGAAAATTGGAGAGGATAAAGGGAGACTCATAGGTTGAGATAAAAACAGTTTAATAACTGAAATAAAATAATAATAATAATAGAAAATACAAATGGGTAATGCACAATGTGATTGCTGACTGATGCCCAGCCCATTCCTGGCTAGCGATCCCAGAGAAGAGAAGATCCCAAAACCACAATCTTGGAAACAAGAGAGGGAGCTTCCCGGCCAACCCTCATCTATATACTGAGCATGACATTGTATGATGTGGAATATTCCATTTGCCAATTTGGGTATGGTGCTCTTGCTCTGCTCCCTCCCAGCTTATTGTACACCTGCACACAGTCAGGACATGGGAAGTTGGAAAGTCCTTAATCTCTTAGCAACAGCTGAAAACATCAGTGTATTATCAACATTCTTCTCATACCAAATCCCATACTGAATCCAAAACACAGCACTATTTTAGATACTAAGAAGGGAAAATTAGCTCTATCCCAGCTGAAACCAGGACAACTTTTCTGCTCTTTGCCTCTTATAAGATCACTTATATGACTGCTGGAATATTATCAGGAAATCAGATATGTATTCTAATTAGTACAGCTTGAGTAACTGCAGTTAATTTATTAAAAATCTTCAAAGCACAGTAACAACTTTTTTCTGGTATGCTGACTCCCTCTATTCTTTAGACAGATAAATTAAAAAAGTACTTGATGTCTTGTGATGTACTGTTGGCACATACATAAATGTGGGTATGTGTGTCAGTGTCTGAATGCAGATATTGGGGGATTTAGTGATTAATTTTTTCATTCTTTAGAAACAGATGTATTTAAAACCAGACAATAATCAAATATGTCAGAAGAGAATTAAAAGATTATTGCGAAGGGAGCTACACAGATTTATTACCAAATGAGAATCTATCCCACAGATTCTTTGTTCTGCTGAATACCTAGATTAGCTGTTCCTGTAGCAAAACATTAAGTACATCTTAACCTGGACTGCTAATCTCCTGATTTTCACTAAACCAGGAAATCAATATGTACTTATGAGGTTTTTTTACTTTCCTTTTCTACTAATTATTTTTCTTACTGTGCTGGTTTTGGCTGGGGTAGAGTTAATTTTCTTCATAGTAGCTAGTATAGGGCTATGGTTTGGATTTGTTCTGGAAACAGTGTTGATAATTCAGGGATGTTTTAGTTATTGCTGAGCAGTGCTTACACAGAGTCAAGGCCTTTTCTGCTTCTCACACCACCCCACCAGTGAGTAGGCTGGGGGTGCACAAGAAGTGGGGAGGGGACACAGCTGGGACAGCTGACCCCAACTGACCAGAGGGATATTCCATACCGTATGGCATCATGCTCAGCATATAAAGTTGGGTGAAGAAGAAGGAAGGAGGGGACATTTAGAGTTATAGTGTTTTGTCTTCCCAAGTAACTGTTACACTTGATGGAGCCCTGCTTTCCTGGAGATGGCTAAATACCTGCCTGCCAATGGGAAATAGTGAACGAATTCCTTATTTTGCTTTGCTTTCATGCGCAGCTTTTGCTTTCCCTCTTAAACTGTCCTTATCTCAACCCATGAATTTTCTCGCTTTTACTATTCTGATTCTTTTCCCCATCCCAACCAGGGGGAATGAGTGAGCGGCTGTGTGGTGCTTAGTTGCCAGGTGGGGTTAAACCATGACGCTTACAAAACAGAATGCATCTGGAATGCTGGTTGCAGTTTTATAAGATTATCTTGTCATAAAATTGTTTAATTTCTACTTTTGTCTTAGGCCTACTATTTGGAACCCAATCTCTTTAAAAGTAAAATAACTTTCTATGACCTTTTTTTAATTAATAACTTTTCTTTTAAGTATTGGTATTAAGACTGTTTATATGAGTTTCAGCAACAGGTCATAAGGTTCATTTATGTTGCTACTCCCTGGAAAGAGATAGAGCAAGTGAATACAACTGATCCATTTTCAGCCTATGATGTTGGATGTGCTATTTCACACAATAGCTTTTGATTACTTGCATTCAGTGCACTATTTTACCTTCAGTTTTCTGTCTTGCAGTTCGGCCCGTAGTTCTTAAACTGAAACTCTAAAAAAGAAAAATTACAGGACCAAATTTTAGTATCCCCATAGCAAAAATAAACAGGACATAATTAAGTGGAAAGTCAGCATCTCCTCGTCAGTACTGCAGCAGCACCTTTGTTTCTGATGCAGTTCATGCAGGAACGGCTGAGGACAGGATTGGGGTGGTCCAGGTGTCACCAAAATGGGATAAAAGAACTTATCGACACCAATGTGATGTAGATAAGCAGATACTCCTTTATTAACGGCCGGGTGCGCAGGGGAGTCGTCTCACCAACGCACACCTAACTCGTGTAACATGCTGATTATATAGGATACACTAATACATATTAATCAAGTTCTCATACATAAGCATGATAATTCCTGTAACTCATTTTCTTATTCCCACTTCTTTCCGGTCATGCGCACTTGAGTCCTGAAATGAGTTGAGGGGCTGCTTTTGCGACCACCACGGACTACTGACCTAAAAGAAAGACCCTCCAATGCCCTTGACTCAAGGACTTTGGCTCACATTGTGATTTTAACATGCTTCGAGGCCCTTTCACAATGTAACTTTTAGAACACCTGGTCTGCAGGGCAATAAATCGTCCTTACTGAACAGTCTAACAATGGTACCTCGTCATGAGTCTTATTCTTTGAATAGAAATCTGGTTAATGAGTATTACCAGCCTACGTGGCCTTAGCCTGGGATGCTACAAAGGACTTTATAGCAGCATAACTGGTTGTATCTAAATCATTCCTTATTTAAATCCAAATCACCAAAAATCATTAAAATCAGCTCAAATTAATAACAAATCAGTAACACAGGGAGAGCTGTATGTAGTACTCCCTTGGTGCTCTGCTCCTTAAAGAATGGCAGAAATTGGGAAAACGCACTTGAGGAAAGGCATAAAAATCTACAGTGGACATTCTAAGAATGTGCAAGGAAATGCCCAAATATTCACAGTGATTTTCCCAGTGTGGGGTTTTTCCCCATAATGTAGCCCTCTGCCACTGAAACACAAATAAGCAAAAGATCATTGCTGGACAGATAAAACTAACCATGCCATTGAAACAAAGAGGTTCACTCAACAGTCAGAATTGAGTATAACTGTTAAGCAGGTATTCTTTATTTGCAGTGCTGGGCAGCACTGGGGATAATTCCATCACAAGTGCCACACTTACTAACAAAACTCTCTGACTAATATACACAAAAACCATACATATTCATCAGATTTCTTAGAAAAGGCACTCTTATGCTAATGGGTTCTCAGAATTCATTTACATAGTCTGAGCATGCGTAGTAAAAATAGAGTGAGGGTCTTCTCCCCTCCTTAGTAGTCCACGCAGCCTTTCTCACACTGTCCGTTAGTGAACTTTAGGTTTCTCGTGTCCATATATGGCCATAGAGTGACCTCATCCATCCTTCAGCTCCTGTTTGTTCCAAGGAGGTTAGTTTAGATCAGCTTCCAGTCGCTTATCTTGACACTGGCATCTTCTTAGAAACTTGTTTTTTAGGTTCCTACTATTAGGGATGTACTCAGTTTTTTAGACTGTCCAAGGTCTGTGTCCTGGTTTAACCAGGATAGGGTTAAGTTTCCCCAGCAGTGGGGGGGGAGCTCTAGCCGGGTTATTCAGATACCATGCGGACGTCACATCCTGGCAGGTCACATTTTTCCTGGCGCGGAAGCGCGGTGCACTCGTGGTTTTGTACATCGTGCTTCAAACTGCTGTATTTGGTAGCTATTTTGCTCTGTTAATTACCATCACTATTACTGTTATTGTTATTTTTGTTGTTGGTTGTGTTGCTATTGCATTGTTGTATGAAACCTTTCCTTATTTCAGTCTTGGGGCTTTGTATCTCACTCCCTTTGTGGGGGAGGGGCAGCGGCCGCGTGGTCTCAGACCCCGGCAGGGGCTAAACCATCACAACTTTGGCGCCCAACGTGGGGCTGGAGAAGACTGAAATAAGGACAAAAGGAGAAGTGTGTTAGAGCAATCTGTTAGGTGTAATTTTTCTGTTTTACTTGTATTGTTTGATAAGAAATGTTTGCAATGCTGGGCAATTTGCTTGCGTGGTGGGGCTGGATTAATCCTCATCTCCACTCTGTGCTCCTAATAGTGGCATTTATTGTCGGTGGAAAATGTGTCAAGGGCTGTATTTTGCTCTACTGGTTACTGTCTGCTTATAATGGGCTCGTTTCGCTGCTTGTGGGGGTGCACCGCTACCTGTTTGCTGCCTGGTCTTTTGTTTGGGGTCTCACCCCCTCTATGGGTGAGCCAGGGGAAGAGATTCTCTCGGTTTTTGAGAGTTTTAGCTATCCCTGGAGCACCCAGGCCAGTGTGCTTGCGGCTCTGTGCTTTCTGAATGTCTGCCAGATCTTGTTTTGGGCCATGCGGTACTTCTCCAACAATAGCACCACCCGGAAACCTGCCCCGGGGGCAGATAGTTATAAATGGCAAGGTGTGTGGGAGAAGATGGGCAAGTGCCTGAGTCAGTGGTCACCCCCAGTGCTTTGGGATTTCACTGTCGAACAAGTGCAGAGTCCTGATAAACTGGTGGAGTGTTTGGAAAAGGTGTGCTGCCAATCTGACAAATCCCGGGAGACACAAATCCTTGCGATGTACTGGGGGCTTGCCCATGCTTACCGTGTCATCTTTAACACTGTTCACTGCCCCCAAGGGGGCGAAAGAGTTGCAGGGTCTGGAAGTGAGCCTGCTGGTACAGCAGCTGGGCCAGGGGGACAGGCAGCGCCAGTACCGGTCGCCTCCACCAGCACAGCAGCTGAGCCGGAGGGACAAGCAGTACCAATATCAGTCGCCCCGATACGGAAAACCAAATATACCAAAAAATCCCCTCGCAGTGCACAGGGTGATAATGAACCAGGCCCATCACAAGAGCAGGAGGAAGAGCCGGAGGTAATCATCCGATCTCTATCCCTCAGTGAGTTGCGAGATATGCGGAAGGATTACAGCCGCATTGCAGGCGAGCAAATTTGCACCTGGTTGCTCCGGTGCTGGGATACTGGAGCTGCTGGTTTGGAATTGGAGGGGAGAGAGGCCAAGCAGGTGGGACCTTTAGCCAAGCAGGCTGGTATTGACAAGGCAATAGGGAAACAGGCTCAAACCCTCAGCCTTTGGAAGCGCCTCCTGCTCGCTGTGAGGGAGAGGTACCCCTACAAGGATGATTCTCTATGTCGGTTAGGCAAGTGGAGCGACATGGAGAAAGGCATCCAAAACCTCAGGGAAATGGCTGTGTTTGACATGATCTATGGTGATCTGAATGATGAGCAGTCACCATTGGATCCAGATCTGGTCCCTTGCACACAGCTGATGTGGCGGAAGTTCCTGCAAAGTGGACCAGAGGGACATTCCAAAGCATTAGCAGTAGCATCCTGGTGGCGACACAATCAGACAGTGGATGAAGTGACTATGCAGCTCCGGCACTATGAGGGAAGTCTCCCTTCCTCCCAACATGCTTTGGTTTCAGCCGTAGAGGAACTGTCTCAGAGGCTCCAGAAAGTGGAACAGGACATGTCCTATTTTCCGCCTGCACGGACCGATGTCTCAGCCATTAGAAGCAGGCGTTTCCCCACCCAAGAGAAGGGCAGTGGAAGACACACACCACGGGGCACCCTGTGGTTCTTCCTCCGCGACCATGGGGAAAACATGAGAAGGTGGCATGGACAGCCCACTGCCGCCCTAGCTGCACGAGTACAGCAACTGAAAGGGAAGACCACCATGAAAGGGGAGTCTTCCAAGAGAGATGCAGCTCCAGTGTCTAGTCAGAAACCCCCCAGACAGAATAGAATGGCCAACAGTATGCTTGACCCTCTTGAGGGGACCAGGAAATCATTCCTGCAGGAGTCACTCTTAGATCAAGTGAGTGATGGTGAGCAGGATTAGAGGGGCCCTGCCTCCAGCCAGGTGGAGGAAAGGGATAATCGGATTTACTGGAAGGTGTGGATCCGATGGCCTGGCACATCAGAACCACAAGAATATAAGGCCTTGGTAGACACTGGCGCACAGTGCACCTTGATGCCATCAAGCCACAGTGGGGTTGAACCCATCTGCATCTCCGGAGTGACAGGGGGGTCACAACAGCTGACCCTATTAGAAGCTGAAGTGAGCTTAACTGGGAAGGACTGGCATAAGCACCCCATTGTGACTGGCCCAGATGCCCCGTGCATCCTAGGTATAGACTACCTCAGGAGAGGGTACTTTAAAGACCCAAAAGGGTACCGGTGGGCCTTTGGTATAGCTGCCCTGGAGGAGGTTGAGCAATTGTCCACCTTACCCGGCCTCTCAGAGGACCCCTCAGTGGTGGGGTTGCTTAAGGTTGAAGAGCAGCGAGTGCCAATTGCTACCAAGACGGTGCACCGGTGGCAGTACTGCACTAACCGAGATTCCCTGGTCCCCATCCATCAGCTGATCCGTCGACTAGAAAGCCAGGAGGTGATCAGCAAGACTCATTCACCTTTCAACAGCCCTATATGGCCAATGAGAGAACCTAATGGCGAATGGAGACTGACTGTGGACTACCGTGGCCTGAATGAAGTTACGCCAGCGATGAGTGCTGCAGTGCCGGACATGCTAGAGCTCCAGTATGAGCTGGAGTCGAAGGCAGCCAAGTGGTACGCCACGATTGACATCGCTAACGCGTTCTTCTCCATCCCAATAGCACCAGAGTGCAGGCCACAGTTTGCATTCACTTGGAGGGGTATCCAGTACACCTGGAATCGATTGCCCCAGGGGTGGAAACACAGCTCCACCATTTGCCATAGACTGGTCCATACTGCACTGGAGAAAGGTGGGGCTCCAGAACACCTGCAGATCATTGATGATATCATTGTATGGGGGAACACAGCTGAGGAAGTCTTTGAGAAAGGAAAGAAGGTAATTGAAATCCTCCTGAAGGCCGTTTTTGCCATCAAGCGACAGAAGGTTAAGGGGCCTGGAAGGGAGATTCAGTTCCTAGGAATAAAATGGCAAGATGGGCGTCGCCACATCCCAATGGAGGTGATAAACAAGATAACAGCCATGGCCCCACCAACCACCGAAAAGGAGACTCAGTCCTTCCTGGGCGCTGTGGGGTTCTGGAGGATGCACATCCCAAACTACAGCCTGATTGTGAGCCCTCTCTACCACGTAACCCGCAAGAAGAACGATTTTAAATGGGGCCCAGAGCAACAACAAGCCTTTGAACAAATTAAGCAGGAGATTACCCAGGCAGTGGCTCTCGGGCCAGTCCGGACAGGGCAGGAGATTAAGAACGTGCTCTACACCGCAGCCGGGGAGAATGGCCCTTCCTGGAGCCTTTGGCAGAGAGCACCTGGGGAATCCCGAGGCCGACCTCTAGGCTTTTGGAGCCGGGGATACAAAGGCTCTGAAGCTAACTATACCCTGACTGAGAAGGAGATACTGGCAGCGTATGAAGGAATTCGAGCTGCCTCAGAAGTGGTCGGCACTGAGACACAGCTCCTCCTGGCACCTCGACTGCCGGTGCTGGGATGGATGTTCAAAGGAAAGGCTCCCTCCACACATCATGCAACAGATGCCACGTGGAGTAAATGGGTTGCGTTGATAACACAACGGGCTCGAATAGGGAACCGCGACCCCCCAGGATTAGTGGAAATGATCATGAACTGGCCAGAGAGCAAAGATGCTGGGATGTCACCAGAACAAGAGGTGAAACGTGCTGAGGAGGCCCCACCATATAACGAGCTGCCAGAGGAAGAAAAACAATATGCCCTGTTCACTGATGGGTCTTGTCGCATTGTGGGAAAACATCGACGATGGAAGGCTGCAGTGTGGCATCCCACACGAGAAACCACTGAAGCTGTTGAGGGACAAGGTGAATCGAGCCAGTTCGCAGAGGTGAGAGCCATCCAATTGGCTTTGGAGATTGCTGAGCGAGAAAAGTGGCCGAGGCTCTATCTCTACACTGACTCGTGGGTGGTGGCAAGTGCCCTGTGGATGTGGTTGCAGCAATGGAAACAGAACAACTGGCAACGCAGGGGCAGACCCATCTGGGCCGCTGAAGTATGGCAGGACATTGCAGCCCGGGTGGAGAACCTCGTTGTGAAGGTGCGCCATGTGGACGCCCATATACCCAAGAGTCGAGCCACTGATGAACATCAGCATAACCAGCAGGCAGACCAAGCTGCTAAGATCGAGGTGGCTCAGGTGGACTTGGACTGGCAGCGTAAAGGTGAACTGTTCATAGCCCGGTGGGCCCATGAGACCTCGGGCCACCAAGGCAGAGATGCAACATACAGGTGGGCTCGAGATCGAGGGGTGGACCTCACCATTGACACCATCGCAGAGATCATCCATGGATGTGAGACGTGTGCTGCAATCAAACAAGCCAAACGGGTGAAGCCCCAGCGGAATGAAGATCGATGGATGAAATATAAATATGGAGAGGCCTGGCAGATCGACTACATCACACTGCCACAGACCCGCCGAGGCAAGCGCCACGTGCTCACAATGGTGGAAGCAACCACTGGGTGGCTCGAAACTTATCCAGTGTCCCATGCCACCGCCCGAAATACCATCCTGGGCCTTGAAGAGCGAGTCCTGTGGCGACACGGCACCCCAGAGAGGATTGAGTCGGACAACGGAACTCACTTCCGAAATAACCTCATAGGTGCCTGGGCAGAAGAACACGGCATCAAGTGGGTCTACCACATCCCCTACCACGCACCAGCCTCTGGGAAGATCGAGCGCTACAATGCACTGTTAAAAACTACATTGAGAGCAATGGGGGGTGGAACCTTCAAACACTGGGACACACATCTGACAAAGGCCACTTGGTTAGTGAACACAAGAGGATCTGCCAATCGAGCTGGCCCGGCTCAGTCAAAACTTCCACGTGTTGTGGACGGGGATAGAGTCCCTGTGGTGCGCATGAGGGACCTGCTGGGAAAAGTGGTCCGGGTTAGTCCTGCGCCGGGCAAAGGCAAACCCATCCACGGGATTGTTTCTGGTTTTCATCTCACGTTAGGTTCCCCCCAGAGCCTGGCCAGGGCTTAAGGGAGAAGCTAAGGGAGTTTCCCTGCTTATCTAGTTAATTTATGAGCAAGGTCACAAGGCCAGACAACTGTTTCTGTGGCTCCGTTATCTTGCTCACACATAAAGAAATATAAGGATACATTCAGGATAGCCATGTTTTATGATGTTTAAGCTACATCTTCTTTGCATATTTCACTAATGACTACATACAGAGTTAGCAGTTTCAGTTCAGAGCCTGTTGCTCAGGCTTCAGTATTCCCACCTTTTACATCAGAACAGTTGGTTTGCTATAACTTAGTATAATACCTAATAGCACAATGGTTATCAGTTATAAAATGTACAGGATTCATCTATAGGTCAACTCTGGCTTGGGCTTATTGTCCAGGCCTTAGCACTTCAGGTGCACTCGTGGTTTTGTACATCGTGCTTCCCACTGCTGTATTTGGTAGCTATTTTGCTCTGTTAATTTCCATCACTATTACTGTTATTGTTATTGTTGTTGTTTGTTGTGTTGCTATTGCACTGTTGTATGAAACCTTTCCTTATTTCAGTCTTGGGGCTTTGTATCTCACTCCCTTTGTGGGGGAGGGGCAGCGGCCGCGTGGTCTCAGACCCCAGCAGGGGCTAAACCATCACAGTCTGTCTTGTCTTTACTAGGCAAGGAGTTAAAGGTTTCAAAACATCTTACAATTGGGTAATGACTACAGAGGGTAGTTAGGAAAAAAAGTATAAATGAAATTACATATATTGCAGTAAAATATGGGAAAAATAAAAACTAGTAAAACACAAGTGATGCTTAACATTAAAACTAAATGTCCTACTTTACAGGTCCCTGTACATTAGCAATTTCAAGTATACTTGTAGCAACTTCCCTTCACCAGGGGTTTTCAGGGAGGCCATTCTTCCTTTCCCTCACGAGCATCCCCCGCCAGCCACAGGTGCCCTCCTTGCGTTACAGCTAATGTGTCCCTGTGTCCCCAGTGCCCGCTGTCCCCATCATCAAGGCCAAAGACTGCATGGTGTTTTGGGACATGGCCACCATCTTCTGGTGTGCCGGCTGTGGCAGATGCATCCGCCCAATGAAAGCAGAGCTTCTTGGCTGCTGAAGGGTAGAAGCTCCTGACTGCCTTTGTTCTCAGGGCTTTGCGGTAGTTGGGGCCTTTGGCCAATGGGTGCCGCTATTGACTACAGGTCAGATTCGGCCTGGGTATAAATGGAGTCTCCTGGGGGAGCCATTTTGAGCTTGTCCCCTGGAGCAGCACACTGCGGTCGAGGACTCTCCCCTTGGGTCGGGACACCGCCCAAGGAAACTCCTAGAGGTGCCTTGGGTCAGGACGCTGCCCTGAGCAGGTCCTCGAGGTTGAGAGCCCTCACTTATCAGGTGAGTGATAAAAAGTTTTGGGTTGCCATTAAACCCTAGGTAGTGGGGCTTTGTAAAGCGTTTTGGGTTGCCGTTAAACCCCAGAAAGTTGTTCTGTTCTCCTCTCACAGACATTCAAACCTGTAATTTACGGAGAGCTAGTTAATTCTGTTAATAATAATTTTTTTATTTTTAGTGGTTGGTGGTTTATTTGAGAGCCTCCGTGTCACTGGCTTGGCAGCAATAGAGTCCTTCACTCTGGAGTACTGTCGACAATATTCGCCAGAAGGAGAGGGTCCCAGGTCAATGCTGCAGTCACAAGCACTGCTCAGTTGGATTAGGCAGCTGTTAATGAGCGCCCTGCCCTCGACTTTGGGTCATTATGCAAGGGATTGTTCTTTCTTCAACCGTGCAAGGAAGAAATCAGCTTCTGCATGCTGAGGAATTTACAGGTGTGGTGGTTTAGCCCCTGTCGGGGTCTGAGACCACGCAGCCGCTGCCCCTCCCCCACAAAGGGAGTGAAATACAAAGCCCCAGGGCTGAGATAAGGAGAGGTTTAATACAACAGTGCAACAGCGACAAAACAAACAACAACAACAATAATAATAACAGTAATAACAATGAACAGAGCAAGGTATGTTCCTATACAGCAGTGAGAGGAACGGCTGCACAAACACACGCGCTCACTGATTCTTCCCGCGCTATGGCGCCCGGACGTGACATCAGCATGGTATATGAATGACCCGGCTAGAGCTTCCCCCCCACTGCTGGGGAAACTTAACCCTATCCTGGTTAAACCAGGACAACAGGCTGGACACTAATCTATGAGACTAGGCTGAGACACGTAAAAATACTTACTTTTTATTCTGCTGAACTGGGTGTCCTGGTTCAGCTAGGATAGGGTTAAGTTTCCCCAGCAGAGGGGAGGGAACTCTAGCCAGGTTATTCGATACCATGCTGACGTCAGGTCGGGGCGCCCAAGCTCGGGAAGAGCAGGGACGGCTTTTGTCCAGGTCGGTCCCCTCACTGCTGTATCCCTGCGGTATATCTCTTGTTCTGTTCATTGTTATTACTGTTATTGTTATTGTTGTTGCTCGGTTTGTTGTTGTTACACTGTTGTATTAAATTTTTCCCTATCTCAACCCTGGGGTTTGTTTTTCACTCCCTGCCCCGTCCGGTCCGAGGGTGGGGGAGGGGCAGCGGCAACGTGGTCTTGGGTCCCGGCAGGGCCTAAACCACCACACTGGGCAATCCCATTCATTTGGGGCCAAAATCCTGGACATGTTGCGCTGTCTGCAATTAATCAGAAGTTGCAAGGTTGTGCTGGCTGGGGAAGAAATTGCTCCTCCTTTGGGCATGGCGGGGGAGGGCAGCTGAGCTTCGTGGGGAGGAGCTGGATGAAGGTGCCTGACCCAGTTTGCTTTCTTTTGTGGCAAACAAGTTAGGAGCCAGCTTGGGACATAGCCCCAGGTGCTGTAAGAGAAGCCGGCAGCAAAGAAGACCACCCTGGCTAAACAGGGAGCTTTGCCTGCAACTAAGGGAGAAAAGGAGACTTTACAGCCTTTCGAAGAAGGGGCTAGCCACTCACAGTGATTACAAAGATGCTGTGAGGCTATGCAGGGTGGAAATCAGGTCTAAAGCCCAGCTGGAAATTAATCAGGCTTCAGCAATCAAGGACAACAAGAAATGTTTCTATAAGTATGTCAACATCAAAAGAAAGAGCAGGGAGAGTCTCCATCCCCTGCTAGATGCAGGAGGAAACATGGTAACAAGTGATGAGGAGAAGGCTGAGGTCCTTAATGCCTTCTTTGCCTCAGTCTTTAATAACAAGACTAGTACTGAGGGAATCCAGCCTCCTCAGCCAGAGGACAGAGACTGGGAGAACAACCCCCCCACAATCCAGGAGGAGACAGTCAGTGACCTACTGCATCACATAGACACACACAAGTCTATGGGACCAGATGGGATACACCCGCGGGTGCTGAAGGAGCTGGCTGGGGTGCTTGCCAAGCTGCTTTCCATCATTTACCAGCAGTCCTGGCTGACCAGGGAGGTCCCAAAAGATTGGAAGCTGGCCAATGTGACGCCCATCAATAAGAAGGGTTGGAAGGATGATCCAGGAAATTACAGGCCTGTCAGCTTGACGTCGGTGCCCGGGAAGCAGATGGAGCAGCTCATCCTGAGTACCATCACACAACACATGCGGGACAACCAGATGATCAGGCCCAGTCAGCGTGGGTTTATGAAAGGCAGGTCCTGCTTGACAAACCTGATCTCCTTCTACGACAGGGCGACCTGCTTATTGGATGAGGGAAAGGCTGTGGATGTAGTTTACCTTGACTTCAGTAAGGCCTTTGACACCGTTTCCCACAGCATTCTCCTGGCAAAACTGACTGCTCGAGGCTTGGATGATCGCACGCTTTGCTGGGTAAAAAACTGGCTGGATGGCCGGGCCCAAAGAGTTGTGGTGAACGGAGTTAAATCCAGTTGGCGGCCGGTCACGAGTGGTGTCCCCCAGGGCTCGGTTTTGGGGCCACTCCTGTTTAACATCTTTATTGATGATCTAGACGAGGGGATCGCGTCCACCCTCAGTAAGTTTGCAGATGACACCAAGTTGGGTGGGAGTGTTGATCTGCTCGAGGGTAGGGAGGCTCTGCAGAGAGACCTGGACAGGCTGGAGCGATGGGCTAAGGCCAACTGGAGGAGTTTCAATAAGGCCAAATGCCGGGTGCTGCACTTGGGCCACAACAACCCCCAGCAGCGCTACAGGCTTGGGGAGGAGTGGCTGGAGAGCTGCCAGTCAGAGAGGGACCTGGGGATGCTGATTGACAGCCGGCTGAACATGACCCAGCAGTGTGCCCAGGTGGCCAAGAAGGCCAATGGTATCGTGGCTTGCATCAGAGATAGCGTGGCCAGCAGAGACAGGGAAGTGATCTTCCCCCTGTACTCGGCACTGGTGAGGCCGCACCTCGATGACTGTGTTCAGTTTTGGGCCCCTCACTACAAAAAGGACATTGAAGGGCAATGAAGCTGGTGAAGGGTCTGGAGCACATGTCGTATGAGGAACGGCTGAGGGAACTGGGGTTGTTTAGTCTGGAGAAGAGGAGGCTGAGGGGAGACCTCATCGCCCTCTACAACTACCTGAAAGGAGGTTGCAGAGAGCTGGGGATGAGTCTCTTTAACCAAGTAATAAGCGATAGAACAAGAGGTAATGGCCTCAAGTTGCGCCAGGGAAGGTTTAGACTAGATATTAGGAAGCATTGTTTTACAGAACGGCTTGTTAGGCGTTGGAATGGGCTGCCCAGGGAGGTGGTGGAGTCCCCATCCCTGGAGGGGTTCAAGAGGCGGGTTGACATGGCGCTTGGGGATATGGTGTAGTTGGGATCTGTCAGTGTTAGGTTAATGGTTGGACTAGATGATCTTCAAGGTCCTTTCCAACCTAGATGATTCTGTGATTCTGTGATTCTGTGATAGCGAGGGTCATAGTGGTGTCCTGGTAATGTTGGTGACCCATCTGTGCTGTCTGGATACGTGGTCAGATCCCTCCCAAAGCACAGCTGAGCCCAGCACTGCCCAGCTGTGCAGGCATGCCACAGGGGTGGAAGAGCAACCCAAAGAGCAGCTTTGAAATTGGGGGATGGCATCTGCTTATGCCAGACTTCTGGTTTCCCCTATGTTAAGTCTGTGCTGTGTAGAGGAGAGGGCAAGGAGGGACGTAGGCACCACTGAGCCATGAAACCATGCATGTGTTGAAATGCAGAGAAAATAATATGGTGCTCTGTATGTCTGTAAGGAACTGAAAGAAGAAATGCCTCAAACATTCATCGACACAGAAAACCTCAAGGACAAGCTGTGGCCTTTGGAGTAGTCTAAGGAATGTCACCCAAGGAATTGGGAGTGTATCGAAGGGTATGTGTTGTATGATGGTACTCAGGATGATCTGCTCCATCAGCTTCCCAGGCACCAAAGTCAAGCTGACAGGCCTGTAATTTCCCAGATCATCCTTCTGACCCTTCTTATAGATGGGCATCACATTGGCCAATTTCCCATCTGTCGGGACCTCCCCGGTCAGCCAGGACTGCTGGTAAATGATGGAAAGCAGCTTGGCGAGCACCCCAGCCAGCTCCTTCAGCACCCTCGGGTGTATCCCATCTGGTCCCATAGACTTGTGTGTGTCTATGTGATGCAGTAGGTCACTGACTGTCTCCTCCTGGATTGTGGGGGGGTTGTTCTCCCAGTGTCTGTCTTCTGGCTGAGGAGGCTGGATTCCCTCAGTACAACTAGTCTTGTTATTAAAGACTGAGGCAAAGAAGGCATTAAGGACCTCAGCCTTCTCCTCATCACTTGTTACCATGTTTCCTCCTGCATCTAGCAGGGGATGGAGGCTCTCCCTGCTCTTTCTTTTGCTGCTGACATACTTATAGAAACATTTCTTGTTGTCCTTGATTGCTGAAGCCTGATTAATTTCCAGCTGGGCTTTAGACCTCCTGATTTCCACCCTGCATAGCCTCACAGCATCTTTGTAATCATTGTGAGTGGCTAGCCCCTTCTTCCAAAGGCTGTAAAGTCTCCTTTTCTCCCTGAGTTGCAGCCAAAGCTCTCTGTTTAGCCAGGGTGGTCTTCTCTGCCCCCGGCTTCTCTTACAGCACCTGGAGACCGCCTGCTCCTGTGCCATTAAGACTTCCTTCTTAAAGAGTGCCCAGCCTTCCTGGACCCCTATACCCTTCAGGACCATCTCCCAAGGGATTCTGTGAAGCAGGTGCCCAAACAAGACAAAGTCAGCCCTTTGGAAATCCAGGATGTCAATTCTGCTGCCCCCTCTCCTGGTGTCTCTAAGAATAGAGAACTATTATTTCATGATCGCTGTGCCCTAGTCGGCCTCCAACCGCCACATCATCCACCAGTCCTTCTCTTTTCACAAAGAGGAGATCCAGCAGGGCACCTTCACTCACCAGCTGCGTCAGGAAGTTATCTGCCACACATTCCAGGAATCTCCAGGACTGGTTCCACTCTGCTGTGTTGTATTTCCAGCAGATGTCTGGGAAGTTAAAGTCTCCCACAAGAACAAGGGCAAGCGATCGTGAGATTTCACCTAAATGCATATAGAATATTTCATCCAATTCTTTAGTTTAAACAGACAATTCTTAGGCCTAATATTGTTAGTAATTTTATTAGTCATTTAGTTAGTTTCTCAATACCCCCTATATCATTCCCCCCCCTTTCTCTTCACAGTTGCAGAATTTATATGATGCAACCCTTAATAACATTATTCAAGTTAAGGTGTTAGTCCTAAAGATGTGAATAAATAAATGCAGGAATTTGTCCTAGTTATCCAAATTGTGAAGGTGCGAAACTTACAACTGATTCCATCTAAACATATTTGTTACAACGTGAGTAGCAATCACAACACTGTATTGTTAAACAGGTTATTACTATCATTACAACTATTCCTATGACTAAGGCAAGCAATTGCTTCAACCATTTGAAATTCGATAACCAGGAAGTGAGCTTGTTCCAGATTTCTTCGAAGCCTAAGGAACTATCATCCTTTTGCACTTCCTGTAGAATTCCTAATTGTTGTTTTATTATACTTAAATTTCGTTCACAGAATCGTTCACAGAATGGTCTAGGTTGGAAAAGACCTTGAAGATCATCTAGTCCAACCATTAGCCTAACATTGTCAGTTCTCAACTACACCATATCCCCAAGCGCCATGTCAACCCGACTCTTAAACACCTCCAGGGATGGGGACTCCACCACCTCCCTGGGCAGCCCATTCCAATGCCTAACAACTCGTTCTGTAAAGAAATGCTTCCTAATATCTAGTCTAAACCTTCCCTGGCGCAATTTGAGGCCATTAACTCTTGTCCTATCGCTTGTAACCTGGTTAAAGAGACTCATCCCCATCTCTCTGCAACCTCCTTTCAGGTAGTTGTAGAGGGCGATGAGGTCTCCCCTCAGCCTCCTCTTCTCCAGACTAAACAACCCCAGTTCCCTCAGCCGTTCCTCATACGACATGTGCTCCAGACCCTTCACCAGCTTCGTTGCCCTTCTCTGGACATGCTCGAGTAATTCAATGTCCTTTTTGTAGTGAGGGGCCCAAAACTGAACACAGTCATCGAGCCTGTAGCGCTGCTGGGGGCTGTTGTGGCCCAAGTGCAGCACCCGGCATTTGGCCTTATTGAAACTCCTCCAGTTGGCCTTAGCCCATCGCTCCAGCCTGTCCAGATCTCTCTGCAGAGCCTCCCTACCCTCGAGCAGATCAACACTCCCACCCAGCTTGGTGTCGTCTGCAAACTTACTGAGGGTGCACTCGATCCCCTCGTCTAGATCATCAATAAAGATGTTAAACAGGAGTGGCCCCAAAACCGAGCCCTGGGGGACACCACTCGTGACCGGCCGCCAACTGGATTTAACTCCGTTCACCACAACTCTTTGGGCCTGGCCATCCAGCCAGTTTTTTACCCAGCAAAGCGTGCGATCATCCAAGCCGCAAGCAGTCAGTTTTGCCAGGAGAATGCTGTGGGAAACGGTGTCAAAGGCCTTACTAAAGTCAAGGTATGCAACATCCACAGCCTTTCCCTCATCCAATAAGCGGGTCGCCCTTTTGTAGAAGGAGATCAGGTTTGTCAGGCCGGACCTGCCTTTCATAAACCCATGCTGACTAGGCCTGATCCCCTGGTTGTCCATTATATGACTTTTAATGGCACTCAAGATGACCTGCTCCATGACCTTCCCTGGCACCGAGGTCAGACTGACAGGTCTATAGTTTCCCGGATCCTCCTTTCTTCCTTTCTTGTAGATGGGTATCACATTTTCCACCCTCCAGTCCAATGGGACCTCCCCAGTTAGCCATGACTTCAGGTAGATCATGGAAAGCGGCTTGGCGAGCACATCTGCCAACTCTTTCAGCACCCTTGGGTGTAACCCATCCGGTCCCACAGACTCGTGTGCATCCAAGTGGTGTAGCAGGTCTCTGACCACTTCCTCTTCAACTGTGCTGACCTCAATCTGCTTCCCCTCCCCATCTCCCATCTCATGAGGCTGGGTGTCCAGGGAACAGCCTGTTCCACTGCTAAAGACTGAGACAACGTAGGCGTTGAGCACCTCAGCCTTTTCCTCATCCTTAGTTACCATGTTTCCCTCTGCATCCAGTAAAGGAGGGAGATTTTCCCTAATCCTCCTTTTGCTGTTAACGAATTTATAGAAACATTTTTTGTTATCCTTAACAGCTGTAGCCAAGTTGAGCTCTAGCTGTGCTTTGGCTCTCCTTATGCTCTCTCTGCATAACTTCACTACATCTTTATAGTCTTCGTGAGAGACCTGCCCCCTCTTCCAAAGGTCATAGATTCTCCTTTTGTTCTTGAGATCCAGCCAAAGGTCCCTGTTTAGCCAGGCCGGTCTCCTTCCCTGCCTGCTTGTTTTTCGGCACATGGGAACAGCCTGCTCCTGTGCCTTTAAGACTTCATTCTTGAAGTATGTCCAGCCTTCCTGGACTCCCACATCCTTCAAGGCAGCCTCCCAAGGGATTTTGTTAATCAGTCTTTTGAACAGGTCAAAGTTTGCCCTCCGGAAGTCTGAGGTGGCAGTTTTACTAACCCCTCTCTTTGTTTCTCGAAGGATTGAAAATTCGATCATCTCATGATCACTGCACCCTAGACGGCCTCCAACCTTTACTTCGCCCACAAGCTCTTCCCTGTTCACAAGAAGCAGGTCCAGGAGGGCACCTCCTCTGGTCACTCACTCACCAGCTGTGTGAGGAAGTTATCCTCCACACATTCCAGGATCCTCCTGGATTGTTCCCTCTCTGCTGTGTTGTATTCCCAGCAGATCTCTGGGAGGTTAAAGTCCCCCACAAGAACAACGGCAAGTGACCGTGAGATTTCTCCCAACTGTTTATAGAAAGCTTCATCCACCTCACTGCTTTGGTTGGGAGGTCTATAGCAGACTCCCACAGCAAGATCTGCTTTATTGGCCCTTAACCTAATCCAAACACTCTCAACCCTGCTATCACTATACTTGATTTCTGAGCTCTCATAGCATTCTCTTACATATAGGGCCACTCCACCACCTCTCCTTCCCTGTCTGTCCCTCCTGAAGAGCTTGTAGCCATCGATTGCAGCACTCCAGTCGTGTGAGGCATCCCACCATGTTTCTGTTATGGCTACTATGTCATAGTTCTCGTGCTGCATCATGGCCTCAAGCTGCCCCTGTTTGTTGCTCATTACTGCATGCATTGGTATAGATGCACTTGAGATGAGCTAGTGAATCCAACACCTTTTTGTGAGTGTGGGCCCCGTTCCCTACCAGACCCTTCTCAGGTGCTTCCACAGTCCCTAAACATCTTTCCCTTCTCCCAAATGAAGTGGCAGAGGGAGAGCCCTCACCAGTCCACCATCCTTCAAGCCTTGGCATGCTTCCCTTGAGCTTATTCCTAACAGGCCCAGTTATCTCCCCCTTCCCCCTCATATCTAGTTTAAAGCCCTGTCAATAAGCCCTGCTAACTCCTGCCCCAGAATCCTTTTCCCCCTCTGGGACAGCTGCATCCCACCTGTCTCATTTGTCACCAGCAGAACAGGTGCCTTATAAACCTCGCCATGGTCAAAGAACCCAAAATTTACATTTATTCTTCCTGTTTCATCTATGTATGTACAGCAACTAGTATTTACAACTGCGTAGACTCCGCCATGTGAGGCTAACATCATATCCAAGGCCATCCTGTTTTGGAGGGTGATTTTGGGAAGCTCAATAACTTCCCTCTGTAATGTCCCTATCGCATCACTTGTGGGATTTCCAATTTCTTCCATTACACCAGAGATGTTTACTATAGCTTTCTCCAGCTCACTAACTCCCAGCGCAGGAATGAGCTATCTTACAAAGGAGTGAAAGGCCGTGGGCCGTGTTACTAAAGGGTTTGGTATATTTCTTTTCTGCCTTCCAATGGGTAACCTTGCCCACCCTATTCCACATAACTGAGGTAGTATTTTAATTTGAGGAAAAAGTATTCCTAATGTACAAGCTCCAGACCACCAAGGAGGTAGTGACTTTCTGGCAACGTTTCCACAAAGCCAGTACCAGCCCTTCCCTTTTGGAACTCCCCAATATTTTCCTCTATAGCTTTCATGTCTTTTTTGTAACTGAAACTGGAAGTACAAATCACACTGAGAGTAATTTCCTACTGAAAAATTGCCTGGAAGGGTAGTCTTTTGATCTGTCACACATTTAACTTTTAGCTTAGGAACTTTTATTTCCCAAGTTTGTGGGTCCTCATTCCGTTCCTTAAATTGACTCTCAGGATTATTCCAGAGGTCATTCCAGGTGGTATTGAAAGGAATGGGAAGGCCAATTAATGAAAGATTCGTGGCAGAACAATGCCTTGGGAATCTGGCACATACCCAACATTCACTTATGTTAATTGCTAATGCCACCCATTTTATTAATTGTAGATGAGTGTTGTCATTCCACTGGGTTCCTAGGCTCTGTGAGGTGCCCTTTTGATAAATGACTAGCTGTAGCAACAAAATGGTTACCGCCTTCTGAGTCGGAGTTTTAGAGGGGCCTCCTCCTGGGGCGTCCATGGTGTTGGAGCTTTCTTGATTCATGAATAATGTATCCAGGGGTCTTTGCCATCTAATTTAACAGCAGTAAATGTTGTCAGCTAAACCTGATATGGTCCTTTCCATTTCTCCTGTAATGGCTCAGATGTCCAAGACTTGAGATAGACCCAGTCTCCTGGCTGGAAGGAATGAGGTGGTAAATCAAGATTTAAAGATTTATTCATTACCACAGATTTATTCACTTCTTGTATAACTTTTCCTAAGAGGATTATGTAATTGGATAAATCATTTTCCCCTTGGTTTTTCATTTCCCCAGGCAAACCAGGGATCTGGTATGGCCTTCCATAAAGAAGTTCATATGAGCTCAGCCATTGCCTGCCTCTTGGCTGTATCCTTATTCGCAGCAAAGCTAAAGGCAGAACCTGCACCCAATCCATTGATGTTTCTTGACACAATTTGCTTATTTGTAACTTAAGGGTATAATTCATTCTTTCCACTTTACCACTAGCTTGTGGTCGGTAGGGGATATGCAAATCCCAAGTGATATTCAATACCCTTGATATTTCTGAAATGATGGTTGCTATGAAATGAGGACCCCTATCAGATGACATTCCAATTGGAATTCCGAACCTCGGAATTATTTCTTTCAATAATACTTTTACTACTTCTCGTGCTTTGTTAGTGCGACAAAGGCAGGCTTCTGGCCATCCAGTGTAGGTATCTACCAACACTAGTAAATACTTTAAATTTCTTTTTCTGGGTAACTCAGTAAAATCAATTTGCCAATACTCATCTGGAGCTCCTCCTTCTGTTATTTTCCCAAAATGTATCTTATTCTGAGTTTCTGGATTGTTTTTGCAACATAACTCACACCTCTCAGTAATTGATCTTATACTCTACCATATTTCAGCCAATTATAAATTTTTGCAAATGCTTCAAAAGATTCTCAGTTCCCCAATGAACAGAATTATGTTCCTTTCTTACTACTTCATTTAGCAGGGTATATGGGATCACTATTAGGCCTAAAGGTGTCACGGCTCATCCATTCTCCTTTTTCTCTGCCCTTAGTTTTTCAATTAATTTCAAATCTTGTTTATCATATATCGGTTGTTCTGGCAAACTTAATTGGTGTTCTGGTGTGGGAGAGACATCGGCCTGTCAGCTCTGCGCAGCCCCTGAGAAGCAGCAGGGCTTTGATGAGAAACAGGCCTTGGAAGAAAGATAAGAAACTGCTGAGTTGTGCCAAGGTGGCAGGGAAAAACAACGGACAGCTGCAACACTGAACTGTGGAAAAGTACTGAACTGTGAGAAGTTACCGCCGCGTGAACAGTGAGTGAACAAGAAGTTGATTATTTTGTACAGCGCGTGCTAGAGTGGTCTTATGCTGATAGGAGAAAAGGTTGATAGCTGTCTAATTGCTGATTTGCTAATTATGAAGTAAGAGCTTTAATGAGAGCATAAGTATGTACTATTGTAAGAATAAATGGCCCCTGCCCTGCAGAAAAAAAAGAAAGAGAGCACTCTGACTCATTATTTTGGCCACTACATTCCGGGACTAATGCCTGAATTTCTACTTGGATGCCTTTTCGTGCAGCCCATTTTGCAGCCTCATCAGCCAGCCTATTTCCATGCTGTTGTTCACTGTCTCCTGCCTTACAATACATCACAGCAACTTCAATAGGTAATTGTATGTTTTCAAGGAGTTTTAAAACTTCTTCCTTGTGCTTTATTGCAGTTCCTTGTGAAGTTAAGAGTCCTCATTATTTCCATATAGCTCCATGGGCATGAACTACTCCAAACACATATTTTGAATCAGTGCAAATGTTTACCTTTTTTTCTCTGCTTAATTCCAATGCTCTAGTCAATGCAATTAATTGTGCCTTTTGAGCGGATACATTTGGTGACGGCGGTTTGGCCTCCGTGATGTCAGTCACAGTGGTTACTGCATATCCAGACACACGTTGTCCATTCATAAGAACACTTCTTCCATCTGTATATAATTCTAAATCAGGGTCTAGTAGAGGTGTATCCTTTAAATCAGTTCTGCTGGCATATACTTCCTCAATTGTTCGTAAGCAGTCATGCTCTAAGTCTCCTTTTTCATTCTGCTCAGCAGACAGAAAAGTTGCAGGATTTAGTACGGCTGTCATTTTTAATTGAGTATCTTCTTGATCCAGCAAGACAGCCTGATTCGGCTCTGGGATAACCAATGATTTCCCTTTTGCTCCAAAACTGTAATTACCATATGAGGTACATATACTGTTATTTGTTGCCCCAGGGTGAACTTACGGGCATCTTGGATCAACATTACAGTTGCTGCCACTGCCCTCAGGCATCCTGGCCATCCTTGACTTGCAGTGTCCAATTGTTTGGAAAAATATGCGACTGCCCGGCATAAGGGCCCAAGAAATTGTACCAATACACCCAAGGCTATTCCTTTTTTCTCATGGACAAACAGTTCAAAAGGCTTTTCAACATTTGGCAATGCCAATGCTGGTGCCTTTAACAGTGACTGTTTCAATTCCTTGAAAGATTTCTTTCTATCCTCAGTCCATTCTAAACAGGAATCGGTAGAAACTTTCAACATTTCATACAATGGTTTCACCATCAGTCCATAGTTATCAATCCATAAATGGCACCAACCGGTCATCCCAAGGAAGGTTCGCAGTTCTCGAAGGGTCCTTGGCTCCAGTAGTTGACAGATGGCTTCTTTCCTCTCAGCTGACAGTTGTCGGTGCCCTTTAAAAATTTCAAAACCCAAATACATTACAGTTTCTTGGGCAATTTTAGCTTTTTCCTTTGATACTCAGTAACCACTCATTCCTAGGAAATTCAGAAGGCTGATTGTCAGCTGTAGACATTCTTCCTTGGTATCCCCTGCTAATAGAATGTCATCTACATATTGAAGAACAATACCATCTCGATTTTCCATTCGCCAAATTTCAAGTTCTTTAGCAAGGTGATTTCCAAAGATTGTCAGACTGTTCTTAAATCCTTGTCGAAGTACAGTCCAGGTATATTGAGTCTTTCTCCCTGTTTCTGGATTTTCCCATTCCAAGGCAAATAAATCTTGGCTTTCTGGGGCCACGGGAATGCAGAAAAAGGCATCTTTTAGATCTAATACAGTAAACCATCCTTGTTTGTCTGTTAATGTGGTTAACAAAGTGTAGGGATTTGCTACTACTGGATGAATATCCTGTACTATTTGATTGACGGCTCCTATGTCCTGAACCATCCTATAAGTCTTTCCATCTGATTTCTTTACCGGCAGAATGGGGGTATTATATTTAGATTCGTACTCTCTTAATAGTTCATATTTTAATAATTTTTGTATGAGAGGTAACAATCCCAATCTAGCCTCAATTTTCAAGGGGTATTGCTTCAATCTTACCAGTGTCGAATCTGGTTTCAAATCTATTTTCACAGGTTCAGCCCTCCTGGATCTCCCCAGTACCTCTCCAGCCCAAACAAGGGGAATTACTGCTTCTTCTATTTCCCTTGGTATTTCTTCTTTATCCAACCTGTCTTCCTGTAACAAAAATATTGAAGCTTGGACATATTTAGATTCTGGTATTAACACTTCCACGTCCCCATCCTTGAATTTAATTTGAGCTTCTAATTTTTCTAGCAAATCTCAACCTATCAGAGGTTTCGGAGCTCCTGGTAGGTAAAGGAATTCATGAGTTACCCATTGTTTTCCAATCTTAAATCTTAGTGGTTTGAAATACGGTCTCTGTTCTGCTTCCCCTGTTGCACCAACAACTTTTACCATATTAGATCCTAATTCATGCTTCTTTGTGTTTAAAACTGAAAAGGTTGCTCCCGTGTCAACCAGGCATTCCATCTCCTCATTCCCCAGCTTAATTGTAACCAGAGGCTCTGCTGGGGAACAGTGCTCCGGTCCCCTTCAATCCTCCTCCTCTAGTGCCACAATGGGCACCACTTTCCTATTTTCTATCAGCAGTGTACATTCTCTTTTCCAATGTCCATCCTTTTTACAATAATGTGGTGGTTTGACCTTGGCTAAATGCCAGGTACCCACCAAGTCGCTCTATCACTTCCCCCCCTTTCCCCTTTTTTTCTCAACAGGGCAAAGAGGAGAAAGAAAATAAGATAGAGAAAAAAAAAAAAACAACCCTTGTGGGTAAAACAAAAGCAGTTTTAATATAAGCAAAGCGAAGCAAAGTTCCGCGCGCGGAAGCAAAAAAAAAAGAAAACAGATTTATTCTCTACTTCCCATGAACAGGCGATGTCGGGCCTTCTCAGGAAGCAGGGCTCCAATACGCGTAGTGGTTGCCTCGGAGGACCAAGGGTGACCCCACCCCCTTCCTCCTTTCTCCCAGCTTTATACTGAGCAGACGTCATATGGTCTGGAATATCCCTTTGGTCAGTTCGGGTCAGCTGTCCTGGTTGTGTCCCCTCCCAAGATCTTGCCCACCCCGTCCCACTGTGGGGGGGGAAATGTCGGAAAGAGCCTTGGTGCTGTGTAAGCACTACTCAGCAGTAGCCACAACACCAGGGTGCTATCAACACCCTGCCAGCTCCCAACATAAAACACAGCACCATGAGGGCTGCTACAGGGGAAAACCAATTCTGGCTCAGCCAGACCTGGTACAAATAAGCACACTGATTGTGACCCACAGTTGAGCTCGGCAATCCTCGTACCGTTCCTCTACCCCGCATTCCACCTCTTATGTTTCCTCTAGAAACAACATTTCCTCTTTCCTTCTGAATATCCTCTAAAACTGCCACTAACTTAGTACTAGTCCTCTCTTTCTGCTGTTCTCTATTTCGATACACCATCCAAGCAACATCCAACATTTTCCCCAAATCCCTAGCTTCTGCCCCCTGCAGTTTCTGTAATTTCTGCCTGATGTCATCCAATGCTTGCCCAACAAAGCGGCTAGCTGTCCCATTTCTTCTCCTGACTCAATATCTAAAGTAGTATATTTCCTAGCTGCTTCTTTTAACCAATTCAGAAAGTCAGTTGGAGATTCATTCCTATCCTGTTTAATTTCATACAACTTAGACCAATTAATAGCTTTTGGAGTAGCATTTTGTATTCCAAATAGAACTAATTTTTGGTAACGTCCGATCAACTCTCCGTCATCTGGATTGTTAGTGTCCCAATTTGGATCAACCGAGGGGAAGTGTTGTTCCACTCGTCCCTGTAATGTTTCTGAGGCTATTTGAGCTTGCAAGTGTGTTCGTACTGCTCTCCGAATGATATCTCGCTCAGTACTGTCAAACAATACCTGTAAGATTGCTTCTATGTCTTGCCAGTCTGGATTCTGAGTTTTAATCAACATCTCAAATGCACTTGCAATCTTTTCCAGATCATCTCTATAATTTCCAGCAGCTATTTTCCAATTATTTAAATTAGTAATTAAAAACGGGACTTTTACAAAAACTGGACCATTATTCCCTACTGCTTGCTGTAAGGGGGCTTGCAAAATCAGTTTTTGCCTACTCCGAGTTCTTTCCAAGATGGACGTAGAACTCTCCACTTCCACTTCCACTACTCCCGCTTCACTACCTCCTTCCTCTTCTTCCTGTACCACTTCCTCTCTCCTACCTGCTGTTCGCAACCCCAGCGCAGTCAACATCTCTAAATCTTCCTCTATTTCTTCATGTGTCAATTTTAAACACCTCTGCCATATACTACAGGCAGAACAACACCTTTTTAACACTGTCTTATCCTTTTTATCTTTTTCTAATGCCAGAACAAGAGGATCTGCTGGGGCAAGATTAATTCCACACTTTTTCTGCCACTCCGGATGTTGTCGTAACGTGAAAAACATATCAGCATGCATCACTTCATCCCATTTTCCTTCCCGCCTCAGAAAAAGCATCAGTTGTAACAGAGTATTATAATTCAAAGTCCTGTTCGCTGGCCACTTTTCTCCATTGTCTAGTTTATATAAAGGCCACCACTGATTACAATATTTTATCAAATCTTCCCTTTTAGGAGACCCTCCAGGAGGGCCACCAATTTGTTTCCAATGTTGTAAAATACATCCTAAGGGTGACTTTTTTAATATTCCACTGGTGGAACTCCCAGCCCCCATTATATATATATGTGTACTACTAAAGTATATAAAACAAAGTATCAGCAAAAATACATATATAAAAGTACAATATTTACAGGTGCCTATAACCACAGCAATTATTTATCAATCGCTAAGTCCTCCGGCTGTATCCCTCACGGGATAACAGAACCGCCGATCCGGACTCCGCACTCACTTCGTACTTATTCGTATGTCTCACACTCTCACACACAGAGTCATACACAAAGTAGTTGTTTTGCAGGCAGCTGTCACTTTCTAGGCAAACAGAGGTATATAGCATACAAAGTTACCAAATACACCAAAGCATATGCTAGGGAGACTTATCCCTTCTTTTCGTGGGTACTTTCCCACGTCTATCATGCACAGCTTATGCACCTGCGACTTATGGATAGAAAACCAAAATTTCCAAAACTAAAGAATAAGTTGTAAAGGATGCCTTACTTTCAATCAGAAGTTCTTGCTTCTAGCCCTTCAGTCCGGGGATCAGGGTCCCTCTCCAAGAAATCCCCATTGCTGGCTGAAGTTCCATGATCCCAGGAGCTGTCGAGCTTCAGAAGCAGAGTCCCATCTGGGTCGCCAAAACTGATACCGAAAAAGCCAGTCGAAGAACTCTCTAAGACTCAAAGTTAGAGTTTAGAAAGCAGGCATTCTTTATTGCAGCGCTGGGTGCACGGGGGATCGCTCCACCTATCGTGCACACCCAAGCTCCTTAGGTTACGTCTTAAATGCAGGTATCTTGTACATATTCATAGGATTACACAATACAAATATACATATGCACGACTAAGGTGGGGTTAGTTCAAAAGACTTGTGTCAGCAGTTCTAAAATGTTTATGTCATCCTTGCGCCTGTGCATTGCCTCCTGGTGGTCGTCTTCGGGGGTCTTCGGGAGGAAGGCCAGCAGTCTTCCTCATCACCTTTTCCCCAGTTGCAACATTGCCAGGTCACAAAACCAGTTCCTTCTGGTCAAATCGCTCGTTAGCCTCCTTATCTGTAGAATGTAGCACATCCTTGGGCCTAGGCTTAGTCCTTCGAGTAATAAATTGTCTGTTATCTTCCGTTGCCATGGTTTCACCTCCTCCGTCCTCTACCTCTGTTCTCAAAGCTCAACAATTCTTTAGTTTAAACAGACAATTCTTAGGCCTAATATTGTTAGTCATTTTATTAGTCATTTAGTTAGCTTCTCAATATCCCTATATCACATAGGCTCCACCCCTTGCAGTCAAAATTATTTGACTAAATGGCTCACATGTTTCTACTAGATAAGCATGACAGTGAAATAAATTGTGCGTGCCTTTCTCCTTACAAAAGTAGGCTAAAAATTGAAATAAAAAACTTCTGTGGGGTTCGGAGACCTTTTTTTCATGTAGTACCAGCGTTCTGGGTTAATGCAAACAAGGAGAGGAGGAGGGGTCTTACCCATCTCTCCTGCCTCTTGGAGGGCAGCCATGATCTGCTCTGTTTCATACATATTTCATGAGGCCATCAGGTCCCTGTCAACCTGACAAAGTCGCTGTTAGTCAAGGATAATGTAGCTGCTCCCAAAACCTGTACTATGTATTTGCCCTCAAGTTTCTTTGCTGTTAACTGGAATTGCCTCTTTTTCTCAAAACTGAACCAGAAAGCATGCTACTTTCTGTAATCTGTGAATGAAGTATCACTAACACCAAGCAGTTTGCTTGTGGCAACAAGCTGCCAGAACTGACCCATTCTCTTTCTCAAGTGAGCTTGTGCAAAATCTAACATGTTTATAATTATACTGAGTCACATTTGACTTTTTGACCTCTCTGTGGGCAGAAGCTGGCCTTTTACTGTGACAAGTGTGAAAAATTCCCACAGGACAAAAATCATGAATTTTCTCAGAATTGCTGTAGTTGAAATTTCTGTATTTGTAGAAGGGCTCTGATCAGTTTTTACAGTGTCAGAGACTGTCTTTTACCACTTATTTTCCCTCAAAACAATGCCTCTCCTTCCTTTTCCAAAATCAACCCCCCCCAAGATTAACCTAGAAAACTTCTATAATGGCACAAGATGTTTCAGTGATGGAGAATTTTTTTTAAAGACTTCTGTTGACTTTTTTTGCATAAAGTCGAGGAAAAAAAGAGCCCACTGATGGATGGAGCATACTGCCCATATTGCTCCTATTCAAGGCCATCAAGGTGCATGTTAGGACTAGAAATCAGTTCCTTATGTAGCTGATATAGTGAGACAAATAGCTTCAGGTGATGAGTCAGATCTTAGATGGTCTGAGCTGCCTTCTGGAAGTACCTGTAAGGAGCTTAGAGTTACTATGACAGGTACCTATATCAGGTGGAATAAACCTGTGTCTTAATGCCCACCTAGGAGCATTTGGGCCTGGAAATGCTGTAGTTTCTTCTGGTTACTTTCCTTGAAAGCTTGGAGTTTGTCCTTCGCAGGTTTCCTGAGCAACACGCATCTTGGGGACCAGCCAAACACAGAGCCCTTGTGGTAGCTTGTGCCTCTTATGCTTGCAGTGGCCCTGTAGCTGAGTGATTCCCCAGTCCCTGAGTGGGAGTCTGAACACATTTTTGAGCAACCCTGGAAAGTTCATACAGCTACTGCTGGGGGCACAGTGGGAAAGCAGAGGTGGGGGAAGGACATCCAAGTGAAGTCCTGGAGAAAGTGGCACAGTCCCATTCCACAAGGCTGCTTTCGCACATGTCATTCTGGGAGCCCACCCAAGGCAAGGGACATTGCCAAGGAATCAGGCAGGGAGAAATGCCCCCATGAAACAGCCAGAGCTGTGTGTGGAGTCCCTGGTCTGGGCCAGCCCCCTGTAGCCTTCAGTATGTCACAGAATTGCAGAATGGCTGAGGTTTGAAGGGACCTCTGGAGGTCATCTGGTGCAACCCCCTGCTCAAGTGGGGCCACCTAGAGCCAGTTGCCTAGGACCATGTCCAGGTGGCTTTTGAATATCTTCAAGGAGGTCCTTGGAGCAGTCTTGGAGCAGTTCCACCTCCCCAGTGAGAGAATTTGAAGAATCTCCGAAAATAAATCCTCATTAAAAGTTTCCTTCTACATACCATCAAAAAACCCTAGTTTTTCCCCTCTGTGTTCTTTCTCCTTGCTAGCTTGCCACCTGAGAGATCTGGTTCCATATAAAACCATCTTAAATCTTCTGCAACAACAAATCCCTGGCCTGCTGCTGTGGTTTTAAAGCTCCTTCATGGGTTGATTCTTTTTCCAGATTCTTTATGAGGCTTTGAAATGTTTCTTTCAATTTCCAGAGCTCTGCTATTCTCTTGCTGTTCAGCTTCTTTGTGTTGAGAAGTCAATGGAGCTGTGGGTGGAAAATGGAAAACTGCAAGAAATGTAGTCCAGGGATTAGGTGTGTGGGCTGTTCAGATGGAAACCATGTATCACATCATGAGAAATCTGTAAGACTCAAGGAAGCAGAAATTAGTACAATATGTGGTGAGTTTGTAAAAGTGGAAGTGACTGAGTGTCATCCTCTCCACCAATACGAGACCAGTACTGCTAGCAACGAAAATTTTCCATCTACCCATAGAACATGTCTAATAATGGAAAAAGGAGAACAAGACTCCCTCCTGTTGCTTTGCCCACATGACTGTCCTGCCAGCTCAGGAAACAATGTATAGAAAATAGGGAATCTTTCTCCTCTCTGGCTGTGCTGGGCTTGCTGTCTGAGATAGCAGCAAGGACCATTGCAGGTGGTGCTTTGGTGATCTAACCCCAAAACAGCCAGAGCTGGGACGGAAGAGAGGAAAGTAAGCATGTGGCACAACTGAGAGGGAACTCAGAGCAATTTGTTCTTTATTTTTAGCTTCAAGAGCTTTTTTCCACTTATGGTGCACCCCTTCTGTGTGCTTCTACACGTATCTTGAGAAGCTTGCATGCTTTCAGCTCTAACTCAACATCAGTGATACCAGCACAGGTCTGGAGGTGCTGTTTCAGTGGGATATTAGGGGTGGAAATGACAATTACAGCACAGAAGGCATTCTGAATCACTGCGAGGTGTATCATTTGCTGGGTTCATGCAATATTAAAAATTATCCTCTAGATGTTGTTTCCTTGAAATAAATGAGGATGCTGATGGGAGAAATATGCATCAAAACACAGCATCAGAATTCCCTAAAACCAGGGAAATCACAAATTTAACAGACAATTGCTACTATAATATTGCTCGGCAATTTAAAGGTGAAGAAACATGTAACTCCTTTCTGCTTTGCTTTGAATAACACATATCTGAAATTTGGAGACTGGATTTTGAGACTTATAAATTCCTCTTATAAAGAGGGAGATGAAGAGGAGATACTTAAAATATTTAACTTCAAATGTTTCTTGAATTTCTATGTGATGAATTTTGTATTATGGTACCAAGACACTGTGGGGATAGTGCAAATATGGTAACATTTAGGCTAAAGGTCAGGATGCCTCATATTTTGATAATATCACTACATTTCAAATAATCTATAAAGTGAGCAGGTGTATTTAAAGTAGAAAATAGGTGACAAAAAATGTTGTAGGTGGATTTCTTTCTTTCATGACCAAAATTACATGCTGCAATACTTTAGGTGAGCTTAAGGAAGATCTAGCTGCAATGCTTGTTGTAAGAACTCAGAAATGAAAGAGGCTTTCCCCAACAGTTAGGATGCATTTTCTCTTCTCTTCTCCCATGCGTGTCCTGTATGCTGTAAGCTAGGCAGTAATCATACCTTCTCCTCATCCTTGCTTTTTTTATCACTGATTGCAGGGTTAATCTGAAACATGACAAACTACAGTGATTGCTGGGGACACCTCAGTATTCACTTTCCCCCTTCACCCTATCCTCTAGACAGAAGGAGAGGTGATAGCAAGACCTATTTCTTCTTTGCACACATCACCTTGTGAGCTTGGAGCTGGCTCAGACTGTTGCAAATGAAATTCCTTCTTGTTGGCATATTCCGTTTCATTAGTTGGCAGCAGTGGGACTGGTTTTTAAACCTTAATTGTATCTAAAATTGGTGGGCTCTTATTCTTAGGCAGCTTAAAGCAGGCCAAAAAAGATTACCAAGCAGAGAATGCTATTTGAAAATCTGATCACTGTTGTACTGACCAGATCTGCTCAAAGTCCAGACATTTTTGTCTCACTGTTACAACTGAAAAGAGGCATGCTATTGCTCTCTGATTTAAAAATGCAACCAAATTCTGATTTGGAGAATTTCAGATTTGAAAGACATGCAAGTCTGAACTTTGATGGCTGACCCTGTTCTACAGTTGGCTGGACCCAAAATATTTTCTGAAAACTCAGGTTCTGGGATCCAGACTCCGGAATATGAATACCGTAGGTCTACTCATTACACCAGAATGTACCTGTCTACTTGGATTTAGAAACAATTTTGTGTTTTGTTAACTAGTCATCAGTTAAATAGCTAATAGTGAAAAAGAAGATCTCCTAATTTCTTTGGGAGGACACTGACTTATGTGGTGTTTTCCAGAAGACAGAAGGAGCCATATAGAGGGCACCACTGTGCTTAAAACACATTGATGTACATGTTGCCACAAACAGCTTCTAACAAATAGCTTAGTGTGTCCTCCCTTCATCTCACTTGTAACTGTTTGCTCAAAACTTCTTCACACCAAAGATGTCAAGATGGTGCTTTTAAGGAACAGACTGGGCCAGACTTGTCTAGGAAGCATGGACAAATTTCTTCAAATCTTGGGTGCCCACTTCTTTTCCCATGCCTCTGCTTTCATCCCCATTTTCCTTTCACTTATTTTATATTTGCCTCCTTGTTCAGTTCCCATCTTATATTTTTCAGCTCATCTTTCCTTTTCTTTGTCCTCTATACTCAGATGAGCCTTTTTCCTCTTTCGAGTCTAAAGATGTCAGGTTCTCATCAGGCAACTCATCAAGTTGCATCTCTTCCCTGAACCTTTCAGTAAGAACTGACCAGCCTGCCAAACTCCCAGTGCCTTGCTGAAGTACTCTCATGGTTGGGGCTTTAGTTAGTCACAGGGGTGAAGCAAACCGTGCAATTGCTACCATGTTTGGGCAACCCACTTCTGTTTACTGCATCAGTTCCAGTGTTAATGCAACACATTCCCCAAAGGCAGCATGGCTCAGCGCTGATCACACAAGAGCTCCAAACTCTCTGAAATTCTTTCAAATTGAAATAAGATCAGAGGAGCACCCAGTGCTTTTTCTCAATGCTTTCAATCACTTTTAATGACAGCTGTCAGTACAAAACACCTGTTACAGACTAATAAGGATGATACAACAGTCTTTTCCCAGGATGCCATCCTTCTAGACACAGAGCTCTATGTGGTGTTAACAGGAATTTGATGTATGTAGAGCTGTGGGATTTTACCTTTATCTGATAAATGCAGCAGAGTCAGGCATGTGAAAAATCCTGATGGATGAGCACTGATTATTCTTCAGATTGTACTGCTCTCTGGTGGGACATACATGAAAAACCAGTTACTACAAATGAACAGCAATGATCTTATCTGACAGCTGACTTGTCTGCCTTACCTCCTCTGGGGTCATAGTAATTAGTGCTGGAAAAGGTGATTTGTTTAATCTATCTCCCCATAGAGACATTACCTGCAGGAGGGAGACCATCCTGGGCTCCATTCTCAAACTCATGGTAGAAGGGAAAGTGCCTTTCACGCTCTTTGAAGGCACATCTCCCATTTGTGAATTTGCTGGAGAGCAGAGCAAGACTCCTGCAGTCAGCCCTTCCTCATACTACTGAGGTTATCGTCTTTCAGCCCAGAGGGCAGGAGGGCTATCTTAAAAGACCTGCACTGAAAAATTAAATACTTGCCTTGAAGATTCCTATAAGCATTTTTTGGAGGAAATGGTCTAATTTATACAGATAAACAGTCTTTACCTGCAGGCATACAATGTGGTGGGTATATACTGTCTGGCTTTGCTGTTATTATATGAGGCAAAAATAAGGAAAATCGGGATCCACTGTGTGAGAATTTGTTAAGCCAAACTTTCATACTCCTGACAATACAGAAAATAAAATTGGCATCTTTCTAGTCATCCAAAGTACTTTCACTGTCACTTCAAAACACCTGCGAAGCAGGTTGAGTGGGTACTGACTCTTGCTTTCCTGCAGCATGTCAAAACATCAGCAGCTGAGGATGTGAGGGTTTGAGCTTTTGAGGCACCACAAAGGGGAGACTTAGTCAAAACAGGGCACTGTGCAAAGGCAGTTCCCCTGCTGCTGCCTCTTGCAAAACCAGCCTGTTAGAGCACACAGCACCATGAGGAAGACAGAGCCAAGTTTTTGTTGATGAACAATTTGTGAGCAAGGAGTTCATAATAAGAAGTGCATGGTTTCTGTGCTGTCTCAGATAAGGGTATTGACGCGCGGAAACAGGAGAAGCAAGCTCCTGTGCTAGTGCATAATGAGCGATGGTCGGCGAATGGCAGTATCCCTGGGGGAGACGTGTAAAAGTAAATTGCATGCCTTCCCATGTAAAGGCAAAGCCATCTCTGTCTGCCTCCTGTATGGGGACCATAAAGAACATATCTTTTACATCAGTAGTTGCTAAGATCTGGTGGGCTTGTTCCTGTATGGTTGCAATCAGTTCAGCTATGTTAGGTACTGCAGCTGTTAGAGGACCTGTATTGGCATTTAATCGCCGATAGTCAATTGTCAGACGCCACTTTCCGTTAGGTTTACGGACTGGCCACACTGGGGAATTATAGGGTGAGTGAGTTGGAACGATTATCCCTTGCTCCCGCAGCTCTGCTATTACTGGAGTGATCCCCTCCCTGGCACCTAACGGTAAGGCGTAAGGTTTCACTTTAACAGTTTTAGAAGGAGGAAGCGCGGGCGCTTGCTGTAAAAGTCTTATAGAGGCAGTTGGGGACCCAAATTTCCATTCCCTTCCTTTTGAATCCACCCAGGCTTATCCCTTCAATAGGTCAAGTCCCAGGATATTTGTGGGGAAATTTCCCAGGATCATAATAGCCTCTGTTGCAGTTTCATTCCCAGGTAACCAGCATTTCACCCAAGCAGTTGGCTGTGGCTTAGAGTCCCTGAAAACATCTGTAACCCAGATCTGCTTTTTGTCAGCAATTATGCCATTCCGCTTGGCAACCTCAGCTTGGAGTGCTGAAATCTGAGTACCCATATCTACTAGAAATGTAACTGGAGTTTTAAAGGGGCCGAGCGGAAAGGTAATCAACAAGTCTCCTTTAGTATTCTCTGTGAGCCTCCTTAAGTGGACCCACCCGCCATCCCCCAGCTCACTTACTGGGGATGGCGCGTCCAGTTTCCCGACCCTAAATCAATCAAGCCCTCTTCAGGGGCAGTTGGTGTTTGAGAAGCAATTACCACCATCTCATTAGTTTTCAGCTCTGTCCCGCCCTTTGCCCGAAAGGTCCGCTCGGTTGGGGGGGGCAGCTTTCTTTTGTCTTTCCAGGCTCGAATGAGCTTTTCTAAATCCATCCATTAACTCTCGGGGAATCCCCTGTCCAATTCCCTCAGTCCACAAGAGGTTTCTCTTTGCTCTTAAAACTTGCGGAGGGGAAGGAGATGGATTTTCTTGCTGTTCCACTCTGCGTACCGAGGGCTTAGGTTTACCCGTTCCCCTGGTAAGGCCCATTCTCCGGCTATAATTTATTAAGTCCTGAGCTATCTCTCCCCAGGTCATGGCTTCTCCCCCTGCCCGTCTCCCCCCTCGTGGGGCTAATGCATTCCGCAAACGATCTTGTAATTGTACTGCATGTGATTTCAAAGAGTCCGGCAAGCCCCGAATCAGGGGAGTCATTTGATCAGGGTTAGCAATTAATAGCATTGGGGAAGGCTGCTGCGGAACCAAACGCCTGTCATGCATTAATTGGAGACAAGCAGCCTTCTGCAGACTTTCAGTCAAATGATTTATGGTTGGGGTCTCAATACATACTGGATCCCCTCTTTCCAAGGGGTCCAGACCCCCAGCCCAATAAGCAGCTCGTTGAGTTAACGACCACGGCTCTCTCTGGTCATCAGTAACTAAGAAAACCCCTGGCCCCCAGTACCCCTGGGCCTCATCTTCTGATAACAAAATTCGGTCGCCACCAGTCAAAGATACCCTCCACACGTATTCAGTCTCAGTTTCCTGAGCTCGTCTGGTATATTTCTCCTGAATTTTCGCAAGCTCAGTCGCTGGATATGGTGTAGTTCGAATGGTGACCTGCGGAGCTCTTCCACCCTGACCCTCGGTGGTCTCCGTTTTAATTAATGGTCTTAAATTTTCCCCCTTATTTTCGGGGTAAAAAATTTCTCGGCTTACCTCTAAATCCTTTGTTGGATACAAGGGTCTGGCTGCTGCTTTTGCCAGACTCGTAACTCCCTGTTCACTATCCGGAACAGAGCCGAGATCTGTCCGGTTGCAGATTTCTTGTTCATTCCCCTCTTTTTTGGACGGTGAGATTTTTTCTCGGTCCAAGGCATCTAACAGAGCCCTGTGAAATCGCTGAGAGGTGTTACGCTCATCAGCTAATTGGCTTTTCAGAACTTCAGTTTGCTCTTGCCAGAGTTTAGCTTTTTGTTCAGTAACTTTATGTTCCTCGACCAATTGATCCTGGAGAGCTTTTACCAGATCTTGTAAGGATTTGATCATTTCCCCTTCTAATTGTTTCTTAACATGTTTATCTTTTTGGGCTGCAGTCAGTGCTGCCCCTAATACAGCGCACACTACAGCTTTTCCTTTGCCTGGTCGCGACCCTTGCAGCCCCGCAAGTACATTAATATAGCTTGCCACTGCTTCTGGATTATGCCAATTATCGTGGGCCCAAACCTCTACTAAAGGAGGAGGACAAGCCTTATACTCCTTCAGTTTCTCAAAAATAGGGGAGCAGTCAAGCACTGACATTTCCTGGCCAGTCATGGCTTGCCACTGCTCGAACCTCTCCTGGCTTAGAGCTGAGAGGTCACTCCCTGTCCTTATCGGATAGAGAATCGGTATCCCTCCGACCCTTTCCCAGCATATAGCTGAGGGGCCAATTCCCAGTTCTCCCTGTCCGAGTTGGTCGGATAGAGAACCAGTATCTCATAAGACTTTCCGACACCGAAGGGGATCCTGTCGACTACGCCAATTTTAATGTCACGTCCCGCTCAGACGAGGGGGACAAGTGACTCAGATTCGCAAATCCCCAATGGAGCGGACAACAAGTCTCCAAGTCTAAACATTTATTAGCTACTCACAATGTACTAATTGAACACACGATAGTTGGCTAAGTATATAGCAAGTTGTGGCAAGCAATACAATATGCCTTGCATTTCTTAATAGGAAAGGGAAAAGAGGGAGATAGAGGGAGTGGGGAAATACAGATCACCGGTCTGGGTTTCTGCGCTGATCCTGCCGACGAGGGTTCCAGGAGGCACAGGAGACATCCGTCTTTTTCGCTGGCATCCGTCTTCTTCACTGGCATCCATCTTCTTCGCTTCACTACACTCTCTCTCGGACCCCCGGGCCCCCCCCCGCCCCCTTCTTGATTTATACCCACTTTCCTTGGGTCCGTCCCCTAGGTCGACCCACATACCTACGTATCCCATGTACGGGGAGGGGTAAGGTGTTTCATGGGATGATGTAATTAGCATGATCATGTTAGCCCTCGTTAGCATATTGAGGGGTGTTAACTTTAATATGCATTTTGTGGATAATGAAGCAAAGGTCATTCACCGGACAGATGGCCCTTGAAGTTTTGGCCAGGTGCACCAGAGCAGAGCCGTCCTGTCTTCACAGGGCTCCCTCCTCCAGTCCCATCTTGTGTTATTCGGGCAGCCTTATCAGCTTTGACCTCCACAGAATGCACCCTGTGACTCATAGTTTTGTCTTGCAAGTGTTTGAGGCATTTCTTTGATCAGCCTCAACTTTTGCTTTCTCAGGCTGTTTTTCTTAGTTTCTCGCAGGCCTGGTTTCTCGTCTCTCACAACATCCCAAACTACAGCCTGATTGTGAGCCCTCTCTACCACGTAACCCGCAAGAAGAACGATTTTAAATGGGGCCCTGAGCAACAACAAGCCTTTGAACAAATTAAGCAGGAGATTACCCAGACAGTGGCCCTCGGGCCAGTCCGGACAGGGCAGGAGATTAAGAATGTGCTCTACACCGCAGCCAGGGAGAATTGCCCGTCCTGGAGCCTCTGGCAGAGAGCACCTGGGGAATCCTGAGGCTGACCTCTAGGCTTTTGGAGCCGGGGATACAAAGGCTCTGAAGCTAACTATACCCTGACTGAGAAGGAGATACTGTCAGCGTACGAAGGAGTTCGAGCTGCCTCAGAAGTGGTCGGCACTGAGACACAGCTCCTCCTGGCACCCCGACTGCCGGTGCTGGGATGGATGTTCAAAGGAAAGGCTCCCTCCACACATCATGCAACAGATGCCACGTGGAGTAAATGGGTTGCGTTGATAACACAACGGGCTCGAATAGGGAACCTCGACCCCCCAGGATTAGTGGAAATGATCATAAACTGGCCAGAGAGCAAAGATGCTGGGATGTCACCAGAACAAGAGGTGAAATGTTCTGAGGACGCCCCACCATATAACGAGCTGCCAGAAGAGAAGAAGCGATATGCCCTGTTCACTGATGGGTCTTGTCGCATCGTGGGAAAACATCGACGATGGAAGGCTGCGGTGTGGCATCCCACACGAGAAACCACTGAAGCTGTTGAGGGACAAGGTGAATTGAGCCAGTTCGCAGAGGTGAAAGCCATCCAATTGGCTTTGAGGATTGCTGAGCGAGAAAAGTGGCCGAGGCTCTATCTCTACACTGACTTGTGGGTGGTGGCAAGTGCCCTGTGGATGTGGTTGCAGCAATGGAAACAGAACAACTGGCAATGCAAGGGCAGACCTGTCTGGGCCCCTGAAGTATGGCAGGACATTGCAGCCTGGGTGGAGAACCTCGTTGTGAAGGTGCGCCATGTGGATGCCCATATACCCAAGAGTCGGGCCACTGATGAACATCAACATAACCAGCAGGCGGACCAGGCTGCTAAGATCGAAGTGGCTCAGGTGGACTTGGACTGGCAGCGTAAAGGTGAACTGTTCATAGCCTGGTGGGCCCATGAGACCTCGGGCCACCAAGGCAGAGATGCAACATACAGGTGGGCTCGAGATTGAGGGGTGGACCTCACCATTGACACCATCGCAGAGATCATCCATGGATGTGAGACGTGTGCTGCAATCAAACAAGCCAAACGGGTGAAGCCCCAGCGGAACGAAGATCGATGGATGAAATATAAATATGGAGAGGCCTGGCAGATTGACTACATCACACTGCCACAGACCCGCCAAGGCAAGCGCCACGTGCTCACAATGGTGGAAGCAACCACTGGATGGCTCGAAACTTATCTAGTGTCCCACGCCACCGCCCGGAATACCATCCTGGGCCTTGAAGAGCGAGTTCTGTGGCGACACGGCACCCCAGAGAGGACTGAGTCGGATAATGGGACTCACTTCCGAAATAACCTCATAGATGCCTGGGCAGAAGAACACGGCATCAAGTGGGTCTACCACATCCCCTACCACGCACCAGCCTCTGGGAAGATCGAGCGCTACAATGCACTGTTAAAAACTACATTGAGAGCAATGGGGGGTGGAACCTTCAAACACTGGGACACACATCTGACAAAGGCCACTTGGTTAGTGAACACAAGAGGATCTGCCAATCGAGCTGGCCCGGCTCAGTCAAAACTTCCACGTGTTGTGGACGGGGATAAAGTCCCTGTGGTGCGCATGAGGGACCTGCTGGGAAAAATGGTCTGGGTTAGTCCTGCGCCGGGCAAAGGCAAACCCATCCATGGGATTGTTTTTGCTCAAGGACCTGGGTGCACCTGGTGGGTGATGCAGAAGGATGGAGAGGTCCGATGTGTACCACAAGGGGACTTGATTGTGGGTGAAAACATACCGTGAATTATACTGTGCTTTTGTTAATTTTTCTTTGTTATTGCTAATTGCTAAATGGCAGCTGGATGTGACGCACATGGTATAGAATAAAGGGGTGAATTATGTCCTGGTTTAGATAGGATAGGGTTAAGTTTCCTCAGCAGTGGGGGGAAGCTCTAGCCGGGTTATTCATATACCATGCGGACGTCACATCCTGGCGCCATAGCGCGGCAGCGCGAGAGAGTCGGTTAACACGTGTGTTATGCCATCGCTCTGTTCTCACTGCTGTATCGGTAGATATCTTGCTCTGTTCATTGTTATCACTGTTACTGTTATTGTTATTGTTGTTGTTTGTTGTGTTGCTGTTGCACTGTTGTATTAAACCTCTCCTTATCTCAGCCCCGGGGCTTTGTATTTCACTCCCTTTGTGGGGGAGGGGCAGCAGCCACGTGGTCTCAGACCCCAGCAGGGAGTAAACCACCACAGGTGGCATTGCCATTGCTACCATCAAATGTAAAATCTGGTACCATTTATAATAATTCATTTGATATCAGTCAGGTGTGGATCTGTGGTAAATGATAAACATCAAACAGCTCATGGTATATGATTTATGCTTTTGGCTTTGATTTATGACTTTTATGATTTAGCAATTGTTGTAATTGGTGTTTTGATGTTTGTAGTATTTGTCATGTGATGTTGTGTGAGTAATAAATGTAAGGGGGCCCCTTTGTGTGGGTGTGTGACTGTTCTGCGGGTGTGAGACGCAGCCCAGCTGCAGCTGCGGAGTGCGGAGTTCTCTGACCCGCAGTCCCATTATCCCGCGAGGGAAGCGGCCGCAGAGGAACGAAGCGCAGGGCAGACTCTGTACCAGTGGGGGGGTAGTGCAGGACGAGGGAACATTCCTTAGTACAGAGCACCCTAGTGCCCGCCCGCTGGGTCATCGGTGCTGCCTGTTTGTTCGGGCTCAGTGTTTGAAGTGTCATAGGTGAAATATCTCCTCTAGCGGGAGGCAGTAATTCTGTGTTAATTGTTGTCTTGAATTTAGGTGCGTACTCTGTGGGGAGAGGGCACCCTTGTACCATCTGCCTGAGGGCGATATTGTCAGCTTAATCGGGTAGCGTTTTAAGGTAAAATAGACTAGATGGGAAGCGGCCAGAGTGGGGGAATAATCAAAAAGAGTCCCCTAGGATGTATTTTAAAACACTGGAAGAAGATAGGGGGACCTCCAGGCACAAATGTGAATAAAAAGACACTAATAACATATTGCAATCAGTGGTGGTCCCTATATAAATTGGATGAGGGGGGGAAATGGCCCCTTAATGGGTCCTTGAATTATAACACCCTGCTACAACTGATGCTGTTTTAAGGAGGGAAGGGAAGTGGGATGAAGTCTCCTATGCAGACATGTTTTTCACCCTCCGAGACCATCCTGAATATCAAACAGACTGTGGCCTGGCACCCCCATGAGATCCACTAGTGCTGGCACTGGAAAAAGAAAATAAGCAGGAAGGAAAAGAGAAAGGGGCTGAAATAAAGGATTTACCAGAGTACTATAAACCACTGGTAAGAAGCTGGCAGGAGGAGAGTGAAAGTTTGGAGGAGCCAGGCTCCCTGCCTCATAGCTCTATATCCTTTCACCCTCGGAGACAGGAGAAACGAGCGGTGGTGCTGGCTCCTCTGAGAGAGGCCGTAGGGCCGGATGGGGGCCCTGTCAGAATAAAAGTCCCATTCACTTCCTTTGATCTCGAAACTTGGAAAAGTGTAGCGAAGGGGTATTGAAGCAACTCTGTTGGGGTGACCAAGCATTTTCAGTTTCTAATAAAACAACATGATCCAAATTGGAGTGATATACAGTTATTATTGGATCACATGACAGAAACTGAAAAACAATTAAGGTTAAAAACAGCCCAGGATCTGGCTACTGATCACCTCAAAAGTATAGAAGATATAAAAGATCACTTCCCCTTATAGGACCCACGCTGGTACCCCAACAGAGGAGCCCATATGAGATTGCTAAATGCACATAGAGATTGGATTGTAAGGGGCATGAAGCAGGCTATACCAAAATCAATTAACTGTTCGGCCCTATATGCTGTTCAACAGGGACCTAAAGATACTCCATCAGAATTCCTGGATAAGCTGCGGGATACCGTGAGGCGACACACACCCTTAGATCCAGGATCAGAGGTGGGAATACAACAGTTAGTGTCATTATTTATAGGGCAATCAGCATGTGACATTCGAAAGAACTTGCAGAAGCTGAGAGTGCCAGAGAGTAGGAATTTGGAGACCTTGTTGGACAGAGCATAGAGAGTATACAGCAATAAGAGAGGAGATCTGCATCCTGTTGTAGCAAACCCATATACACTATTAATTACATTAGTACCTGAATTGGCTTGGTTTACTGTACTGGAGCTAAAAGACACCTTCTTTTGCTTGCCTTTGAGCTTCGAAACTCAGTTATTGTTTGCATTTGAATGAGAAAACCCGGAATCCAGAAGGAAGACACAATTAAAATGGACTGTGCTACCCCAGAGATTTAAAAATTGCCCCACTCTTTTTGGAAACCAACTAGCTAAAGATCTGGAGCAATGGAAGTGGCCGCATGGAATCGGGAAAGTTCTGCAGTATGTAGATGATTTATTAATAGCCACAGAGACTGAAAATTTGCATAATGTGGACTATTAGTTTATTAAATTTTTTGGTACTTAATGGTTATCGAGTCTCTCCACAGAAAGCTCAAGTAGCTCAGCAGCAAGTAACCTACCTTGGATACGAGGTCACAGCTGGCCAACGGACCCTAGAAATGCAAGGAAGGAGGCCATCTGTCAGACCCCTCGGCCACAGACAGCTAAAGAGCTCCGCACATTCCTTGGAATAACCGGATGGTGTCGCCTGTGGATATATAACTACAGACTCATGGTAAAACCACCCCTTTATGAACTATTAAAATCAAATCCGAAAACCCTCACTTGGAACCGAGAGGCAGACAGCATTCTGTCGGCTGAAAAAGAAGCTGATGGATGACCCTGCTTTAGGTTTACCAGACATCACTAAGCCTTTCTGGTTATTCTCCCACAAGAAACAGGGAATAGCCCTAGGGGTCCTAGCCCAAAATTTGGGACCAGATAGAAGGGCAGTGGCATACTTCTCTAAACAACTTGATGAAGTAAGCAAGGGATGAAGTAAGCAGTGGAACTGGCTGTTCCCTTGACACCGAGCCTCATGACCTAGGAGATGGGGAGGGGAAGCAGATTGAGGTCAGCACAATTAAAGAGGAAGTGGTCAGAGACCTGCTACACCACTTGGACGCACACAAGTCTGTGGGACTGGATGGGTTACACCCAAGGGTGCTGAAAGAGTTGGCAGATGTGCTCGCCAAGTTGCTTTCCATGATTTACCTAAAGTCATGTCTAACTGGGAAGGTCCCATTGGACTGGAGGGTGGCAAATGTGACACCCATCTACAAGAGAGGCAGAAAGGAGGATCCAGGAAACTATAGACCTGTCAGTCTGACCTCGGTGCCAGGGAAGGTCATGGAGCAGGTCATCTCGAGTGCCATTACAAGTCATATAATGGACAACCAGGGGATCAGGCCTAGTCAGCATAGGTTTATGAAAGGCAGGTCCTGCCTGACAAACCTGATCTCCTTCTATGACAAAATGACCCGAGTATTGGACGAGGGAAAGGCTGTCAATATTATCTACCTGGATTTTTGAAAAGCGTTCGACACAGTTCCCCATAGGATTCTCACAGAAAAACTGGCTGCCCATGGCCTGGATGAGCGTACGGTCTGCTGGATCAAGCACTGGCTGGATGGACAGTCCCAGAGAGTGGTGGTCAATGGAGTGAAATCCAGCTGGCGGCCGGTCACAAGTGGTGTTCCTCAGGGCTCGGTGTTGGGACCATTTCTGTTCAACATCTTTATTGATGATCTTGATAAGGACATAGAGTGTATCATCAGTAAGTTCGCAGATGACACCAAGTTAAGCGGGAGTGTCGATCTGCATGAGGATAGGGAGGCTCTACAGAGAGACTTGGATAGATTGGATTGGTGGGCCAACGTTAATGGGATGAGCTTCAACAAGGCCAAGTGCCAGGTCCTGCCCTTGGGCCACAACAACCCCATGCATCGCTACAGGCTTGGGGAGGTGTGGCTGCAGAGCTGTCTGGAAGAGAAGGATCTGGGGGTTCTAATTGACAAGCAGCTGAACATGAGCCAGCAGTGTGCCCAGGTGGCCAAGAAAGCCAACGGCATCCTGGCTTGTATTAGAAATAGTGTGACCAGCAGAAGTAGGGAGGTGATAGTCCCCCTGTACTCTGCACTGGTGAGGCCACACCTGGAGTATTGTGTCCAGTTTTGGGCACCTCAATACGAGAGAGATCTCGAGGTGCTGGAATGAGTGCAGAGGAGGGCAAGGAAGCTGGTGAAGGGCCTGGAGAACAGATCCTATGAGGAGCGATTGAAAGATCTGGGATGGTTCAGTTTGAGGAAGAGAAGGCTGAGGGGAGACCTCATCACTCTCTACAGCTACCTGAAAGGGCATTGTAGAGAGGTTGGTGCTGGTCTCTTCTCACAGGTGATTAGTGACAGAACAAGAGGGAATGGTTTTAAACTGCAACAGGGGAGGTTTAGACTGGACATTAGAAAAAAAATTTTCCCAGAAAGAGTGGTCAGACAGTGGAATAGGCTGCCCAGGGAGGTGGTGGAGTCACCACCCCTGGATGTGTTTAAGGGTTGTTTAGATGAGATGTTGGGGGATATGGTGTAGGGGAGAACTTTGTAGAGTAGGGCTGATGGTTGGACCTGATGATCCAAAGGGTCTTTTCCAACCTGAATGATTCTATGATTCTATGATTCTATGATGGCCTAGTTGCCTGAGAGCAGTAGCAGCAGTAGTTCTAAATATCCAGGAAGCACGGAAATTCACACTAGGCCAGAAAATCACAGCACTAGTATCCCACACAGTGTCTGCAGCACTCAACATGAAAGGAGGACACTGGCTTTCACCCCAAAGGTACCTGAAATACCAAGCCCTCCTAGTGGAACAAGATGATATAGAAATAGAGGTTACTAATATTGTCAACCCAGCTTCCTTTCTCAGTGGAACCACAGGAGAACCTGTGACACACGACTGCCTGGAAACGATTGAAGCAGTTTATTCCAGCCAGCCAGACCTCCAAGAGGAACCATTAGAGGAAGCTGATGAATCCTGGTATACAGATGGGAGCAGTTTTGTCCGACAAGGTATCCGCAAGGCAGGATACGCGATAACCACCGAAGATCAGGTAACAGAGTCTAAAGCCCTTCCTCCAAATACCTCGGCACAAAAGGGAGAAATAATAGTTTTAACTTGGGCACTGGAAATGGCCAAGGGTATAAAAATTAATATATGGACAGACTCTAAATATGCTTTTGGAGTGGTCCATGCTCATGGGGCAGTGTGGAAAGAAAGAGGACTCCTGTCTGCACAGGGAAAACATATAAAGCATGCCAAAGAAATCCTCAAACTCCTGGAAGTGGTGCAACTACCTGAAAAGGTGACTATAATGCATTGTAAGGCTCACCAAAGAGGAAATTCCACCCATGAACTTGGCAACGCTATGGCAGATCATGAGGAAAAAAGTGGCTGAGAAAGGTGAAGTAGAAGTGCAGTCTTTGGTTCCAGATGGTAAAATACAAATTGATTGTGAGCCTCAATATTCTAGGGAGGATCAAAAACTTATTGAAGGTATAGGGGGAAGCCGAGAAGAGGACTGGTGGGCAAAGACTCCTCAAGGTAAAATAACAGTACCATCTGCATTATTATGGACTATAGTGATGACAGAATAAAAAAAAAAAATCCCATTGTGGGGGTAGAGGCCTTATATAAGTATCTATATCAACTTATAGTTGCCTGAAATCTATATACCACCATCAAGCAGATGACACAGCAGTGTGAAATCTGTTTACAAAACAATCCTAAAACAGGACTAAAGACCCAACCCGGGTGGATAGGGAAAGGAAATTACCCAAGACAACAATAGCAGATTGATCTTTCTGAACTCCCAAGAAAAGGGGGGGTTTTGGTACCTTTTGGTCCTGACAGATACCTTTTCCGGGTGGCCAGAAGCATTCCCTTGCCGAACTAATAAAGCCAGAGAAGTAACTAAGGTATTGTTACAAGAAATAATACCAAGGTTTGGAGTTCCAGCAACGATGTCATCAGATCGGGAATCACAGTTGTTGGCAAAAATTTTCCAGCAGTAAACTTTTAGAAATAGATTGGCAATTACATACCCCATATAATCCACAAGCAAGTGGTCAAGTAGGAAAAAAAGAATCATTTAATTAAATTACAAATAGTAAAACTAGGCCAGGAAGCTGGATTGTCCTGGCCCCAAGTATTGCCCTTAGCCCTTCTAAGGAAGGAGGAATTAAGTCCTTTTGAAATAGTATATGGGAGACCATATATAATAAAGGCAGGAACATCAACCCAGGTTGGAGATGAAATACTAACAGATTATGTTATAAGTCTACAAAAGCAGCTGTGAGAAATAGAGAAATTGGTCCTAGGGACCAGGGCTCGAGGTCTGGACGGGCCTGTACACAACATTAAACCTGGTGATTATGTATATATCAGATCTTTTTCAGATTCACCTCTGGAACCAAAATGGGAAGGTCCATTTCAGGTGCTGGCAAGTTCACATACAGCCATCAAGATCAAAGAATGATCATTGTGGATACATCACACTCAAGTTAAAGGAGCCCCGAAACAGCAATAGGAATCAAAATTGACTGGACCCCTGAGGCTCCGAATCCAACAAAAGGATGGATATTAATTATCAACATGATCGAACTATGGGGAGGGATTGTAAGTACATGGCACTCTAACACACATTATACATTAACACAGAATATCTCCCTAATTCTAGGTAAGATCAATTGTTAGATATGTACTCAAATACCTGCTTTGATATAGCAAAAGAATTTGCTTAGGAAAAAGAAAAGGGGGGAATTGATACAAGGAAATGATCACCTGCTTTGCAACTTATTTACTTATAGCAACTTAGAATGATTTCTGAATATTGCTTAATAATCCTGCTTGCCCTGACTGTTCTGTGGAAGCTTACCAAGGGCTACTGTGTTCATCAAAACAAAGCAGTTTTCTGTGGAAACTTACCAAGAATTACTATGTTCGACAAAAATATGTTTCTTGTCCTTGGAAAGCAGATGTGCTCTAACTAGTTTAGTCTTTTAATGAATAGATAGCCATATATGGGTGGTAGAAATGGATACACTGGTACTTTTAGATAAGATAGAATGAGTAAACTGGCTGAAACCACTCTTGTTGTTCAAGAAATTGGCCAAGAGAATCTGCACATGCTCTGAGGAAAAGTACAAGGTGAGAAAGACTGTGAGCCTTCCTCCCAAAGACCCCCGGAGACGCCCCCCAGGAGGCAATGCGCAGGTGCAAAGAGAACATAAACTGCTGACACCAGCCTCTAGAACTAACCCAGCCTCACTCATGCATATGTATGTTTGTGTTATGTAATCCAATGAATATGTATATCCACACTCTATCAGTTTTTGGTAAAATGTGCTGTTGGTGTGCAAGCTTTGTGGAAAAATCCCCTTGCAGCCCAGCACCGATGTAAACATACCTGCTTTATAACTCTTTCTGAGTTATAGAGTCTGTTTCCGCAAATCAGGACTACTTCACTTAAAGCTGGTAGATTTATGTCAATGTTAAACCGATGTGACCTCAGAAGCAAAAACGTTGAATTCTGTCAGAGATATTAAATGATTGAATATTCTTCAGGGATTTCAGTTTGCTTGAGTTTGGCAGAGCACATTCTGAGAAAAGATTCCATGACCTTAAAAAAACCCCAAAATTAAAACCTTATGGACTTTGGGGTTCAGGGATGAGGAAGTATGCAGAGCAGTTTTAAAATGTAATGGATGATTTAAACTTTAAGGTTTCCAGATAAATAATGTTAAATTCTGTATGGTTCTTCCAAACCAGCCTCAAAATTCAAATTTGCTCTTCTGAAAAAGCACTTGATTGAAAACGATTCAACCTTTAATACCGAAGACTTCTTTATCACCTAGATACTTTTCTGAATAATATAACCTGTTACTATCCCTGGGCCTAGTTGCCAGAAGACTGCCATCCCAGTCAGTCCCAGCTTGGAAGAGTCCTTGCATTTGCACCCAATTTTCTGTCACTCCTACCTGTGTCCAGATAAGATGGCAGTAATTGTTGCTCAACATTTTATGATTCATCTAGTGTTAATGTTGCCAGCCTCTCAGAACCGATGTTTCTTTGTCGTGAATTGTACCAGGAATTCAATTTCGCCTACTGAGTGACACAGCCCATATCACTTTGCAAATCTCCCCTGATGCAACTGTGATCCACCTTCCTGAGAAAGCCGAATTCACTGTGTAAGTACCATCAGGCCGACTGTGCCACTCCGTGGGGTTTGGGATGGGCTCTTGCTCTTATTTTTGTCTATAGGCAGCTTTCAAATGGCACTAACTAATTTTGTAGAACTGAAATGTTTCAGTCTGTGTGATAGACCCCCCTTTCAAACATTGCAATACCTCAATAAAGCGAGTTGCAGCACTGATGTAGGTGCTGGGAAGAGTTCAATGTCGCACTACTGAGACTGCTGGGTTTGCCTTAGTCCATGGTGTCCTGGTTTCGGCCAGGATAGAGGTAACTTGCCTTGGGCTGAGAGGGAGCACAGCTAGAGGCACGGGCCCAGATCAGTCATTGGAGTATTCCATATCATGTGACGTCATGCTCAGTATATAAGGGTACGCGTGCTCTCTCATTTCCGTTTCGGTTTCCCGGTCGAACGGAGGTGGGATTTCTGGTGCGGTCAGGATCACTGCTGGGGGTGGGCTGTGTACCAGTTGCCAGTTGGTGAGCAACTACTGTATATTACGTGTTTGGACTTACTAAAATTACTGTTGTTTTGTTACTATTACTAAATTTTTTTAATTCAATCTACAAATTTCTTTCTTTTTGTCCCTCCCCTATTTCACCGGGGAGGGGGTGGGGGGGAAGTAAACAACTGGCCACGTGGTGATTGGCTACCAGCTGAGTTCAAACCATGACACATGATCACTGCTTAATCCTTCAGAGCACTTCTGTCTCAAAGCAGCTTGTTGCTGCCCCAAGATGGCCAGATTTGTGGGCTTATTTTTGAATACATTGTGGCTAGAAGTAATCCATCCTTTTACTTTGCTTTCTCTGCTGAGGGCTTTACTGGTAACATTTTCCAAAGCATCTGTGGCTTTCGAGAATTACGAAGTGCTCCTGGGATATGTTAGAATGATTGTACCAGGCTAACTCCATCCATTGCAAACTTTTTTTTTTTTTTGACATGCTGATATCAGTCACAGGTACACTTGTATGAAGTTCTGCCATACTGATATGTCTTTTTAAAAGGTAATGGGGTATTACTGGTTTAAGCACTTTTTTTTACTGTTACAGCTGAATACACACAAGATATTAGTCACTGTGTCTACTTAAAACATCTATGCTTTCTAGTTTGAACAAGCCTGCTAATTTTGAAGTCTGTTTTTGCCTCCGAAGTCATCTTTTCCACCTTTTGCTAGCTTCATATAATTTTGGGTAAATTTTCATGGTTCTCACTCCTCTATATGAGTCCATCTCAGTTGAAAGATGACTCGGTGACTCTTAGTGACAGCATTCAAAACTTTGATAAAACCCTGCAGTTAGAATAACAGAGTGCAATCCATTAGTAATTTTAGATGCTGCTTCATTACATGACTATAAGAAGTATCATAATATGCTTGGTCTACCACCACACTCACTTTACTCTTTACCTCTTCCACAAACAGGTTTCCTTCAATCTGGGTGAACTGCTGCCTACTTGGGGACATCATTACTGGGAAACTGTTGTCGCTGCTTGCAGAAGCTATAGGATTGGGATTTGCTAGAGGCAACATCATGGAGCAGTGTCCTGGGGCTGAGTGATACCTCCTGGTGCATGCGCTGCTGTCCTACACAAACCAGGTAAAGCTGAGTCAGTCTAGCTGCTTGGGAAGTCACTTGTCCTTCACATGAATAAAGCTGGCCAGCTTCAAGAATCACGAGAGCAGAAAGGACCCATCTGCTTTCTTTCTGCAAATTTGAGTAATAAGAAGAGGACAACTACAAAGGAGCTTTAGACCTCCTCCTCTTAAATAAAAAAAAATCTTATAATGCACCTTAAAAAATAATAATTATTTAAAAAAAAATTCTCAAAGAGACCAACTTGTCTCCCTTCACCCAGCCCATGAATCAAACTTTAATACCTCCTTTGCCACTGCTTTGTCATTCCAGGCTCATATCCTGAACTGCTTCACAAAATCCCAGCAAGCATATTTATGTCTGTAAACGCGATCTTTATAGAATCTATTTCCAGCTCCAGGAGACTTAGAGCTTCCACAGGGAATGCCTTCTCCTACCTTGTCCTTCACAGTGACAGGCACCTACCTGCCACTGTGGCAGGACTGCAGGGCACTTCAGCAGGCCAGTGCCAGGTGATTTGGAGGTTTGTAATATTGTTAATGGTGCTCTTGATCTGATCAAGTGTGTTTTTTTTAGTGTGAAATCATATGGATGAATGAACATAACTAGCTAAATGAAAAATCTGAGATGCAAAGGGTTTTACCAAAGCACAGCTCATGCTTAAATCCCCAAAAAGAGATGCAATAAGAAAGATATAGATGAATATGATTACAGCAAGTCCGCTTTTATTCAGAGAGCCCAAAGATGTTGAGTGAAAGGGCTCATTGGCATGCCAGGCAGGGCTTTGAAGCAATGTCACATTTGCTCAGGTAGGAGGGTTACGTACTGAGCAAAATTCTGTTGCCACATGACACGCTGCTGTATGTGGCAACCTGTTAATAGGTGGGAATTAAGCGGTAGGTTATTTCTGGTAAATTACCATGAGGAAGCTTACTGTATTCTGGTTTCCATTTTCCTGTAGCTTTCTTTACAGATTTCTTCACATTGGTGTGATGAGTGATGTCCATGTGACAGAACACCTGGCCAAGATCAGCATCCTGTTGGATTACACTGATGGCAGACTGTTGTTCTTCAATGCAGAGAGAGGACTAGTGCTGTTTTCCATCAGGCACAAATTTAGTGATGCTGTTCACCTGACCTTTGCCCTGGAGAAGGCCAGGGCACTTACCCTGCACACAGGAATGGAGCTGCCGGAGTTTGTGAAGCACAGCTAATCCCATTCTTCACACTCTCAGGAAAACTGACAATTATAGCATCAGGGGGCAGGGAGGGGAAGAGGGGTGTCAGGGAGGGATGTCTAGTCTTCACTGATGAATGCTACATGCACAGCTCTCCCCCACATCATCAATAGTTGTAGTTAGTGCTCAGTCACATAATCACCCTGAGCCTGGAGAGAAAATAGACTTCTTCAGATGGAGTGTGCACCTATATACACAGCAGTACTTTTGAGGGGGAAAAAAAAGGTTTGTTAGATATGACCATTAAGGGGGAGAATGTACTTTCCCTGTGAAAATAATGACAGTACTAGCTGTCTTTTTAAAGATGATGATGAGCCTGTGTATGAAATAAATACATCTCTCACTGCAATACATGAAAGCCATCATTTAATCATTTGCCAGGACAGTCAGAGACCGAATCCAAGATGATGTGTTTGAAAAATGTGCAAAAATTTCAACAACTGAAACATTCTGCAGGTTAATTTTTTGTGTTATTGTTTGCCAACTCTTTTCTTTAAATGCACAAATTAAAACTTGGAAATTTAGAAGTCTGCATGTTTGCAAAATGAGTCCCAGACTAGTCTTCATATCAGTCATATAAAGTTTGAGTATGCAACACCTACCTACTCTGTTCACACCAGACTAACAGACTAACCTGACTGTGTCAGTAAATATCTGTACTTGTAAATAGGTACTCATGAAACACACGTATGAGGAAACTTGATAGAAGTGGTAAAAGTCTTCCCCTATGGTTTTCATCCTTGATTTGTTGGGTAGATGGTTTTGATGGTGAAGGGAAGGTTGTCACCTCGGACCTTAGAGAACAGTCAAATTGCCAGTGACCTTCTTGTGGATCACCCTTTTTCCATCACTGCTTTTTACCTTTGCACTTACAGATTTGATGCTTCTAATTTCAGGCTTGTGGATGTTTTCCTGAGTTTGCCCTGCTCTCTCCTGTTATCTATGCTAGCACCAGAATCACGTCAGTGAGGTGTAGTGTTTCAGGGCTGTTGAAATAGGCAGGCTAAGCTTTGTTGATGCCAGTAGAGGAGTAGGACACTGATTTTCCCCCTTGGCTTGTTCAAACCGTGTTTCTAAGTACTTCACATGTCCATGGTATGGCTGTCTTCTTGCCTGCCCCGAGGGCTGAACACACTACTGCCAGTGGTGCCAAATTCCAGTCAATTCTGGAATCTTAAGGAAGATGAGCAATGTTTTTCATGTTGTGCCTGCTCTGGAGATTACTGTTGCAGGGGACTGTGCTGCCGGACTCATTTCTGAGCTCAGCTGAAGAGCTGTACTCCTCAAAGTAAAGCAGATTTCAGGAGTCTAATGGAGAGGGTTTGCTTCTGAAGAGAGAACTTAAATGAGTTACAAGGAGGCTTCTGCTTTTTATGCTCAGAGAAGGTGCCTGCTGCTGCTTTCTTTATGATTTAACACCACCAAGGCATGTGCTTGCTGCTTTAGCTAGTTTGGTGTTCCAGAGGAGCTACACTCCACACACTCTACAGTCTCATAGCAGGCTAGGGCAGGATGGTCGAGGCAAAATAAACAAGATCCTGTGACCATTTACTTTAAGTCAGAGCTCTTTTGAGCATTTCAATTAGAGTGCCAGTTCTGATTCCTTGCCAGGAAGAGAGAAGAATGAAAAAACAGGGTAGTGCCCTATTGGCTCAAGTGAGTGTTTTGTAGAGGTGTGGAGGATGGTGAGAAAAAGGTCCGGAATTAATTGGGAAAGACAGACAGAAAGGGTATTGAGCGTAGCATTACCATGAAGGCTGAGGAAGAAGAGGCAGAAGGCAGGCTGGAAACACAGAGCAGATGGTGACAGACAGAGGCAGGTCAGTGGTGTCAGCAGTCTGCATTCCTCAGGCTCCCACAGCCAGTGAGCTCACCAGAGGTTTGGCTATCTCCAGGAACACACTTGGGACAGCAGCAACCAGGGAAAGGAAAACGCAGGTAAAATTTCCCCAATGCTGGGATTTTCCAGGTTTAAATCTTGAGCTTGATGAGTTTAGCCTTTAGAAATACCTTAAAAACAGTATTACTTATTTTTCAGCAAAGGATGTTTACTTGGCGGATAGTAACTAAGACTTCATACAAATGCTGACAGGATTATGTAGTATATGGTACACAGTCTGATCATCATTCTATGCTTAGAATTACATTAAAATACATTTTTAAGAATCGTAAAAGAGTTCACCAATAATTTGGGGTTTATTTTCATCCTGAAAGTACAAAAGCTGATGCCTAACACTGCAAGTATTGTTAATAAATATTTGGACTGATCTGAAACATATTGCATTAAAAGGAACGATTTCTTTTCACTTCAGTGGGTTTTAGATTAGGCTCATAAACTCTTGTGCACTGAGATGAGAATATAGGCCTGACTGTAAGAGAGAAACATTAATTTTTACTGTCAAAATAGTGCTGAACTGGAATATTGCTAGTATCAGTAGAATTGAACCACAAATCTCCCTTAGGTCTTTCTGCTTCAGAAAGAGTTTAATGCTTCTGTGAAACATCAGGTGGGGGAACTTGGCAATGTGTCTGTGAACCACAGTGCATGTGGTGGGCATGCATACAAGCACAACTTTGCTCTTGCACTAGCTCTTTTTAAAAAGGGAGATGTCACTGAAATTTAATGTGTACTGAAAATGGTCTGTTGATGCCTTATTTTAGAAATGTGTACATTAAACCCTCACCATATTACTGTTGTGTAACTTAATTACGTTATCACTAAGCCTGTTGCAAGACATAGACCCAGTAAGGCACAGTACCAATAAATTTTTGCTAAATCCACAGTACTGTGATATTGTCTGATATATGTGTGAAATATGATTTGTATTAGCACTGCAGGGTTTTGAATAAGTATGTAAAGATGGATTTAAGAATAATATGAATGTGTTGGGTATGTGTGTATGGTGGGGATTTTTGGTAGCGGGGGAGGGGCTACAGGGTGGCTCCTGTGAGAAGCTTCTTGAAGCTCCCCCGGCTCCAAGTCAGACCTGCCTCTAGCCAAGGCCGAGACAATTAGCAATGGTGGCCATGCCTCTGTGATAGCATATTTAAGAAGGGGAACCTGGGAGGAGGAGTTGGAGTTGTGAGGAGAAGTAGTGAGGGAGACACCTATGCAAACACTGAGGTCAGTGGAAGAGAGGAGGAGAAGGAATGGGAGGAGGTGTGCCGGAGCAGAGACTCCCCTGCAGCCCATGGTGAGAGGGCAGGCTATCCCCCTGCAGCCCAAGGAGGTCCATGATGGAGCAGATGCCCACCTACAGCCCATGGAGGACCCCACACTGGAGCAGGTGGCTGTGCCCAAAGAAGGCTGGGACTCTGTGGTAAGAAGACCCTGCTGTTGTAGTTCGGCACTGGGAGGATTGCAGCATGCAGGAGGGACCCATGCTGGAGCAGCTCCGGAAGAGTTGCAGCCCATGGGAAGGACTCATGTCAGAGAAAGTTCACAGAATCACAGAATCATCTAGGTTGGAAAGGACCTTGAAGATCATCCAGTCCAACCGTTAACCTAGCACTGACAGTTCCCAACTACACCATATCCCCAAGCGCCATGTCAACCCTACTCTTAAACACCTCCAGGGATGGGGACTCCACCACCTCCCTGGGCAGCCCATTCCAACGCCTAACAACCCATTCTAGAAAGAAATACTTCCTAATATCTAGTCTAAACCTTCCCTGGCGCAACTTGAGGCCATTACCTCTTGTCCTATCGCTTGTTACTTGGTTAAAGAGACTCATCCCCAGCTCTCTGCAACCTCCTTTCAGGTAGCTGTAGAGGGCAATGAGGTCTCCCCTCAGCCTCCTCTTCTCCAGACTAAACAACCCCAGTTCCCTCAGCCGCTCCTCGTACGACATGTGCTCCAGACCCTTCACCAGCTTCGTTGCCCTTCTCTGGACACGCTCAAGTAATTCAATGTCCTTTTTGTAGTGAGGGGCTGTTTTGCTGATTAAGGATACCAATTAAACCCAGACACCAGAGTGAAAAGAGTAGGCGTACTTTACTGGTAATAACCAAGTAATGTAACAGCGTAATACAGAGAACATGCAGTAAGAAGAAGCAGAACAGTGCACTTAAAGCAACAGAGTAATGCATCAAATCATTACTACACGAGAGAGAGAGAGAATAGTAATTAAGAGAAATACATCACCACTTGCATATATTATCATCATCATCCAGACCCGCAGACGCTGGGCAGCCCCGGTTACAGCGAGGATTTGGAGAGCCTGTCCCGGCAAGTGGGAAATCCTACGCGGTGCATCCACCCGTAGGTGAGGCTTCCAAAGTCGCTGCAAACGGGCCCAGCCTTATATACCAGAGATCGACAAGCCAGAATAGCTGGCACCTTTGTTTTGAGCGGAAAGTTTCTGGTTTCATTCTCCTGTTGGATTCCACCCAAAGCTTGGCCAGGGCTCGGGGGGGGAACCAAGGGAGTTTCTAACAAGGCCAAACACGTGGGTTCTCAGCCTTGAACAAGGCTGCGAAAGGAAAGTTGGATACATTCTCTCCTCACTACTGATTATATTTTGTCTTTCACTAGCGAGTTTACATATTTTATTAATGACTACATGCTAAGTTAGCAGCTTCAGCTTGGGGCCTGTTGTTCAGGCTGCAGTATTTCAATGCTTTAGCACTTTTTACACCAGCATAAGTGGGTTGTTATAACTTAGTACAATACCTACTCGCACAATGGTTATCGGTTATAAAATATACAGGATTCATCTATAGGTCAACTCCAGCTTGGGCCTGTTGTCCAAGCCTTAGCACTTCAGGGGCCCAAAACTGAACACAGTCATCGAGGTGCAGCCTCACCAGTGCCGAGTACAGGGGCAAGATCACTTCCCTGTCCCTGCTGGCCACGCTATTTCTGATACAAGCCAGGATGCCATTGGCCTTCTTGGCCACCTGGGCACACTGCTGGGTCATGTTCAGCCAGCTGTCAATCAACACCCTCAGGTCCCTCTCTGACTGGCAGCTCTCCAGCCACTCCTCCCCAAGCCTGTAGCGCTACTGGGGGTTGTTGTGGCCCAAGTGCAGCACCCGGCATTTGGCCTTACTGAAACTCCTACAGTTGGCCTTGGCCCATTGCTGCAGCCTGTCCAGATCTCTCTGCAGAGCCTCCCTACCCTCGAGCAGATCAACACTCCCACCCAACTTGGTGTCATCTGCAAACTTACTGAGGGTGCACTCGATCCCCTTGTCTAGATCATCAATAAAGATGTTAAACAGGAGAGGCCCCAAAACCGAGCCCTGGGGGACACCACTCGTGACCGGCCGCCAACTGGATTTAACTCCGTTCACCACAACTCTTTGGGCCCGGCCATCCAGCCAGTTTTTTACCCAGCAAAGCGTGCGATCATCCAAGCCTCGAGCAGCCAGTTTCGCCAGGAGAATGCTGTGGGAAACGGTGTCAAAGGCCTTACTAAAGTCAAGGTAGACAACATCCACAGCCTTTCCCTCATCCAATAAGCAGGTCGCCCTGTCGTAGAAGGAGATCAGGTTTGTCAAGCAGGACCTGCCTTTCATAAACCCATGCTGACTGGGCCTGATCATCTGGTTGTCCCGCATGTGTTGTGTGATGGTACTCAGGATGAGCTGCTCCATCAGTTTCCTGGGCACCAACATCAAGCTGACAGGCCTGTAATTTCCCGGATCATCCTTCCGACCCTTCTTATTGATGGGCGTCACATTGGCCAGTTTCCAATCTGTCGGGACCTCCCTGGTCAGCCAGGACTGCTGGTAAATGATGGAAAGCAGCTTGGCGAGCACCCCAGCCAGCTCCTTCAGCACCCGCGGGTGTATCCCATCCAGTCCCATAGACTTGTGTGTGTCTATGTGATGCAGTAGGTCACTGACTGTCTCCTCCTGGATTGCGGGGGGTTGTTCTCCCAGTGTCTGTCTTCTGGCTGAGGAGGCTGGATTCCCTCAATACAACTAGTCTTGTTATTAAAGACTGAGGCAAAGAAGGCATTAAGGACCTCAGCCTTTTCCTCATCACTTGTTACCATGGAGTTCGTGGAGGACTGTATCCTGTGAGAGGGACCCCATGCTGGATCAGGAGAATAGTGCAAGGAGTCCTCCCCCTGAGGAGGGAGGAGGAAGGAGCAGCGGGACTGACTCAAACCCCATCCCCTGCTCCCTGCGCTGCTGTGGGGGAGGAGTTAGAGAAATTGGGAGCAAAGCTGAGCCCGAGAAGAAGGGAGGGGTGGGGGGAAGGTGCTTTTCAGATGAGGTTATACTTCTCACTGTCCTACTCTGTTAAGTGTTGGTGGTGGTCAAATTAAATTGATGTTCTTTTTCTTCCCCAATGGATTCTGTCTTTTGCCCCTGATCATAATGGGTGAGACATCCCTCCCTATCCTTGTCTTGATTTCTGAACCTTTTGTTGTGTTTTCTCCTTCCAATCTCTGTGGGGGAAGGAGTGAGCAAGCAGCTGTGTGGTGCTCAGTTGTCCTCTGGGCTCAAACCACAACAATGAAATTATGATCTTTCTGAACCATCCTCATTTCAGAATAATAAATAGGACCTCTGCTGCATTGAGGTTTAAATCAGATTTGAATAATTATATTTTGTGATGGAATCACTATTACATCACTGTCATTTTGCTAATAGATTTACTAGCTCTCAAGCTCAATATGCTCACATAGTCACACAACCAGCAAGGAAGTGAGAGCATCTTTTCCACTTCCAGCCAAGTGCTGTGGAAGAGAGATTAAACTAGAAAAGTACCTTCATTTTTTTGTGTTGAGTTTGTCCAATTTTCTGCCATAGCAGAATGTAGCATTTGATGACCAGGGACCACTCCACAGTGCAGTTCCTACAGGAGCACAACCTGGAAGGAAATGGAGCAGATCTCCACCCCAGACCCTGCAATGATTTTCTCAACAGTTAAAAAATGCATCATTTCAAGTGCAGTTCCACTCTGGAAAATATCTGTGCAGAAATGACACCTTCCTTTTCAGGACTTGCATTACAGTTACTGTATTTCTAAATCATACTTAGCTCTGAAGAAACAGTTCTGCAAGCAGAGATGGAAGTAGCCCATAGCTTGTCATACACTGTTAATGCAGTGGTCATCTGAATTTCAACCTGCCAAACTGTTACCACGCTACTGAGGAGTGAAAGATGGAGAGCTGGACCCTGGCCACAAAAGGTACAGGAGAGAACTGGCTTCTGCTGAGCAAGCAAGAAGCCAGTGTGGCTTTTAATGCTGGGGCTGGCAAAAGGAGACCTTTATCTGAACATAACTTTATATAACCTAGTCTTCTGAGATTGTAAAAGTCTATCTCACATCACTTCATGAGCCTGGCTCAGAAGGCATGGTGCATATGTAGTCCCACAACTCTTATTTTCATATTCACCATGAAGAAGAGAACTACATTTTGAAGTAAAATTAAGAGATTATTTTACCTAATTCTGTAATTGTGTTTTAGATATGTCTGCCCACATCCTGCTATCTTTTCCAAAAAAATAAAATTACTGAAAATGATACTTGTAGAATGAATGAAGTACAGACTTCAGAAAAAAAGTAACAAATACAAATAAACTCTGAATACTTTGTAACAAGGAAGGGAGCTTTACATGCTGCTTCAGCAGCATCCACTGGTGTTGGTGTCCCACACTGGCTACTAGTATTATTCTTTTACCCATGAAGGTTTGTTTCTTTTCTGAAACATGTATTAATAAAAATATTATGTGCAAGATGTGCAACTAGCAATGTAAATTATTAAATGACTGCTAGTGCTTAGGAAATAATTTGTATCAGTATTTAATGTACAAAGTGAGGACTTTCCTTTCAAAGCAAAGAACATGTGTTGAGATAGGTAAAGAATTTTCTATGGTTCAGTCACAGCAGAATTACACAGGAACACATATTAATAGCCTACCCAGGTACAGAAAGTGCATTACTCTCTAGAGTATAAAAGGAGATTTTGGAACTTAAATCAAGGCATTTCTTGAGGGTTAAAAAAAAAAAAGCCCATTGTGTCACTGAGCCCAAGTTCCAATTTGCATTTTTAGCTTCTGTTACTTCTGTTATATATTCTCCATCAGAAATCAATGCTATGTTCTGCAATTGCAATGCAACAGGACAGCTTTGCTGCATGGCACTGCAGTTATTTTTGCACATGTTCAGTAAGTTTAGTGGAGCCTGAATAGGTTGGGCTTGCTGATCACATGTGGCTCATTTGGGCAATTAAAGAGCAATAAATCAGTTCCTCAAAGTGTGAGATTCTCAGGACACCTGTGTGTCTATGGTGGAAACAGGCCATCAGCTTTTCTTCCACTTATTCTTCCAAGGCTACTGGACCCTGGAAATCCTCACAGGAGGAGAACAGCAGTAAGATTCTATCTGAACAGTATTTCTGCTACAAGAAACATTCATGCTGGAAGAGCCTACTTTGGGCCCTTATCATGCCTGAAGTACATCTGTTTGAGTTAACAGGACAAAGGTAGGTATGTTTGCACTTCATTGTTTTTGTTTAAAAATTACTGCCCTGGAATTTAAACTCAGCCCCTTAAAGATCACATTCAATTTACCAGAAAAAAAAAAAAGTCCTCTTCCCCAGTTACTCCACTGAGTACCATGGGGTTGTGGCCCACCGTAAGAAAGCATTTGTTGTACTGCTACTTACCCCACAGAAGGAAAAAATGAATGGTCACTTCCCAACTGCTTTGTGGTGTATTCCTCATCTTTAAAAAAAGCAGGATCTCTGCTAACAGCAAAATGAGTTACAAGAAAACCCAAGCAGTTATACAGAGCTCTTTGTCATCGCTTTAATACTGTTGTTTTTCAAACAAGACTAGAATTAATTTAAGACCTTCACATTAGTGAAACTCTTCCCTTAATATAGTTTTGATCTTGAGTTAAACAGGTTGGCTTTAACTTTTCAAGCTTAAAGTAGTTATCTGCCTTTTATGGATAGATATCTGTGTTTCAAGTTGGTAGACATGGTCTGCTCATATACCCTCTTGAAACTGCATGGCAGCATCTGCAGTGCAGTGGCTATGCAGGACATTAAAGATTATGAAGTAATGGGTTAAAGGAAAAGGCATTGTGGCTGTAATCCTCAAGAGGATGCTAATAAAGCAGCAGTTCTAAGAACATGACCAGCAGCACTCATGTATAGACAGCAGGATGTTAGCATAGGGAGGCAAAAGCTTGGAGATGTTAGAGAGTCATAACCCAAGGAAGGTGTGCATGCTAACTTTTACTGTACATAGAAAGGAGCTAATAGGCAAGAGAGATGTGCTGGATGTTAGGACCGGAGGCATATTTTTGTCAACCTGTAACAGATGTGTAACAGCACACTCCTCTTCTTAATGTACAGTTAATTAGACTTTATATGAACCCAATGGATCACATGCGTATACATTGAAAAAGCAAACATTATGTCAGATTTGTGGCACAGAAATGAATCCAGAGCAACAGTTCCCACATTACTGTTTGACATAATCCAGTTCCTTGGATACTCCCTGAAGTTTAGAGCTGTGGAACAGCTGTCCTTGATTCACTGCTTGTTTCAGCTGAGTCTTTCAGTCTGGTTTGTAGACAAAGGAGAACAAAACTGCAGAAATGAGTCTAACAGTGAGAACAAAGACAGATGCTGCCATCAAGGCCAGCTTCCTCAGGAATGCTGCTAAGGGGGCCCCCATAAAAGGACCGCGATGATGGAGCGCGGTTGTGCTATCTTAGTCCTGCAGAGGTGCAGCAGAGTAAACTTAAATCACCCCTTTCAGCCCCTGGCTTCTACACTTAGGGGAATGAAAAAATGGGAGTGACAGAATGGTGAGTTTCAAATCAGGTGGCAGAATGAGTACAGAAGGTGCTGGCACATGAAACAGCTGGTCTCCACAAAGCAGCAACTCCAACCTGCAGCCTGTGATGCTCCAAGCTTTGCTTGCATGCCCAGCAGGAAACATGGGGGAGCGTGAACTTGGCCATGCCCTGTGCTTGCTGGAAAGGAGTGAGGTGCCAGGTCACAGTAACTTCAGGCAAGGTGCTTATAGGGTCTCATGAGAATCATAGACTATGATATAGATCACCCCAGCCTGAAAAACACTGTGCGTGAACTCCATTCTTCAGTAAATTTGAAGTCTTTTTGGGGTCTTTTGACTCCCTGTCTCCACTTCTAAATCATTTTCTGCTCTCCTCCTTTGCTGTTAGGGTCATGCTTAATCATGAGCCTGTCATGGGGTCTGTGCTCCAGCAGCATGTCTAGCAGGTTGCTCATCAGAGCTCTGCAAGGTTTAAAGCAAAGCATCTCTGACTGAAATGGCCCTGCTATGAGCTGGCATTTCAGGATCCTGGAGTTTCACCATCCAAAGGGGCCTAGTTGCCTCCTGACATGGAGGGTGACTGCTCTCTTTGCTGGCCCCAGTCCAGCCCTCCTCCAGTGCTCCCAGGAGGGCTGTTGGACATCTGATGTCATCACTCCTTGCTCTGCAGCTTTCTGCAGTAATACCAGCCTTCCTGCAGGGATGTTTCTCTGTTCCTTGTAAAAAGGCCTGCTCTCTATATCCCCAGCTACACATCCACACCTCTCTGTCAGCAGCAGTCCCCTAGAGGCCTCCTTCTCTTGTTGCTTTTAGAGTTATAGACAGACAGTCATGGGCACATAGAAATGACAACCCTACTTCGAGGATCTGCTCTGGTCCATCTTTCTATCACTAGTAACAGTCTCCAGGCCAACCAGAGGACTAAAGAGCTGCTTGCAAGATGACTGGTACCATGCTCCAAGTTGTTGTCAGCTTGCAAAATAGAGAAGCATGTACCTGCATGCAGACGCAGCACTTGGCCTTGCTGCCTCATCACTGCTCTATACCACCAAAACAGCACCCATGTGAGCAAAGCCACGCTGCCCTGTCAAAGGTGCCTAGGTAGATGAGGCATGCTGAGTCTTGAGATGTATCTGATAGCACTGACAAATGCTGTCAGAAAAGCACAGTGGGGGATGTTTACCAACCCTCCCCCCCCCATTGCTCCTAATGGCATTGGTGGGGTGGAGGAGTGTTGACAAAGTCACGGTGCAGCAAAACAATGCCTGGGTTGCCACATGCACCACAACTTCACAAGCAACACAGCAGGCACCCAGCAGTGCCTGCTCCTGGATGAAGTGTTGGGACCAACCTCACCTGCATGTGCTTGAGGGAATCAGGAAGGGGAAAGAGTGATTTACAGCTTCTTGTGAGTGCACAAGGTGAGTCTGCGGGGCGGCTTTAGGAAATGACAGCTGTTAAATGTTTGCTGTCCCGCTGATGAGTTTTTTTCAGTTCCTTGCAAGAAATTTTTTCTCTTCCTGGCCTCCCAAGTGCCTCCCTCCCAGGACTTTGCACAGTGCCAAGGCATGCTTTCAACCATCTCAACAGACACAAATCAGAGTGGGTTTTGTGCTCCGGGAAAAGAAAAAAACATTCCTGGAAAGCCCCTTCCTCCTTTCATGGGGTGATCCATGTCAGATAGGGGACATCTTTTCAGTTGGGGCAATCAGCCTTGAGGGACCAGCAGTCCCTTTGGCTGTCCTTCCCTCCAATTTGGTTTCTGAAGTCTCCCAGGCAAGAGGGAGACCTGGGAGAAGGCAATGGGGTGATTAATACCATTTTGTGCAGTTTGACTGCTGCTGACACAAGTTTCTATGCTGGCTGGGTTCCTCCTTGTCCGTCTCTCTGCCATTGCCTGAGATGATCCTGAATCAGCATCTCAATCTTCTGACTGCCGCCATCAAAGTGCCCCTGGAGGCACTATCTTAATACCCATTGCAGTATCCTTTTTTTTTTTTTGGGGGGGGGGAGCTGGCTTTTTGTGTACCCATCAAGTGCTTCTGCTAAGGGTTAGCTTTGTGTCTCCTTTTTCCTGTGTAGAAAATGAGGAATCTCATTTGCCCCAACCCATAAGGTTGCTGTGCGCCCCCTGAGGATTAATACCAGCTCTCCAGGAGTGCTTCTGGAATAACTACACTTGGTTCTTTCCAAAGAGGCCTGGCCTCTCCACTGCGGAATGCACTGCAGAAATACAGAAAAGTTGCTGTAAACTGGTTTTCATTTACAGTTGCAAATAAACATCAACATAAAGGATAACTAGTGCCAATAACTGTTAAAAGGACAGGGAAATTCATGGCAATAGTTACAGGTAATTGAGAGAAAATGAGAATTTCTGGTTCTTGTCCAGTGGAAGCCTTGTCCATATGAGCCTCAAGTCATGTGATTTTCTGAATAGCTATTCTTGAGAGAAAGAAAAGGGCCTGTGGTCTAATAATTGGTATTTTACAGTAGCAGTAATTTATTTCCCAGTCTATCTTGTCACCAACCTTAAACCCAGCGGGCAGCCAAACACCACGCAGCTGCTCGCTCACCCTCCCCCGCCCCAGGGGATGGGGGAGAGAATTGGAGGGGTAAAGGTAAGGAGACTCATAGGTTGAGATAAAAACAATTTAATAATTGAAATAAAATTATAACAATAATGATAATAATAATAGAATATACAAATGAGTAATGCACAATGCAATTGCTCAGCACTTGCCTAACGATGCTCAGCCTGTTCCTGGCTAGCGATCCCGGAGGAGAGAAGATCCCCAAATTGCAATCCTGGAAGAGAGCCCCCCAACTTCCTGGCCAACCCTCATCTATATACTGAGTACAATGTTGTATGATATGGAATATTCCATTGGCCAATTTGGGTCTGTTTCTCTGGCTGTGCTCCCTCCCAGCTTCTTGTACACCTGCATGCTAGCAAGACATGGAAAGTTAAAAAGTCCTTGATTTCTTAGCAACAACTAAAAACATCAGTGTATTATCAACAGTCTTCTCATACCAAATCCCATACTGAATCCAAAAAACAGCACAATTCTAGCTACTAAGAAGAAAAATTATCTCTATCACAGCCAAAACCAGGACAATGTGATGTCATAGGTGGCTGAATAGGTGATAGGGCAGGAGCAGGCATCTGGCTTGTACAGCTGCTTCTGATGTCACTGGTGTCTCAGTAGCTGTTTGGTTATGAACGAACACCTGGATTTTGCAGGTGATGTGATGTCAATGGTGACTCTGTAGCTATTACAGCAGGAACAAGCTCCTGGCTTCTGCAGCTTTTTGTAATGTCATAGGTAGCTGAATAGGTGATAAGGCAGGAGCAGGCCCTGGCTTGTGCAGATGCTTGTGATGTCACTGGTGGCTCTGTAGCAGTTCCCGAAGAAGCATGCCTGTGCACGTGGCTATGATGTCACATGTGCCTGAGTAGGTGATATGGCAGGAGCAAGCTCCTGGCTCATACAGCTGCTTCTGATGTCACTGGGGGATTAATAGCTGAATGGGAATGACTGGACACATGGACAGTGCAGGTGCTTATGATGTCAATGGTGGCTCTGTAGCTATTAGGGCAGGAGCATGCCGCTGGCTTCTGCAGCTTTTTGTGATGTCATAGGTAGCTGAGTAGATGATAAGGTAGGAGTAGGCCTTGGCTTGTGCAGGTGCATGTGATGTCACTGGTGGCTCTCTAACAGTTCCAGAAGCAGCATGCAGCTGGCTTGTGCAGGTGCATGTGATGTCACATATGACAGCATCTCCTCTTCTTCATTTCTGCTCATTCTTCCAATCCAAAAGACAGATGGATGTCTGAAACAGGACACCAGTTAAAACATTAATGCCCAGTCTTGTTGGGCCACTTAACCAGATGTTGAGGCTCCTTGCAGCTATGCCTCAAAAGCCCATTTCTCTGGATGCTGAGAGGTGGGGTTTTCTGGGGGCTGTTGTTAAGCAGGCTGACTTAAATCACCAGCAGTCTGGAGTGGAGCAGTAGTCTCATTTCCTGCTGTCTCCAAGGCAATGTGCAAGTCACTTGAGGTGGAAAAAAGCATCTTGCATATGGTTGTGGGGAACTGACATGCTGAATATAAACAAACAGTATTGTTCTCTCCCTGTCTGGTTTATAGCTGTGGCTTCGCTGGGTGGATAAGTTAAGAATTTGGATCGATTTCTGCAAAGTAGTTCCATTAGTAGAAATCTGGAGACTATGCCCTTCTTATCCACTGGTGACTGCTTTATAGATTTATTCAACCCAGGGAGCAAAATTATCAGTAAAGATTGGGCTTAATTTGAAAATTGTTTATTAGGGTGAGTGAATAGCTTCAAAATAATTTCCACTGCACGATCCAACTAATTTTCAGGTACATATGCTTACTCATGCCAACCACTGAGGCAAACAAAACAAAGGCAAATGGACATGAACCAAGGTTAACATAGAGGGACGAGCTGTTGGATGCTTAAATTGTGAAGTACTAAAATACAGTTGGACACTTGAACAAAAGGGAAAAAAGGTCATAATTTTGTTAAGGCACATGGAGGATAGGGAGGTGATTCAAGACAGCCAGCATGGCTTCACCAAGGGCAAGTCTTGCCTGACCAACCTAGTGGCCTTCTATGATGGAGTGACTACATCAGTGGACAAGGGAAGAGCTATGGATGTCATCTATTTGGACTTCTGTAAGGCCTTTGACACGGTCCCCCACAACATCCTTCTCTCTAAATTGGAGATATGGATTTGATGGATGGACAGTTTGGTGGATAAGGAATTGGCTGGATGGTCACATCCAGAGAGTAGTGGTCAACGGCTCAATGTCTGGATGGAGATCAGTGACAAGTGGTGTCCCTCAGGGGTCTGTACTGGGACCAGTACTGTTTAATATCTTCATCAGTGACATAGACAGTGGGATAAAGTGTACCCTCAGCAAATTTGCAGACAACACCAAGATGAGTGGTGTGGTTGACATGCCTGAGGGACAGGGATGCCCTTCAGAGGGACCTGGACAAGCTTGAGAAGTGGGCCCATGTGAACCTCATGAGGTTCAACAAGGCCAAGTGCAAGGTCCTGCACATGGGTCAAGGCAATCCCCAGTATCAATACAGGCTGGGGGATGAAGGGATTGAGAGCAGCCCTGCAGAGAAAGACTTGGGGGTAGTAGTGAATGAAAAGCTGGACATGAGCCAGCAATGTGTGCTCACAGCCCAGAAAGCCAACCGTATCCTGGGCCGCATCAAAAGAAGCGTGGCTAGCAGGTCAAGGGAGGTGATTCTGCCCCTCTACTCTGCTCTCATGAGACCCCACCTTGAGTACTGTGTCCAGCTCTGGAGCCTGCAATATAAGAAGGTTATAGTCCTGTTGGAGCAGGTCCAGAGGAGGGCCACAAAAATGTTCAGAGGACTGGAACATCTCTCCTATGAGGAAAGCTAAGAGAGTTGGGGTTGTTCAGCCTGGAGAAGAGAAGGCTCCAGGGAGACCTTATTGCGGCCTTTCAATACTTAAAGGGGGCTTATAAGAAAGAGGGGGACAGACTTTTTAGTAGGGCCTGTAGTGATAGGACAAGGGTAATGGTTTTAAACTAAAAGAGGGGAGATTCAGACTAGATAAAAGGAAGAAATTTATTATGATGAGGGTGGTGAAACACTGGAACAGGTTGCCCAGAGAGGTGGTAGATGCCCCATCCCTGGAAGCATTCAAGGTCAGGTTGGATGGGGCTTTGAGCAACTTGATGTAGTTAAAGATGTCCCTGCTCATTGCAGGGGGGTTGGACTAGATGACCTTTAAAGGTCCCTTCCAACCCAAACCATTCTATGATTCTATGATAGTGATGTTCATTGACGAGGATAAGATTTGGCAAACAAGATTGTTTAAAATATAGGTGCTAGAGACTTTGGGTTTCTTTATTTAAACAGATATGCTATGTCTTCATTAAATTTCAGACATGATTAACTTCTTCATTATTTCACTCTTTTTTTTTCCCTGATTTTCTTTTTCCCAATTGTTACATAAGTGTGTTTGTAGGGGGTTAGTTGCCTTATGTATCAGTTCAGGGAGAACATTCTATGTGTTCCAGCACTGAAAGAAGTCTGGAGTCTTCTGCTGAAGTAGAGGAATGACATGTCAAAAATAGTATTATTGGAGGAGCAATGGTAGAGTTGGAGTGAATGGAGAGACTGTATAAGTTAAAAGTTTCAAAGTCAGGTTTTGATTTATCTGCCATTTTAATAACTTACAAAGGAGATTTATTACTCCATCTCCCTTCATGCAAAAACTTACACATAAATATCCCAAGTGCTGACATCTCTTTTTTCCAAGACATTTGACAGTGACAGACAGCTAGATTTCCCAAACAAAACTACAACCTGTTCTTGAGCAGCAGTTCTTCTTCATTAGCATACATAGTGTTCTGGAATATCTTCACTACCATACATCTTTTCTTGAGTTATATTTAAAGTACTGCTTCTAACCATGAAAGTCTTGAAAACCCTTATGATTCAGTTGCAGCATTTTTTGTTTCTTTAATAATAAATAAATAAAATCAGTGATACCTTTGGTACTTACTTCTCCTACAGTTAATAGATTGTTGCTGTTTATATTGAAGCAGCACTAAAAGATCCCACTTTGCAAGTTGTTTTACATTTAAATGCAAACCACTGTCTCTGTCCCCCAAAAGAAGCAATATATTCCCCTGTCTCCCAAAAGAAGCTGTAAATTTGGTAGTAACCTTCTGTTAGACAATACGAGAACTTGCTTATTTTCTTTGGGTTTTCTGGTGTCAAGAGTAGTTTCTATTCTGTGTAATTTTAAATTGTAAATAGTATGTACAAAACACCATGTATGTACAAAACACCATGTATGTACAAAATCCATGTCTGTTACCAAACTTTGGATAATATCTATCTGTTCAGATGACCATCTGTGTTGATGGACATTCCTGGGCTCTTTCTGCTATCAATGAATTTAAAGTTCAGAAGACTGTAACACCGATAAATAAAGACATTATTCCAATAACTGATTCCCCTGTTGTCATGCAGCAACACATGTTGCCACCTAAGAAGTTTGTTCTGCTTTCAGCCCAGATCAGTATTACTTTTCTTAATACAGGAAATCAGAAGAACAAAGTTGGAAGACTGATCTAAACCTGTAAATGTTTATTCATTTTTAATATGTTTTTAGGATTATATTCTGAACATAAAAAGGAATAAGGGAGAAGATTGCTGAAACCATCTGTACCTATTTTAAATTTACTCCAAGCTATTGGGCCAACTTCTCTTGTACAGTGTATTAATAATTTTTGTTGGCTTCAGGAGACCCTTGTAGATATGGATCATCTGAGAAGTTCTTTTAACCTTGGTTATACTCATTATTATGTGCATTTGAAACAGACACGGGCTGCCCAGAAAATATAGTTTGAGTAAATATTGTTGGCAATTGAAATTTAAACAAATAACTTTTTCTTTGTCATAGAAGAAGTCCCAAAAGGGTTTTTTGAAAGGGTTTTAAAAAAAACAAAATAAAACCCACAAAAAGAAAAAATAAATCAACTTTCCTACTTCTCTTTTCTGATTACATTTAGCAATATTTTAGGGCACTTACTATCTTAAACAATAGGAAATTTTAAAAAATGTTTAATCATTGATGTCTTGCAACCTCTAGACTCAACTTGCATTTGTTTAATGGCAGCTGTTTTGTTAAAGGCACTAATCAGACCCTCTCCAGTAGTTAGTATGGATGCAGGCGAGATGATTGAATGGAGTCTTACCATGCCCTTGATCCTGAATTCTTCAAGCATTTTTTTCCAGGCAGTTTTGAGGATTTGCAAGATACATATAGCAAGTATATAAAGAAAAAGAAAGGCTTTATGCTTGTATTGTATGCTTCATGTTAGGCTAATTAACTCAGTTTCTGGAGAGTTTATAGCCATTGCGGTATTTTTCCTGCTTTTCCTAGACTCACTGGAGAATTTTCTGCATGCGAATGGCTTTAGGCACCATTCACATCACACTTTGATCCAATAGTGCAATGAAGGAAAATACAGAATGCTAAAGATAAGCATTCTGGGGAGGGAGTGTTGGTATGGCCAGTGTAAAAACAGCTTTATTCTAACTTTGTATTATTCTTTTAGGGGAGCTTTATGTATCATAAACTCAGACCTGTCGATCAGCTGCAGCATCTTAGTGTAATTCGCTTTCTCTGAACTTCTTCTATTTCTCATATGCAAAAGTATAATGCAGTTCTTCGTTTAGGAAAGGAGTTAATCTGAGACCAGGGGAGGAAGAGTTTCTAAAACAGTTAAATTAATACCACTACAAGAGGTTTTTATATTTTGAAGGCCAGTAGAAATGTGTAAACTGGTCTATTTTTTTAAGGTAAATAACAGACAAGCAGGAAGGAAGCTATCGTGGATTACAATTTTAATTTGACTAGTATTGATTAGTATCTGTAGTGAATGTTCACTGTAATCTATTCTCTTGTTCTTTGATAGGACATACTAAGTGATATTTTAACATGCTATTTGAATATGCAAACCATTATTACTTGTATAGATTTTTAGATCATATTTAGATCATTTTTAGATCATATGGTATGGAATATTCCTTTGGTCAGTTGGGGTCAGCTGTCCTGGCTGTGTCTCCTACCAACTTCTAGTGCACCCCCAGCCTACTCTCTGGTGGGATGGTATGAGAAGCAGAAAAGGCCTTGACTCTGTGTAAGCACTGCTCAGCAATAACTAAAACATCCCTGACTTATCAACACTGTTTCCAGCAGAAATCCAAAACATAGCCCCATACTAGCTACTATGAAGAAAATTAACTCTACCCCAGCCAAAACCAGCACAGTGATAGACATGGAGATTGTTTCCTACCAGTAACCATACTGAGTTTGCAAAAACTGTCTATAACAAAAGCTTACCTGCTACAGTGGGATAATTCACTGTGATTCACTTCCTGTCTATAATTGGGAAGAGCCGATTCCCTTGCCTTTTAAATAAAATGATGCAAAAAGTATCTACTGTTTAGTTATTGATCAATATAACTTCTGTATATTTCTTATCAACTTGATATAAGCTACTACACTAATAGTATAATATGCTCTAGGAGGATCAGGCATGTGCCACTTGCCTTATCTTGGCCTGTTCTGCATGTGACAGAGAAGTGTCTGCCTGGGCTGCTTGAGCATTCTTCAAGCAAGTTTCAGTTATATAGGTTGTTCTGAATATTATGCTCAGGATCACTACAGCCACTAAATAATTGCACTAAAAAATTGCACCTTGCTTTTGCTTTCATACCATATCATAACATTCCATCAGGAGTAGTGCTTCTGCAGTGACGTTGTTGTGAAGAAGTTATTTACATATGACTGTATTAGAGATGAAGTATATACCCAGAATGAAAATTCAAATCTAAATAGAGGAACATTCCAGTCTTTAGACTGACTGTGGCAAAAGACTTCATTTGTTACACACTACAGGTGTTACCTTTCAATTTGGTACTGTAAGCTTTAATATTGCAACTAATTAAAGCAGTCCACAAAGGAGAATACATCTCTGTGAAGAGAATCTGGATTTCAGCACAATAACATCTAATGGTCTTGAGCCACTGCAAAATGCAAGTTATATCTCTAAATTTATTAAGCTAAAATATAAGTGCTTGAACTTTCAAACACTTTTAAACTTCTCTCTCATACAAAGAATTAAGTTGTAATTCTATGTAGATGTGTCCTCTTTATCCTATTTTCCACATTCGAATAATTTTGAAATACAAAACTAGAGTTCTTTTTTTGTTCCTAATTTCTCCATATTTCAGAAGATTGTTTCATCTCTTCATTACAATACTTAGTAAATGCATGCCCATTTATATTTTCAGGATATCAATTCTTAAGCAATTTGTTTGTGAGACGACTTAGTATGTTGTCCAAATATTCTAATGCGAGTTGTCAAATTTCAAATCACTTAAATGTCTACAAAACTTTGTTTAGAAATCAGAGTCCTGTCACACAGTTCACATCCTCCTTTAGTGTAGGTTTTGCCCAGCACTTGCAGGCAAGTTGAGAAGTGATAGTGATGTGTATACAGAATTAAAGATGGTTTTGGTCTGTGTGGGTATAATCCTGGTTTTTCATTTCTACTTCTTTTTCTATACTGCTCACTTTCAATAGCATGAATGTAAATTTAAGAAAGGAAAAAAAAAGTAATTATGTAGAATTTGGTAGACATTAAATCATTTTATTTTTCATTTTCATGCATTCCAAAGCCAATAAATCCTTTTGGATTCCTAAATGACACAATATAGTTATTGCTGCCTATTTCTGAAATGTAAGCACTCAAAAGTAAAGACATAAATTGTTGCAATTATGTTCCACTCAGGTATATAAGTATGTCCATTATAATCTTTTGGTGAATATAATACATCTTACCAGATTTGAATGTTGCTAGTTTTCGGTGTAGTTGTTGTTCCTTTGAAGCCTGAGCTTTAAAGACATTGTTGACAGTTGACATTGACCAAAGATGTAATTATAATTGTTCTTTCTAAAAGCAAATAAATATAATCAAACAACAAGGGAATATGTATGTATTATATTGATGATAAATATATGTATAATAACTATTTCTGGGGAAAAAAGTTACAATTTAAGACTGATTATGTAAATTCTGTGCACTCACATGAAGCCATATTTCTTTTTTAGAAAGGACTTCTCCTGTGTTTCATAGTTTGAAATAAATGTTAACAGAGGGTATTTGGGGGAAATGTTAACATGGCACTTTCCTCCAAAGAGAGCTAGACAGCATTAATGAAAAATGGAGGAGAAAAAAAATTCAAAACTAATTTGAAATATGTAGAACATAGTAACTTATTGACAATCTGTTTGCTTTTTCAGCTGAGGCACAGCTAACTGAGAAGACATCACTTCAAGACATCCAGCACCTTGTTTGCAAAACCTGTAAGGCTTTATGGAAATTGCTGTGTGAGCACCAATTCAATGTTGTAGGTGAGCTTCAGAAGTTACGATCTGAATCATATGATTCTAACTTGTTCATATTTAATGTCTGATTTTTTTTGCTACTTAGATATTCCCAAGGGGGTACTTAATTCATTCAGAAGCATATTATGAGTTTTAAACCACATATAGTTGTTTTTTTTTTTTTAATTCAGGTTGCAAGTGTTTATTTTTAAGAGACTAATGTGTAGTAATGATCTCATCTCCCAATTTCAGCAAATTGGAAGTGTCACTAATAGATTTAATTTTACTTTTACTGACAGTTAATAATGAGTCTGGTTTTATAAACTACTGTTTTCACCTTAACCACATTCTGCAAAATGTGTTCTGAAAAGAATGACCCGATGTTGTCCAGCCTACAGGTAAAGGCTTAACAGTGGAGAGCAACAGGGTTGTAGAGACTTCAAATCCTTGCACTTTTGCATAAGCAGGGGTCTAGAATGTATCACATAATCACAGAACAACTGAAGTTGGAAGAGACCTCTGGAGATTATCTGTTCCCCCCTGCTCAAAGCAGGGTCATCTAGAGCAGGTTGCCCAGGACCATGTCCAGTAAGGTTTTTAATATCTCCAAGGATGGAGACTCCACAACTTCTCTGGGCAGCCTGTTCCAGTGTTCAACCACCTTTACAGTAAAAAGGATTTTCTTGTGTTCAAACATAATTTCCCACGTTTCAGCTTTTTGCCATTGCGTCATGTCCTGGCACTGGGCACCACTGAGAAAAGTCTGGCTCTGTCTTCTTTACACTCTCCCATTTGCCGATGCGGAAGTCTCGGACACAACTTAGACAACCAATTTGATCAAGTTGATGCCACTTTATTAAAGGCTACACAGCAATTTATACTCTATCTCAAGCTTCACGCGCCGCTATCTTATTGCTAATAGGCTAAAGCTACTTGTTCACGCGCCCTTTTGCCCCCTATGATTGGTCCCAGTGTGGTGTCCACGCGCTGCTCTCCCCCCAGGTAGACCCCCTGTTTTCGACATTCCAACATCTTTATCTCTTGGGCAGGAATGTAGTTTCTCAGGCCGTCTCGGCCTTGTTTTTGCAGCTTGTTGTTACAGTGAGGCCCCTTGGTCTGGATCGCTCATAATATGTCCGTTATTTTCCAGCCATTCCACAAATCCCCCTTTTTGTTTTTGAGCGATCCAGACTTCTCTTTTCTTAAACATTTGTTCACCCAGACTATTTAACATCCGTCGCAAACACTGAAACAGACAGGGAAGAAGCAACATCAAGATTAGTAAACCTACTAGCACTATCAATACTCCTTTGACCAAGGTCTGCAACCAGCCCCCCATCCCGAGCCTAGTGAGCCAATCGGAAAAGGGGTCATGTCCTTCAGTAATATGTTTCATATTCTCACGCAGTTTTGCTAATTGCTGGTGTATGCTCTGCGAATGGTCAGACAAATTAAAGCAACACATCCCTTCAAAATCTTTACATCCGTGTCCGTGTGCTAATAATAAAAAATCTATAGCAGCTCAATTTTGTAGAGTAGCATGTCTAACACTATCAACATCAGTGAGTAATGTGCTTATCATTTGCGATGTCAAATTAGATTGTTTCTCACCCCAACAAGCCAATCGCTGTATATTTTTTGCATTTATGGCAGCCATTCCTCCTGGGAGGAAAAAGGATGTGAGTATAATTGTGGCTAGCGATGGTAGCTGCACTTCATCATTGCATGTTTCATCAAAGTTTCGAATAGATCTGCCTGATCTTTGCCCCTGACTCTGACTGGGATTTAGCAAATCTCTCATGTGGGGAGCAAACAACATTAGTCGTCCAAGATAACAAGGACCACTGACAGGTCGTACAGGAATACCAGGCCATGCTCTATCCCCACAAATCAGAAACACTCCAGGTGGAAGTTTAAAGCCCCCTGTGGTTTCTACGGAGAATCCTCCTGTTTTCAAATTATTCCAAGAAGAATGCCCTGTCACATTTTGATAACCTACAAACAAATCTTGGCGACCATTCTGAGCTAACCAAATATGCCATGGGTCACTGAACCAAACCACTCCTGTGCCATTCACTGGCTGCAGCTGAGGAACCACATTATGGCAGTTCGGCATCCCGGTAACATCAACATACTTAACAGGTGTAACACTGGCCAACAAATCCAATTCTTGCAAGGGTAAAGAAGTTAACTGGTTTAGATTCTCAATGACTGTCTTTTGCCAAGCTGCATTACGCATGGAGGGCCAATTTAAAATGAAACAACTATCATCATCTGGTCTGCCAATCAGGTTCACTCTCTGTTGTTTCCAATATCCTTCAAAATCAGTTTCATTTTCCCGCAACGGAATGCCAATTAAACAGGTTCTAAAAGGATCATCTGCTTGTTGCAGACTGAAACAGAAATCCTTTATCCCAGATGCGTTTGCCCAGGTTACCCAAATGTTTGCTCTGGGTTCGATGTCAAGAATCCCTTCACTGCTTAATATGAGCCAAACCAGAACAAATGTGATCCACGTTTGACGTGTAGTCATCATTTCACCTTCCTTTCTCAGGTGTCCTGGTACACCTGCCAGCTTCGAGAACAGTTCTTTCCCAACACCACAACTCTTATCTACTATCTTATTGTTCTAATTAACACACTGCAAAGCCAAGCGTCTACAAAGCTTCAAAACCAATTTCTGCTAAAATCCTTTATCTAAGGTTTTCAATTAAGCCTATAACTTTAACAAACTACTGCTGCTTTCTAAAAACTAAGCCTGCCTTTCTGTAACTAAAAGCGGATTGCTGATATGTTGGCTCGTTGGCAAAGTCAGACAATCAACTTGCTTCAATATAAACTTCTGAACTGTGATAAGCGGCTGTATTCGAACAGCCGTGCAAAACGACTGCAAGCCCAGGAAAAGACAAAAGGCTTCTCTGTTTGCTGGATGTAGTGCTGTCAGCAACGAGGTCAGAACCAGGTGCAGTCGATGTTGATGTCTCTGAAGTGCCTCAAAACACAGGGTGCTTTGTCCAGTTTGCAGAGGCCTACGTAGATGAATTATTACCTGTAAAAACACAAGCAGGAACCCCTGCCTAGGACCTGTGAGTGAGCCTAGTGCTCTGCGTCGTTCTTCCTGACTTCCCCTTTCCAGGGCCGCACCCATCGACTCGGTACCCATCTGACGCCAGTATCTGTAACAACACAAGCATATCCCCGACCGGTCATTCTTAGTTCTGCAGGTCCTCTCCATTCCCCTGTAACGACATCCCTGTATTGAACAAAAACATTATTGTCACATTGGTTTGTACCAGATTTCAAACCCAAGCTATATATTACTACTGGTGGTTCATTTCTATCACCTGTGAGCCGTAAGTAATTTAACACATACACCGCTTTTGCAAGTTGCTCTGCAGCAGCCAAGACCTCTCCCCCTTTTTGTTTTTGCAAAAGCGCTTTCAAGGTTTGGTGCGCTCTTTCCACGATGGCTTGTCCCGTGGGGGAATGTGGTATAGCTGTGATGTGACGTATACCCCAGAGTTGACAAAAATGAGTAAATTTCCGAGAAGTGTAGGCCGGACTGTTATCAGTTTTGATCTGTGCAGGCACACCCAGTGCCATGATTGCAGCATGCATATGTTTGATGACATGCCGTGCTGTTTCACCTGTTTGTGCTGTTGCCCAGAGTGCTAGAGAAAAGGTATCAATAGAGACATGCACATATTTAAGCCTGCCAAATTCTGGGATATGGGTCACGTCCATTTGCCAGAGTTGTAAAGGTTGGAGTCCTCGGGGGTTCATTCCCAAACCGAGGCCGACTCCTACCTTCTGGCAATCGGGACAGGATTGCACAATTCCTCTAGCATCAGCCACAGGAATGTGAAATTGTCTGGCTAACATTTTTGCTGACTGGTGAAAAAACTGATGTGACAGCCTGGCCTGTTCAAAGGTGTTAACGGCAGGGCCCGTCCAGGCTGGAGCAACAAGCTGATCGGCTCGAGCGTTTCCCAACGCAAGGCCTCCACATCGCTGATGACTGCGAACGTGCATAATAAAATATTGATCCTGACGTTGGTTCAAAAGTGTTAGCAATTGTAACAACAAAGTATGTAATACAGGATTTCGCACAGGTTTCACCATGCTGTTTTCCAGACGTTGTACTGTACCTACTACATACAATGAATCTGATACTATATTGAGAGGTTCTTGAGACCAGCGTTGAAATGTCCAGATAACAGCTCGAAGTTCTAAAGTCTGTAAAGAGTCACCAGGTACTCCAGGGAGTAATTGATGTTCCCAGGTGTCCCCTTCCTTCCAGGTGACTGCAGCCCTTCGAGATTTTCGTCCAGCATCAGTGAAGACAGTTATCCCTTCTACTGGAACCTCTGATCGCAAGGGTAAATGTACAAACCGCTGACGGCATAATAATGACAAAAGCTTATCCGATGGATAACTATTGGTGATAGTACCTAAGAAATCAGCAATTGCTATCTGAAAGGCAGTTGAAGCAGATAATAACCAATCTAAATAGAACTGAGATACAGGTATGTAGATGACTTCTGGTTCGATGCCTGAGATGTCTAAAATTCGCTGCCTCCCTTTTATGACAAGCTGTGAAAATAATTCAGGGCATGTAACAACTGTGTTTCTGGGCTGAAAAGGGAGAAAAATCCATTCTAAAATTCGTAAATTTGGTTTTGTTTCACTCAACTGAATAATAAGCCCCAATGGGTGTTCACATTCACCCCCAGAGTTAACTAACATAAAAGAAAGAGCTTTATCATCCAGTCGCCTGTGAATATAAGTTGTCATGATTTTATTGCTAATTACTTGTAAGGCTTGCTGTTGATCCTCATCCAGTTGACGGCGCTCCTGAGCTTGTACAGACGTGCCCAGGAGTGGCATCAAAGGTTTCAGATCATCGTTCGTAATTCCACAGATATTACGAACCCACTGGATATCCCCAATTAATCTCTGCACATCAGACAATGTTTCTATTTTTGTGCTGATTTTAACCTTTTGAGGATGAATCATTGCATCTGTAATAATCCAGCCCAGATACAGCCATGGTCCCTGTTTCTGAATTTTCTCTGGTGCTATCTCTAAGCCCCTCTCCCTGAGACTGCATGTTAGCTGGCCCAATATTGTCTCGCAGTCCAGTTGTTTTCCTGCCACTAAGATATCATCCATGTAATGATAAATGAGTAAATGAGGATACTGTTTTCGGATGGGTTCCAGAGCCCACGCGACGAAAGACTGACAAATCGTGGGTGAATTTTTCATCCCTTGTGGTAGCACCACCCAGTGATACCTCTTTGCTGGTTTGGCCTTATTAATCGATGGCACTGTAAAGGCAAACTTTTCAGCATCCTCTGGATGTAAGGGGATTGTAAAGAAGCGATCTTTTAGATCGATAACCACCAGATCCCAGCCTTCAGGTAACATTACTGGGGAAGGCAAACCAGGTTGTAAGGTGCCCATGTCACAGATAACTGCATTAACTGCTCTCAAATCATGTAACAGACGCCATTTCCCAGACTTTTTCTGAATTGTAAAAATTGGTGTGTTCCATGGGCTAGTTGAAGTCAGGATATGTCCGGCATCTAGCTGTTCCTGTACCAAATCATTAATAATTTGCAGCCGGTCCAGTTTCAGCGGCCACTGGTCGATCCATATGGGATCATCAGTTTTCCAGGTTAATTTTAGGATTGGCTGCTCTACCGTGGCCGCGCCTAAAAAGGCGAAGTAATCAATCGAGCTCCCATTTGACTGAGCAGATCTCTCCCTACCAGCGCCACAGGTGAGTGCATCACATAGGGACGTGTGGTTACTAGCTTGCCATCCGGAAACATAAATGCTATTGTGTCTCTGCTGATGGATGTGACTTGAGTTCCTCCAACCCCTAGAATCCCTGTATTAGCAGGCACTAAAGGCCACTGTCTGGGCCACAGATAAAGTGGTACAATTGTGACATCTGCTCCAGTGTCAATGAGCATTCGTAATTTACTCGTCTGTCCATTAGGGTGTCTCATCTCCATCTGCTCCTCTGGCTTCCCCCGACTAATGTCCAGGGCTAACAAAACATCTGGTTGTCCAGTGGACCCAAAGCCTTTTTCACCTCTCTTCTTTTGTTCTGCATTAGGCACTTTTGATTCAAATGGAATTAGCTGAGCAATTTTCGATCCCTCCATGATAGTCAAAGGAGGAGTAAGTGTGTATACCGAGACTTTAATTGTTCCCTCAAAGTCAGCATCAATAAGTCCTGGGATGACAAAAATACCTTTTGTAGATGCTGAGGAACGTCCAATTAATAAGGCACTTAAACCATGTCCCAGAGGCCCCACCAGATTAGAATCAACCAGATGTATTGTAGTGTCTGTAAGTGTAATAGCTACTGCTGTTGCCAAGTCCACCCCTGCGCTTCCGGAGGTGGCAGCGGAGCAGCGGTCCAAGCACCCTGGACTTGTGTCGTCGCGCGAGGGCGGGGCGCGCTCTGCCTCCCGTTTCCCCTCTTACGAGACACACGAGCACGACATTCTGATTTAAAATGACCCAGTTGTCCACAGTTAAAGCACTTCTTATCTCGCTTGCCTTTGATGTGTTTGCCTCTGACAATTGGTGTTACTGCAGCTCCTACCACAGCAGCCATAAAGGCAGCTTTCTCCTGATCACGCATTCGCTCTGCTGCCTCCAGCAGCTGACCTGCAGTAGATTGTCGTGGGAGAAGGCTTAAAGCTTTCTTAGTTTTGTCGTTAGCATTGTCATAAACAAGCATATCAAGGAATTTAACTTTCATTTCATCACTTAAATCAGGATTGCTATTAATAGCAGCATGTAATCTGTCGATGAATTTTGGATAGGGCTCCGTGGGCCCCTGTCTCACTCCAGTAAATGCTGGCGCTGCTTTTTCATCATGTACGGCAAGAATGGTTTTTAGAGCTGTACCGGGTCTGGCTGAGCCAGAATTGGTTTTCCCCTGTAGCAGCCCTCATGGTGCTGTGTTTTATGCTGGGAGCTGGCAGGGTGTTGATAGCACACTGGTGTTGTGGCTACTGCTGAGTAGTGCTTACACAGCACCAAGGCTCTTGCCAACATTTCCCCCCCACAGTGGGACGGGGTGGGCAAGATCTTGGGAGGGGACACAACCAGGACAGCTGACCCGAACTGACCAAAGGGATATTCCAGACCATATGACGTCTGCTCAGTATAAAGCTGGGAGAAAGGAGGAAGGGGGTGGGGTCACCCTTGGTCCTCCGAGGCAACCACTACGCATATTGGAGCCCTGCTTCCTGAGAAGGCCCGACATCGCCTGTTCATGGGAAGTAGAGAATAAATCTGTTTTCTTTTTTTTTTGCTTCCGCGCGTGGACCTTTGCTTCGCTTTGCTTATATTAAAACTGCTGTTGTTTTACCCACAAGGGTTGTTTTGTTTTCCTATCTTATTTTCTTTCCCCTCTTTGCCCTGTTGAGAAAAAAAGGGGAAGGGGGGGGAAGTGATAGAGCGACTTGGTGGGTACCTGGCATTTAGCCAAGGTCAAACCACCAGAAGAGCCAATTCCTGGGTTAACCGTAACACTTGTTGAAATGCCACTTGCCAGTCTGGGCTAGCAAAAGGACCTGCCCCCATCAGCATCTGAGCTTGCACCCCATGTAGAGGATCCCCTTGCTGACGGGGTGTGGCTGCCGCAGCCTCGCAGGCCTCTTGCCAACGTTGGAAAAATTGCAATTGTTGGGAAGCTGTTAGTAAGGTTTGTACAATCATGCGCACGTCATATGGAGTTAATAAATGTGCTGTAAGAATATGCTGAATTACTGAATTAGTATATGGCGATTTTAACCCATATTGTGTTACGGCTAATTTTGCCTCCTTAATCACTTTCCAGTCTCAGGCCTCCCACTCATTGCCCTGTGGGGTTACTGTTACCGGGAACGCCATTGGTCCCAGCTCGTTAAACTGCCCCTCAATTATCGCATCCCGAGTAACTCCCCGCCATCGATGTGCCGGATTAGCATTACCACCCGCGCCTCCCAGTGCCCCCCCTCCCCTTTGAGCCAGTGCCCCCCCTCCTATTTGGGCCGACGGTGGTAGCGACCCGAGAGCCACCGTTTCCCTCTGACCACCCCCCCCTCCCCGTGTCGCGGAGGAAGGGGTTAAAAGGAAGAGGGGGAGGCGGCGGTACCGTAGGGGTGGGCTGAGCCGCTTGCTACATTCGGATTTCAAGTTGCTCTAATTTTCTCGTTAATTCTTGCAAGTGTTGATCTTGTAAACCATAACGAGATTGTTCCTGCACCGACCGGGGTGTCGGGGGCGAGGACGGGGGCAGGGCTGGGTCGGCGCCGTCCTCTAAAGAGGAAGCAGCGGCGGCGGCGGCGGCGGGGGGGTCGGGCGGGGGGCGGCGGGAGCGGGGCGGGGCCGTGCGCTCTGGTGATTGATCTTTTGGGCTTGAGGGGGGGGAGTCGAGCTGTAGTAAACCTGTTGACTTTTGCTCTTGCCTTCCCTGCCGCACGGGTGCTGCGCGTGCAGCGTCCCCGTCCCTCCTTTTAGGAGCCGCCTTGGGGAACAGGGATCCCGCGAACGTCCCAGCAGTGGCGGAATCCTGAGCGCCAGCGCGTTCGGCCTCTGCTGACCAGGCAGCGAAAGCGGAGGCGGGGGTCTGCCGTTCCGCTTTCAGTTCTGTCAGAGTGTCTAGGACCAATCTCCACACGGTGGAGAGTTTCCCACTGTCTTTAGAGCCTGAGCTAATGTCGTCCCACAGTGCTGCGCCCAAGTAGCTGCTTCAAAGGCTGCGCTCACTGAGGGGATTAGTCCGTGCTGCCGAGCCCACAACAGCACCCTCCTCAGGTTCCCCTGATAAGATAATCCTCTCTCAGAGAGTATATGTTGGAGGAGCTTAACCACTGCCGCTTCTTCTTTACCCAGCGCGGACCCCATCTCCTCCCCAGCCGCTCACCTGATCAGGGCGAGATTCCCGACGATCGCGCGCGCGTCTTCCCAGGCGCCGGGGCAGCGCCTGCTACGGCTGCTTCTGCCCCCTCTGGGCCGTCTTCTCTTGCTCGGGCGAGCACCGACGGGAGGGTCCCGATTCCCCAGGGCTTGAGTCCCGCGTATCTTCGATGAGGCTCCCTCGGGTCCCTGGTCGGGTGCCACTTGCTGACGCAGAAGTCCCGGACACAACTTAGACGACCAATGTGATCGAGTTGATGCCACTTTATTAAAGGCTACACAGCAATTTATACTCTATCTCAAGCTTCACGCGCCGCTATCTTATTGCTAATAGGCTAAAGCTACTTGTTCACGCGCCCTTCTGCCCCCTATGATTGGTCCCGGTGTGGTGTCCACGCGCTGCTCTCCCCCCAGGTAGACCCCCTGTTTTCGACATTCCAACATCTTTATCTCTTGGCTAGGGATGTAGTTTCTCAGGCCGTCTCGGCCTTGTTTATGTCCTTGAACACAGCTGCAGCTTGCTGTTACAGTGAGGCCCCTTGGTTTGGATCGCTCATAACATGTCCGTTATTTTCCAGCCATTCCACACCCATTAATACTAGTAAGATCACACACACAATGCCCCCCCAAGCCTTCTCTTCTCCAGGCTAAACAATCCCAGTTCTTTCAGCCTCTGCTTTTTTGTAAGGAAAAAATCTTACAGAACTATGGGTGCTACTGCTGTGTACCCTTTGGTAATGTTGAATTTGCATCCAGCCCTTGAAGAAGCTATTAATTTGAATATTAGGCATTTTGTCCTAGCACTTGATAGAATAGATTATTTGAGTTGTACTCTTTGTCATTAAAAAGAGCAATTTTTAAACTTTACAAATTCACAATAGTTGGAACTCTTCACACCATTGCCTTGGGGAGTTAGCACGATTTCTAATACAGGCATCTTTTCTCTTGTGTTGGACAAAGAGTTAACTAATTGTTTAACAAATAGCACCTTTTCCTCTGTCTTTGGTAGTTTTAGATTTTTTTGTAACAGTATTTTCATGCTGTTAGTGGTCATCCATAAATGCTATATAGACAATACTGGCAACTCTATGTGAGCAAATGTTCCTAATAATTAAAAAAAATTAATAACCTTCAACGTATCTTAATATAAAAAAGCAGAAAGAGTACAGACCTCGAACTTTTAAAATTCCTCCTTTTTCTGCATCTGTCATTGTTTTCATCTATGATGGTACTCAGATGGTTCCCATTATTAAAAACTGTGACATACTCATTTTATAGTGTGTGCGTTCTGACAGTGCCCTGTGAAGTAGGGGGGAACTGCTAATTCCATTCTTACAGAGAAGTGAAACAAAAGTGACACATAGTGAAGATAGAGGAAGTTGTATAGAGTTCTCACTGTCCTTTGGCATCCAAGGGTCTAGTGTCTTCTTTGACAGGGCTTTCTTTAGTATTTTCCATTTTGCTATATAATGTGTATTTAAAATAATGTATTTCTGTGCTGTGCACTTCAGTCATTGGAGTTTTGTATGTTTTTATTTACTGGAAACAGTTAATCTTGCTGCTGTAACATTTTGATATTTCTAAGCAGATGTGGTGGTGCAATTCTTACCCCTCCCCGCCCCTCCTTGTTGGGCTGCTTGGTGCTAGGTATGATTCCACCCACCTCCCCCGAGCTATACACCAATCTGTGGAGATAAGGACTGATAACGTTAAGGCACCCCCTTAACGAGCCTGTCTCCTGCCCCTCCCGATTGCTCGGAAATGGTTATAACAGCCCATCAACTCCTAAGGGCCTGGCGCACCTGTGCCTGGGATGTGGTCAAATGGGAACAATAACAAAGTTGCACATTCATCAAGTTCTTGTGCAACTGCTGGAAGGCATTGGAATACTTCGTTGTTCGAGCTGGGCGTGAGCAAAAGGTATCTGACAAAAGTCAATTATCTTGGACCCTATAAATGGCGACCACCAGGGAGACCCTTTGAGCTCTCCTGGATCGCAGTGGGCCTGTGACCAGCATCTCCCCTGAGCTGGGACGCCTCTCAGGTATCAAAACCCTTAAGGTGTCGTCTGCTGCCAGAGCTGACGGAAGGTCAGGGCGAAGTCAACCCACTTGAGTCTCAATTATCGCCTGTTGAGGAATACCAAGGCATTGAGAGTATTTAAACTCCAGAGGAGGGAAATTTTACTTTGATCTAGCTTCTCTTTCACCCGCTCTTTCTCTGCTTATTGGTGTGTGGGTACATACTTCATTCTACTGGATCCGAATACTTTTGTCTCTGTGTGTGTTTGTATGTTTTGTGTTTCTGTATGCGCATGTACATATGTATAAATTAAGATACCATGAAGTAAGTTAGTGTGAATCTTGTCATCTTGGAACCTGTAAATAAGTCACTATTTTTATAACATTTTCTGAATTATTTTGTAAATGATAAATTGCTGCTAGTTATTAATAAATCTAGATTTCCTGTTAAATCATTACCGTGTTAATACTTTCAGCTGCGACAGCAGAATAAAGTGAAAACTGGCAAACTAATGAAATTCCGTCTATCTTCAGGAACTTCAAGAGCATCTAAAGATTACTGCATTCGACTTGGCAATTAGAGACAGAGCGCTGACTCATTGCTTCTCCCATAAACTGTTATATCGGAGATAATGCTGCTGTGGATGGCATCAGTGCCCATTTGCAAGATATCTGTCCTCTGCTTTATAGCACTGATGATGCTGTGTGTTCCAAGGTAAGGGCACTTCCAGATTTTTACAGCACCAAAATACAACTTTACAACATATTCAAATGAGATAACTTGGGCAGTTTGTAAATCATTATGCTTAAATAATTTCAGGAGCACAAGAACTAATGAAGGCAGGTCATCTGAATATTTGTGTTATGTAGCTGATTAATGCTGAAAATTATATGAGCTTTGGTTTGAAGCATTTGCATTTATTTGTAGTGTTCATAGGTGCTCTACCTCCAATGTGATGTCTAATAAAACAGTCTTCCTGATGTTGATAAAATGTATTCTTACTCCAGTCTTTACTCACTGTAGTCTCTTGTTTTCTGCCCGTTGCCATGGGGTTTGTAAGAAGATAATTATGTTCAAAACCTTCTCTCTTTGAAGCTCTTCAAATAAATTTGACAAAAGTAACTGGTGAGGGGAGAACTGATTCGCGGAAACAGACTCTACAACTCGAATAGAGTTATAAAGCAGGTATGTTTACTCCAGCCGGGGTGCAAGGGGATTTCTCCACAAAGCTTGCACACCAACAGCACATTTTACCAAAAACTGATAGAGTGTGGATATACATATTCATTGGATTACATAACACAAACATACATATGCATGAGTGAGGCTGGGTTAGTTCTAGAGGCTGGTGTCAGCAGTTTATGTTCTCTTTGCACCTGCGCATTGCCTCCTGGGGGGCGTCTCCGGGGGCCTTTGGGAGGAAGGCTCACAGTCTTTCTCACCTTGTACTTTTCCTCGGAGCATGCGCAGATTCTCTCAGCCAATTTCTTGAACAACAAGAGTGGTTCCAGCCAGTCTACCCCTTCTATCTTATCTAAAGCACCAGTATATTAGTTTCTACCGCCCATATATGGCTATCTATCCATTAAAAGACTAAACTAGTTAGAGCACATCTGCTTTCCAAGGACAAGAAACATATTTTTGCCGAACATAGTAATTCTTGGTAAGTTTCCACAGAAAACTGCTTTGTTTTGCTGAACACAGTAGCCCTTGGTAAGCTTCCACAGAACAGTCAGGGCAAGCAGGATTATTAAGCAATATTCAGAAATCATTATAAGTTGCTATAAGTTGCTATAAATAAAGAAGTTGCAAAACAGGTGATCATTTCCTTGTATTAACTATCTATGAAATGCTCTTCTCAAATGTTGTTATTGTATGCCTTTGTAAACATAATTAATAAAATGAAAAAAGGTCATAGATTATTGTTGGCTAGTTGCCACAATCTAGTTTGTTCTCAATCATCTAACAAATATTTCTGTAATGTTCAGATCACAATGTTTTCTGCATATATCAGTTTACCCTCTGTTCCAAATTAAGTTGGTGCTGTATTAATGATAATCAAGGAAATCATGTTGGGCAAAAACATCTATATTCTGTCCCTTATTCTAAAATGCTTGTTTGTCATTACCCTCCATATCTTCCCCAAAAGAGCTACTTTTCCAGTCACTTGAAATAAAGCACCCCATATAATGGTAACAAGGTGAAACAAAGAGCTTCACTCAACAGTCAGAATTGAGTAGAACTGTTAAGCAGGTATTCTTTATTCGCAGCGCTGGGCAGCACTGGGGATCGCTCCACCACAAGTGCCGCACTTACTAACAAAACTCTCTGACTAATATACACAAAAACCATACATATGCATCAGATTTCTTAGAAAAGGCAGTCTTATGCTAATAGGATCTCAGAATTCATTTACATAGTCTGAGCATGTGTAGTAAAAGTAGAGTGAGGGTCTTCTTCCCTCCTTAGTGGTCCCCACAGCCTTTCTCACACTGTCCGTTAGTGAACTTTAGGTTTCTCGTGTCCATATATGGCCATAGAGTGACCTCATCCGTCCTTCAGCTCCTGTTTGTTCCAAGGAGGTTAGTTTAGATCAGCTTCCAGTCGCTTATCTTGACACTGGCATCTTCTTAGACACTTGTTTTTTAGGTTCCTGCTATCAGGGATGTACTCAGGGAGTTTTTCAGACTGTCCAAGGTCTGTCTTATCTCTACTAGGCAAGAAATTACAGGTTTCAAAACATCTTACAAGTGGGTAATGACTACAGAGGGTAGTTAGGAAAAGACTATAAATGAAATTATATACATTGCAGTAAAATACAGGAGAAATAAAAGCTAGTAAAACACAAGTGATGGTTGTGATAGACAGTAAACTGTTTGTTCATCAAATTCCATTGAAGATACTGGGAGCTCGTGACATGTTATTCCATAAACTATGTAGGCCTAAGCTTAATCTTAACTATTACACTGTGTAACGACTAACAGACTGTAAGTGCTTATCTAAGTTGAAATGCTGAAGCAAGGACTCCTACTATGCAAAAGACTGAAAAGAGGGAGAAAGGGAAGAAGGACAAAGGGGAGAAAGACAAAGGGGAGAAGAAGAAGAAAAAAAAAGGGGGTAGTGTCTATATTCTGTAAGATATAAACAAAGACTTTGTGAGCCACTCTCAGGAAAGTAGGAAATACGAGAAGCTGGTGACGTGAGGAAGACCCGGATGGAGCGACCCCCTAGCTGCAAAGTGCGCAGACGCAGGGTACACCTCTCAGAGAGACCCGATACCGGAAGGCGGAGGATATAAAAAAGACGGACCCTCGGGAAGTGAGTGCGCGCCGTTGGTGGAGCAGGGACTCCCCGGCCGCCCAGCGCTGTTTTGCTTATTGCCCCTTGCTAAAATAAATAATTGAAATTTAATTTGTCCTAACTTGCATCATTTTGGCAAAGATAGTCTATAACAAAATTGGTGCCGTGACTCGGATAGAGGCAATCTGGTGGGAAGCCCCATACAGGGAGGCGCGCCCCGCTGAGTTCAGCGGCCCTGGCTGAGTGCTATCACATCACACCGTCTACCGACGAGCTCCAAAACTCGGCAACAAGCAAAAAAATACCGGTAACCCCGTAATCTTTGTGCACGAAGCCCCGGACGAAGACGCAGGGTTGCGTGAGTATAGGCCGGTTATCCGTTCGGTTGGGGTTGGGTTTCCCGGAGCGTGGTGTGTGAGACGCCCAGCAGGGCGAAGCGAGTGCGGACCCCTCGGTAGTGCAGTTCCCATATCCCGCGAGGGACTGGGTCACGAAAAGGGGGAAGCGAATTGTGTGAGTGTGTGAAGGCGCTCCGGAAGATGGGACAGAAGAAGAGCAAGCTTTCTGATCCCATGGGTGATTTGGGACCCGAGGTGAGGTACCCCCAAATACCACCAGATAGCCCTTTAGGCTTGATGTTAAACCATTGGGAAGATTACCCCTCTAGGCGGGGTAAGGACAAAGCAAAAATGATTTATTATTGTATGGAGGTTTGGGGAGGGAAACAAATCAGAGGCGACCATCTCTATTGGCCTGTTTTTGGGTCCTTTGAAGAATGGGTCTGCCAAGCCCTAAACATTTATGTCAACTCAAGGGAACCCTTTAATTTGGAGGAGAGTGAATATGCACAGGTATGGATAGCATCAGATACCTGAATAAATCTATATCCTCTAAAAGAAAAAGTTAAGAAAAAGAAGGTACGTGATGAGGACGAACCTCCCACCTCTCCTCCTCCTTACATACCTCCACCCCCACCTCCGGCGCCTTCACCTCCTCCGACTGCGCCGGAGGACCCAGAGAATTCAGACTCCCCACCTGAATCCCCGAAAGAACCAAGACGAATAACCCGTAGTCAAACTAGAATGGGGTGGGGTGACAGTAGCTTGTACCCCCTAAGGGAGGTTGCGATGGGAGGACCCCAGCCTGGCATGGGATATGTGACTGTCCCTCTTAATTCAGGGGACGTCAGAGAATTTAAAAAAGAGATGGGGAATCTATTGGAGGATCCCTTAGGTGTGGCGGAGCGGGTGGATCAGTTTTTAGGACCAAACATCTATACCTGGGATGAAATACAAGCCATAATGGCTATACTATTCACTGTTGAAGAAAGGGATATGATCAGGAGAGCAGGAATGAGAATTTGGGATCAACAGCATCAGCAAGGTCCGGCAGCAGATGTAAAATGGCCTCTAAATCGACCTAATTGGAATAATCAAAATGAAATCGATAGAGGTCATATGCAAGACCTGAGGACGATTGTAATCCAGGGTATAAGAGAATCAGTCCCTAGAGGACAAAATATAAACAAAGCTTTTAGTGAACATCAGAAAAAGGATGAAACCCCTACCGAGTGGTTAGAGAGACTGAGAAAAAATCTTCAGCTTTACTCAGGACTGGACCCTAATACCCCAGTGGGACAGGCATTGTTAAAGACACAATTTGTGGCAAAAGCATGGACAGATATTAGAAAGAAGCTAGAAAAAATAGAAGATTGGCAGGATCGGGGGTTGGATGAATTACTGAGGGAAGCACAGAAAGTCTATGTCCGAAGGGAGGACGAGACTCAAAAGAAACATACCAGAATGATGGTAGCTGCGATAAGGGAAGGACAGAGAGTGAACGGTGCTGGGAGAAAACAGGAAGGTCAAAGAACAGGCTATAGATCAAAGGAACCGGAGAGGGAGAGAAAAAGGGAGTATTGTCCGCTTTTATTGCGGAAGAAAAGGTCACACAAAGAAGAGCTGCAGAAGGAGAATGATGGATGAGAGAATGTTTAAAGAAGATTAGGGGTGTCAGGGGCTCTATTTGCTGGGGACCCGAGAACGAACTGAGCCCTTGATAAAGTTAAAAGTAGGTCCTCAGCAACAGGAGGTAGAATTTTTAGTAGATTCAGGAGCGGAGAGATCTACCGTTCAATCATTGCCCCAAGGGTGTAAGATTTCATCAGAAAAAGTACAAGTAGTTGGGGCGAAAGGAGAACCATTCGGAGTACCGGTAATTAAAGATGTACTCCTTGAAACAGATTCTAAAGTGGGGGTGGGATCCTTATTGTTAGTACCTGAGGCAGATTATAACCTACTGGGGAGAGATCTAATGATTGAATTAGGAATTAGTTTGGAAGTAACAGAACACAAACTTGAAATCAAACTATGCCCCCTACGGGTTGAAGATGAGGCTAAAATCAACCCTGAAGTATGGTACACTCCAGATACGGTGGGAAAATTGAATGTTGAACCTTTTATGGTAACCATCCGGGATCCTGAGGTACCGGTGAGGATTAAGCAATATCCCATACCTCTGGAGGGAAGGCAAGGATTAAAACCAGAAATTCAGAGATTAATAAAGCAGGGATTATTGGAACCCTGCATGTCCCCTTTTAATACTCCCATTTTACCTGTCAAGAAGGCAGATGGGGGGTATAGATTAGTCCATGACCTAAGGGAAATTAACAAAAGGACTGTAACTAGATTCCCTGTAGTAGCTAACCCACACACTCTCTTAAGTCAATTAGGCCCGAACGACCGGTGGTACAGTGTAATAGACTTGAAGGACGCTTTCTGGGCATGTCCCTTAAAAGAGGAGTGTAGAAACTATTTTGCTTTTGAGTGGGAGGACCCAGACACCCACAGGAAAACTCAACTCCCGTGGACAGTCCTACCCCAAGGTTTCACTGAATCCCCAAACCTGTTTGGGCAAGCTTTAGAACAAATTTTACAGGATTACCAGATAGGAGATACCCTTACCCTAGTTCAGTATGTAGATGATCTTTTAATAGCAGGGGAGGATGAGGAAAGGGTTCGGGAAGAAAGCATCAAATTGTTAAATTTCCTGAGCTTAAAGGGACTGAAGGTGTCAAAATCCAAATTGCAATTTGTCGAAAAGGAAGTTAAATACCTAGGGCATCGATTAAGTCAAGGAACTAAGAAATTGGATCCGGAAAGAGTTAAAGGGATACTTTCCCTACCAAGTCCAAAAACTAAGAAACAAGTCCGGCAGCTATTAGGGCTATTTGGATATTGTAGGCAGTGGATCGAAGGGTATAGTGGAAAGGTAAAGTTTTTATACACCAAAATAACTAAAAATGGATTATTAAAATGGACTCAGGAAGATGATCAACGGTTAAAAGAACTAAAAACTGAATTAGTAAATGCTCCTGTTCTGAGCTTGCCCGACCTAAAAAGACCATTTTTCTTATTTGTCAACACAGAGGAAGGAACTGCATTTGGAGTATTAGCCCAGGAATGGGCAGGAAAAAAGAAACCAGTAGCATATATCTCAAAATTACTGGACCCCGTAAGTCGGGGATGGCCTACGTGCCTGCAAGTTGTGGTGGCAGCTGCTTTGTTAATTGAGGAAGCGCATAAAATAACTTTTGGTAGTGAATTAAGGGTACTATCACCCCATAATATTAGAGGTGTGTTACAGCAAAAAGCAGAAAAATGGATAACCGATGCTAGACTGGTAAAATATGAGGCAATCCTCATTACATCCCCCTACCTGACCCTTGAAACAACATCGTTGCAAAATCCAGCCCAATTTTTGTATGGAGAACCTAGTCAAGATCTTTTTCATGATTACCTCCGTAACATCGAGGAGCAGACTAAGATAAGACCAGATTTGGAAGAAGAGGAATTAGGGAAAGGAGAAAAGTTATTTGTAGATGGATCCTCTCGAGTGGTAGAAGGAAAAAGAAAATCAGGGTATGCCATAATTGATGGAAAAACTTTTAAGGTGATAGAATCAGGGCCCTTGAATCCCAGCTGGTCAGCACAGGCATGTGAATTATATGCAGTATTAAAGGCTTCACAATTACTAAATGGAAAAGTGGGAACTATATACACCGATTCTAGATATGCCTTCGGAGTAGTACATACCTTTGGGAAAATATGGGAAGAGAGAGGCCTAATCAATTCTCGGGGGAAGGGCCTAGTACATCAGGAATTAATATCACAAATTTTGCAAGCTATACGAGGGCCCAGTGAAATTGCGGTAATACACTTAAAGGGACACTAGAGGGGGCTAAATCCTTTAGTACGAGGGAATAACCTTGCTGATCAAGAGGCAAAGAGAGCAGCGCTATTAGCACTGCACTTGGATGATCCGATAGAGGCCAGGCAGCGGTGTGTTAATTGTGGAGATAATTACCTCCCCTGTTATGGTTGCTGGAAAGAATTCGGAGTAGATGGCATAGAATGTGTATGTGAAAGACCAGGGTTTAAGTGGTGCTTTTTTCATGGAAAATCCTATGAAATTTTAAGCTTTACTGTTCAAGAACAAGCAAAATTAAATCAAATGGGGATTAAACAGAAAGCTAATGGAAAATGGGAACTCCCGGACGGCCGAGAAGTTCTCCCAAAACCCATAGCTACCAAGATAATGCAGCAATTCCATAAAAACACTCATTGGGGAACTCAGGCATTAGTGGATCAATTTGCAACTAAATACATGTGCATTGGGATATATGATATAGCCAAACGAGTGATAGGAGAATGTCTCGTTTGTCAAAAAGTAAATAAACATCAAATAAGAAAACGAGTATATGGGGGGCGAGAATTGGCTCATAGACCTTTTGCAAGAATACAAATAGACTTTACTGAATTACCAAAGGTGGGGAGGTATAAATACCTATTAGTAATTATAGATCATTTAACCCAATTCGTAGAAGCCTTTCCCACAGCCCGGGCCACAGCTCACACAGTAACAAGGATATTACTTGAAGAAATTATACCTCGGTATGGAGCAATAGAAGCAATAGACTCAGATAGGGGTCCACACTTTGTATCCAGAGTAGCCAAAGAGACTTTGGCTGCTCTGGGTACACAGTGGCAGTACCACACTCCGTGGCACCCGCAGAGCTCAGGGAAAGTTGAACGTATGAATGGAGAAATAAAAAAACAACTTACCAAACTAATGTTAGAAACCAAAATGTCATGGGTAAAGTGTCTCCCTTTAGCCTTGTTAAATATCAGAACTCAGCCCCGAACTGATGTAGGCATTTCTCCCTTTGAAATGCTATATGGGATGCCCTATGATTTAGAAATGCCACCGGATCACCCCCAACTTGAAGAATTAAAGATAAAATCCTACCTGATACAACTAATGGCAAGGAGAAAACAACTGCAGGCCCGGGGGATGGTAGTACAAAGGCCTCCATTGGATGTGGCCATGCATCAAATCCAACCAGGAGATAAAGTACTAATCAAATCATGGAAAGAATCTTCTTTGACCCCTCGTTGGGAAGGACCCTATGTTGCTCTTATCACTACAGAAACTGCTGTTCGGACTGCTGAGAAGGGGTGGACACACGCAAGCCGAGTAAAGGGACCTATACAGGATTCGGCCTGGAAAGTGACCAGCCCTCCTGGGGATCTACGAGTCACCCTTCGGAAAACCTGAAAGAGCTCTCTACACATTGTGAGATAAGAACCTACGAAGGACTCGATGAGTGAGACCCTGGTATTTTGTCCAATTGAAACTTGTATTTGTTTTCCTTTCATATGCATAAAGTGTAATGTATGTAAAGAAGGCTGGGGGATTCATAATGCACATGGAATAAATCTCTGGTCTAGTTGTAATCAGTGTTATCAACGAGAACGGAGATTAACTAATCAGGCCCTAAAAATTGGAGTAAAAACGGGAAAATAATTGAAGATTCTAAAACTTGGTGGAAAATATTTACTAAAGGGATAAATCCCGAAAGAGAGTGCACTCACTCTAATTGGCCTACTGAATATCACCCTCAGATCCTAAGGGTGATCTGTAGAAAGCAGATCCCCTGGGTCCCCTGTCGTGAACCCGAGGTCAAAGTTAAAAAAACTGGGAGACCTATGTGTCCCGGAGTAGAGGCAAACATACCCCTGAAGAATACGGCTGCTGCCGAGAAGATGGAACACCCTGCTGCTCTAAGCAACAGAGTAGGCAGAGGAGGCCGAGACGTACCAAAGTGGGGAAAACTTTACTGCCCTACTCTGAAGAAAAAAGGGTCCCTGAGGGAGAAGGGCCAGACGAGAGTGCCAAACACCTTGATACAAAAGAGACTAAGAAAAAATATGCTAATCTATAGAATCCCGCCTGTCTTCTATTGGAGCTATTGGATAGTCTGGCTAGGTGTATTAGCTACAATGAATACACTACCAGGATGGGCTAGAATGACTAACCAATCCCACCAACCTTTTGAACATACCCTAACTAACCAAATTATATGGCCTTGGACAGATGCTTATTATGGACATACAGGAAGTATGGATGCAGATTTGTATGGGACAGAGTTAGCAACCGCCATACTAAGCAATAACCTAACACTCCAAACATATAAATGGGAGAATTCATCCCATACCTGGACAGCTAAAAAAGGAGATGAGATACAGATAGGATGCAGAGTATTCAATGTAAATGTGATAATAAGTCGGCACCCTTTAATTCAAACCGTCCGTCAGCCCCCTTTTACTCAAATCGTTATCAGAGACAAAACAGAATCTAAAATAGCTCAAACCCATTGTGAGTCAGAGGCCTGTTGGTATGCATTTACTGCAATCCAACCAGTGTCCATAGTTTGTTTGGGAGGGACCAGGTCAGGGGATCAAGCTATATCTTTCCGATTTCCATTGAACGTACAGGAGGAAACTACAACAACCACAACCCACGCTCCCAAAGAGACTACTCAGACTGTTCCAACACAACCAACAGTCGTGCTTAGCCCAAGAATCTTTGAAATTGGACCATATGCAATTAGAAATACAGGTCAACAACAAATGCTGTTTAACCCGGCGTGGTCTCTCAAACAAGTTGAATTGCTGATGCAAAATAATGTTTCAAATATTCAGCCAACCTGTTCACCTTTCCTAAAGACTTCTTACGAGGGATGGACAACCTGGCTGCAAAAACAAACTCCTCACACAAAAAGAACGCAGAGAGACTTAACCGGTGCTTTAGGAACAGGATTGGGAGTTTTAAATAGTATTGATTCGGAGGTGATAATGAATAAGTTGGCTACCTCAATTAGTGATTTAACTAATATACAAAGGCCTTTGCGATCTTCCTTATTGGCTTTGGGGGCTAACCAGTGGCTGTTGTCAAATATATTACCAAAAGGGGAAAAGGTAAATATAAAGGATCATGAATTGATTACAGATGCACTCAGTGTGCTCCAAAATAACCTCTCTTTAGCTCTCAGCTGCATCCAGGCTCAAATATGGATGCAGTCGATAGCTGCCTCAATTATAAGAGAAGGTGAAGAAGGTATTCTTCCTACTGAAATTCGGAGAATAATTTGGGACAGTGCTACTAATTTTGAAAAGAAACTCCAATCCTGGTGGAACCTGGTAAACTTTACCTATGACCCCATCACAAACACAGCTACTACCTTTATACTCACTATTTACAATGCCACCATATACCATATTTATCCTGTCATTGCATTAGGGCTGAATCACAATGGGACCATACTCTATCCTTCTGAGCATAGAGCATGGGCCCGAAAGGTAAACGAAAAATGGCAAACTGTCAATCTAGAGTCTTGCATTGTACGGGAACAACAAGGATTCATTTGTGAAGGCAATGCAATTGAGGCACAAGATATTTGTTTAGATACCGAACAAAATATTTGTCACTTTGAGGTCCCTCCCAATGAAAATCCTAAAACAGTACTTATATATATTGGCGAAGGTTGTGTATGTTTGAGGACGGTTTGTGAATTCTTAACCGTAGACAAGGTCATAGTAGAGACTAAAAATTATTCAAATCTCTGTGTTTGCAATTTCACAAAGATAATCGGATGTGACTTTTCCTATTTAGCCCCGGTCATGTCTCACCAACTCCTGCAATCCAATTATACATTAATACATAATCTACAACCTACACCCATTGGAATGAATCTCACTTTGGTTAGGCAGTTACTTCAACACAAAGACTTAGTTAGAATTTTAGAGAAAGTTAGAGAAAACGGACAGAAAACTCTAATAACTGTTCATCACAATGTGGAAGAAATACACCGAGTCTTGGAAAGAGCAAAAAAGAATGCAGAACATAACTGGTGGGACACCCTTTTTGGATGGTCACCTACTGCTACAGGCATCTTGAATAAGTTGTGTCACCCCATTGTGGTTCTCTTGATATTAATCTTAATCAGTTTGACTTTGTCAATAATATTATATGTCATAACTTGGAGAATGATGCAACGGGTAACATATCTGATGTCTGTCACCCGTCCAATACTCATTAAAACCAAAACCAACCAATTAGATGACGACTTTAAATTGAAAAAAACTCTCCTGTTAAGTCAACAAGAATTGCAACGATTTGATGAACAAAATGATAAAAAGAAAAAGGGGGGATTGTGATAGACAGTAAACTGTTTGTTCATCAAATTCCATTGAAGATACTGGGAGCTCGTGACATGTTATTCCATAAACTATGTAGGCCTAAGCTTAATCTTAACTATTACACTGTGTAACGACTAACAGACTGTAAGTGCTTATCTAAGTTGAAATGCTGAAGCAAGGACTCCTACTATGCAAAAGACTGAAAAGAGGGAGAAAGGGAAGAAGGACAAAGGGGAGAAAGACAAAGGGGAGAAGAAGAAGAAAAAAAAGGGGGTAGTGTCTATATTCTGTAAGATATAAACAAAAGCTTTGTGAGCCACTCTCAGGAAAGCAGGAAATACGAGGAGCTGGTGACGCGAGGAAGACCCGGATGGAGCGACCCCCTAACTGCAAAGTGCGCAGACGCAGGGTACACCTCTCAGAGAGACCCGATACCGGAAGGCGGAGGATATAAAAAAGACGGACCCTCGGGAAGTGAGTGCGCGCCGTTGGTGGAGCAGGGACTCCCCGGCCGCCCAGCGCTGTTTTGCTTATTGCCCCTTGCTAAAATAAATAATTGAAATTTAATTTGTCCTAACTTGCATCATTTTGGCAAAGATAGTCTATAACAATGGTTAACGTTAAAACTAAATGTCCTACTTTACAGGTCCCTGTACATTTGCAATTTCGAGTGTACTTGTAGCAGCTTCCCTTCACCGGCGCTGGAGTAAACATACCTGCTTTATAACTCTCTCTGAGTTGTAGAGTCTGTTTCCATGAATTATAGTTGCAATGAAATTTGTGAGGCTTTTATTTTCTTTTGCTTTATTTACAGATTGAACAGCTACAAGTGTATCACTGACACCATCCTTCAAGAGTTAGTGAATCAAAGTAAAGCTGCTCCTCAGTCTCCCAGTGTACCCAAAAAGCCAGGTCCTCCAGTGCTGTCATCTGACCCCAACATGCTAAGCAATGAAGAAGCAGGACACCGTGTAAGAAACTTTCAAAACAAAAAATCATGACTGCACTCCAAAAATAGTTTGATTTGAAGGGGTATAGAATTTATTATTAAAAAAAAAGGAATAGTTTAGTGAAGTAGATAAACGTCAAGAATTTGCTGCTTTATTTTCAGAGTGTTCATAAAAAATGATGATATGCAAATAACATGAACCTAAATATTGTCACATACATACATAGTGCTTGATGTAATGTAACCACTCCTGGAATAGCAGCTTTGGCCTTTTCTTCCCTTAGTTTGAACAAATGCTAAAGCTGGCTCAGTGTTCAACAGATGAACTCTTGAGTATTGTACTTTGTAACTGGTTGATACAAGTTGACTTGGCTGACAAACTGTTACAGGTGAGCTCATCTCTGTTCAAGGAACTAATTTGTTGGATGGTTCCACTGGGCTGGAAGTATCAGTATTATCAGTAATAATGCTGATGCTTTAAAAAAGAGAAGAGAGCAAGAATATAAATGTTATCTTCATGACCTTTGCAGGTGACTGCCCCCTTTTTGGAACCCTACCTTGTGCGAATGACCAAGATTGACCAAAACGAAGTCCATTATATGATTTACATTGGAGATACTGTGAGAGACTGAAATGTTAAATGACTGTCTCAAAACTTAATTGTGTGTGTGCTTTGAGTCTTGGGGTGGTGTCAGTAACGCCTCGACCATTCATCAAGGACCAGCTGTGGCCTTTGTAATTAATCTAAGGTATGTCACCCAAGGAAGCAGGAGTGTATTGAAGGATGCACCCTCCCACTCCCTTGCAGTTGTATTGACAAACTCCTTAGGTAAGCCTCAAAGAGGTGGACTGAGTGAAACCAGGTGTTTCTCATCAAGCACAAGGACCAATGATCACTGGCCATTGTGTAAGCCCGATATTTTGTGGCTCTATTGTATTGCTAATGACTTTGCGCCTTTGCCATTGAATTGATAAGAGGTGAGCATTTCTACCCCAGAGGCCGGATGATTGCTCAAGAAGTATGAAGTCATCAAAAACCTGTGGGAACAGAGGAAATACTAAAGGTGGGCAGATATGCTGATCAGGTGATAAGACGAACTTAAAAGGCTACAGAGAACTTTTCTTGGTGTGCACCCACCACTGAAGAGGACCAACAAGATGATGCTAGATATGGGTGCACCCACCACTGAAGACTGAGGACCAATGGGATGCTGCTGGATCCATGGTGGTGACTATTCTTACAACTCTATCCCACGTGCTTGCTTTATTTCTGTCTTTTCCTTCCATTCTGTCCTATCGCTACCACTCTTCACTTTTAATAATAAAAACTGTTTTGGGTGTACGGCATTTGACCTCATTTGTGTCTTAATCTTGGTTTTGGGATTATATCAAAACTTCCCTCAACATTGGATCGGGACAGATACTTTGAAAAGAACAGAAATTTTAGTTATGCAGCCAGAGTCTTGGCTAAGTTGGCTGATCTGCATAGGTATGGATTATGTGTGATCTATTGCATATATTGAGGTAACTGAAAAATAAAATCAAAATCTAATAGGTTTTCTCAAAATACCTAACAGGTATTTTAAAATATTTGATTAAGGTATATTAAGAAAAGGCCAAGGACAAGAAAAGGCAAATGCCCAAGGACATTTGCTAAAAAAAATTTAAATTAATGGAATATGTTAGCTTTTAATCCAGGGCATTATTGGGAAAAAAGTTAAATATTCATTTTATGTATTATTCATTAGCTTGCAATGTATTTCCTGTTGTAAGTACCATATATTAAGTGGTCATTGTTACACAGAACTTCATAGTGTGATAGTGTAACTGTGGAGCAGTGGATTGAGAAGTATACTAAAACTGAGCTTGCACAAAGAAGGGGTTTACATAGTTGGGTAATCTTCTGCATGATTTAATAAAATCGGGAGAAGTCACATGCTAATTCCCAGGATCTAGTTAGAATATAACTAACCTTCAAATAATTACACTAAGTACTCATTTTACACTTTGAATATTTGGTTTGCAGCACAGAAATTTCTCTTCAGCAGCATCTTGAATACATTGCACGTGCCATTTTGAGTGCCAAAAGTTCTGCTGCCTTGTCCTCTATAGCTGCAGATGGTGAATTCCTACATGAGCTAGAAGAGAAAATGGGAGTAAGAAAAAATATTAATCTAAGCTACACTGTAAATGTATTATTTCACTTTGTCTCATTGGCACGTGATATTTTTATTGCTGATTCTGTAGAAACAGTTTTCCGTGCTTTCTTCACAACATGGCAAAGTTATGCAGTTGATAGGAGACTCTGAGGTATAAGACAGTAACATTTCTACATTTAAATAAGTTAAAGTTAATTTTGGATGTATTCTTAAACTTTGATTAAATTGATTGTTTTGTTTTGTTTTGTTTTTTTTTTTAACAAGGTGTTGCATTTAAGGTAATGAATTAATTCATTAAGAGATGAATCCCCTTGTGTTCTAGCCGGTCCTCAGAGATTAGAGGGGTGTTACGGATGCTCTCAAATAAACAACCAACCACCAAAAATAAAAAATTAATTATTAACACAGTTAACTAGCTCTCCATAAATTACAGGTTTGAATGTCTGTGAGAGGAGAACAGAACAACTTTTTAGGGTTTAACGGCAACCCAAAACGCAGAACAAAGCCCCACTACTTAGGGTTTAACAGCAACCCAAAACGCTTTATCACTCACCTGATAAGTGAGGGCTCTCAACCTCGAGGACCTGCTCAGGGCAGCATCCCGACCCAAGGCACCTCGAGGAGTTTCCTTGGGCAGCGTCCTGACCCAAGGGGAGAGTCCTCGACCGCAGGGTGCTGCTCCAGGGGACGAGCTCAAAATGGCTCCCCCAGGGGACTCCATTTATACCCAGGCCCAATCTGACCTGTAGTCGATAGCGGCTCCCATTGGCCAAAGGCCCCAACTACCGCGAGGCCCTGAGAACAAAGGCAGCCAGGAGCTGCTGCACTTCAGCAGCCAAGAAGCTCTGCTTTCATTGGGCGGATGCACCTGCCACAATCCACCCCGTGACTACAGTCATGATTCGGCTGGTTTCCTTGAAGTGGTGGTGCAACCTCTTGCCTCCAAGGTTAAAAGGGAGTGCGGTCCTGGTGAGTCTCCATACTCGTTGTGGGTTGTCATCCCTAGATGATTATACAGTCAAATCTTAAAAAAAACAACCCTCCAACCATACAATGTATTACACCCAAAGTTGAAGTAAACTGATTAACCATTCCAACAAGGAAGATTCAAACATATCCAATTAATGCTTAATATAGCAACAATTGCCTCAAGTCTCTTGCCACTTTCTTCATATTTTGACCTAAAGTGACATTAAGACAATAGCACCAAGTCCAATCACATTCTTCTGAATGCTGCCAATTTCACAAGATTCATTCGCCACCACGTTGTCATCCAAGTCTTGATTGTCCATATGGATCCCCATGGCCAAGCAGGATGTCGAAGTCATCTGTTCCTCCAAGATCCTAACAAAAAAAAACCAGAACTAGGCCTCGGATCAGAACCCGGGCATCAAGTTAAAAATTAGTAATTATCTACTGGGCACTAATATGGTGAGTTCTTCCACTTTTCTCTAAGGCCTCCCAAGCATGTCGACAATGCCCATTAGCCTGAGGATAGTATGGGGTGTGCAAACCCTCTAGATTTTACCAAGGTCATAGGCACAATGCCAACTGAGGGCAACTTCACCATGACAGGTTGGCCTGTATATATTTTCAGGGGGAACTGGCCCTTATGATTGTCAAATATGGGAGCATCATCACCTGATAATCCCGTAGGACAAAATGCTCGTATTTTTGGGTTCACGTAATGTCCCTAGCGGTTATTAACAATAAAAACCGCTTGTGCCAACCTTATGTCCCACTTAGGTCATGAAACATTGGCATGTCTCTTGATCAAGCCATTAATTCGCTCAACCATGCCCATTAGCTTAAGGGTAATATGGTGTATGAAACACCCACTTGATGCCTTGTGTGCCCACTCCTGGACCACCCCAGCAGTAAAGTGGCTCCTGCTACCTGATTAAATTGATTTGGGTGTTTCCTTCTGACGTGTGGAAACAAACTCTAGAACTCGGCGAGAGTTATAAAGCAGGTATGTTTATTCCGGGCGGGGTGCAAGGGGATTTCTCCACAAAGCTTGCACGCCATCTCTGGCAAGTAGCCAAATATTTATTACACCAAAGCATACATATTCATTAGGAAAGGCCGGGTTATTACAATTAGTTTGGGGGATAGGCGTGATTATTATAATTATTTCTCGGAACTCATTTGCATAGTCTGAGCATGCGTCTTTGGTGGTCAAGGGGAGAAGTACATGGTCTTCCTCGCGGTGTCCGCTCTTTCCAGGGCATGCGTTGTGAAGCAAAGTCCAGGTGTCTTCTTCCTAAATCGGCAAGATCATCCTCCCTAGATAGCATCTCTGAGTCCTTTTGTTCAAGTTTAAGTTTGCCTAAGTGCCCATTGAGGGCTTTGAGCCTGCTATCAGTGAGTTGTCTTTTTAATTCATACCCCAGGGCTACCTGCTACTTTTTATCATAGCCAATCCCCAAACTATCTGGGTAAGCTACACTGAATCCACAAAACAGTCTGGGCAAGCAGGATTCTTAGGCAACGTTCAGAAATCATCATATGTTGTTATAAGTAAATAATTTGCAAGGAAAGTGGTCATTTCTCTGTATCAATCTACACTTGTAATTAACTTTCGAATCTGAACAACACTAGGGGGCTTTTTTGCTCGTGCCAGCACAATTTCAATTTTTTTTTCTAATAACCGCCTTCTCTCTCTGTCTCGTAATAATTCTGTCTTTAAATGATCGATTTCCAACCGCTCCTCTAAGGCATCTCTCTCCACTGCTACAAAGTAATCCTGCGCCTGAACCAAGCAGGCACCTAATATGGGGCACATTTGTCCTTCACTTCCGCTATTCCACCAACTTCCCCAGCTTTGTTCCAACTTTCTCGCAACTTCCACCGGATCAAACCACCTCTCCTTTGCCCATTGTATCTCTGGGGGAGAAGGGGCACAACTGTATTTCTGTAATAACTCCTCTATCAACATCCTGCCGACTACGCCAATTGTTACGGAGGCTCTCAAATAAACAACCAACCACTAAAAATAAAAAATTAATTATTAACACAGTTAACTAGCTCTCCATAAATTACAGGTTTGAATGTCTGTGAGAGGAGAACAGAACAACTTTCTAGGGTTTAACAGCAACCCAAAACACAGAACAAAGCCCCACTCCCTAGGGTTTAACAGCAACCCAAAACGCTTTATCACTCACCTGACAAGTGAGGGCTTTCAACCTCGAGGACCTGCTCAGGGCAGCGTCCTGACCCAAGGCACCTCGAGGAGTTTCCTTGGGCAGCGTCCTGACCCAAGGGAAGAGTCCTCGACCGCAGGGTGCTGCTCCAGGGGATGAGCTCAAAATGGCTCCCCCAGGGGACTCCATTTATACCCAGGCCAAATCTGTCCTGTAGTCAATAGCGGCTCCCATTGGCCAAAGGCCCCAATTATCACGAGGCCCTGAGAACAAAGGCAGCCAGGAGCTGCTACACTTCAGCAGCCAGGAAGCTCTGCTTTCATTGGGCGGATGCACCTGCCACAGAGGCTGAAGGTACAGCCCTGGCAGACATGGACTTTTGTACAGCCAGATGGCTAGGTTTCTTTCGTTCTGGGTTTTTTTCTAATAATTGAACCAAAATTCGGAGGTTGGCTGTAGTCATACCATGCTCACAGAATCACAGAATCATCTAGGTTGAAAAGACCTTGAAGATCATCTAGTCCAACCATTAACCTAAAACTGACTGTTCTCAACTACACCATATCCCTCAGCGCTATGTCAACCCTACTCTTAAACACCTCCAGGGATGGGGCCTCCACCACCTCCCTGGGCAGCCCATTCCAACGCTTAACAACCCGTTCTGTAAAGAAATGCTTCCTAATATCTAGTCTAAACCTTCCCTGGCGCAACTTGAGGCCATTACCTCTTGTCTTATTGCTTGCTACTTGGTTAAAGAGACTCATCCCCAGCTCTCTTCAACCTCCTTTCAGGTAGTTGTAGAGGGCGATGAGGTCTCCCCTCAGCCTCCTCTTCTCCAGACTAAACAACCCCAGTTCCCTCAGCTGCTCCTCCAGGCCCTTCACCAGCTTCGTTGCCCTTCTCTGGACACGCTCGAGTAATTCAATGTCCTTTTTGTAGTGAGGGGCCCAAAACTGAACACAGTCATCGAGGTGCAGCCTCACCAGTGCCAAGTACAGGGGTAAGATCATTTCCCTGTCCCTGCTGGCCACGCTATTTCTGATGCAAGCCAGGATGCCATTGGCCTTCTTGGCCACCTGGGCACACTGCTGGCTCATGTTCAGCGAACTATCAATCAATACCGCCAGGTCCCTCTCTGACTGGCAGCTCTCCAGCCACTCCTCCCCAATCCTGTAGCGCTGCTGGGGGTTGTTGTGGCCCAAGTGCAGCACCCGGCATTTGGTCTTATTGAAACTCCTACAGTTGGCCTTGGCCCATTGATCCAGCCTGTCCAGGTCTCTCTGCAGAGCCTCCCTACCCTCGAGCAGATCAACACTCCCACCCAACTTGGTGTCATCTGCAAACTTACTGAGGGTGCACTCGATCCCCTCGTCTAGATCATCAATAAAGATGTTAAACAGGAGTGGCCCCAAAACCGAGCCCTGGGGGACACCACTCGTGACCGGCCGCCAACTGGATTTAACTCCGTTCACCACCACTCTTTGGGCCCGGCCATCCAGCCAGTTTTTTACCCAGCAAAGCATGTGCCCATCCAAGCCACGAGCAGCCAGTTTCACCAGGAGAATGCCGTGGGAAATGGTGTCAAAGGACTTACTAAGGTGTGAGAGACGAGAAACCAGGCCTGTGAGAAACTAAGAAAAACAGCCTGAGAAAGCAAAAGTTGAGGCTGATCGAAGAAATGCCTCAAACACTCGCAAGACAAAACTATGAGTCACAGGGTGCATTCTGTGGAGGTCGAAGCTGATAAGGCTGCCCGAATAACACAAGATGGGACTGGAGGAGGGAGCCCTGTGAAGACAGGACGGCTCTGCTCTGGTGCACCTGGCCAAAACTTCAAGGGCCATCTGTCCGGTGAATGACCTTTGCTTCATTATCCACGAAATGCATATTAAAGTTAACACCCCTCAATATGCTAACGAGGGCTAACATGATCATGCTAATTACATCATCCCATGAAACACCTCACCCCTCCCCGTACATGGGATACGTAGGTATGTGGGTCGACCTAGGGGATGGACCCAAGGAAAGCGGGTATAAATCAAGAAGGGGGGGGGGGGGGGGGTGGCGCGGCCCCGAGGAGAGAAAGTGCAGTGAAGCGAAGAAGACGGATGCCAGCGAAAAAGACGGATGTCTCCCGTGCCTCCCGGAACCCTCGTCGGCAGGAGCTGCGCAGAAACCTAGACCGGTGATCTGTATTTCCCCATTCCCTCTATCTCCCTCTTTTCCCTTTCCTATTAAGCAATGCAAGGCATATTATACTGCTCGCCACAACTTGCTATATACTTAGCCAACTATCGTGTGTTCAATTAGTACATTGTGAGTAGTTAATAAATGTTTAGACTTGGAGACTTGTTGTCCGCTCCATTGGGGATTTGCGAATCTGAGTCACTTGTCCCCCTCGTCTGAGCGGGACGTGACATTAAAATTGGCGTAGTCGGCAGGATCCCCTTCGGTGTCGGAAAGTCTTATGAGATACTGGTTCTCTATCCGACCAACTCGGACAGGGAGAACTGGGAATTGGCCCCTCAGCTATACGCTGGGAAAGGGTCGGAGGGATACCGATTCTCTATCCGATAAGGACAGGGAGAATCGGGAAGTGACCTCTCAGCTCTAAGCCAGGAGAGGTTCGAGCAGTGGCAAGCCATGACTGGCCAGGAAATGTCGGTGCTTGACTGCTCCCCTATTTTTGAGAAACTGAAGGAGTATAAGGCTTGTCCTCCTCCTTTAGTAGAGGTTTGGGCCCACGATAATTGGCATAATCCAGAAGCAGTGGCAAGCTATATTAATGTACTTGCGGGGCTGCAAGGGTCGCGACCAGGCAAAGGAAAAGCTGTAGTGTGCGCTGTATTAGGGGCAGCACTGACTGCAGCCCAAAAAGATAAACATGTTAAGAAACAATTAGAAGGGGAAATGATCAAATCCTTACAAGATCTGGTAAAAGCTCTCCAGGATCAATTGGTTGAGGAACGTAAAGTTACTGAACAAAAAGCTAAACTCTGGCAAGAGCAAACTGAAGTTCTGAAAAGCCAATTAGCTGATGAGCGTAACACCTCTCAGCGATTTCACATGGCTCTGTTAGATGCCTTGGACCGAGAAAAAATCTCACGGTCCGAAAAAGAGAGGAATGAACAAGAAACCTGCAACCGGACAGATTTCGGCTCTGTTCCGGATAGTGAACAGGGAGTTACGAGTCTGGCAAAAGCAGCAGCCAGACCCTTGTATCCAACAAAGGATTTAGAGATAAGCCGAGAAATTTTTTACCCCGAAAATGAGGGGGCAAATTTAAGACCATTAATTAAAACGGAGACCACCGAGGGTCAGGGTGGAAGAGCTCCGCAGGTCACCATTCGAAGTACACCATATCCAGCGACTGAGCTTGCAAAAATTCAGGAGAAATATACCAGACGAGCTCAGGAAACTGAGACTGAATATGTGTGGAGGGTATCTTTGACTGGTGGCGACCGAATTTTGTTATCAGAAGATGAGGCCCAGGGATACTGGGGGCCAGGGGTTTTCCTAGTTACTGATGACCAGAGAGAGCCATGGTCGTTAACTCAACGAGCTGCTTATTGGGCTGGAGGTCTGGACCCCTTGGAAAGGGGGGATCCAGTATGTATTGAGACCCCAACCGTAAATCATTTGACTGAAAGTCTGCAGAAGGCTGCTTGTCTCCAATTAATGCATGACAGGCGTTTGGTTCCGCAGCAGCCTTCCCCAATGCTATTAATTGCTAACCCTGATCAAATGACTCCCCTGATTCGGGGTTTGCCGGACTCTTTGAAATCACATGCAGTACAATTACAAGATCGTTTGCGGAATGCATTAGCCCCGCGAGGGGGAAGAAGGGCGGGGGGAGAAGCCATGACCTGGGGAGAGATAGCTCAGGACTTAATAAATTATGGCCGGAGAATGGGCCTTACCAGGGGAACGGGTAAACCTAAGCCCTCGGTACGCAGAGTGGGACAGCAGGAAAATCCGCCTCCTTCCCCTCCGCAAGTTTTAAGAGCAAAGAGAAACCTGTTGTGGACTGAGGGAATTGGACAGGGGATTCCCCGAGAGTTAATGGATGGTATGCGTACTACAGTTTTAGAAAAGCTCATTCGAGCCTGGAAAGACAAAAGAAAGCTGCCCCCCCCAACCGAGCGAACCTTTCGAGCAAAGGGAGGGACAGAGCTGGAAACTAACGAGATGGTGGTAATTGCTTCTCAAACACCAACTGCCCCTAAAGAAGACTTGATTGATTTAGGGTCGGGAAACTGGATGCGCCATCCCCAGTAAGTGAGCCGGGGGATGGCGGGTGGGTCCACTTAAGGAGGCTCACAGAGAATACTAAAGGAGACTTGTTGATTACCTTTCCGCTCGGTCCCTTTAAAACTCCAGTTACATTTCTAGTAGATACGGGTGCTCAGATTTCAGCACTCCAAACTGAGGTTGCCAAGCGGAATGGCATAATTGCTGACAAAAAGCAGATCTGGGTTACAGATGTTTTCGGGGACTCTAAGCCACAGCCGACTGCTCGGGTGAAATGCTGGTTACCTGGGAATGAAACTGCAACAGAGGCTATGATGATCCTGGGAAATTTCCCCACAAATATCCTGGGACTTGACCTATTGAAGGGACAAGCTTGGGTGGATTCAAAAGGAAGGGAATGGAAATTTGGGTCCCCAACTGCCTCTATAAGACTTCTACAGCAAGCGCCTGCGCTTCCTCCTTCTAAAACTGTTAATGTGAAACCTTACGCCTTACCGTTAGGTGCAAGGGAGGGGATCACTCCGGTAATAGCAGAGCTGCGGGAGCAAGGGATAATCGTTCCAACTCACTCACCCTATAATTCCCCAGTGTGGCCAGTCCGTAAACCTAACGGAAAGTGGCGTCTGACAATTGACTATCGGCGATTAAATGCCAATACAGGTCCTCTAACAGCTGCAGTACCTAACATAGCTGAACTGATTGCAACCATACAGGAACAAGCCCACCAGATCTTAGCAACTATTGATGTGAAAGATATGTTCTTTATGGTCCCCATACAGGAGGCAGACAGAGATCGCTTTGCCTTTACATGGGAAGGCGTGCAATTTACTTTTACACGTCTCCCCCAGGGATACTGCCATTCGCCGACCATCGCTCATTATGCACTAGCACAGGAGCTTGCTCAAATCCCTCCAAGGGAAGGGGTCAGGATATATCAATATATTGACGATGTTCTGATTGGTGGCTCTGATGCTGCTGCAGTGGGACAGACCCAGACAGAGATAATCACCCACCTAGAAAATTTAGGGCTCCAAATTCCAGCTGAAAAGGTACAACTCCCATCCTCTGAGGTAAAGTTTCTGGGTATTTGGTGGCGGGGAGGAACAGTGTGTATTCCCCCAGAAACTTTAACTACCCTGGAAGAAGTAAAGAGCCCTGAAAATAAGAAGGAGCTGCAACATGCCTTAGGCTTGCTGGTATTTTGGAGGAAACATATCCCCGATTTTTCCATCATAGCTCGTCCTTTATATGATTTGACACGCAAAAGGGCTACTTGGGACTGGACTCCTGTCCATGAAGAAGCCTTAAAGCTGTTAATCTTTGAGGCTGGAGTATATCAGGCTTTAGGGCCAATACATCCAACAAATCCATTCCAAATTGAGTGGGGTTTTGCAATTCATGGACTATCCATACATATGTGGCAACGTGGGCCGGAGGGTACCACTCGCCCTATAGGGTTTCATTCGCGCAGTTTCAAAGATGCAGAAAAGCGTTACTCGATCTGGGAGAAGGGTCTTTTTGTGGTTACCCTAGCTTTGCAGGAAGCTGAAAAAATCATAAGGCAGCAACTAATCATTCTACGAGGACCCTTTAAGGTCCTGAAACCAGTACTGGCCGGAACCCCCCCTCCTGTGGGGGTTGCGCAGCGAGACACAGTGAGGAAGTGGTATGCACAATTAGATCATTACTGCCACACATATCAGATAGAGGAGGGGGCACCCAAAGTGCTCAAAATACAAGATCCACCTTCTGACCACCCTGAACCTCCTCCCTCATACATAAAACCTGCTCCCCCATTTGAAACCCATCTAAAGAATGTATGGTTCACCGATGCATCTTCTAGAAGAGAGGGAAAGGTATGGAAATACCGAGCGGTAGCACTGCATGTTGACTCGGGGGACCGAATCATAACAGAGGGTGAGGGAAGTGCTCAGGTGGGAGAGTTAACAGCGGTATGGAGCGTGATTGTTAAAGAAGCTGAGACTACAGAACCAGTATTTATTTACACAGACTCCTATGCCGTATTCAAGGGATGTACCGAATGGCTTACATTTTGGGAACAAAACCACTGGGAAGTAAATCGGGTACCAGTGTGGCAGCGTGAAAAGTGGGAGGAAATCTTAAACATTGCAAAACAGAAGTCCTTTTTAGTAGGATGGGTTGCTGCACACCAGTCAGGAAATCACCCTGCCCACCTGCTAAACAACCAGGTGGATTCAATGACTCGTTTGATGAGAACTGCTACAGAAGGTGAGGAGGAGAAATGGGAACACTTACTGGAATGGCTGCATGTAAAGCGGGGTCATTCAGGAAGCAAAGATTTGTTTAAAGAAGCGATAAGCAGGGGATGGTCCGTAACCAGGGAATTGTGCAATACCATTATTTCAGCGTGTAGTCTATGTCGTACTCGGCTGGGAGAGCGCAACCCTCTTAAGGACCAACCCCTACACCTAAGGGACAACAAGGGACTATGGGACACCTGGCAGGTGGATTATATTGGCCCTTTCCGGCTCTCTGAGGGAAAACGTTATGTATTGGTGGGGGTGGAAATAGTATCAGGCCTAACTCAAGCAGAAGCTGTATCTCGAGCAACTGCAGAAAATACGGTGAAGGGGTTAAAACGTTGGTTTAGCTACTTGCCTAAGCCCAAATCGATCCAATCAGACAACGGTAGTCACTTTACTGCCGGGGTGGTTCAGGAGTGGGCTCAAGATGAAGGAATTCAGTGGATTTTCCATACTCCATACTATCCCCAAGCAAATGGAATTGTGGAACGCACCAATGGACTGTTAAAGCAGGCCCTAAAACCCCTCGAACCAGGATGGCCACAACGGGTGTCAGACGCAGTAATGAAGATAAACAGCCGGTGGGGAATTAATGGGTGCCCACGACTTACCGCGTTCTGTCCTAAGCCTCTGTCCATACTCGCCAGGAAAAAAGAGACTAAAGACCCTGCAAACCCGCTCCATTATCCTGGACAACCTGTTCTAGTAGACTTGCCCACTGTGGGGCAAGTACCCCTAACCCTAAAAACTCCCATCAATATTTGTTCATGGGTGGCTACTGATGCCCATGGGAAAGAATACCGCATCAATACCAGGTGGATTGTCCCTTCTTTCTAACCATCATTGTTTTGTCATGTATATATGTGTTTTACAGAGCATTGATCCTGGACAACAGGAGACCTATGTTACTTTTAGCACTTTCAATGGTTGTAGGCATTATTGGCTAGTTATTATTTGTAATCTGCTTACATTATTATATAATTTGTGGAATCATACCTGCTGAGTGTGGAATAAATCATTGCCAATCAATTACAATCAACGATCCAGGAAATTTTACAGGTACATTTAATGAGTTCACTTATTAGAAGGTTAACCTGGAGTTGTGCCTTAAGTTACCTTATTGGGAATCACCTCCAAAATAAAGGAAGCCTGTGAGCCACCTGTGACTGCAAACTGGTGCTTGCAAATACCAAACAGATTACAGTGCTAGCTCATATAACTGTATGTGGTCCTTACAACACCACATCCATCAACAGCAAGATGCAGTCATCAAAGACTAGTTGTAAGGGGTCTGATCCCACAAATTAAGCATTAATGAATTGTACCTGAATATTAAATTGTATTCCCATTTAAATCCTTATAGACCTGATAATGTCATTGTGTAACCTCAAATAGTTTTAGAAAATTTAACTTAGCAATTATATGTACTGACAAGATATGCCTTTAAGGAATTAAAGGTGCAGACCCAACAAGCATCTAAGATGACGTTGCAGAATCTGGCTAGCATTGCTGAAGGAACATGGACTGTGCAGTGTGCTGAATCTAACTGAGGGAGAATGCTGCATCACCATCCACAATGCCACCACCTCTACAGAGGAGACCGTGCCATGATGAAGATGATCAACAACGGGAAGTGAGAACCTTTTTATTGACTGATGGACTAGTTTGATGGATGGAACCCTGGGTCATGGGTCACATCACTGGGATCCTCAGGACTCACGGGGTGGGGAAGATGGCTTGTAAATATTAGTATTGTGATATTATGCAAATTTTTGCTTTTAATGGTATGCCTTGCAGCAATTAGCTATATGCTCTCTCACCTTCTGTCTTCCTTTTCCCTATACTTTTTTGGGATCACAATGGTCAAAGAAGAACTTGGAGTGTTTGAGTCACGGGGTGGGATGTGAGAGACGAGAAACCAGGCCTGTGAGAAACTAAGAAAAACAGCCTGAGAAAGCAAAAGTTGAGGCTGATCGAAGAAATGCCTCAAACACTCGCAAGACAAAACTATGAGTCACAGGGTGCATTCTGTGGAGGTCGAAGCTGATAAGGCTGCCCGAATAACACAAGATGGGACTGGAGGAGGGAGCCCTGTGAAGACAGGACGGCTCTGCTCTGGTGCACCTGGCCAAAACTTCAAGGGCCATCTGTCCGGTGAATGACCTTTGCTTCATTATCCACGAAATGCATATTAAAGTTAACACCCCTCAATATGCTAACGAGGGCTAACATGATCATGCTAATTACATCATCCCATGAAACACCTCACCCCTCCCCGTACATGGGATACGTAGGTATGTGGGTCGACCTAGGGGATGGACCCAAGGAAAGCGGGTATAAATCAAGAAGGGGGGGGGGGGGGGGGTGGCGCGGCCCCGAGGAGAGAAAGTGCAGTGAAGCGAAGAAGACGGATGCCAGCGAAAAAGACGGATGTCTCCCGTGCCTCCCGGAACCCTCGTCGGCAGGAGCTGCGCAGAAACCTAGACCGGTGATCTGTATTTCCCCATTCCCTCTATCTCCCTCTTTTCCCTTTCCTATTAAGCAATGCAAGGCATATTATACTGCTCGCCACAACTTGCTATATACTTAGCCAACTATCGTGTGTTCAATTAGTACATTGTGAGTAGTTAATAAATGTTTAGACTTGGAGACTTGTTGTCCGCTCCATTGGGGATTTGCGAATCTGAGTCACTTGTCCCCCTCGTCTGAGCGGGACGTGACATAAGGTCAAGGTAGACAACATCCACAGCCTTTCCCTCATCCAATAAGCGGGTCACCCTGTCGTAGAAGGAGATCAGGTTTGTCAAGCAGGACCTGCCTTTCATAAACCCATGCTGACTGGGCCTGATCATCTGGTTGTCCCGCATGTGTTGTGTGATGGTACTCAGGATGAGCTGCTCCATCAGCTTCCCGGGCACTGAAGTCAAGCTGACAGGCCTGTAATTTCCCGGATCATCCTTCCGACCCTTCTTATTGATGGGCGTCACATTGGCCAGTTTCCAATCTGTTGGGACCTCCCCGGTCAGCCAGGACTGCTGGTGAATGCTGGAAAGTGGATTGGCAAGCACCCCAGCCAGCTCCTTCAGCACCCTCGGGTGTATCCCATCTGGTCCCATAGACTTTTGTATGTCTATGTGATGCAGTAGGTCACTGACTGTCTCCTCCTGGATTGCGGGGGGTTGTTCTCCCAGTGTCTGTCTTCTGGCTGAGGAGGCTGGATTCCCTCAGTACAACTAGTCTTGTTATTAAAGACTGAGGCAAAGAAGGCATTAAGGACCTCAGCCTTTTCCTCATCACTTGTTACCATGTTTCCTCCTGCATCTAGCAGGGGATGGAGGCTCTCCCTGCTCTTTCTTTTGCTGTTGAAGTACTTATAGAAACATTTCTTGTTATCCTTGATAGCTGAAGCCAGATTAATTTCCAGCTGGTCTTTAGACCTCCTGATTTCTGCCCTGCATAGCCTCACAGCATCTTTGTAATCATTCTGAGTCGCTAGCCCCTTCTTCCAAATGCTGTAAACTCTCCTTTTCTCCCTGAGTTGCAGCCAAAGCTCCCTGTTTAGCTAGGCTGGTCTTCTCTGCCGCCGGCTTCTCTTACAGCACCTCGGCACCGCCTGCTCCTGTGCCATTAACACTTTCAAAAGGTGGCGCGATGCTCCTAAGGCTAGAGCTTGTCGCCATAAGGTATTTCGATCTGGATCAAATCACTTTTTAGATTCTGGCCTATGTGTGTCAGCCTGAATTTGATGGACTCGCCGGGGAATTTCATGTGGTTTCCCTGAGGTCGATCCGATCCACCCCATGCGGCGCCCGTAGCTCACCAATTCCTGAATGAAGTCACTCCAGGTAGGTATGTGAATTTGCTCTCTAGGTGGCTGGGCTGCTGCTGCAGCAGCATTCATAGCATGGTGCACATGAATACGATCTCGGACATTTGATACATATATTTTTAGACTATCTGGAAGGCCACGAATGAGAAGGGTCACTCTGGCCAGATCGATAGGAGCTAGCATTGGGGATTGACGTAATACATTGCTCTCATACATTGCTTGTCTATATGCTGCCTTTTGCACAGAGGCTGTCAGATCTGAAAATCCTGAAGTTGTAATCTTGAGAGGATCTTCTCTCTACTGTGGGTCTATGCCACCAGCCCAGTAAGCAGCTCGAGTAGTTATTGAGGAATTGTGGTCACCTGCAGTGGTAGTTAGGAAAGCTCCAGGTCCCCAATAACCTTCTGCCTCTTCCTCACTTAACAAGACCTGATCTCCGCTCATGAGGGAAACTCACCATATATACTCTGTTTCCGTTTCATCTGGGCATCTAGAATATTTTTATTGTAATTTAGCTAATTCAGCGGGGGACCAGGGTATGGTACACTTGGTAGTTTGGGCTTCCCCATCTCAATCATTAACTAAGTCTTAATTACTGGCCGAACCTTTATGGGCTTTGAAATAAAGGCAGTGTCTTCTCCTAAGTCACTGTCATCATACGAATTGTTTCCGTCCCATGTTTCAGTATCGTCACAACGTACTACTTTATGAATATGTTGGACTGAATGAGAACATGTTTGATCAATTAATTTAACGAACGTTTCCTACAGCTGTTCCTCTCCTTTCTCAGCTGCAGCCAATAGCTTTTCTAACTGCTCTGTTTTACTTAAAAGTTCATGTGTTTGTTTTTCCATTTTTCCCCATGTCTCCCTTTCAAAAGCCAGTGATACTTTAAGTACCTTATTTTCTGATTCCATAGCTTGATATTTGCAATCTGTTGGGGGGTGGGTGTCCTGGTTTTGGCCAGGATAGAGTTAACTTTCCGTGGCCTGAGAGGGAGCACAGCTGAAGGGCTGGGTCCTGATCGATCATTGAACCATTCCATGTCATGTGACATCAAAGCTCGGCATATAGGTGGGCTAGTGCTCTCTCACTCGTGTTGTTTGTTTTGTTTTCAGTTTCCGGATCGGCTGGGTGGGTTTCTCTGGTGCGGTCGAGATCGTTGCTGGGGACGGGCTCTGTACCAGTCACCATCCAGGTGAGCCACTACTACATTTTACCCGTTTTGGACTACTATCACTACTGTTGATTTTGCTAGTAAATTTTTGTTATTTAACCTACAAATTTCTTCTTTTTTTTTTTTGTCCCTCCCCTATTTCACCGGGGGGGGGGGGGGGGGGGCAGTAAACAACTGGCCACGCAGCGATTTGCTACTGCTGAGTTCAAACCACAACAGTTTTTGGTGCCCAATGTGGGGCATGAAGTTTGAGATAATGGCAGAACGGGTAACAATGTTGATTTCTTGGCTCCTTTAGATTTTATCACCTAATTTGCATTATGTATTTCCCATGCTGTTGCTCACAGTCCATGAGAGTTGGGTAAAGATCTTGTTTTTGCTGTACTACGATGCTTATCTATGACAGGGTGCTGTCATTGGCCCTGGGGCTATTTACAATTGTGTTTGAGGAATTCAGGAATTTCAGATACCTTTGGAATGCTGATATTAACATGGTCATCTTACTGCTAGGAGCTAGTGTGTTCCTGCATGTGATTCAGGTTTTGTTCAGGGTTAAGCAACTATTTAAGAGTATCACCTGGAAATCTACCCCAAGGTTGGAGAATTATGAGTGGCTGGGGGTGTGGAGTAGTATGGGCAAGTACCTAGAACAGTGGGCACCTCCGGTGTATTGGAACTTTACTCCTCCACAAGTGCAGAATCCTGAAGAATTAGTAAAATATTTGGAAAAAGTATGTTGTCACCTGGTAATTCCAGAGAGGCACAGCTCACTGCAACATGCTGGGGCCTAGCCCACGCCTACCGAGTGCTATTAAACACTGTTCAGCACCCTCAAGAGGAAGAGAAGGCCTGTGGATCTGGTAAAAAAATAACAGACAGTGCAACCACTGCAAATTCCACAACAGAAACAGAAGCCACTACAACCCCGACCACAGGCGCTGCAGCTAAACCAGAGAACTAACCCATTTGTCATCACTGGGTATTATGACCAACATTAGAGGGGCTCTGACTCCAGCCAGGTGGAGGACAGGGACAATCGAGTTTATTGGTCTGTGTGTATTCGATGGCCTGGCACGTCTGACCCCCAGTAGTATAAGGCTCTAGTGGACACTGGTGCTCAGTGCACCATAATGCCATTGAATTTTACAGGGGCAGAACCCATTTGTATTTCAGGAGTGACAGGGGGGTGAAGTGCTAAGGCTTGGACAACAGGCCCAAGCTGGAGTTGGCCTATAGATGAATCCTGTATATTTTATAACCGATAACCATTGTGCTAGTAGGTATTCTACTAAGTTATAACAACCCACTTATGCTGGTGTAAAAAGTGCTAAAGCATTGAAATACTGCAGCCTGAACAACAGGCCCCAAGCTGAAGCTGCTAACTTAGCATGTAGTCATTAATAAAATATGTAAACTCGCTAGTGAAAGACAAAATACAATCAGTAGTGAGGAGAGAATGTATCCAACTTTCCTTTCGCAGCCTTGTTCAAGGCTGAGAACCCACGTGTTTGGCCTTGTTAGAAACTCCCTTGGTTCCCCCCTGAGCCCTGGCCAGGCTTCGGGTGGAATCCAACAGGAGAATGAAACCAGAAATTTTCCGCTCAAACAAAGGTGCCAGCTATTCTGGCTTGTCGATCTCTGGTATATAAGGCTGGGCCCATTTGCAGCGACTTTGGAAGCCTCACCTACGGGTGGACGCACCGCGTAGGATTTCCCACTTGCCGGGACAGGCTCTCCAAATCCTCGCTGTAACCGGGGCTCCCCAGTGACTGCGGATCTGGATGATGGTAACGTATGCAAGTGGTGATGTATTTTTCTTAATCACTCTTCTCTCTCTCTCATATAGTAATGATTTGATGCATTACCCTGTATTTTCCTGTTTGTTGCTTTAAGTGCACTATTCTGCTTTTTTCTTACTGCATGTTTTCTGTATTACTCTGTTACATTATTTGGTTATCACCAGTAAAATACGCCTACTCTTTTCACTCTGGTGTCTGAGTTTAATTGGTATCCTTAATATAGCAAAACAGGGGGGTCTCAACATTTGACTGTATTGGAGGCCGAGGTGAGCCTAAGTGGAAAAGAGTGGGAAAAACACCTCGCTGTGACTGGCCCAGACGCTCCATGTATTCTTGGCATAGATTATCTCAGGAGAGAGTATTTTAAGGACCCAAAAGGCTATCAGTGGGTTTTTAGTATAGCTGCCTTGGAAAGAGAAGGAATCAAACAGCTGTCTGTGTTGCCTGGTCTATCAAAGGATCCTTCTGTTGTGGGATTGCTGAGGGTCGAAGAACAATGGGTGCCAACTGCCACTACAACAGTGCACCAATGGCAATATTGCACCAATCGAGACTCTGTAATCCCTATCCATAAACTGATTCGTCAGCTAGAGAGCCAAGGAGTCATCAGCAAGACACACTCCCCCTTTAACAGCCCCATATGGTCAGTGCGAAAGTCTAATGGAGAGTGGAGATTGACAGTAGACTATTGTGGCCTGAATGAAGTCACGCCACCGCTGAGTGCTGCCGTGCCAGACATGCTAGAACTTCAGTATGAACTAGAGTCGAAGGCAGCCAAGTGGTACGCCATGACTGATATTGCCAACACATTTTTCTCCATCCCTCTGGCAGCAGAATGCAGGCCACAGTTTGCTTTTACCTGGAGGGGTGTCCAATACACCTGAAATCGACTGCCCCAGGGGTGGAAACACAGCCCCACCGTTTGCCATGGACTGATCCAGACTGCACTGGAAAAGGGTGAAGGCCCTGTAACACTTACAGTACATTGATGACATCATTGTATGGGGTAATACAGCAGAAGAAGTTTTGAGAAAGGGGAAAAAGCCGGGTTTGCCATAAAGTGTGGTAAGGTCAAGGGACCTGCACAAGAGATTCAGTTTTTAGGAGTAAAGTGGAAAGATGGACGTCGTCAAATTCCAATGGAGGTGATTAATAAAATAACAGCTATGTCCCCACAGGCTAACAGAAAGGAGACAGAAGCTTTCTTAGGTGTTGTGGGTTTCTGGAGACTGCACATTCCAAATTACAGTCAGATTGTAAGCCCTCTCTATCAAGTGACCCGGAAAAAGTATGATTTCATATGGGGCCCAGAGCAACGACAAGCTTTTGAACAAATTAAACAGGCAATAGTTCATGCAGTAGCCCTTGGGCCAGTTCGGACAGGACAAGATGTTAAAAATGTGCTCTACACTGCAGCCAGGGAAAATGGCCCTACCTGGAGTCTCTGGCAGAGAGCACCAGGGGAGACTCGGGGTCGACCCCTGGGGTTTTGGAGTTGGGGATACAGAGGATCTGAGGACCGCTATACTCCAACTGAAAAGGAGATATGGCAGCATATGAAGGGGTCCGAGCTGCTTCAGAGGTGATTGGGACTGAAGCACAGCTCCTCCTGGCACCCCGACTGCCAGTGCTGGGCTGGATGTTCAAAGGGAGTGTCCCCTCTACACACCATGCAACTGATGCCACGTGGAGTAAATGGGTAGTGCTGATCACACAACGGGCTCGAATAGGGAGCCCCAGCTGTCCAGGAATATTGGAAGTGATCACAAATTGGCCAGAAGGCAAAGATTTTGGAATGGCGCCAGAGGAAGAGGTGACGTGTGCTGAAGAGGCCCCACCATATAATAAACTACTGGATAATGAGAAGCGATATGCCCTGTTTACTGACGGGTCCTGTTGCATTGTGGGGAAACATCGAAGGTGGAAAGCAGCTGTGTGGAGCCCCACATGACAGGTTGCTGAAGCTGCTGAAGGAGAAGGTGAATCGAGTCAGTTCGCAGAGGTGAAAGCCATCCAGCTGGCCTTGAATATCGCTGAGCAAGAAAAGTGTCCAGTGGTCTACCTCTACACTGACTCATGGATGGTGGCAAATGTGCTGGGGGGGTGGTTACAGCAGTGGAAACGGAGCAACTGGCAGTGCAAAGGCAAACCCATCTGGGCTGCTGAATTATGGCAAGATATTGCTGCTCGGGTAGATGTGGGGACTCAGAAGGAGTCCCTGCAAGAAAATGGACGTGTGAGCAATCCTGTATATGAGCAAGGATATGACGAGGGACTGACCCTGGAAGAATGAGGAAGAACCCAGGAAGGTAAACAGCTTCAGGGTGTTGGTCTTGGCAGAAAAGAAGTTTGTAGAATGTCGATGTGGCAGTCCTCATCCAACCAGAAGAGAGCCTAAGGAGCATGTGCAAAGCTACCTGTCAAATCAGAAAGAATTGTACCATGTGATTGTATCTTGTGATTCTCACCTTCAGGATAAAAGGCTTGTCCACCATATTAAAGAGGCATTGCTTAATCACTGTGTGATGGTTTGCATGCGTTTAACTCCCGCATCAATCTTCTGCGTCTGGCGCCCGAACAGGGACCAAATCAAATTAGCACAAGTCCAAAAGGGACTTGGTGAAGTATTATCGCGGGAAGGCCGGTCGAAATTCAGCCAGACGCTGCCCCGGTGTCTGAAGGTGAGAATCAGCGCGCTGTACCCTTAAGGAGCCGCGAGAGGCGGCAGCCGGGGAGGAATGGGGTCTACGCTTAGTAGAGACGAGCAAGCAGTAGTAAAACTCCTCCAACTAATCCTCTCTGTGAGAGGGATAAAATATGACAAGTCCGCGTTAGAAGGCTTATTAAAGTGGAGCCGAGAGAAGGGACTTATCCCCAGTACAGGGCGTGTATTTGAAGCCGCTACCTGGGAAGCCACAGGGAAACAGCTATGGGACTCGGTCAGTGATGGAGGAAAGTCGGCAAGAGAAGTGAACAGCTACACTGCGCTATGGAAATTAATCCGAGAGGCGTTACAGGAGATGAGTAGTGAGCGTACGGCTGCGGCGTATGCCGCTGCAGCTCTCGGGCCGGCCCCTAATCTTGATATATCAGCCACGGCGCCGCTGCCGCCGCTACCGCCCTGCCCCGACCACGGCCGGAAGGACGGTCCGGCCCCTTCCCCCCCCTCAGCCCCCTCGCCCCGGAGCGATGAGGGAGGGGGGGCTCTATGCCGCTTGCAGCGCCCGCCGCGCTGGGTGAGCTGAAAAATCCGTTTGACTTAATGTTTGTGCCGCCGGGGCCGCGGCGAGTGGCGGGACCTAAATTCAAAACTGCGTCATCAGGGGCGGGAAGCACCGGAAGGGTGTGTGATGCCAACCGGAAAGCGACTGAGGAGAAACCGAAACAGACCAAAGACGCCAGTAGTGGGCGGGACCCAGGCGAGGGTGGGGATACAGAGGACTTGTGCCCGCCCCTCCCACCCTCACAGAACAACCCCTCGGGAGAAGAGAGCCCCGCCTCACAAGCCGGCTCTGCAGACATTGAAACCTTACTCCTGCACATTGTAGACAAGCTTGATAACTTAACTGTATCACAGGCAGAGAAGAGGGAGCAGAAATCATATACCTTTTCGTCAAATACGAGACCACAGCCATCTGCTCCTCCGGATCCATCACTCGAGTATGCAGTTCCTGTGCCTGCCACTGCGCCCTCATCATCTCACCCTGCAGCTTCGCATCTTTTTTCTTCACAGGCGCAGAGTGCCTCTGTAGCTACGCGCCGATGGAAAGGAGTTCTTAAAGATGCTATAATAGAAGGGTCTTTTCTCCCAGAAACCGTACAAGCATTTCCAGTTTCCTTTAATACTGTTACTAACGCCAGTGAGTGGGATCCCTTCGATTGGAAATTTCTTGAAAAGGCTAGGGCTTCAGTAATCCAAAATGGTCTTCATCACCAATTGACCAAACAAATCATTCACTATATCTTCTCGTCATCGCTGTTAATTCCAAAAGATATTGATCAAATAGCGGCAGTTATTTTAACTCCATCTCAGAAAATGTTATTTGAAAGCGCATGGTCGAAGTTAGCTAATGAAGAGCAGGTTCGTCCGGGCCCACAGGGTGATCCCCTTCATCTTGTCCAAGCACAAATGCTATTGGGTACAGGGCCCTTCACCGCAGTAGATCTACAGGTCAATCTCTCTAATGAAGTGTTACGGCTATCACAGTCAATAGCCTGTCAGGCCCTACTGTCTGTACCTGACACAGAAGGCAAGAAACGGGACAAGTTTGTAACAGTAAAACAGGGACTAAATGAACCTTTTTCAAAATATGTAGACCGTCTTTATCACTCCCTAGAACAACAATCTGACATGACCCTAGAGATGAAAGAAAAGATGTTCAAGTTAATGGCCTTTGAAAACGCTACCCCATCTACCCAGCACCTGCTAGCGACCCTCCCACATGGAGCATCTGTAGCTGATATGATTGAGTTAACCAACCGAGGAATGCAACAGTCTAATGTTGCAGCCTATGCCGGTGCAGTGCGTGAAGTGGTTGCACCATGGTGAACGCTATAAAACAAGGGGGAATTTTCTGGACGCACCACATAATCAACTAGCAATGACTTTATATATTCTTAATGGTGTTTTGATCTCTCTAGTGTTTGTGGTTTTATGGTGTGTGAGTGATAAGTGTAAGAGGCCTCTTTGTATGATTGTTCTGCGTGTGTGAGACGCAGCCCAGCTGCAGCCGTAGACACTCAGGAACCAGCCGCAGGTGCTGTGGATGCCCCTATACCAACAGTTTGTGATTTTTTCAATTGATCAATTAAGCAAAATGAAGGATGAAATGCTATAAGAATGTATGTATTCAGCTTTCTTTGTTTAGCAATATTAAGAATTAAGAACTCAAGTGTTTAACCTTATTAGAAACTCCCTTGGTTTTCCCTCCTTGAGTGGTGGCCAGACTCTGGGTGGAACCCAACAGGAGGATGAAATCAGATGTTTCCGCTCAAAGAAAAGTGCCAGTTATTTTGGCCTACTGATTTAGATATATGAGGCTGGACCTGCTTGCAGCGATGTTGGATGCCTCACCTACGGATGGACGCATCGCGTAGGATTTCCGGTTTGCGAGGAAGGGCAGTCTAAATTCTCACTGCATCCAGGGTTCCCCAGCAATTGCGGATCTGAATGTTAGTACCCCATTAAGTAAGTGTGCTATTCTGTATTTTCTTTACTGTTTATTTTTGTGGTATTTCATCATATCCCGTAGTTGTGGGTACTGCAATTACCTTACTCTGGTAACTGTAACTGCTGTATTGTTTCTACCATTCTGTGAAACCTTTTTAAGTATGCTGTGTTTTGGAGTTTGCCTAACCCTTAATTGATGAAGTCTCGAAATAAGTCTTGCAGATGCAGCTTTACACAGCCTCTGAGCAATAGCTAAGAAGAACAGGCCTTGGAAGATAGATAAGAAACTGCTGAGCTGTGCCAAGGGGGCAGGCAAAAACAGCGGACAGCTGCAACACTGAACTACGAAAAAGCACTAAGCTGTGAGAAGTTACCATCGCGGTAGAGCGGAATGCGCCAGAAAATATGGAATATTAGTTCAACTGACCCGTGAAACTAATAATGGACCAGCCTATACCTCTCAAAAATTTGTTTTTTTTTTTTGTTGTTTGTCAACTCTGGGGTATACATCACATCACAGGTATACCACATTCCCCTACGGGGCAAACCATAGTGGAGAGAGCACACCAAAACTTTAAAGGCGCTTTTGCAAAAACAAAAAGGGGGAGAGAGCTTGGCTGTTGCAGAATGACGTGCAAAAGCGGTGTATGTGTTAAGTTACTTACGGCTCACAGGTGATAGGGAGGAACCACCAGTAGTAATACATAAGTATGGGTCTGAAATCCAGTATAAGCCAGTGTGGAGATAGTGCTTTTGCTCAGTACAAAGATGTTGCTATGGGAGAGTGGAAAGGACCTGTGGAACTAACAATGACGGGTCGAGGCTATGCCTGCGTTATTACTGATACCGGCACTAGATGGGATCCATCTTGCTGGGTGCGACCTTGGAAAAGAGATCAAGGTTGTGATTCTAAGCCGTGTGATGGTTCTGACAGTGATTAATGCTCATCCAGCAAAAGTAGTGTTTCCCTGACCAGACATATGGGTAACTATAGCTAAAGAGACAGGTCAAGAATCCTTCTGCCTTTCGATGGCTACTCCGTCGGACCCATTCAGAACATGCTTATTGAGATTCCCTCACTTTGACCCACAAGAATTCATTGGGTTTGTGTCAGACGATAGTTGGGAAAAATGAAATTTTCACAGGCCAATGACATTGCTCAAATTACCCAGGCAGGCACCAACACCACAACCTTTTGGCAAGGTCAACTTATTACGAGCAAAGAATTGTGAAAAGGAGTAATCATTGTAATTATTGTGATTATTGTGCTTGCTATTATTTTGCCATGTTTAATTTCTTGTGTTAGACAATCGCTGCAAAAAAGCTTACAAGGAGTTTGGATTGCTCAAAAACAAAAAGAGGGATATGTGGGGACTCAGAAGGAGTCCCTGCAAGAAAATGGACATGTGAGCAATCCTGTGTATGAGCGAGGATGTGACGAGGGACTGACCCTGGAAGAATGAGGAAGAACCCAGGAAGGTAAACAGCTTCAGTTGATGGCCTGGGCCGAGAAGAAGTTTGTACAATGTCGATGTGGCAGTTTTCATCCAATTAGAAGAGAGCTTAAGGAGCATGTGCAAAGCTACCTGTCAAATCAGAAAGAATTGTACCATGTGATTGTATCTTGTGATTCTCACCTTCAGGATAAAAGGCTTGTCCACCATATTAAAGTTGGCATTGCTTAATCACTGTGTGATGATTTGCATGCTATTAACTCCCGCACCAATCTTCTGCAGGTAGAGAATCTGGTTGTGAAAGTACGCCATGTAGACGCTCACATACCTGAGCCAGGCCAGTGAAGAACATCAGAACAACCAACAGGCGGATCAGGCTGCTAAGATTAAGGTGGATCAAGTAGATCTGGACTGGCAACATAAGGGTGAACAATTTATGGCTCGCTGGGCCCATGACTCCTCAGGCCATCAGGGAAGAGATGCAACATATAGATGGGCTCGTGACCGAGGGGTAGACTTAACCATGGATGCTATTGCACAGGTAATCCATGAATGTGAGACATGTGCTACGATCAAGCAAGCCAAATGGTTAAAGCCCATTTTGTATGGAGGACGATGGTCAAAATATAAGTATGGGGAAGCCTGGCAGATTGGTTATATCACACTCCCACAAATTCAGCATGGCAAACACTATGTGCTTACAATGTTGGAAGCAGACACGGGTTGGTTGGAAACATATACCGTGCCCCATGCCACTGCCCGGAACACCATTTTAGGCCTTGAGAAGAAAGTCTTATGGCGGCATGGCACGCCAGAAAGAATTGAGTCGTAATGGGACACACTTCTGAAACAATCTCATAGACACCTGGGCCAAAGAACATGGCATTGAGTGGATATATCACATTCCCTACCATGCACCAGCCTCTGGGAAAATTGAGCGATACAATGGATTGCTAAAAACTACACTGAGAGCAATGGGTGGTGGAACTTTCAAACACTGGGACCTGCATTTAGCAAAAGCCACCTGGTTAGTCAATACCAGAGGATCTGCCAAGCAAGCTGGCCCTGCTCAATCAAACTTCTTACATACTGGAGGTGGGGATAAAGCCCCCATAGCGCACATGAAAAATATGCTGGGGAAGACCGTCTGGGTTATTCCTGCATCGGGTAAATTGGAGAGACGTGGATTTGATGGATGGACCACTCAGTGGATAAGGAATTGGCTGGATGGTTGCATTCAAAGAGTTGCAGTCAGTGGCTCGATGTCCAAGTGGAGGGGGGTGATGAGTGGCATTTCTCAGGGGTCAGTACTGGGACCAGTGCTGTTTAACATCTTTGTTGGTGACATGGACAGTGGGATCGAGTATACCCTCAGCAAGTTTGCCGACGACACCAAGCTGTGTGGTGCAGTTGACAGGTTGGAGGGAAGGGATGCCCTTCAGAGGGACCTTGACAGGCTTGAGAGGTTGGCCTGTGCAAACCTCATGGAGTTCAACAAGGTCAAGTGCAAGGTCCTGCACATGGGTCGGGGCAATCCCATGCACAAATATAGGCTGGGTGATGAGTGGATTGAGAGCAGCCCTGCAGAGAAGGACTTGGGAGTAGTAGTAGATGGAAAACTGACTATGAGCCAGCAATGTGCTCTTACAGTCTGGAAAGCCAACCATATCCTCGGCTGCATCAAGAGAAGTGTGGCCAGCAGGTCGAGGGAGGTGATCCTCCCCCTCTACTCTGCTCTCGTGTGACCCCACCTGGAGTACTGTGTCCAGCTCTGGAGCCTGCAATATAAGAAGGACATAGTCCTCTTGGAGCGGGTCCAGAGGAGGCCACAAAGATGATCAGAGGGCTGGAGCATCTCCCGTATGAGAACTGGCTGAGAAAGTTGGGGTTGTTCAGCCTGGAGAAGAGAAGGCTCTGGGGAGACCTTATAGCAGCCTTCCAGTACTTAAAGGGGGCCTACAGGAAAGATGAGGAGGGACTCTTTATCAGGGAGTGTAGTGCTAGGATGAGGGATAGCGGTTTTAAACTGAGAAGGTAGATTTAGATTGGTTATAAGGAAGAAATTCTTTACTGTGAGGGTGGTGAGACACTGGAACAGGCTGCCCAGAGAAGTTGTGGCTGCCCCCTCCCTGGAAGTGTTCAAGGCCAGGTTGGATGGGGCTTTGAGCAACCTGACCTAGTGGAAGGTGTCCCTGCCTATGGCAGGGGGGTTGGAACTAGATGATCTTTAAAGTCTCTTCCAACTCAAACCATTCTATGATTTTATGAAAACAAAAATATGAGCCTTTCAACACAGCTTCACTAAGTACAGTTATGGAGAAAAGCTCTTTTGGAGTCAAAACAAAACATTTTTTTAAATAGTCACTGAAATACTGAGAAATACTTGCCACTGTGTAACTGGGACAGTCAGTTATTTGGTAACATACTGTCACAACTCCAGTGTTGTAGAATCCCTTGCCTCAACAATGATTGCTAAAATGCATGCCACACACTTGTACAACCACTAGACTGGTGTTTGGTTGCCCGAGCTATTGCTGTTCCACATACGATAAACTCACCCCTCCCACTCCCTCACTTCCCCCCAAACCAACCCTCAGGTTAAGGATTTTTTTGAAGAGCATGTTTGGAAGAGACATTTGATGTGGTAACTGCTAGTAGTGTATGCAGTTGCATGTATGCCAAAGAAAACTATTCCTTCCTAATACAGAGAAGGCCAAAATTAGATGGGAAACCACATTTGAGTCATGTAGAAGCTAGAAACTACGTAGTTATGTCTGATGGGTTGAACATAGACTGGCAAGAATTCTCTCAGAATAATTCAAAAATGGATTCCCTGGATGCCTTATAGGTGCCCCAGGCATAATTTGAGCATTGTGAGCATAATGAGAAAGGGATCAATGAAGTGTATGCACACTCTAGGATAAAAACTTGCAAGTTTCATTTTGGAAGTGTCCAATCAGAACTTTTATTTCTTTTAAATAAATATGAAAATGATATGAATTTATTTGTATATAATGTTAAAGGATTTCACCAGACTGTGGGTACCTCTAGGCTTGCTTTATTAACAACTCAGAGTTGGGCCATCACCTCAGTGAGTGGCAACAGCTAACAAAAAGCACCTTCTATATATATGATTCTTCATAATATGCAATAAAATACAAAGAATCTTTGGTGATTTTCCAGGAACTTATAGTTCTCAGTTCATCATCAATTTCAAAAGTCCATTGTATTTCACAGTTTTGACTAGTTCTTATCGTTCTGTTCTAATTCCTCTTCAGACACCACTGTTCACTGATGCAGTCTTCGGTCATCGTGGTTACTTATCTTCTGAACAATCTTCATCATAATTCACTTTTAGACTTCTGAGAAAAGACTCAAAATGTTCTATTTAACATATACTTAATCTATGTCTAGCTTTTCATTACCTAGCTTTTCTAAGTTGCTTAAACTGTCAGTATTACTCCTAGAGCACCTGTTCATACTGCATTGAACTGTCAGTATTGTTCCTAGAGCACCTGCGCTCTATTAATTAAACCTATAAAACAATATCTATGTATTAATTATTCCTGCTAATAATAATATCCTAAGAGAAAAGAGTTTTCTAAAGCTTGTTCCTTTTACACATAAAAATTACACTTTAATATTTAGTCAAGGAACCAGGAAATCTAAAAACTCATTACTTACATTAAGAACTCACCCATTACAAGTCAGTGCTTTAATGATAAGATGACAAATTCTCTGATGGTGTGGCAGATGCACCCTCCCGATGAAAATGGGGCTTCCTGGCTGCTGGAATGTAGTGGCCATTGATTTATTTTTCCTTGCCCTTGTTCTCAGGGCTTTACAGTGGTTGGGGCCCTCATCCAATAAGGGCTGATATTGACCCCAGATCAGATTTGGCTCTGGTATAAAAGGAGTCCCCTGGGGGAGCCATTTTGAGGTAGTCCCTCCTGGAGCAGCATGCTGCAGTCAAGGACTCTCTCCTTGGGTTGGGATGCTGCCCAAGGAAACTCTTTGAGGTTTCCCCTATGGGTTGGGACACTGCCCAAAGATATTCCCCAAGGTTGAGAGCCCTCATTTTTTAGGTGAGTGACTGAGCGTTTTGGATTGTCTTTAAATCCTAGAAGTTTGTGTGGTGATAATTTTTGTTCTCCTCTCACAGACATTTGAACCTGTTTGCAGAGTGACAGTCAATTGTGTTGAAAATAAATTTTATTTTGTTTATTATTTGCTTATTTTGAAAGCCTCTGCAACAGAAGGATATGGAAACACTTGTATGATTATGGTGTGTATGCTGGTTTTGTCTGGGGTAAAATTAATTTTTTTTCTTCATAGTAGCTAGTACTATATAAAGGTGGGTAATAAGGTTGTATTGGATAGTGTGGGACCTGAGCATGACTTAAATGGTATGGAATAAGGGGTGGAGAAAGTGCTGGTTTTGGCTGGGGTAGAGTTAATTTTCTTCATAGTAGCTAGTATGGGGCTATGTTTTGGATTTGTGCTGGAAATAGTGTTGATAAGTCAGGTATGTTTTAGTTATTGCTGAGCAGTGCTTACACAGAGTCAAGGCCTTTTCTGCTTCTCACACCACCCCACCAGTGAGTAGGCTGGGGGTGCACGAGGAGTGGGGAGGGGACACAGCTGGGACAGCTGACCCCAACTGACCAAAGGAATATTCCATACCATATGACATCATGCTCATCATCTAAAGCTAGGGGAAGAAGAAGAAAGGGGGAGACATTTGGAGTGGTGGTGTGTCTTCCTAAGTAAGCATTACATGTGACAGAACCCTGCTTTCCTGGAGATGGCTGGACACCTGCCTGCCGATGGGAAGTTGTTACGGAGGCTTCCAAATGAGCAACCCACCACCAATTTAAAAAAATAAATAAATTTATTTTTTAATAAAACCACCAGTCAGCTCTCCGTAGATTACAGATCCGAATGTCCGCAAGAGGAGAACAGAATAACTTTCTGGGGTTTAACAATAACCCAAAATACTTTACAAAGCCCCACTCCCCAGGGGTTTAACGACAACCCCTAAACGCAAACTTCACTTCGTGGGTTTAACGGGAACCCAAAATGTAAAACAAAGCCTCACACCCCAGGGGTTTAATGACAACCCCAAACGTAAACAAAACTTCACTACCTAGGGTTTAACGGCAACCCAAAGCGCTCTATCACTCACCTGGAAAGTGAGGGCTCTCAACCTCGAGGACCTGCTCAGGGCAGCGTCCCGACCCAAGACACCTCGAGGAGTTTCCCTGGGCGGCGTCCCAAACCCAAGGGGAGAGTCCTCGACTGCAGCGTGCAGCTCCAGGGGACGAGCTCCAAATGGCTCCCCCAGGGGACTCCGTTTATACCCAGGCCGAATCTGACCTGTAGTCAATAGCGGCTCCCATTGGCCAAAGGTCTCAGCTACCACGAGACCTTGAAAACAAAGACAGCCAGAAGCTGCCACGTTTCAGCAGCCAGGAAGCTCTGTTTTCACTGGGCGGATGCACCTGCCACAGATGTAGTGAATGAATTCCTTGTTTTGTTTGCTTGCATGTGTGGCTTTTGCTTTCCCTGTTAAACTGTCTTTATCTCAACCCATGAGTTTTCTCACTTTTATTCTTCTGATTCTCTCCCCCATCCCCCCGTGGAGGAGTGAGCAGAAGCAAACTTGTACCTTGGGCTCTCACTATTTCTAGTGCATGAAATTTAGGACCGTCAGGCATATAACAAAAGTATTAGGTGTTTGTTTGAGTTAAACTCCATTAATATCTGTTGTGGCTCAGAGTTAAAATGTGCTATATTTACAGTAAGGATCAACTGAACCGATCCATTCATTACTGTGGAACATAATAACACCTGCATTTAGGCAGACCATCCTGCTGTTTAACTGTAGCACCAGATGAGTCAGACTAGATTACAGAATTTTTTTTGTCATGAGCCACAAATACATTTAAGAACTATTTCAGTGCTACAAGGTATTTCATGTTAGAGATATGTTTAGCACAGTCCAGTTATTTCACAGAAACAATATTCTCACTAGTGATGCCACAACAGCAAAACAAAGGCTAAAGTTTGACTTAAATTTTAAATGGCTTTTTAATGGCCACACCTCACTAAAATATTTATGCTGAATATTGCCCATGCCTACCTTTATACATGTTAGAGTTGTTAATATAAACAATAGAGAACTTAAAAAAAATACAGAAGGGCATTACTGAATCATTTAAAAAAATACTTATTTGTAACTAAAGTTTTGTCAAAAACTATTGTGATCTTTTATAGCTGCAGATAATGAAAATACTCAAGAATTATTCTGCAATTTTACAGTACTGAAGTGGAAGATTAAAAATAATAATTTAATTCTTATTTATTTAGATTGTGGAAGTGTCTGTGTTTTCTTAAAGAGTACAATATGGTTAGTGTTGATTCTAAAAGTTTGACAATATCCCTTTATTAGGTAAGCTACTGCAACAAGTTTCCATGTACAGAACTTGTACTCAAAGGGAGGAAGCAGTAAGAATAGAAAAATTCAATAATCATTATAGTTACATATGTAAAAATCTATAGCCATACAGTGAAAAAAAAACCCCTATAAAGCTATGTCAACACAAAGGGGTAAAATTCTGTTACTGTATCAACTACTGCACTGCAGCACTTCTTTTTTTAAAACTTTTTTTTAATATAAAAAAACCCCCTTATCTTGGTATGTGCTGTTGCCAATAATGTGGTTTATGTTGGTAAAGCCACGACTGCTACTCAGAGACTGAGTGCTGCACAGATTGCAGCTGCAGCCTTGGGCTTTCTATTTCATATCTCTGAAAATCATCAGCCCATGTTATACACAGCTAAGAGGAATTTGTTTCCCAAAAATGAACTCTGCTACCTTTTTCTTTCACAGCAAGTAATCTGAATATTTGTGATAGGCAAACAAAACTAGATATTAGTCTGGGTAGTACAGAAGGGGAAAATTTAACTCAACTAGTAAGAATCTTATTCAATTTATTAAATAATCTATAATTAATTTTATAAGTCTATATTATATATTATAGCCAACAGATCCTATCAAGGAGCATGTATGCCCTTTGGCATATTACACAATATAGTAATGGTTCAAATCCTCTCAACTAAGACAACTTTAGATTTCAGGTTTCTATTGTTTAATTAAAATTTCTCCCTGATAATTTTATTCTAATAAATACCAACCAAATTGAAACAAAAAAACCCCTCTTTGCTACTGGGAAAGCCACATCACCAGGAAACAATTTGTTTATGAACAAGGAAACATTTGTATTACCTATTAAAAATAAGATTCTTTAATATAAATAGCATCAGAAATGTCTAACAGACTAGTGACAACTTCATTTTAGACTGCATCTGTATGAAACTCTTGTTTTTAATAATTTGGGAGTTTCCTTGTGAAGTATTTTCAACTCTTTCTACTAGTAATACATGTCATACAACCTCCTCTATTCTCAAAGTATAAAATTCCCACTATAAAAGCTGCTCCTGGCCCTGAGAAATACAGTATTTCATTGTTTGCTATAAAAATGTCCTGCTTCCAGACCTGAAGGGATGACTTTTGCTTTATCTACTTCTCCCTACTTTAACAATACCTATCTTAGCACGAGATGTGGCTTTTTGTATAGTGAAGAAAACACCATGAACAGTGAAAACAAAGAGGTGAGAAAATATTTCTGTTTAGAAAAATTCCAGTGGTGAAAAAGCAAAAAGGCATTTTCCATGGGAACAATTACTAACTAGATTCTGAGGAGTTATTAAACAATTCAGTTTAATGTTTTTTCCGTACAAGAGAATATTTTGGAATACTGTTACTATTCCTGACAAATCAAAATACACATTAGAATTCTGCAAGATAGTTTCATAAAAACAGCCTCCTACCATAAATTAAATTTGTAAAAGAAAATAAATATAAGAGAAAGATTTACTTATTGAGGAACACCTCTTTTAGATAAACACATTTGAAAACACAGCAGGGTTTAATATCCCCCTAAAAAGTTTAGTTGTTTTGGATTTTTTCTGTTTGCAAATCTACTGCTTTTGTTACTCTCTAGAAAGGCAAACTGCTTATGAAAGGTTTGTGGCAACATAGTCAAAACAAATGCTTCTGAAAGCTTTCAGTAGCATTTTTTCACTTTACAAAATGTGAAAACATCTTTCAGTTAGTAAAAAAAAATACGCCAATATACATACTTTTTTAAAAATTCATTTGTGAAGGACTGTAGTGTAATTACCCAGACTCATATCCATTCACTTCTCAGATACTGGTAGCTATCTCCTTTTGACACAAACCTCTCTATATTAATCCAGAGAAATGCATACATGGCCAGTTAGGCCAAGCAGAATAGTCATTCAGCTTTCCCCAAATTTAAACTATCAAAAATTACTATTTGGACAGCATGGAATAAATTGTAGTTTCTTTTTAAAGCAAAATGTACTCTTGAAAATGTGTTTGGCACAGTGCTAAATCATATAGTTAATGCTAAATATTGCAGGATACAATAAAACCCTGGAGTTAATTTGTGTTTACACCCTTTAAGGGATAAAAATAAAAAGATACCAATTATTCAGAAGTCAGCCTATGCAAACTGTATAAACAATATTTTATGTCTTGTTTTGAAAACCACTAATATAGTAAATTTTACATAAAAGACTGCAAAATAATATAAATGAATTTAAACAGATCTTTAGAATAAGAAATTGAAATGGAAACAGACAAGTAACAAAGACAAGTAAAAAAAATTATTGTGGTATTCGTTCTACCAGATTTGCTGGGGATCCCTTTTCTTGTATTATTTCATGGTGACCTAACACATCAAAATCTACATTTACAAAAATTCCTCCTGCAGATAGGTCACAAATACTACATGCTTTTTTTTTCTTCAACAGAATAAATTATGTATCCAGGAGATTCTGCCATTTTACAGCCTGGAAAAACAATGCTTCCCTGGAAAATGGACTAAGCTAAAGAAAGCCATCTGCTGGTAGGTTAAACTCTAAGAACACTTTATTAAGAATATTAACAGACTAATTTCCAACATTCACTTGTTTATTTTTTTAAACAGAAATTTTTTTTTAAGATATAAACAATTTTTTGTTAAACTATAATACAGTGGGAGTAAAAATTAACTGAGAAGTTTCTGCTGCACAACAGCGAAGAAAGCTCCCACATAAATGTTTACCAAACATTTCCTTTTTTTTTCTTGCATCCCAGGTTCCATTCTTATTCTACATTTAACTGATTTTTTTTTTTTACCAGAAAGTTGATATTTCAAGTTTTTCTGTTATTTCAATTCCTTTAAATTTGGCTGCATGTACAAATTCATTAGCTGGAAGTTCCATCCTTGTCAGCATACAGTGAGCGTAAAGTCTGAACAACTTTATTAGTCAGCTTATTAGCACTCATTAGAGCAATTTTTTTGTAAGTAATGTCTGACTCTTTAATAGTGTCTACCCAAGGCCATCATGGTGCTTAGCCTCAGTCCAGGAGCCACTGTAGGAGCCTGCCATCCACTGAACGCTGAAGCCATTGCTGGTTTTCTGTACTACTCTTGAAATTTGTGGTTGGTCTTTGTACTTTGGACAGCAAATAGCAATGACATCCATGACATCAACACTTTAATTCATCTGTGCTGCCAACTCCGTAGAGTCTGAATTTTGTTTTGACTTTCTCAATGACTAAAACACTGGGGGGAAGGAGACCAAGTGTTACGCAAAAGAACTTCAGTGAAATGATTGCTTTTATTGCTTTTAATCCCTTGATGCTGGGAGTTGGGATTTCCCAGTACACATTCCATTGCCAGTAATGAGACAGACTGTGACTGCCAGCGCCAAGGGGTTAACACTTTATCATAAGCCAAAGTTTCATTACATTCAACCTATTACATTTATGTTTTTTCTCTTATACAATCTATTTCTTAAGCAATTAACAGCAATCAACTTTTATAAAAAAAGCTTCCAAACTTAATCCTTACAAAGAACTCACTAGATAACAAGATGGCTTATTATCTAAATATCCTTACCTATCAGAGAATCCACAGAGGTTCTTTAAATGCTGTTTCAGCGTCAAAAATAATAATATGCCTTGGGAGACATTTGCAAATTCAATTAAAGGAGTTGAATTTTCTGGTAAACATTTAATCACAGCATTTATATAATTTTCTTCATCAGAATCTGAATCAGTCTACTTGTTTCCATAGTAGAATTAGAAGCTTCCTCCTCACTTTCACTCTCACTACCACTGTTACTGTCACTTTCAGTCTCCTTGTCTGATGAAGGCTTTCTTTCCTTTTTTTTTGTCTTTCACCATAGACTGCGAGACAGAGAAGTTAACACACATTCCAAAATTAGGGTAAGTAGCATCATGTACATTTCTAAAAAAATCTTTCCAAAATCATTATTGGCTTAAATTAGGAAGAATTCCCTGAACAATGTTATTAATTCATAACTTGATATTCAAATATTAAAATTATTTATGGCAAAAAGATGCTAAATTATAACCCAAGACCCCTGAAAAATTGTTCCAAAATCCACATTTTTTTGCAAGGTGGTTACAGAAGGAACTGAAGCAGTAAGCACTCCACTGGCATATGGATTCTTAAGAAGATTGCTCAATTTTGTTAGCAGAGACAGTAAAATGCAATAGAAGGCCAAATACAATAAATCAGGAAGAAAATTCCATTTTTGTTTCACCTGAATATAGTTTTTGCATGTTGCATATATTTCCATATGTACTTTGGTACAGACTAGTCCAAGCTGTTTTTAATCCTTGCCTCTGTTAAAATTCTGTGACACTAATTACACTGCTGACCAGAGAAACCCCCAAGTCATCATATACAGTATTACTAATAATCAGTTCTACTACTTGTAGAGCTACAGAATTCCACACTTGCATTATTACTGCACATAGTATGATTTTTCATAATGCAGAACTTAAGATGTCCCAAGTAGGATCTCATCCTCTATGTGCAGCTGGTGCTACACACTGGTCCCTCATCTAAAGAATGTACTGTCTCTTTTTAGCAGATTAAAAATCAACTTCAGTAGGGTGAGAATTCAAAGCAGTGTACTTTCCAGGTATCAACTGACTTGTACTTACTAGTCAAATTGGAAATTCTAGAAATGGGTTTAATTCCTGACAGTTTGGACCTTCTACTGTTAAAGTTGTCCAGGAAATTAAGACACTGAATTCTTCAAGAAACAGAGGCCTTTTTCTTACAGGGTTGTGTATTGCCATAACAAGATGCTATACCATTGTTAGGGTTCTTATATGCTACCTTAAGAAAAGACATATTGCACACTCTTTTCTTGCAATAAACAATGTATTTAAAATCTCCCAGGTGACACACATGCAACTACCATCAGCTACTTGACAACAAAAGAAACAGTAAACTGGATTTTATTATTAAAATTATACAAATAACTACAATAAACCAATATTTCATGATGATTCTAGGTTCATATACCTCCCAGATGCATGCAATGATTTTTAATTCCAATTAATTCAGCAATATTAGGGAATGATATAGATTTAATAGTAAGATCTCAAATTTTGTCATTCTTTTTTAATAACATAAGCAGCAATGTAAGGAAAGTTTTTAACTAGTGTCTACCAGATGCAGGCCAGAATGGAAAGGATTGTTTGTTTATTAACTATCGGTTATAAAGTAACACTACTGGTCCGTATCATAATAATGGTACCATATTCACTGAAAAATTGACCAAATTATAGAGAAGCTTATGTTGCCACCATAATAAATATGCTAAAATATAAATGCACATACCTCTTTAAATGACTGTAGTAGTTTGCTACCAGAAACTGATAGTGTAATGTCTATATGATGCATTATAAACAGTGGCTCTGTGTTTGATAAGGAAAACAGGCTAGATTGTCTGCTATGTACAAGAGCATATTCACCTCTGTTTTCTGGACATTAAAAAAAAAAGTACATATAAATATACATACAAATATCTTAGGTTTATACACTTATCCTGCATTTCTAACAGTCTAGAGAAAAAACATGATCACAAATTTTATTCTACATACTCCCCAAACCCACTCTAAACAACATGCATATATGCAAAATTTAGTCATACCTGAAGATACATTATTTCTGATCAATCCAAACTGAGTACAGAAAGGTACAGAATGATGCAAAAGTATCAAATGCATTCTGTTATATAGGTAAACACCTTATATTACAAAGCAAAATAAAGTACCTTAGGGAAATAAAGTTATTAATAATCATGTCATAAAAATACATTGCAAAAGGAGAATTTAAGCTTGTAATGCTATATTTTTTTTTTTTAGGTGAAGGAAATGCGATGCTTACTGCAGTATCATCAAAGAGGTTGAGTAAAGAAATTACAAACACTCGTCTGTGTTGATGGTTCCCTCCGATCATGGAATATAGGTGTGAACACAATGCATTGGATGATTCATCATGTCTAAAGCCTCTTACAGGATCCTTTCGGCAGGTATTGATTGCCTTTTGTACATAGTAAGACATCTTCATATCAGCCACTGCTTTCATCTGAAATGGAAAAGTTTTTATTTTTATTTAAACCATTGCTTTCAAGCAGTAAAACTGAAAGTGAAAAATTAAACAAATGCCTGTCAACAGAAACTGCTAGCTCATTTTTTAGCTTATTTCCTTTTAAGTGGATACTCATCTGAAGTTTAACTTTCAAACATGCACTGAAGTGCACTACTACCCTTTGAGTTGGCAAACAGATTAAAATGGAATTTGTGGCAGAAATCAAAATATCTTGTCATCTGCTTTCACCGTAAATTCTATGTTAGAAACTGTAGGAGTCTGGGCCGCGCTGGGAGAAAGTTAGTGCAGACAGAAGAATGCAAGGACGAAGACAAGGCCAGCAAAATAAGGCTGGCAAAAACACACAAGACAGCAGATAAGTGAGAAACACCTGTGGTCAGCAAAAGCACACAAGTCTGAGCAAAACAGGGTATGAGATAAGGGAGTTTTGACAAGTTTTGGGCTTTATGTGCTAATTGCAATTAACCAATGCAAATGCTTGTAGAGGCGCGTGAACAGCGCGTGTAGATGACCCGTAGCCTATTAGAAGATAGATGAGTGCGTGTACGGAACTTAGTAGAATATAAATGTAACCAGAAAAGGAATAAAAAAAAAGATGGACGACCTGATCATCACATTGGTGTTGCGTCGTTTCTGTTCCCGCATGGAGAAATAAGGACCCCGGCTAATGGTGACCCCAATAAGAAACATACAGCTAATCTATATACCCACTGCAGCCAGATATTCCATGTTAAAACAATTTTCAAGAATACTGAAATGTTTTCATACATGATCAGAATATTTTCCCAAATGTGTATGCTTGATGTCACTTTGTCCTGGGTTTGAGTGAGTGGTGGAGGTTTTGGTAGTGGGGGAGGGGGCTACAGTGGTGGCCCCCTGTGAGAAGCTTCTCGAAGCTCCCCCGGCCCCAAGTTGGATCTGCCTCAGCACCAAGGTTGAGCCAATTAGCTGCACCTCTGCAATAATGTATTTAAGAAGGGGAACCTGGGAGGAGGAGTTGTGGGAGTTGTGAGGAGGAGTTGCAAGGAGAATTTCTGTGCAAACACCGAGGTCAGTGGAAGAAAGGAGGGAAGGTGGGAGAGGTGCACCAGAGCAAATCCCCCTTGTAGTCCATGGTGAGATGGCAGGGCCACCCGCCCCCCCGCTACCCATGGAGATCTACAGTGGAGCAGATGCTGACCTGCAGTCTGTGGAGGACCCCATGCCGGAGCAGGTGACTGTGCCTGAAGAAGGCTGGGACTCTGTGGGAAGAATCCCCCGCTGTTGTAGTTCAGCACTGGGAGGATTGCAACATGTGGGGGTGACCCACGCTGGAGCAGCTAGGGAAACACTGAAGCCCATGGGAGTGACTCAGAATCACAGAATCATCTAGGTTGGAAAAGACCTTGAAGATCATCTAGTCCAACCATTAACATAACACTGACCATTCTCAACTACACCATATCCCTCAGCGCTATGTCAACCCTACTCTTAAACACCTCCAGGGATGGGGACTCCACCACTGCCCTGGGCAGCCCATTCCAACGCCTAACAAACGACTCATGTGGGAGAAAGTTTGTGGAGGACTGTCTCCCATGAGAGGGGAACCATGCTGGAGCAGTAGAAGAATGTGAGAAGTTTCCCCCCCCCCAGGGTGGAAGAAGTGGCAGGACTGACTGCACCCCCCGATTCCCTGCCCCCTGCGCTGCTTGGAGGGAGGATGTAGAGATATCAGGAGCAAAGCTGAGCCCGGGAAGAAGGGAGGGATGGGGAAAGGTGTTTTCAGGATGTGGTAATGCTTCTTAGGGTCCTACTCTGTCTGTTAAGTGTTGTTGTTAGTGTCTGTATTAAATTTTATGTTCTTTTTTTTCTTCCCCTAACGAGCCTGTCTTTTGCCTGTGCCAATAACGGATGGGATCATTCCTCCCCATCCTTATCTCAATTTCCTGGGCCTTTTGCTTTATTTCCTCCTTCCCAGTGCTGGGGGGAAGGGAGGAGTGAGCAGCTGCTTGGTGCTCAGTTGCCCTCTGAGCTCAAACCACAACACGCTTGTAGTGAAACCAACAACTGAGTCCATATTAGTACAGTAGGACTGACAAACATAAAATGAGTTTTTTATCATATATTCTGTAATTTCTAGCTCATTTTACTTACTTCAAGGCTCCTGCTGTATTTTCAGAACACACAATCTCTAGCCAGGCTGCATATCCAACTCTCCTCATACCACCTCTGCATAGTTGTCTCTTCACCTATACATTGTGGACTGTTTTAAACCCAGAAGAGGAGGCAAATCAGAAAACGTTTAATATGTTGTTTATTGACCAATCATCTCAAGATATAAGGAAAAAGTTACAAAAAGTGGATGGAGCAGGGGAAATGTCCATTTCTCAGTTGATTGAAATTGCCTATAAGGTATACAATAATAGAGAAGAAAAGAAAGAGAAGAAAGAACAAGCAAGAATGAAATTGAAGACCTGTCTTTTAGCTGCAGCTAGACAGAAAAGGTGGAGTAAGAGGAAGGGGAGGGGAAGGGTGGGTCAGGGAGTACCAATGTCATTATGTTGGAGGATTCAGAAAATGAATGAAGGGGACTGGGTGAGAACATCAAAGCATCCCCAGCAAATTCCCTGGTTCCAAAAAAATGGGAATGAAACTATAGATTTCTTGATAGATAGTGGGGCCACTCAGTAGTGACTAGTTGTAAAGGGCCCCTAAGCAAAACTACAATACCAGTTGTTGAGGCAACAGGAAAGAAAACTTTGCGGTCATTCTTACAATCTATGGAGTGTACAATTTGAGATACTAAACTGACTCATGAGTTTCTATATATGCCAGAGTGCCCCCTTCCATTGTTAGGACGAGATTTATTATGTAAATTCAATGCTCAAATAACCCTCTCTGAGAACTCTGTACAGTTGCACAGCTGTCATGGTTTGAACTCGGCTGGCAACCAAACACCATGCAGCCGGTCGCTCACCCTCCCCCTGCCCGGGAAATAGAAGAGGGACAAAAAAAGTTTAGTGATGGTAATAAAACAAAACAATAACAATAATAGGAAGTACAAGCAGGTAATGCACAATGTGATTGCTCACCACCCGCCAATTGATACCCAGCCTGCTCCCGGCCAGCGATCCTGAAAGAATGAAGATCCTGCTGTCGAAAACCTGGAAGCGAGAGAGAACCCTCCTCCTTTATATACTGAGCATAATGTCACATGATATGGAATATTCCATTGGCCAATCTGGGTCCGGCACTCCATCTGTGCCCCCTCCCAGCTCAAGAAAAATTAATTCCCAGCTGAAACCAGGACAACAGCCCACAAGAAAACAGCATGGAAGGTTAAAATCTGCTTGCTGATGGACAAGACTTCAGAAGAACCTGAAAACAACATCCTGAACATGGTATTGAATGTAGCAATTCCTTTGGTGTGGGCCTCAAAGAAACCAGGTAATAGAACTCAAACCAGAAGTGAAGCTGGTAAGGGTAAATCAATACCCTATTAGGCTGGAGGCATGCAAAGGATTGGAGCCTTTGATAAATGCTTTCATGCAGTATGGACTGCTTAGAGAATGTCAATCTGAATTCAATACTCCTATTTTACCCATAAAGAGGCCTCGTTCTGAAGAGTATAGACTGGTACAGGATTTAAGAGCGATAAACCAAATAAACATGAACGTACACCCTATGGTACCAAAACTCTACACCTTGTTAGCCTCGGTACCTGAAACAAATGCTTATTTTAATGTCTTGAACTTAAAAGATGTTTTCTTTTGTATCCCCATGGAGGAACAAAGCCAAGTAATCTTTGCCTTCAAATGGGAGAACCCCATGATGGGAAGAAAGGTGCACATGGGTTAGACTGTACTACCTCAAGGATTCAAAAGTGTGGACCTGGAACTGTATACAGACGGTAGCAGTTTTGTACAGGATGGAGAAAGAAAAGCAGGATACACAGTGGTAAATAGAAATAGGAAAAAGAAGCTAAGCCCTTACCTCAAAATCTCCTCAGTATACAGAAAAGGAGAATCTTTGCAGAAACACTGAAATGTCCAAAAGATACAGAAGGATGGTGGGTAACTCCAAATCAGCAAGTTCTCACCACAGCCAAAATGATGGAAGTCCTCCTTAAGAAGTTACATGAAGAAACTCACATGGGAGCCAATGCTATGATAAGTGGTGTTAAGAAATATGCTATAGGGTTAAAAATGCAATCAAGTGCAGAAGTAATAGTAAGAAGATGCCGAATTTGTTGTGAAAATAATCCCAAAATAAAAAGAAAATCCCCCGGAGGTGATATAAAAAGAGGAATAGCTCCTGTGGAACACTGACAAATAGATTTCTCTGAGTTACCAAAGTATAGACAGTATAAATAACAACTCGTTTTAGTAGACACCTGTTGTGGTTTGAGCTGAGGGAAACCGACTACCACACAGTTGCTCACTCCCCACTTTCCCCCCCAGCACTGAGAAGGGGGAAATAAAGAAAAAGGCCCAGGAAATTGAGATAAGGACGGGGAGGAATGATCCCATCCATTATCGGCACAGGCAAAAGACAGGCTCATTAGGGGAAGAAAAAAAGAACATAAAATTTAATACAGACACTAATAACAACACTTAACAGACAGAGTAGGACCGTAAGAAGCATTACCACATGCTGGAAAAACCTTCCCCCATCCCTCCCTTCTTCCCAGGCTCAGCTATTCTCCTGATATCTCTACCTCCTGTGGTGGTTTAGGTCATGCCGGGGTCTGAGACCACGCGGCCGCTGCCCCTCCCCCACAAAGGGAGTGAAATACAAAGCCCCGGGGCTGAGATAAGGAGAGGTTTAATACAACAGTGCAACAGCAACACAACAAACAACAACAATAACAATAACAGTAATAACAATGAACAGAGCAAGATATGTACCGATACAGCAGTGAGAGGAAGGGCTGCACACCCCATGCTTCAATCGATTCTCCCGCGTAATAGGCACCAGGATTTGACGTCAGCATGGTATTGAATAACCCAGCTAGAGCTTCCCCCCCCACTGCTGGGGAAACTTAACCCTATCCTAGCTAAACCAGGACATAATCCACCCCTTTATTCTATACCATCTGCGTCACATCCAGCTGCCACTTAGCAATTAGCATTGACAAAGAAAAATTAACAAAAGCACAGTATAACTCACGGTGTGTTTTCACCCACAATCAAGTCCCCTTGTGGCACGCATCGGACCTCTCCATCCTTCTGCATCACCCACCAGGTGCACCCAGGTCCTTGAGCAAAAACAATCCCGTGGAGGGGTTTGCCTTTGCCCGGTGCAGGAATAACCCAGACCATTTTTCCCAGCAGATCCCTCATGCGCACCACAGGGACTTTATCCCCATCTACAACACGTGGAAGTTTTGACTGAGCCGGGCCAGCTCGATTGGCAGATCCTCTTGTGTTGACTAACCAAGTGGCCTTTGTCAGATGTGTGTCCCAGTGTTTGAAGGTTCCACCCCCCATTGCTCTCAATGTAGTTTTTAACAGTCCATTGTAGCGCTCGATCTTCCCAGAGGCTGGTGCGTGGTAGGGGATGTGGTAGACCCACTCGATGCCGTGTTCTTCTGCCCAGGCATCTATGAGGTTATTTCGGAAGTGAGTCCCATTGTCCGACTCAATCCTCTCTGGGGTGCCGTGTTGCCACAGGACTCGCTCTTCAAGGCCCAGGATGGTATTCCGGGCGGTGGCGTGGGACACTGGATAAGTTTCGAGCCATCCAGTGGTTGCTTCCATCATTGTGAGCACGTGGCGCTTGCCTCGGCGGGTCTGTGGCAGTGTGATGTAGTCGATCTGCCAGACCTCTCCATATTTATATTTCATCCATCGATCTTCATTCCGCTGGGGCTTCACCCGTTTGGCTTGTTTGATTGCAGCACACGTCTCACATCCATGGATGATCTCTGCGATGGTGTCAATGGTGAGGTCCACCCCTCGATCTCGAGCCCACCTATATGTTGCATCTCTGCCTTGGTGGCCCGAGGTCTCATGGGCCCACCGGGCTATGAACAGTTCACCTTTACGCTGCCAGTCCAAGTCCACCTGAGCCACCTCGATCTTAGCAGCTTGGTCCGCCTGCTGGTTATGTTGATGTTCATCAGTGGCCCGACTCTTGGGTATATGGGCGTCCACATGGCGCACCTTCACAAGGAGGTTCTCCACCCGGGCTGCAATGTCCTGCCATACTTCAGCGGCCCAGACGGGTCTGCCCTTGCGTTGCCAGTTGTTCTGCTTCCATTGCTGCAACCACATCCACAGGGCACTTGCCACCACCCACGAGTCAGTGTAGAGATAGAGCCTCGGCCACTTTTCTCGCTCAGCAATCTCCAAAGCCAATTGGATGGCTTTCACCTCTGCGAACTGGCTCGATTCACCTTGTCCCTCAACAGCTTCAGTGGTTCGTCGTGTGGGATACCACACCGCAGCCTTCCATCGTCGATGTTTTCCCACAATGCGGCAAGACCCATCAGTGAACAGGGCATATCGCTTCTCCTCCTCTGGCAGCTCGTTATATGGTGGGGCCTCCTCAGCACATTTCACCTCTTGTTCTGGTGACATCCCAGCATCTTTGCTCTCTGGCCAGTTTATGATCATTTCTACTAATCCTGGGGGGTCGAGGTTCCCTATTCGAGCCCGTTGTGTTATCAACGCAACCCATTTACTCCACGTGGCATCTGTTGCATGATGTGTGGAGGGAGCCTTTCCTTTGAACATCCATCCCAGCACCGGCAGTCAGGGTGCCAGGAGGAGCTGTGTCTCAGTGCCGACCACTTCTGAGGCAGCTCGAACTCCTACGTACACTGCCAGTATCTCCTTCTCAGTCAGGGTATAGTTAGCTTCAGAGCCTTTGTATCCCCGGCTCCAAAAGCCTAGAGGTCGGCCTCGGGATTCCCCATCTGCTCTCTGCCAAAGGCTCCAGGAAGGGCCATTCTCCCCGGCTGCGGTGTAGAGCACGTTCTTAATCTCCTGCCCTGTCCGGACTGGCCCGAGGGCCACTGCCTGGGTAATCTCCTGCTTAATTTGTTCAAAGGCTTGTTGTTGCTCTGGGCCCCATTTAAAATCGTTCTTCTTGCGGGTTACGTGGTAGAGAGGGCTCACAATGAGGCTGTAGTTTGGGATGTGCATCCTCCAGAACCCCACAGCGCCCAGGAAGGACTGAGTCTCCTTTTTAGTGGTTGGTGGGGCCATGGCTGTTATCTTGTTTATCACCTCCATTGGGATGTGGTGACTCCCATCTTGCCATTTTATTCCTAGGAACTGAATCTCCCTTCCAGGCCCCTTAACTTTCTGTCGCTTGATGGCAAAACCAGCCTTCAGGAGGATTTCAATTACCTTCTTTCCTTTCTCAAAGACTTCCTCAGCTGTGTCCCCCCATACAATGATATCATCAATGAAGTGCAGGTGTTCTGGAGCCCCACCTTTCTCCAGTGCAGTATGGACCAGTCTATGGCAAATGGTGGAGCTGTGTTTCCACCCCTGGGGCAATCGATTCCAGGTGTACTGGATACCCCTCCAAGTGAATGCAAACTGTGGCCTGCACTCTGGTGCAATTGGGATGGAGAAGAACGCGTTAGCGATGTCAATCGTGGCGTACCACTTGGCTGCCTTCGACTCCAGCTCATACTGGAGCTCTAGCATGTCCAGCACTGCAGCACTCATCGCTGGCGTGACTTCATTCAGGCCACGGTAGTCCACGGTTAGTCTCCATTCGCCATTAGGTTTTCTCACTGGCCATATAGGGCTGTTGAAAGGTGAATGAGTCTTGCTGATCACCTTCTGGCTTTCTAGTTGACGGATCAGCTGATGGATGGGGACCAGGGAATCTCGGTTAGTACGGTACTGCCGCCGGTGCACCGTCTTGGTGACAATTGGCACTCGCTGCCCTTCAACCTCAAGCAACCCCACCACCGAGGGGTCCTCTGAGAGGCCGGGTAAGGTGGTCAATTGCTCAATCTCCTCCAGGGCAGCTATACCAAAGGCACACCGGTACCCTTTTGGGTCTTTAAAGTACCCTCTCCTGAGGTAGTCTATACCTGGGATGCACGGGGCATCTGGGCCAGTCACAATGGGGTGCTTATGCCAGTCCTTCCCAGTTAAGCTTACTTCAGCTTCTAATAGGGTGTACCGGGTCTGGCTGAGCCAGAATTGGTTTTCCCCTGTAGCAGCCCTCATGGTGCTGTGTTTTATGTTGGGAGCTGGCAGGGTGTTGATAGCACCCTGGTGTTGTGGCTACTGCTGAGTAGTGCTTACACAGCACCAAGGCTCTTTCTGACATTTCCCCCCCACAGTGGGACGGGGTGGGCAAGATCTTGGGAGGGGACACAACCAGGACAGCTGACCCGAACTGACCAAAGGGATATTCCAGACCATATGACGTCTGCTCAGTATAAAGCTGGGAGAAAGGAGGAAGGGGGTGGGGTCACCCTTGGTCCTCCGAGGCAACCACTACGCGTATCGGAGCCCTGCTTCCTGAGAAGGCCCGACATCGCCTGTTCATGGGAAGTAGAGAATAAATCTGTTTTCTTTTTTTTGCTTCTGCGCGCGGACCTTTGCTTCGCTTTGCTTATATTAAAACTGCTGTTGTTTTACCCACAAGGGTTGGTTTTTTTTTTCCTACCTTATTTTCTTTCCCCTCTTTGCCCTGTTGAGAAAAAAAGGGGAAGGGGGGGGAAGTGATAGAGTGACTTGGTGGGTACCTGGCATTTAGCCAAGGTCAAACCACCACATAGGGTCAGCTGTTGGGACCCCCCTGTCACTCCGGAGATGCAGATGAATTCGACCCCACTGTGGCTTGATGGCATCAGGGTGCACTGTGCACCAGTGTCTACCAAAGCCTTATATTCTTGTGGTTCTGATGTGCCAGGCCATCGGATCCACACCTTCCAGTAAATCCGATTATCCCTTTCCTCCACCTGGCTGGAGGCAGGGCCCCTCTAATCCTGCTCACCATCACTCACTTGATCTAAGAGTGACTCCTGCAAGAATGACTTCCTGGTCCCCTCAAGAGGGTCAAGCATACTGTTGGCCATTCTATTCTGTCTGGGGGGTTTCTGACTAGACACTGGAGCTGCATCTCTCTTGGAAGACTCCCCTTTCATGGTGGTCTTCCCTTTCAGTTGCTGTACTCGTGCAGCTAGGGCGGCAGTGGGCTGTCCATGCCACCTTCTCATGTTCTCCCCATGGTCGCGGAGGAAGAACCACAGGGTGCCCCGTGGTGTGTGCCTTCCACTGCCCTTCTCTTGGGTGGGGAAGCGCCTGCTTCTAATGGCTGAGACATTGGCCCGTGCAGGTAGAACATAGGACATGTCCTGTTCCACTTTCTGGAGCCTCTGAGACAGTTCCTCTACAGCTGAAACCAAAGCATGTTGGGAGGAAGGGAGACTTCCCTCATATTGCCGGAGCTGGATAATCACTTTGTCCACTGTCTGAGTCTGGGTGTCTCGCCACCAGGACGCTACTGCTAATGCTTTGGAATGTGCCTCTGGTCCACTTTGCAGGAACTTCCGCCACGTCAACTGTGTGCAAGGGGCCTGATCTGGATCCATTGGTGACTGCTCATCATTCAGATCACCATAGACCATTTCAAACACAGTCAATTCCCTGAGGTTTTGGATGCCTTTCTCCATGTTGGTCCACTTGCCTAACTGACATAGAGCATCATCCTTGTAGGGGTACCTCTCCCTCACAGTGAGCAGGAGTCACCTCCAAAGGCTGAGGGTTTGAGTCTGTTTCCCTATTGCCTTGTCAATAACAGCCTGCTTGGCTAAAGATCCCACCTGCTTGGCCTCTCTCCCCTCCAATTCCAAACCAGCAGCTCCACTATCCCAGCATCAGAGCAGCCAGGTGCAAATCTGCTCGCCTGGAAGGCTGCTGAAATCCTTCCGCATATCTCGCAACTCACTCAGGGATAGAGATCGGATGATTACCTCCGGCTCTTCCTCCTGCTCTCGTGATGGGCCTGGTTCATCATCACCCTGTACACTGCGAGGGGATTTTTTGATATATTTGGTTTTCCATATTGGGGCGACTGATATTGGTACTGCTTGTCCCTCTGGCCCAGCTGCTGTGCTGGTGGAGGCCACTGGTGCTGGCACTGCTTGTCCCTCTGGCCCAGCTGCTGTGCTGGTGGAGGCGACTGGTACTGGCGCTGCCTGTCCCCCTGGCCCAGCTGCTGTACCAGTAGGTCCACTTTCAGATCCTGCAGCCCCTTCTCCCCCTTGAGGGCAGTGATCAGTGTTAAGGGCGATGCGGTAAGCATGGGCAAGCCCCCAGCACATCGCAACGAGTTGTGTCTCCTGGCGTTTGTCAGATTGGCAGCACACCTTTTCCAAATACTCCGTCAGTTTATCAGGACTCTGCATTTTTTCAGGAGTGAAATCCCAAAGCACTGGGGGTGACCACTGACTCAGGCACTTGCCCATCTTTTCCCACACACCTTGCCATTTATAACTATCTGCCCTCAGGGCAGGTTTCCGGGTGGTGCTATTGTTGGAGAAGTACCGCATGGCCCAAAACAAGATCTGGCAGACATTTAGAAAGCACAGAGCCGCAAGCACACTGGCCTGGGTGCTCCAGGGATAGCTAAAACTCTCAAAAACCGAGAGGATCTCTTCCCCTGGCTCACCCATAGAGGGGGTGAGACCCCTAACAAAAGCCCAGGCAGCAAACAGGTACCGGTTCACCCCCACAGGCAGTGATGCAAGCATATTATAAGCAGTCAGTAGCCAGTACAGAAAAACAAGACCCTTGACACATTTTCCATTGATAACAAACACCAGCACTAGGAGCACAGAGTGGATATGAGGATTAATCCATCGCCACCACGCAAGCAAGTTGGCCAGCATTGCAAACGTTCCTTATCAAACAATACAAATAAAAACAGAAAAATTGCACCTAACGCACCTTCTCCTTTTGTCCTTATCTCAGCCCTCTCGTGCCCCACATTGCGCGCCAAAAGTTGTGGTGGTTTAGGTCCTGCCGGGGTCTGAGACCATGCGTCCGCTGCCCCTCCCCCACAAAAGGAGTGAAATACAAAGCCCTGGGGATGAGATAAGGAGAGATTTAATACAACAGTGCAACAGCAACAAAACAAACAACAACAATAACAGTAACAGTAATAACAATGAACAGAGTAAGATATGTACCGATACAGCAGTGAGAGGAATGGCTGCACACGCCGCATGTTCAATTGATTCTCCCGCCCAATGGACGCCAGGATGTGACGTCAGCATGGTATTGAATAACCTGGCTAGAGCTTCCCCTCCACTGCTGGGGAAACTTAACCCTATCCTAGCTAAACCAGGACACCTCCTTTCCCCACAGTGGTGCAGGGGGCAGGGAATGGGGGGGTGTGCAGTCAGTCCTGCAGCTTCTTCCACTTAGGGGGGCAGGAAGAACTTCTGGCATTCTTCCTCTTTTCCAGCTCGGTCCCCCTCTCACAAGAGACAGTCCACAAACGCTCTCCGACACAAGTCACTTTCATGGGTGTGTGGGTCACCCCCTCATGTTGCAATCCTCCTAGTGCCAAACTGCAACAGTGGGGCTTCTTCTTCCCATAAGGTCCCAGCCTTCTTTGGGTGCAGTCACCTGGTTTGGTGTGGGGCCCTCCACAGGCTGCAAATCAGTATCTGCTCCACTGTAGATCTCCATGAGGGGCGGGGGCAGGGGGGGGTGGGGTGGGGGGGTGGGCCTGCTGTCTCACCATGGGATACAGGGGAGTTTCTTCTCTGGCACACCTCCCCCCCTTCCTCCTCCTTTCTCCTCCTTTCTTCCACTGACCTTGGTGTTCACACAGATGTTCTCCCTGCAACTCCTCCTCACAACTCCCACAACTCCTTCTCCCAGGTTCCCCTTCTTAAATACATACCAAAACCCCCCGCCACTCACTCAAACCAGGACACCACCCCTTGCCACACCAATCAGGCTAGGGAAGTCATTATAGTATTGTCAAAATAAATAATCCCTAGATTTGAAATTCCTGATGGGCTATCCTCAGACAATGGGCCTCATTTTGTTTCTGAAGCAGTCCAGGGAATATCAGAATTTCTCCAGATTAAATGGGATTTGTATACCCCCTGGAGACCACAGTCTAGCAGGAAGGTAGAAAGAATAAACCAAACTCTTAAAAGACAAATTTCAAAGTTATGCCAGGAAACTCAGCACAAATGGGGAGATGTTTTACCAATTGCTTTGATGAGAGTTAGAATCACTCCACGAGTCAGAGGAGGAGTGAGTCCTTTTGAAATATTATATGTAAAACCTTTTCCTGTCAATAAGACAGCAGAGAAGTGAACATATGCATATTAAAGGGGATGGACTACTAAGGGAATATTTGCTGTCTCTTTCGTGGATATTATTTTCTTTGCACAGGTATCTGAACTTACAAGCTCCACTCCCACTGGACACCCCAGCCCACAATTTCAAACCTGGAGGCACGGTATATATTTGAACCTGGTTTCAGCTGGGATACAGTTAATTTTTCTTGAGATGGGAGGGGGCACAGCTGGAGTGCTCAACACGGATTGGCCAATAGAGTATTCCATATCATGTGACGTTATGCTCAGTATATAAAGGAGACAGGTTCTCCCTCGCTTCTGGGTTTTGCAACAGTGGGATATTTGTTATTTCAGGATCGTTGGTTGGGAGTGGGCTGCATATTGGTTGGCGGGTGGTGAGCAATTGCATTGTGCGTTACTCATTTGTACTTTCTATTATTGTTGTTTTGTTTTATTACAATCACTAAACTGTTTTTCATCTCAACCTACAAGTCTCCTTTTGTCCCTCCTCTATTTTCTGGGCGAGGGAGGGGTGAGTGACTGGCTGCGTGGTGTTTGGCTGCCGGCCGAGTTCAAACCATGACAGCCACTAAAAGAGAAGTGGAGAGGGCCCCTCTTAGTAATCCTGACTACATACACAGCAGTGAAAGTGGAAGGAGTCAGCTCCTGGATGCACTATAGAAGAGTGAAAAAGGCGTCTCCAGAGGAATAGTGGACTTCTACTCCCACCGGTGGCTTGAAATTTAAAATTTCCAAAAAAAGCCTGGACTGATGAACTATCCTTGGAATTCAAAACATGCACATGCTGAATTAGTTCGTCCTCAAGGACCAGTGATATTTTTTAGAGTACTTGCAGTACTAACCCCTGTACTTTTAATCTTGCTTTGTAGAAATACAAATTTACTTAGAAATAATGATCAGTCAGGTAGAGAAAGAAGTTGTGGTTTTTGTTAAGTCTGATAATGCTGAGAATTGATAAAAGACTTTCGGTGCAAGCTACACCCTGTGAAGAAAATTTTACATTTTAATTTGACTCAAAAAATAGTTAAAATAACCAATAAACCCAATTGTTGGGTTTGTACCCACTTTACGGAGCATTTGGAAAAAGGAATACCCTTAATTGGCATTTCCATTCCTTTTAATGTTTCCTGGACTAATTTATCGGTAAACACAACTTTTGGGAACAATGGAACAATAGACTTAGAGCAGTGGGATATAAGTGCCCCAGTGTCCAATGATAGTTATTCTACTTGTGTGCAAAGGTGTAGCCCCCCAAAGAGTCAGGGTACGTTGGATTGTAAAAATAATACATACCCTGTAGGGAATTATTCAGGATGTGCAAAAACTATATCAATTGAAACTTCCCTTAACCATATTGATGGATGGCTGTTTCCAGAAGGAAAAGGTTGGTATTGGATATGTGGAACCAGGGCTAGGAAAGTATTACCACCAAATTGGTCAGGAATTTGCACTCTGGGAGCCATAATTCCTAATATAGCTGTTATTGACAAGTTGCAAAGTGAGAAACAAATATGGCTCAGAACTTTCATGAGAAGAAACAAAAGAGAAAATCCTCTGATTGAAAGGAACACTGCATTTCACTCCTTTGCCAGATGGTTCATTCCATAGCTAGGAGTCAGTGAATTAGAAAAATCAGTAGTGAATATCTCTGCAATGATTGAGACAATAGGGAACAGGACTGTGAATGCTGTTACAGCCCTCCAACAGGAAGTCTCACAACTGGCAAAGATCACTGTACAGAATAGGATGGCATTGGATATGCTATTAACGTCAAAAGGGAGGTATGTACAGTGATCAACACAAGGAATTGTGTATACGTGGATCAGAGTGGGAGACTATCAACAGATTTGAATGAGGTCTGGCAACAAACTCAGATTTTACATGAGATACAAAAGGACGATACCTCTCTAGGATTTGCCGAGGTATGGAATTGGCTCACATCATGGTTTCTAGATTTAGGAAGCTTGTTCAGAAAAATTATAGGTTTAGTAATCATTTGGATTGTAGCATCTGTGTGTGTTTGCTGATTCAATGTGGTATAAGCTGCTGCACCAAAATGCTCCAAGGCTGTGGAATACGATCTTTAAAGGCTATAACAGTAGTTGAGAGGAAAACACCTGAGCCAAGCTATAAGAGCAGAAAAGAGATGATGAGATACATTGAATTATTAGAAATAAAGTATCAAAATGAGACTTAAAAAATGGAAAGTAAGGTTTTAAGTCTCAAAGAGGGGAATTGTTACATCTTAATTGGTAAAATGACTGAAGGAGGGTTGTGAAAGAATGCCAGGAATTGATAAAGGAACTGGTAAAGTGGACAGAGTGACCCTGAAGAAGCAACACTGTAATTAAAACAAGGAAATTCCGAGATAAGTGCACAGGAACAAAAGCTGATGATTGAAACAAGGAGACAACTACTTGAACTATGAGTGAGCTTTCCTCATTAACACAATAAAACCCTGCCCTTGAGTAGGAAAAAGCCCCCTACCAAGAAAAGCTCCTTCCTCACTGAACATGTGCAGTTAAAAAAGAGGATACTGTGACTTTAAATGGAGACGAGACCTCGCAAGGACCAATGAGAATGAGGGTGACCAAACTTATCAGTAAAAAGTACTGATAACTGTCACTTGGAATGTATACATGCTTACTGTGTGTTAACCAAGGTGTGCTAGCTTTGTGGAATTACCACCTAGCACCCATCTGCGCAGATATGGATTAAACAAATGTCTTGACTCTGTTTCTTGGCTCATTGCACACCGGGTAAAAGAAACCAGATTTTTGGGACAACACTACTACAAAACAAGCACTGTAAAATATCTGTATAAGTACTTACAAGCATATTATGCCTTGTTAAGAATCATCACTGCTGGCACGAAGGGAGGTGAATTATACTAAATAAGTCATTAAATCTAAATATTTATTTGTTAAATGTAACTACCATCAGTACTAACACAGAATTTAATCAAACACAGAAAAATGCTTTACAACAGCTACCACAAAGACTTCAGTATATAAAATGAATTTACATAAATTCAGAGGAAAAATTGACTAAAGTCAGAATTCACATATGTAAAACAATATCTACAGCTCCTGTCAAAAAATTATGTTCAGTTTGTATCACACGTAAAGGTAAATTACAGAAGTGTATAATATTAAAAAACTAACAGTGCTGATTCAAAATATTACAAGGCAAAATGTGCAGCAACTAACAGCTATAATTAATTTTCCTATAAAAACACCAATAAGGTATGAAAAATTCCCTTCAAAGATAATAATCATCAGCTACTCCTTCCACCTGATAACTATTCAGTAGAATACATGATGTAAGTTGGGCACTCCTGAGCCAACCGTAGACTCAAGAGATGCTAATCTTGGAGCAACCAACCTGAACAAATGTCTTCATTGATAGTCCCTCATCAGAAAGCAAAAGCAACAATTGAAAGCAATGGTGGAAAACCTATGTTCCTTTAATAAAAACAATATCTAAAGTCAGGTGTGAGAGACAGTGACAAGCTACCAAAACAAAACCTCATTTTTAGGGACCAGACCCCCATTTTTAGGTAGCAAATCTTCATTTCAGGAGTCCAAAGCTTGTACTCTATTGTTGAATCCCAATTTTGTAGATCAAACCCTAATTTTTAAGTCTAAAACCTTAATTTCTAAAATTCAAAGCCCAGCTATTAAGGTCCATAGAGTCATATGAAGGGGCCGGAGCAGAATTTTTAGTGTAAAACCCCCATTTTCAGGTCCCAAACACTCCTTTTTAGAATTCAACGTTTTGCTTCTAGGATTGAAAGCCTTTCTCTTTATGGTCCAAAACCTCATGTTAATCTCAAGTCCCCCCTTTTTAGTCTCCCAATCCCCCAGTTTTAAGGTACAAACCTTCATTTGTAAAATTCCAAGCCTGGCTTCTAAGGTCCATAGACGCACATGAAGCACCCAGAGCAGCATTTTTCGGGTACAAACAGTCATTGTTAGTTCCAAACCTTAATTTTTGGAGTCCAAACCTTGACTCTAGGCTTTAAAGTCTTTTTATATGCTTCAAACACTCCGTTTCAGGGTCCAAACACACCTTTTTATATTCCAAAGCTCCAATTTTAGAGTCCAAAGCTTTGATTCTACGGATGAAAGCCTCCTTTTTATGCTCCAAACACTCCTTTCTTAGTCTACAAATACTCTCTCTTAGGGTCCATATCTTTGATCCTAGGTTTGAAAATGTCCTTTTTTAGGAGCAAACCCTCATACTTAGGTCCAAAGCATCATTTTTAAGGTCCAAACCCTCATTTTCCAGGTCCAAACACTCATTTTCAGGTCCCAAACCATCCTTTTTAGAATTCAAAATTTGCCTCTAGGGATGAACGCCTTTCTCTTTAAGCTCCAAAACCTCATTTTAAAGTCCAACCCTCCCTATTTAGGCTTCCAATCCCTCAGTTTTAGGGTCCAAACCTTCACTTGCAAAATGCCAAGCCTGTCTTTAAAGGTCCATAGACAGATATGAACCGCCCAGAGCAGAATTTTTAAGGGTCCAAACCATCATGGTTAGGTTGAAACCTTCATTTTTGGAGTCCAAAACTTTGATTCTAGGCTTTAAAGCCTCTTTATATGCCACAACGCTGCTTTACAGGGTACAAACGCTACTTTTTACGTCCCAAAGCTTTATTTTTGGAGTCCAAAACTCTTAATTTACCGATGAAAATCTCCTTTTTATGCTCCAAACTATCCTTCTTAGCCTACAAACTCTGTCTCATCAGGTCCATACTTTGATCCTAGGTGTTAAAAGTGTCCTTTTTTTGGGAACAAAACCTCACTGTTAGGACCAAACCTTCATTTTTGGAGTGCAAACCTTTGATTCTAGGTTTTAAAGCCTCTTCATATGCTCCAAACGCTCCTTTTCAGGGTCCAAACCCTCCTTTTTACATCCCAAAGCTCCATTTTTAGAGTTCAAAGCTTTGATTCTACGGATGAAAGCCTCCTGTTTATGCTCCAAACACTCCTTTCTTAGGCTACAAACACTCTCTCTTAGGGTACATATCTTTGATCCTACATTTGAAAGTGTCCTTTTTCGGGAGCAAACCCTCATATTTAGGTGCAAAGCTCCATTTTTCGGGTCCAACCCCTCATTTTCAGGTCCCAAACCATTCTTTTTAGAATTCAAAGTTCTGATTCTACGGTTGAACGCGTTCCTCTATATGCTCCAAAACCTCATGTTTATCTGAACCTCCCCCTTTTTAGACTCCAAATCCCTTGTTTTAGGGTCCCAACCTTCATCTGTAAAATGCCAAGCCTGGCTTTTAAGATCCATAGACTCACATAAAGCTCCCAGAGCAGCTTCTTTAGGGTCGAAACCCTCACTGATAGGTCCAAACCTTCATTTTTGGATTCCACACCAATGATTCTAGGTTTTAAAGCCTCTTCATATGCTCCAAATGCTCCTTTTCAGGGTCCAACCCCTCCTTTTTGCAACCCAAAGCTCCATTTTTAGAGTTCAAAGCTTTGATTCTACGGATGAAAGGCTCCTTTTTATGCTCCAAACACTCCTTTCTTAGGCTACAAACTCTCTCTCTTAGGGTCCATATCTTTGATCCTACGTTAGAAAGGCTCATTTTTAGGAACCAAACCCTCATATTTAGGTCCCAAAGCTTCAATTTTAAGGTCCAAACCCTCATGTTTAGGGTCCAAAGCTGCTTTTTTAAAGTCCAAATCGTTGATTCTCTGGATGAAAACCTCCTTATTATGCTCCAAACACTCCCTCTTAGTCTATAAGCTTTCTCTCTTAGGGTTCATATCTTTCATCCTAGGTTTGAAAGTGTTCTTTTCCGGGTCCAAACCCTTATATTTAGGTCCGAAACGTTCATTTTTAGGAACCAAACCCTCATTTTTAGGGTCCAAACCCTCATTTTCACGGTCCAAACCCTCCTTTTTACCTCACAAGGCCTCATTTTTAGAGTCAAAATCTCTTATTATACAGATGAAAGCCTCCTTTTTATGCTCCAAACACTCCTTCTTAGCCTACAAACTTGTTGCAGTAGAGACGGATACGACAAACATCAGATTGTGTGAAATGACACAAATTGGCTGCAAAAGCACCTTTATTGTTCTAACAAGCCTTTTTATAACTTTCTTCGGAGTAGGTGTTCATGCAAGATTGGTTTACTTTAGTAACTAACAGTTCATGATTGGGTGTTAGTTTCTCGCCTGAATCGTCAGGACAGTTCCTCTTCTCTTAGTTCTCTAATCTTGTTTCCATGGCACTTCTCGGGACTTTCCGGCCTCTCATGGATACACTGGTATCTCGTCAAGGTTAAATTCTTCTTCAATCAGACTAGAAGCAGACCCGCTGCCTCCCCCGACAATTCCCCCTTTTTGTATTTGTGCTAGAAATATTGCGAGAGCAGTCTTCTGCAGTGCCCTTTGCAGAAGACTGACAAGACAGGGTGTGATGGTTTAGCCCCTGCCGGGAGACCACACGGCCGCTGCCCCTCCCCCACAAAGGGAGTGAAATACAAAGCCCCAAGACTGAAATAAGGAAAGGTTTAATACAACAATGCAATAGCAACACAACAACCAACAACAATAACAATAACAGTAATAGTGATAGCAATGAACAGATCAAAATAGCTACCAAATACAGCAGTGGAAAGCACGATATACAAAACCACGAGTGCACTGCGCTCCCGCGCCAGGAAAAATGTGACCTGCCAGGATGTGACATCCGCATGGTATCTGAATAATCCGGCTAGAGCTCCCCCCCACCACTGCTGGGGAAACTTAACCCTATCCTGGCTAAACCAGGACACAGGGCAACATTAAAAGCACAGTCACAATTACCAAGATCACGACCCCCACAGATTTGACCAGAGATATCAACCATCCAGAAAGTCCCCAACCTTTAAACATCCTTGTTAACCAATCTAATCCATCATCTTCTGTTAAATGCTTGACACCATCCTTTAGTTGCTGTATGCTTTTGAAAATAGATTCTGAGTGGTCAGACAAATTCATGCAACACATTCCATCAAAATCTTCACATCCATGTCCTTGCGCTAGAAGCAAAAAGTCAATAGCAGCTCTATTCTGTAACGTAGCATGTCTAACAATATCAACATCAGTTAAAAGGCCACTTAAAGCCAAAGAGGTAGCATTAGTCTGTTTGCTAAGCCAGCATCCCAACTTATTTAAAGTTCTTAAGGCATTTGCAACACCAGCTCCTGGTGCCAATATGGAGGCTGCTATGATCTGGCCTGGATTCCAGAACTCAATGTTATCTTGACAAGAACTTTCAAACTGATGAACAGTCCTTTGGACTCGCTTATGTTTTCGAGTCATATTCAGAATCATTGACACATTTGGTGTTAATAACGTGAGGCGTCCGAGGCTACACGGGCCTCCATTCAGTTTAGATGGAACGCCTCCCCAGGCACGATCTCCACAGATTAAAAACACACCAGGAGGTAGTACAAGAGGAACGTCAGAAGACCATGAGATGTTAGTCGAGGTATAATTGCACCAAGCGGTTGAGTTATGATAAGCAGCATTAGTTGCATTCACATTTTGCCCTCTCTGTGCGGAAGTATTATAAGAATAATTAAAAAACACACAAGCATTCATTATGACATAGCCTAGCAGCTCTAGTTCTTGGGGTTCTTGTGTAACCTGTGGAAGGTGACTATATACACCATCCCAATTATCTATACAATTTTTTGGAGAGTTGCAAAGAGAGAAAGGCTGAAGGGTTTGTGGGATTGGCCATGTGTCTACTGGCAATCCCACCAAACACGTGGAGAATGGATTTTCCGGGTTCGCAGTAGAGAGGCACAAGGTTTCTTGATGTGTCATGTTTGCCAAAGTTACCCAGACATTCTGCTTGGGTTGTGGAACTACCCATCCTTCACCCTGATGCAGGTTCCAGCACAGGCCGAACACACCGAGCAGGAACCCAGCGAGGGCCGGCATCTGTAGAGACACAAGCATAACCCCTGCCCCAGGTTAATAGCTCACATGGTCCACTCCACTGGCCAGTAATTAGATCTCTAACATGCACTTTGACGCCCTTTTGCAAATCCTGTTTTGAAAAAAGAGAAGAGAAATGCTGAAAAAGAGGAGGTAGAGAAGAATTATCCCCATAATGGAGAAAGTTAAGAACATAAACTGCTTTATCTAAACATGCCTGTGGTGGTTCCCCAATCATTCCCCCTTTTTGTTTGTGAAGCTGCCGCTTCAACGTGTCATGTGTACGCTCAACAATTGCTTGTCCTGTCGGGGAATGGGGAATTCCTGTAACATGAGTAACACCCCACAAATTAAAAAATGTTTGAACTTTCTGTGAAACATATGCTGGGCCATTGTCTGTTTTAATTTGGTGTGGCACCCCAAGCATAGAAAAAGCCTTTTGGAAATGTCGAATTACATCTTTTCCTGTTTCTCCATTATGTGCTGTTGCTACTAAGGCATGAGAATAAGTATCAATAGAAACATGAACATATTTCTGTCGGCCAAATTCATTTATATGAGTAACATCAGTTTGCCAAATCTGTAAAGCCTGCATACCTCTGGGATTAGTATCAAAATACACTGGTGTGTGAGTTCCTTGGCAATCAGGGCAGGCAGCTACAATGGAACGAGCTTCAGTATGAGACAAGCCGAACTGCCGTCGTAAAGCTCGATATCCTTGGTGAAAAAATTGATGTGATAATACAGCTTGTTGCTTTATGTTAGGAACAGTACTCAGAGTCATAGCAGAAACAAGAGCATCTGCTCTGGCATTACCTTCTGTATAAAATCCTGGTAAAGTGGTATGACTACAGATGTGCATGATAAAATAAGGTTCTGTTCATAGTTGAATACTTTTCCAGAGTTCTAAAAGTACATCAAATAACAATTGATTGTCTGACATGGTCAAAACCACTTTGTCTAGTCGAGAAACTAAGTTAGCTACATACGCTGAGTCAGTTACAATATTTACAGGAGTCAAAAAAATAGAAAAAACAACAGCCATTGCACGCAGCTCTACTGCTTGTGGAGAGCCATTTTGATATACTACTTTGTTGTTCCAGTTGTTGTTTCATACCATACTACTGCTACTTTACCTGTTTTTCCTGAGTCATCTGTAAAAACAGTAAGGCCGTTCACTGGTTCTGGTTGGCTTAAATTTTTCTGACCAAATGGTACTTCTCGAGTAAATTTCAGCAGCGGGTGTGATGGCAGGTGATATGATATCTGTCCCTGAAAGCCTGCCATGGCTGCTTGCAGCTCATGATTATTCACCAGACACCATTCAAAATACCAATTTTGACCAGGTAAAAGAATTGTAGCTGGGTCACGCCCTGTTAGTTCTGTACATCGTTTTCTGGCTTTTATGATTACATCATCAATAAGCTCAAAGAGTCCAGGAGCAGTTTTTCGTGGTCGGAATGACAGAAACATCCATTCCAAAATATGTAATGGGTCATCCCACTTAGAATTCCACTGCACTAAAGCACCAAATGGCACAGTTCTGTCAATTAGTACAAAGAGTTGTACCAATTGAGACAGATCTATTCGAGAAACAAATTTCTCGTGTATAGATTGTTCCACCATGTGAATTACATTTGATGCTTCCTCAGTTAATATTCTGGGTTCTGTTGGATCATTGGAATTTTTTAATAATTCCAATAAAGGTTGCAGTTGCGAATTGGTCAGTCCGAGATAGGGCCTAATCCAATTCAGGGATCCCATTAATTTCTGTACATCATTAAGGGTTTTAACTTCAAGGTTAGGTTTCACAGGTTGAGGCATTACTTGTTTACCTGTAACTGTCATTCCTAGATATTTCCAGGGTTCTACTTTCTGCACCTTTTCAGGGGCAATAACTAATCCATATTGTTGTAACGAATCTCTGGTTAAATTCTCCATGTCATTCAACTGCTCCTTGCTGTTTGATGCTAACAGGATGTCATCCATGTAATGGTAACAATAACTGGTAGGGAATTTTTCCCTTACAGGTGACAAAGCTTGTGCCACAAACCATTGACAAATTGTTGGTGAATTTTTCATGCCCTGCGGCAGAACTCTCCATTGATATCTTTTTGCGGGTTCTGCATGATTGACAGAAGGCACAGAGAATGCAAATTTTTCTCTGTCTTGAAAAGCTAATGGTATTGTAAAAAAACAGTCCTTAAGGTCCATGACAATGATTTCCCAATCTTGAGGGATCATGGCAGGTGAAGGCATGCCTGGTTGCAGAGCCCCCATTGTGGCCATGACAGCATTGACCTGCCGCAGGTCATGCAAAAATCGCCATTTTCCTGATTTCTTTTTTATTACAAACACTGGAGTGTTCCATGGGCTCTGAGAGGGTTCAATGTGTCCAGCAGCTAGCTGTTCTGCCACCAGTTCTTGCAGGGCTTTTAATTTCTCAATTGGTAGGGGCCACTGATCCACCCACACAGGGTTATTCGTTAACCAAGTTAAAACAAGCGTGGGCTGTCTAACACCCTGCAGCACAGTGGCCCCCGTTAAAAATCTGTGGTAATTCTCACCCCCCATTGTGACAAGCAATCCCTCCCCCATAAATTGAGGGGAGCTGCCGTCACATATGGTTTAATGACTGCTTGTTGGCCCTCAGGATTGGTAATCAGAACTGCTGTGGCTGCCGTCCTTGCTCGCGTGGATCCTCCCAGCCCCACTACCCCTGTGTCCGCATCCTCTGTTGGCCAGGTGGATGGCCAGAGATAATCAGAAATAATAGTCACATCGGCTCTGGTGTCCAGGAGCCCCGCAAGCCTTACTGTGGTTGGCGATTGTCCGTGATTCGACAGCGTGCACATCATATGTGATCGGGATGATTAAACAGTCTGAGACCAGCAAACTTGAGGGGGTCCCGTAGAGCCGAAGCCTCCATCGCATCGCAGTCGCTGTTCTGCTTTTGAAACACAACTCGGAAAAAGAATAAGTTGAGCAATGTGAGTACCTTTTGGGATTGTTACTGGTGGGTAGGGGGTTGAAACCAGTGCGCAAATTTGACCTGTAAAATCAGCATCAATAACTCCTACATGCACAATCAGTCCATTTAACGTGCTACTTGATCTTCCTAGTAGCAATGCACTCAGTCCTCGTCCTATAGGACCCCTCTCATCAAGAGGGACTGTGGTGGTTTAGCCCCTGCTGGGGTCTGAGACCACGCGGCCGCTACCCCTCCCCCACAAAGGGAGTGAAATACAAAGCCCCAAGACTGAAATAAGGAAAGTTTTAATACAACAGTGCAATAGCAACACAACAAACAACAACAATAACAATAACAGTAATAGTGATAGCAATGAACAGAGCAAAATAGCTACCAAATACAGCAGTGAGAAGCACGATGTACAAAACCACGAGTGCACCGCGCTCCCGCGCCAGGAAAATGTGACCTGCCAGGATGTGACGTCCGCATGGTATCTGAATAACCTGGCTAGAGCTCCCCTCCCCCACTGCTGGGGAAACTTAACCCTATCCTGGTTAAACCAGGACAGGGACCTTAACAATGTCTTTGGTGACTATAGTTACTGTGTCGGCGGTGGATACATCCAACCCTGCTGAGCCAGTTGTTGCGGCTGATAGCTGTTCACAGAGGGGAGTTGGCCGGCTGTCGGGAGGGGATTTGTTGTCCTCGCGCGCCCTTTCGCGCTCTTTTTGTGGTTTCCCTGTAGTGGCTGCCCGTTAACATGAAATTTGGAATGACATTGTTTTGCAAAATGCCCCAGTTTTCCGCATTTGTTGCAATTAGTTCCCGGTAGGATGTTCACCGGTTGTTTACCTGGTGATGTTCTGTTTGGACAGGCTACCTTCATGTGCCCTTGTTTGCCGCACCCAAAGCATTTCCCTGAATTTCTCATATTCATGGCAGTAGCTAGGGCGGCCACTTGCGCTGCCATCTGGGCAGCCACCTTATGTTCCACTGTCCCAACCTTAGAACACGCAGCCACCATGTCAGGAATAGAAGGATCTCCCGGTAAAGACTGTATTATCTTTTGACAGTCCTCATTAGCATTATCTTTTGCTAACTGTTTGCACAACATTTGCCTTAACGTCTCATCTTCTACCTGTTTTTCCAGTGCAGCAGATATTTTTTCTACAAACTGCAAAAAGGGCTCTCTGGGGCCTTCGCGGATAGCAACGTATTTTTGTTTTGGAGCTGCCATTTCCATGGTTCGCTTTAATGCCGTAATTCCTATATGTTGTGCCTGTTCAAGAACAATCGGAGGCCATGTAGCTTGCAGTTGAGGATTACTAAACGGCCCCTCACCAAGCAAAGCATCCTCTCCGAGGCCTAGCCTCGGGTCATCCTGTGGCAGTCGTAAATTATTCTGCGCAGCTGCGCGTGCCATCTGCCTCCAAGTAGATTGAAACACTTGTAATTGTACTGGTTGAAACAGCACTTGTGCGAGATGTGTAACGTCATATGGACACAGCAGATCTGTGCTGATTATTCGAATAAGTTGCATCACCTCAGGAGAATTGATTCCAAATTTCTGTGCTTTATTCTGCAAATCCTGCACCACTTTCCAGCTGATTGGGTTGTACTCATCGTGCTGGTTTGTGCCTGCAGCAGCTTTGTAAACAGGGAATGCACCAGGAGCCTCTGCTGCTATATCTACAGGCTTTGGACATGCCGGGGTTGGAGAGTATGGGCTGAGGAGTTCAACCAGATCCCAGTTGCCAGCTTTGGCAGCATACTTCCTAACTCCCTCCCAAAATCGATCAGGGGATCTTCGGACTACAGTTATTGTGGATGGAGGGAGAGTCCATGGCTGGGCTTTTTTCACAATGGTTTTATCTGTAATATGCAGAGTTCGCATAGCGGCAGTTAAAGCTTCTTCTCCCTCACTTTCATTTTCGCTCTCACTCTCCGGCTCTGTGTTATTCGCCCTCCTCGGGGGGGGGCCGATGGAATCACCCCTTCTGCTGCTGCACCACTAGGGGCCACCGCTGCACCGCTAGATGGGGGGGGCTCCTCATCGCCCTGCAAAATATTTAATGGCGGAGGAGGAGGAGGTGGGCGAGGGCGTGATCTGCTTTTGCCCGTGAGGGGTTTCCTGCCTGCTATCGCCGACGCTGAGGCATCGGCTTCATTTGCCCCTTGGTCACAATCTCTCCCCTTCCTAACATTTTCTGGTTTCTCATCTTTCTTTTGCCCATCATTCGCCTCACATTCTGCTTTCCATTCCTTCAGGGTCTCGCTTAATAGACGCCATGTGATTGCCAACTCACATGCCTCTTTTTGTCCTTTAGAGACCTCATCCAACATTTTCCATCCTACTGCTTGCCATGCACTCACACTGAATGCGGTAACTGTGGTGGCTTCAAAGCCTTGCATCTTACTCCATATCAAAATCTTTTTCAGGCTTTGTTCTGAGGTTTTAACCCCTTTTCTTTTTAATAGGGCTTTCCAGGTAGACAAAATTGTCTCCTCTTCTTTTGTTAATTGCTGCCCCATAATTAAAGTCCTGTTCCCGGTGGCTCACCTTTTTAGGTGTCGAAGTTCAGGTCCGGACCAAGCAGATTCCCTCTGCTCTCAGCTTCAACGGGCTCCGTCTCCGCAGCTCTTCCCGCCGCCGTTATACTTCTCCGCAGCTCTCCCCACCACAGAATAAGTTGCCTTTAAATGATCACTTCACCCGATCACGTCGGGGTCACCATTTGTCGCAGTAGAGACGGACACGACAAACATCAGATTGTGTGAAATGACCAAAATGGCTACAAAAGCGCCTTTATTGTTCTAACAAGCCTTTTTATAACCTTCTTCAGAGTAGGTGTTCATACAGGATTGGTTTACTTTAGTAACTAACAGTTCATGATTGGGTGATAGTTTCTCGCCTGAATCGTCAGGACAGTTCTTATCTTAGTTCTCTAATCTTGTTTCCACGGCACTTCTCAGGACTTTCTAACCTCTCATGGATACACTGGAATCTCGTCAAGGTTAAATTCTTCTTCAGTTACACTAGAGGCAGAACCGCTGCCTCCCCCACACAAACCTTCTCTGTTAAGTCCAAACCTTCATTTTTGAAATCCACACCTATGATTCTAGGTATTTAAGCCTCTTCATATGCTCCAAACGGTCCTTTTCAGGGTCCAAACCCTCCTTTTTGCAACCCAAAGCTCCATTTTTAGAGTTCAAAGCTTTGATTCTACGGATGAAAGCCTCATTTTTATGCTCCAAACACTCCTTTCTTAGGCTACAAACTCTCTCTCTTAGGGTTTATATCTTTGATTCTAGGTTTGATAGTGTCCTTTTTCTGGAAACAAACCCACATTGTTAGGTCCAAAGCATCATTTTTGTAGTCCAAGCCTTTGATTCTAGGCTTTAAAGCCGATTTATATGATCCAAACGCTCCTTTTAGGCTTCAATCCCTCCTTTTTACATCACAAAGCTCCATTTTTAGAGTCAAAATCTCTTATTGTACGGATGAAAGCCTCCTTTTTATGCTCCATTTTTTCTTAGGCTACAAACCCTCTCTCTTAGGGTCCATATCTTTGATCCTAGGTCTGAAAGTGTCCTTTTTTGGGAGCAAACCCTCATATGTAGGTCCCAAAGCTTCATTTTGAGGGTCTAAACCCTCTTTTGCATGGTCCAAACCCTCTTTTTTGCATCTCAAAGCTCCAATTTTAGATTTCAAAGCTTTGCTTCTACGGATGAAAGCGTCTTTTTATGCTCCAAACACAAATTCTTAGTCTACAAACTCTCTCTCTTAGGGTCCATATCTTTGATCCTAGGTGGTAAAGTCTCATTTTTCGGATCCAAACCTCATATTTATGTCCCAAAGCTTCATTTTTGGGGTCTAAATCCTCATTTTCATGGTCCAAACCCTCCTTTTTACATCCCAAAGCTCCAATTTTAGAGTCCAAAGCTTTGATTCTACGGATTAAAGCCTCCTGTTTATGCTCCAAACGCTCCTTTCTTAGGCTACAAACACTCTCTCTTAGGGTCCATATCTTTGATCCTACACTTGAAAGGCTCATTTCTTGGATCCAAACCCACATATTTAGGTCCAAAGCTTCATTTTTAAGGTCCAAACCCTCATGTTTAGGGTCCAAAGCTTCATTTTTAAAGTCCAAATCATTGATTCTGTGGATGAAAGCCTCCTTCTTATGCTCCAAACACTCCCTCTTAGTCTATAAGCTTTCTCTCTTAGGGTTCATATCTTTCATCCAAGGTTTGAAAGTGTCCTTTTTTGGGTCCAAACCCTTATATTTAGGTCCGAAAGGTTCATTTTTAGGAACCAAACCCTCATTTTCACGGTCCAAACCCTCCTTTTTAACTCACAAGGCTTCATTTTTAGAGTCAAAAGCTCTTAGTATACAGATGAAAACCTTATTTTTATGCTCCAAACACTCCTTCGTAGACTACAAACTCTCTCTCTTAGGGTCCATATCTTTGATTCTAGGTTTGATAGTGTCCTTTTTCTGGAAACAAACCCACATTGTTAGGTCCAAAGCATCATTTTTGGAGTCCAAGCCTGTGATTCTAGGCTTTAAAGCCAATTTATATGATCCAAACGCTCCTTTTAGGCTTCAATCCCTCCTTTTTACATCACAAAGCTCCATTTTTAGAGTCAAAATCTCTTATTGTACGGATGAAAGCCTCCTTTTTATGCTCCATTTTTTCTTAGGCTACAAACCCTCTCTCTTAGGGTCCATATCTTTGATCCTAGGTCTGAAAGTGTCCTTTTTCGGGAGCAAACCCTCATATGTAGGTCCCAAAGCTTCATTTTGAGGGTCTAAACCCTCTTTTGCACGGTCCAAACCCTCCGTTTTGCATCTCAAAGCTCCAATTTTAGAGTTCAAAGCTTTGCTTCTACGGATGAAAGCGTCTTTTTATGCTCCAAACACAAATTCTTAGTCTACAAACCCTCTCTCTTAGGGTCCGTATCTTTGATCCTAGGTGGTAAATTCTCATTTTTCGGATCCAAACCCTCATATTTACGTCCTAAAGCTTCATTTTTGGGGTCTAAACCCTTATTTTCACAGTCCAAACCCTCCTTTTTACCTCACAAGGCTTCATTTTTAGGCTCAAAACCTCTTATTATACGGATGAAAGCCTCCTTTTTATGCTCCAAACGCTCCTTTTTAGTCTACAAACTCTCTCTCTTAGGGTCCATATTTTTGATCCTAGGTGGTAAAGTCTCATTTTTCGGATCCAAACCCTCATATTTACGTCCCAAAGCTTCATTTTTGGGGTCTAAACCCTCATTTTCATGGTCCAAACCCTCCTTTTTACCTCCCAAAGCTCCAATTTTAGAGTCCAAAGCTTTGATTCTACGGATGAAAGCCTCCTGTTTATGCTCCAGACGCTCCTTTCTTAGGCTTGAAACACTCTCTTAGGGTCCATATCTTTGATCCTACATTGGAAAGGCTCATTTTTTTGGGACCAAACCCTCATATTTAGGTCCAAAGCTTCAATTTTAAGGTCCAAACCCTCATGTTTAGGGTCCAAAGCTTCATTTTTAAAGTCCAAATCATTGATTCTGTGGATGAAAGCCTCCTTCTTGTGCTCCAAACACTCCCTCTTCGTCTATAAGCTTTCTCTCTTAGGGTTCATATCTTTCATCCAAGGCTCGAAAGTGTCCTTTTTTGGGTCCAAACCCTTATATTTAGGTCCGAAAGGTTCATTTTTAGGAACCAAACCCTCATTTTTAGGGTCCAAACCCTCATTTTCACGGTCCAAACCCTCATCTTTACCTCACAAGGCTTCATTTTTAGAGTCAAAAGCTCTTAGTATACAGATGAAAGCCTCATTTTTATGCCCCAAACGCTCCTTCTTAGGCTACAAACCCTCTCTCTTAGGGTCCATATCTTTGATCCTCTGTTTGAATGTCTCATTTTTCGGATCCAAACCCTCATATTTACGTCCTAAAGCTTCATTTTTGGGGTCTAAACCCTCATTTTCATGGTCCAAACCCTCCTTTTTACATCCCCAAGCTCCATTTTTAGAGTCAAAATCTCTTATTGTACGGATGAAAGCCTCCTTTTTATGCTCCAAACACAAATTCTTAGTCTACAAACACTCTCTCTCTTAGGGTCCATATCTTTGATCGTAGGTCTGAAAGTGTCCTTTTTCGGGAGCAAACCCTCATACGTAGGTCCCAAAGCTTCATTTTGAGGGTCTAAACCCTCTTTTGCACGGTCCAAACCCTCCTTTTTGCATCGCAAAGCTCCAATTTTAGAGTTCAAAGCTTTGCTTCTACGGATGAAAGCGTCTTTTTATGCTCCAAACACAAATTCTTAGTCTACAAACTTTCTCTCTTAGGGTCCATATCTTTGATCCTACGTTTCAAAGTCTCATTTTTCGGATCCAAACCCTCATATTTACGTCCTAAAGCTTCATTTTTGGGGTCTAAACCCTCATTTTCATGGTCCAAACCCTCCTTTTTACATCCCCAAGCTCCATTTTTAGAGTCAAAATCTCTTATTGTACAGATGAAAGCCTCCTTTTTATGCTCCAAACACTCCTTTCTTAGGCTACAAACACTCTCTCTTAGGGTCCATATCTTTGATCCTACGTTTGAAAGGCTCATTTTTTGGGACCAAACCCTCATATTTAGGTCCAAAGCTTCATTTTTAAGGTCCAAACCCTCATGTTTAGGGTCCAAAGCTTCATTTTTAAAGTCCAAATCATTGATTCTGTGGATGAAAGCCTCCTTCTTATGCTCCAAACACTCCCTCTTAGTCTATAAGCTTTCTCTCTTAGGGTTCATATCTTTCATCCTAGGTTTGAAAGTGTCCTTTTTTTTGGGTCCAAACCCTTATATTTAGGTCCGAAAGGTTCATTTTTAGGAACCAAACCCTCATTTTCACGGTCCAAACCCTCCTTTTTAACTCACAAGGCTTCATTTTTAGACTCAAAAGCTCTTAGTATACAGATGAAAGCCTCATTTTTATTCTCCAAACGCTCCTTTCTTAGGCTTCAAACACTCTCTCTCTTAGGGTCCATATCTTTGATCCTCTGTTTGAAAGTCTCATTTTTCGGATCCAAACCCTCATATTTAGGACCCAAAGCTTCATTTTTAGGGTCCTAACCCTCCTTTTCTTGGTCCAAACCCTCCTTTTTACATCCCAAAGCCTCATTTTTAGAGTCAAAATCTCTTATTGTACGGATTAAAGCCTCCTTTTTATGCTCCAAATGCTCCTTCTTAGGCTACAGACACTCTCTCTTAGGGTCCATATCTTTGATCCTATGTTTGAAAGGCTCATTTTTAGGGACCAAACCCTCATATTTGGGCCCAAAGCTTCATTTTTAAAGTCTAAATCATTGATTCTGTGGATGAAAGCCTCCTTCTTATGCTCCAAACACTCCCTCTTAGTCTATAAGCTGTCTCTCTTAGGGTTCATATCTTTCATCCTAGGTTTGAAAGTGTCCTTTTTTTGGCTCCAAACCCTTATATTTAGGTCCGAAAGGTTCATTTTTAGGAACCAAACCCTCATTTTTAGGGTCCAAACCCTCATTTTCACGGTCCAAACCCTCCTTTTTACCTCACAAGGCTTCATTTTTAGAGTCAAAAGCTCTTAGTATACGGATGATAGCCTCATTTTTATGCTCCAAACACTCCTTCTTAGGCTACAAACTCTCTCTCTTACGGTCCATATCTTTGATTCTAGGTTTGATAGTGTCCTTTTTCTGGAAACAAACCCACATTGTTAGGTCCAAAGCATCATTTTTGGAGTCCAAGCCTTTGATTCTAGGCTTTAAAGCCAATTTTTATGATCCAAACACTCCTTTTAGGCTTCAATCCCTCCTTTTTACATCACAAAGCTCCATTTTTAGAGTCAAAATCTCTTATTGTACAGATGAAAGCCTCCTTTTTATGCTCCATTTTTTCTTAGGCTGCAAACCCTCTCTCTTAGGGTCCATATCTTTGATCCTAGGTCTGAAAGTGTCCTTTCTCGGGAGCAAACCCTCATATGTAGGTCCCAAAGCTTCATTTTGAGGGTCTAAACCCTCTTTTGCACGGTCCAAACCCTCCTTTTTGCATCGCAAAGCTCCAATTTTAGAGTTCAAAGCTATGCTTCTACGGATGAAAGCGTCTTTTTATGCTCCAAACACAAATTCTTAGTCTACAAACTCTCTCTCTTAGGGTCCATATCTTTGATCCTAGGTGGTAAAGTCTCATTTTTCGGATCCAAACCCTCATATTTACGTCCTAAAGCTTCATTTTTGGGGTCTAAACCCTCATTTTCATGGTCCAAACCCTCCTTTTTACATCCCCAAGCTCCATTTTTAGAGTCAAAATCTCTTATTGTACAGATGAAAGCCTCCTTTTTATGCTCCAAACACTCCTTTCTTAGGCTACAAACACTCTCTCTTAGGGTCCATATCTTTGATCCTACGTTTGAAAGGCTCATTTTTTGGAACCAAACCCTCATATTTAGGACCCAAAGCTTCATTTTTAAGGTCCAAACCCTCATGTTTAGGGTCCAAAGCTTCATTTTTAAAGTCCAAATCATTGATTCTGTGGATGAAAGCCTCCTTCTTATGCTCCAAACACTCGCTCTTAGTCTATAAGCTTTCTCTCTTAGGGTTCATATCTTTCATCCTAGGTTTGAAAGTGTCCTTTTTTTGGCTCCAAACCCTTATATTTAGGTCCGAAAGGTTCATTTTTAGGAACCAAACCCTCATTTTCACGGTCCAAACCCTCCTTTTTAACTCACAAGGCTTCATTTTTAGACTCAAAAGCTCTTAGGATACAGATGAAAGCCTCATTTTTATGCCCCAAACGCTCCTTCTTAGGCTACAAACTCTCTCTCTTAGGGTCCATATCTTTGATCCTCTGTTTGAATGTCTCATTTTTTGGATCCAAACCCTCATATTTAGGTCCCAAAGCTTCATTTTTAGGGTCCAAACCCTCATTTTCACGGTTCAAACCCTCCTTTGTGCATCCCAAAGCTCCATTTTTAGAGTTCAAAGCTCTGATTCTACGGATGAAAGCGTCTTTTTATGGTCCAAACACTCCTTTCTTAGTCTACAAACTCTGTCTCTTAGGGTCCATATCTTTGATCCTACGTTTGAAAGTCTCATTTTTCGGATCCAAACCCTCATATTTAGGTCCCAAAGCTTCATTTTTGCGGTCTAAACCCTCATTTTCATGGTCCAAACCCTCCTTTTTACCTCACAAGGCTTCATTTTTAGAGTCAAAACCTCTTATTATACGGATTAAAGCCTCCTTTTTATGCTCCAAACGCTCCTTTTTAGGCTACACACTCTCTCTCTTAGGGTCCATATCTTTGATCCTACGTTTGAAAGTCTCAATTTTTGGATCCAAACCCTCATATTTAGGTCCCAAAGCTTCATTTTTAGGAACCAAACCCTCATTTTCATGGTCCAAACCCTCCTTTTTACCTCACAAGGCTTCATTTTTAGAGTCAAAACCTCTTATTATACGGATGAAAGCCTCCTTTTTATGCTCCAAACGCTCCTTCTTAGAGTACAAACTCTCTCTCTTAGGGTCCATATCTTTGATCCTACGTTTGAAAGTCTCATTTTTTGGATCCAAACCCTCATATTTAGGTCACAAAGCTTCATTTTTAGGGTCCAAACCCTAATTTTCTTGGCTCAAACCCTCCTTTGTGCATCCCAAAGCTCCATTTTTAGAGTTCAAAGCTCTGATTCTACGGATGAAAGCGTCTTTTTATGGTCCAAACTCTCCTTTCTTAGTCTACAAACTCTGTCTCTTAGGGTCCATATCTTTGATCCTACTTTTGAAAGTCTCATTTTTCGGATCCAAACCCTCATATTTAGGACCCAAAGCTTCAATTTTAGGGTCCTAACCCTCTTTTTCTTGGTTCAAACCCTCCTTTTTACATCCCAAAGCTCCAATTTTAGAGTCCAAAGCTTTGATTCTACGGATGAAAGCCTCCTTTTTATGCTCCAAACACTCCTTTCTTAGGCTTCAAACACTCTCTCTTAGGGTCCATATCTTTGATCCTACGTTTGAAAGGCTCAGTCTTTGGGACCAAACCCTCATATTTAGTTCCAAAGCTTCAATTTAAGGTCCAAACCCTCATATTTTGGTCCAAAGCTTCATTTTTAAAGTCTAAATCATTGATTCTGTGGATGAAAGCCTCCTTCTTATGCTCCAAACACTCCCTCTTCGTCTATAAGCTTTCTCTCTTAGGGTTCATATCTTTCATCCAAGGTTTGAAGGTGTCCTTTTTTGGGTCCAAACCCTTATATTTAGGTCCGAAAGGTTCATTTTTAGGAACCAAACCCTCATTTTTAGGGTCCAAACCCTCATTTTCACGGTCCAAACCCTCCTTTTTACCTCACAAGGCTTCATTTTTAGACTCAAAAGCTCTTATTATACGGATGAAAGCCTCCTTTTTATGCTCCAAACACTCCTTCTTAGGCTACAAACTCTCTCTCTTAGGGTCCATATCTTTGATCCTCTGTTTGAATGTCTCATTTTTTGGATCCAAACCCTCATATTTAGGTCCCAAAGCTTCATTTTTAGGGTCCAAACCCTCATTTTCACGGTCCAAACCCTCCTTTGTGCATCCCAAAGCTCCATTTTTAGAGTTCAAAGCTCTGATTCTACGGATGAAAGCGTCTTTTTATGGTCCAAACACTCCTTTCTTAGTCTACAAACTCTGTCTCTTAGGGTCCATATCTTTGATCCTACGTTTGAAAGTCTCATTTTTCGGATCCAAACCCTCATATTTAGGTCCCAAAGCTTCATTTTTGCGGTCTAAACCCTCATTTTCATGGTCCAAACCCTCCTTTTTACCTCACAAGGCTTCATTTTTAGAGTCAAAACCTCTTATTATACGGATTAAAGCCTCCTTTTTATGCTCCAAACGCTCCTTTTTAGGCTACACACTCTCTCTCTTAGGGTCCATATCTTTGATCCTACGTTTGAAAGTCTCATTTTTTGGATCCAAACCCTCATATTTAGGTCCCAAAGCTTCATTTTTAGGAACCAAACCCTCATTTTCATGGTCCAAACCCTCCTTTTTACCTCACAAGGCTTCATTTTTAGAGTCAAAACCTCTTATTATACGGATGAAAGCCTCCTTTTTATGCTCCAAACGCTCCTTCTTAGAGTACAAACTCTCTCTCTTAGGGTCCATATCTTTGATCCTACGTTTGAAAGTCTCATTTTTTGGATCCAAACCCTCATATTTAGGTCACAAAGCTTCATTTTTAGGGTCCAAACCCTAATTTTCTTGGCTCAAACCCTCCTTTGTGCATCCCAAAGCTCCATTTTTAGAGTTCAAAGCTCTGATTCTACGGATGAAAGCGTCTTTTTATGGTCCAAACACTCCTTTCTTAGTCTACAAACTCTGTCTCTTAGGGTCCATATCTTTGATCCTACTTTTGAAAGTCTCATTTTTCGGATCCAAACCCTCATATTTAGGACCCAAAGCTTCAATTTTAGGGTCCTAACCCTCTTTTTCTTGGTTCAAACCCTCCTTTTTACATCCCAAAGCTCCAATTTTAGAGTCCAAAGCTTTGATTCTACGGATGAAAGCCTCCTTTTTATGCTCCAAACACTCCTTTCTTAGGCTTCAAACACTCTCTCTTAGGGTCCATATCTTTGATCCTACGTTTGAAAGGCTCAGTCTTTGGGACCAAACCCTCATATTTAGTTCCAAAGCTTCAATTTAAGGTCCAAACCCTCATATTTTGGTCCAAAGCTTCATTTTTAAAGTCTAAATCATTGATTCTGTGGATGAAAGCCTCCTTCTTATGCTCCAAACACTCCCTCTTCGTCTATAAGCTTTCTCTCTTAGGGTTCATATCTTTCATCCAAGGTTTGAAGGTGTCCTTTTTTGGGTCCAAACCCTTATATTTAGGTCCGAAAGGTTCATTTTTAGGAACCAAACCCTCATTTTTAGGGTCCAAACCCTCATTTTCACGGTCCAAACCCTCCTTTTTACCTCACAAGGCTTCATTTTTAGACTCAAAAGCTCTTATTATACGGATGAAAGCCTCCTTTTTATGCTCCAAACACTCCTTCTTAGGCTACAAACTCTCTCTCTTAGGGTCCATATCTTTGATCCTCTGTTTGAATGTCTCATTTTTTGGATCCAAACCCTCATATTTAGGTCCCAAAGCTTCATTTTTAGGGTCCAAACCCTACTTTTCTTGGTTCAAACCCTCCTTTGTGCATCCCAAAGCTCCATTTTTAGAGTTCAAAGCTCTGATTCTACGCATGAAAGCATCTTGTTATGGTCCAAACACTCCTTTCTTAGGCTACAAACTCTGTCTCTTAGGGTCCATATCTTTGATCCTATGTTTGAAAGTCTCATTTTTCGGATCCAAACCCTCATATTTAGGTCCCAAAGCTTCATTTTTGGGGTCTAAACCCTCATTTTCATGGTCCAAACCCTCCTTTTTACCTCACAAGGCTTCATTTTTAGACTCAAAACCTCTTATTTTACGGATGAAAGCCTCCTTTTTATGCTCCAAACACTCCTTCTTAGGCTACAAACTCTCTATCTTAGGGTCCATATCTTTGATCCTATGTTTGAAAGTCTCATTTTTCGGATCCAAACCCTCATAGTTAGGTCCCAAAGCTTCATTTTTAGGGTCCAAAGCCTCATTTTCTTGGTTCAAACCCTCCTTTTTACATCCCAAAGCTCCAATTTTAGAGTCCAAAGCTTTGATTCTACGGATGAAAGCCTCCTGTTTATGCTCCAAACACTCCTGTCTTAGGCTTCAAACACTCTCTCTTAGGGTCCATATCTTTGATCCTACGTTTGAAAGGCTCAGTCTTTGGGACCAAACCCTCATATTTAGTTCCAAAGCTTCAATTTTAAGGTCCAAACCCTCATATTTTGGTCCAAAGCTTCATTTTTAAAGTCTAAATCATTGATTCTGTGGATGAAAGCCTCCTTCTTATGCTCCAAACACTCCCTCTTAGTCTATAAGCTTTCTCTCTTAGGGTTCATATCTTTCCTCCAAGGTTTGAAAGTGTCCTTTTTTGGGTCCAAACCCTTATATTTAGGGCCGAAAGGTTCATTTTTAGGAACCAAACCCTCATTTTTAGGGTCCAAACCCTCATTTTCACGGTCCAAACCCTCCTTTTTACCTCACAAGGCTTCATTTTTAGACTCAAAAGCTCTTATTATACGGATGAAAGCCTCCTTTTTATGCTCCAAACACTCCTTCTTAGGCTACAAACTCTCTCTCTTAGGGTCCATATCTTTGATCCTCTGTTTGAAAGTCTCATTTTTTGGATCCAAACCCTCATATTTAGGTCCCAAAGCTTCATTTTTAGGGTCCAAACCCTACTTTTCTTGGTTCAAACCCTCCTTTGTGCATCCCAAAGCTCCATTTTTAGAGTTCAAAGCTCTGATTCTACGGATGAAAGCATCTTGTTATGGTCCAAACACTCCTTTCTTAGTCTACAAACTCTGTCTCTTAGGGTCCATATCTTTGATCCTACGTTTGAATGTCTCATTTTTCGGATCCAAACCCTCATATTTAGGTCCCAAAGCTTCATTTTTGGGGTCTAAACCCTCATTTTCATGGTCCAAATCCTCCTTTTTACCTCACAAGGCTTCATTTTTAGAGTCAAAACCTCTTATTATACGGATGAAAGCCTCCTTTTTATGCTCCAAACACTCCTTCTTAGACTACAAACTCTCTCTCTTAGGGTCCATATCTTTGATCCTACGTTTGAAAGTCTCATTTTTTGGATCCAAACCCTCATATTTAGGTCCCAAAGCTTCATTTTTAGGGTCCAAACCCTAATTTTCTTGGCTCAAACCCTCCTTTGTGCATCCCAAAGCTCCATTTTTAGAGTTCAAAGCTCTGATTCTACGGATGAAAGCGTCTTTTTATGGTCCAAACACTCCTTTCTTAGTCTACAAACTCTCTCTTTTAGGGTCCATATCTTTGATCCTACGTTTGAAAGTCTCATTTTTCGGATCCAAACCCTCATATTTAGGACCCAAAGCTTCATTTTTAGGGTCCTAACCCTTCTTTTCTTGGTTCAAACCCTCCTTTGTGCATCCCAAAGCTCCATTTTTAGAGTTCAAAGCTCTGATTCTACGGATGAAAGCGTCTTTTTATGGTCCAAACACTCCTTTCTTAGTCTACAAACTCTCTCTCTTAGGGTCCATATCTTTGATCCTACGTTTGAAAGTCTCATTTTTAGGATCCAAACCCTCATATTTAGTTCCAAACCTTCAATTTTATGGTCCAAACCCTCATATTTTGGTCCAAAGCTTCATTTTTAAAGTCTAAATCATTGTTTCTGTGGATGAAAGCCTCCTTCTTATGCTCCAAACACTCCCTCTTAGTCTATAAGCTTTCTCTCTTAGGGTTCATATCTTTCATCCAAGGTTTGAAAGTGTCCTTTTTTGGCTCCAAACCCTTATATTTAGGTCCGAAAGGTTCATTTTTAGGAACCAAACCCTCATTTTTAGGGTCCAAACCCTCATTTTCACGGTCCAAACCCTCCTTTTTACCTCACAAGGCTTCATTTTTAGAGTCAAAACCTCTTATTATACGGATGAAAGCCTCCTTTTTATGCTCCAAACACTCCTTCTTAGGCTACAAACTCTCTCTCTTAGGGTCCATATCTTTGATCCTCTGTTTGAAAGTCTCATTTTTTGGATCCAAACCCTCATATTTAGGTCCCAAAGCTTCATTTTTGGGGTCTAAACCCTCATTTTCATGGTCCAAATCCTCCTTTTTACCTCACAAGGCTTCATTTTTAGAGTCAAAACCTCTTATTATACGGATGAAAGCCTCCTTTTTATGCTCCAAACGCTCCTTTCTTAGTCTACAAACTCTGTCTCTTAGGGTCCATATCTTTGATCCTACGTTTGAAAGTCTCATTTTTCGGATCCAAACCCTCATATTTAGTTCCAAAGCTTCAATTTTAAGGTCCAAACCCTCATATTTTGGTCCAAAGCTTCATTTTTAAAGTCTAAATCATTGATTCTGTGGATGAAAGCCTCCTTCTTATGCTCCAAACACTCCCTCTTAGTCTATAAGCTTTCTATCTTAGGGTTCATATCTTTCATCCAAGGTTTGAAAGTGTCCTTTTTTGGGTCCAAACCCTTATATTTAGGTCCGAAAGGTTCATTTTTAGGAACCAAACCCTCATTTTTAGGGTCCAAACCCTCATTTTCACGGTCCAAACCCTCCTTTTTACCTCACAAGGCTTCATTTTTAGACTCAAAAGCTCTTATTATACGGATGAAAGCCTCCTTTTTATGCTCCAAACACTCCTTCTTAGGCTACAAACTCTCTCTCTTAGGGTCCATATCTTTGATCCTCTGTTTGAATGTCTCATTTTTTGGATCCAAACCCTCATATTTAGGTCCCAAAGCTTCATTTTTAGGGTCCAAACCCTACTTTTCTTGGTTCAAACCCTCCTTTGTGCATCCCAAAGCTCCATTTTTAGAGTTCAAAGCTCTGATTCTACGGATGAAAGCATCTTGTTATGGTCCAAACACTCCTTTCTTAGTCTACAAAGTCTGTCTCTTAGGGTCCATATCTTTGATCCTACGTTTGAAAGTCTCATTTTTTGGATCCAAACCCTCATATTTAGGTCCCAAAGCTTCATTTTTGGGGTCTAAACCCTCATTTTCATGGTCCAAACCCTCCTTTTTACCTCACAAGGCTTCATTTTTAGAGTCAAAACCTCTTATTATACGGATGAAAGCCTCCTTTTTATGCTCCAAACGCTCCTTTTTAGGCTACAAACTCTCTCTCTTAGGGTCCATATCTTTGATCCTACGTTTGAAAGTCTCATTTTTCGGATCCAAACCCTCATATTTAGGACCCAAAGCTTCATTTTTAGGGTCCTAACCCTTCTTTTCTTGGTTCAAACCCTCCTTTGTGCATCCCAAAGCTCCATTTTTAGAGTTCAAAGCTCTGATTCTACGGATGAAAGCGTCTTGTTATGGTCCAAACACTCCTTTCTTAGTCTACAAACTCTGTCTCTTAGGGTCCATATCTTTGATCCTACGTTTGAAAGTCTCATTTTTCAGATCCAAACCCTCATATTTAGGTCCCAAAGCTTCATTTTTGGGGTCTAAACCCTCATTTTCATGGTCCAAACCCTCCTTTTTACCTCACAAGGCTTCATTTTTAGAGTCAAAACCTCTTATTATACGGATGAAAGCCTCCTTTTTATGCTCCAAACACTCCTTCTTAGGCTACAAACTCTCTCTTTTAGGGTCCATATCTTTGATCCTCTGTTTGAATGTCTCATTTTTTGGATCCAAACCCTCATATTTAGGTCCCAAAGCTTCATTTTTAGGGTCCAAACCCTACTTTTCTTGGTTCAAACCCTCCTTTGTGCATCCCAAAGCTCCATTTTTAGAGTTCAAAGCTCTGATTCTACGGATGAAAGCATCTTGTTATGGTCCAAACACTCCTTTCTTAGTCTACAAACTCTGTCTCTTAGGGTCCATATCTTTGATCCTACGTTTGAAAGTCTCATTTTTCGGATCCAAACCCTCATATTTAGGTCCCAAAGCTTCATTTTTGGGGTCTAAACCCTCATTTTCATGGTCCAAACCCTCCTTTTTACCTCACAAAGCTTCATTTTTAGGCTCAAAACCTCTTATTATACGGATGAAAGCCTCCTTTTTATGCTCCAAACGCTCCTTTTTAGGCTACAAACTCTCTCTCTTAGGGTCCATATCTTTGATCCTACGTTTGAAAGTCTCATTTTTCGGATCCAAACCCTCATATTTAGGACCCAAAGCTTCATTTTTAGGGTCCTAACCCTTCTTTTCTTGGTTCAAACCCTCCTTTGTGCATCCCAAAGCTCCATTTTTAGAGATCAAAGCTCTGATTCTACGGATGAAAGCGTCTTTTTATGGTCCAAACACTCCTTTCTTAGTCTACAAACTCTCTCTCTTAGGGTCCATATCTTTGATCCTACGTTTGAAAGGCTCAGTCTTTGGGACCAAACCCTCATATTTAGTTCCAAAGCTTCAATTTTAAGGTCCAAACCCTCATATTTTGGTCCAAAGCTTCATTTTTAAAGTCTAAATCATTGATTCTGTGGATGAAAGCCTCCTTCTTATGCTCCAAACACTCCCTCTTAGTCTATAAGCTTTCTCTCTTAGGGTTCATATCTTTCATCCAAGGTTTGAAAGTGTCCTTTTTTGGGTCCAAACCCTTATATTTAGGTCCGAAAGGTTCATTTTTAGGAACCAAACCCTCATTTTTAGGGTCCAAACCCTCATTTTCACAGTCCAAACCCTCCTTTTTACCTCACAAGGCTTCATTTTTAGAGACAAAACCTCTTATTATACGGATGAAAGCCTCCTTTTTATGCTCCAAACACTCCTTCTTAGGCTACAAACTCTCTCTCTTAGGGTCCATATCTTTGATCCTCTGTTTGAAAGTCTCATTTTTTGGATCCAAACCCTCATATTTAGGTCCCAAAGCTTCATTTTTGGGGTCTAAACCCTCATTTTCATGGTCCAAACCCTCCTTTTTACCTCACAAGGCTTCATTTTTAGAGTCAAAACCTCTTATTATACGGATGAAAGCCTCCTTTTTATGCTCCAAACGCTCCTTTCTGAGTCTACAAACTCTGTCTCTTAGGGTCCATATCTTTGATCCTACGTTTGAAAGTCTCATTTTTCGGATCCAAACCCTCATATTTAGTTCCAAAGCTTCAATTTTAAGGTCCAAACCCTCATATTTTGGTCCAAAGCTTCATTTTTAAAGTCTAAATCATTGATTCTGTGGATGAAAGCCTCCTTCTTATGCTCCAAACACTCCCTCTTAGTCTATAAGCTTTCTATCTTAGGGTTCATATCTTTCATCCAAGGTTTGAAAGTGTCCTTTTTTGGGTCCAAACCCTTATATTTAGGTCCGAAAGGTTCATTTTTAGGAACCAAACCCTCATTTTTAGGGTCCAAACCCTCATTTTCACGGTCCAAACCCTCCTTTTTACCTCACAAGGCTTCATTTTTAGACTCAAAAGCTCTTATTATACGGATGAAAGCCTCCTTTTTATGCTCCAAACACTCCTTCTTAGGCTACAAACTCTCTCTCTTAGGGTCCATATCTTTGATCCTCTGTTTGAATGTCTCATTTTTTGGATCCAAACCCTCATATTTAGGTCCCAAAGCTTCATTTTTAGGGTCCAAACCCTACTTTTCTTGGTTCAAACCCTCCTTTGTGCATCCCAAAGCTCCATTTTTAGTTCAAAGCTCTGATTCTACGGATGAAAGCATCTTGTTATGGTCCAAACACTCCTTTCTTAGTCTACAAAGTCTGTCTCTTAGGGTCCATATCTTTGATCCTACGTTTGAAAGTCTCATTTTTTGGATCCAAACCCTCATATTTAGGTCCCAAAGCTTCATTTTTGGGGTCTAAACCCTCATTTTCATGGTCCAAACCCTCCTTTTTACCTCACAAGGCTTCATTTTTAGAGTCAAAACCTCTTATTATACGGATGAAAGCCTCCTTTTTATGCTCCAAACGCTCCTTTTTAGGCTACAAACTCTCTCTCTTAGGGTCCATATCTTTGATCCTACGTTTGAAAGTCTCATTTTTCGGATCCAAACCCTCATATTTAGGACCCAAAGCTTCATTTTTAGGGTCCTAACCCTTCTTTTCTTGGTTCAAACCCTCCTTTGTGCATCCCAAAGCTCCATTTTTAGAGTTCAAAGCTCTGATTCTACGGATGAAAGCGTCTTGTTATGGTCCAAACACTCCTTTCTTAGTCTACAAACTCTGTCTCTTAGGGTCCATATCTTTGATCCTACGTTTGAAAGTCTCATTTTTCGGATCCAAACCCTCATATTTAGGTCCCAAAGCTTCATTTTTGGGGTCTAAACCCTCATTTTCATGGTCCAAACCCTCCTTTTTACCTCACAAGGCTTCATTTTTAGAGTCAAAACCTCTTATTATACGGATGAAAGCCTCCTTTTTATGCTCCAAACACTCCTTCTTAGGCTACAAACTCTCTCTTTTAGGGTCCATATCTTTGATCCTCTGTTTGAATGTCTCATTTTTTGGATCCAAACCCTCATATTTAGGTCCCAAAGCTTCATTTTTAGGGTCCAAACCCTAATTTTCTTGGTTCAAACCCTCCTTTGTGCATCCCAAAGCTCCATTTTTAGAGTTCAAAGCTCTGATTCTACGGATGAAAGCATCTTGTTATGGTCCAAACACTCCTTTCTTAGTCTACAAACTCTGTCTCTTAGGGTCCATATCTTTGATCCTACGTTTGAAAGTCTCATTTTTCGGATCCAAACCCTCATATTTAGGTCCCAAAGCTTCATTTTTGGGGTCTAAACCCTCATTTTCATGGTCCAAACCCTCCTTTTTACCTCACAAAGCTTCATTTTTAGGCTCAAAACCTCTTATTATACGGATGAAAGCCTCCTTTTTATGCTCCAAACGCTCCTTTTTAGGCTACAAACTCTCTCTCTTAGGGTCCATATCTTTGATCCTACGTTTGAAAGTCTCATTTTTCGGATCCAAACCCTCATATTTAGGACCCAAAGCTTCATTTTTAGGGTCCTAACCCTTCTTTTCTTGGTTCAAACCCTCCTTTGTGCATCCCAAAGCTCCATTTTTAGAGATCAAAGCTCTGATTCTACGGATGAAAGCGTCTTGTTATGGTCCAAACACTCCTTTCTTAGTCTACAAACTCTCTCTCTTAGGGTCCATATCTTTGATCCTCTGTTTGAATGTCTCATTTTTTGGATCCAAACCCTCATATTTAGGTCCCAAAGCTTCATTTTTAGGGTCCAAACCCTACTTTTCTTGGTTCAAACCCTCCTTTGTGCATCCCAAAGCTCCATTTTTAGAGATCAAAGCTCTGATTCTACGGATGAAAGCATCTTGTTATGGTCCAAACACTCCTTTCTTAGTCTACAAACTCTGTCTCTTAGGGTCCATATCTTTGATCCTACGTTTGAATGTCTCATTTTTCGGATCCAAACCCTCATATTTAGGTCCTAAAGCTTCATTTTTGGGGTCTAAACCCTCATTTTCATGGTCCAAACCCTCCTTTTTACCTCACAAGGCTTCATTTTTAGAGTCAAAACCTCTTATTATACGGATGAAAGCCTCCTTTTTATGCTCCAAACGCTCCTTTTTAGGCTACAAACTCTCTCTCTTAGGGTCCATATCTTTGATCCTACGTTTGAAAGTCTCATTTTTCGGATCCAAACCCTCATATTTAGGACCCAAAGCTTCATTTTTAGGGTCCTAACCCTTCTTTTCTTGGTTCAAACCCTCCTTTGTGCATCCCAAAGCTCCATTTTTAGAGTTCAAAGCTCTGATTCTACGGATGAAAGCGTCTTTTTATGGTCCAAACACTCCTTTCTTAGTCTACAAACTCTCTCTCTTAGGGTCCATATCTTTGATCCTACGTTTGAAAGTCTCATTTTTCGGATCCAAACCCTCATATTTAGTTCCAAAGCTTCAATTTTAAGGTCCAAACCCTCATATTTTGGTCCAAAGCTTCATTTTTAAAGTCTAAATCATTGATTCTGTGGATGAAAGCCTCCTTCTTATGCTCCAAACACTCCCTCTTAGTCTATAAGCTTTCTCTCTTAGGGTTCATATCTTTCATCCAAGGTTTGAAAGAGTCCTTTTTTGGGTCCAAACCCTTATATTTAGGTCCGAAAGGTTCATTTTTAGGAACCAAACCCTCATTTTTAGGGTCCAAACCCTCATTTTCACGGTCCAAACCCTCCTTTTTACCTCACAAGGCTTCATTTTTAGACTCAAAAGCTCTTATTATACGGATGAAAGCCTCCTTTTTATGCTCCAAACACTCCTTCTTAGGCTACAAACTCTCTCTCTTAGGGTCCATATCTTTGATCCTCTGTTTGAAAGTCTCATTTTTTGGATCCAAACCCTCATATTTAGGTCCCAAAGCTTCATTTTTGGGGTCTAAACCCTCATTTTCATGGTCCAAACCCTCCTTTTTACCTCACAAGGCTTCATTTTTAGAGTCAAAACCTCTTATTATACGGATGAAAGCCTCCTTTTTATGCTCCAAACGCTCCTTTCTTAGTCTACAAACTCTGTCTCTTAGGGTCCATATCTTTGATCCTACGTTTGAAAGTCTCATTTTTCGGATCCAAACCCTCATATTTAGGACCCAAAGCTTCATTTTTAGGGTCCTAACCCTTCTTTTCTTGGTTCAAACCCTCCTTTTTACATCCCAAAGCTCCATTTTTAGAGTTCAAAGCTCTGATTCTACGGATGAAAGCGTCTTTTTATGGTCCAAACACTCCTTTCTTAGTCTACAAACTCTCTCTCTTAGGGTCCATATCTTTGATCCTACGTTTGAAAGTCTCATTTTTCGGATCCAAACCCTCATATTTAGTTCCAAAGCTTCAATTTTAAGGTCCAAACCCTCATATTTTGGTCCAAAGCTTCATTTCTAAAGTCTAAATCATTGATTCTGTGGATGAAAGCCTCCTTCTTATGCTCCAAACACTCCCTCTTAGTCTATAAGCTTTCTCTCTTAGGGTTCATATCTTTCATCCAAGGTTTGAAAGTGTCCTTTTTTGGGTCCAAACCCTTATATTTAGGTCCGAAAGGTTCATTTTTAGGAACCAAACCCTCATTTTTAGGGTCCAAACCCTCATTTTCACGGTCCAAACCCTCCTTTTTACCTCACAAGGCTTCATTTTTAGAGTCAAAACCTCTTATTATACGGATGAAAGCCTCCTTTTTATGCTCCAAACACTCCTTCTTAGGCTACAAACTCTCTCTCTTAGGGTCCATATCTTTGATCCTCTGTTTGAAAGTCTCATTTTTTGGATCCAAACCCTCATATTTAGGTCCCAAAGCTTCATTTTTGGGGTCTAAACCCTCATTTTCATGGTCCAAACCCTCCTTTTTACCTCACAAGGCTTCATTTTTAGAGTCAAAACCTCTTATTATACGGATGAAAGCCTCCTTTTTATGCTCCAAACGCTCCTTTCTGAGTCTACAAACTCTGTCTCTTAGGGTCCATATCTTTGATCCTACGTTTGAAAGTCTCATTTTTCGGATCCAAACCCTCATATTTAGTTCCAAAGCTTCAATTTTAAGGTCCAAACCCTCATATTTTGGTCCAAAGCTTCATTTTTAAAGTCTAAATCATTGATTCTGTGGATGAAAGCCTCCTTCTTATGCTCCAAACACTCCCTCTTAGTCTATAAGCTTTCTATCTTAGGGTTCATATCTTTCATCCAAGGTTTGAAAGTGTCCTTTTTTGGGTCCAAACCCTTATATTTAGGTCCGAAAGGTTCATTTTTAGGAACCAAACCCTCATTTTTAGGGTCCAAACCCTCATTTTCACGGTCCAAACCCTCCTTTTTACCTCACAAGGCTTCATTTTTAGACTCAAAAGCTCTTATTATACGGATGAAAGCCTCCTTTTTATGCTCCAAACACTCCTTCTTAGGCTACAAACTCTCTCTCTTAGGGTCCATATCTTTGATCCTCTGTTTGAATGTCTCATTTTTTGGATCCAAACCCTCATATTTAGGTCCCAAAGCTTCATTTTTAGGGTCCAAACCCTACTTTTCTTGGTTCAAACCCTCCTTTGTGCATCCCAAAGCTCCATTTTTAGTTCAAAGCTCTGATTCTACGGATGAAAGCATCTTGTTATGGTCCAAACACTCCTTTCTTAGTCTACAAAGTCTGTCTCTTAGGGTCCATATCTTTGATCCTACGTTTGAAAGTCTCATTTTTTGGATCCAAACCCTCATATTTAGGTCCCAAAGCTTCATTTTTGGGGTCTAAACCCTCATTTTCATGGTCCAAACCCTCCTTTTTACCTCACAAGGCTTCATTTTTAGAGTCAAAACCTCTTATTATACGGATGAAAGCCTCCTTTTTATGCTCCAAACGCTCCTTTTTAGGCTACAAACTCTCTCTCTTAGGGTCCATATCTTTGATCCTACGTTTGAAAGTCTCATTTTTCGGATCCAAACCCTCATATTTAGGACCCAAAGCTTCATTTTTAGGGTCCTAACCCTTCTTTTCTTGGTTCAAACCCTCCTTTGTGCATCCCAAAGCTCCATTTTTAGAGTTCAAAGCTCTGATTCTACGGATGAAAGCGTCTTGTTATGGTCCAAACACTCCTTTCTTAGTCTACAAACTCTGTCTCTTAGGGTCCATATCTTTGATCCTACGTTTGAAAGTCTCATTTTTCGGATCCAAACCCTCATATTTAGGTCCCAAAGCTTCATTTTTGGGGTCTAAACCCTCATTTTCATGGTCCAAACCCTCCTTTTTACTTCACAAGGCTTCATTTTTAGAGTCAAAACCTCTTATTATACGGATGAAAGCCTCCTTTTTATGCTCCAAACACTCCTTCTTAGGCTACAAACTCTCTCTTTTAGGGTCCATATCTTTGATCCTCTGTTTGAATGTCTCATTTTTTGGATCCAAACCCTCATATTTAGGTCCCAAAGCTTCATTTTTAGGGTCCAAAGCCTCATTTTCTTGGTTCAAACCCTCCTTTGTGCATCCCAAAGCTCCATTTTTAGAGTTCAAAGCTCTGATTCTACGGATGAAAGCATCTTGTTATGGTCCAAACACTCCTTTCTTAGTCTACAAACTCTGTCTCTTAGGGTCCATATCTTTGATCCTACGTTTGAAAGTCTCATTTTTCGGATCCAAACCCTCATATTTAGGTCCCAAAGCTTCATTTTTGGGGTCTAAACCCTCATTTTCATGGTCCAAACCCTCCTTTTTACCTCACAAAGCTTCATTTTTAGGCTCAAAACCTCTTATTATACGGATGAAAGCCTCCTTTTTATGCTCCAAACGCTCCTTTTTAGGCTACAAACTCTCTCTCTTAGGGTCCATATCTTTGATCCTACGTTTGAAAGTCTCATTTTTCGGATCCAAACCCTCATATTTAGGACCCAAAGCTTCATTTTTAGGGTCCTAACCCTTCTTTTCTTGGTTCAAACCCTCCTTTGTGCATCCCAAAGCTCCATTTTTAGAGATCAAAGCTCTGATTCTACGGATGAAAGCGTCTTGTTATGGTCCAAACACTCCTTTCTTAGTCTACAAACTCTCTCTCTTAGGGTCCATATCTTTGATCCTCTGTTTGAATGTCTCATTTTTTGGATCCAAACCCTCATATTTAGGTCCCAAAGCTTCATTTTTAGGGTCCAAACCCTACTTTTCTTGGTTCAAACCCTCCTTTGTGCATCCCAAAGCTCCATTTTTAGAGTTCAAAGCTCTGATTCTACGCATGAAAGCATCTTGTTATGGTCCAAACACTCCTTTCTTAGTCTACAAACTCTGTCTCTTAGGGTCCATATCTTTGATCCTACGTTTGAATGTCTCATTTTTCGGATCCAAACCCTCATATTTAGGTCCCAAAGCTTCATTTTTGGGGTCTAAACCCTCATTTTCATGGGCCAAACCCTCATTATTACCTCACAAGGCTTCATTTTTAGAGTCAAAACCTCTTATTATACGGATGAAAGCCTCCTTTTTATGCTCCAAACGCTCCTTTTTAGGCTACAAACTCTCTCTCTTAGGGTCCATATCTTTGATCCTACGTTTGAAAGTCTCATTTTTCGGATCCAAACCCTCATATTTAGGACCCAAAGCTTCATTTTTAGGGTCCTAACCCTTCTTTTCTTGGTTCAAACCCTCCTTTGTGCATCCCAAAGCTCCATTTTTAGAGTTCAAAGCTCTGATTCTACGGATGAAAGCGTCTTTTTATGGTCCAAACACTCCTTTCTTAGTCTACAAACTCTCTCTCTTAGGGTCCATATCTTTGATCCTACGTTTGAAAGTCTCATTTTTCGGATCCAAACCCTCATATTTAGTTCCAAAGCTTCAATTTTAAGGTCCAAACCCTCATATTTTGGTCCAAAGCTTCATTTTTAAAGTCTAAATCATTGATTCTGTGGATGAAAGCCTCCTTCTTATGCTCCAAACACTCCCTCTTAGTCTATAAGCTTTCTCTCTTAGGGTTCATATCTTTCATCCAAGGTTTGAAAGAGTCCTTTTTTGGGTCCAAACCCTTATATTTAGGTCCGAAAGGTTCATTTTTAGGAACCAAACCCTCATTTTTAGGGTCCAAACCCTCATTTTCACGGTCCAAACCCTCCTTTTTACCTCACAAGGCTTCATTTTTAGACTCAAAAGCTCTTATTATACGGATGAAAGCCTCCTTTTTATGCTCCAAACACTCCTTCTTAGGCTACAAACTCTCTCTCTTAGGGTCCATATCTTTGATCCTCTGTTTGAAAGTCTCATTTTTTGGATCCAAACCCTCATATTTAGGTCCCAAAGCTTCATTTTTGGGGTCTAAACCCTCATTTTCATGGTCCAAACCCTCCTTTTTACCTCACAAGGCTTCATTTTTAGAGTCAAAACCTCTTATTATACGGATGAAAGCCTCCTTTTTATGCTCCAAACGCTCCTTTCTTAGTCTACAAACTCTGTCTCTTAGGGTCCATATCTTTGATCCTACGTTTGAAAGTCTCATTTTTCGGATCCAAACCCTCATATTTAGGACCCAAAGCTTCATTTTTAGGGTCCTAACCCTTCTTTTCTTGGTTCAAACCCTCCTTTTTACATCCCAAAGCTCCATTTTTAGAGTTCAAAGCTCTGATTCTACGGATGAAAGCGTCTTTTTATGGTCCAAACACTCCTTTCTTAGTCTACAAACTCTCTCTCTTAGGGTCCATATCTTTGATCCTACGTTTGAAAGTCTCATTTTTCGGATCCAAACCCTCATATTTAGTTCCAAAGCTTCAATTTTAAGGTCCAAACCCTCATATTTTGGTCCAAAGCTTCATTTCTAAAGTCTAAATCATTGATTCTGTGGATGAAAGCCTCCTTCTTATGCTCCAAACACTCCCTCTTAGTCTATAAGCTTTCTCTCTTAGGGTTCATATCTTTCATCCAAGGTTTGAAAGTGTCCTTTTTTGGGTCCAAACCCTTATATTTAGGTCCGAAAGGTTCATTTTTAGGAACCAAACCCTCATTTTTAGGGTCCAAACCCTCATTTTCACGGTCCAAACCCTCCTTTTTACCTCACAAGGCTTCATTTTTAGACTCAAAAGCTCTTATTATACGGATGAAAGCCTCCTTTTTATGCTCCAAACACTCCTTCTTAGGCTACAAACTCTCTCTCTTAGGGTCCATATCTTTGATCCTCTGTTTGAATGTCTCATTTTTTGGATCCAAAACCTCATATTTAGGTCCCAAAGCTTCATTTTTAGGGTCCAAACCCTACTTTTCTTGGTTCAAACCCTCCTTTGTGCATCCCAAAGCTCCATTTTTAGAGTTCAAAGCTCTGATTCTAGGGATGAAAGCATCTTGTTATGGTCCAAACACTCCTTTCTTAGTCTACAAACTCTGTCTCTTAGGGTCCATATCTTTGATCCTACGTTTGAATGTCTCATTTTTCGGATCCAAACCCTCATATTTAGGTCCCTAAGCTTCATTTTTGGGGTCTAAACCCTCATTTTCATGGTCCAAACCCTCATTATTACCTCACAAGGCTTCATTTTTAGAGTCAAAACCTCTTATTATACGGATGAAAGCCTCCTTTTTATGCTCCAAACACTCCTTTTTAGGCTACAAACTCTCTCTCTTAGGGTCCATATCTTTGATCCTATGTTTGAAAGTCTCATTTTTCGGATCCAAACCCTCATATTTAGGACCCAAAGCTTCATTTTTAGGGTCCTAACCCTTCTTTTCTTGGTTCAAACCCTCCTTTGTGCATCCCAAAGCTCCATTTTTAGAGATCAAAGCTCTGATTCTACGGATGAAAGCGTCTTGTTATGGTCCAAACACTCCTTTCTTAGTCTACAAACTCTCTCTCTTAGGGTCCATATCTTTGATCCTCTGTTTGAATGTCTCATTTTTTGGATCCAAACCCTCATATTTAGGTCCCAAAGCTTCATTTTTAGGGTCCAAACCCTACTTTTCTTGGTTCAAACCCTCCTTTGTGCATCCCAAAGCTCCATTTTTAGAGTTCAAAGCTCTGATTCTAGGGATGAAAGCATCTTGTTATGGTCCAAACACTCCTTTCTTAGTCTACAAACTCTGTCTCTTAGGGTCCATATCTTTGATCCTACGTTTGAATGTCTCATTTTTCGGATCCAAACCCTCATATTTAGGTCCCAAAGCTTCATTTTTGGGGTCTAAACCCTCATTTTCATGGTCCAAACCCTCATTATTACCTCACAAGGCTTCATTTTTAGACTCAAAAGCTCTTATTATACGGATGAAAGCCTCCTTTTTATGCTCCAAACACTCCTTCTTAGGCTACAAACTCTCTCTCTTAGGGTCCATATCTTTGATCCTCTGTTTGAAAGTCTCATTTTTTGCATCCAAACCCTCATATTTAGGACCCAAAGCTTCATTTTTAGGGTCCTAACCCTTCTTTTCTTGGTTCAAACCCTCCTTTGTGCATCCCAAAGCTCCATTTTTAGAGATCAAAGCTCTGATTCTACGGATGAAAGCGTCTTTTTATGGTCCAAACACTCCTTTCTTAGTCTACAAACTCTCTCTCTTAGGGTCCATATCTTTGATCCTACGTTTGAAAGTCTCATTTTTCGGATCCAAACCCTCATATTTAGTTCCAAAGCTTCAATTTTAAGGTCCAAACCCTCATATTTTGGTCCAAAGCTTCATTTTTAAAGTCTAAATCATTGATTCTGTGGATGAAAGCCTCCTTCTTATGCTCCAAACACTCCCTCTTAGTCTATAAGCTTTCTCTCTTAGGGTTCATATCTTTCATCCAAGGTTTGAAAGTGTCCTTTTTTGGGTCCAAACCCTTATATTTAGGTCCGAAAGGTTCATTTTTAGGAACCAAACCCTCATTTTTAGGGTCCAAACCCTCATTTTCACGGTCCAAACCCTCCTTTTTACCTCACAAGGCTTCATTTTTAGACTCAAAAGCTCTTATTATACGGATGAAAGCCTCCTTTTTATGCTCCAAACACTCCTTCTTAGGCTACAAACTCTCTCTCTTAGGGTCCATATCTTTGATCCTCTGTTTGAATGTCTCATTTTTTGGATCCAAACCCTCATATTTAGGTCCCAAAGCTTCATTTTTAGGGTCCAAACCCTACTTTTCTTGGTTCAAACACTCCTTTGTGCATCCCAAAGCTCCATTTTTAGAGTTCAAAGCTCTGATTCTAGGGATGAAAGCATCTTGTTATGGTCCAAACACTCCTTTCTTAGTCTACAAACTCTGTCTCTTAGGGTCCATATCTTTGATCCTACGTTTGAAAGTCTCATTTTTCGGATCCAAACCCTCATATTTAGGTCCCAAAGCTTCATTTTTGGGGTCTAAACCCTCATTTTCATGGTCCAAACCCTCCTTTTTACCTCACAAAGCTTCATTTTTAGGCTCAAAACCTCTTATTATACGGATGAAAGCCTCCTTTTTATGCTCCAAACGCTCCTTTTTAGGCTACAAACTCTCTCTCTTAGGGTCCATATCTTTGATCCTACGTTTGAAAGTCTCATTTTTCGGATCCAAACCCTCATATTTAGGACCCAAAGCTTCATTTTTAGGGTCCTAACCCTTCTTTTCTTGGTTCAAACCCTCCTTTGTGCATCCCAAAGCTCCATTTTTAGAGATCAAAGCTCTGATTCTACGGATGAAAGCGTCTTGTTATGGTCCAAACACTCCTTTCTTAGTCTACAAACTCTCTCTCTTAGGGTCCATATCTTTGATCCTCTGTTTGAATGTCTCATTTTTTGGATCCAAACCCTCATATTTAGGTCCCAAAGCTTCATTTTTGGGGTCTAAACCCTCATTTTCATGGTCCAAACCCTCATTATTACCTCACAAGGCTTCATTTTTAGAGTCAAAACCTCTTATTATACGGATGAAAGCCTCCTTTTTATGCTCCAAACACTCCTTTTTAGGCTACAAACTCTCTCTCTTAGGGTCCATATCTTTGATCCTATGTTTGAAAGTCTCATTTTTCGGATCCAAACCCTCATATTTAGGACCCAAAGCTTCATTTTTAGGGTCCTAACCCTTCTTTTCTTGGTTCAAACCCTCCTTTGTGCATCCCAAAGCTCCATTTTTAGAGATCAAAGCTCTGATTCTACGGATGAAAGCGTCTTGTTATGGTCCAAACACTCCTTTCTTAGTCTACAAACTCTCTCTCTTAGGGTCCATATCTTTGATCCTCTGTTTGAATGTCTCATTTTTTGGATCCAAACCCTCATATTTAGGTCCCAAAGCTTCATTTTTAGGGTCCAAACCCTACTTTTCTTGGTTCAAACCCTCCTTTGTGCATCCCAAAGCTCCATTTTTAGAGTTCAAAGCTCTGATTCTAGGGATGAAAGCATCTTGTTATGGTCCAAACACTCCTTTCTTAGTCTACAAACTCTGTCTCTTAGGGTCCATATCTTTGATCCTACGTTTGAATGTCTCATTTTTCGGATCCAAACCCTCATATTTAGGTCCCAAAGCTTCATTTTTGGGGTCTAAACCCTCATTTTCATGGTCCAAACCCTCATTATTACCTCACAAGGCTTCATTTTTAGACTCAAAAGCTCTTATTATACGGATGAAAGCCTCCTTTTTATGCTCCAAACACTCCTTCTTAGGCTACAAACTCTCTCTCTTAGGGTCCATATCTTTGATCCTCTGTTTGAAAGTCTCATTTTTTGCATCCAAACCCTCATATTTAGGACCCAAAGCTTCATTTTTAGGGTCCTAACCCTTCTTTTCTTGGTTCAAACCCTCCTTTGTGCATCCCAAAGCTCCATTTTTAGAGATCAAAGCTCTGATTCTACGGATGAAAGCGTCTTTTTATGGTCCAAACACTCCTTTCTTAGTCTACAAACTCTCTCTCTTAGGGTCCATATCTTTGATCCTACGTTTGAAAGTCTCATTTTTCGGATCCAAACCCTCATATTTAGTTCCAAAGCTTCAATTTTAAGGTCCAAACCCTCATATTTTGGTCCAAAGCTTCATTTTTAAAGTCTAAATCATTGATTCTGTGGATGAAAGCCTCCTTCTTATGCTCCAAACACTCCCTCTTAGTCTATAAGCTTTCTCTCTTAGGGTTCATATCTTTCATCCAAGGTTTGAAAGTGTCCTTTTTTGGGTCCAAACCCTTATATTTAGGTCCGAAAGGTTCATTTTTAGGAACCAAACCCTCATTTTTAGGGTCCAAACCCTCATTTTCACGGTCCAAACCCTCCTTTTTACCTCACAAGGCTTCATTTTTAGACTCAAAAGCTCTTATTATACGGATGAAAGCCTCCTTTTTATGCTCCAAACACTCCTTCTTAGGCTACAAACTCTCTCTCTTAGGGTCCATATCTTTGATCCTCTGTTTGAATGTCTCATTTTTTGGATCCAAACCCTCATATTTAGGTCCCAAAGCTTCATTTTTAGGGTCCAAACCCTACTTTTCTTGGTTCAAACACTCCTTTGTGCATCCCAAAGCTCCATTTTTAGAGTTCAAAGCTCTGATTCTAGGGATGAAAGCATCTTGTTATGGTCCAAACACTCCTTTCTTAGTCTACAAACTCTGTCTCTTAGGGTCCATATCTTTGATCCTACGTTTGAATGTCTCATTTTTCGGATCCAAACCCTCATATTTAGGTCCCAAAGCTTCATTTTTGGGGTCTAAACCCTCATTTTCATGGTCCAAACCCTCCTTTTTACCTCACAAGGCTTCATTTTTAGAGTCAAAACCTCTTATTATACGGATGAAAGCCTCCTTTTTATGCTCCAAACACTCCTTCTTAGGCTACAAACTCTCTCTTTTAGGGTCCATATCTTTGATCCTATGTTTGAAAGTCTCATTTTTCGGATCCAAACCCTCATATTTACGTCCCAAAGCTTCATTTTTAGGGTCCAAAGCCTCATTTTCATGGTGCAAACCCTCCTTTTTACATCCCAGAGCTCCAATTTTAGAGTCCAAAGCTTTGATTCTACGGATAAAAGCCTCCTGTTGATGCTCCAAACACTCCTTTCTTAGGCTACAAACACTCTCTCTTAGGGTCCATATCTTTGATCCTACGTTTGAAAGGCTCATTTTTCGGATCCAAACCCTCATATTTAGTTCCCAACCTTCAATTTTAAGGTCCAAACCCTCATATTTTGGTCCAAAGCTTCATTTTTAAAGTCTAAATCGTTGATTCTGTGGATGAAAGCCTCCTTCTTATGCTCCAAACACTCCCTCTTAGTCTATAAGCTTTCTCTCTTAGGGTTCATATCTTTCATCCAAGGTTTGAAAGTGTCCTTTTTTGGGTCCAAACCCTTATATTTAGGTCCGAAAGGTTCATTTTTAGGAACCAAACCCTCATTTTTAGGGTCCAAACCCTCATTTTCACGGTCCAAACCCTCCTTTTTACCTCACAAGGCTTCATTTTTAGACTCAAAAGCTCTTATTATACGGATGAAAGCCTCCTTTTTATGCTCCAAACACTCCTTCTTAGGCTACAAACTCTCTCTCTTAGGGTCCATATCTTTGATCCTCTGTTTGAAAGTCTCATTTTTTGGATCCAAACCCTCATATTTAGGTCCCAAAGCTTCATTTTTGGGGTCTAAACCCTTCTTTTCTTGGTTCAAACCCTCCTTTGTGCATCCCAAAGCTCCATTTTTAGAGATCAAAGCTCTGATTCTACGGATGAAAGCGTCTTTTTATGGTCCAAACACTCCTTTCTTAGTCTACAAACTCTCTCTCTTAGGGTCCATATCTTTGATCCTACGTTTGAAAGTCTCATTTTTCGGATCCAAACCCTCATATTTAGTTCCAAAGCTTCAATTTTAAGGTCCAAACCCTCATATTTTGGTCCAAAGCTTCATTTTTAAAGTCTAAATCATTGATTCTGTGGATGAAAGCCTCCTTCTTATGCTCCAAACACTCCCTCTTAGTCTATAAGCTTTCTCTCTTAGGGTTCATATCTTTCATCCAAGGTTTGAAAGTGTCCTTTTTTGGGTCCAAACCCTTATATTTAGGTCCGAAAGGTTCATTTTTAGGAACCAAACCCTCATTTTTAGGGTCCAAACCCTCATTTTCACGGTCCAAACCCTCCTTTTTACCTCACAAGGCTTCATTTTTAGACTCAAAAGCTCTTATTATACGGATGAAAGCCTCCTTTTTATGCTCCAAACACTCCTTCTTAGGCTACAAACTCTCTCTCTTAGGGTCCATATCTTTGATCCTCTGTTTGAATGTCTCATTTTTTGGATCCAAACCCTCATATTTAGGTCCCAAAGCTTCATTTTTAGGGTCCAAACCCTACTTTTCTTGGTTCAAACCCTCCTTTGTGCATCCCAAAGCTCCATTTTTAGAGTTCAAAGCTCTGATTCTACGGATGAAAGCATCTTGTTATGGTCCAAACACTCCTTTCTTAGTCTACAAACTCTGTCTCTTAGGGTCCATATCTTTGATCCTACGTTTGAAAGTCTCATTTTTCGGATCCAAACCCTCATATTTAGGTCCCAAAGCTTCATTTTTAGGGTCCAAAGCCTCATTTTCTTGGTTCAAACCCTCCTTTGTGCATCCCAAAGCTCCATTTTTAGAGATCAAAGCTCTGATTCTACGGATGAAAGCGTCTTTTTATGGTCCAAACACTCCTTTCTTAGTCTACAAACTCTGTCTCTTAGGGTCCATATCTTTGATCCTACGTTTGAAAGTCTCATTTTTCGGATCCAAACCCTCATATTTAGTTCCAAAGCTTCAATTTTAAGGTCCAAACCCTCATATTTTGGTCCAAAGCTTCATTTCTAAAGTCTAAATCATTGATTCTGTGGATGAAAGCCTCCTTCTTATGCTCCAAACACTCCCTCTTAGTCTATAAGCTTTCTCTCTTAGGGTTCATATCTTTCATCCAAGGTTTGAAAGTGTCCTTTTTTGGGTCCAAACCCTTATATTTAGGTCCGAAAGGTTCATTTTTAGGAACCAAACCCTCATTTTTAGGGTCCAAACCCTCATTTTCACGGTCCAAACCCTCCTTTTTACCTCACAAGGCTTCATTTTTAGACTCAAAAGCTCTTATTATACGGATGAAAGCCTCCTTTTTATGCTCCAAACACTCCTTCTTAGGCTACAAACTCTCTCTCTTAGGGTCCATATCTTTGATCCTCTGTTTGAATGTCTCATTTTTTGGATCCAAACCCTCATATTTAGGTCCCAAAGCTTCATTTTTAGGGTCCAAACCCTACTTTTCTTGGTTCAAACTCTCCTTTGTGCATCCCAAAGCTCCATTTTTAGAGTTCAAAGCTCTGATTCTACGGATGAAAGCATCTTGTTATGGTCCAAACACTCCTTTCTTAGTCTACAAACTCTCTCTCTTAGGGTCCATATCTTTGATCCTACGTTTGAAAGTCTCATTTTTCGGATCCAAACCCTCATATTTAGGTCCCAAAGCTTCATTTTTAGGGTCCAAAGCCTCATTTTCTTGGTTCAAACCCTCCTTTGTGCATCCCAAAGCTCCATTTTTAGAGATCAAAGCTCTGATTCTACGGATGAAAGCGTCTTTTTATGGTCCAAACACTCCTTTCTTAGTCTACAAACTCTCTCTCTTAGGGTCCATATCTTTGATCCTACGTTTGAAAGTCTCATTTTTCGGATCCAAACCCTCATATTTAGTTCCAAAGCTTCAATTTTAAGGTCCAAACCCTCATATTTTGGTCCAAAGCTTCATTTTTAAAGTCTAAATCATTGATTCTGTGGATGAAAGCCTCCTTCTTATGCTCCAAACACTCCCTCTTAGTCTATAAGCTTTCTCTCTTAGGGTTCATATCTTTCATCCAAGGTTTGAAAGTGTCCTTTTTTGGGTCCAAACCCTTATATTTAGGTCCGAAAGGTTCATTTTTAGGAACCAAACCCTCATTTTTAGGGTCCAAACCCTCATTTTCACGGTCCAAACCCTCCTTTTTACCTCACAAGGCTTCATTTTTAGACTCAAAAGCTCTTATTATACGGATGAAAGCCTCCTTTTTATGCTCCAAACACTCCTTCTTAGGCTACAAACTCTCTCTCTTAGGGTCCATATCTTTGATCCTCTGTTTGAATGTCTCATTTTTTGGATCCAAACCCTCATATTTAGGTCCCAAAGCTTCATTTTTAGGGTCCAAACCCTACTTTTCTTGGTTCAAACCCTCCTTTGTGCATCCCAAAGCTCCATTTTTAGAGTTCAAAGCTCTGATTCTACGGATGAAAGCATCTTGTTATGGTCCAAACACTCCTTTCTTAGTCTACAAACTCTCTCTCTTAGGGTCCATATCTTTGATCCTACGTTTGAAAGTCTCATTTTTCGGATCCAAACCCTCATATTTAGGTCCCAAAGCTTCATTTTTAGGGTCCAAAGCCTCATTTTCTTGGTTCAAACCCTCCTTTGTGCATCCCAAAGCTCCATTTTTAGAGATCAAAGCTCTGATTCTACGGATGAAAGCGTCTTTTTATGGTCCAAACACTCCTTTCTTAGTCTACAAACTCTCTCTCTTAGGGTCCATATCTTTGATCCTACGTTTGAAAGTCTCATTTTTCGGATCCAAACCCTCATATTTAGTTCCAAAGCTTCAATTTTAAGGTCCAAACCCTCATATTTTGGTCCAAAGCTTCATTTTTAAAGTCTAAATCATTGATTCTGTGGATGAAAGCCTCCTTCTTATGCTCCAAACACTCCCTCTTAGTCTATAAGCTTTCTCTCTTAGGGTTCATATCTTTCATCCAAGGTTTGAAAGTGTCCTTTTTTGGGTCCAAACCCTTATATTTAGGTCCGAAAGGTTCATTTTTAGGAACCAAACCCTCATTTTTAGGGTCCAAACCCTCATTTTCACGGTCCAAACCCTCCTTTTTACCTCACAAGGCTTCATTTTTAGACTCAAAAGCTCTTATTATACGGATGAAAGCCTCCTTTTTATGCTCCAAACACTCCTTCTTAGGCTACAAACTCTCTCTCTTAGGGTCCATATCTTTGATCCTCTGTTTGAATGTCTCATTTTTTGGATCCAAACCCTCATATTTAGGTCCCAAAGCTTCATTTTTAGGGTCCAAACCCTACTTTTCTTGGTTCAAACCCTCCTTTGTGCATCCCAAAGCTCCATTTTTAGAGTTCAAAGCTCTGATTCTACGGATGAAAGCATCTTGTTATGGTCCAAACACTCCTTTCTTAGTCTACAAACTCTGTCTCTTAGGGTCCATATCTTTGATCCTACGTTTGAAAGTCTCATTTTTCGGATCCAAACCCTCATATTTAGGTCCCAAAGCTTCATTTTTGGGGTCTAAACCCTCATTTTCATGGTCCAAACCCTCCTTTTTACCTCACAAGGCTTCATTTTTAGAGTCAAAACCTCTTATTATACGGATGAAAGCCTCCTTTTTATGCTCCAAACGCTCCTTTTTAGGCTACAAACTCTCTCTCTTAGGGTCCATATCTTTGATCCTACGTTTGAAAGTCTCATTTTTCGGGACCAAACCCTCATATTTAGGACCCAAAGCTTCATTTTTAGGGTCCTAACCCTTCTTTTCTTGGTTCAAACCCTCCTTTGTGCATCCCAAAGCTCCATTTTTAGAGTTCAAAGCTCTGATTCTACGGATGAAAGCATCTTGTTATGGTCCAAACACTCCTTTCTTAGTCTACAAACTCTGTCTCTTAGGGTCCATATCTTTGATCCTACGTTTGAAAGTCTCATTTTTCGGATCCAAACCCTCATATTTAGGTCCCAAAGCTTCATTTTTGGGGTCTAAACCCTCATTTTCATGGTCCAAACCCTCCTTTTTACCTCACAAGGCTTCATTTTTAGAGTCAAAACCTCTTATTATACGGATGAAAGCCTCCTTTTTATGCTCCAAATGCTCCTTTTTAGGCTACAAACTCTCTCTCTTAGGGTCCATATCTTTGATCCTACGTTTGAAAGTCTCATTTTTCGGATCCAAACCCTCATATTTAGGACCCAAAGCTTCATTTTTAGGGTCCTAACCCTTCTTTTCTTGGTTCAAACCCTCCTTTATGCATCCCAAAGCTCCATTTTTAGAGTTCAAAGCTCTGATTCTACGGATGAAAGCGTATTGTTATGGTCCAAACACTCCTTTCTTAGTCTACAAACTCTCTCTCTTAGGGTCCATATCTTTGATCCTACGTTTGAAAGTCTCATTTTTCGGATCCAAACCCTCATATTTAGTTCCAAAGCTTCAATTTTAAGGTCCAAACCCTCATATTTTGGTCCAAAGCTTCATTTCTAAAGTCTAAATCATTGATTCTGTGGATGAAAGCCTCCTTCTTATGCTCCAAACACTCCCTCTTAGTCTATAAGCTTTCTCTCTTAGGGTTCATATCTTTCATCCAAGGTTTGAAAGTGTCCTTTTTTGGGTCCAAACCCTTATATTTAGGTCCGAAAGGTTCATTTTTAGGAACCAAACCCTCATTTTTAGGGTCCAAACCCTCATTTTCACGGTCCAAACCCTCCTTTTTACCTCACAAGGCTTCATTTTTAGACTCAAAAGCTCTTATTATACGGATGAAAGCCTCCTTTTTATGCTCCAAACACTCCTTCTTAGGCTACAAACTCTCTCTCTTAGGGTCCATATCTTTGATCCTCTGTTTGAATGTCTCATTTTTTGGATCCAAACCCTCATATTTAGGTCCCAAAGCTTCATTTTTAGGGTCCAAACCCTACTTTTCTTGGTTCAAACCCTCCTTTGTGCATCCCAAAGCTCCATTTTTAGAGATCAAAGCTCTGATTCTACGGATGAAAGCGTCTTGTTATGGTCCAAACACTTCTTTCTTAGTCTACAAACTCTGTCTCTTAGGGTCCATATCTTTGATCCTACGTTTGAAAGTCTCATTTTTCGGATCCAAACCCTCATATTTAGGTCCCAAAGCTTCATTTTTGGGGTCCTAACCCTTCTTTTCTTGGTTCAAACCCTCCTTTGTGCATCCCAAAGCTCCATTTTTAGAGATCAAAGCTCTGATTCTACGGATGAAAGCGTCTTGTTATGGTCCAAACACTCCTTTCTTAGTCTACAAACTCTCTCTCTTAGGGTCCATATCTTTGATCCTACGTTTGAAAGTCTCATTTTTCGGATCCAAACCCTCATATTTAGGTCCCAAAGCTTCATTTTTGGGGTCTAAACCCTCATTTTCATGGTCCAAACACTCCTTTTTACCTCACAAGGCTTCATTTTTAGACTCAAAACCTCTTATTTTACGGATGAAAGCCTCCTTTTTATGCTCCAAACACTCCTTCTTAGGCTACAAACTCTCTCTCTTAGGGTCCATATCTTTGATCCTATGTTTGAAAGTCTCATTTTTCGGATCCAAACCCTCATAGTTAGGTCCCAAAGCTTCATTTTTAGGGTCCAAAGCCTCATTTTCTTGGTTCAAACCCTCCTTTTTACATCCCAAAGCTCCAATTTTAGAGTCCAAAGCTTTGATTCTACGGATGAAAGCCTCCTGTTTATGCTCCAAACACTCCTTTCTTAGGCTTCAAACACTCTCTCTTAGGGTCCATATCTTTGATCCTACGTTTGAAAGGCTCAGTCTTTGGGACCAAACCCTCATATTTAGTTCCAAAGCTTCAATTTTAAGGTCCAAACCCTCATATTTTGGTCCAAAGCTTCATTTTTAAAGTCTAAATCATTGATTCTGTGGATGAAAGCCTCCTTCTTATGCTCCAAACACTCCCTCTTAGTCTATAAGCTTTCTCTCTTAGGGTTCATATCTTTCATCCAAGGTTTGAAAGTGTCCTTTTTTGGGTCCAAACCCTTATATTTAGGTCCGAAAGGTTCATTTTTAGGAACCAAACCCTCATTTTTAGGGTCCAAACCCTCATTTTCACGGTCCAAACCCTCCTTTTTACCTCACAAGGCTTCATTTTTAGACTCAAAAGCTCTTATTATACGGATGAAAGCCTCCTTTTTATGCTCCAAACACTCCTTCTTAGGCTACAAACTCTCTCTCTTAGGGTCCATATCTTTGATCCTCTGTTTGAAAGTCTCATTTTTTGGATCCAAACCCTCATATTTAGGACCCAAAGCTTCATTTTTAGGGTCCAAACCCTACTTTTCTTGGTTCAAACCCTCCTTTGTGCATCCCAAAGCTCCATTTTTAGAGTTCAAAGCTCTGATTCTATGGATGAAAGCATCTTGTTATGGTCCAAACACTCCTTTCTTAGTCTACAAACTCTGTCTCTTAGGGTCCATATCTTTGATCCTACGTTTGAAAGTCTCATTTTTCGGATCCAAACCCTCATATTTAGGTCCCAAAGCTTCATTTTTGGGGTCTAAACCCTCATTTTCATGGTCCAAACCCTCCTTTTTACCTCACAAGGCTTCATTTTTAGAGTCAAAACCTCTTATTATACGGATGAAAGCCTCCTTTTTATGCTCCAAACGCTCCTTTTTAGGCTACAAACTCTCTCTCTTAGGGTCCATATCTTTGATCCTACGTTTGAAAGTCTCATTTTTCGGATCCAAACCCTCATATTTAGGACCCAAAGCTTCATTTTTAGCGTCCTAACCCTTCTTTTCTTGGTTCAAACCCTCCTTTGTGCATCCCAAAGCTCCATTTTTAGAGTTCAAAGCTCTGATTCTACGGATGAAAGCGTCTTGTTATGGTCCAAACACTCCTTTCTTAGTCTACAAACTCTCTCTCTTAGGGTCCATATCTTTGATCCTACGTTTGAAAGTCTCATTTTTCGGATCCAAACCCTCATATTTAGGTCCCAAAGCTTCATTTTTGCGGTCTAAACCCTCATTTTCACGGTCCAAACCCTCCTTTTTACCTCACAAGCCTTCATTTTTAGAGTCAAAACCTCTTATTATACGGATGAAAGCCTCCTTTTTATGCTCCAAACACTCCTTCTTAGGCTACAAACTCTCTGTCTTAGGGTCCATATCTTTGATCCTATGTTTGAAAGTCTCATTTTTCGGATCCAAACCCTCATATTTAGGTGCCAAAGCTTCATTTTTAGGGTCCAAAGCCTCATTTTCATGGTCCAAACCCTCCTTTTTACATCCCAAAGCTCCAATTTTAGAGTCCAAAGCTTTGATTCTTCGGATGAAAGACTCCTGTTTATGCTCCAAACACTCCTTTCTTAGGCTACAAACACTCTCTCTTAGGGTCCATATCTTTGATCCTACGTTTGAAAGGCTCATTTTTTGGGACCAAACCCTCATATTTAGGTCCAAAGCTTCATTTTTAAGGTCCAAACCCTCATGTTTAGGGTCCAAACCTTCATTTTTAAAGTCCAAATCATTGATTCTGTGGATGAAAGCCTCCTTCTTATGCTCCAAACACTCCCTCTTCGTCTATAAGCTTTCTCTCTTAGGGTTCATATCTTTCATCCAAGGTTTGAAAGTGTCCTTTTTTTGGCTTCAAACCCTTATATTTAGGTCCGAAAGGTTCATTTTTAGGAACCAAACCCTCATTTTCACGGTCCAAACCCTCCTTTTTACCTCACAAGGCTTCATTTTTAGACTCAAAAGCTCTTATTATACGGATGAAAGCCTCCTTTTTATGCTCCAAACGCTTCTTCTTAGGCTACAAACTCTCTCTCTTAGGGTCCATATCTTTGATTCTAGGTTTGATTGTGTCCTTTTTCTGGAAACAAACCCACATTGTTAGGTCCAAAGCATCATTTTTGGAGTCCAAGCCTTTGATTCTAGGCTTTAAAGCCAATTTTTATGATCCAAACGCTCCTTTTAGGCTTCAATCCCTCCTTTTTACATCACAAAGCTCCATTTTTAGAGTCAAAATCTCTTATTGTACGGATGAAAGCCTCCTTTTTATGCTCCATTTTTTCTTAGGCTACAAACCCTCTCTCTTAGGGTCCATATCTTTGATCCTAGGTCTGAAAGTGTCCTTTTTCGGGAGCAAACCCTCATATGTAGGTCCCAAACCTTCATTTTGAGGGTCTAAACCCTCTTTTGCACGTTCCAAACCCTCCGTTTTGCATCTCAAAGCTCCAATTTTAGAGTTCAAAGCTTTGCTTCTACGGATGAAAGCGTCTTTTTATGCTCCAAACACAAATTCTTAGTCTACAAACCCTCTCTCTTAGGGTCCGTATCTTTGATCCTAGGTGGTAAAGTCTCATTTTTCGGATCCAAACCCTCATATTTAGGTCCCAAAGCTTCATTTTTGGGGTCCAAAACCTCAATTTCATGGTCCAAACCCTCCTTTTTACCTCACAAGACTTCATTTTTAGAGTCAAAACCTCTTATTATACAGATGAAAGCCTCCTTTTTATGCTCCAAACGCTCCTTTTTAGGCTACAAACTCTCTCTCTTAGGGTCCATATCTTTGATCCTATGTTTGAAAGGCTCATTTTTTGTGACCAAACCCTCACGTTTAGGGTCCAAAGCTTCATTTTTAAAGTCCAAATCATTGATTCTGTGGATGAAAGCCTCCTTCTTATGCTCCAAACACTCCCTCTTCGTCTATAAGCTTTCTCTCTTAGGGTTCATATCTTTCATCCAAGGTTTGAAAGTGTCCTTTTTTTGGCTTCAAACCCTTATATTTAGGTCCGAAAGGTTCATTTTTAGGAACCAAACCCTCATTTTCACGGTCCAAACCCTCCTTTTTACCTCACAAGGCTTCATTTTTAGACTCAAAAGCTCTTATTATACGTATGAAAGCCTCCTTTTTATGCTCCAAACACTCCTTCTTAGGCTACAAACTCTCTCTCTTAGGGTCCATATCTTTGATCCTCTGTTTGAATGTCTCATTTTTTGGATCCAAACCCTCATATTTAGGTCCCAAAGCTTCATTTTTAGGGTCCAAACCCTACTTTTCTTGGTTCAAACCCTCCTTTGTGCATCCCAAAGCTCCATTTTTAGAGTTCAAAGCTCTGATTCTACGGATGAAAGCATCTTGTTATGGTCCAAACACTCCTTTCTTAGTCTACAAACTCTGTCTCTTAGGGTCCATATCTTTGATCCTACGTTTGAAAGTCTCATTTTTCGGATCCAAACCCTCATATTTAGGTCCCAAAGCTTCATTTTTGGGGTCTAAACCCTCATTTTCATGGTCCAAACCCTCCTTTTTACCTCACAAGGCTTCATTTTTAGAGTCAAAACCTCTTATTATACGGATGAAAGCCTCCTTTTTATGCTCCAAACGCTCCTTTTTAGGCTACAAACTCTCTCTCTTAGGGTCCATATCTTTGATCCTACGTTTGAAAGTCTCATTTTTCGGGACCAAACCCTCATATTTAGGACCCAAAGCTTCATTTTTAGGGTCCTAACCCTTCTTTTCTTGGTTCAAACCCTCCTTTATGCATCCCAAAGCTCCATTTTTAGAGTTCAAAGCTCTGATTCTACGGATGAAAGCGTCTTGTTATGGTCCAAACACTCCTTTCTTAGTCTACAAACTCTCTCTCTTAGGGTCCATATCTTTGATCCTACGTTTGAAAGTCTCATTTTTCGGATCCAAACCCTCATATTTAGGTCCCAAAGCTTCATTTTTGGGGTCTAAACCCTCATTTTCATGGTCCAAACCCTCCTTTTTACCTCACAAGGCTTCATTTTTAGACTCAAAAGCTCTTATTATACGGATGAAAGCCTCCTTTTTATGCTCCAAACACTCCTTCTTAGGCTACAAACTCTCTCTCTTAGGGTCCATATCTTTGATCCTCTGTTTGAAAGTCTCATTTTTTGGATCCAAACCCTCATATTTAGGTCCCAAAGCTTCATTTTTAGGGTCCAAAGCCTCATTTTCTTGGTTCAAACCCTCCTTTTTACATCCCAAAGCTCCAATTTTAGAGTCCAAAGCTTTGATTCTACGGATGAAAGCCTCCTGTTTATGCTCCAAACACTCCTGTCTTAGGCTTCAAACACTCTCTCTTAGGGTCCATATCTTTGATCCTACGTTTGAAAGGCTCATTTTTTGGGACCAAACCCTCATATTTAGGTCCAAAGCTTCATTTTTAAGGTCCAAACCCTCATGTTTAGGGTCCAAAGCTTCATTTTTAAAGTCCAAATCATTGATTCTGTGGATGAAAGCCTCCTTCTTATGCTCCAAACACTCCCTCTTCGTCTATAAGCTTTCTCTCTTAGGGTTCATATCTTTCATCCAAGGTTTGAAAGTGTCCTTTTTTGGCTCCAAACCCTTATATTTAGGTCCCAAAGCTTCATTTTTAGGAACCAAACCCTCATTTTCATGGTCCAAACCCTCATTTTCACGGTCCAAACCCTCCTTTTTACCTCACAAGGCTTCATTTTTAGACTCAAAAGCTCTTATTATACGGATGAAAGCCTCCTTTTTATGCTCCAAACACTCCTTCTTAGGCTACAAACTCTCTCTCTTAGGGTCCATATCTTTGATCCTCTGTTTGAAAGTCTCATTTTTTGGATCCAAACCCTCATATTTAGGTCCCAAAGCTTCATTTTTAGGGTCCAAACCCTACTTTTCTTGGTTCAAACCCTCCTTTGTGCATCCCAAAGCTCCATTTTTAGAGTTCAAAGCTCTGATTCTACGGATGAAAGCATCTTGTTATGGTCCAAACACTCCTTTCTTAGTCTACAAACTCTGTCTCTTAGGGTCCATATCTTTGATCCTACGTTTGAAAGTCTCATTTTTCGGATCCAAACCCTCATATTTAGGTCCCAAAGCTTCATTTTTGGGGTCTAAACCCTCATTTTCATGGTCCAAACCCTCCTTTTTACCTCACAAGGCTTCATTTTTAGACTCAAACCCTCTTATTATACGGATGAAAGCCTCCTTTTTATGCTCCAAACGCTCCTTTTTAGGCTACAAACTCTGTCTCTTAGGGTCCATATCTTTGATCCTACGTTTGAAAGTCTCATTTTTCGGATCCAAACCCTCATATTTAGGTCCCAAAGCTTCATTTTTAGGGTCCTAACCCTTCTTTTCTTGGTTCAAACCCTCCTTTGTGCATCCCAAAGCTCCATTTTTAGAGTTCAAAGCTCTGATTCTACGGATGAAAGCGTCTTGTTATGGTCCAAACACTCCTTTCTTAGTCTACAAACTCTCTCTCTTAGGGTCCATATCTCTGATCCTACGTTTGAAAGTCTCATTTTTCGGATCCAAACCCTCATATTTAGGTCCCAAAGCTTCATTTTTGGGGTCTAAACCCTCATTTTCATGGTCCAAACCCTCCTTTTTACCTCACAAGCCTTCATTTTTAGAGTCAAAACCTCTTATTATACGGATGAAAGCCTCCTTTTTATGCTCCAAACACTCCTTCTTAGGCTACAAACTCTCTCTTTTAGGGTCCATATCTTTGATCCTATGTTTGAAAGTCTCATTTTTCGGATCCAAACCCTCATATTTACGTCCCAAAGCTTCATTTTTAGGGTCCAAAGCCTCATTTTCATGGTGCAAACCCTCCTTTTTACATCCCAAAGCTCCAATTTTAGAGTCCAAAGCTTTGATTCTACGGATGAAAGCCTCCTGTTTATGCTCCAAACACTCCTGTCTTAGGCTTCAAACACTCTCTCTTAGGGTCCATATCTTTGATCCTACGTTTGAAAGGCTCATTTTTTGGGACCAAACCCTCATATTTAGGTCCAAAGCTTCATTTTTAAGGTCCAAACCCTCATGTTTAGGGTCCAAAGCTTCATTTTTAAAGTCCAAATCATTGATTCTGTGGATGAAAGCCTCCTTCTTATGCTCCAAACACTCCCTCTTCGTCTATAAGCTTTCTCTCTTAGGGTTCATATCTTTCATCCAAGGTTTGAAAGTGTCCTTTTTTGGCTCCAAACCCTTATATTTAGGTCCCAAAGCTTCATTTTTAGGAACCAAACCCTCATTTTCATGGTCCAAACCCTCATTTTCACGGTCCAAACCCTCCTTTTTACCTCACAAGGCTTCATTTTTAGACTCAAAAGCTCTTATTATACGGATGAAAGCCTCCTTTTTATGCTCCAAACACTCCTTCTTAGGCTACAAACTCTCTCTCTTAGGGTCCATATCTTTGATCCTCTGTTTGAAAGTCTCATTTTTTGGATCCAAACCCTCATATTTAGGTCCCAAAGCTTCATTTTTAGGGTCCAAACCCTACTTTTCTTGGTTCAAACCCTCCTTTGTGCATCCCAAAGCTCCATTTTTAGAGTTCAAAGCTCTGATTCTACGGATGAAAGCATCTTGTTATGGTCCAAACACTCCTTTCTTAGTCTACAAACTCTGTCTCTTAGGGTCCATATCTTTGATCCTACGTTTGAAAGTCTCATTTTTCGGATCCAAACCCTCATATTTAGGTCCCAAAGCTTCATTTTTGGGGTCTAAACCCTCATTTTCATGGTCCAAACCCTCCTTTTTACCTCACAAGGCTTCATTTTTAGAGTCAAAACCTCTTATTATACGGATGAAAGCCTCCTTTTTATGCTCCAAACGCTCCTTTTTAGGCTACAAACTCTCTCTCTTAGGGTCCATATCTTTGATCCTACATTTGAAAGTCTCATTTTTCGGATCCAAACCCTCATATTTAGGACCCAAAGCTTTATTTTTAGGGTCCTAACCCTTCTTTTCTTGGTTCAAACCCTCCTTTGTGCATCCCAAAGCTCCATTTTTAGAGATCAAAGCTCTGATTCTACGGATGAAAGCATCTTGTTATGGTCCAAACACTCCTTTCTTAGTCTACAAACTCTGTCTCTTAGGGTCCATATCTTTGATCCTCTGTTTGAAAGTCTCATTTTTTGGATCCAAACCCTCATATTTAGGTCCCAAAGCTTCATTTTTGGGGTCTAAACCCTCATTTTCATGGTCCAAACCCTCCTTTTTACCTCACAAGGCTTCATTTTTAGACTCAAAACCTCTTATTATACGGATGAAAGCCTCCTTTTTATGCTCCAAACGCTCCTTCTTAGGCTACAAACTCTCTCTCTTAGGGTCCATATCTTTGATCCTATGTTTGAAAGTCTCATTTTTCGGATCCAAACCCTCATATTTAGGTCCCAAAGCTTCATTTTTAGGGTCCAAAGCCTCATTTTCTTGGTTCAAACCCTCCTTTTTACATCCCAAAGCTCCAATTTTAGAGTCCAAAGCTTTGATTCTACGGATGAAAGCCTCCTGTTTATGCTCCAAACACTCCTGTCTTAGGCTTCAAACACTCTCTCTTAGGGTCCATATCTTTGATCCTACGTTTGAAAGGCTCATTTTTTGGGACCAAACCCTCATATTTAGGTCCAAAGCTTCATTTTTAAGGTCCAAACCCTCATGTTTAGGGTCCAAAGCTTCATTTTTAAAGTCCAAATCATTGATTCTGTGGATGAAAGCCTCCTTCTTATGCTCCAAACACTCCCTCTTCGTCTATAAGCTTTCTCTCTTAGGGTTCATATCTTTCATCCAAGGTTTGAAAGTGTCCTTTTTTGGCTCCAAACCCTTATATTTAGGTCCCAAAGCTTCATTTTTAGGAACCAAACCCTCATTTTCATGGTCCAAACCCTCATTTTCACGGTCCAAACCCTCCTTTTTACCTCACAAGGCTTCATTTTTAGACTCAAAAGCTCTTATTATACGGATGAAAGCCTCCTTTTTATGCTCCAAACACTCCTTCTTAGGCTACAAACTCTCTCTCTTAGGGTCCATATCTTTGATCCTCTGTTTGAAAGTCTCATTTTTTGGATCCAAACCCTCATATTTAGGTCCCAAAGCTTCATTTTTAGGGTCCAAACCCTACTTTTCTTGGTTCAAACCCTCCTTTGTGCATCCCAAAGCTCCATTTTTAGAGTTCAAAGCTCTGATTCTACGGATGAAAGCATCTTGTTATGGTCCAAACACTCCTTTCTTAGTCTACAAACTCTGTCTCTTAGGGTCCATATCTTTGATCCTACATTTGAAAGTCTCATTTTTCGGATCCAAACCCTCATATTTAGGTCCCAAAGCTTCATTTTTGGGGTCTAAACCCTCATTTTCATGGTCCAAACACTCCTTTTTACCTCACAAGGCTTCATTTTTAGACTCAAAACCTCTTATTATACGGATGAAAGCCTCCTTTTTATGCTCCAAATGCTCCTTTTTAGGCTACAAACTCTCTCTCTTAGGGTCCATATCTTTGATCCTACGTTTGAAAGTATCATTTTTCGGATCTAAACCCTCATATTTAGGACCCAAAGCTTCATTTTTAGGGTCCTAACCCTTCTTTTCTTGGTTCAAACCCTCCTTTATGCATCCCAAAGCTCCATTTTTAGAGTTCAAAGCTCTGATTCTACGGATGAAAGCGTCTTGTTATGGTCCAAACACTCCTTTCTTAGTCTACAAACTCTCTCTCTTAGGGTCCATATCTTTGATCCTACGTTTGAAAGTCTCATTTTTCGGATCCAAACCCTCATATTTAGTTCCAAAGCTTCAATTTTAAGGTCCAAACCCTCATATTTTGGTCCAAAGCTTCATTTTTAAAGTCTAAATCATTGATTCTGTGGATGAAAGCCTCCTTCTTATGCTCCAAACACTCCCTCTTCGTCTATAAGCTTTCTCTCTTAGGGTTCATATCTTTCATCCAAGGTTTGAAAGTGTCCTTTTTTGGCTCCAAACCCTTATATTTAGGTCCCAAAGCTTCATTTTTAGGAACCAAACCCTCATTTTCATGGTCCAAACCCTCATTTTCACGGTCCAAACCCTCCTTTTTACCTCACAAGGCTTCATTTTTAGACTCAAAAGCTCTTATTATACGGATGAAAGCCTCCTTTTTATGCTCCAAACACTCCTTCTTAGGCTACAAACGCTCTCTCTTAGGGTCCATATCTTTGATCCTCTGTTTGAAAGTCTCATTTTTTGGATCCAAACCCTCATATTTAGGTCCCAAAGCTTCATTTTTAGGGGCCAAACCCTACTTTTCTTGGTTCAAACCCTCCTTTGTGCATCCCAAAGCTCCATTTTTAGAGATCAAAGCTCTGATTCTACGGATGAAAGCGTCTTGTTATGGTCCAAACACTCCTTTCTTAGTCTGCAAACTCTGTCTCTTAGGGTCCATATCTTTGATCCTACGTTTGAAAGTCTCATTTTTCGGATCCAAACCCTCATATTTAGGTCCCAAAGCTTCATTTTTGGGGTCTAAACCCTCATTTTCATGGTCCAAAGCCTCCTTTTTACCTCACAAGGCTTCATTTTTAGAGTCAAAACCTCTTATTATACGGATGAAAGCCTCCTTTTTATTGTCCAAACGCTCCTTTTTAGGCTACAAACTATCTCTCTTAGGGTCCATATCTTTGATCCTACGTTTGAAAGTCTCATTTTTCGGATCCAAACCCTCATATTTAGGTCCCAAAGCTTCATTTTTAGGGTCCAAAGCCTCATTTTCTTGGTTCAAACCCTCCTTTTTACATCCCAAAGCTCCAATTTTAGAGTCCAAAGCTTTGATTCTACGGATGAAAGCCTCCTGTTTATGCTCCAAACACTCCTGTCTTAGGCTTCAAACACTCTCTCTTAGGGTCCATATCTTTGATCCTACGTTTGAAAGGCTCAGTCTTTGGGACCAAACCCTCATATTTAGTTCCAAAGCTTCAATTTTAAGGTCCAAACCCTCATATTTTGGTCCAAAGCTTCATTTTTAAAGTCTAAATCATTGATTCTGTGGATGAAAGCCTCCTTCTTATGCTCCAAACACTCCCTCTTAGTCTATAAGCTTTCTCTCTTAGGGTTCATATCTTTCATCCAAGGTTTGTAAGTGTCCTCTTTTGGGTCCAAACCCTTATATTTAGGTCCGAAAGGTTCATTTTTAGGAACCAAACCCTCATTTTCATGGTCCAAAACCCTCATTTTCACGGTCCAAACCCTCCTTTTTACCTCACAAGGCTTCATTTTTAGACTCAAATGCTCTTAGTATACAGATGAAAGCCTCCTTTTTATGCTCCAAACACTCCTTCTTAGGCTATAAACTCTCTCTCTTAGGGTCCATATCTTTGATCCTCTGTTTGAATGTCTCATTTTTCGGATCCAAACCCTCATATTTAGGTCCCAAAGCTTCATTTTTAGGGTCCAAACCCTAATTTTCTTCGTTCAAACCCTCCTTTGTGCATCCCAAAGCTCCATTTTAAGAGTTCAAAGCTCTGATTCTACGGATGAAAGCGTCTTGTTATGGTCCAAACACTCCTTTCTTAGTCTACAAACTCTGTCTCTTAGGGTCCATATCTTTGATCCTACATTTGAAAGTCTCATTTTTCGGATCCAAACCCTCATATTTAGGCCCCAAAGCTTCATTTTTGGGGTCTAAACACTCAGTTTCATGGTCCAAATCCTCCTTTTTACCTCACAAGGCTTCATTTTTAGAGTCAAAACCTCTTATTATACGGATGAAAGCCTCCTTTTTATGCTCCAAACACTCCTTCTTAGGCTACAAACTCTCTCTCTTAGGGTCCATATCTTTGATCCTCTGTTTGAAAGTCTCATTTTTTGGATCCAAACCCTCATATTTAGGTCCCAAAGCTTCATTTTTGGGGTCTAAACCCTCATTTTCATGGTCCAAATCCTCCTTTTTACCTCACAAGGCTTCATTTTTAGAGTCAAAACCTCTTATTATACGGATGAAAGCCTCCTTTTTATGCTCCAAACGCTCCTTTCTTAGTCTACAAACTCTGTCTCTTAGGGTCCATATCTTTGATCCTACGTTTGAAAGTCTCATTTTTCGGATCCAAACCCTCATATTTAGTTCCAAAGCTTCAATTTTAAGGTCCAAACCCTCATATTTTGGTCCAAAGCTTCATTTTTAAAGTCTAAATCATTGATTCTGTGGATGAAAGCCTCCTTCTTATGCTCCAAACACTCCCTCTTCGTCTATAAGCTTTCTCTCTTAGGGTTCATATCTTTCATCCAAGGTTTGAAAGTGTCCTTTTTTGGCTCCAAACCCTTATATTTAGGTCCCAAAGCTTCATTTTTAGGAACCAAACCCTCATTTTCATGGTCCAAACCCTCATTTTCACGGTCCAAACCCTCCTTTTTACCTCACAAGGCTTCATTTTTAGACTCAAAAGCTCTTATTATACGGATGAAAGCCTCCTTTTTATGCTCCAAACACTCCTTCTTAGGCTACAAACGCTCTCTCTTAGGGTCCATATCTTTGATCCTCTGTTTGAAAGTCTCATTTTTTGGATCCAAACCCTCATATTTAGGTCCCAAAGCTTCATTTTTAGGGGCCAAACCCTACTTTTCTTGGTTCAAACCCTCCTTTGTGCATCCCAAAGCTCCATTTTTAGAGATCAAAGCTCTGATTCTACGGATGAAAGCGTCTTGTTATGGTCCAAACACTCCTTTCTTAGTCTGCAAACTCTGTCTCTTAGGGTCCATATCTTTGATCCTACGTTTGAAAGTCTCATTTTTCGGATCCAAACCCTCATATTTAGGTCCCAAAGCTTCATTTTTGGGGTCTAAACCCTCATTTTCATGGTCCAAAGCCTCCTTTTTACCTCACAAGGCTTCATTTTTAGAGTCAAAACCTCTTATTATACGGATGAAAGCCTCCTTTTTATTGTCCAAACGCTCCTTTTTAGGCTACAAACTATCTCTCTTAGGGTCCATATCTTTGATCCTACGTTTGAAAGTCTCATTTTTCGGATCCAAACCCTCATATTTAGGTCCCAAAGCTTCATTTTTAGGGTCCAAAGCCTCATTTTCTTGGTTCAAACCCTCCTTTTTACATCCCAAAGCTCCAATTTTAGAGTCCAAAGCTTTGATTCTACGGATGAAAGCCTCCTGTTTATGCTCCAAACACTCCTGTCTTAGGCTTCAAACACTCTCTCTTAGGGTCCATATCTTTGATCCTACGTTTGAAAGGCTCAGTCTTTGGGACCAAACCCTCATATTTAGTTCCAAAGCTTCAATTTTAAGGTCCAAACCCTCATATTTTGGTCCAAAGCTTCATTTTTAAAGTCTAAATCATTGATTCTGTGGATGAAAGCCTCCTTCTTATGCTCCAAACACTCCCTCTTAGTCTATAAGCTTTCTCTCTTAGGGTTCATATCTTTCATCCAAGGTTTGTAAGTGTCCTCTTTTGGGTCCAAACCCTTATATTTAGGTCCGAAAGGTTCATTTTTAGGAACCAAACCCTCATTTTCATGGTCCAAACCTCATTTTCACGGTCCAAACCCTCCTTTTTTACCTCACAAGGCTTCATTTTTAGACTCAAATCGCTTAGTATACAGATGAAAGCCTCCTTTTTATGCTCCAAACACTCCTTCTTAGGCTATAAACTCTCTCTCTTAGGGTCCATATCTTTGATCCTCTGTTTGAATGTCTCATTTTTCGGATCCAAACCCTCATATTTAGGTCCCAAAGCTTCATTTTTAGGGTCCAAACCCTAATTTTCTTCGTTCAAACCCTCCTTTGTGCATCCCAAAGCTCCATTTTAAGAGTTCAAAGCTCTGATTCTACGGATGAAAGCGTCTTGTTATGGTCCAAACACTCCTTTCTTAGTCTACAAACTCTGTCTCTTAGGGTCCATATCTTTGATCCTACATTTGAAAGTCTCATTTTTCGGATCCAAACCCTCATATTTAGGCCCCAAAGCTTCATTTTTGGGGTCTAAACACTCAGTTTCATGGTCCAAACCCTCCTTTTTACCTCACAAGCCTTCATTTTTAGAGTCAAAACCTCTTATTATACGGATGAAAGCCTCCTTTTTATGCTCCAAACACTCCTTCTTAGGCTACAAACTCTCTCTCTTAGGGTCCATATCTTTGATCCTCTGTTTGAATGTCTCATTTTTCGGATCCAAACCCTCATATTTAGGTCCCAAAGCTTCATTTTTAGGGTCCAAAGCCTCATTTTCTTGGTTCAAACCCTCCTTTTTACATCCCAAAGCTCCAATTTTAGAGTCCAAAGCTTTGATTCTACGGATGAAAGCCTCCTGTTTATGCTCCAAACACTCCTGTCTTAGGCTTCAAACACTCTCTCTTAGGGTCCATATCTTTGATCCTACGTTTGAAAGGCTCAGTCTTTGGGAGCAAACCCTCATATTTAGGTCCAAAGCTTCATTTTTAAGGTCCAAACCCTCATGTTTAGGGTCCAAAGCTTCATTTTTAAAGTCCAAATCATTGATTCTGTGGATGAAAGCCTCCTTCTTATGCTCCAAACACTCCCTCTTAGTCTATAAGCTGTCTCTCTTAGGATTCATATCTTTCATCCTAGGTTTGAAAGTGTCCTTTTTCGGGTCCAGACCCTTATATTTAGGTCCCAAAGGTTCATTTTTAGGAACCAAACCCTCATTTTCATGGTCCAAACCCTCATTTTCACGGTCCAAACCCTCCTTTTTACCTCACAAGGCTTCATTTTTAGAGTCAAAAGCTCTTAGTATAAAGATGAAAGCCTCCTTTTTATGCTCCAAACACTCCTTTCTTAGTCTACAAACTCTCTCTCTTAGGGTCCATATCTTTGATCCTACGTTTGAAAGGCTCATTTTTCGGATCCAAAGCCACATATTTAGGTCCCAATGATTCAATTTTAAGGTCAAACCCCTCATGTTTTGATCCAAAGCTCCATTTTTAAAGTCCAAATCATTGATTCTACGGATGAAAGCCTCCTTCTTATGCTCCAAACACTCCCTCTTAGTCTATAAGCTTTCTCTCTTAGGGTTCATATCTTTCATCCAAGGTTTGAAAGTGTCCCTTTTTGGGTCCAAACCCTTATATTTAGGTCCGAAACGTTCATTTTTAGGAACCAAACCCTCATTTTCATGGTCCAAACCCTCATTTTCACGGTCCAAACCCTCCTTTTTACCTCACAAGGCTTCATTTTTAGACTCAAAAGCTCTTATTATACGGATGAAAGCCTCCTTTTTATGCTCCAAACGCTCCTTTTTAGGCTACAAACTCTCTCTCTTAGGGTCCATATCTTTGATCCTCTGTTTGAATGTCTCATTTTTTGGATCCAAACCCTCATATTTAGGTCCCAAAGCTTCATTTTTAGGGTCCAAACCCTCATTTTCTTGGTTCAAACCCTCCTTTGTGCATCCCAAAGCTCCATTTTTAGAGTTCAAAGCTCTGATTCTACGGATGAAAGCGTCTTTTTATGCTCCAAACACTCCTTTCTTAGTCTACAAACTCTCTCTCTTAGGGTCCATATCTTTGATCCTACGTTTGAAAGTCTCATTTTTCGGATCCAAACCCTCATATTTAGGACCCAAAGCTTCATTTTTAGGGTCCTAACCCTTCTTTTCTTGGTTCAAACCCTCCTTTGTGCATCCCAAAGCTCCATTTTTAGAGTTCAAAGCTCTGATTCTACGGATGAAAGCGTCTTTTTATGCTCCAAACACTCCTGTCTTAGGCTTCAAACACTCTCTCTTAGGGTCCATATCTTTGATCCTACGTTTGAAAGGCTCAGTCTTTGGGACCAAACCCTCATATTTAGTTCCAAAGCTTCAATTTTAAGGTCCAAACCCTCATGTTTTGGTCCAAAGCTTCATTTTTAAAGTCTAAATCATTGATTCTGTGGATGAAAGCCTCCTTCTTATGCTCCAAACACTCCCTCTTAGTCTATAAGCTTTCTCTCTTAGGGTTCATATCTTTCATCCAAGGTTTGAAAGTGTCCCTTTTTGGGTCCAAACCCTTATATTTAGGTCCGAAAGGTTCATTTTTAGGAACCAAACCCTCATTTTTAGGGTCCAAACCCTCATTTTCACGGTCCAAACCCTCCTTTTTACCTCACAAGGCTTCATTTTTAGACTCAAAAGCTCTTAGTATACAGATGAAAGCCTCATTTTTATGCTCCAAACACTCCTTTCTTAGGCTTCAAACACTCTCTCTTAGGGTCCATATCTTTGATCCTACGTTTGAAAGGCTCATTTTTCGGGAGCAAACCCTTATATTTAGGTCCCAAAGCTTCAATTTTAAGGTACAAACCCTCATATTTAGGTCCAAAGCTTCATTTTTAAGGTCCAAACCCTCATATTTTGGTCCAAAGCTTCATTTTTAAAGTCCAAATCATTGATTCTGTGGATGAAAGCCTCCTTCTTATGCTCCAAACACTCCCTCTTAGTCTATAAGCTTTCTCTCTTAGGGTTCATATCTTTCATCCAAGGTTTGAAAGTGTCCTTTTTTGGGTCCAAACCCTTATATTTAGGTCCAAAAGGTTCATTTTTCGGATCCAAACCCTCATTTTTAGGGTCCAAACCCTCATTTTCATGGTCCAAACCCTCCTTTTTACCTCACAAGGCTTCATTTTTAGACTCAAAAGCTCTTAGTATGCAGATGAAAGCCTCCTTTTTATGCTCCAAACACTCCTTCTTAGGCTACAAACTCTCTCTCTTAGGGTCCATATCTTTGACCCTCTGTTTGAATGTCTCATTTTTTGGATCCAAACCCTCATATTTAGGTCCCAAAGCTTCATTTTTAGGGTCCAAACCCTAATTTTCTTGGTTCAAACCCTCCTTTGTGCATCCCAAAGCTCCATTTTTAGAGTTCAAAGCTCTGATTCTACGGATGAAAGCGTCTTTTTTATGGTCCAAACACTCCTTTCTTAGTCTACAAACTCTCTCTCTTAGGGTCCATATCTTTGATCCTACGTTTGAAAGTCTCATTTTTCGGATCCAAACCCTCATATTTAGGTCCCAAAGCTTCATTTTTGAGGTCTAAACCCTCATTTTCATGGTCCAAACCCTCCTTTTTACCTCACAAGGCTTCATTTTTAGAGTCAAAACCTCTTATTATATGGATGAAAGCCTCCTTTTTATGCTCCAAACGCTCCTTTTTAGGCTACAAACTCTCTCTCTTAGGGTCCCTATCTTTGATCATATGTTTGAAAGTCTCATTTTTCGGATTCAAACCCTCATATTTAGATCCCAAAGCTTCATTTTTAGGGTCCAAAGCCTCATTTTCTTGGTTCAAACCCTCCTTTTTACATCCCAAAGCTCCAATTTTAGAGTCCAAAGCTTTGATTATATGGATGAAAGCCTCCTTTTTATGCTCCAAACACTCCATTCTTAGGCTTCAAACACTCTCTCTTAGGGTCCATATCTTTGATCCTACGTTTGAAAGGCTCATTTTTCGGGAGCAAACCCTTATATTTAGGTCCCAAAGCTTCAAATTTAAGGTCCAAACCCTCATATTTAGGTCCCAGTGCTCAATTTTTAAGGTCCAAACCCTCATATTTTGGTCCAAAGCTTCATTTTTAAAGTCCAAATCATTGATTCTGTGGATGAAAGCCTCCTTCTTAAGCTCCAAACACTCCCTCTTAGTCTATAAGCTTTCTATCTTAGGGTTCATATCTTTCATCCAAGGTTTGAAAGTGTCCTTTTTTGGGTGCAAACCCTTATATTTAGGTCCGAAAGCTTCATTTTTAGGAACCAAACCCTCATTTTTAGGGTCCAAACCCTCATTTTCATGGTCTAAACCCTCCTTTTTACATCCCAAAGCTCCAATTTTAGAGTCCAAAGCTTTGATTCTACGGATGAAAGCCTCCTGTTTATGCTCCAAACACTCCTTTCTTACCTTCAAACACTCTCTCTTAGGGTCCATATCTTTGATCCTACATTTGAAAGGCTCATTTTTTCGGACCAAACCCTCATATTTAGATCCCAAAGCTTCATTTTTAAGGTCCAAACCCTCATATTTTGGTCCAAAGCTTCATTTTTAAAGTCCAAATCATTGATTCTGTGGATGAAAGCCTCCTTCTTATGCTCCAAACACTCCCTCTTAGTCTATAAGCTTTCTCTCTTAGGATTCATATCTTTCATCCAAGGTTTGAAAGTGTCCTTTTTTGGGTCCAAACCTTATATTTAGGTCCGAAAGGTTCATTTTTAGGAACCAAACCCTCCTTTTTAAGGTCCAAACCCTCATTTTCATGGTCCAAACCCTCCTTTTTACCTCACAAGGCTTCATTTTTAGACTCAAAAGCTCTTAGTATACAGATGAAAGCCTCATTTTTATGCTCCAAACACTCCTTCGTAGGCTACAAACTCTCTCTCTTAGGGTCCATATCTTTGATTCTAGGTTTGATAGTGTCCTTTTTCTGGAAACAAACCCACATTGTTAGGTCCAAAGCATCATTTTTGGAGTCCAAGCCTTTCATGCTAGGCTTTAAAGCCAATTTATATGATCCAAACGCTCCTTTTAGGGTTCAATCCCTTCTTTTTACATCACAAAGCTCCATTTTTAGAGTCAAAATCTCTTATTGTACGGATGAAAGCCTCCTTTTTATGCTCCATTTTTTCTTAGGCTACAAACCCTCTCTCTTAGGGTCCATATCTTTGACCCTAGGTCTGAAAGTGTCCTTTTTCGGGAGCAAACCCTCATATGTAGGTCCCAAAGCTTCATTTTGAGGGTCTAAACCCTCTTTTGCACGGTCCAAACCCTCCGTTTTGCATCTCAAAGCTCCAATTTTAGAGTTCAAACCTTTGCTTCTACGGATGAAAGCGTCTTTTTATGCTCCAAATACAAATTCTTAGTCTACAAACTCTCTCTCTTAGGGTCCATATCTTTGATCCTAGGTGGTAAAGTCTCATTTTTCAGATCCAAACCCTCATATTTACGTCCCAAAGCTTCATTTTTGGGGTCTAAACCCTCATTTTCATGGTCCAAACCCTCCTTTTTACATCCCAAAGCTCCAATTTTAGAGTCCAAAGCTTTCATTCTACGGATGAAAGCCTCCTTTTTATGCTCCATTTTTTCTTTGGCTACAAACCCTCTCTCTTAAGGTCCATATCTTTGATCCTAGGTCTGAAAGTGTCCTTTTTTGGGAGCAAACCCTCATACGTAGGTTCCAAAGCTTCATTTTGAGGGTCTAAACCCTCTTTTGCATGGTCCAAACCATCCTTTTTACATCTCAAAGCTCCAATTTTAGAGTCCAAAGCTTTGCTTCTACGGATGAAAGCCTCCTTTTTATGCTCCAAACACTCCTTTCTTAGGCTACAAACTCTCTCTCTTAGGGTCCATATCTTTCATCCTCTGTTTGAATGTCTCATTTTTTGGATCCAAACCCTCATATTTAGGTCCAAAAGCTTCATTTTTAGGGTCCAAACCCTAATTTTCTTGATTCAAACCCTCCTTTGTGCATCCCAAAGCTCCATTTTTAGAGTTCAAAGCTCTGATTCTACGGATGAAAGCGTCTTTTTATGGTCCAAACACTCCTTTCTTAGTCTACAAACTCTCTCTCTTAGGGTCCATATCTTTGATCCGAGGTCTGAAAGTGTCCTTTTTCCGGAGCAAACCCTCATATGTAGGTCCCAAAGCTTCATTTTGAGGGTCTAAACCCTCTTTTGCACGGTCCAAACCCTCCGTTTTGCATCTCAAAGCTCCAATTTTAGAGTTCAAAGCTTTGCTTCTACGGATGAAAGCGTCTTTTTATGCTCCAAACACAAATTCTTAGTCTACAAACTCTCTCTCTTAGGGTCCATATCTTTGATCCTACGTTTGAAAGTCTCATTTTTCGGATCCAAACCCTCATATTTACGTCCCAAAGCTTCATTTTTGGGGTCCAAACCCTCATTTTCATGGTCCAAACCCTCCTTTTTACATCCCAAAGCTCCAATTTTAGAGTCCAAAGCTTTGATTCTACGGATGAAAGCCTCCTGTTTATGCTCCAAACACTCCTTTCTTACCTTCAAACACTCTCTCTTAGGGTCCATATCTTTGATCCTACATTTGAAAGGCTCATTTTTTCGGACCAAACCCTCATATTTAGATCCCAAAGCTTCATTTTTAAGGTCCAAACCCTCATATTTTGGTCCAAAGCTTCATTTTTAAAGTCCAAATCATTGATTCTGTGGATGAAAGCCTCCTTCTTATGCTCCAAACACTCCCTCTTAGTCTATAAGCTTTCTCTCTTAGGGTTCATATCTTTCATCCAAGGTTTGAAAGTGTCCTTTTTTGGGTCCAAACCCTTATATTTAGGTCCGAAAGGTTCATTTTTAGGAACCAAACCCTCATTTTTAGGGTCCAAACCCTCATTTTCATGGTCCAAACCCTCCTTTTTACCTCACAAGGCTTCATTTTTAGACTCAAAAGCTCTTAGTATACAGATGAAAGCCTCATTTTTATGCTCCAAACACTCCTTCGTAGGCTACAAACTCTCTCTCTTAGGGTCCATATCTTTGATTCTAGGTTTGATAGTGTCCTTTTTCTGGAAACAAACCCACATTGTTAGGTCCAAAGCATCATTTTTGGAGTCCAAGCCTTTCATGCTAGGCTTTAAAGCCAATTTATATGATCCAAACGCTCCTTTTAGGCTTCAATCCCTCCTTTTTACATCACAAAGCTCCATTTTTAGAGTCAAAATCTCTTATTGTACGGATGAAAGCCTCCTTTTTATGCTCCATTTTTTCTTAGGCTACAAACCCTCTCTCTTAGGGTCCATATCTTTGACCCTAGGTCTGAAAGTGTCCTTTTTCCGGAGCAAACCCTCATATGTAGGTCCCAAAGCTTCATTTTGAGGGTCCAAACCCTCTTTTGCACGGTCCAAACCCTCCGTTTTGCATCTCAAAGCTCCAATTTTAGAGTTCAAAGCTTTGCTTCTACGGATGAAAGCGTCTTTTTATGCTCCAAACACAAATTCTTAGTCTACAAACTCTCTCTCTTAGGGTCCATATCTTTGATCCTACGTTTGAAAGTCTCATTTTTCGGATCCAAACCCTCATATTTACGTCCCAAAGCTTCATTTTTGGGGTCCAAACCCTCATTTTCATGGTCTAAACCCTCCTTTTTACATCCCAAAGCTCCAATTTTAGAGTCCAAAGCTTTGATTCTACGGATGAAAGCCTCCTGTTTATGCTCCAAACACTCCTTTCTTACCTTCAAACACTCTCTCTTAGGGTCCATATCTTTGATCCTACATTTGAAAGGCTCATTTTTTCGGACCAAACCCTCATATTTAGATCCCAAAGCTTCATTTTTAAGGTCCAAACCCTCATATTTTGGTCCAAAGCTTCATTTTTAAAGTCCAAATCATTGATTCTGTGGATGAAAGCCTCCTTCTTATGCTCCAAACACTCCCTCTTAGTCTATAAGCTTTCTCTCTTAGGATTCATATCTTTCATCCAAGGTTTGAAAGTGTCCTTTTTCGGGTCCAAACCCTTATATTTAGGTCCGAAAGGTTCATTTTTAGGAACCAAACCCTCATTTTTAGGGTCCAAACCCTCATTTTCATGGTCCAAACCCTCCTTTTTACCTCACAAGGCTTCATTTTTAGACTCAAAAGCTCTTAGTATACAGATGAAAGCCTCATTTTTATGCTCCAAACACTCCTTCGTAGGCTACAAACTCTCTCTCTTAGGGTCCATATCTTTGATTCTAGGTTTGATAGTGTCCTTTTTCTGGAAACAAACCCACATTGTTAGGTCCAAAGCATCATTTTTGGAGTCCAAGCCTTTCATGGTAGGCTTTAAAGCCAATTTATATGATCCAAACGCTCCTTTTAGGGTTCAATCCCTCCTTTTTACATCACAAAGCTCCATTTTTAGAGTCAAAATCTCTTATTGTACGGATGAAAGCCTCCTTTTTATGCTCCATTTTTTCTTAGGCTACAAACCCTCTCTCTTAGGGTCCATATCTTTGACCCTAGGTCTGAAAGTGTCCTTTTTTGGGAGCAAACCCTCATATGTAGGTCCCAAAGCTTCATTTTGAGGGTCTAAACCCTCTTTTGCACGGTCCAAACCATCCTTTTTACATCTCAAAGCTCCAATTTTAGAGTTCAAAGCTTTGCTTCTACGGATGAAAGCGTCTTTTTATGCTCCAAACACAAATTCTTAGTCTACAAACTCTCTCTCTTAGGGTCCATATCTTTGATCCTAGGTGGTAAAGTCTCATTTTTCGGATCCAAACCCTCATATTTACGTCCCAAAGCTTCATTTTTGAGGTCCAAACCCTCATTTTCATGGTCCACACCCTCCTTTTTACATCCCAAAGCTCCAATTTTAGAGTCCAAAGCTTTGCTTCTACGGATGAAAGCCTCCTGTTTATGCTCCAAACGCTCCTTTCTTAGGCTTCAAACACTCTCTCTTAGGGTCCATATCTTTGATCCTACATTTGAAAGGCTCATTTTTTGGGACCAAACCCTCATATTTAGGTCCAAAGCTTCATTTTTAAGGTCCAAACCCTCATGTTTAGGGCCCAAAGCTTCATTTTTAAAGTCCAAATCATTGATTCTGTGGATGAAAGCCCCCTTCTTATGCTCCAAACACTCCCTCTTAGTCTATAAGCTTTCTCTCTTAGGATTCATATCTTTCATTCTAGGTTTGAAAGTGTCCTTTTTTGGGTCCAAACCCTTATATTTAGGTCCGAAAGATTCATTTTTAGGGTCCAAACCCTCATTTTCTTGGTTCAAACCCTCCTTTTTACATCCCAAAGCTCCAATTTTAGAGTCAAAAGCTCTTATTATATGGATGAAAGCCTCCTTTTTATGCTCCAAACACTCCTTTCTTAGGCTTCAAACACTCTCTCTTAGGGTCCATATCTTTGATCCTACGTTTGAAAGGCTCATTTTTCGGGAGCAAACCCTTATATTTAGGTCCCAAAGCTTCAATTTTAAGGTCCAAACCCTCATATTTAGGTCCCAATGCTTCATTTTTAAGGTCCAAACCCTCATATTTTGGTCCAAAGCTTCATTTTTAAAGTCCAAATCATTGATTCTGTGGATGAAAGCCTCCTTCTTAAGCTCCAAACACTCCCTCTTAGTCTATAAGCTTTCTATCTTAGGGTTCATATCTTTCATCCAAGGTTTGAAAGTGTCCTTTTTTGGGTGCAAACCCTTATATTTAGGTCCGAAAGCTTCATTTTTAGGAACCAAACCCTCATTTTTAGGGTCCAAACCCTCATTTTCACATTCCAAACCCTCCTTTTTACCTCACAAGGCTTCATTTTTAGACTCAAAAGCTCTTAGTATACAGATGAAAGCCTCCTTTTTATGCTCCAAACACTCCTTCTTAGGCTACAAACTCTCTCTCTTAGGGTCCATATCTTTGATCCTCTGTTTGAATGTCTCATTTTTCGGATCCAAACCCTCATATTTAGGTCCCAAAGCTTCATTTTTAGGGTCCAAACCCTAATTTTCTTGGTTCAAACCCTCCTTTGTGCATCCCAAAGCTCCATTTTTAGAGTTCAAAGCTCTGATTCTACGGATGAAAGCGTCTTTTTATGGTCCAAACACTCCTTTCTTAGTCTACAAACTTTCTCTCTTAGGGTCCATATCTTTGATCCTACGTTTGAAAGTCTCATTTTTCGGATCCAAACCCTCATATTTAGGCCCCAAAGCTTCATTTTTGGGGTCTAAACCCTCAGTTTCATGGTCCAAACCCTCCTTTTTACCTCACAAGCCTTCATTTTTAGAGTCAAAACCTCTTATTATACGGATGAAAGCCTCCTTTTTATGCTCCAGATGCTCCTTTTTAGGCTACAAACTCTCTCTCTTAGGGTCCATATCTTTGATCCTACGTTTGAAAGTCTCATTTTTCGGATCCAAACCCTCATATTTAGGTCCTAAAGCTTCATTTTTGGGGTCTAAACCCTCATTTTCATGGTCCAAACCCTCCTTTTTACCTCACAAGGCTTCATTTTTAGAGTCAAAACCTCTTATTATACGGATGAAAGCCTCCTGTTTATGCTCCAAACACTCCTGTCTTAGGCTTCAAACACTCTCTCTTAGGGTCCATATCTTTGATCCTACGTTTGAAAGGCTCAGTCTTTGGGACCAAACCCTCATATTTAGGTCCCAAAGCTTCATTTTTAGGGTCCAAACCCTCATTTTCTTGGTTCAAACCCTCCTTTGAGCATCCCAAAGCTCCATTTTTAGAGTTCAAAGCTCTGATTCTACGGATGAAAGCGTCTTTTTATGCTCCAAACACTCCTTTCTTAGTCTACAAACTCTCTCTCTTAGGGTCCATATCTTTGATCCTACGTTTGAAAGTCTCATTTTTCGGATCCAAACCCTCATATTTAGGAGCCAAAGCTTCATTTTTAGGGTCCTAACCCTCCTTTTCTTGGTTCAAACCCTCCTTTTTACATCCCAAAGCTCCAATTTTAGAGTCCAAAGCTTTGATTCTACGGATGAAAGCCTCCTTTTTATGCTCCAAACACTCCTTTCTTAGGCTTCAAACACTCTCTCTTAGGGTCCATATCTTTGATCCTACGTTTGAAAGGCTCATTTTTCGGGAGCAAACCCTCATATTTACGTCCCAATGCTTCATTTTTAAGGTCCAAACCCTCATATTTTGGTCCAAAGCTTCATTTTTAAAGTCCAAATCATTGATTCTGTGGATGAAAGCCTCCTTCTTAAGCTCCAAACACTCCCTCTTAGTCTATAAGCTTTCTATCTTAGGGTTCATATCTTTCATCCAAGGTTTGAAAGTGTCCTTTTTTGGGTGCAAACCCTTATATTTAGGTCCGAAAGCTTCATTTTTAGGAACCAAACCCTCATTTTTAGGGTCCAAACCCTCATTTTCACATTCCAAACCCTCCTTTTTACCTCACAAGGCTTCATTTTTAGACTCAAAAGCTCTTAGTATACAGATGAAAGCCTCCTTTTTATGCTCCAAACACTCCTTCTTAGGCTACAAACTCTCTCTCTTAGGGTCCATATCTTTGATCCTCTGTTTGAATGTCTCATTTTTCGGATCCAAACCCTCATATTTAGGTCCCAAAGCTTCATTTTTAGGGTCCAAACCCTAATTTTCTTGGTTCAAACCCTCCTTTGTGCATCCCAAAGCTCCATTTTTAGAGTTCAAAGCTCTGATTCTACGGATGAAAGCGTCTTTTTATGGTCCAAACACTCCTTTCTTAGTCTACAAACTTTCTCTCTTAGGGTCCATATCTTTGATCCTACGTTTGAAAGTCTCATTTTTCGGATTCAAACCCTCATATTTAGGCCCCAAAGCTTCATTTTTGGGGTCTAAACCCTCAGTTTCATGGTCCAAACCCTCCTTTTTACCTCACAAGCCTTCATTTTTAGAGTCAAAACCTCTTATTATACGGATGAAAGCCTCCTTTTTATGCTCCAGATGCTCCTTTTTAGGCTACAAACTCTCTCTCTTAGGGTCCATATCTTTGATCCTACGTTTGAAAGTCTCATTTTTCGGATCCAAACCCTCATATTTAGGTCCTAAAGCTTCATTTTTGGGGTCTAAACCCTCATTTTCATGGTCCAAACCCTCCTTTTTACCTCACAAGGCTTCATTTTTAGAGTCAAAACCTCTTATTATACGGATGAATGCCTCCTGTTTATGCTCCAAACACTCCTGTCTTAGGCTTCAAACACTCTCTCTTAGGGTCCATATCTTTGATCCTACGTTTGAAAGGCTCAGTCTTTGGGACCAAACCCTCATATTTAGGTCCCAAAGCTTCATTTTTAGGGTCCAAACCCTCATTTTCTTGGTTCAAACCCTCCTTTGTGCATCCCATAGCTCCATTTTTAGAGTTCAAAGCTTTGATTCTACGGATGAAAGCGTCTTTTTATGCTCCAAACACTCCTTTCTTAGTCTACAAACTCTCTCTCTTAGGGTCCATATCTTTGATCCTACGTTTGAAAGTCTCATTTTTCGGATCCAAACCCTCATATTTAGGAGCCAAAGCTTCATTTTTAGGGTCCTAACCCTCCTTTTCTTGGTTCAAACCCTCCTTTTTACATCCCAAAGCTCCAATTTTAGAGTCCAAAGCTTTGATTCTACGGATGAAAGCCTCCTTTTTATGCTCCAAACACTCCTTCTTAGGCTACAAACTCTCTCTCTTAGGGTCCATATCTTTGATTCTAGGTTTGATAGTGTCCTTTTTCTGGAAACAAACCCACATTGTTAGGTCCAAAGCATCATTTTTGGAGACCAAGCCTTTTATTCTAGGCTTTAAAGCCGATTTATATGATCCAAACGCTCCTTTTAGGGTTCAATCCCTCCTTTTTACATCACAAAGCTCCATTTTTAGAGTCAAAATCTCTTATTGTACGGATGAAAGCCTCCTTTTTATGCTCCATTTTTTCTTAGGCTACAAACCCTCTCTCTTAGGGTCCATATCTTTGATCCTAGGTCTGAAAGTGTCCTTTTTTGGGAGCAAACCCTCATATGTAGGTCCCAAAGCTTCATTTTGAGGGTCTAAACCCTCTTTTGCACGGTCCAAACCATCCTTTTTACATCTCAAAGCTCCAATTTTAGAGTTCAAAGCTTTGCTTCTACGGATGAAAGCGTCTTTTTATGCTCCAAACACAAATTCTTAGTCTACAAACTCTCTCTCTTAGGGTCCATATCTTTGATCCTAGGTGGTAAATTCTCATTTTTCGGATCCAAACCCTCATATTTACGTCCCAAAGCTTCATTTTTGAGGTCCAAACCCTCATTTTCATGGTCCACACCCTCCTTTTTACATCCCAAAGCTCCAATTTTAGAGTCCAAAGCTTTGCTTCTACGGATGAAAGCCTCCTGTTTATGCTCCAAACACTCCTTTCTTAGGCTTCAAACACTCTCTCTTAGGGTCCATATCTTTGATCCTACATTTGAAAGGCTCATTTTTTGGGACCAAACCCTCATATTTAGGTCCAAAGCTTCATTTTTAAGGTCCAAACCCTCATGTTTAGGGCCCAAAGCTTCATTTTTAAAGTCCAAATCATTGATTCTGTGGATGAAAGCCCCCTTCTTATGCTCCAAACACTCCCTCTTAGTCTATAAGCTTTCTCTCTTAGGATTCATATCTTTCATTCTAGGTTTGAAAGTGTCCTTTTTTGGGTCCAAACCCTTATATTTAGGTCCGAAAGATTCATTTTTAGGGTCCAAACCCTCATTTTCACGGTCCAAACCCTCCTTTTTACCTCACAAGGCTTCATTTTTAGAGTCAAAAGCTCTTATTATATGGATGAAAGCCTCCTTTTTATGCTCCAAACGCTCCTTTCTTAGTCTACAAACTCTCTCTCTTAGGGTCCATATCTTTGATCCTATGTTTGAAAGTCTCATTTTTCGGATCCAAACCCTCATATTTAGGAGCCAAAGCTTCATTTTTAGGGTCCTAACCCTCCTTTTCTTGGTTCAAACCCTCCTTTTTACATCCCAAAGCTCCAATTTTAGAGTCCAAAGCTTTGATTCTACGGATGAAAGCCTCCTTTTTATGCTCCAAACACTCCTTTCTTAGGCTTCAAACACTCTCTCTTAGGGTCCATATCTTTGATCCTACGTTTGAAAGGCTCATTTTTCGGGAGCAAACCCTTATATTTAGGTCCCAAAGCTTCAATTTTAAGGTCCAAACCCTCATATTTAGGTCCCAATGCTTCATTTTTAAGGTCCAAACCCTCATATTTTGGTCCAAAGCTTCATTTTTAAAGTCCAAATCATTGATTCTGTGGATGAAAGCCTCCTTCTTAAGCTCCAAACACTCCCTCTTAGTCTATAAGCTTTCTATCTTAGGGTTCATATCTTTCATCCAAGGTTTGAAAGTGTCCTTTTTTGGGTGCAAACCCTTATATTTAGGTCCGAAAGCTTCATTTTTAGGAACCAAACCCTCATTTTTAGGGTCTAAACCCTCATTTTCACATTCCAAACCCTCCTTTTTACCTCACAAGGCTTCATTTTTAGACTCAAAAGCTCTTAGTATACAGATGAAAGCCTCCTTTTTATGCTCCAAACACTCCTTCTTAGGCTACAAACTCTCTCTCTTAGGGTCCATATCTTTGATCCTACGTTTGAAAGTCTCATTTTTCGGATCCAAACCCTCATATTTAGGCCCCAAAGCTTCATTTTTAGGGTCCAAACCCTAATTTTCTTGGTTCAAACCCTCCTTTGTGCATCCCAAAGCTCCATTTTTAGAGTTCAAAGCTCTGATTCTACGGATGAAAGCGTCTTTTTATGGTCCAAACACTCCTTTCGTAGTCTACAAACTCTCTCTCTTAGGGTCCATATCTTTGATCCGAGGTCTGAAAGTGTCCTTTTTCCGGAGCAAACCCTCATATGAAGGTCCCAAAGCTTCATTTTGAGGGTCTAAACCCTCTTTTGCACGGTCCAAACCCTCCGTTTTGCATCTCAAAGCTCCAATTTTAGAGTTCAAAGCTTTGCTTCTACGGATGAAAGCGTCTTTTTATGCTCCAAACACAAATTCTTAGTCTACAAACTCTCTCTCTTAGGGTCCATATCTTTGATCCTACGTTTGAAAGTCTCATTTTTCGGATCCAAACCCTCATATTTAGGCCCCAAAGCTTCATTTTTGGGGTCTAAACCCTCATTTTCATGGTCCAAACCCTCCTTTTTACCTCACAAGGCTTCATTTTTAGAGTCAAAACCCGTTATTATACCGATGAAAGCCTCCTTTTTATGCTCCAGACGCTCCTTTTTAGGCTACAAACTCTCTCTTAGGGTCCATATCTTTGATCCTACGTTTGAAAGTCTCATTTTTCGGATCCAAACCCTCATATTTAGGTCCTAAAGCTTCATTTTTGGGGTCTAAACCCTCATATTTAGGTCCCAATGCTTCATTTTTAAGGTCCAAACCCTCAAATTTTGGTCCAAAGCTTCATTTTTAAAGTCTAAATCATTGATTCTGTGGATGAAAGCCTCCTTCTTATGCTCCAAACACTCCCTCTTAGTCTATAATCTTTCTCTCTTAGGGTTCATATCTTTCATCCAAGGTTTGAAAGTGTCCTTTTTGGGTCCAAACCCTTATATTTAGGTCCGAAAGCTTCATTTTTAGGAACCAAACTCTCATTTTTAGGGTCCAAACCCTCATTTTCATGGTCCAAACCCTCCTTTTTACCTCACAAGGCTTCATTTTTAGACTCAAAAGCTCTTAGTATACAGATGAAAGCCTCCTTTTTATGCTCCAAACACTCCTTCTTAGGCTACAAACCCTCTCTCTTAGGGTCCATATCTTTGATCCGAGGTCTGAAAGTGTCCTTTTTCCGGAGCAAACCCTCATATGTAGGTCCCAAAGCTTCATTTTGAGGGTCTAAACCCTCTTTTGCACGGTCCAAACCCTCCGTTTTGCATCTCAAAGCTACAATTTTAGAGTCCAAAGCTTTGATTCTACGGATGAAAGCCTCCTGTTTATGCTCCAAACGCTCCTTTCTTAGGCTTCAAACACTCTCTCTTAGGGTCCATATCTTTGATCCTACATTTGAAAGGCTCATTTTTTCGGACCAAACCCTCATATTTAGATCCCAAAGCTTCATTTTTAAGGTCAAACCCTCATGTTTAGGGTCCAAAGCTTCATTTTTAAAGTCCAAATCATTGATTCTGTGGATGAAAGCCTCCTTCTTAAGCTCCAAACACTCCCTCTTAGTCTATAAGCTTTCTCTCTTAGGGTTCATATCTTTCATCCAAGGTTTGAAAGTGTCCTTTTTTGGGTCCAAACCCTTATATTTATTTCCGAAAGATTCATTTTTAGGGTCCAAACCCTCATTTTCACGGTCCAAACCCTCCTTTTTACCTCACAAGGCTTCATTTTTAGAGTCAAAAGCTCTTATTATATGGATGAAAGCCTCCTTTTTATGCTCCAAACGCTCCTTTCTTAGTCTACAAACTCTCTCTCTTAGGGTCCATATCTTTGATCCTACGTTTGAAAGTCTCATTTTTCGGATCCAAACCCTCATATTTAGGAGCCAAAGCTTCATTTTTAGGGTCCTAACCCTCCTTTTCTTGGTTCAAACCCTCCTTTTTACATCCCAAAGCTCCAATTTTAGAGTCCAAAGCTTTGATTCTACGGATGAAAGCCTCCTTTTTATGCTCCAAACACTCCTTTCTTAGGCTTCAAACACTCTCTCTTAGGGTCCATATCTTTGATCCTACGTTTGAAAGGCTGAGTCTTTGGGACCAAACCCTCATATTTAGTTCCAAAGCTTCAATTTTAAGGTCCAAACCCTCATGTTTTGGTCCAAAGCTTCATTTTTAAAGTCCAAATCATTGATTCTGTGGATGAAAGCCTCCTTCTTAAGCTCCAAACACTCCCTCTTAGTCTATAAGCTTTCTCTCTTAGGATTCATATCTTTCATCCAAGGTTTGAAAGTGTCCTTTTTCGGGTCCAGACCCTTATATTTAGGTCCCAAAGGTTCATTTTTAGGAACCAAACCCTCATTTTCATGGTCCAAACCCTCATTTTCACGGTCCAAACCCTCCTTTTTACCTCACAAGGCTTCATTTTTAGACTCAAAAGCTCTTAGTATACAGATGAAAGCCTCATTTTTATTCTCCAAACGCTCCTTTCTTAGGCTTCAAACACTCTCTCTCTTAGGGTCCATATCTTTGATCCTACATTTGAAAGGCTCATTTTTTGGGACCAAACCCTCATATTTAGGTCCAAAGCTTCATTTTTAAGGTCAAACCCTCATGTTTAGGGTCCAAAGCTTCATTTTTAAAGTCCAAATCATTGATTCTGTGGATGAAAGCCTCCTTCTTAAGCTCCAAACACTCCCTCTTTGTCTATAAGCTTTCTCTCTTAGGGTTCATATCTTTCATCCAAGGTTTGAAAGTGTCCTTTTTCGGGTCCAAACCCTTATATTTAGGTCCGAAAGGTTCATTTTTAGGAACCAAACCCTCATTTTTAGGGTCCAAACCCTCATTTTCACATTCCAAACCCTCCTTTTTACATCACAAGGCTTCATTTTTAGAGTCAAAAGCTCTTATTATATGGATGAAAGCCTCCTTTTTATGCTCCAAACACTCCTTCTTAGGCTACAAACTCTCTCTCTTAGGGTCCATATCTTTGATTCTAGGTTTGATAGTGTCCTTTTTCTGGAAACAAACCCACATTGTTAGGTCCAAAGCATCATTTTTGGAGACCAAGCCTTTTATTCTAGGCTTTAAAGCCGATTTATATGATCCAAACGCTCCTTTTAGGGTTCAATCCCTCCTTTTTACATCACAAAGCTCCATTTTTAGAGTCAAAATCTCTTATTGTACGGATGAAAGCCTCCTTTTTATGCTCCATTTTTTCTTAGGCTACAAACCCTCTCTCTTAGGGTCCATATCTTTGATCCTAGGTCTGAAAGTGTCCTTTTTTGGGAGCAAACCCTCATATGTAGGTCCCAAAGCTTCATTTTGAGGGTCTAAACCCTCTTTTGCACGGTCCAAACCATCCTTTTTACATCTCAAAGCTCCAATTTTAGAGTTCAAAGCTTTGCTTCTACGGATGAAAGCGTCTTTTTATGCTCCAAACACAAATTCTTAGTCTACAAACTCTCTCTCTTAGGGTCCATATCTTTGATCCTAGGTGGTAAAGTCTCATTTTTCGGATCCAAACCCTCATATTTACGTCCCAAAGCTTCATTTTTGGGGTCCAAACCCTCATTTTCATGGTCCAAACCCTCCTTTTGACATCCCAAAGCTCCAATTTTAGAGTCCAAAGCTTTGATTCTACGGATGAAAGACTCCTGTTTATCCTCCAAACGCTCCTTTCTTAGGCTTCAAACACTCTCTCTTAGGGTCCATATCTTTGATCCTACATTTGAAAGGCTCATTTTTTGGGACCAAACCCTCATATTTAGGTCCAAAGCTTCATTTTTAAGGTCAAACCCTCATGTTTAGGGCCCAAAGCTTCATTTTTAAAGTCCAAATCATTGATTCTGTGGATGAAAGCCTCCTTCTTAAGCTCCAAACACTCCCTCTTAGTCTATAAGCTTTCTCTCTTAGGGTTCATATCTTTCATCCAAGGTTTGAAAGTGTCCTTTTTCAGGTCCAAACCCTTATATTTAGGTCCGAAAGGTTCATTTTTAGGAACCAAACCCTCATTTTTAGGGTCCAAACCCTCATTTTCACATTCCAAACCCTCCTTTTTACCTCACAAGGCTTCATTTTTAGAGTCAAAAGCTCTTATTATATGGATGAAAGCCTCCTTTTTATGCTCCAAACGCTCCTTTCTTAGTCTACAAACTCTCTCTCTTAGGGTCCATATCTTTGATCCTACGTTTGAAAGTCTCATTTTTCGGATCCAAACCCTCATATTTAGGAGCCAAAGCTTCATTTTTAGGGTCCTAACCCTCCTTTTCTTGGTTCAAACCCTCCTTTTTACATCCCAAAGCTCCAATTTTAGAGTCCAAAGCTTTGATTCTACGGATGAAAGCCTCCTTTTTATGCTCCAAACGCTCCTTTCTTAGGCTTCAAACACTCTCTCTTAGGGTCCATATCTTTGATCCTACGTTTGAAAGGCTGAGTCTTTGGGACCAAACCCTCATATTTAGTTCCAAAGCTTCAATTTTAAGGTCCAAACCCTCATGTTTTGGTCCAAAGCTTCATTTTTAAAGTCTAAATCATTGATTCTGTGGATGAAAGCCTCCTTCTTATGCTCCAAACACTCCCTCTTAGTCTATAAGCTTTCTCTCTTAGGATTCATATCTTTCATCCTAGGTTTGAAAGTGTCCTTTTTCGGGTCCAGACCCTTATATTTAGGTCCCAAAGGTTCATTTTTAGGAACCAAACCCTCATTTTCATGGTCCAAACCCTCATTTTCACGGTCCAAACCCTCCTTTTTACCTCACAAGGCTTCATTTTTAGACTCAAAAGCTCTTAGTATACAGATGAAAGCCTCATTTTTATTCTCCAAACGCTCCTTTCTTAGGCTTCAAACACTCTCTCTCTTAGGGTCCATATCTTTGATCCTACATTTGAAAGGCTCATTTTTTGGGACCAAACCCTCATATTTAGGTCCAAAGCTTCATTTTTAAGGTCAAACCCTCATGTTTAGGGTCCAAAGCTTCATTTTTAAAGTCCAAATCATTGATTCTGTGGATGAAAGCCTCCTTCTTAAGCTCCAAACACTCCCTCTTAGTCTATAAGCTTTCTCTCTTAGGGTTCATATCTTTCATCCAAGGTTTGAAAGTGTCCTTTTTCGGGTCCAAACCCTTATATTTAGGTCCGAAAGGTTCATTTTTAGGAACCAAACCCTCATTTTTAGGGTCCAAACCCTCATTTTCACATTCCAAACCCTCCTTTTTACATCACAAGGCTTCATTTTTAGAGTCAAAAGCTCTTATTATATGGATGAAAGCCTCCTTTTTATGCTCCAAACACTCCTTCTTAGGCTACAAACTCTCTCTCTTAGGGTCCATATCTTTGATTCTAGGTTTGATAGTGTCCTTTTTCTGGAAACAAACCCACATTGTTAGGTCCAAAGCATCATTTTTGGAGACCAAGCCTTTTATTCTAGGCTTTAAAGCCGATTTATATGATCCAAACGCTCCTTTTAGGGTTCAATCCCTCCTTTTTACATCACAAAGCTCCATTTTTAGAGTCAAAATCTCTTATTGTACGGATGAAAGCCTCCTTTTTATGCTCCATTTTTTCTTAGGCTACAAAACCTCTCTCTTAGGGTCCATATCTTTGATCCTAGCTCTGAAAGTGTCCTTTTTTGGGAGCAAACCCTCATATGTAGGTCCCAAAGCTTCATTTTGAGGGTCTAAACCCTCTTTTGCACGGTCCAAACCATCCTTTTTACATCTCAAAGCTCCAATTTTAGAGTTCAAAGCTTTGCTTCTACGGATGAAAGCGTCTTTTTATGCTCCAAACACAAATTCTTAGTCTACAAACTCTCTCTCTTAGGGTCCATATCTTTGATCCTAGGTGGTAAAGTCTCATTTTTCGGATCCAAACCCTCATATTTACGTCCCAAAGCTTCATTTTTGAGGTCCAAACCCTCATTTTCATGGTCCACACCCTCCTTTTTACATCCCAAAGCTCCAATTTTAGAGTCCAAAGCTTTGATTCTACGGATGAAAGCCTCCTGTTTATGCTCCAAACGCTCCTTTCTTAGGCTTCAAACACTCTCTCTTAGGGTCCATATCTTTGATCCTACATTTGAAAGGCTCATTTTTTGGGACCAAACCCTCATATTTAGGTCCAAAGCTTCATTTTTAAGGTCCAAACCCTCATGTTTAGGGCCCAAAGCTTCATTTTTAAAGTCCAAATCATTGATTCTGTGGATGAAAGCCCCCTTCTTATGCTCCAAACACTCCCTCTTAGTCTATAAGCTTTCTCTCTTAGGATTCATATCTTTCATCCTAGGTTTCAAAGTGTCCTTTTTTGGGTCCAAACCCTTATATTTAGGTCCGAAAGATTCATTTTTAGGGTCCAAACCCTCTTTTGCACGGTCCAAACCCTCCTTTTTACCTCACAAGGCTTCATTTTTAGAGTCAAAAGCTCTTATTATATGGATGAAAGCCTCCTTTTTATGCTCCAAACGCTCCTTTCTTAGTCTACAAACTCTCTCTCTTAGGGTCCATATCTTTGATCCTATGTTTGAAAGTCTCATTTTTCGGATCCAAACCCTCATATTTAGGAGCCAAAGCTTCATTTTTAGGGTCCTAAGCCTCCTTTTCTTGGTTCAAACCCTCCTTTTTACATCCCAAAGCTCCAATTTTAGAGTCCAAAGCTTTGATTCTACGGATGAAAGCCTCCTTTTTATGCTCCAAACACTCCTTTCTTAGGCTTCAAACACTCTCTCTTAGGGTCCATATCTTTGATCCTACGTTTGAAAGGCTGAGTCTTTGGGACCAAACCCTCATATTTAGTTCCAAAGCTTCAATTTTAAGGTCCAAACCCTCATGTTTTGGTCCAAAGCTTCATTTTTAAAGTCTAAATCATTGATTCTGTGGATGAAAGCCTCCTTCTTATGCTCCAAACACTCCCTCTTAGTCTATAAGCTTTCTCTCTTAGGATTCATATCTTTCATCCTAGGTTTGAAAGTGTCCTTTTTCGGGTCCAGACCCTTATATTTAGGTCCCAAAGGTTCATTTTTAGGAACCAAACCCTCATTTTCATGGTCCAAACCCTCATTTTCACGGTCCAAACCCTCCTTTTCACGGTCCAAACCCTCCTTTTTACCTCACAAGGCTTCATTTTTAGACTCAAAAGCTCTTAGTATACAAATGAAAGCCTCATTTTTATTCTCCAAACGCTCCTTTCTTAGGCTTCAAACACTCTCTCTCTTAGGGTCCATATCTTTGATCCTACATTTGAAAGGCTCATTTTTTGGGACCAAACCCTCATATTTAGGTCCAAAGCTTCATTTTTAAGGTCAAACCCTCATGTTTAGGGTCCAAAGCTTCATTTTTAAAGTCCAAATCATTGATTCTGTGGATGAAAGCCTCCTTCTTAAGCTCCAAACACTCCCTCTTAGTCTATAAGCTTTCTCTCTTAGGGTTCATATCTTTCATCCAAGGTTTGAAAGTGTCCTTTTTTGGGTCCAAACCCTTATATTTAGGTCCGAAAGGTTCATTTTTAGGAACCAAACCCTCATTTTTAGGGTCCAAACCCTCATTTTCACATTCCAAACCCTCCTTTTTACATCACAAGGCTTCATTTTTAGAGTCAAAAGCTCTTATTATATGGATGAAAGCCTCCTTTTTATGCTCCAAACACTCCTTCTTAGGCTACAAACTCTCTCTCTTAGGGTCCATATCTTTGATTCTAGGTTTGATAGTGTCCTTTTTCTGGAAACAAACCCACATTGTTAGGTCCAAAGCATCATTTTTGGAGACCAAGCCTTTTATTCTAGGCTTTAAAGCCGATTTATATGATCCAAACGCTCCTTTTAGGCTTCAATCCCTCCTTTTTACATCACAAAGCTCCATTTTTAGAGTCAAAATCTCTTATTGTACGGATGAAAGCCTCCTTTTTATGCTCCATTTTTTCTTAGGCTACAAACCCTCTCTCTTAGGGTCCATATCTTTGATCCTAGGTCTGAAAGTGTCCTTTTTTGGGAGCAAACCCTCATATGTAGGTCCCAAAGCTTCATTTTGAGGGTCTAAACCCTCTTTTGCACGGTCCAAACCATCCTTTTTACATCTCAAAGCTCCAATTTTAGAGTTCAAAGCTTTGCTTCTACGGATGAAAGCGTCTTTTTATGCTCCAAACACAAATTCTTAGTCTACAAACTCTCTCTCTTAGGGTCCATATCTTTGATCCTAGGTGGTAAAGTCTCATTTTTCGGATCCAAACCCTCATATTTACGTCCCAAAGCTTCATTTTTGAGGTCCAAACCCTCATTTTCATGGTCCAAACCCTCCTTTTGACATCCCAAAGCTCCAATTTTAGAGTCCAAAGCTTTGATTCTACGGATGAAAGCCTCCTGTTTATGCTCCAAACACTCCTTTCTTAGGCTTCAAACACTCTCTCTTAGGGTCCATATCTTTGATCCTACATTTGAAAGGCTCATTTTTTGGGACCAAACCCTCATATTTAGGTCCAAAGCTTCATTTTTAAGGTCCAAACCCTCATGTTTAGGGCCCAAAGCTTCATTTTTAAAGTCCAAATCATTGATTCTGTGGATGAAAGCCTCCTTCTTATGCTCCAAACACTCCCTCTTAGTCTATAAGCTTTCTCTCTTAGGATTCATATCTTTCATCCTAGGTTTCAAAGTGTCTTTTTTTGGGTCCAAACCCTTATATTTAGGTCCGAAAGATTCATTTTTAGGGTCCAAACCCTCTTTTGCACGGTCCAAACCCTCCTTTTTACCTCACAAGGCTTCATTTTTAGAGTCAAAAGCTCTTATTATATGGATGAAAGCCTCCTTTTTATGCTCCAAACGCTCCTTTCTTAGTCTACAAACTCTCTCTCTTAGGGTCCATATCTTTGATCCTACGTTTGAAAGTCTCATTTTTCGGATCCAAACCCTCATATTTAGGAGCCAAAGCTTCATTTTTAGGGTCCTAACCCTCCTTTTCTTGGTTCAAACCCTCCTTTTTACATCCCAAAGCTCCAATTTTAGAGTCCAAAGCTTTGATTCTACGGATGAAAGCCTCCTTTTTATGCTCCAAACACTCCTTTCTTAGGCTTCAAACACTCTCTCTTAGGGTCCATATCTTTGATCCTACGTTTGAAAGGCTGAGTCTTTGGGACCAAACCCTCATATTTAGTTCCAAAGCTTCAATTTTAAGGTCCAAACCCTCATGTTTTGGTCCAAAGCTTCATTTTTAAAGTCTAAATCATTGATTCTGTGGATGAAAGCCTCCTTCTTATGCTCCAAACACTCCCTCTTAGTCTATAAGCTTTCTCTCTTAGGATTCATATCTTTCATCCTAGGTTTGAAAGTGTCCTTTTTCGGGTCCAGACCCTTATATTTAGGTCCCAAAGGTTCATTTTTAGGAACCAAACCCTCATTTTCATGGTCCAAACCCTCATTTTCACGGTCCAAACCCTCCTTTTTACCTCACAAGGCTTCATTTTTAGACTCAAAAGCTCTTAGTATACAGATGAAAGCCTCATTTTTATTCTCCAAACGCTCCTTTCTTAGGCTTCACACACTCTCACTCTTAGGGTCCATATCTTTGATCCTACATTTGAAAGGCTCATTTTTTGGGACCAAACCCTCATATTTAGGTCCAAAGCTTCATTTTTAAGGTCAAACCCTCATGTTTAGGGTCCAAAGCTTCATTTTTAAAGTCTAAATCATTGATTCTGTGGATGAAAGCCTCCTTCTTAAGCTCCAAACACTCTCTCTTAGTCTATAAGCTTTCTCTCTTAGGGTTCATATCTTTCATCCAAGGTTTGAAAGTGTCCTTTTTCGGGTCCAAACCCTTATATTTAGGTCCGAAAGGTTCATTTTTAGGAACCAAACCCTCATTTTTAGGGTCCAAACCCTCATTTTCACATTCCAAACCCTCCTTTTTACATCACAAGGCTTCATTTTTAGAGTCAAAAGCTCTTATTATATGGATGAAAGCCTCCTTTTTATGCTCCAAACACTCCTTCTTAGGCTACAAACTCTCTCTCTTAGGGTCCATATCTTTGATTCTAGGTTTGATAGTGTCCTTTTTCTGGAAACAAACCCACATTGTTAGGTCCAAAGCATCATTTTTGGAGACCAAGCCTTTTATTCTAGGCTTTAAAGCCGATTTATATGATCCAAACGCTCCTTTTAGGGTTCAATCCCTCCTTTTTACATCACAAAGCTCCATTTTTAGAGTCAAAATCTCTTATTGTACGGATGAAAGCCTCCTTTTTATGCTCCATTTTTTCTTAGGCTACAAACCCTCTCTCTTAGGGTCCATATCTTTGATCCTAGGTCTGAAAGTGTCCTTTTTTGGGAGCAAACCCTCATATGTAGGTCCCAAAGCTTCATTTTGAGGGTCTAAACCCTCTTTTGCACGGTCCAAACCATCCTTTTTACATCTCAAAGCTCCAATTTTAGAGTTCAAAGCTTTGCTTCTACGGATGAAAGCGTCTTTTTATGCTCCAAACACAAATTCTTAGTCTACAAACTCTCTCTCTTAGGGTCCATATCTTTGATCCTAGGTGGTAAAGTCTCATTTTTCGGATCCAAACCCTCATATTTACGTCCCAAAGCTTCATTTTTGAGGACCAAACCCTCATTTTCATGGTCCAAACCCTCCTTTTTACATCCCAAAGCTCCAATTTTAGAGTCCAAAGCTTTGATTCTACGGATGAAAGCCTCCTGTTTATGCTCCAAACGCTCCTTTCTTAGGCTTCAAACACTCTCTCTTAGGGTCCATATCTTTGATCCTACATTTGAAAGGCTCATTTTTTGGGACCAAACCCTCATATTTAGGTCCAAAGCTTCATTTTTAAGGTCCAAACCCTCATGTTTAGGGCCCAAAGCTTCATTTTTAAAGTCCAAATCATTGATTCTGTGGATGAAAGCCTCCTTCTTATGCTCCAAACACTCCCTCTTAGTCTATAAGCTTTCTCTCTTAGGATTCATATCTTTCATCCTAGGTTTGAAAGTGTCCTTTTTTGGGTCCTAACCCTTATATTTAGGTCCGAAAGATTCATTTTTAGGGTCCAAACCCTCTTTTGCACGGTCCAAACCCTCCTTTTTACCTCACAAGGCTTCATTTTTAGAGTCAAAAGCTCTTATTATATGGATGAAAGCCTCCTTTTTATGCTCCAAACGCTCCTTTCTTAGTCTACAAACTCTCTCTCTTAGGGTCCATATCTTTGATCCTACGTTTGAAAGTCTCATTTTTCGGATCCAAACCCTCATATTTAGGAGCCAAAGCTTCATTTTTAGGGTCCTAACCCTCCTTTTCTTGGTTCAAACCCTCCTTTTTACATCCCAAAGCTCCAATTTTAGAGTCCAAAGCTTTGATTCTACGGATGAAAGCCTCCTTTTTATGCTCCAAACACTCCTTTCTTAGGCTTCAAACACTCTCTCTTAGGGTCCATATCTTTGATCCTACGTTTGAAAGGCTGAGTCTTTGGGACCAAACCCTCATATTTAGTTCCAAAGCTTCAATTTTAAGGTCCAAACCCTCATGTTTTGGTCCAAAGCTTCATTTTTAAAGTCTAAATCATTGATTCTGTGGATGAAAGCCTCCTTCTTATGCTCCAAACACTCCCTCTTAGTCTATAAGCTTTCTCTCTTAGGATTCATATCTTTCATCCTAGGTTTGAAAGTGTCCTTTTTCGGGTCCAGACCCTTATATTTAGGTCCCAAAGGTTCATTTTTAGGAACCAAACCCTCATTTTCATGGTCCAAACCCTCATTTTCACGGTCCAAACCCTCCTTTTTACCTCACAAGGCTTCATTTTTAGACTCAAAAGCTCTTAGTATACAGATGAAAGCCTCATTTTTATTCTCCAAACGCTCCTTTCTTAGGCTTCACACACTCTCACTCTTAGGGTCCATATCTTTGATCCTACATTTGAAAGGCTCATTTTTTGGGACCAAACCCTCATATTTAGGTCCAAAGCTTCATTTTTAAGGTCAAACCCTCATGTTTAGGGTCCAAAGCTTCATTTTTAAAGTCCAAATCATTGATTCTGTGGATGAAAGCCTCCTTCTTAAGCTCCAAACACTCTCTCTTAGTCTATAAGCTTTCTCTCTTAGGGTTCATATCTTTCATCCAAGGTTTGAAAGTGTCCTTTTTCGGGTCCAAACCCTTATATTTAGGTCCGAAAGGTTCATTTTTAGGAACCAAACCCTCATTTTTAGGGTCCAAACCCTCATTTTCACATTCCAAACCCTCCTTTTTACATCACAAGGCTTCATTTTTAGAGTCAAAAGCTCTTATTATATGGATGAAAGCCTCCTTTTTATGCTCCAAACACTCCTTCTTAGGCTACAAACTCTCTCTCTTAGGGTCCATATCTTTGATTCTAGGTTTGATAGTGTCCTTTTTCTGGAAACAAACCCACATTGTTAGGTCCAAAGCATCATTTTTGGAGACCAAGCCTTTTATTCTAGGCTTTAAAGCCGATTTATATGATCCAAACGCTCCTTTTAGGGTTCAATCCCTCCTTTTTACATCACAAAGCTCCATTTTTAGAGTCAAAATCTCTTATTGTACGGATGAAAGCCTCCTTTTTATGCTCCATTTTTTCTTAGGCTACAAACCCTCTCTCTTAGGGTCCATATCTTTGATCCTAGGTCTGAAAGTGTCCTTTTTTGGGAGCAAACCCTCATATGTAGGTCCCAAAGCTTCATTTTGAGGGTCTAAACCCTCTTTTGCACGGTCCAAACCATCCTTTTTACATCTCAAAGCTCCAATTTTAGAGTTCAAAGCTTTGCTTCTACGGATGAAAGCGTCTTTTTATGCTCCAAACACAAATTCTTAGTCTACAAACTCTCTCTCTTAGGGTCCATATCTTTGATCCTAGGTGGTAAAGTCTCATTTTTCGGATCCAAACCCTCATATTTACGTCCCAAAGCTTCATTTTTGAGGACCAAACCCTCATTTTCATGGTCCAAACCCTCCTTTTGACATCCCAAAGCTCCAATTTTAGAGTCCAAAGCTTTGATTCTACGGATGAAAGACTCCTGTTTATGCTCCAAACGCTCCTTTCTTAGGCTTCAAACACTCTCTCTTAGGGTCCATATCTTTGATCCTACATTTGAAAGGCTCATTTTTTGGGACCAAACCCTCATATTTAGGTCCAAAGCTTCATTTTTAAGGTCCAAACCCTCATGTTTAGGGCCCAAAGCTTCATTTTTAAAGTCCAAATCATTGATTCTGTGGATGAAAGCCTCCTTCTTATGCTCCAAACACTCCCTCTTAGTCTATAAGCTTTCTCTCTTAGGATTCATATCTTTCATCCTAGGTTTGAAAGTGTCCTTTTTTGGGTCCTAACCCTTATATTTAGGTCCGAAAGATTCATTTTTAGGGTCCAAACCCTCTTTTGCACGGTCCAAACCCTCCTTTTTACCTCACAAGGCTTCATTTTTAGAGTCAAAAGCTCTTATTATATGGATGAAAGCCTCCTTTTTATGCTCCAAACGCTCCTTTCTTAGTCTACAAACTCTCTCTCTTAGGGTCCATAACTTTGATCCTACGTTTAAAAGTCTCATTTTTCGGATCCAAACCCTCATATTTAGGAGCCAAAGCTTCATTTTTAGGGTCCTAACCCTCCTTTTCTTGGTTCAAACCCTCCTTTTTACATCCCAAAGCTCCAATTTTAGAGTCCAAAGCTTTGATTCTACGGATGAAAGCCTCCTTTTTATGCTCCAAACACTCCTTTCTTAGGCTTCAAACACTCTCTCTTAGGGTCCATATCTTTGATCCTACGTTTGAAAGGCTCAGTCTTTGGGACCAAAGCCTCATATTTAGTTCCAAAGCTTCAATTTTAAGGTCCAAACCCTCATGTTTTGGTCCAAAGCTTCATTTTTAAAGTCTAAATCATTGATTCTGTGGATGAAAGCCTCCTTCTTATGCTCCAAACACTCCCTCTTAGTCTATAAGCTTTCTCTCTTAGGATTCATATCTTTCATCCTAGGTTTGAAAGTGTCCTTTTTCGGGTCCAGACCCTTATATTTAGGTCCCAAAGGTTCATTTTTAGGAACCAAACCCTCATTTTCATGGTCCAAACCCTCATTTTCACGGTCCAAACCCTCCTTTTTACCTCACAAGGCTTCATTTTTAGACTCAAAAGCTCTTAGTATACAGATGAAAGCCTCATTTTTATTCTCCAAACGCTCCTTTCTTAGGCTTCACACACTCTCACTCTTAGGGTCCATATCTTTGATCCTACATTTGAAAGGCTCATTTTTTGGGACCAAACCCTCATATTTAGGTCCAAAGCTTCATTTTTAAGGTCAAACCCTCATGTTTAGGGTCCAAAGCTTCATTTTTAAAGTCCAAATCATTGATTCTGTGGATGAAAGCCTCCTTCTTAAGCTCCAAACACTCTCTCTTAGTCTATAAGCTTTCTCTCTTAGGGTTCATATCTTTCATCCAAGGTTTGAAAGTGTCCTTTTTCGGGTCCAAACCCTTATATTTAGGTCCGAAAGGTTCATTTTTAGGAACCAAACCCTCATTTTTAGGGTCCAAACCCTCATTTTCACATTCCAAACCCTCCTTTTTACATCACAAGGCTTCATTTTTAGAGTCAAAAGCTCTTATTATATGGATGAAAGCCTCCTTTTTATGCTCCAAACACTCCTTCTTAGGCTACAAACTCTCTCTCTTAGGGTCCATATCTTTGATTCTAGGTTTGATAGTGTCCTTTTTCTGGAAACAAACCCACATTGTTAGGTCCAAAGCATCATTTTTGGAGACCAAGCCTTTTATTCTAGGCTTTAAAGCCGATTTATATGATCCAAACGCTCCTTTTAGGGTTCAATCCCTCCTTTTTACATCACAAAGCTCCATTTTTAGAGTCAAAATCTCTTATTGTACGGATGAAAGCCTCCTTTTTATGCTCCATTTTTTCTTAGGCTACAAACCCTCTCTCTTAGGGTCCATATCTTTGATCCTAGGTCTGAAAGTGTCCTTTTTTGGGAGCAAACCCTCATATGTAGGTCCCAAAGCTTCATTTTGAGGGTCTAAACCCTCTTTTGCACGGTCCAAACCATCCTTTTTACATCTCAAAGCTCCAATTTTAGAGTTCAAAGCTTTGCTTCTACGGATGAAAGCGTCTTTTTATGCTCCAAACACAAATTCTTAGTCTACAAACTCTCTCTCTTAGGGTCCATATCTTTGATCCTAGGTGGTAAAGTCTCATTTTTCGGATCCAAACCCTCATATTTACGTCCCAAAGCTTCATTTTTGAGGACCAAACCCTCATTTTCATGGTCCAAACCCTCCTTTTGACATCCCAAAGCTCCAATTTTAGAGTCCAAAGCTTTGATTCTACGGATGAAAGCCTCCTGTTTATGCTCCAAACGCTCCTTTCTTAGGCTTCAAACACTCTCTCTTAGGGTCCATATCTTTGATCCTACATTTGAAAGGCTCATTTTTTGGGACCAAACCCTCATATTTAGGTCCAAAGCTTCATTTTTAAGGTCCAAACCCTCATGTTTAGGGCCCAAAGCTTCATTTTTAAAGTCCAAATCATTGATTCTGTGGATGAAAGCCTCCTTCTTATGCTCCAAACACTCCCTCTTAATCTATAAGCTTTCTCTCTTAGGATTCATATCTTTCATCCTAGGTTTGAAAGTGTCCTTTTTTGGGTCCAAACCCTTATATTTAGGTCCGAAAGATTCATTTTTAGGGTCCAAACCGTCTTTTGCACGGTCCAAACCCTCCTTTTTACCTCACAAGGCTTCATTTTTAGAGTCAAAAGCTCTTATTATATGGATGAAAGCCTCCTTTTTATGCTCCAAACGCTCCTTTCTTAGTCTACAAACTCTCTCTCTTAGGGTCCATATCTTTGATCCTACGTTTGAAAGTCTCATTTTTCGGATCCAAACCCTCATATTTAGGAGCCAAAGCTTCATTTTTAGGGTCCTAACCCTCCTTTTCTTGGTTCAAACCCTCCTTTTTACATCCCAAAGCTCCAATTTTAGAGTCCAAAGCTTTGATTCTACGGATGAAAGCCTCCTTTTTATGCTCCAAACACTCCTTTCTTAGGCTTCAAACACTCTCTCTTAGGGTCCATATCTTTGATCCTACGTTTGAAAGGCTGAGTCTTTGGGACCAAACCCTCATATTTAGTTCCAAAGCTTCAATTTTAAGGTCCAAACCCTCATGTTTTGGTCCAAAGCTTCATTTTTAAAGTCTAAATCATTGATTCTGTGGATGAAAGCCTCCTTCTTATGCTCCAAACACTCCCTCTTAGTCTATAAGCTTTCTCTCTTAGGATTCATATCTTTCATCCTAGGTTTGAAAGTGTCCTTTTTCGGGTCCAGACCCTTATATTTAGGTCCCAAAGGTTCATTTTTAGGAACCAAACCCTCATTTTCATGGTCCAAACCCTCATTTTCACGGTCCAAACCCTCCTTTTTACCTCACAAGGCTTCATTTTTAGACTCAAAAGCTCTTAGTATACAGATGAAAGCCTCATTTTTATTCTCCAAACGCTCCTTTCTTAGGCTTCACACACTCTCACTCTTAGGGTCCATATCTTTGATCCTACATTTGAAAGGCTCATTTTTTGGGACCAAACCCTCATATTTAGGTCCAAAGCTTCATTTTTAAGGTCAAACCCTCATGTTTAGGGTCCAAAGCTTCATTTTTAAAGTCCAAATCATTGATTCTGTGGATGAAAGCCTCCTTCTTAAGCTCCAAACACTCTCTCTTAGTCTATAAGCTTTCTCTCTTAGGGTTCATATCTTTCATCCAAGGTTTGAAAGTGTCCTTTTTCGGGTCCAAACCCTTATATTTAGGTCCGAAAGGTTCATTTTTAGGAACCAAACCCTCATTTTTAGGGTCCAAACCCTCATTTTCACATTCCAAACCCTCCTTTTTACATCACAAGGCTTCATTTTTAGAGTCAAAAGCTCTTATTATATGGATGAAAGCCTCCTTTTTATGCTCCAAACACTCCTTCTTAGGCTACAAACTCTCTCTCTTAGGGTCCATATCTTTGATTCTAGGTTTGATAGTGTCCTTTTTCTGGAAACAAACCCACATTGTTAGGTCCAAAGCATCATTTTTGGAGACCAAGCCTTTTATTCTAGGCTTTAAAGCCGATTTATATGATCCAAACGCTCCTTTTAGGGTTCAATCCCTCCTTTTTACATCACAAAGCTCCATTTTTAGAGTCAAAATCTCTTATTGTACGGATGAAAGCCTCCTTTTTATGCTCCATTTTTTCTTAGGCTACAAACCCTCTCTCTTAGGGTCCATATCTTTGATCCTAGGTCTGAAAGTGTCCTTTTTTGGGAGCAAACCCTCATATGTAGGTCCCAAAGCTTCATTTTGAGGGTCTAAACCCTCTTTTGCACGGTCCAAACCATCCTTTTTACATCTCAAAGCTCCAATTTTAGAGTTCAAAGCTTTGCTTCTACGGATGAAAGCGTCTTTTTATGCTCCAAACACAAATTCTTAGTCTACAAACTCTCTCTCTTAGGGTCCATATCTTTGATCCTAGGTGGTAAAGTCTCATTTTTCGGATCCAAACCCTCATATTTACGTCCCAAAGCTTCATTTTTGAGGTCCAAACCCTCATTTTCATGGTCCAAACCCTCCTTTTGACATCCCAAAGCTCCAATTTTAGAGTCCAAAGCTTTGATTCTACGGATGAAAGCCTCCTGTTTATGCTCCAAACGCTCCTTTCTTAGGCTTCAAACACTCTCTCTTAGGGTCCATATCTTTGATCCTACATTTGAAAGGCTCATTTTTTGGGACCAAACCCTCATATTTAGGTCCAAAGCTTCATTTTTAAGGTCCAAACCCTCATGTTTAGGGCCCAAAGCTTCATTTTTAAAGTCCAAATCATTGATTCTGTGGATGAAAGCCTCCTTCTTATGCTCCAAACACTCCCTCTTAGTCTATAAGCTTTCTCTCTTAGGATTCATATCTTTCATCCTAGGTTTGAAAGTGTCCTTTTTTGGGTCCAAACCCTTATATTTAGGTCCGAAAGATTCATTTTTAGGGTCCAAACCCTCTTTTGCACGGTCCAAACCCTCCTTTTTACCTCACAAGGCTTCATTTTTAGAGTCAAAAGCTCTTATTATATGGATGAAAGCCTGCTTTTTATGCTCCAAACGCTCCTTTCTTAGTCTACAAACTCTCTCTCTTAGGGTCCATATCTTTGATCCTACGTTTGAAAGTCTCATTTTTCGGATCCAAACCCTCATATTTAGGAGCCAAAGCTTCATTTTTAGGGTCCTAACCCTCCTTTTCTTGGTTCAAACCCTCCTTTTTACATCCCAAAGCTCCAATTTTAGAGTCCAAAGCTTTGATTCTACGGATGAAAGCCTCCTTTTTATGCTCCAAACACTCCTTTCTTAGGCTTCAAACACTCTCTCTTAGGGTCCATATCTTTGATCCTACGTTTGAAAGGCTGAGTCTTTGGGACCAAACCCTCATATTTAGTTCCAAAGCTTCAAATTTAAGGTCCAAACCCTCATGTTTTGGTCCAAAGCTTCATTTTTAAAGTCTAAATCATTGATTCTGTGGATGAAAGCCTCCTTCTTATGCTCCAAACACTACCTCTTAGTCTATAAGCTTTCTCTCTTAGGATTCATATCTTTCATCCTAGGTTTGAAAGTGTCCTTTTTTGGGTCCAGACCCTTATATTTAGGTCCCAAAGGTTCATTTTTAGGAACCAAACCCTCATTTTCATGGTCCAAACCCTCATTTTCACGGTCCAAACCCTCCTTTTTACCTCACAAGGCTTCATTTTTAGACTCAAAAGCTCTTAGTATACAGATGAAAGCCTCATTTTTATTCTCCAAACGCTCCTTTCTTAGGCTTCACACACTCTCACTCTTAGGGTCCATATCTTTGATCCTACATTTGAAAGGCTCATTTTTTGGGACCAAACCCTCATATTTAGGTCCAAAGCTTCATTTTTAAGGTCAAACCCTCATGTTTAGGGTCCAAAGCTTCATTTTTAAAGTCCAAATCATTGATTCTGTGGATGAAAGCCTCCTTCTTAAGCTCCAAACACTCCCTCTTAGTCTATAAGCTTTCTCTCTTAGGGTTCATATCTTTCATCCAAGGTTTGAAAGTGTCCTTTTTTGGGTCCAAACCCTTATATTTAGGTCCGAAAGGTTCATTTTTAGGAACCAAACCCTCATTTTTAGGGTCCAAACCCTCATTTTCACATTCCAAACCCTCCTTTTTACCTCACAAGGCTTCATTTTTAGAGTCAAAAGCTCTTATTATATGGATGAAAGCCTCATTTTTATGCTCCAAACGCTCCTTTCTTAGTCTACAAACTCTCTCTCTTAGGGTCCATATCTTTGATCCTACGTTTGAAAGTCTCATTTTTCGGATCCAAACCCTCATATTTAGGAGCCAAAGCTTCATTTTTAGGGTCCTAACCCTCCTTTTCTTGGTTCAAACCCTCCTTTTTACATCCCAAAGCTCCAATTTTAGAGTCCAAAGCTTTGATTCTACGGATGAAAGCCTCCTTTTTATGCTCCAAACACTCCTTTCTTAGGCTTCAAACACTCTCTCTTAGGGTCCATATCTTTGATCCTACGTTTGAAAGGCTGAGTCTTTGGGACCAAACCCTCATATTTAGTTCCAAAGCTTCAATTTTAAGGTCCAAACCCTCATGTTTTGGTCCAAAGCTTCATTTTTAAAGTCTAAATCATTGATTCTGTGGATGAAAGCCTCCTTCTTATGCTCCAAACACTCCCTCTTAGTCTATAAGCTTTCTCTCTTAGGATTCATATCTTTCATCCTAGGTTTGAAAGTGTCCTTTTTTGGGTCCAAACCCTTATATTTAGGTCCGAAAGATTCATTTTTAGGGTCCAAACCCTCTTTTGCACGGTCCAAACCCTCCTTTTTACCTCACAAGGCTTCATTTTTAGAGTCAAAAGCTCTTATTATATGGATGAAAGCCTGCTTTTTATGCTCCAAACGCTCCTTTCTTAGTCTACAAACTCTCTCTCTTAGGGTCCATATCTTTGATCCTACGTTTGAAAGTCTCATTTTTCGGATCCAAACCCTCATATTTAGGAGCCAAAGCTTCATTTTTAGGGTCCTAACCCTCCTTTTCTTGGTTCAAACCCTCCTTTTTACATCCCAAAGCTCCAATTTTAGAGTCCAAAGCTTTGATTCTACGGATGAAAGCCTCCTTTTTATGCTCCAAACACTCCTTTCTTAGGCTTCAAACACTCTCTCTTAGGGTCCATATCTTTGATCCTACGTTTGAAAGGCTGAGTCTTTGGGACCAAACCCTCATATTTAGTTCCAAAGCTTCAAATTTAAGGTCCAAACCCTCATGTTTTGGTCCAAAGCTTCATTTTTAAAGTCTAAATCATTGATTCTGTGGATGAAAGCCTCCTTCTTATGCTCCAAACACTACCTCTTAGTCTATAAGCTTTCTCTCTTAGGATTCATATCTTTCATCCTAGGTTTGAAAGTGTCCTTTTTTGGGTCCAGACCCTTATATTTAGGTCCCAAAGGTTCATTTTTAGGAACCAAACCCTCATTTTCATGGTCCAAACCCTCATTTTCACGGTCCAAACCCTCCTTTTTACCTCACAAGGCTTCATTTTTAGACTCAAAAGCTCTTAGTATACAGATGAAAGCCTCATTTTTATTCTCCAAACGCTCCTTTCTTAGGCTTCACACACTCTCACTCTTAGGGTCCATATCTTTGATCCTACATTTGAAAGGCTCATTTTTTGGGACCAAACCCTCATATTTAGGTCCAAAGCTTCATTTTTAAGGTCAAACCCTCATGTTTAGGGTCCAAAGCTTCATTTTTAAAGTCCAAATCATTGATTCTGTGGATGAAAGCCTCCTTCTTAAGCTCCAAACACTCCCTCTTAGTCTATAAGCTTTCTCTCTTAGGGTTCATATCTTTCATCCAAGGTTTGAAAGTGTCCTTTTTTGGGTCCAAACCCTTATATTTAGGTCCGAAAGGTTCATTTTTAGGAACCAAACCCTCATTTTTAGGGTCCAAACCCTCATTTTCACATTCCAAACCCTCCTTTTTACATCACAAGGCTTCATTTTTAGAGTCAAAAGCTCTTATTATATGGATGAAAGCCTCATTTTTATGCTCCAAACGCTCCTTTCTTAGTCTACAAACTCTCTCTCTTAGGGTCCATATCTTTGATCCTACGTTTGAAAGTCTCATTTTTCGGATCCAAACCCTCATATTTAGGAGCCAAAGCTTCATTTTTAGGGTCCTAACCCTCCTTTTCTTGGTTCAAACCCTCCTTTTTACATCCCAAAGCTCCAATTTTAGAGTCCAAAGCTTTGATTCTACGGATGAAAGCCTCCTTTTTATGCTCCAAACACTCCTTTCTTAGGCTTCAAACACTCTCTCTTAGGGTCCATATCTTTGATCCTACGTTTGAAAGGCTGAGTCTTTGGGACCAAAGCCTCATATTTAGTTCCAAAGCTTCAATTTTAAGGTCCAAACCCTCATGTTTTGGTCCAAAGCTTCATTTTTAAAGTCTAAATCATTGATTCTGTGGATGAAAGCCTCCTTCTTATGCTCCAAACACTCCCTCTTAGTCTATAAGCTTTCTCTCTTAGGATTCATATCTTTCATCCTAGGTTTGAAAGTGTCCTTTTTCGGGTCCAGACCCTTATATTTAGGTCCCAAAGGTTCATTTTTAGGAACCAAACCCTCATTTTCATGGTCCAAACCCTCATTTTCACGGTCCAAACCCTCCTTTTTACCTCACAAGGCTTCATTTTTAGACTCAAAAGCTCTTAGTATACAGATGAAAGCCTCATTTTTATTCTCCAAACGCTCCTTTCTTAGGCTTCACACACTCTCACTCTTAGGGTCCATATCTTTGATCCTACATTTGAAAGGCTCATTTTTTGGGACCAAACCCTCATATTTAGGTCCAAAGCTTCATTTTTAAGGTCAAACCCTCATGTTTAGGGTCCAAAGCTTCATTTTTAAAGTCCAAATCATTGATTCTGTGGATGAAAGCCTCCTTCTTAAGCTCCAAACACTCTCTCTTAGTCTATAAGCTTTCTCTCTTAGGGTTCATATCTTTCATCCAAGGTTTGAAAGTGTCCTTTTTCGGGTCCAAACCCTTATATTTAGGTCCGAAAGGTTCATTTTTAGGAACCAAACCCTCATTTTTAGGGTCCAAACCCTCATTTTCACATTCCAAACCCTCCTTTTTACATCACAAGGCTTCATTTTTAGAGTCAAAAGCTCTTATTATATGGATGAAAGCCTCCTTTTTATGCTCCAAACACTCCTTCTTAGGCTACAAACTCTCTCTCTTAGGGTCCATATCTTTGATTCTAGGTTTGATAGTGTCCTTTTTCTGGAAACAAACCCACATTGTTAGGTCCAAAGCATCATTTTTGGAGACCAAGCCTTTTATTCTAGGCTTTAAAGCCGATTTATATGATCCAAACGCTCCTTTTAGGGTTCAATCCCTCCTTTTTACATCACAAAGCTCCATTTTTAGAGTCAAAATCTCTTATTGTACGGATGAAAGCCTCCTTTTTATGCTCCATTTTTTCTTAGGCTACAAACCCTCTCTCTTAGGGTCCATATCTTTGATCCTAGGTCTGAAAGTGTCCTTTTTTGGGAGCAAACCCTCATATGTAGGTCCCAAAGCTTCATTTTGAGGGTCTAAACCCTCTTTTGCACGGTCCAAACCATCCTTTTTACATCTCAAAGCTCCAATTTTAGAGTTCAAAGCTTTGCTTCTACGGATGAAAGCGTCTTTTTATGCTCCAAACACAAATTCTTAGTCTACAAACTCTCTCTCTTAGGGTCCATATCTTTGATCCTAGGTGGTAAAGTCTCATTTTTCGGATCCAAACCCTCATATTTACGTCCCAAAGCTTCATTTTTGAGGACCAAACCCTCATTTTCATGGTCCAAACCCTCCTTTTGACATCCCAAAGCTCCAATTTTAGAGTCCAAAGCTTTGATTCTACGGATGAAAGACTCCTGTTTATGCTCCAAACGCTCCTTTCTTAGGCTTCAAACACTCTCTCTTAGGGTCCATATCTTTGATCCTACATTTGAAAGGCTCATTTTTTGGGACCAAACCCTCATATTTAGGTCCAAAGCTTCATTTTTAAGGTCCAAACCCTCATGTTTAGGGCCCAAAGCTTCATTTTTAAAGTCCAAATCATTGATTCTGTGGATGAAAGCCTCCTTCTTATGCTCCAAACACTCCCTCTTAGTCTATAAGCTTTCTCTCTTAGGATTCATATCTTTCATCCTAGGTTTGAAAGTGTCCTTTTTTGGGTCCTAACCCTTATATTTAGGTCCGAAAGATTCATTTTTAGGGTCCAAACCCTCTTTTGCACGGTCCAAACCCTCCTTTTTACCTCACAAGGCTTCATTTTTAGAGTCAAAAGCTCTTATTATATGGATGAAAGCCTCCTTTTTATGCTCCAAACGCTCCTTTCTTAGTCTACAAACTCTGTCTCTTAGGGTCCATATCTTTGATCCTACGTTTGAAAGTCTCATTTTTCGTATCCAAACCCTCATATTTAGGAGCCAAAGCTTCATTTTTAGGGTCCTAACCCTCCTTTTCTTGGTTCAAACCCTCCTTTTTACATCCCAAAGCTCCAATTTTAGAGTCCAAAGCTTTGATTCTACGGATGAAAGCCTCCTTTTTATGCTCCAAACACTCCTTTCTTAGGCTTCAAACACTCTCTCTTAGGGTCCATATCTTTGATCCTACGTTTGAAAGGCTGAGTCTTTGGGACCAAAGCCTCATATTTAGTTCCAAAGCTTCAATTTTAAGGTCCAAACCCTCATGTTTTGGTCCAAAGCTTCATTTTTAAAGTCTAAATCATTGATTCTGTGGATGAAAGCCTCCTTCTTATGCTCCAAACACTCCCTCTTAGTCTATAAGCTTTCTCTCTTAGGATTCATATCTTTCATCCTAGGTTTGAAAGTGTCCTTTTTCGGGTCCAGACCCTTATATTTAGGTCCCAAAGGTTCATTTTTAGGAACCAAACCCTCATTTTCATGGTCCAAACCCTCATTTTCACGGTCCAAACCCTCCTTTTTACCTCACAAGGCTTCATTTTTAGACTCAAAAGCTCTTAGTATACAGATGAAAGCCTCATTTTTATTCTCCAAACGCTCCTTTCTTAGGCTTCACACACTCTCACTCTTAGGGTCCATATCTTTGATCCTACATTTGAAAGGCTCATTTTTTGGGACCAAACCCTCATATTTAGGTCCAAAGCTTCATTTTTAAGGTCAAACCCTCATGTTTAGGGTCCAAAGCTTCATTTTTAAAGTCCAAATCATTGATTCTGTGGATGAAAGCCTCCTTCTTAAGCTCCAAACACTCTCTCTTAGTCTATAAGCTTTCTCTCTTAGGGTTCATATCTTTCATCCAAGGTTTGAAAGTGTCCTTTTTCGGGTCCAAACCCTTATATTTAGGTCCGAAAGGTTCATTTTTAGGAACCAAACCCTCATTTTTAGGGTCCAAACCCTCATTTTCACATTCCAAACCCTCCTTTTTACATCACAAGGCTTCATTTTTAGAGTCAAAAGCTCTTATTATATGGATGAAAGCCTCATTTTTATGCTCCAAACACTCCTTCTTAGGCTACAAACTCTCTCTCTTAGGGTCCATATCTTTGATTCTAGGTTTGATAGTGTCCTTTTTCTGGAAACAAACCCACATTGTTAGGTCCAAAGCATCATTTTTGGAGACCAAGCCTTTTATTCTAGGCTTTAAAGCCGATTTATATGATCCAAACGCTCCTTTTAGGGTTCAATCCCTCCTTTTTACATCACAAAGCTCCATTTTTAGAGTCAAAATCTCTTATTGTACGGATGAAAGCCTCCTTTTTATGCTCCATTTTTTCTTAGGCTACAAACCCTCTCTCTTAGGGTCCATATCTTTGATCCTAGGTCTGAAAGTGTCCTTTTTTGGGAGCAAACCCTCATATGTAGGTCCCAAAGCTTCATTTTGAGGGTCTAAACCCTCTTTTGCACGGTCCAAACCATCCTTTTTACATCTCAAAGCTCCAATTTTAGAGTTCAAAGCTTTGCTTCTACGGATGAAAGCGTCTTTTTATGCTCCAAACACAAATTCTTAGTCTACAAACTCTCTCTCTTAGGGTCCATATCTTTGATCCTACGTTTGAAAGTCTCATTTTTCGGATCCAAACCCTCATATTTAGGAGCCAAAGCTTCATTTTTAGGGTCCTAACCCTCCTTTTCTTGGTTCAAACCCTCCTTTTTACATCCCAAAGCTCCAATTTTAGAGTCCAAAGCTTTGATTCTACGGATGAAAGCCTCCTTTTTATGCTCCAAACACTCCTTTCTTAGGCTTCAAACACTCTCTCTTAGGGTCCATATCTTTGATCCTACGTTTGAAAGGCTGAGTCTTTGGGACCAAACCCTCATATTTAGTTCCAAAGCTTCAATTTTAAGGTCCAAACCCTCATGTTTTGGTCCAAAGCTTCATTTTTAAAGTCTAAATCATTGATTCTGTGGATGAAAGCCTCCTTCTTATGCTCCAAACACTCCCTCTTAGTCTATAAGCTTTCTCTCTTAGGATTCATATCTTTCATCCTAGGTTTGAAAGTGTCCTTTTTCGGGTCCAGACCCTTATATTTAGGTCCCAAAGGTTCATTTTTAGGAACCAAACCCTCATTTTCATGGTCCAAACCCTCATTTTCACGGTCCAAACCCTCCTTTTTACCTCACAAGGCTTCATTTTTAGACTCAAAAGCTCTTAGTATACAGATGAAAGCCTCATTTTTATTCTCCAAACGCTCCTTTCTTAGGCTTCACACACTCTCACTCTTAGGGTCCATATCTTTGATCCTACATTTGAAAGGCTCATTTTTTGGGACCAAACCCTCATATTTAGGTCCAAAGCTTCATTTTTAAGGTCAAACCCTCATGTTTAGGGTCCAAAGCTTCATTTTTAAAGTCCAAATCATTGATTCTGTGGATGAAAGCCTCCTTCTTAAGCTCCAAACACTCTCTCTTAGTCTATAAGCTTTCTCTCTTAGGGTTCATATCTTTCATCCAAGGTTTGAAAGTGTCCTTTTTCGGGTCCAAACCCTTATATTTAGGTCCGAAAGGTTCATTTTTAGGAACCAAACCCTCATTTTTAGGGTCCAAACCCTCATTTTCACATTCCAAACCCTCCTTTTTACATCACAAGGCTTCATTTTTAGAGTCAAAAGCTCTTATTATATGGATGAAAGCCTCCTTTTTATGCTCCAAACACTCCTTCTTAGGCTACAAACTCTCTCTCTTAGGGTCCATATCTTTGATTCTAGGTTTGATAGTGTCCTTTTTCTGGAAACAAACCCACATTGTTAGGTCCAAAGCATCATTTTTGGAGACCAAGCCTTTTATTCTAGGCTTTAAAGCCGATTTATATGATCCAAACGCTCCTTTTAGGGTTCAATCCCTCCTTTTTACATCACAAAGCTCCATTTTTAGAGTCAAAATCTCTTATTGTACGGATGAAAGCCTCCTTTTTATGCTCCATTTTTTCTTAGGCTACAAACCCTCTCTCTTAGGGTCCATATCTTTGATCCTAGGTCTGAAAGTGTCCTTTTTTGGGAGCAAACCCTCATATGTAGGTCCCAAAGCTTCATTTTGAGGGTCTAAACCCTCTTTTGCACGGTCCAAACCATCCTTTTTACATCTCAAAGCTCCAATTTTAGAGTTCAAAGCTTTGCTTCTACGGATGAAAGCGTCTTTTTATGCTCCAAACACAAATTCTTAGTCTACAAACTCTCTCTCTTAGGGTCCATATCTTTGATCCTAGGTGGTAAAGTCTCATTTTTCGGATCCAAACCCTCATATTTACGTCCCAAAGCTTCATTTTTGAGGTCCAAACCCTCATTTTCATGGTCCAAACCCTCCTTTTGACATCCCAAAGCTCCAATTTTAGAGTCCAAAGCTTTGATTCTACGGATGAAAGCCTCCTGTTTATGCTCCAAACGCTCCTTTCTTAGGCTTCAAACACTCTCTCTTAGGGTCCATATCTTTGATCCTACATTTGAAAGGCTCATTTTTTGGGACCAAACCCTCATATTTAGGTCCAAAGCTTCATTTTTAAGGTCCAAACCCTCATGTTTAGGGCCCAAAGCTTCATTTTTAAAGTCCAAATCATTGATTCTGTGGATGAAAGCCTCCTTCTTATGCTCCAAACACTCCCTCTTAGTCTATAAGCTTTCTCTCTTAGGATTCATATCTTTCATCCTAGGTTTGAAAGTGTCCTTTTTTGGGTCCAAACCCTTATATTTAGGTCCGAAAGATTCATTTTTAGGGTCCAAACCCTCTTTTGCACGGTCCAAACCCTCCTTTTTACCTCACAAGGCTTCATTTTTAGAGTCAAAAGCTCTTATTATATGGATGAAAGCCTGCTTTTTATGCTCCAAACGCTCCTTTCTTAGTCTACAAACTCTCTCTCTTAGGGTCCATATCTTTGATCCTACGTTTGAAAGTCTCATTTTTCGGATCCAAACCCTCATATTTAGGAGCCAAAGCTTCATTTTTAGGGTCCTAACCCTCCTTTTCTTGGTTCAAACCCTCCTTTTTACATCCCAAAGCTCCAATTTTAGAGTCCAAAGCTTTGATTCTACGGATGAAAGCCTCCTTTTTATGCTCCAAACACTCCTTTCTTAGGCTTCAAACACTCTCTCTTAGGGTCCATATCTTTGATCCTACGTTTGAAAGGCTGAGTCTTTGGGACCAAACCCTCATATTTAGTTCCAAAGCTTCAAATTTAAGGTCCAAACCCTCATGTTTTGGTCCAAAGCTTCATTTTTAAAGTCTAAATCATTGATTCTGTGGATGAAAGCCTCCTTCTTATGCTCCAAACACTACCTCTTAGTCTATAAGCTTTCTCTCTTAGGATTCATATCTTTCATCCTAGGTTTGAAAGTGTCCTTTTTTGGGTCCAGACCCTTATATTTAGGTCCCAAAGGTTCATTTTTAGGAACCAAACCCTCATTTTCATGGTCCAAACCCTCATTTTCACGGTCCAAACCCTCCTTTTTACCTCACAAGGCTTCATTTTTAGACTCAAAAGCTCTTAGTATACAGATGAAAGCCTCATTTTTATTCTCCAAACGCTCCTTTCTTAGGCTTCACACACTCTCACTCTTAGGGTCCATATCTTTGATCCTACATTTGAAAGGCTCATTTTTTGGGACCAAACCCTCATATTTAGGTCCAAAGCTTCATTTTTAAGGTCAAACCCTCATGTTTAGGGTCCAAAGCTTCATTTTTAAAGTCCAAATCATTGATTCTGTGGATGAAAGCCTCCTTCTTAAGCTCCAAACACTCCCTCTTAGTCTATAAGCTTTCTCTCTTAGGGTTCATATCTTTCATCCAAGGTTTGAAAGTGTCCTTTTTTGGGTCCAAACCCTTATATTTAGGTCCGAAAGGTTCATTTTTAGGAACCAAACCCTCATTTTTAGGGTCCAAACCCTCATTTTCACATTCCAAACCCTCCTTTTTACATCACAAGGCTTCATTTTTAGAGTCAAAAGCTCTTATTATATGGATGAAAGCCTCATTTTTATGCTCCAAACACTCCTTCTTAGGCTACAAACTCTCTCTCTTAGGGTCCATATCTTTGATCCTACGTTTGAAAGTCTCATTTTTCGGATCCAAACCCTCATATTTAGGAGCCAAAGCTTCATTTTTAGGGTCCTAACCCTCCTTTTCTTGGTTCAAACCCTCCTTTTTACATCCCAAAGCTCCAATTTTAGAGTCCAAAGCTTTGATTCTACGGATGAAAGCCTCCTTTTTATGCTCCAAACACTCCTTTCTTAGGCTTCAAACACTCTCTCTTAGGGTCCATATCTTTGATCCTACGTTTGAAAGGCTGAGTCTTTGGGACCAAACCCTCATATTTAGTTCCAAAGCTTCAATTTTAAGGTCCAAACCCTCATGTTTTGGTCCAAAGCTTCATTTTTAAAGTCCAAATCATTGATTCTGTGGATGAAAGCCTCCTTCTTAAGCTCCAAACACTCCCTCTTAGTCTATAAGCTTTCTCTCTTAGGATTCATATCTTTCATCCTAGGTTTGAAAGTGTCCTTTTTCGGGTCCAGACCCTTATATTTAGGTCCCAAAGGTTCATTTTTAGGAACCAAACCCTCATTTTCATGCTCCAAACCCTCATTTTCACGGTCCAAACCCTCCTTTTTACCTCACAAGGCTTCATTTTTAGACTCAAAAGCTCTTAGTATACAGATGAAAGCCTCATTTTTATTCTCCAAACGCTCCTTTCTTAGGCTTCAAACACTCTCTCTCTTAGGGTCCATATCTTTGATCCTACATTTGAAAGGCTCATTTTTTGGGACCAAACCCTCATATTTAGGTCCAAAGCTTCATTTTTAAGGTCAAACCCTCATGTTTAGGGTCCAAAGCTTCATTTTTAAAGTCCAAATCATTGATTCTGTGGATGAAAGCCTCCTTCTTAAGCTCCAAACACTCCCTCTTAGTCTATAAGCTTTCTCTCTTAGGGTTCATATCTTTCATCCAAGGTTTGAAAGTGTCCTTTTTCGGGTCCAGACCCTTATATTTAGGTCCCAAAGGTTCATTTTTAGGAACCAAACCCTCATTTTTAGGGTCCAAACCCTCATTTTCACATTCCAAACCCTCCTTTTTACATCACAAGGCTTCATTTTTAGAGTCAAAAGCTCTTATTATATGGATGAAAGCCTCATTTTTATGCTCCAAACACTCCTTCTTAGGCTACAAACTCTCTCTCTTAGGGTCCATATCTTTGATTCTAGGTTTGATAGTGTCCTTTTTCTGGAAACAAACCCACATTGTTAGGTCCAAAGCATCATTTTTGGAGACCAAGCCTTTTATTCTAGGCTTTAAAGCCGATTTATATGATCCAAACGCTCCTTTTAGGGTTCAATCCCTCCTTTTTACATCACAAAGCTCCATTTTTAGAGTCAAAATCTCTTATTGTACGGATGAAAGCCTCCTTTTTATGCTCCATTTTTTCTTAGGCTACAAACCCTCTCTCTTAGGGTCCATATCTTTGATCCTAGGTCTGAAAGTGTCCTTTTTTGGGAGCAAACCCTCATATGTAGGTCCCAAAGCTTCATTTTGAGGGTCTAAACCCTCTTTTGCACGGTCCAAACCATCCTTTTTACATCTCAAAGCTCCAATTTTAGAGTTCAAAGCTTTGCTTCTACGGATGAAAGCGTCTTTTTATGCTCCAAACACAAATTCTTAGTCTACAAACTCTCTCTCTTAGGGTCCATATCTTTGATCCTAGGTGGTAAAGTCTCATTTTTCGGATCCAAACCCTCATATTTACGTCCCAAAGCTTCATTTTTGAGGACCAAACCCTCATTTTCATGGTCCAAACCCTCCTTTTGACATCCCAAAGCTCCAATTTTAGAGTCCAAAGCTTTGATTCTACGGATGAAAGCCTCCTGTTTATGCTCCAAACACTCCTTTCTTAGGCTTCAAACACTCTCTCTTAGGGTCCATATCTTTGATCCTACATTTGAAAGGCTCATTTTTTGGGACCAAACCCTCATATTTAGGTCCAAAGCTTCATTTTTAAGGTCCAAACCCTCATGTTTAGGGCCCAAAGCTTCATTTTTAAAGTCCAAATCATTGATTCTGTGGATGAAAGCCTCCTTCTTATGCTCCAAACACTCCCTCTTAATCTATAAGCTTTCTCTCTTAGGATTCATATCTTTCATCCTAGGTTTGAAAGTGTCCTTTTTTGGGTCCAAACCCTTATATTTAGGTCCGAAAGATTCATTTTTAGGGTCCAAACCGTCTTTTGCACGGTCCAAACCCTCCTTTTTACCTCACAAGGCTTCATTTTTAGAGTCAAAAGCTCTTATTATATGGATGAAAGCCTGCTTTTTATGCTCCAAACGCTCCTTTCTTAGTCTACAAACTCTCTCTCTTAGGGTCCATATCTTTGATCCTACGTTTGAAAGTCTCATTTTTCGGATCCAAACCCTCATATTTAGGAGCCAAAGCTTCATTTTTAGGGTCCTAACCCTCCTTTTCTTGGTTCAAACCCTCCTTTTTACATCCCAAAGCTCCAATTTTAGAGTCCAAAGCTTTGATTCTACGGATGAAAGCCTCCTTTTTATGCTCCAAACACTCCTTTCTTAGGCTTCAAACACTCTCTCTTAGGGTCCATATCTTTGATCCTACGTTTGAAAGGCTGAGTCTTTGGGACCAAACCCTCATATTTAGTTCCAAAGCTTCAATTTTAAGGTCCAAACCCTCATGTTTTGGTCCAAAGCTTCATTTTTAAAGTCTAAATCATTGATTCTGTGGATGAAAGCCTCCTTCTTATGCTCCAAACACTCCCTCTTAGTCTATAAGCTTTCTCTCTTAGGATTCATATCTTTCATCCTAGGTTTGAAAGTGTCCTTTTTCGGGTCCAGACCCTTATATTTAGGTCCCAAAGGTTCATTTTTAGGAACCAAACCCTCATTTTCATGCTCCAAACCCTCATTTTCACGGTCCAAACCCTCCTTTTTACCTCACAAGGCTTCATTTTTAGACTCAAAAGCTCTTAGTATACAGATGAAAGCCTCATTTTTATTCTCCAAACGCTCCTTTCTTAGGCTTCACACACTCTCACTCTTAGGGTCCATATCTTTGATCCTACATTTGAAAGGCTCATTTTTTGGGACCAAACCCTCATATTTAGGTCCAAAGCTTCATTTTTAAGGTCAAACCCTCATGTTTAGGGTCCAAAGCTTCATTTTTAAAGTCCAAATCATTGATTCTGTGGATGAAAGCCTCCTTCTTAAGCTCCAAACACTCTCTCTTAGTCTATAAGCTTTCTCTCTTAGGGTTCATATCTTTCATCCAAGGTTTGAAAGTGTCCTTTTTCGGGTCCAGACCCTTATATTTAGGTCCCAAAGGTTCATTTTTAGGAACCAAACCCTCATTTTTAGGGTCCAAACCCTCATTTTCACATTCCAAACCCTCCTTTTTACATCACAAGGCTTCATTTTTAGAGTCAAAAGCTCTTATTATATGGATGAAAGCCTCATTTTTATGCTCCAAACACTCCTTCTTAGGCTACAAACTCTCTCTCTTAGGGTCCATATCTTTGATTCTAGGTTTGATAGTGTCCTTTTTCTGGAAACAAACCCACATTGTTAGGTCCAAAGCATCATTTTTGGAGACCAAGCCTTTTATTCTAGGCTTTAAAGCCGATTTATATGATCCAAACGCTCCTTTTAGGGTTCAATCCCTCCTTTTTACATCACAAAGCTCCATTTTTAGAGTCAAAATCTCTTATTGTACGGATGAAAGCCTCCTTTTTATGCTCCATTTTTTCTTAGGCTACAAACCCTCTCTCTTAGGGTCCATATCTTTGATCCTAGGTCTGAAAGTGTCCTTTTTTGGGAGCAAACCCTCATATGTAGGTCCCAAAGCTTCATTTTGAGGGTCTAAACCCTCTTTTGCACGGTCCAAATCATCCTTTTTACATCCCAAAGCTCCAATTTTAGAGTTCAAAGCTTTGCTTCTACGGATGAAAGCGTCTTTTTATGCTCCAAACACAAATTCTTAGTCTACAAACTCTCTCTCTTAGGATCCATATCTTTGATCCTAGGTGGTAAAGTCTCATTTTTCGGATCCAAACCCTCATATTTATGTCCCAAAGCTTCATTTTTGAGGTCCAAACCCTCATTTTCATGGTCCAAACCCTCCTTTTTACATCCCAAAGCTCCAATTTTAGAGTCCAAAGCTTTGATTCTACGGATGAAAGCCTCCTGTTTATGCTCCAAACGCTCCTTTCTTAGGCTTCAAACACTCTCTCTTAGGGTCCATATCTTTGATCCTACATTTGAAAGGCTCATTTTTTGGGACCAAACCCTCATATTTAGGTCCAAAGCTTCATTTTTAAGGTCCAAACCCTCATGTTTAGGGCCCAAAGCTTCATTTTTAAAGTCCAAATCATTGATTCTGTGGATGAAAGCCTCCTTCTTATGCTCCAAACACTCCCTCTTAGTCTATAAGCTTTCTCTCTTAGGATTCATATCTTTCATCCTAGGTTTGAAAGTGTCCTTTTTTGGGTCCAAACCCTTATATTTAGGTCCGAAAGATTCATTTTTAGGGTCCAAACCCTCTTTTGCACGGTCCAAACCCTCCTTTTTACCTCACAAGGCTTCATTTTTAGAGTCAAAAGCTCTTATTATATGGATGAAAGCCTCCTTTTTATGCTCCAAACGCTCCTTTCTTAGTCTACAAACTCTCTCTCTTAGGGTCCATATCTTTGATCCTACGTTTGAAAGTCTCATTTTTCGGATCCAAACCCTCATATTTAGGAGCCAAAGCTTCATTTTTAGGGTCCTAACCCTCCTTTTCTTGGTTCAAACCCTCCTTTTTACATCCCAAAGCTCCAATTTTAGAGTCCAAAGCTTTGATTCTATGGATGAAAGCCTCCTTTTTATGCTCCAAACACTCCTTTCTTAGGCTTCAAACACTCTCTCTTAGGGTCCATATCTTTGATCCTACGTTTGAAAGGCTCAGTCTTTGGGACCAAACCCTCGTATTTAGTTCCAAAGCTTCAATTTTAAGGTCCAAACCCTCATGTTTTGGTCCAAAGCTTCATTTTTAAAGTCTAAATCATTGATTCTGTGGATGAAAGCCTCCTTCTTATGCTCCAAACACTCCCTCTTAGTCTATAAGCTTTCTCTCTTAGGATTCATATCTTTCATCCTAGGTTTGAAAGTGTCCTTTTTCGGGTCCAGACCCTTATATTTAGGTCCCAAAGGTTCATTTTTAGGAACCAAACCCTCATTTTCATGGTCCAAACCCTCATTTTCACGGTCCAAACCCTCCTTTTTACCTCACAAGGCTTCATTTTTAGACTCAAAAGCTCTTAGTATACAGATGAAAGCCTCATTTTTATTCTCCAAACGCTCCTTTCTTAGGCTTCAAACACTCTCTCTCTTAGGGTCCATATCTTTGATCCTACATTTGAAAGGCTCATTTTTTGGGACCAAACCCTCATATTTAGGTCCAAAGCTTCATTTTTAAGGTCAAACCCTCATGTTTAGGGTCCAAAGCTTCATTTTTAAAGTCCAAATCATTGATTCTGTGGATGAAAGCCTCCTTCTTATGCTCCAAACACTCCCTCTTAGTCTATAAGCTTTCTCTCTTAGGATTCATATCTTTCATCCTAGGTTTGAAAGTGTCCTTTTTCGGGTCCAGACCCTTATATTTAGGTCCCAAAGGTTCATTTTTAGGAACCAAACCCTCATTTTCATGCTCCAAACCCTCATTTTCACGGTCCAAACCCTCCTTTTTACCTCACAAGGCTTCATTTTTAGACTCAAAAGCTCTTAGTATACAGATGAAAGCCTCATTTTTATTCTCCAAACGCTCCTTTCTTAGGCTTCAAACACTCTCTCTCTTAGGGTCCATATCTTTGATCCTACATTTGAAAGGCTCATTTTTTGGGACCAAACCCTCATATTTAGGTCCAAAGCTTCATTTTTAAGGTCAAACCCTCATGTTTAGGGTCCAAAGCTTCATTTTTAAAGTCCAAATCATTGATTCTGTGGATGAAAGCCTCCTTCTTAAGCTCCAAACACTCCCTCTTAGTCTATAAGCTTTCTCTCTTAGGGTTCATATCTTTCATCCAAGGTTTGAAAGTGTCCTTTTTCGGGTCCAAACCCTTATATTTAGGTCCGAAAGGTTCATTTTTAGGAACCAAACCCTCATTTTTAGGGTCCAAACCCTCATTTTCACATTCCAAACCCTCCTTTTTACATCACAAGGCTTCATTTTTAGAGTCAAAAGCTCTTATTATATGGATGAAAGCCTCATTTTTATGCTCCAAACACTCCTTCTTAGGCTACAAACTCTCTCTCTTAGGGTCCATATCTTTGATTCTAGGTTTGATAGTGTCCTTTTTCTGGAAACAAACCCACATTGTTAGGTCCAAAGCATCATTTTTGGAGACCAAGCCTTTTATTCTAGGCTTTAAAGCCGATTTATATGATCCAAACGCTCCTTTTAGGGTTCAATCCCTCCTTTTTACATCACAAAGCTCCATTTTTAGAGTCAAAATCTCTTATTGTACGGATGAAAGCCTCCTTTTTATGCTCCATTTTTTCTTAGGCTACAAACCCTCTCTCTTAGGGTCCATATCTTTGATCCTAGGTCTGAAAGTGTCCTTTTTTGGGAGCAAACCCTCATATGTAGGTCCCAAAGCTTCATTTTGAGGGTCTAAACCCTCTTTTGCACGGTCCAAATCATCCTTTTTACATCTCAAAGCTCCAATTTTAGAGTTCAAAGCTTTGCTTCTACGGATGAAAGCGTCTTTTTATGCTCCAAACACAAATTCTTAGTCTACAAACTCTCTCTCTTAGGATCCATATCTTTGATCCTAGGTGGTAAAGTCTCATTTTTCGGATCCAAACCCTCATATTTATGTCCCAAAGCTTCATTTTTGAGGTCCAAACCCTCATTTTCATGGTCCAAACCCTCCTTTTTACATCCCAAAGCTCCAATTTTAGAGTCCAAAGCTTTGATTCTACGGATGAAAGCCTCCTGTTTATGCTCCAAACGCTCCTTTCTTAGGCTTCAAACACTCTCTCTTAGGGTCCATATCTTTGATCCTACATTTGAAAGGCTCATTTTTTGGGACCAAACCCTCATATTTAGGTCCAAAGCTTCATTTTTAAGGTCCAAACCCTCATGTTTAGGGCCCAAAGCTTCATTTTTAAAGTCCAAATCATTGATTCTGTGGATGAAAGCCTCCTTCTTATGCTCCAAACACTCCCTCTTAGTCTATAAGCTTTCTCTCTTAGGATTCATATCTTTCATCCTAGGTTTGAAAGTGTCCTTTTTTGGGTCCAAACCCTTATATTTAGGTCCGAAAGATTCATTTTTAGGGTCCAAACCCTCTTTTGCACGGTCCAAACCCTCCTTTTTACCTCACAAGGCTTCATTTTTAGAGTCAAAAGCTCTTATTATATGGATGAAAGCCTCCTTTTTATGCTCCAAACGCTCCTTTCTTAGTCTACAAACTCTCTCTCTTAGGGTCCATATCTTTGATCCTACGTTTGAAAGTCTCATTTTTCGGATCCAAACCCTCATATTTAGGAGCCAAAGCTTCATTTTTAGGGTCCTAACCCTCCTTTTCTTGGTTCAAACCCTCCTTTTTACATCCCAAAGCTCCAATTTTAGAGTCCAAAGCTTTGATTCTACGGATGAAAGCCTCCTTTTTATGCTCCAAACACTCCTTTCTTAGGCTTCAAACACTCTCTCTTAGGGTCCATATCTTTGATCCTACGTTTGAAAGGCTCAGTCTTTGGGACCAAACCCTCATATTTAGTTCCAAAGCTTCAATTTTAAGGTCCAAACCCTCATGTTTTGGTCCAAAGCTTCAATTTTAAGGTCCAAACCCTCATGTTTTGGTCCAAAGCTTCATTTTTAAAGTCTAAATCATTGATTCTGTGGATGAAAGCCTCCTTCTTATGCTCCAAACACTCCCTCTTAGTCTATAAGCTTTCTCTCTTAGGGTTCATATCTTTCATCCAAGGTTTGAAAGTGTCCTTTTTCGGGTCCAAACCCTTATATTTAGGTCCGAAAGGTTCATTTTTAGGAACCAAACCCTCATTTTTAGGGTCCAAACCCTCATTTTCACATTCCAAACCCTCCTTTTTACATCACAAGGCTTCATTTTTAGAGTCAAAAGCTCTTATTATATGGATGAAAGCCTCATTTTTATGCTCCAAACACTCCTTCTTAGGCTACAAACTCTCTCTCTTAGGGTCCATATCTTTGATTCTAGGTTTGATAGTGTCCTTTTTCTGGAAACAAACCCACATTGTTAGGTCCAAAGCATCATTTTTGGAGACCAAGCCTTTTATTCTAGGCTTTAAAGCCGATTTATATGATCCAAACGCTCCTTTTAGGGTTCAATCCCTCCTTTTTACATCACAAAGCTCCATTTTTAGAGTCAAAATCTCTTATTGTACGGATGAAAGCCTCCTTTTTATGCTCCATTTTTTCTTAGGCTACAAACCCTCTCTCTTAGGGTCCATATCTTTGATCCTAGGTCTGAAAGTGTCCTTTTTTGGGAGCAAACCCTCATATGTAGGTCCCAAAGCTTCATTTTGAGGGTCTAAACCCTCTTTTGCACGGTCCAAACCCTCCTTTTTGCATCTCAAAGCTCCAATTTTAGAGTTCAAAGCTTTGCTTCTACGGATGAAAGCGTCTTTTTATGCTCCAAACACAAATTCTTAGTCTACAAACTCTCTCTCTTAGGGTCCATATCTTTGATCCTAGGTGGTAAAGTCTCATTTTTCGGATCCAAACCCTCATATTTACGTCCCAAAGCTTCATTTTTGAGGTCCAAACCCTCATTTTCATGGTCCAAACCCTCCTTTTTACATCCCAAAGCTCCAATTTTAGAGTCCAAAGCTTTGATTCTACGGATGAAAGCCTCCTGTTTATGCTCCAAACGCTCCTTTCTTAGGCTTCAAACACTCTCTCTTAGGGTCCATATCTTTGATCCTACATTTGAAAGGCTCATTTTTTGGGACCAAACCCTCATATTTAGGTCCAAAGCTTCATTTTTAAGGTCCAAACCCTCATGTTTAGGGCCCAAAGCTTCATTTTTAAAGTCCAAATCATTGATTCTGTGGATGAAAGCCTCCTTCTTATGCTCCAAACACTCCCTCTTAGTCTATAAGCTTTCTCTCTTAGGATTCATATCTTTCATCCTAGGTTTGAAAGTGTCCTTTTTTGGGTCCAAACCCTTATATTTAGGTCCGAAAGATTCATTTTTAGGGTCCAAACCCTCTTTTGCACGGTCCAAACCCTCCTTTTTACCTCACAAGGCTTCATTTTTAGAGTCAAAAGCTCTTATTATATGGATGAAAGCCTCCTTTTTATGCTCCAAACGCTCCTTTCTTAGTCTACAAACTCTCTCTCTTAGGGTCCATATCTTTGATCCTACGTTTGAAAGTCTCATTTTTCGGATCCAAACCCTCATATTTAGGAGCCAAAGCTTCATTTTTAGGGTCCTAACCCTCCTTTTCTTGGTTCAAACCCTCCTTTTTACATCCCAAAGCTCCAATTTTAGAGTCCAAAGCTTTGATTCTACGGATGAAAGCCTCCTTTTTATGCTCCAAACACTCCTTTCTTAGGCTTCAAACACTCTCTCTTAGGGTCCATATCTTTGATCCTACGTTTGAAAGGCTCAGTCTTTGGGACCAAACCCTCATATTTAGTTCCAAAGCTTCAATTTTAAGGTCCAAACCCTCATGTTTTGGTCCAAAGCTTCATTTTTAAAGTCTAAATCATTGATTCTGTGGATGAAAGCCTCCTTCTTATGCTCCAAACACTCCCTCTTAGTCTATAAGCTTTCTCTCTTAGGATTCATATCTTTCATCCTAGGTTTGAAAGTGTCCTTTTTCGGGTCCAGACCCTTATATTTAGGTCCCAAAGGTTCATTTTTAGGAACCAAACCCTCATTTTCATGCTCCAAACCCTCATTTTCACGGTCCAAACCCTCCTTTTTACCTCACAAGGCTTCATTTTTAGACTCAAAAGCTCTTAGTATACAGATGAAAGCCTCCTTTTTATTCTCCAAAATCTCCTTTCTTAGGCTTCAAACACTCTCTCTCTTAGGGTCCATATCTTTGATCCTACATTTGAAAGGCTCATTTTTTGGGACCAAACCCTCATATTTAGGTCCAAAGCTTCATTTTTAAGGTCAAACCCTCATGTTTAGGGTCCAAAGCTTCATTTTTAAAGTCCAAATCATTGATTCTGTGGATGAAAGCCTCCTTCTTATGCTCCAAACACTCCCTCTTAGTCTATAAGCTTTCTCTCTTAGGATTCATATCTTTCATCCTAGGTTTGAAAGTGTCCTTTTTCGGGTCCAGACCCTTATATTTAGGTCCCAAAGGTTCATTTTTAGGAACCAAACCCTCATTTTCATGCTCCAAACCCTCATTTTCACGGTCCAAACCCTCCTTTTTACCTCACAAGGCTTCATTTTTAGACTCAAAAGCTCTTAGTATACAGATGAAAGCCTCATTTTTATTCTCCAAACGCTCCTTTCTTAGGCTTCAAACACTCTCTCTCTTAGGGTCCATATCTTTGATCCTACATTTGAAAGGCTCATTTTTTGGGACCAAACCCTCATATTTAGGTCCAAAGCTTCATTTTTAAGGTCAAACCCTCATGTTTAGGGCCCAAAGCTTCATTTTTAAAGTCCAAATCATTGATTCTGTGGATGAAAGCCTCCTTCTTATGCTCCAAACACTCCCTCTTAGTCTATAAGCTTTCTCTCTTAGGATTCATATCTTTCATCCTAGGTTTGAAAGTGTCCTTTTTTGGGTCCAAACCCTTATATTTAGGTCCGAAAGATTCATTTTTAGGGTCCAAACCCTCTTTTGCACGGTCCAAACCCTCCTTTTTACCTCACAAGGCTTCATTTTTAGAGTCAAAAGCTCTTATTATATGGATGAAAGCCTCCTTTTTATGCTCCAAACGCTCCTTTCTTAGTCTACAAACTCTCTCTCTTAGGGTCCATATCTTTGATCCTACGTTTGAAAGTCTCATTTTTCGGATCCAAACCCTCATATTTAGGAGCCAAAGCTTCATTTTTAGGGTCCTAACCCTCCTTTTCTTGGTTCAAACCCTCCTTTTTACATCCCAAAGCTCCAATTTTAGAGTCCAAAGCTTTGATTCTATGGATGAAAGCCTCCTTTTTATGCTCCAAACACTCCTTTCTTAGGCTTCAAACACTCTCTCTTAGGGTCCATATCTTTGATCCTACGTTTGAAAGGCTCAGTCTTTGGGACCAAACCCTCGTATTTAGTTCCAAAGCTTCAATTTTAAGGTCCAAACCCTCATGTTTTGGTCCAAAGCTTCATTTTTAAAGTCTAAATCATTGATTCTGTGGATGAAAGCCTCCTTCTTATGCTCCAAACACTCCCTCTTAGTCTATAAGCTTTCTCTCTTAGGATTCATATCTTTCATCCTAGGTTTGAAAGTGTCCTTTTTCGGGTCCAGACCCTTATATTTAGGTCCCAAAGGTTCATTTTTAGGAACCAAACCCTCATTTTCATGGTCCAAACCCTCATTTTCACGGTCCAAACCCTCCTTTTTACCTCACAAGGCTTCATTTTTAGACTCAAAAGCTCTTAGTATACAGATGAAAGCCTCATTTTTATTCTCCAAACGCTCCTTTCTTAGGCTTCAAACACTCTCTCTCTTAGGGTCCATATCTTTGATCCTACATTTGAAAGGCTCATTTTTTGGGACCAAACCCTCATATTTAGGTCCAAAGCTTCATTTTTAAGGTCAAACCCTCATGTTTAGGGTCCAAAGCTTCATTTTTAAAGTCCAAATCATTGATTCTGTGGATGAAAGCCTCCTTCTTATGCTCCAAACACTCCCTCTTAGTCTATAAGCTTTCTCTCTTAGGATTCATATCTTTCATCCTAGGTTTGAAAGTGTCCTTTTTCGGGTCCAGACCCTTATATTTAGGTCCCAAAGGTTCATTTTTAGGAACCAAACCCTCATTTTCATGCTCCAAACCCTCATTTTCACGGTCCAAACCCTCCTTTTTACCTCACAAGGCTTCATTTTTAGACTCAAAAGCTCTTAGTATACAGATGAAAGCCTCATTTTTATTCTCCAAACGCTCCTTTCTTAGGCTTCAAACACTCTCTCTCTTAGGGTCCATATCTTTGATCCTACATTTGAAAGGCTCATTTTTTGGGACCAAACCCTCATATTTAGGTCCAAAGCTTCATTTTTAAGGTCAAACCCTCATGTTTAGGGTCCAAAGCTTCATTTTTAAAGTCCAAATCATTGATTCTGTGGATGAAAGCCTCCTTCTTAAGCTCCAAACACTCCCTCTTAGTCTATAAGCTTTCTCTCTTAGGGTTCATATCTTTCATCCAAGGTTTGAAAGTGTCCTTTTTCGGGTCCAAACCCTTATATTTAGGTCCGAAAGGTTCATTTTTAGGAACCAAACCCTCATTTTTAGGGTCCAAACCCTCATTTTCACATTCCAAACCCTCCTTTTTACATCACAAGGCTTCATTTTTAGAGTCAAAAGCTCTTATTATATGGATGAAAGCCTCATTTTTATGCTCCAAACACTCCTTCTTAGGCTACAAACTCTCTCTCTTAGGGTCCATATCTTTGATTCTAGGTTTGATAGTGTCCTTTTTCTGGAAACAAACCCACATTGTTAGGTCCAAAGCATCATTTTTGGAGACCAAGCCTTTTATTCTAGGCTTTAAAGCCGATTTATATGATCCAAACGCTCCTTTTAGGGTTCAATCCCTCCTTTTTACATCACAAAGCTCCATTTTTAGAGTCAAAATCTCTTATTGTACGGATGAAAGCCTCCTTTTTATGCTCCATTTTTTCTTAGGCTACAAACCCTCTCTCTTAGGGTCCATATCTTTGATCCTAGGTCTGAAAGTGTCCTTTTTTGGGAGCAAACCCTCATATGTAGGTCCCAAAGCTTCATTTTGAGGGTCTAAACCCTCTTTTGCACGGTCCAAATCATCCTTTTTACATCTCAAAGCTCCAATTTTAGAGTTCAAAGCTTTGCTTCTACGGATGAAAGCGTCTTTTTATGCTCCAAACACAAATTCTTAGTCTACAAACTCTCTCTCTTAGGATCCATATCTTTGATCCTAGGTGGTAAAGTCTCATTTTTCGGATCCAAACCCTCATATTTATGTCCCAAAGCTTCATTTTTGAGGTCCAAACCCTCATTTTCATGGTCCAAACCCTCCTTTTTACATCCCAAAGCTCCAATTTTAGAGTCCAAAGCTTTGATTCTACGGATGAAAGCCTCCTGTTTATGCTCCAAACGCTCCTTTCTTAGGCTTCAAACACTCTCTCTTAGGGTCCATATCTTTGATCCTACATTTGAAAGGCTCATTTTTTGGGACCAAACCCTCATATTTAGGTCCAAAGCTTCATTTTTAAGGTCCAAACCCTCATGTTTAGGGCCCAAAGCTTCATTTTTAAAGTCCAAATCATTGATTCTGTGGATGAAAGCCTCCTTCTTATGCTCCAAACACTCCCTCTTAGTCTATAAGCTTTCTCTCTTAGGATTCATATCTTTCATCCTAGGTTTGAAAGTGTCCTTTTTTGGGTCCAAACCCTTATATTTAGGTCCGAAAGATTCATTTTTAGGGTCCAAACCCTCTTTTGCACGGTCCAAACCCTCCTTTTTACCTCACAAGGCTTCATTTTTAGAGTCAAAAGCTCTTATTATATGGATGAAAGCCTCCTTTTTATGCTCCAAACGCTCCTTTCTTAGTCTACAAACTCTCTCTCTTAGGGTCCATATCTTTGATCCTACGTTTGAAAGTCTCATTTTTCGGATCCAAACCCTCATATTTAGGAGCCAAAGCTTCATTTTTAGGGTCCTAACCCTCCTTTTCTTGGTTCAAACCCTCCTTTTTACATCCCAAAGCTCCAATTTTAGAGTCCAAAGCTTTGATTCTACGGATGAAAGCCTCCTTTTTATGCTCCAAACACTCCTTTCTTAGGCTTCAAACACTCTCTCTTAGGGTCCATATCTTTGATCCTACGTTTGAAAGGCTCAGTCTTTGGGACCAAACCCTCATATTTAGTTCCAAAGCTTCAATTTTAAGGTCCAAACCCTCATGTTTTGGTCCAAAGCTTCAATTTTAAGGTCCAAACCCTCATGTTTTGGTCCAAAGCTTCATTTTTAAAGTCTAAATCATTGATTCTGTGGATGAAAGCCTCCTTCTTATGCTCCAAACACTCCCTCTTAGTCTATAAGCTTTCTCTCTTAGGGTTCATATCTTTCATCCAAGGTTTGAAAGTGTCCTTTTTCGGGTCCAAACCCTTATATTTAGGTCCGAAAGGTTCATTTTTAGGAACCAAACCCTCATTTTTAGGGTCCAAACCCTCATTTTCACATTCCAAACCCTCCTTTTTACATCACAAGGCTTCATTTTTAGAGTCAAAAGCTCTTATTATATGGATGAAAGCCTCATTTTTATGCTCCAAACACTCCTTCTTAGGCTACAAACTCTCTCTCTTAGGGTCCATATCTTTGATTCTAGGTTTGATAGTGTCCTTTTTCTGGAAACAAACCCACATTGTTAGGTCCAAAGCATCATTTTTGGAGACCAAGCCTTTTATTCTAGGCTTTAAAGCCGATTTATATGATCCAAACGCTCCTTTTAGGGTTCAATCCCTCCTTTTTACATCACAAAGCTCCATTTTTAGAGTCAAAATCTCTTATTGTACGGATGAAAGCCTCCTTTTTATGCTCCATTTTTTCTTAGGCTACAAACCCTCTCTCTTAGGGTCCATATCTTTGATCCTAGGTCTGAAAGTGTCCTTTTTTGGGAGCAAACCCTCATATGTAGGTCCCAAAGCTTCATTTTGAGGGTCTAAACCCTCTTTTGCACGGTCCAAACCCTCCTTTTTGCATCTCAAAGCTCCAATTTTAGAGTTCAAAGCTTTGCTTCTACGGATGAAAGCGTCTTTTTATGCTCCAAACACAAATTCTTAGTCTACAAACTCTCTCTCTTAGGGTCCATATCTTTGATCCTAGGTGGTAAAGTCTCATTTTTCGGATCCAAACCCTCATATTTACGTCCCAAAGCTTCATTTTTGAGGTCCAAACCCTCATTTTCATGGTCCAAACCCTCCTTTTTACATCCCAAAGCTCCAATTTTAGAGTCCAAAGCTTTGATTCTACGGATGAAAGCCTCCTGTTTATGCTCCAAACGCTCCTTTCTTAGGCTTCAAACACTCTCTCTTAGGGTCCATATCTTTGATCCTACATTTGAAAGGCTCATTTTTTGGGACCAAACCCTCATATTTAGGTCCAAAGCTTCATTTTTAAGGTCCAAACCCTCATGTTTAGGGCCCAAAGCTTCATTTTTAAAGTCCAAATCATTGATTCTGTGGATGAAAGCCTCCTTCTTATGCTCCAAACACTCCCTCTTAGTCTATAAGCTTTCTCTCTTAGGATTCATATCTTTCATCCTAGGTTTGAAAGTGTCCTTTTTTGGGTCCAAACCCTTATATTTAGGTCCGAAAGATTCATTTTTAGGGTCCAAACCCTCTTTTGCACGGTCCAAACCCTCCTTTTTACCTCACAAGGCTTCATTTTTAGAGTCAAAAGCTCTTATTATATGGATGAAAGCCTCCTTTTTATGCTCCAAACGCTCCTTTCTTAGTCTACAAACTCTCTCTCTTAGGGTCCATATCTTTGATCCTACGTTTGAAAGTCTCATTTTTCGGATCCAAACCCTCATATTTAGGAGCCAAAGCTTCATTTTTAGGGTCCTAACCCTCCTTTTCTTGGTTCAAACCCTCCTTTTTACATCCCAAAGCTCCAATTTTAGAGTCCAAAGCTTTGATTCTACGGATGAAAGCCTCCTTTTTATGCTCCAAACACTCCTTTCTTAGGCTTCAAACACTCTCTCTTAGGGTCCATATCTTTGATCCTACGTTTGAAAGGCTCAGTCTTTGGGACCAAACCCTCATATTTAGTTCCAAAGCTTCAATTTTAAGGTCCAAACCCTCATGTTTTGGTCCAAAGCTTCATTTTTAAAGTCTAAATCATTGATTCTGTGGATGAAAGCCTCCTTCTTATGCTCCAAACACTCCCTCTTAGTCTATAAGCTTTCTCTCTTAGGATTCATATCTTTCATCCTAGGTTTGAAAGTGTCCTTTTTCGGGTCCAGACCCTTATATTTAGGTCCCAAAGGTTCATTTTTAGGAACCAAACCCTCATTTTCATGCTCCAAACCCTCATTTTCACGGTCCAAACCCTCCTTTTTACCTCACAAGGCTTCATTTTTAGACTCAAAAGCTCTTAGTATACAGATGAAAGCCTCCTTTTTATTCTCCAAAATCTCCTTTCTTAGGCTTCAAACACTCTCTCTCTTAGGGTCCATATCTTTGATCCTACATTTGAAAGGCTCATTTTTTGGGACCAAACCCTCATATTTAGGTCCAAAGCTTCATTTTTAAGGTCAAACCCTCATGTTTAGGGTCCAAAGCTTCATTTTTAAAGTCCAAATCATTGATTCTGTGGATGAAAGCCTCCTTCTTAAGCTCCAAACACTCCCTCTTAGTCTATAAGCTTTGTCTCTTAGGGTTCATATCTTTCATCCAAGGTTTGAAAGTGTCCTTTTTCGGGTCCAAACCCTTATATTTAGGTCCGAAAGGTTCATTTTTAGGAACCAAACCCTCATTTTTAGGGTCCAAACCCTCATTTTCACATTCCAAACCCTCCTTTTTACATCACAAGGCTTCATTTTTAGAGTCAAAAGCTCTTATTATATGGATGAAAGCCTCATTTTTATGCTCCAAACACTCCTTCTTAGGCTACAAACTCTCTCTCTTAGGGTCCATATCTTTGATTCTAGGTTTGATAGTGTCCTTTTTCTGGAAACAAACCCACATTGTTAGGTCCAAAGCATCATTTTTGGAGACCAAGCCTTTTATTCTAGGCTTTAAAGCCGATTTATATGATCCAAACGCTCCTTTTAGGGTTCAATCCCTCCTTTTTACATCACAAAGCTCCATTTTTAGAGTCAAAATCTCTTATTGTACGGATGAAAGCCTCCTTTTTATGCTCCATTTTTTCTTAGGCTACAAACCCTCTCTCTTAGGGTCCATATCTTTGATCCTAGGTCTGAAAGTGTCCTTTTTTGGGAGCAAACCCTCATATGTAGGTCCCAAAGCTTCATTTTGAGGGTCTAAACCCTCTTTTGCACGGTCCAAACCATCCTTTTTACATCTCAAAGCTCCAATTTTAGAGTTCAAAGCTTTGCTTCTACGGATGAAAGCGTCTTTTTATGCTCCAAACACAAATTCTTAGTCTACAAACTCTCTCTCTTAGGGTCCATATCTTTGATCCTACGTTTGAAAGTCTCATTTTTCGGATCCAAACCCTCATATTTAGGAGCCAAAGCTTCATTTTTAGGGTCCTAACCCTCCTTTTCTTGGTTCAAACCCTCCTTTTTACATCCCAAAGCTCCAATTTTAGAGTCCAAAGCTTTGATTCTACGGATGAAAGCCTCCTTTTTATGCTCCAAACACTCCTTTCTTAGGCTTCAAACACTCTCTCTTAGGGTCCATATCTTTGATCCTACGTTTGAAAGGCTGAGTCTTTGGGACCAAACCCTCATATTTAGTTCCAAAGCTTCAATTTTAAGGTCCAAACCCTCATGTTTTGGTCCAAAGCTTCATTTTTAAAGTCTAAATCATTGATTCTGTGGATGAAAGCCTCCTTCTTATGCTCCAAACACTACCTCTTAGTCTATAAGCTTTCTCTCTTAGGATTCATATCTTTCATCCTAGGTTTGAAAGTGTCCTTTTTTGGGTCCAGACCCTTATATTTAGGTCCCAAAGGTTCATTTTTAGGAACCAAACCCTCATTTTCATGGTCCAAACCCTCATTTTCACGGTCCAAACCCTCCTTTTTACCTCACAAGGCTTCATTTTTAGACTCAAAAGCTCTTAGTATACAGATGAAAGCCTCATTTTTATTCTCCAAACGCTCCTTTCTTAGGCTTCACACACTCTCACTCTTAGGGTCCATATCTTTGATCCTACATTTGAAAGGCTCATTTTTTGGGACCAAACCCTCATATTTAGGTCCAAAGCTTCATTTTTAAGGTCAAACCCTCATGTTTAGGGTCCAAAGCTTCATTTTTAAAGTCCAAATCATTGATTCTGTGGATGAAAGCCTCCTTCTTAAGCTCCAAACACTCCCTCTTAGTCTATAAGCTTTCTCTCTTAGGGTTCATATCTTTCATCCAAGGTTTGAAAGTGTCCTTTTTCGGGTCCAAACCCTTATATTTAGGTCCGAAAGGTTCATTTTTAGGAACCAAACCCTCATTTTTAGGGTCCAAACCCTCATTTTCACATTCCAAACCCTCCTTTTTACATCACAAGGCTTCATTTTTAGAGTCAAAAGCTCTTATTATATGGATGAAAGCCTCATTTTTATGCTCCAAACACTCCTTCTTAGGCTACAAACTCTCTCTCTTAGGGTCCATATCTTTGATCCTACGTTTGAAAGTCTCATTTTTCGGATCCAAACCCTCATATTTAGGAGCCAAAGCTTCATTTTTAGGGTCCTAACCCTCCTTTTCTTGGTTCAAACCCTCCTTTTTACATCCCAAAGCTCCAATTTTAGAGTCCAAAGCTTTGATTCTACGGATGAAAGCCTCCTTTTTATGCTCCAAACACTCCTTTCTTAGGCTTCAAACACTCTCTCTTAGGGTCCATATCTTTGATCCTACGTTTGAAAGGCTGAGTCTTTGGGACCAAACCCTCATATTTAGTTCCAAAGCTTCAATTTTAAGGTCCAAACCCTCATGTTTTGGTCCAAAGCTTCATTTTTAAAGTCTAAATCATTGATTCTGTGGATGAAAGCCTCCTTCTTATGCTCCAAACACTCCCTCTTAGTCTATAAGCTTTCTCTCTTAGGATTCATATCTTTCATCCTAGGTTTGAAAGTGTCCTTTTTCGGGTCCAGACCCTTATATTTAGGTCCCAAAGGTTCATTTTTAGGAACCAAACCCTCATTTTCATGGTCCAAACCCTCATTTTCACGGTCCAAACCCTCCTTTTTACCTCACAAGGCTTCATTTTTAGACTCAAAAGCTCTTAGTATACAGATGAAAGCCTCATTTTTATTCTCCAAACGCTCCTTTCTTAGGCTTCAAACACTCTCTCTCTTAGGGTCCATATCTTTGATCCTACATTTGAAAGGCTCATTTTTTGGGACCAAACCCTCATATTTAGGTCCAAAGCTTCATTTTTAAGGTCAAACCCTCATGTTTAGGGTCCAAAGCTTCATTTTTAAAGTCCAAATCATTGATTCTGTGGATGAAAGCCTCCTTCTTAAGCTCCAAACACTCCCTCTTAGTCTATAAGCTTTCTCTCTTAGGGTTCATATCTTTCATCCAAGGTTTGAAAGTGTCCTTTTTCGGGTCCAGACCCTTATATTTAGGTCCCAAAGGTTCATTTTTAGGAACCAAACCCTCATTTTCATGCTCCAAACCCTCATTTTCACGGTCCAAACCCTCCTTTTTACCTCACAAGGCTTCATTTTTAGACTCAAAAGCTCTTAGTATACAGATGAAAGCCTCATTTTTATTCTCCAAACGCTCCTTTCTTAGGCTTCAAACACTCTCTCTCTTAGGGTCCATATCTTTGATCCTACATTTGAAAGGCTCATTTTTTGGGACCAAACCCTCATATTTAGGTCCAAAGCTTCATTTTTAAGGTCAAACCCTCATGTTTAGGGTCCAAAGCTTCATTTTTAAAGTCCAAATCATTGATTCTGTGGATGAAAGCCTCCTTCTTAAGCTCCAAACACTCCCTCTTAGTCTATAAGCTTTCTCTCTTAGGGTTCATATCTTTCATCCAAGGTTTGAAAGTGTCCTTTTTCGGGTCCAAACCCTTATATTTAGGTCCGAAAGGTTCATTTTTAGGAACCAAACCCTCATTTTTAGGGTCCAAACCCTCATTTTCACATTCCAAACCCTCCTTTTTACATCACAAGGCTTCATTTTTAGAGTCAAAAGCTCTTATTATATGGATGAAAGCCTCATTTTTATGCTCCAAACACTCCTTCTTAGGCTACAAACTCTCTCTCTTAGGGTCCATATCTTTGATTCTAGGTTTGATAGTGTCCTTTTTCTGGAAACAAACCCACATTGTTAGGTCCAAAGCATCATTTTTGGAGACCAAGCCTTTTATTCTAGGCTTTAAAGCCGATTTATATGATCCAAACGCTCCTTTTAGGGTTCAATCCCTCCTTTTTACATCACAAAGCTCCATTTTTAGAGTCAAAATCTCTTATTGTACGGATGAAAGCCTCCTTTTTATGCTCCATTTTTTCTTAGGCTACAAACCCTCTCTCTTAGGGTCCATATCTTTGATCCTAGGTCTGAAAGTGTCCTTTTTTGGGAGCAAACCCTCATATGTAGGTCCCAAAGCTTCATTTTGAGGGTCTAAACCCTCTTTTGCACGGTCCAAACCATCCTTTTTACATCTCAAAGCTCCAATTTTAGAGTTCAAAGCTTTGCTTCTACAGATGAAAGCGTCTTTTTATGCTCCAAACACAAATTCTTAGTCTACAAACTCTCTCTCTTAGGGTCCATATCTTTGATCCTAGGTGGTAAAGTCTCATTTTTCGGATCCAAACCCTCATATTTACGTCCCAAAGCTTCATTTTTGAGGTCCAAACCCTCATTTTCATGGTCCAAACCCTCCTTTTTACATCCCAAAGCTCCAATTTTAGAGTCCAAAGCTTTGCTTCTACGGTTGAAAGCCTCCTGTTTATGCTCCAAACGCTCCTTTCTTAGGCTTCAAACACTCTCTCTTAGGGTCCATATCTTTGATCCTACATTTGAAAGGCTCATTTTTTGGGACCAAACCCTCATATTTAGGTCCAAAGCTTCATTTTTAAGGTCCAAACCCTCATGTTTAGGGCCCAAAGCTTCATTTTTAAAGTCCAAATCATTGATTCTGTGGATGAAAGCCTCCTTCTTATGCTCCAAACACTCCCTCTTAGTCTATAAGCTTTCTCTCTTAGGATTCATATCTTTCATCCTAGGTTTGAAAGTGTCCTTTTTTGGGTCCAAACCCTTATATTTAGGTCCGAAAGATTCATTTTTAGGGTCCAAACCGTCTTTTGCACGGTCCAAACCATCCTTTTTACCTCACAAGGCTTCATTTTTAGAGTCAAAAGCTCTTATTATATGGATGAAAGCCTCCTTTTTATGCTCCAAACGCTCCTTTCTTAGTCTACAAACTCTGTCTCTTAGGGTCCATATCTTTGATCCTACGTTTGAAAGTCTCATTTTTCGTATCCAAACCCTCATATTTAGGAGCCAAAGCTTCATTTTTAGGGTCCTAACCCTCCTTTTCTTGGTTCAAACCCTCCTTTTTACATCCCAAAGCTCCAATTTTAGAGTCCAAAGCTTTGATTCTACGGATGAAAGCCTCCTTTTTATGCTCCAAACACTCCTTTCTTAGGCTTCAAACACTCTCTCTTAGGGTCCATATCTTTGATCCTACGTTTGAAAGGCTGAGTCTTTGGGACCAAACCCTCATATTTAGTTCCAAAGCTTCAATTTTAAGGTCCAAACCCTCATGTTTTGGTCCAAAGCTTCATTTTTAAAGTCTAAATCATTGATTCTGTGGATGAAAGCCTCCTTCTTATGCTCCAAACACTCCCTCTTAGTCTATAAGCTTTCTCTCTTAGGATTCATATCTTTCATCCTAGGTTTGAAAGTGTCCTTTTTCGGGTCCAGACCCTTATATTTAGGTCCCAAAGGTTCATTTTTAGGAACCAAACCCTCATTTTCATGCTCCAAACCCTCATTTTCACGGTCCAAACCCTCCTTTTTACCTCACAAGGCTTCATTTTTAGACTCAAAAGCTCTTAGTATACAGATGAAAGCCTCATTTTTATTCTCCAAACGCTCCTTTCTTAGGCTTCAAACACTCTCTCTCTTAGGGTCCATATCTTTGATCCTACATTTGAAAGGCTCATTTTTTGGGACCAAACCCTCATATTTAGGTCCAAAGCTTCATTTTTAAGGTCAAACCCTCATGTTTAGGGTCCAAAGCTTCATTTTTAAAGTCCAAATCATTGATTCTGTGGATGAAAGCCTCCTTCTTAAGCTCCAAACACTCCCTCTTAGTCTATAAGCTTTCTCTCTTAGGGTTCATATCTTTCATCCAAGGTTTGAAAGTGTCCTTTTTCGGGTCCAGACCCTTATATTTAGGTCCCAAAGGTTCATTTTTAGGAACCAAACCCTCATTTTTAGGGTCCAAACCCTCATTTTCACATTCCAAACCCTCCTTTTTACATCACAAGGCTTCATTTTTAGAGTCAAAAGCTCTTATTATATGGATGAAAGCCTCATTTTTATGCTCCAAACACTCCTTCTTAGGCTACAAACTCTCTCTCTTAGGGTCCATATCTTTGATTCTAGGTTTGATAGTGTCCTTTTTCTGGAAACAAACCCACATTGTTAGGTCCAAAGCATCATTTTTGGAGACCAAGCCTTTTATTCTAGGCTTTAAAGCCGATTTATATGATCCAAACGCTCCTTTTAGGGTTCAATCCCTCCTTTTTACATCACAAAGCTCCATTTTTAGAGTCAAAATCTCTTATTGTACGGATGAAAGCCTCCTTTTTATGCTCCATTTTTTCTTAGGCTACAAACCCTCTCTCTTAGGGTCCATATCTTTGATCCTAGGTCTGAAAGTGTCCTTTTTTGGGAGCAAACCCTCATATGTAGGTCCCAAAGCTTCATTTTGAGGGTCTAAACCCTCTTTTGCACGGTCCAAATCATCCTTTTTACATCTCAAAGCTCCAATTTTAGAGTTCAAAGCTTTGCTTCTACGGATGAAAGCGTCTTTTTATGCTCCAAACACAAATTCTTAGTCTACAAACTCTCTCTCTTAGGATCCATATCTTTGATCCTAGGTGGTAAAGTCTCATTTTTCGGATCCAAACCCTCATATTTATGTCCCAAAGCTTCATTTTTGAGGTCCAAACCCTCATTTTCATGGTCCAAACCCTCCTTTTTACATCCCAAAGCTCCAATTTTAGAGTCCAAAGCTTTGATTCTACGGATGAAAGCCTCCTGTTTATGCTCCAAACGCTCCTTTCTTAGGCTTCAAACACTCTCTCTTAGGGTCCATATCTTTGATCCTACATTTGAAAGGCTCATTTTTTGGGACCAAACCCTCATATTTAGGTCCAAAGCTTCATTTTTAAGGTCCAAACCCTCATGTTTAGGGCCCAAAGCTTCATTTTTAAAGTCCAAATCATTGATTCTGTGGATGAAAGCCTCCTTCTTATGCTCCAAACACTCCCTCTTAGTCTATAAGCTTTCTCTCTTAGGATTCATATCTTTCATCCTAGGTTTGAAAGTGTCCTTTTTTGGGTCCAAACCCTTATATTTAGGTCCGAAAGATTCATTTTTAGGGTCCAAACCCTCTTTTGCACGGTCCAAACCCTCCTTTTTACCTCACAAGGCTTCATTTTTAGAGTCAAAAGCTCTTATTATATGGATGAAAGCCTCCTTTTTATGCTCCAAACGCTCCTTTCTTAGTCTACAAACTCTCTCTCTTAGGGTCCATATCTTTGATCCTACGTTTGAAAGTCTCATTTTTCGGATCCAAACCCTCATATTTAGGAGCCAAAGCTTCATTTTTAGGGTCCTAACCCTCCTTTTCTTGGTTCAAACCCTCCTTTTTACATCCCAAAGCTCCAATTTTAGAGTCCAAAGCTTTGATTCTATGGATGAAAGCCTCCTTTTTATGCTCCAAACACTCCTTTCTTAGGCTTCAAACACTCTCTCTTAGGGTCCATATCTTTGATCCTACGTTTGAAAGGCTGAGTCTTTGGGACCAAACCCTCATATTTAGTTCCAAAGCTTCAATTTTAAGGTCCAAACCCTCATGTTTTGGTCCAAAGCTTCATTTTTAAAGTCTAAATCATTGATTCTGTGGATGAAAGCCTCCTTCTTATGCTCCAAACACTCCCTCTTAGTCTATAAGCTTTCTCTCTTAGGATTCATATCTTTCATCCTAGGTTTGAAAGTGTCCTTTTTCGGGTCCAGACCCTTATATTTAGGTCCCAAAGGTTCATTTTTAGGAACCAAACCCTCATTTTCATGCTCCAAACCCTCATTTTCACGGTCCAAACCCTCCTTTTTACCTCACAAGGCTTCATTTTTAGACTCAAAAGCTCTTAGTATACAGATGAAAGCCTCCTTTTTATTCTCCAAAATCTCCTTTCTTAGGCTTCAAACACTCTCTCTCTTAGGGTCCATATCTTTGATCCTACATTTGAAAGGCTCATTTTTTGGGACCAAACCCTCATATTTAGGTCCAAAGCTTCATTTTTAAGGTCAAACCCTCATGTTTAGGGTCCAAAGCTTCATTTTTAAAGTCCAAATCATTGATTCTGTGGATGAAAGCCTCCTTCTTAAGCTCCAAACACTCCCTCTTAGTCTATAAGCTTTCTCTCTTAGGGTTCATATCTTTCATCCAAGGTTTGAAAGTGTCCTTTTTCGGGTCCAAACCCTTATATTTAGGTCCGAAAGGTTCATTTTTAGGAACCAAACCCTCATTTTTAGGGTCCAAACCCTCATTTTCACATTCCAAACCCTCCTTTTTACATCACAAGGCTTCATTTTTAGAGTCAAAAGCTCTTATTATATGGATGAAAGCCTCATTTTTATGCTCCAAACACTCCTTCTTAGGCTACAAACTCTCTCTCTTAGGGTCCATATCTTTGATTCTAGGTTTGATAGTGTCCTTTTTCTGGAAACAAACCCACATTGTTAGGTCCAAAGCATCATTTTTGGAGACCAAGCCTTTTATTCTAGGCTTTAAAGCCGATTTATATGATCCAAACGCTCCTTTTAGGGTTCAATCCCTCCTTTTTACATCACAAAGCTCCATTTTTAGAGTCAAAATCTCTTATTGTACGGATGAAAGCCTCCTTTTTATGCTCCATTTTTTCTTAGGCTACAAACCCTCTCTCTTAGGGTCCATATCTTTGATCCTAGGTCTGAAAGTGTCCTTTTTTGGGAGCAAACCCTCATATGTAGGTCCCAAAGCTTCATTTTGAGGGTCTAAACCCTCTTTTGCACGGTCCAAATCATCCTTTTTACATCTCAAAGCTCCAATTTTAGAGTTCAAAGCTTTGCTTCTACGGATGAAAGCGTCTTTTTATGCTCCAAACACAAATTCTTAGTCTACAAACTCTCTCTCTTAGGATCCATATCTTTGATCCTAGGTGGTAAAGTCTCATTTTTCGGATCCAAACCCTCATATTTATGTCCCAAAGCTTCATTTTTGAGGTCCAAACCCTCATTTTCATGGTCCAAACCCTCCTTTTTACATCCCAAAGCTCCAATTTTAGAGTCCAAAGCTTTGATTCTACGGATGAAAGCCTCCTGTTTATGCTCCAAACGCTCCTTTCTTAGGCTTCAAACACTCTCTCTTAGGGTCCATATCTTTGATCCTACATTTGAAAGGCTCATTTTTTGGGACCAAACCCTCATATTTAGGTCCAAAGCTTCATTTTTAAGGTCCAAACCCTCATGTTTAGGGCCCAAAGCTTCATTTTTAAAGTCCAAATCATTGATTCTGTGGATGAAAGCCTCCTTCTTATGCTCCAAACACTCCCTCTTAGTCTATAAGCTTTCTCTCTTAGGATTCATATCTTTCATCCTAGGTTTGAAAGTGTCCTTTTTTGGGTCCAAACCCTTATATTTAGGTCCGAAAGATTCATTTTTAGGGTCCAAACCCTCTTTTGCACGGTCCAAACCCTCCTTTTTACCTCACAAGGCTTCATTTTTAGAGTCAAAAGCTCTTATTATATGGATGAAAGCCTCCTTTTTATGCTCCAAACGCTCCTTTCTTAGTCTACAAACTCTCTCTCTTAGGGTCCATATCTTTGATCCTACGTTTGAAAGTCTCATTTTTCGGATCCAAACCCTCATATTTAGGAGCCAAAGCTTCATTTTTAGGGTCCTAACCCTCCTTTTCTTGGTTCAAACCCTCCTTTTTACATCCCAAAGCTCCAATTTTAGAGTCCAAAGCTTTGATTCTACGGATGAAAGCCTCCTTTTTATGCTCCAAACACTCCTTTCTTAGGCTTCAAACACTCTCTCTTAGGGTCCATATCTTTGATCCTACGTTTGAAAGGCTCAGTCTTTGGGACCAAACCCTCATATTTAGTTCCAAAGCTTCAATTTTAAGGTCCAAACCCTCATGTTTTGGTCCAAAGCTTCAATTTTAAGGTCCAAACCCTCATGTTTTGGTCCAAAGCTTCATTTTTAAAGTCTAAATCATTGATTCTGTGGATGAAAGCCTCCTTCTTATGCTCCAAACACTCCCTCTTAGTCTATAAGCTTTCTCTCTTAGGGTTCATATCTTTCATCCAAGGTTTGAAAGTGTCCTTTTTTGGGTCCAAACCCTTATATTTAGGTCCGAAAGGTTCATTTTTAGGAACCAAACCCTCATTTTTAGGGTCCAAACCCTCATTTTCACATTCCAAACCCTCCTTTTTACATCACAAGGCTTCATTTTTAGAGTCAAAAGCTCTTATTATATGGATGAAAGCCTCATTTTTATGCTCCAAACACTCCTTCTTAGGCTACAAACTCTCTCTCTTAGGGTCCATATCTTTGATTCTAGGTTTGATAGTGTCCTTTTTCTGGAAACAAACCCACATTGTTAGGTCCAAAGCATCATTTTTGGAGACCAAGCCTTTTATTCTAGGCTTTAAAGCCGATTTATATGATCCAAACGCTCCTTTTAGGGTTCAATCCCTCCTTTTTACATCACAAAGCTCCATTTTTAGAGTCAAAATCTCTTATTGTACGGATGAAAGCCTCCTTTTTATGCTCCATTTTTTCTTAGGCTACAAACCCTCTCTCTTAGGGTCCATATCTTTGATCCTAGGTCTGAAAGTGTCCTTTTTTGGGAGCAAACCCTCATATGTAGGTCCCAAAGCTTCATTTTGAGGGTCTAAACCCTCTTTTGCACGGTCCAAATCATCCTTTTTACATCTCAAAGCTCCAATTTTAGAGTTCAAAGCTTTGCTTCTACGGATGAAAGCGTCTTTTTATGCTCCAAACACAAATTCTTAGTCTACAAACTCTCTCTCTTAGGATCCATATCTTTGATCCTAGGTGGTAAAGTCTCATTTTTCGGATCCAAACCCTCATATTTATGTCCCAAAGCTTCATTTTTGAGGTCCAAACCCTCATTTTCATGGTCCAAACCCTCCTTTTTACATCCCAAAGCTCCAATTTTAGAGTCCAAAGCTTTGATTCTACGGATGAAAGCCTCCTGTTTATGCTCCAAACGCTCCTTTCTTAGGCTTCAAACACTCTCTCTTAGGGTCCATATCTTTGATCCTACATTTGAAAGGCTCATTTTTTGGGACCAAACCCTCATATTTAGGTCCAAAGCTTCATTTTTAAGGTCCAAACCCTCATGTTTAGGGCCCAAAGCTTCATTTTTAAAGTCCAAATCATTGATTCTGTGGATGAAAGCCTCCTTCTTATGCTCCAAACACTCCCTCTTAGTCTATAAGCTTTCTCTCTTAGGATTCATATCTTTCATCCTAGGTTTGAAAGTGTCCTTTTTTGGGTCCAAACCCTTATATTTAGGTCCGAAAGATTCATTTTTAGGGTCCAAACCCTCTTTTGCACGGTCCAAACCCTCCTTTTTACCTCACAAGGCTTCATTTTTAGAGTCAAAAGCTCTTATTATATGGATGAAAGCCTCCTTTTTATGCTCCAAACGCTCCTTTCTTAGTCTACAAACTCTCTCTCTTAGGGTCCATATCTTTGATCCTACGTTTGAAAGTCTCATTTTTCGGATCCAAACCCTCATATTTAGGAGCCAAAGCTTCATTTTTAGGGTCCTAACCCTCCTTTTCTTGGTTCAAACCCTCCTTTTTACATCCCAAAGCTCCAATTTTAGAGTCCAAAGCTTTGATTCTACGGATGAAAGCCTCCTTTTTATGCTCCAAACACTCCTTTCTTAGGCTTCAAACACTCTCTCTTAGGGTCCATATCTTTGATCCTACGTTTGAAAGGCTGAGTCTTTGGGACCAAACCCTCATATTTAGTTCCAAAGCTTCAATTTTAAGGTCCAAACCCTCATGTTTTGGTCCAAAGCTTCATTTTTAAAGTCTAAATCATTGATTCTGTGGATGAAAGCCTCCTTCTTATGCTCCAAACACTCCCTCTTAGTCTATAAGCTTTCTCTCTTAGGGTTCATATCTTTCATCCAAGGTTTGAAAGTGTCCTTTTTCGGGTCCAAACCCTTATATTTAGGTCCGAAAGGTTCATTTTTAGGAACCAAACCCTCATTTTTAGGGTCCAAACCCTCATTTTCACATTCCAAACCCTCCTTTTTACATCACAAGGCTTCATTTTTAGAGTCAAAAGCTCTTATTATATGGATGAAAGCCTCATTTTTATGCTCCAAACACTCCTTCTTAGGCTACAAACTCTCTCTCTTAGGGTCCATATCTTTGATTCTAGGTTTGATAGTGTCCTTTTTCTGGAAACAAACCCACATTGTTAGGTCCAAAGCATCATTTTTGGAGACCAAGCCTTTTATTCTAGGCTTTAAAGCCGATTTATATGATCCAAACGCTCCTTTTAGGGTTCAATCCCTCCTTTTTACATCACAAAGCTCCATTTTTAGAGTCAAAATCTCTTATTGTACGGATGAAAGCCTCCTTTTTATGCTCCATTTTTTCTTAGGCTACAAACCCTCTCTCTTAGGGTCCATATCTTTGATCCTAGGTCTGAAAGTGTCCTTTTTTGGGAGCAAACCCTCATATGTAGGTCCCAAAGCTTCATTTTGAGGGTCTAAACCCTCTTTTGCACGGTCCAAACCCTCCTTTTTGCATCTCAAAGCTCCAATTTTAGAGTTCAAAGCTTTGCTTCTACGGATGAAAGCGTCTTTTTATGCTCCAAACACAAATTCTTAGTCTACAAACTCTCTCTCTTAGGGTCCATATCTTTGATCCTAGGTGGTAAAGTCTCATTTTTCGGATCCAAACCCTCATATTTACGTCCCAAAGCTTCATTTTTGAGGTCCAAACCCTCATTTTCATGGTCCAAACCCTCCTTTTTACATCCCAAAGCTCCAATTTTAGAGTCCAAAGCTTTGATTCTACGGATGAAAGCCTCCTGTTTATGCTCCAAACGCTCCTTTCTTAGGCTTCAAACACTCTCTCTTAGGGTCCATATCTTTGATCCTACATTTGAAAGGCTCATTTTTTGGGACCAAACCCTCATATTTAGGTCCAAAGCTTCATTTTTAAGGTCCAAACCCTCATGTTTTGGTCCAAAGCTTCATTTTTAAAGTCTAAATCATTGATTCTGTGGATGAAAGCCTCCTTCTTATGCTCCAAACACTCCCTCTTAGTCTATAAGCTTTCTCTCTTAGGATTCATATCTTTCATCCTAGGTTTGAAAGTGTCCTTTTTCGGGTCCAGACCCTTATATTTAGGTCCCAAAGGTTCATTTTTAGGAACCAAACCCTCATTTTCATGTTCCAAACCCTCATTTTCACGGTCCAAACCCTCCTTTTTACCTCACAAGGCTTCATTTTTAGACTCAAAAGCTCTTAGTATACAGATGAAAGCCTCCTTTTTATTCTCCAAAATCTCCTTTCTTAGGCTTCAAACACTCTCTCTCTTAGGGTCCATATCTTTGATCCTACATTTGAAAGGCTCATTTTTTGGGACCAAACCCTCATATTTAGGTCCAAAGCTTCATTTTTAAGGTCAAACCCTCATGTTTAGGGTCCAAAGCTTCATTTTTAAAGTCCAAATCATTGATTCTGTGGATGAAAGCCTCCTTCTTAAGCTCCAAACACTCCCTCTTAGTCTATAAGCTTTCTCTCTTAGGGTTCATATCTTTCATCCAAGGTTTGAAAGTGTCCTTTTTCGGGTCCAAACCCTTATATTTAGGTCCGAAAGGTTCATTTTTAGGAACCAAACCCTCATTTTTAGGGTCCAAACCCTCATTTTCACATTCCAAACCCTCCTTTTTACATCACAAGGCTTCATTTTTAGAGTCAAAAGCTCTTATTATATGGATGAAAGCCTCATTTTTATGCTCCAAACACTCCTTCTTAGGCTACAAACTCTCTCTCTTAGGGTCCATATCTTTGATTCTAGGTTTGATAGTGTCCTTTTTCTGGAAACAAACCCACATTGTTAGGTCCAAAGCATCATTTTTGGAGACCAAGCCTTTTATTCTAGGCTTTAAAGCCGATTTATATGATCCAAACGCTCCTTTTAGGGTTCAATCCCTCCTTTTTACATCACAAAGCTCCATTTTTAGAGTCAAAATCTCTTATTGTACGGATGAAAGCCTCCTTTTTATGCTCCATTTTTTCTTAGGCTACAAACCCTCTCTCTTAGGGTCCATATCTTTGATCCTAGGTCTGAAAGTGTCCTTTTTTGGGAGCAAACCCTCATATGTAGGTCCCAAAGCTTCATTTTGAGGGTCTAAACCCTCTTTTGCACGGTCCAAATCATCCTTTTTACATCTCAAAGCTCCAATTTTAGAGTTCAAAGCTTTGCTTCTACGGATGAAAGCGTCTTTTTATGCTCCAAACACAAATTCTTAGTCTACAAACTCTCTCTCTTAGGATCCATATCTTTGATCCTAGGTGGTAAAGTCTCATTTTTCGGATCCAAACCCTCATATTTATGTCCCAAAGCTTCATTTTTGAGGTCCAAACCCTCATTTTCATGGTCCAAACCCTCCTTTTTACATCCCAAAGCTCCAATTTTAGAGTCCAAAGCTTTGATTCTACGGATGAAAGCCTCCTGTTTATGCTCCAAACGCTCCTTTCTTAGGCTTCAAACACTCTCTCTTAGGGTCCATATCTTTGATCCTACATTTGAAAGGCTCATTTTTTGGGACCAAACCCTCATATTTAGGTCCAAAGCTTCATTTTTAAGGTCCAAACCCTCATGTTTAGGGCCCAAAGCTTCATTTTTAAAGTCCAAATCATTGATTCTGTGGATGAAAGCCTCCTTCTTATGCTCCAAACACTCCCTCTTAGTCTATAAGCTTTCTCTCTTAGGATTCATATCTTTCATCCTAGGTTTCAAAGTGTCCTTTTTTGGGTCCAAACCCTTATATTTAGGTCCGAAAGATTCATTTTTAGGGTCCAAACCCTCTTTTGCACGGTCCAAACCCTCCTTTTTACCTCACAAGGCTTCATTTTTAGAGTCAAAAGCTCTTATTATATGGATGAAAGCCTCCTTTTTATGCTCCAAACGCTCCTTTCTTAGTCTACAAACTCTCTCTCTTAGGGTCCATATCTTTGATCCTACGTTTGAAAGTCTCATTTTTCGGATCCAAACCCTCATATTTAGGAGCCAAAGCTTCATTTTTAGGGTCCTAACCCTCCTTTTCTTGGTTCAAACCCTCCTTTTTACATCCCAAAGCTCCAATTTTAGAGTCCAAAGCTTTGATTCTACGGATGAAAGCCTCCTTTTTATGCTCCAAACGCTCCTTTCTTAGGCTTCAAACACTCTCTCTTAGGGTCCATATCTTTGATCCTACGTTTGAAAGGCTCAGTCTTTGGGACCAAACCCTCATATTTAGTTCCAAAGCTTCAATTTTAAGGTCCAAACCCTCATGTTTTGGTCCAAAGCTTCAATTTTAAGGTCCAAACCCTCATGTTTTGGTCCAAAGCTTCATTTTTAAAGTCTAAATCATTGATTCTGTGGATGAAAGCCTCCTTCTTATGCTCCAAACACTCCCTCTTAGTCTATAAGCTTTCTCTCTTAGGGTTCATATCTTTCATCCAAGGTTTGAAAGTGTCCTTTTTTGGGTCCAAACCCTTATATTTAGGTCCGAAAGGTTCATTTTTAGGAACCAAACCCTCATTTTTAGGGTCCAAACCCTCATTTTCACATTCCAAACCCTCCTTTTTACATCACAAGGCTTCATTTTTAGAGTCAAAAGCTCTTATTATATGGATGAAAGCCTCATTTTTATGCTCCAAACACTCCTTCTTAGGCTACAAACTCTCTCTCTTAGGGTCCATATCTTTGATTCTAGGTTTGATAGTGTCCTTTTTCTGGAAACAAACCCACATTGTTAGGTCCAAAGCATCATTTTTGGAGACCAAGCCTTTTATTCTAGGCTTTAAAGCCGATTTATATGATCCAAACGCTCCTTTTAGGGTTCAATCCCTCCTTTTTACATCACAAAGCTCCATTTTTAGAGTCAAAATCTCTTATTGTACGGATGAAAGCCTCCTTTTTATGCTCCATTTTTTCTTAGGCTACAAACCCTCTCTCTTAGGGTCCATATCTTTGATCCTAGGTCTGAAAGTGTCCTTTTTTGGGAGCAAACCCTCATATGTAGGTCCCAAAGCTTCATTTTGAGGGTCTAAACCCTCTTTTGCACGGTCCAAATCATCCTTTTTACATCTCAAAGCTCCAATTTTAGAGTTCAAAGCTTTGCTTCTACGGATGAAAGCGTCTTTTTATGCTCCAAACACAAATTCTTAGTCTACAAACTCTCTCTCTTAGGATCCATATCTTTGATCCTAGGTGGTAAAGTCTCATTTTTCGGATCCAAACCCTCATATTTATGTCCCAAAGCTTCATTTTTGAGGTCCAAACCCTCATTTTCATGGTCCAAACCCTCCTTTTTACATCCCAAAGCTCCAATTTTAGAGTCCAAAGCTTTGATTCTACGGATGAAAGCCTCCTGTTTATGCTCCAAACGCTCCTTTCTTAGGCTTCAAACACTCTCTCTTAGGGTCCATATCTTTGATCCTACATTTGAAAGGCTCATTTTTTGGGACCAAACCCTCATATTTAGGTCCAAAGCTTCATTTTTAAGGTCCAAACCCTCATGTTTAGGGCCCAAAGCTTCATTTTTAAAGTCCAAATCATTGATTCTGTGGATGAAAGCCTCCTTCTTATGCTCCAAACACTCCCTCTTAGTCTATAAGCTTTCTCTCTTAGGATTCATATCTTTCATCCTAGGTTTGAAAGTGTCCTTTTTTGGGTCCAAACCCTTATATTTAGGTCCGAAAGATTCATTTTTAGGGTCCAAACCCTCTTTTGCACGGTCCAAACCCTCCTTTTTACCTCACAAGGCTTCATTTTTAGAGTCAAAAGCTCTTATTATATGGATGAAAGCCTCCTTTTTATGCTCCAAACGCTCCTTTCTTAGTCTACAAACTCTCTCTCTTAGGGTCCATATCTTTGATCCTACGTTTGAAAGTCTCATTTTTCGGATCCAAACCCTCATATTTAGGAGCCAAAGCTTCATTTTTAGGGTCCTAACCCTCCTTTTCTTGGTTCAAACCCTCCTTTTTACATCCCAAAGCTCCAATTTTAGAGTCCAAAGCTTTGATTCTACGGATGAAAGCCTCCTTTTTATGCTCCAAACACTCCTTTCTTAGGCTTCAAACACTCTCTCTTAGGGTCCATATCTTTGATCCTACGTTTGAAAGGCTGAGTCTTTGGGACCAAACCCTCATATTTAGTTCCAAAGCTTCAATTTTAAGGTCCAAACCCTCATGTTTTGGTCCAAAGCTTCATTTTTAAAGTCCAAATCATTGATTCTGTGGATGAAAGCCTCCTTCTTAAGCTCCAAACACTCCCTCTTAGTCTATAAGCTTTCTCTCTTAGGGTTCATATCTTTCATCCAAGGTTTGAAAGTGTCCTTTTTCGGGTCCAAACCCTTATATTTAGGTCCGAAAGGTTCATTTTTAGGAACCAAACCCTCATTTTTAGGGTCCAAACCCTCATTTTCACATTCCAAACCCTCCTTTTTACATCACAAGGCTTCATTTTTAGAGTCAAAAGCTCTTATTATATGGATGAAAGCCTCATTTTTATGCTCCAAACACTCCTTCTTAGGCTACAAACTCTCTCTCTTAGGGTCCATATCTTTGATTCTAGGTTTGATAGTGTCCTTTTTCTGGAAACAAACCCACATTGTTAGGTCCAAAGCATCATTTTTGGAGACCAAGCCTTTTATTCTAGGCTTTAAAGCCGATTTATATGATCCAAACGCTCCTTTTAGGGTTCAATCCCTCCTTTTTACATCACAAAGCTCCATTTTTAGAGTCAAAATCTCTTATTGTACGGATGAAAGCCTCCTTTTTATGCTCCATTTTTTCTTAGGCTACAAACCCTCTCTCTTAGGGTCCATATCTTTGATCCTAGGTCTGAAAGTGTCCTTTTTTGGGAGCAAACCCTCATATGTAGGTCCCAAAGCTTCATTTTGAGGGTCTAAACCCTCTTTTGCACGGTCCAAACCATCCTTTTTACATCTCAAAGCTCCAATTTTAGAGTTCAAAGCTTTGCTTCTACGGATGAAAGCGTCTTTTTATGCTCCAAACACAAATTCTTAGTCTACAAACTCTCTCTCTTAGGGTCCATATCTTTGATCCTAGGTGGTAAAGTCTCATTTTTCGGATCCAAACCCTCATATTTATGTCCCAAAGCTTCATTTTTGAGGTCCAAACCCTCATTTTCATGGTCCAAACCCTCCTTTTTACATCCCAAAGCTCCAATTTTAGAGTCCAAAGCTTTGATTCTACGGATGAAAGCCTCCTGTTTATGCTCCAAACGCTCCTTTCTTAGGCTTCAAACACTCTCTCTTAGGGTCCATATCTTTGATCCTACATTTGAAAGGCTCATTTTTTGGGACCAAACCCTCATATTTAGGTCCAAAGCTTCATTTTTAAGGTCCAAACCCTCATGTTTAGGGCCCAAAGCTTCATTTTTAAAGTCCAAATCATTGATTCTGTGGATGAAAGCCTCCTTCTTATGCTCCAAACACTCCCTCTTAGTCTATAAGCTTTCTCTCTTAGGATTCATATCTTTCATCCTAGGTTTGAAAGTGTCCTTTTTTGGGTCCAAACCCTTATATTTAGGTCCGAAAGATTCATTTTTAGGGTCCAAACCCTCTTTTGCACGGTCCAAACCCTCCTTTTTACCTCACAAGGCTTCATTTTTAGAGTCAAAAGCTCTTATTATATGGATGAAAGCCTCCTTTTTATGCTCCAAACGCTCCTTTCTTAGTCTACAAACTCTCTCTCTTAGGGTCCATATCTTTGATCCTACGTTTGAAAGTCTCATTTTTCGGATCCAAACCCTCATATTTAGGAGCCAAAGCTTCATTTTTAGGGTCCTAACCCTCCTTTTCTTGGTTCAAACCCTCCTTTTTACATCCCAAAGCTCCAATTTTAGAGTCCAAAGCTTTGATTCTACGGATGAAAGCCTCCTTTTTATGCTCCAAACACTCCTTTCTTAGGCTTCAAACACTCTCTCTTAGGGTCCATATCTTTGATCCTACGTTTGAAAGGCTGAGTCTTTGGGACCAAACCCTCATATTTAGTTCCAAAGCTTCAATTTTAAGGTCCAAACCCTCATGTTTTGGTCCAAAGCTTCATTTTTAAAGTCTAAATCATTGATTCTGTGGATGAAAGCCTCCTTCTTATGCTCCAAACACTCCCTCTTAGTCTATAAGCTTTCTCTCTTAGGGTTCATATCTTTCATCCAAGGTTTGAAAGTGTCCTTTTTCGGGTCCAAACCCTTATATTTAGGTCCGAAAGGTTCATTTTTAGGAACCAAACCCTCATTTTTAGGGTCCAAACCCTCATTTTCACATTCCAAACCCTCCTTTTTACATCACAAGGCTTCATTTTTAGAGTCAAAAGCTCTTATTATATGGATGAAAGCCTCATTTTTATGCTCCAAACACTCCTTCTTAGGCTACAAACTCTCTCTCTTAGGGTCCATATCTTTGATTCTAGGTTTGATAGTGTCCTTTTTCTGGAAACAAACCCACATTGTTAGGTCCAAAGCATCATTTTTGGAGACCAAGCCTTTTATTCTAGGCTTTAAAGCCGATTTATATGATCCAAACGCTCCTTTTAGGGTTCAATCCCTCCTTTTTACATCACAAAGCTCCATTTTTAGAGTCAAAATCTCTTATTGTACGGATGAAAGCCTCCTTTTTATGCTCCATTTTTTCTTAGGCTACAAACCCTCTCTCTTAGGGTCCATATCTTTGATCCTAGGTCTGAAAGTGTCCTTTTTTGGGAGCAAACCCTCATATGTAGGTCCCAAAGCTTCATTTTGAGGGTCTAAACCCTCTTTTGCACGGTCCAAACCATCCTTTTTACATCTCAAAGCTCCAATTTTAGAGTTCAAAGCTTTGCTTCTACGGATGAAAGCGTCTTTTTATGCTCCAAACACAAATTCTTAGTCTACAAACTCTCTCTCTTAGGGTCCATATCTTTGATCCTAGGTGGTAAAGTCTCATTTTTCGGATCCAAACCCTCATATTTATGTCCCAAAGCTTCATTTTTGAGGTCCAAACCCTCATTTTCATGGTCCAAACCCTCCTTTTTACATCCCAAAGCTCCAATTTTAGAGTCCAAAGCTTTGATTCTACGGATGAAAGCCTCCTGTTTATGCTCCAAACGCTCCTTTCTTAGGCTTCAAACACTCTCTCTTAGGGTCCATATCTTTGATCCTACATTTGAAAGGCTCATTTTTTGGGACCAAACCCTCATATTTAGGTCCAAAGCTTCATTTTTAAGGTCCAAACCCTCATGTTTAGGGCCCAAAGCTTCATTTTTAAAGTCCAAATCATTGATTCTGTGGATGAAAGCCTCCTTCTTATGCTCCAAACACTCCCTCTTAGTCTATAAGCTTTCTCTCTTAGGATTCATATCTTTCATCCTATGTTTGAAAGTGTCCTTTTTCGGGTCCAGACCCTTATATTTAGGTCCCAAAGGTTCATTTTTAGGAACCAAACCCTCATTTTCATGGTCCAAACCCTCATTTTCACAGTCCAAACCCTCCTTTTTACCTCACAAGGCTTCATTTTTAGACTCAAAAGCTCTTAGTATACAGATGAAAGCCTCATTTTTATTCTCCAAACGCTCCTTTCTTAGGCTTCAAACACTCTCTCTCTTAGGGTCCATATCTTTGATCCTACATTTGAAAGGCTCATTTTTTGGGACCAAACCCTCATATTTAGGTCCAAAGCTTCATTTTTAAGGTCAAACCCTCATGTTTAGGGTCCAAAGCTTCATTTTTAAAGTCCAAATCATTGATTCTGTGGATGAAAGCCTCCTTCTTAAGCTCCAAACACTCCCTCTTAGTCTATAAGCTTTCTCTCTTAGGGTTCATATCTTTCATCCAAGGTTTGAAAGTGTCCTTTTTCGGGTCCAAACCCTTATATTTAGGTCCGAAAGGTTCATTTTTAGGAACCAAACCCTCATTTTTAGGGTCCAAACCCTCATTTTCACATTCCAAACCCTCCTTTTTACATCACAAGGCTTCATTTTTAGAGTCAAAAGCTCTTATTATATGGATGAAAGCCTCATTTTTATGCTCCAAACACTCCTTCTTAGGCTACAAACTCTCTCTCTTAGGGTCCATATCTTTGATTCTAGGTTTGATAGTGTCCTTTTTCTGGAAACAAACCCACATTGTTAGGTCCAAAGCATCATTTTTGGAGACCAAGCCTTTTATTCTAGGCTTTAAAGCCGATTTATATGATCCAAACGCTCCTTTTAGGGTTCAATCCCTCCTTTTTACATCACAAAGCTCCATTTTTAGAGTCAAAATCTCTTATTGTACGGATGAAAGCCTCCTTTTTATGCTCCATTTTTTCTTAGGCTACAAACCCTCTCTCTTAGGGTCCATATCTTTGATCCTAGGTCTGAAAGTGTCCTTTTTTGGGAGCAAACCCTCATATGTAGGTCCCAAAGCTTCATTTTGAGGGTCTAAACCCTCTTTTGCACGGTCCAAACCATCCTTTTTACATCTCAAAGCTCCAATTTTAGAGTTCAAAGCTTTGCTTCTACGGATGAAAGCGTCTTTTTATGCTCCAAACACAAATTCTTAGTCTACAAACTCTCTCTCTTAGGGTCCATATCTTTGATCCTAGGTGGTAAAGTCTCATTTTTCGGATCCAAACCCTCATATTTATGTCCCAAAGCTTCATTTTTGAGGTCCAAACCCTCATTTTCATGGTCCAAACCCTCCTTTTTACATCCCAAAGCTCCAATTTTAGAGTCCAAAGCTTTGATTCTACGGATGAAAGCCTCCTGTTTATGCTCCAAACGCTCCTTTCTTAGGCTTCAAACACTCTCTCTTAGGGTCCATATCTTTGATCCTACATTTGAAAGGCTCATTTTTTGGGACCAAACCCTCATATTTAGGTCCAAAGCTTCATTTTTAAGGTCCAAACCCTCATGTTTAGGGCCCAAAGCTTCATTTTTAAAGTCCAAATCATTGATTCTGTGGATGAAAGCCTCCTTCTTATGCTCCAAACACTCCCTCTTAGTCTATAAGCTTTCTCTCTTAGGATTCATATCTTTCATCCTAGGTTTGAAAGTGTCCTTTTTTGGGTCCAAACCCTTATATTTAGGTCCGAAAGATTCATTTTTAGGGTCCAAACCCTCTTTTGCACGGTCCAAACCCTCCTTTTTACCTCACAAGGCTTCATTTTTAGAGTCAAAAGCTCTTATTATATGGATGAAAGCCTCCTTTTTATGCTCCAAACGCTCCTTTCTTAGTCTACAAACTCTCTCTCTTAGGGTCCATATCTTTGATCCTACGTTTGAAAGTCTCATTTTTCGGATCCAAACCCTCATATTTAGGAGCCAAAGCTTCATTTTTAGGGTCCTAACCCTCCTTTTCTTGGTTCAAACCCTCCTTTTTACATCCCAAAGCTCCAATTTTAGAGTCCAAAGCTTTGATTCTACGGATGAAAGCCTCCTTTTTATGCTCCAAACACTCATTTCTTAGGCTTCAAACACTCTCTCTTAGGGTCCATATCTTTGATCCTACGTTTGAAAGGCTGAGTCTTTGGGACCAAACCCTCATATTTAGTTCCAAAGCTTCAATTTTAAGGTCCAAACCCTCATGTTTTGGTCCAAAGCTTCATTTTTAAAGTCTAAATCATTGATTCTGTGGATGAAAGCCTCCTTCTTATGCTCCAAACACTCCCTCTTAGTCTATAAGCTTTCTCTCTTAGGGTTCATATCTTTCATCCAAGGTTTGAAAGTGTCCTTTTTCGGGTCCAAACCCTTATATTTAGGTCCGAAAGGTTCATTTTTAGGAACCAAACCCTCATTTTTAGGGTCCAAACCCTCATTTTCACATTCCAAACCCTCCTTTTTACATCACAAGGCTTCATTTTTAGAGTCAAAAGCTCTTATTATATGGATGAAAGCCTCATTTTTATGCTCCAAACACTCCTTCTTAGGCTACAAACTCTCTCTCTTAGGGTCCATATCTTTGATTCTAGGTTTGATAGTGTCCTTTTTCTGGAAACAAACCCACATTGTTAGGTCCAAAGCATCATTTTTGGAGACCAAGCCTTTTATTCTAGGCTTTAAAGCCGATTTATATGATCCAAACGCTCCTTTTAGGGTTCAATCCCTCCTTTTTACATCACAAAGCTCCATTTTTAGAGTCAAAATCTCTTATTGTACGGATGAAAGCCTCCTTTTTATGCTCCATTTTTTCTTAGGCTACAAACCCTCTCTCTTAGGGTCCATATCTTTGATCCTAGGTCTGAAAGTGTCCTTTTTTGGGAGCAAACCCTCATATGTAGGTCCCAAAGCTTCATTTTGAGGGTCTAAACCCTCTTTTGCACGGTCCAAACCATCCTTTTTACATCTCAAAGCTCCAATTTTAGAGTTCAAAGCTTTGCTTCTACGGATGAAAGCGTCTTTTTATGCTCCAAACACAAATTCTTAGTCTACAAACTCTCTCTCTTAGGGTCCATATCTTTGATCCTAGGTGGTAAAGTCTCATTTTTCGGATCCAAACCCTCATATTTACGTCCCAAAGCTTCATTTTTGAGGACCAAACCCTCATTTTCATGGTCCAAACCCTCCTTTTGACATCCCAAAGCTCCAATTTTAGAGTCCAAAGCTTTGATTCTACGGATGAAAGCCTCCTGTTTATGCTCCAAACGCTCCTTTCTTAGGCTTCAAACACTCTCTCTTAGGGTCCATATCTTTGATCCTACATTTGAAAGGCTCATTTTTTGGGACCAAACCCTCATATTTAGGTCCAAAGCTTCATTTTTAAGGTCCAAACCCTCATGTTTAGGGCCCAAAGCTTCATTTTTAAAGTCCAAATCATTGATTCTGTGGATGAAAGCCTCCTTCTTATGCTCCAAACACTCCCTCTTAGTCTATAAGCTTTCTCTCTTAGGATTCATATCTTTCATCCTAGGTTTGAAAGTGTCCTTTTTTGGGTCCAAACCCTTATATTTAGGTCCGAAAGATTCATTTTTAGGGTCCAAACCCTCTTTTGCACGGTCCAAACCCTCCTTTTTACCTCACAAGGCTTCATTTTTAGAGTCAAAAGCTCTTATTATATGGATGAAAGCCTCCTTTTTATGCTCCAAACGCTCCTTTCTTAGTCTACAAACTCTCTCTCTTAGGGTCCATATCTTTGATCCTACGTTTGAAAGTCTCATTTTTCGGATCCAAACCCTCATATTTAGGAGCCAAAGCTTCATTTTTAGGGTCCTAACCCTCCTTTTCTTGGTTCAAACCCTCCTTTTTACATCCCAAAGCTCCAATTTTAGAGTCCAAAGCTTTGATTCTATGGATGAAAGCCTCCTTTTTATGCTCCAAACACTCCTTTCTTAGGCTTCAAACACTCTCTCTTAGGGTCCATATTTTTGATCCTACGTTTGAAAGGCTCAGTCTTTGGGACCAAACCCTCATATTTAGGTCCAAAGCTTCATTTTTAAGGTCCAAACCCTCATGTTTTGGTCCAAAGCTTCATTTTTAAAGTCTAAATCATTGATTCTGTGGATGAAAGCCTCCTTCTTATGCTCCAAACACTCCCTCTTAGTCTATAAGCTTTCTCTCTTAGGATTCATATCTTTCATCCTAGGTTTGAAAGTGTCCTTTTTCGGGTCCAGACCCTTATATTTAGGTCCCAAAGGTTCATTTTTAGGAACCAAACCCTCATTTTCATGGTCCAAACCCTCATTTTCACGGTCCAAACCCTCCTTTTTACCTCACAAGGCTTCATTTTTAGACTCAAAAGCTCTTAGTATACAGATGAAAGCCTCATTTTTATTCTCCAAACGCTCCTTTCTTAGGCTTCAAACACTCTCTCTCTTAGGGTCCATATCTTTGATCCTACATTTGAAAGGCTCATTTTTTGGGACCAAACCCTCATATTTAGGTCCAAAGCTTCATTTTTAAGGTCAAACCCTCATGTTTAGGGTCCAAAGCTTCATTTTTAAAGTCCAAATCATTGATTCTGTGGATGAAAGCCTCCTTCTTAAGCTCCAAACACTCCCTCTTAGTCTATAAGCTTTCTCTCTTAGGGTTCATATCTTTCATCCAAGGTTTGAAAGTGTCCTTTTTCGGGTCCAAACCCTTATATTTAGGTCCGAAAGGTTCATTTTTAGGAACCAAACCCTCATTTTTAGGGTCCAAACCCTCATTTTCACATTCCAAACCCTCCTTTTTACATCACAAGGCTTCATTTTTAGAGTCAAAAGCTCTTATTATATGGATGAAAGCCTCATTTTTATGCTCCAAACACTCCTTCTTAGGCTACAAACTCTCTCTCTTAGGGTCCATATCTTTGATTCTAGGTTTGATAGTGTCCTTTTTCTGGAAACAAACCCACATTGTTAGGTCCAAAGCATCATTTTTGGAGACCAAGCCTTTTATTCTAGGCTTTAAAGCCGATTTATATGATCCAAACGCTCCTTTTAGGGTTCAATCCCTCCTTTTTACATCACAAAGCTCCATTTTTAGAGTCAAAATCTCTTATTGTACGGATGAAAGCCTCCTTTTTATGCTCCATTTTTTCTTAGGCTACAAACCCTCTCTCTTAGGGTCCATATCTTTGATCCTAGGTCTGAAAGTGTCCTTTTTTGGGAGCAAACCCTCATATGTAGGTCCCAAAGCTTCATTTTGAGGGTCTAAACCCTCTTTTGCACGGTCCAAACCATCCTTTTTACATCTCAAAGCTCCAATTTTAGAGTTCAAAGCTTTGCTTCTACGGATGAAAGCGTCTTTTTATGCTCCAAACACAAATTCTTAGTCTACAAACTCTCTCTCTTAGGGTCCATATCTTTGATCCTAGGTGGTAAAGTCTCATTTTTCGGATCCAAACCCTCATATTTATGTCCCAAAGCTTCATTTTTGAGGTCCAAACCCTCATTTTCATGGTCCAAACCCTCCTTTTTACATCCCAAAGCTCCAATTTTAGAGTCCAAAGCTTTGATTCTACGGATGAAAGCCTCCTGTTTATGCTCCAAACGCTCCTTTCTTAGGCTTCAAACACTCTCTCTTAGGGTCCATATCTTTGATCCTACATTTGAAAGGCTCATTTTTTGGGACCAAACCCTCATATTTAGGTCCAAAGCTTCATTTTTAAGGTCCAAACCCTCATGTTTAGGGCCCAAAGCTTCATTTTTAAAGTCCAAATCATTGATTCTGTGGATGAAAGCCTCCTTCTTATGCTCCAAACACTCCCTCTTAGTCTATAAGCTTTCTCTCTTAGGATTCATATCTTTCATCCTAGGTTTCAAAGTGTCCTTTTTTGGGTCCAAACCCTTATATTTAGGTCCGAAAGATTCATTTTTAGGGTCCAAACCCTCTTTTGCACGGTCCAAACCCTCCTTTTTACCTCACAAGGCTTCATTTTTAGAGTCAAAAGCTCTTATTATATGGATGAAAGCCTCCTTTTTATGCTCCAAACGCTCCTTTCTTAGTCTACAAACTCTCTCTCTTAGGGTCCATATCTTTGATCCTACGTTTGAAAGTCTCATTTTTCGGATCCAAACCCTCATATTTAGGAGCCAAAGCTTCATTTTTAGGGTCCTAACCCTCCTTTTCTTGGTTCAAACCCTCCTTTTTACATCCCAAAGCTCCAATTTTAGAGTCCAAAGCTTTGATTCTATGGATGAAAGCCTCCTTTTTATGCTCCAAACACTCCTTTCTTAGGCTTCAAACACTCTCTCTTAGGGTCCATATCTTTGATCCTACGTTTGAAAGGCTCAGTCTTTGGGACCAAACCCTCATATTTAGTTCCAAAGCTTCAATTTTAAGGTCCAAACCCTCATGTTTTGGTCCAAAGCTTCATTTTTAAAGTCTAAATCATTGATTCTGTGGATGAAAGCCTCCTTCTTATGCTCCAAACACTCCCTCTTAGTCTATAAGCTTTCTCTCTTAGGATTCATATCTTTCATCCTATGTTTGAAAGTGTCCTTTTTCGGGTCCAGACCCTTATATTTAGGTCCCAAAGGTTCATTTTTAGGAACCAAACCCTCATTTTCATGGTCCAAACCCTCATTTTCACGGTCCAAACCCTCCTTTTTACCTCACAAGGCTTCATTTTTAGACTCAAAAGCTCTTAGTATACAGATGAAAGCCTCATTTTTATTCTCCAAACGCTCCTTTCTTAGGCTTCAAACACTCTCTCTCTTAGGGTCCATATCTTTGATCCTACATTTGAAAGGCTCATTTTTTGGGACCAAACCCTCATATTTAGGTCCAAAGCTTCATTTTTAAGGTCAAACCCTCATGTTTAGGGTCCAAAGCTTCATTTTTAAAGTCCAAATCATTGATTCTGTGGATGAAAGCCTCCTTCTTAAGCTCCAAACACTCCCTCTTAGTCTATAAGCTTTCTCTCTTAGGATTCATATCTTTCATCCTAGGTTTGAAAGTGTCCTTTTTCGGGTCCAGACCCTTATATTTAGGTCCCAAAGGTTCATTTTTAGGAACCAAACCCTCATTTTCATGGTCCAAACCCTCATTTTCACGGTCCAAACCCTCCTTTTTACCTCACAAGGCTTCATTTTTAGACTCAAAAGCTCTTAGTATACAGATGAAAGCCTCATTTTTATTCTCCAAACGCTCCTTTCTTAGGCTTCAAACACTCTCTCTCTTAGGGTCCATATCTTTGATCCTACATTTGAAAGGCTCATTTTTTGGGACCAAACCCTCATATTTAGGTCCAAAGCTTCATTTTTAAGGTCAAACCCTCATGTTTAGGGTCCAAAGCTTCATTTTTAAAGTCCAAATCATTGATTCTGTGGATGAAAGCCTCCTTCTTAAGCTCCAAACACTCCCTCTTAGTCTATAAGCTTTCTCTCTTAGGGTTCATATCTTTCATCCAAGGTTTGAAAGTGTCCTTTTTCGGGTCCAAACCCTTATATTTAGGTCCGAAAGGTTCATTTTTAGGAACCAAACCCTCATTTTTAGGGTCCAAACCCTCATTTTCACATTCCAAACCCTCCTTTTTACATCACAAGGCTTCATTTTTAGAGTCAAAAGCTCTTATTATATGGATGAAAGCCTCATTTTTATGCTCCAAACACTCCTTCTTAGGCTACAAACTCTCTCTCTTAGGGTCCATATCTTTGATTCTAGGTTTGATAGTGTCCTTTTTCTGGAAACAAACCCACATTGTTAGGTCCAAAGCATCATTTTTGGAGACCAAGCCTTTTATTCTAGGCTTTAAAGCCGATTTATATGATCCAAACGCTCCTTTTAGGGTTCAATCCCTCCTTTTTACATCACAAAGCTCCATTTTTAGAGTCAAAATCTCTTATTGTACGGATGAAAGCCTCCTTTTTATGCTCCATTTTTTCTTAGGCTACAAACCCTCTCTCTTAGGGTCCATATCTTTGATCCTAGGTCTGAAAGTGTCCTTTTTTGGGAGCAAACCCTCATATGTAGGTCCCAAAGCTTCATTTTGAGGGTCTAAACCCTCTTTTGCACGGTCCAAACCATCCTTTTTACATCTCAAAGCTCCAATTTTAGAGTTCAAAGCTTTGCTTCTAAGGATGAAAGCGTCTTTTTATGCTCCAAACACAAATTCTTAGTCTACAAACTCTCTCTCTTAGGATCCATATCTTTGATCCTAGGTGGTAAAGTCTCATTTTTCGGATCCAAACCCTCATATTTATGTCCCAAAGCTTCATTTTTGAGGTCCAAACCCTCATTTTCATGGTCCAAACCCTCCTTTTTACATCCCAAAGCTCCAATTTTAGAGTCCAAAGCTTTGATTCTACGGATGAAAGCCTCCTGTTTATGCTCCAAACGCTCCTTTCTTAGGCTTCAAACACTCTCTCTTAGGGTCCATATCTTTGATCCTACATTTGAAAGGCTCATTTTTTGGGACCAAACCCTCATATTTAGGTCCAAAGCTTCATTTTTAAGGTCCAAACCCTCATGTTTAGGGCCCAAAGCTTCATTTTTAAAGTCCAAATCATTGATTCTGTGGATGAAAGCCTCCTTCTTATGCTCCAAACACTCCCTCTTAGTCTATAAGCTTTCTCTCTTAGGATTCATATCTTTCATCCTAGGTTTCAAAGTGTCCTTTTTTGGGTCCAAACCCTTATATTTAGGTCCGAAAGATTCATTTTTAGTGTCCAAACCCTCTTTTGCACGGTCCAAACCCTCCTTTTTACCTCACAAGGCTTCATTTTTAGAGTCAAAAGCTCTTATTATATGGATGAAAGCCTCCTTTTTATGCTCCAAACGCTCCTTTCTTAGTCTACAAACTCTCTCTCTTAGGGTCCATATCTTTGATCCTACGTTTGAAAGTCTCATTTTTCGGATCCAAACCCTCATATTTAGGAGCCAAAGCTTCATTTTTAGGGTCCTAACCCTCCTTTTCTTGGTTCAAACCCTCCTTTTTACATCCCAAAGCTCCAATTTTAGAGTCCAAAGCTTTGATTCTACGGATGAAAGCCTCCTTTTTATGCTCCAAACACTCCTTTCTTAGGCTTCAAACACTCTCTCTTAGGGTCCATATCTTTGATCCTACGTTTGAAAGGCTCAGTCTTTGGGACCAAACCCTCATATTTAGTTCCAAAGCTTCAATTTTAAGGTCCAAACCCTCATGTTTTGGTCCAAAGCTTCATTTTTAAAGTCTAAATCATTGATTCTGTGGATGAAAGCCTCCTTCTTAAGCTCCAAACACTCCCTCTTTGTCTATAAGCTTTCTCTCTTAGGGTTCATATCTTTCATCCAAGGTTTGAAAGTGTCCTTTTTCGGGTCCAAACCCTTATATTTAGGTCCGAAAGGTTCATTTTTAGGAACCAAACCCTCATTTTTAGGGTCCAAACCCTCATTTTCACATTCCAAACCCTCCTTTTTGCATCACAAGGCTTCATTTTTAGAGTCAAAAGCTCTTATTATATGGATGAAAGCCTCCTTTTTATGCTCCAAACACTCCTTCTTAGGCTACAAACTCTCTCTCTTAGGGTCCATATCTTTGATTCTAGGTTTGATAGTGTCCTTTTTCTGGAAACAAACCCACATTGTTAGGTCCAAAGCATCATTTTTGGAGACCAAGCCTTTTATTCTAGGCTTTAAAGCCGATTTATATGATCCAAACGCTCCTTTTAGGGTTCAATCCCTCCTTTTTACATCACAAAGCTCCATTTTTAGAGTCAAAATCTCTTATTGTACGGATGAAAGCCTCCTTTTTATGCTCCATTTTTTCTTAGGCTACAAACCCTCTCTCTTAGGGTCCATATCTTTGATCCTAGGTCTGAAAGTGTCCTTTTTTGGGAGCAAACCCTCATATGTAGGTCCCAAAGCTTCATTTTGAGGGTCTAAACCCTCTTTTGCACGGTCCAAACCATCCTTTTTACATCTCAAAGCTCCAATTTTAGAGTTCAAAGCTTTGCTTCTACGGATGAAAGCGTCTTTTTATGCTCCAAACACAAATTCTTAGTCTACAAACTCTCTCTCTTAGGGTCCATATCTTTGATCCTAGGTGGTAAAGTCTCATTTTTCGGATCCAAACCCTCATATTTACGTCCCAAAGCTTCATTTTTGAGGTCCAAACCCTCATTTTCATGGTCCAAACCCTCCTTTTTACATCCCAAAGCTCCAATTTTAGAGTCCAAAGCTTTGATTCTACGGATGAAAGCCTCCTGTTTATGCTCCAAACGCTCCTTTCTTAGGCTTCAAACACTCTCTCTTAGGGTCCATATCTTTGATCCTACGTTTGAAAGGCTCATTTTTTGGGACCAAACCCTCATATTTAGGTCCAAAGCTTCATTTTTAAGGTCAAACCCTCATGTTTTGGTCCAAAGCTTCATTTTTAAAGTCTAAATCATTGATTCTGTGGATGAAAGCCTCCTTCTTATGCTCCAAACACTCCCTCTTAGTCTATAAGCTTTCTCTCTTAGGATTCATATCTTTCATCCTAGGTTTGAAAGTGTCCTTTTTCGGGTCCAGACCCTTATATTTAGGTCCCAAAGGTTCATTTTTAGGAACCAAACCCTCATTTTCATGGTCCAAACCCTCATTTTCACGGTCCAAACCCTCCTTTTTACCTCACAAGGCTTCATTTTTAGACTCAAAAGCTCTTAGTATACAGATGAAAGTCTCATTTTTATTCTCCAAACGCTCCTTTCTTAGGCTTCAAACACTCTCTCTCTTAGGGTCCATATCTTTGATCCTACATTTGAAAGGCTCATTTTTTGGGACCAAACCCTCATATTTAGGTCCAAAGCTTCATTTTTAAGGTCAAACCCTCATGTTTAGGGTCCAAAGCTTCATTTTTAAAGTCCAAATCATTGATTCTGTGGATGAAAGCCTCCTTCTTAAGCTCCAAACACTCCCTCTTAGTCTATAAGCTTTCTCTCTTAGGGTTCATATCTTTCATCCAAGGTTTGAAAGTGTCCTTTTTCGGGTCCAAACCCTTATATTTAGGTCCGAAAGGTTCATTTTTAGGAACCAAACCCTCATTTTTAGGGTCCAAACCCTCATTTTCACATTCCAAACCCCCCTTTTTGCATCACAAGGCTTCATTTTTAGAGTCAAAAGCTCTTATTATATGGATGAAAGCCTCCTTTTTATGCTCCAAACACTCCTTCTTAGTCTACAAACTCTCTCTCTTAGGGTCCATATCTTTGATCCTAGGTGGTAAAGTCTCATTTTTCAGATCCAAACCCTCATATTTAGGTGCCAAAGCTTCATTTTTGGGTCTAAACCCTCATTTTCATGGTCCAAACCCTCCTTTTTACATCCCAAAGCTCCAATTTTAGAGTCCAAAGCTTTGCTTCTACGGATGAAAGCCTCCTTTTTATGCTCCAAACGCTCCTTTCTTAGGCTTCAAACACTCTCTCTCTTAGGGTCCAAATCTTTGATCCTACATTTGAAAGGCTCATTTTTTGGGACCAAACCCTCATATTTAGGTCCAAAGCTTCATTTTTAAGGTCAAACCCTCATGTTTAGGGTCCAAAGCTTCATTTTTAAAGTCCAAATCATTGATTCTGTGGATGAAAGCCTCCTTCTTAAGCTCCAAACACTCCCTCTTAGTCTATAAGCTTTCTCTCTTAGGGTTCATATCTTTCATCCAAGGTTTGAAAGTGTCCTTTTTCGGGTCCAAACCCTTATATTTAGGTCCGAAAGGTTCATTTTTAGGAACCAAACCCTCATTTTTAGGGTCCAAACCCTCATTTTCACATTCCAAACCCTCCTTTTTGCATCACAAGGCTTCATTTTTAGAGTCAAAAGCTCTTATTATATGGATGAAAGCCTCCTTTTTATGCTCCAAACACTCCTTCTTAGGCTACAAACTCTCTCTCTTAGGGTCCATATCTTTGATTCTAGGTTTGATAGTGTCCTTTTTCTGGAAACAAACCCACATTGTTAGGTCCAAAGCATCATTTTTGGAGACCAAGCCTTTTATTCTAGGCTTTAAAGCCGATTTATATGATCCAAACGCTCCTTTTAGGGTTCAGTCCCTCCTTTTTACATCACAAAGCTCCATTTTTAGAGTCAAAATCTCTTATTGTACGGATGAAAGCCTCCTTTTTATGCTCCATTTTTTCTTAGGCTACAAACCCTCTCTCTTAGGGTCCATATCTTTGATCCTAGGTCTGAAAGTGTCCTTTTTTGGGAGCAAACCCTCATATGTAGGTCCCAAAGCTTCATTTTGAGGGTCTAAACCCTCTTTTGCACGGTCCAAATCATCCTTTTTACATCTCAAAGCTCCAATTTTAGAGTTCAAAGCTTTGCTTCTACGGATGAAAGCGTCTTTTTATGCTCCAAACACAAATTCTTAGTCTACAAACTCTCTCTCTTAGGGTCCATATCTTTGATCCTAGGTGGTAAAGTCTCATTTTTCGGATCCAAACCCTCATATTTACGTCCCAAAGCTTCATTTTTGAGGTCCAAACCCTCATTTTCATGGTCCAAACCCTCCTTTTTACATCCCAAAGCTCCAATTTTAGAGTCCAAAGCTTTGATTCTACGGATGAAAGCCTCCTGTTTATGCTCCAAACGCTCCTTTCTTAGGCTTCAAACACTCTCTCTTAGGGTCCATATCTTTGATCCTACGTTTGAAAGGCTCATTTTTTGGGACCAAACCCTCATATTTAGGTCCAAAGCTTCATTTTTAAGGTCAAACCCTCATGTTTTGGTCCAAAGCTTCATTTTTAAAGTCTAAATCATTGATTCTGTGGATGAAAGCCTCCTTCTTATGCTCCAAACACTCCCTCTTAGTCTATAAGCTTTCTCTCTTAGGATTCATATCTTTCATCCTAGGTTTGAAAGTGTCCTTTTTCGGGTCCAGACCCTTATATTTAGGTCCCAAAGGTTCATTTTTAGGAACCAAACCCTCATTTTCATGGTCCAAACCCTCATTTTCACGGTCCAAACCCTCCTTTTTACCTCACAAGGCTTCATTTTTAGACTCAAAAGCTCTTAGTATACAGATGAAAGCCTCATTTTTATTCTCCAAACGCTCCTTTCTTAGGCTTCAAATACTCTCTCTCTTAGGGTCCATATCTTTGATCCTACATTTGAAAGGCTCATTTTTTGGGACCAAACCCTCATATTTAGGTCCAAAGCTTCATTTTTAAGGTCAAACCCTCATGTTTAGGGCCCAAAGCTTCATTTTTAAAGTCCAAATCATTGATTCTGTGGATGAAAGCCTCCTTCTTAAGCTCCAAACACTCCCTCTTAGTCTATAAGCTTTCTCTCTTAGGGTTCATATCTTTCATCCAAGGTTTGAAAGTGTCCTTTTTCGGGTCCAAACCCTTATATTTAGGTCCGAAAGGTTCATTTTTAGGAACCAAACCCTCATTTTTAGGGTCTAAACCCTCATTTTCACATTCCAAACCCTCCTTTTTGCATCACAAGGCTTCATTTTTAGAGTCAAAAGCTCTTATTATATGGATGAAAGCCTCCTTTTTATGCTCCAAACACTCCTTCTTAGTCTACAAACTCTCTCTCTTAGGGTCCATATCTTTGATCCTAGGTGGTAAAGTCTCATTTTTCAGATCCAAACCCTCATATTTAGGTGCCAAAGCTTCATTTTTGGGTCTAAACCCTCATTTTCATGGTCCAAACCCTCCTTTTTACATCCCAAAGCTCCAATTTTAGAGTCCAAAGCTTTGCTTCTACGGATGAAAGCCTCCTTTTTATGCTCCAAACGCTCCTTTCTTAGGCTTCAAACACTCTCTCTCTTAGGGTCCAAATCTTTGATCCTACATTTGAAAGGCTCATTTTTTGGGACCAAACCCTCATATTTAGGTCCAAAGCTTCATTTTTAAGGTCAAACCCTCATGTTTAGGGTCCAAAGCTTCATTTTTAAAGTCCAAATCATTGATTCTGTGGATGAAAGCCTCCTTCTTAAGCTCCAAACACTCCCTCTTAGTCTATAAGCTTTCTCTCTTAGGGTTCATATCTTTCATCCAAGGTTTGAAAGTGTCCTTTTTCGGGTCCAAACCCTTATATTTAGGTCCGAAAGGTTCATTTTTAGGAACCAAACCCTCATTTTTAGGGTCCAAACCCTCATTTTCACATTCCAAACCCTCCTTTTTGCATCACAAGGCTTCATTTTTAGAGTCAAAAGCTCTTATTATATGGATGAAAGCCTCCTTTTTATGCTCCAAACACTCCTTCTTAGGCTACAAACTCTCTCTCTTAGGGTCCATATCTTTGATTCTAGGTTTGATAGTGTCCTTTTTCTGGAAACAAACCCACATTGTTAGGTCCAAAGCATCATTTTTGGAGACCAAGCCTTTTATTCCAGGCTTTAAAGCCGATTTATATGATCCAAACGCTCCTTTTAGGGTTCAGTCCCTCCTTTTTACATCACAAAGCTCCATTTTTAGAGTCAAAATCTCTTATTGTACGGATGAAAGCCTCCTTTTTATGCTCCATTTTTTCTTAGGCTACAAACCCTCTCTCTTAGGGTCCATATCTTTGATCCTAGGTCTGAAAGTGTCCTTTTTTGGGAGCAAACCCTCATATGTAGGTCCCAAAGCTTCATTTTGAGGGTCTAAACCCTCTTTTGCACGGTCCAAACCATCCTTTTTACATCTCAAAGCTCCAATTTTAGAGTTCAAAGCTTTGCTTCTATGGATGAAAGCGTCTTTTTATGCTCCAAACACAAATTCTTAGTCTACAAACTCTCTCTCTTAGGGTCCATATCTTTGATCCTAGGTGGTAAAGTCTCATTTTTCGGATCCAAACCCTCATATTTACGTCCCAAAGCTTCATTTTTGAGGTCCGAACCCTCATTTTCATGGTCCAAACCCTCCTTTTGACATCCCAAAGCTCCAATTTTAGAGTCCAAAGCTTTGATTCTACGGATGAAAGCCTCCTGTTTATGCTCCAAACGCTCCTTTCTTAGGCTTCAAACACTCTCTCTTAGGGTCCATATCTTTGATCCTACATTTGAAAGGCTCATTTTTTGGGACCAAACCCTCATATTTAGGTCCAAAGCTTCATTTTTAAGGTCCAAACCCTCATGTTTAGGGCCCAAAGCTTCATTTTTAAAGTCCAAATCATTGATTCTGTGGATGAAAGCCTCCTTCTTATGCTCCAAACACTCCCTCTTAGTCTATAAGCTTTCTCTCTTAGGATTCATATCTTTCATCCAAGGTTTGAAAGTGTCCTTTTTCGGTTCCAGACCCTTATATTTAGGTCCCAAAGGTTCATTTTTAGGGTCCAAACCCTCATTTTCACGGTCCAAACCCTCCTTTTTACCTCACAAGGCTTCATTTTTAGAGTCAAAAGCTCTTATTATATGGATGAAAGCCTCCTTTTTATGCTCCAAACGCTCCTTTCTTAGTCTACAAACTCTCTCTCTTACGGTCCATATCTTTGATCCTACGTTTGAAAGTCTCATTTTTCGGATCCAAACCCTCATATTTAGGAGCCAAAGCTTCATTTTTAGGGTCCTAACCCTCCTTTTCTTGGTTCAAACCCTCCTTTTTACATCCCAAAGCTCCAATTTTAGAGTCCAAAGCTTTGATTCTACGGATGAAAGCCTCCTTTTTATGCTCCAAACGCTCCTTTCTTAGGCTTCAAACACTCTCTCTTAGGGTCCATATCTTTGATCCTACGTTTGAAAGGCTCATTTTTTGGGACCAAACCCTCATATTTAGGTCCAAAGCTTCATTTTTAAGGTCAAACCCTCATGTTTTGGTCCAAAGCTTCATTTTTAAAGTCTAAATCATTGATTCTGTGGATGAAAGCCTCCTTCTTATGCTCCAAACACTCCCTCTTAGTCTATAAGCTTTCTCTCTTAGGATTCATATCTTTCATCCAAGGTTTGAAAGTGTCCTTTTTCGGTTCCAGACCCTTATATTTAGGTCCCAAAGGTTCATTTTTAGGAACCAAACCCTCATTTTCATGGTCCAAACCCTCATTTTCACGGTCCAAACCCTCCTTTTTACCTCACAAGGCTTCATTTTTAGACTCAAAAGCTCTTAGTATACAGATGAAAGCCTCATTTTTATTCTCCAAATGCTCCTTTCTTAGGCTTCAAACACTCTCTCTCTTAGGGTCCATATCTTTGATCCTACATTTGAAAGGCTCATTTTTTGGGACCAAACCCTCATATTTAGGTCCAAAGCTTCATTTTTAAGGTCAAACCCTCATGTTTAGGGTCCAAAGCTTCATTTTTAAAGTCCAAATCATTGATTCTGTGGATGAAAGCCTCCTTCTTAAGCTCCAAACACTCCCACTTAGTCTATAAGCTTTCTCTCTTAGGGTTCATATCTTTCATCCAAGGTTTGAAAGTGTCCTTTTTCGGGTCCAAACCCTTATATTTAGGTCCGAAAGATTCATTTTTAGGGTCCAAACCCTCATTTTCACGGTCCAAACCCTCCTTTTTACCTCACAAGTCTTCATTTTTAGACTCAAAAGCTCTTAGTATACAGATGAAAGCCTCATTTTTATGCTCCAAACACTCCTTCGTAGGCTACAAACTCTCTCTCTTAGGGTCTATATCTTTGATTCTAGGTTTGATAGTGTCCTTTTTCTGGAAACAAACCCACATTGTTAGGTCCAAAGCTTCATTTTTAAGGTCAAACCCTCATGTTTAGGGTCCAAAGCTTCATTTTTAAAGTCCAAATCATTGATTCTGTGGATGAAAGCCTCCTTCTTAAGCTCCAAACACTCCCTCTTAGTCTATAAGCTTTCTCTCTTAGGGTTCATATCTTTCATCCAAGGTTTGAAAGTGTCCTTTTTCGGGTCCAAACCCTTATATTTAGGTCCGAAAGGTTCATTTTTAGGAACCAAACCCTCATTTTTAGGGTCCAAACCCTCATTTTCACATTCCAAACCCTCCTTTTTGCATCACAAGGCTTCATTTTTAGAGTCAAAAGCTCTTATTATATGGATGAAAGCCTCCTTTTTATGCTCCAAACACTCCTTCTTAGTCTACAAACTCTCTCTCTTAGGGTCCATATCTTTGATCCTAGGTGGTAAAGTCTCATTTTTCAGATCCAAACCCTCATATTTAGGTGCCAAAGCTTCATTTTTGGGTCTAAACCCTCATTTTCATGGTCCAAACCCTCCTTTTTACATCCCAAAGCTCCAATTTTAGAGTCCAAAGCTTTGCTTCTACGGATGAAAGCCTCCTTTTTATGCTCCAAACGCTCCTTTCTTAGGCTTCAAACACTCTCTCTCTTAGGGTCCAAATCTTTGATCCTACATTTGAAAGGCTCATTTTTTGGGACCAAACCCTCATATTTAGGTCCAAAGCTTCATTTTTAAGGTCAAACCCTCATGTTTAGGGTCCAAAGCTTCATTTTTAAAGTCCAAATCATTGATTCTGTGGATGAAAGCCTCCTTCTTAAGCTCCAAACACTCCCTCTTAGTCTATAAGCTTTCTCTCTTAGGGTTCATATCTTTCATCCAAGGTTTGAAAGTGTCCTTTTTCGGGTCCAAACCCTTATATTTAGGTCTGAAAGGTTCATTTTTAGGAACCAAACCCTCATTTTTAGGGTCCAAACCCTCATTTTCACATTCCAAACCCTCCTTTTTGCATCACAAGGCTTCATTTTTAGAGTCAAAAGCTCTTATTATATGGATGAAAGCCTCCTTTTTATGCTCCAAACACTCCTTCTTAGGCTACAAACTCTCTCTCTTAGGGTCCATATCTTTGATTCTAGGTTTGATAGTGTCCTTTTTCTGGAAACAAACCCACATTGTTAGGTCCAAAGCATCATTTTTGGAGACCAAGCCTTTTATTCTAGGCTTTAAAGCCGATTTATATGATCCAAACGCTCCTTTTAGGGTTCAGTCCCTCCTTTTTACATCACAAAGCTCCATTTTTAGAGTCAAAATCTCTTATTGTACGGATGAAAGCCTCCTTTTTATGCTCCATTTTTTCTTAGGCTACAAACCCTCTCTCTTAGGGTCCATATCTTTGATCCTAGGTCTGAAAGTGTCCTTTTTTGGGAGCAAACCCTCATATGTAGGTCCCAAAGCTTCATTTTGAGGGTCTAAACCCTCTTTTGCACGGTCCAAACCATCCTTTTTACATCTCAAAGCTCCAATTTTAGAGTTCAAAGCTTTGCTTCTACGGATGAAAGCGTCTTTTTATGCTCCAAACACAAATTCTTAGTCTACAAACTCTCTCTCTTAGGGTCCATATCTTTGATCCTAGGTGGTAAAGTCTCATTTTTCGGATCCAAACCCTCATATTTACGTCCCAAAGCTTCATTTTTGAGGTCCAAACCCTCATTTTCATGGTCCAAACCCTCCTTTTGACATCCCAAAGCTCCAATTTTAGAGTCCAAAGCTTTGATTCTACGGATGAAAGCCTCCTGTTTATGCTCCAAACGCTCCTTTCTTAGGCTTCAAACACTCTCTCTTAGGGTCCATATCTTTGATCCTACGTTTGAAAGGCTCATTTTTTGGGACCAAACCCTCATATTTAGGTCCAAAGCTTCATTTTTAAGGTCCAAACCCTCATGTATAGGGCCCAAAGCTTCATTTTTAAAGTCCAAATCATTGATTCTGTGGATGAAAGCCTCCTTCTTATGCTCCAAACACTCCCTCTTAGTCTATAAGCTTTCTCTCTTAGGATTCATATCTTTCATCCAAGGTTTGAAAGTGTCCTTTTTCGGGTCCAGACCCTTATATTTAGGTCCCAAAGGTTCATTTTTAGGAACCAAACCCTCATTTTCATGGTCCAAACCCTCATTTTCACGGTCCAAACCCTCCTTTTTACCTCACAAGGCTTCATTTTTAGACTCAAAAGCTCTTAGTATACAGATGAAAGCCTCATTTTTATTCTCCAAACGCTCCTTTCTTAGGCTTCAAACACTCTCTCTCTTAGGGTCCATATCTTTGATCCTACATTTGAAAGGCTCATTTTTTGGGACCAAACCCTCATATTTAGGTCCAAAGCTTCATTTTTAAGGTCAAACCCTCATGTTTAGGGTCCAAATCTTCATTTTTAAAGTCCAAATCATTGATTCTGTGGATGAAAGCCTCCTTCTTAAGCTCCAAACACTCCCTCTTAGTCTATAAGCTTTCTCTCTTAGGGTTCATATCTTTCATCCAAGGTTTGAAAGTGTCCTTTTTCGGGTCCAAACCCTTATATTTAGGTCCGAAAGATTCATTTTTAGGGTCCAAACCCTCATTTTCACGGTCCAAACCCTCCTTTTTACCTCACAAGTCTTCATTTTTAGACTCAAAAGCTCTTAGTATACAGATGAAAGCCTCATTTTTATGCTCCAAACACTCCTTCGTAGGCTACAAACTCTCTCTCTTAGGGTCTATATCTTTGATTCTAGGTTTGATAGTGTCCTTTTTCTGGAAACAAACCCACATTGTTAGGTCCAAAGCTTCATTTTTAAGGTCAAACCCTCATGTTTAGGGTCCAAAGCTTCATTTTTAAAGTCCAAATCATTGATTCTGTGGATGAAAGCCTCCTTCTTAAGCTCCAAACACTCCCTCTTAGTCTATAAGCTTTCTCTCTTAGGGTTCATATCTTTCATCCAAGGTTTGAAAGTGTCCTTTTTCGGGTCCAAACCCTTATATTTAGGTCCGAAAGGTTCATTTTTAGGAACCAAACCCTCATTTTTAGGGTCCAAACCCTCATTTTCACATTCCAAACCCTCCTTTTTGCATCACAAGGCTTCATTTTTAGAGTCAAAAGCTCTTATTATATGGATGAAAGCCTCCTTTTTATGCTCCAAACACTCCTTCTTAGGCTACAAACTCTCTCTCTTAGGGTCCATATCTTTGATTCTAGGTTTGATAGTGTCCTTTTTCTGGAAACAAACCCACATTGTTAGGTCCAAAGCATCATTTTTGGAGACCAAGCCTTTTATTCTAGGCTTTAAAGCCGATTTATATGATCCAAACGCTCCTTTTAGGGTTCAGTCCCTCCTTTTTACATCACAAAGCTCCATTTTTAGAGTCAAAATCTCTTATTGTACGGATGAAAGCCTCCTTTTTATGCTCCATTTTTTCTTAGGCTACAAACCCTCTCTCTTAGGGTCCATATCTTTGATCCTAGGTCTGAAAGTGTCCTTTTTTGGGAGCAAACCCTCATATGTAGGTCCCAAAGCTTCATTTTGAGGGTCTAAACCCTCTTTTGCACGGTCCAAACCCTCCGTTTTGCATCTCAAAGCTCCAATTTTAGAGTTCAAAGCTTTGCTTCTACGGATGAAAGCGTCTTTTTATGCTCCAAACACAAATTCTTAGTCTACAAACTCTCTCTCTTAGGGTCCATATCTTTGATCCTAGGTGGTAAAGTCTCATTTTTCGGATCCAAACCCTCATATTTACGTCCCAAAGCTTCATTTTTGAGGTCCAAACCCTCATTTTCATGGTCCAAACCCTCCTTTTGACATCCCAAAGCTCCAATTTTAGAGTCCAAAGCTTTGATTCTACGGATGAAAGCCTCCTGTTTATGCTCCAAACGCTCCTTTCTTAGGCTTCAAACACTCTCTCTTAGGGTCCATATCTTTGATCCTACATTTGAAAGGCTCATTTTTTGGGACCAAACCCTCATATTTAGGTCCAAAGCTTCATTTTTAAGGTCCAAACCCTCATGTTTAGGGCCCAAAGCTTCATTTTTAAAGTCCAAATCATTGATTCTGTGGATGAAAGCCTCCTTCTTATGCTCCAAACACTCCCTCTTAGTCTATAAGCTTTCTCTCTTACGATTCATATCTTTCATCCAAGGTTTGAAAGTGTCCTTTTTCGGGACCAAACCCTGATATTTAGGTACGAAAGGTTCATTTTTAGGGTCCAAACCCTCATTTTCACGGTCCAAACCCTCCTTTTTACCTCACAAGGCTTCATTTTTAGAGTCAAAAGCTCTTATTATATGGATGAAAGCCTCCTTTTTATGCTCCAAACGCTCCTTTCTTAGTCTACAAACTCTCTCTCTTAGGGTCCATATCTTTGATCCTACGTTTGAAAGTCTCATTTTTCGGATCCAAACCCTCATATTTAGGAGCCAAAGCTTCATTTTTAGGGTCCTAACCCTCCTTTTCTTCGTTCAAACCCTCCTTTTTACATCCCAAAGCTCCAATTTTAGAGTCCAAAGCTTTGATTCTACGGATGAAAGCCTCCTGTTTATGCTCCAAACGCTCCTTTCTTAGGCTTCAAACACTCTCTCTCTTAGGGTCCATATCTTTGATCCTACATTTGAAAGGCTCATTTTTTGGGACCAAACCCTCATATTTAGGTCCAAAGCTTCATTTTTAAGGTCAAACCCTCATGTTTTGGTCCAAAGCTTCATTTTTAAAGTCTAAATCATTGATTCTGTGGATGAAAGCCTCCTTCTTATGCTCCAAACACTCCCTCTTAGTCTATAAGCTTTCTCTCTTAGGATTCATATCTTTCATCCTAGGTTTGAAAGTGTCCTTTTTCGGGTCCAGACCCTTATATTTAGGTCCCAAAGGTTCATTTTTAGGAACCAAACCCTCATTTTCATGGTCCAAACCCTCATTTTCACGGTCCAAACCCTCCTTTTTACCTCACAAGGCTTCATTTTTAGACTCAAAAGCTCTTAGTATACAGATGAAAGCCTCATTTTTATTCTCCAAACGCTCCTTTCTTAGGCTTCAAACACTCTCTCTCTTAGGGTCCATATCTTTGATCCTACATTTGAAAGGCTCATTTTTTGGGACCAAACCCTCATATTTAGGTCCAAAGCTTCATTTTTAAGGTCAAACCCTCATGTTTAGGGTCCAAAGCTTCATTTTTAGAGTCCAAATCATTGATTCTGTGGATGAAAGCCTCCTTCTTAAGCTCCAAACACTCCCTCTTAGTCATAAGCTTTCTCTCTTAGGGTTCATATCTTTCATCCAAGGTTTGAAAGTGTCCTTTTTTGGGTCCTAACCCTTATATTTAGGTCCGAAAGATTCATTTTTAGGGTCCAAACCCTCATTTTCACGGTCCAAACCCTCCTGTTTACCTCACAAGGCTTCATTTTTAGACTCAAAAGCTCTTAGTATACAGATGAAAGCCTCATTTTTATGCTCCAAACACTCCTTCGTAGGCTACAAACTCTCTCTCTTAGGGTCTATATCTTTGATTCTAGGTTTGATAGTGTCCTTTTTCTGCAAACAAACCCACATTGTTAGGTCCAAAGCTTCATTTTTAAGGTCAAACCCTCATGTTTAGGGTCCAAAGCTTCATTTTTAAAGTCCAAATCATTGATTCTGTGGATGAAAGCCTCCTTCTTAAGCTCCAAACACTCCCTCTTAGTCTATAAGCTTTCTCTCTTAGGGTTCATATCTTTCATCCAAGGTTTGAAAGTGTCCTTTTTCGGGTCCAAACCCTTATATTTAGGTCCGAAAGGTTCATTTTTAGGAACCAAACCCTCATTTTTAGGGTCCAAACCCTCATTTTCACATTCCAAACCCTCCTTTTTGCATCACAAGGCTTCATTTTTAGAGTCAAAAGCTCTTATTATATGGATGAAAGCCTCCTTTTTATGCTCCAAACACTCCTTCTTAGGCTACAAACTCTCTCTCTTAGGGTCCATATCTTTGATTCTAGGTTTGATAGTGTCCTTTTTCTGGAAACAAACCCACATTGTTAGGTCCAAAGCATCATTTTTGGAGACCAAGCCTTTTATTCTAGGCTTTAAAGCCGATTTATATGATCCAAACGCTCCTTTTAGGGTTCAGTCCCTCCTTTTTACATCACAAAGCTCCATTTTTAGAGTCAAAATCTCTTATTGTACGGATGAAAGCCTCCTTTTTATGCTCCATTTTTTCTTAGGCTACAAACCCTCTCTCTTAGGGTCCATATCTTTGATCCTAGGTCTGAAAGTGTCCTTTTTTGGGAGCAAACCCTCATATGTAGGTCCCAAAGCTTCATTTTGAGGGTCTAAACCCTCTTTTGCACGGTCCAAACCCTCCGTTTTGCATCTCAAAGCTCCAATTTTAGAGTTCAAAGCTTTGCTTCTACGGATGAAAGCGTCTTTTTATGCTCCAAACACAAATTCTTAGTCTACAAACTCTCTCTCTTAGGGTCCATATCTTTGATCCTAGGTGGTAAAGTCTCATTTTTCGGATCCAAACCCTCATATTTACGTCCCAAAGCTTCATTTTTGAGGTCCAAACCCTCATTTTCATGGTCCAAACCCTCCTTTTTACATCCCAAAGCTCCAATTTTAGAGTCCAAAGCTTTGATTCTACGGATGAAAGCCTCCTGTTTATGCTCCAAACGCTCCTTTCTTAGGCTTCAAACACTCTCTCTTAGGGTCCATATCTTTGATCCTACATTTGAAAGGCTCATTTTTTGGGACCAAACCCTCATATTTAGGTCCAAAGCTTCATTTTTAAGGTCCAAACCCTCATGTTTAGGGCCCAAAGCTTCATTTTTAAAGTCCAAATCATTGATTCTGTGGATGAAAGCCTCCTTCTTATGCTCCAAACACTCCCTCTTAGTCTATAAGCTTTCTCTCTTACGATTCATATCTTTCATCCAAGGTTTGAAAGTGTCCTTTTTCGGGACCAAACCCTGATATTTAGGTACGAAAGGTTCATTTTTAGGGTCCAAACCCTCATTTTCACGGTCCAAACCCTCCTTTTTACCTCACAAGGCTTCATTTTTAGAGTCAAAAGCTCTTATTATATGGATGAAAGCCTCCTTTTTATGCTCCAAACGCTCCTTTCTTAGTCTACAAACTCTCTCTCTTAGGGTCCATATCTTTGATCCTACGTTTGAAAGTCTCATTTTTCGGATCCAAACCCTCATATTTAGGAGCCAAAGCTTCATTTTTAGGGTCCTAACCCTCCTTTTCTTCGTTCAAACCCTCCTTTTTACATCCCAAAGCTCCAATTTTAGAGTCCAAAGCTTTGATTCTACGGATGAAAGCCTCCTGTTTATGCTCCAAACGCTCCTTTCTTAGGCTTCAAACACTCTCTCTCTTAGGGTCCATATCTTTGATCCTACATTTGAAAGGCTCATTTTTTGGGACCAAACCCTCATATTTAGGTCCAAAGCTTCATTTTTAAGGTCAAACCCTCATGTTTTGGTCCAAAGCTTCATTTTTAAAGTCTAAATCATTGATTCTGTGGATGAAAGCCTCCTTCTTATGCTCCAAACACTCCCTCTTAGTCTATAAGCTTTCTCTCTTAGGATTCATATCTTTCATCCTAGGTTTGAAAGTGTCCTTTTTCGGGTCCAGACCCTTATATTTAGGTCCCAAAGGTTCATTTTTAGGAACCAAACCCTCATTTTCATGGTCCAAACCCTCATTTTCACGGTCCAAACCCTCCTTTTTACCTCACAAGGCTTCATTTTTAGACTCAAAAGCTCTTAGTATACAGATGAAAGCCTCATTTTTATTCTCCAAACGCTCCTTTCTTAGGCTTCAAACACTCTCTCTCTTAGGGTCCATATCTTTGATCCTACATTTGAAAGGCTCATTTTTTGGGACCAAACCCTCATATTTAGGTCCAAAGCTTCATTTTTAAGGTCAAACCCTCATGTTTAGGGTCCAAAGCTTCATTTTTAGAGTCCAAATCATTGATTCTGTGGATGAAAGCCTCCTTCTTAAGCTCCAAACACTCCCTCTTAGTCATAAGCTTTCTCTCTTAGGGTTCATATCTTTCATCCAAGGTTTGAAAGTGTCCTTTTTTGGGTCCTAACCCTTATATTTAGGTCCGAAAGATTCATTTTTAGGGTCCAAACCCTCATTTTCACGGTCCAAACCCTCCTGTTTACCTCACAAGGCTTCATTTTTAGACTCAAAAGCTCTTAGTATACAGATGAAAGCCTCATTTTTATGCTCCAAACACTCCTTCGTAGGCTACAAACTCTCTCTCTTAGGGTCTATATCTTTGATTCTAGGTTTGATAGTGTCCTTTTTCTGCAAACAAACCCACATTGTTAGGTCCAAAGCTTCATTTTTAAGGTCAAACCCTCATGTTTAGGGTCCAAAGCTTCATTTTTAAAGTCCAAATCATTGATTCTGTGGATGAAAGCCTCCTTCTTAAGCTCCAAACACTCCCTCTTAGTCTATAAGCTTTCTCTCTTAGGGTTCATATCTTTCATCCAAGGTTTGAAAGTGTCCTTTTTCGGGTCCAAACCCTTATATTTAGGTCCGAAAGGTTCATTTTTAGGAACCAAACCCTCATTTTTAGGGTCCAAACCCTCATTTTCACATTCCAAACCCTCCTTTTTGCATCACAAGGCTTCATTTTTAGAGTCAAAAGCTCTTATTATATGGATGAAAGCCTCCTTTTTATGCTCCAAACACTCCTTCTTAGGCTACAAACTCTCTCTCTTAGGGTCCATATCTTTGATTCTAGGTTTGATAGTGTCCTTTTTCTGGAAACAAACCCACATTGTTAGGTCCAAAGCATCATTTTTGGAGACCAAGCCTTTTATTCTAGGCTTTAAAGCCGATTTATATGATCCAAACGCTCCTTTTAGGGTTCAGTCCCTCCTTTTTACATCACAAAGCTCCATTTTTAGAGTCAAAATCTCTTATTGTACGGATGAAAGCCTCCTTTTTATGCTCCATTTTTTCTTAGGCTACAAACCCTCTCTCTTAGGGTCCATATCTTTGATCCTAGGTCTGAAAGTGTCCTTTTTTGGGAGCAAACCCTCATATGTAGGTCCCAAAGCTTCATTTTGAGGGTCTAAACCCTCTTTTGCACGGTCCAAACCCTCCGTTTTGCATCTCAAAGCTCCAATTTTAGAGTTCAAAGCTTTGCTTCTACGGATGAAAGCGTCTTTTTATGCTCCAAACACAAATTCTTAGTCTACAAACTCTCTCTCTTAGGGTCCATATCTTTGATCCTAGGTGGTAAAGTCTCATTTTTCGGATCCAAACCCTCATATTTACGTCCCAAAGCTTCATTTTTGAGGTCCAAACCCTCATTTTCATGGTCCAAACCCTCCTTTTTACATCCCAAAGCTCCAATTTTAGAGTCCAAAGCTTTGATTCTACGGATGAAAGCCTCCTGTTTATGCTCCAAACGCTCCTTTCTTAGGCTTCAAACACTCTCTCTTAGGGTCCATATCTTTGATCCTACATTTGAAAGGCTCATTTTTTGGGACCAAACCCTCATATTTAGGTCCAAAGCTTCATTTTTAAGGTCCAAACCCTCATGTTTAGGGCCCAAAGCTTCATTTTTAAAGTCCAAATCATTGATTCTGTGGATGAAAGCCTCCTTCTTATGCTCCAAACACTCCCTCTTAGTCTATAAGCTTTCTCTCTTACGATTCATATCTTTCATCCAAGGTTTGAAAGTGTCCTTTTTCGGGACCAAACCCTGATATTTAGGTACGAAAGGTTCATTTTTAGGGTCCAAACCCTCATTTTCACGGTCCAAACCCTCCTTTTTACCTCACAAGGCTTCATTTTTAGAGTCAAAAGCTCTTATTATATGGATGAAAGCCTCCTTTTTATGCTCCAAACGCTCCTTTCTTAGTCTACAAACTCTCTCTCTTAGGGTCCATATCTTTGATCCTACGTTTGAAAGTCTCATTTTTCGGATCCAAACCCTCATATTTAGGAGCCAAAGCTTCATTTTTAGGGTCCTAACCCTCCTTTTCTTCGTTCAAACCCTCCTTTTTACATCCCAAAGCTCCAATTTTAGAGTCCAAAGCTTTGCTTCTACGGATGAAAGCCTCCTGTTTATGCTCCAAACGCTCCTTTCTTAGGCTTCAAACACTCTCTCTCTTAGGGTCCATATCTTTGATCCTACATTTGAAAGGCTCATTTTTTGGGACCAAACCCTCATATTTAGGTCCAAAGCTTCATTTTTAAGGTCAAACCCTCATGTTTAGGGTCCAAAGCTTCATTTTTAGAGTCCAAATCATTGATTCTGTGGATGAAAGCCTCCTTCTTAAGCTCCAAACACTCCCTCTTAGTCTATAAGCTTTCTCTCTTACGATTCATATCTTTCATCCAAGGTTTGAAAGTGTCCTTTTTCGGGTCCAAACCCTTATATTTAGGTCCGAAAGATTCATTTTTAGGGTCCAAACCCTCATTTTCACGGTCCAAACCCTCCTGTTTACCTCACAAGGCTTCATTTTTAGACTCAAAAGCTCTTAGTATACAGATGAAAGCCTCATTTTTATGCTCCAAACACTCCTTCGTAGGCTACAAACTCTCTCTCTTAGGGTCTATATCTTTGATTCTAGGTTTGATAGTGTCCTTTTTCTGGAAACAAACCCACATTGTTAGGTCCAAAGCTTCATTTTTAAGGTCAAACCCTCATGTTTAGGGTCCAAAGCTTCATTTTTAAAGTCCAAATCATTGATTCTGTGGATGAAAGCCTCCTTCTTAAGCTCCAAACACTCCCTCTTTGTCTATAAGCTTTCTCTCTTAGGGTTCATATCTTTCATCCAAGGTTTGAAAGTGTCCTTTTTCGGGTCCAAACCCTTATATTTAGGTCCGAAAGGTTCATTTTTAGGAACCAAACCCTCATTTTTAGGGTCCAAACCCTCATTTTCACATTCCAAACCCTCCTTTTTGCATCACAAGGCTTCATTTTTAGAGTCAAAAGCTCTTATTATATGGATGAAAGCCTCCTTTTTATGCTCCAAACACTCCTTCTTAGGCTACAAACTCTCTCTCTTAGGGTCCATATCTTTGATTCTAGGTTTGATAGTGTCCTTTTTCTGGAAACAAACCCACATTGTTAGGTCCAAAGCATCATTTTTGGAGACCAAGCCTTTTATTCTAGGCTTTAAAGCCGATTTATATGATCCAAACGCTCCTTTTAGGGTTCAGTCCCTCCTTTTTACATCACAAAGCTCCATTTTTAGAGTCAAAATCTCTTATTGTACGGATGAAAGCCTCCTTTTTATGCTCCATTTTTTCTTAGGATACAAACCCTCTCTCTTAGGGTCCATATCTTTGATCCTAGGTCTGAAAGTGTCCTTTTTTGGGAGCAAACCCTCATATGTAGGTCCCAAAGCTTCATTTTGAGGGTCTAAACCCTCTTTTGCACGGTCCAAACCCTCCGTTTTGCATCTCAAAGCTCCAACTTTAGAGTTCAAAGCTTTGCTTCTACGGATGAAAGCGTCTTTTTATGCTCCAAACACAAATTCTTAGTCTACAAACTCTCTCTCTTAGGGTCCATATCTTTGATCCTAGGTGGTAAAGTCTCATTTTTCGGATCCAAACCCTCATATTTACGTCCCAAAGCTTCATTTTTGAGGTCCAAACCCTCATTTTCATGGTCCAAACCCTCCTTTTTACATCCCAAAGCTCCAATTTTAGAGTCCAAAGCTTTGATTCTACGGATGAAAGCCTCCTGTTTATGCTCCAAACGCTCCTTTCTTAGGCTTCAAACACTCTCTCTTAGGGTCCATATCTTTGATCCTACATTTGAAAGGCTCATTTTTTGGGACCAAACCCTCATATTTAGGTCCAAAGCTTCATTTTTAAGGTCCAAACCCTCATGTTTAGGGCCCAAAGCTTCATTTTTAAAGTCCAAATCATTGATTCTGTGGATGAAAGCCTCCTTCTTATGCTCCAAACACTCCCTCTTAGTCTATAAGCTTTCTCTCTTAGGATTCATATCTTTCATCCAAGGTTTGAAAGTGTCCTTTTTCGGGACCAAACCCTGATATTTAGGTACGAAAGGTTCATTTTTAGGGTCCAAACCCTCATTTTCACGGTCCAAACCCTCCTTTTTACCTCACAAGGCTTCATTTTTAGAGTCAAAAGCTCTTATTATATGGATGAAAGCCTCCTTTTTATGCTCCAAACGCTCCTTTCTTAGTCTACAAACTCTCTCTCTTAGGGTCCATATCTTTGATCCTACGTTTGAAAGTCTCATTTTTCGGATCCAAACCCTCATATTTAGGAGCCAAAGCTTCATTTTTAGGGTCCTAACCCTCCTTTTCTTGGTTCAAACCCTCCTTTTTACATCCCAAAGCTCCAATTTTAGAGTCCAAAGCTTTGATTCTACGGATGAAAGCCTCCTGTTTATGCTCCAAACGCTCCTTTCTTAGGCTTCAAACACTCTCTCTCTTAGGGTCCATATCTTTGATCCTACATTTGAAAGGCTCATTTTTTGGGACCAAACCCTCATATTTAGGTCCAAAGCTTCATTTTTAAGGTCCAAACCCTCATGTTTAGGGCCCAAAGCTTCATTTTTAGAGTCCAAATCATTGATTCTGTGGATGAAAGCCTCCTTCTTAAGCTCCAAACACTCCCTCTTAGTCTATAAGCTTTCTCTCTTAGGGTTCATATCTTTCATCCAAGGTTTGAAAGTGTCCTTTTTTGGGTCCTAACCCTTATATTTAGGTCCGAAAGATTCATTTTTAGGGTCCAAACCCTCATTTTCACGGTCCAAACCCTCCTGTTTACCTCACAAGGCTTCATTTTTAGATTCAAAAGCTCTTAGTATACAGATGAAAGCCTCATTTTTATGCTCCAAACACTCCTTCGTAGGCTACAAACTCTCTCTCTTAGGGTCTATATCTTTGATTCTAGGTTTGATAGTGTCCTTTTTCTGGAAACAAACCCACATTGTTAGGTCCAAAGCTTCATTTTTAAGGTCAAACCCTCATGTTTAGGGTCCAAAGCTTCATTTTTAAAGTCCAAATCATTGATTCTGTGGATGAAAGCCTCCTTCTTAAGCTCCAAACACTCCCTCTTAGTCTATAAGCTTTCTCTCTTAGGGTTCATATCTTTCATCCAAGGTTTGAAAGTGTCCTTTTTCGGGTCCAAACCCTTATATTTAGGTCCGAAAGGTTCATTTTTAGGAACCAAACCCTCATTTTTAGGGTCCAAACCCTCATTTTCGCATTCCAAACCCTCCTTTTTGCATCACAAGGCTTCATTTTTAGAGTCAAAAGCTCTTATTATACGGATGAAAGCCTCATTTTTATGCTCCAAACACTCCTTCTTAGGCTACAAACTCTCTCTCTTAGGGTCCATATCTTTGATTCTAGGTTTGATAGTGTCCTTTTTCTGGAAACAAACCCACATTGTTAGGTCCAAAGCATCATTTTTGGAGACCAAGCCTTTTATTCTAGGCTTTAAAGCCGATTTATATGATCCAAACGCTCCTTTTAGGGTTCAGTCCCTCCTTTTTACATCACAAAGCTCCATTTTTAGAGTCAAAATCTCTTATTGTACGGATGAAAGCCTCCTTTTTATGCTCCATTTTTTCTTAGGCTACAAACCCTCTCTCTTAGGGTCCATATCTTTGATCCTAGGTCTGAAAGTGTCCTTTTTTGGGAGCAAACCCTCATATGTAGGTCCCAAAGCTTCATTTTGAGGGTCTAAACCCTCTTTTGCACGGTCCAAACCATCCTTTTTACATCTCAAAGCTCCAATTTTAGAGTTCAAAGCTTTGCTTCTACGGATGAAAGCGTCTTTTTATGCTCCAAACACAAATTCTTAGTCTACAAACTCTCTCTCTTAGGGTCCATATCTTTGATCCTAGGTGGTAAAGTCTCATTTTTCAGATCCAAACCCTCATATTTAGGTGCCAAAGCTTCATTTTTGGGTCTAAACCCTCATTTTCATGGTCCAAACCCTCCTTTTTACATCCCAAAGCTCCAATTTTAGAGTCCAAAGCTTTGCTTCTACGGATGAAAGCCTCCTTTTTATGCTCCAAACACTCCTTTCTTAGGCTTCAAACACTCTCTCTTAGGGTCCATATCTTTGATCCTACATTTGAAAGGCTCATTTTTTGGGACCAAACCCTCATATTTAGGTCCAAAGCTTCATTTTTAAGGTCCAAACCCTCATGTTTAGGGCCCAAAGCTTCATTTTTAAAGTCCAAATCATTGATTCTGTGGATGAAAGCCTCCTTCTTATGCTCCAAACACTCCCTCTTAGTCTATAAGCTTTCTCTCTTAGGATTCATATCTTTCATCCAAGGTTTGAAAGTGTCCTTTTTCGGGACCAAACCCTGATATTTAGGTACGAAAGGTTCATTTTTAGGGTCCAAACCCTCATTTTCACGGTCCAAACCCTCCTTTTTACCTCACAAGGCTTCATTTTTAGAGTCAAAAGCTCTTATTATATGGATGAAAGCCTCCTTTTTATGCTCCAAACGCTCCTTTCTTAGTCTACAAACTCTCTCTCTTAGGGTCCATATCTTTGATTCTAGGTTTGATAGTGTCCTTTTTCTGGAAACAAACCCACATTGTTAGGTCCAAAGCATCATTTTTGGAGACCAAGCCTTTTATTCTAGGCTTTAAAGCCGATTTATATGATCCAAACGCTCCTTTTAGGGTTCAATCCCTCCTTTTTACATCCCAAAGCTCCAATTTTAGAGTCCAAAGCTTTGATTCTACGGATGAAAGCCTCCCTTTTATGCTCCAAACGCTCCTTTCTTAGGCTTCAAACACTCTCTCTTAGGGTCCATATCTTTGATCCTACGTTTGAAAGGCTGAGTCTTTGGGACCAAACCCTCATATTTAGGTCCAAAGCTTCAATTTTAAGGTCCAAACCCTCATGTTTTGGTCCAAAGCTTCATTTTTAAAGTCTAAATCATTGATTCTGTGGATGAAAGCCTCCTTCTTATGCTCCAAACACTCCCTCTTAGTCTATAAGCTTTCTCTCTTAGGATTCATATCTTTCATCCTAGGTTTGAAAGTGTCCTTTTTCGGGTCCAGACCCTTATATTTAGGTCCCAAAGGTTCATTTTTAGGAACCAAACCCTCATTTTCATGGTCCAAACCCTCATTTTCACGGTCCAAACCCTCCTTTTTACCTCACAAGGCTTCATTTTTAGACTCAAAAGCTCTTAGTATACAGATGAAAGCCTCATTTTTATTCTCCAAACGCTCCTTTCTTAGGCTTCAAACACTCTCTCTCTTAGGGTCCATATCTTTGATCCTACATTTGAAAGGCTCATTTTTTGGGACCATACCCTCATATTTAGGTCCAAAGCTTCATTTTTAAGGTCCAAACCCTCATGTTTAGGGCCCAAAGCTTCATTTTTAAAGTCCAAATCATTGATTCTGTGGATGAAAGCCTCCTTCTTATGCTCCAAACACTCCCTCTTAGTCTATAAGCTTTCTCTCTTAGGATTCATATCTTTCATTCTAGGTTTGAAAGTGTCCTTTTTTGGGTCCAAACCCTTATATTTAGGTCCGAAAGATTCATTTTTAGGGTCCAAACCCTCATTTTCACGGTCCAAACCCTCCTTTTTACCTCACAAGGCTTCATTTTTACAGTCAAAACCTCTTATTATATGGATGAAAGCCTCCTTTTTATGCTCCAAACGCTCCTTCTTAGGCTACAAACTCTCTCTCTTAGGGTCCATATCTTTGATCCTACATTTGAAAGTCTCATTTTTCGGATCCAAACCCTCATATTTAGGACCCAAATCTTCATTTTTAGGGTCCTAACCCTCATTTTCATGGTCCAAACCCTCCTTTTTACATCCCAAAGCTCCAATTTTAGAGTCCAAAGCTTTGCTTCTACGGATGAAAGCCTCCTTTTTATGCTCCAAACACTCCTTTCTTAGGCTTCAAACACTCTCTCTCTTAGGGTCCATATCTTTGATCCTACATTTGAAAGGCTCATTTTTTGGGACCAAACCCTCATATTTAGGTCCAAAGCTTGAATTTTAAGGTCCAAACCCTCATGTTTAGGGCCCAAAGCTTCGTTTTTAAAGTCCAAATCATTGATTCTGTGGATGAAAGCCTCCTTCTTAAGCTCCAAACACTCCCTCTTTGTCTATAAGCTTTCTCTCTTAGGGTTCATATCTTTCATCCTAGGTTTGAAAGTGTCCTTTTTTGGGTCCAAACCCTTATATTTAGGTCCGAAAGGTTCATTTTTAGGAACCAAACCCTCATTTTTAGGGTCCAAACCCTCATTTTCACATTCCAAACCCTCCTTTTTACATCACAAGGCTTCATTTTTAGAGTCAAAAGCTCTTATTATATGGATGAAAGCCTCATTTTTATGCTCCAAACACTCCTTCTTAGGCTACAAACTCTCTCTCTTAGGGTCCATATCTTTGATTCTAGGTTTGATAGTGTCCTTTTTCTGGAAACAAACCCACATTGTTAGGTCCAAAGCATCATTTTTGGAGACCAAGCCTTTTATTCTAGGCTTTAAAGCCGATTTATATGATCCAAACGCTCCTTTTAGGGTTCAGTCCCTCCTTTTTACATCACAAAGCTCCATTTTTAGAGTCAAAATCTCTTATTGTACGGATGAAAGCCTCCTTTTTATGCTCCATTTTTTCTTAGGCTACAAACCCTCTCTCTTAGGGTCCATATCTTTGATCCTAGGTCTGAAAGTGTCCTTTTTTGGGAGCAAACCCTCATATGTAGGTCCCAAAGCTTCATTTTGAGGGTCTAAACCCTCTTTTGCACGGTCCAAACCATCCTTTTTACATCTCAAAGCTCCAATTTTAGAGTTCAAAGCTTTGCTTCTACGGATGAAAGCGTCTTTTTATGCTCCAAACACAAATTCTTAGTCTACAAACTCTCTCTCTTAGGGTCCATATCTTTGATCCTAGGTGGTAAAGTCTCATTTTTCAGATCCAAACCCTCATATTTAGGTGCCAAAGCTTCATTTTTGGGTCTAAACCCTCATTTTCATGGTCCAAACCCTCCTTTTTACATCCCAAAGCTCCAATTTTAGAGTCCAAAGCTTTGCTTCTACGGATGAAAGCCTCCTTTTTATGCTCCAAACACTCCTTTCTTAGGCTTCAAACACTCTCTCTTAGGGTCCATATCTTTGATCCTACATTTGAAAGGCTCATTTTTTGGGACCAAACCCTCATATTTAGGTCCAAAGCTTCATTTTTAAGGTCCAAACCCTCATGTTTAGGGCCCAAAGCTTCATTTTTAAAGTCCAAATCATTGATTCTGTGGATGAAAGCCTCCTTCTTATGCTCCAAACACTCCCTCTTAGTCTATAAGCTTTCTCTCTTAGGATTCATATCTTTCATCCAAGGTTTGAAAGTGTCCTTTTTCGGGACCAAACCCTGATATTTAGGTACGAAAGGTTCATTTTTAGGGTCCAAACCCTCATTTTCACGGTCCAAACCCTCCTTTTTACCTCACAAGGCTTCATTTTTAGAGTCAAAAGCTCTTATTATATGGATGAAAGCCTCCTTTTTATGCTCCAAACGCTCCTTTCTTAGTCTACAAACTCTCTCTCTTAGGGTCCATATCTTTGATTCTAGGTTTGATAGTGTCCTTTTTCTGGAAACAAACCCACATTGTTAGGTCCAAAGCATCATTTTTGGAGACCAAGCCTTTTATTCTAGGCTTTAAAGCCGATTTATATGATCCAAACGCTCCTTTTAGGGTTCAATCCCTCCTTTTTACATCCCAAAGCTCCAATTTTAGAGTCCAAAGCTTTGATTCTACGGATGAAAGCCTCCCTTTTATGCTCCAAACGCTCCTTTCTTAGGCTTCAAACACTCTCTCTTAGGGTCCATATCTTTGATCCTACGTTTGAAAGGCTGAGTCTTTGGGACCAAACCCTCATATTTAGGTCCAAAGCTTCAATTTTAAGGTCCAAACCCTCATGTTTTGGTCCAAAGCTTCATTTTTAAAGTCTAAATCATTGATTCTGTGGATGAAAGCCTCCTTCTCATGCTCCAAACACTCCCTCTTAGTCTATAAGCTTTCTCTCTTAGGATTCATATCTTTCATCCTAGGTTTGAAAGTGTCCTTTTTCGGGTCCAGACCCTTATATTTAGGTCCCAAAGGTTCATTTTTAGGAACCAAACCCTCATTTTCATGGTCCAAACCCTCATTTTCACGGTCCAAACCCTCCTTTTTACCTCACAAGGCTTCATTTTTAGACTCAAAAGCTCTTAGTATACAGATGAAAGCCTCATTTTTATTCTCCAAACGCTCCTTTCTTAGGCTTCAAACACTCTCTCTCTTAGGGTCCATATCTTTGATCCTACATTTGAAAGGCTCATTTTTTGGGACCATACCCTCATATTTAGGTCCAAAGCTTCATTTTTAAGGTCCAAACCCTCATGTTTAGGGCCCAAAGCTTCATTTTTAAAGTCCAAATCATTGATTCTGTGGATGAAAGCCTCCTTCTTATGCTCCAAACACTCCCTCTTAGTCTATAAGCTTTCTCTCTTAGGATTCATATCTTTCATTCTAGGTTTGAAAGTGTCCTTTTTTGGGTCCAAACCCTTATATTTAGGTCCGAAAGATTCATTTTTAGGGTCCAAACCCTCATTTTCACGGTCCAAACCCTCCTTTTTACCTCACAAGGCTTCATTTTTACAGTCAAAACCTCTTATTATATGGATGAAAGCCTCCTTTTTATGCTCCAAACGCTCCTTCTTAGGCTACAAACTCTCTCTCTTAGGGTCCATATCTTTGATCCTACATTTGAAAGTCTCATTTTTCGGATCCAAACCCTCATATTTAGGACCCAAATCTTCATTTTTAGGGTCCTAACCCTCATTTTCATGGTCCAAACCCTCCTTTTTACATCCCAAAGCTCCAATTTTAGAGTCCAAAGCTTTGCTTCTACGGATGAAAGCCTCCTTTTTATGCTCCAAACACTCCTTTCTTAGGCTTCAAACACTCTCTCTCTTAGGGTCCATATCTTTGATCCTACATTTGAAAGGCTCATTTTTTGGGACCAAACCCTCATATTTAGGTCCAAAGCTTGAATTTTAAGGTCCAAACCCTCATGTTTAGGGCCCAAAGCTTCGTTTTTAAAGTCCAAATCATTGATTCTGTGGATGAAAGCCTCCTTCTTAAGCTCCAAACACTCCCTCTTTGTCTATAAGCTTTCTCTCTTAGGGTTCATATCTTTCATCCTAGGTTTGAAAGTGTCCTTTTTTGGGTCCAAACCCTTATATTTAGGTCCGAAAGGTTCATTTTTAGGAACCAAACCCTCATTTTTAGGGTCCAAACCCTCATTTTCACGGTCCAAACCCTCCTTTTTACCTCACAGGGCTTCATTTTTACAGTCAAAACCTCTTATTATATGGATGAAAGCCTCCTTTTTATGCTCCAAACACTCCTTTCTTAGGCTTCAAACACTCTCTCTTAGGGTCCATATCTTTGATCCTACGTTTGAAAGGCTCATTTTTTGGGACCAAACCCTCATATTTAGGTCCAAACCTTCAATTTTAAGGTCCTAACCCTCATGTTTAGGCTCCAAAGCTTCATTTTTAGGGTCCAAACCCTCTTTTTCTTGGTTCAAACCCTCCTTTTTATTCCCAAAGCTCCTTTTTTAGAGTCCAAATCTTTGATTCTACGCATGAAAGCCTCCTTTTTATGCTCCATCTTTTCTTAGGCTACAAACCCTCTCTCTTAGGGTATATATCTTTGATCCTACGTTTGAAAGTCTCATTTTTTGGTACCAAACCCTCATATTTAGGTCTAAAGCTTCAGTTTTATGGTCAAAACCCTCATTTTTAGGGTCCAAGTCTTCATTTTTGGCATCCAAAGCTTTGATTCTGTGGATGAAAGCCTCCTTATAATCCTCCAAACACTCCTTCTTAGTCTACAAACTCTATCACTTAGGGTGCATACCTTGGATCCTAGGTTTGAAAGTGTCATTTTTCGTGTACAAACAGTCATATATAGTTTGCAAATCTTCATCTTTAGCGTCAAAGCTTTGATTCTATGCATGAAAGCCTCTTTATTATGCTCCCAACACTCCTTCTTAGTCTAACGACCCTCTCTCTTAGGGTCCATACCTTTGATCCTAGGTGTGTAAGTTTCATTTTTCAGATCCAAACCCTCATATTTAGGTCCCAAATCTTCATTTTTGGGGTCCAAACCCTCATTTTCATGTCCCAAGCTGTCCTTTTTATAATTCTATGTTTTGATTCAAAGGTTGAATGACTTTCTCTTTAGGCTCCAAAACCTCATGTTAATCTGACCCTCCCCCTATTTAGGCTCCGATTGCCTCAGTTTTAGGGTCCAAACCTTCATTTGTAAAATGCCAAGCTTGGCTTCTAAGGTCCATAGACGCTCATGAAGCGCCCAGAGCAGCATTTTTAGGCTCCCAACCCTCATTGTTAGGTCCAACCCTCCATTTTTGGAGTCCCATGAAAGTGAGGGAGAAGAAGCTTTAACTGCCGCTATGCGAACTCTGCATATTACAGATAAAACCATAGTGAAAAAAGCCCAGCCATGGACTCTCCCTCCATCCACAATAACTGTAGTCCGAAGATCCCCTGATCGATTTTGGGAGGGAGTTAGGAAGTATGCTGCCAAAGCTGGCAACTGGGATCTGGTTGAACGCCTCAGCCCGTACTCTCCAACCCCGGCATGTCCAAAGCCTGTAGATATAGCAGCAGAGGCTCCTGGTGCATTCCCTGTTTACAAAGCTGCTGCAGGCACAAACCAGCACGATGAGCACAACCCAATCAGCTGGAAAGTGGTGCAGGATTTGCAGAATAAAGCACAGAAATTTGGAATCAATTCTCCTGAGGTGATGCAACTTATTCGAATAATCAGCACAGATCTGCTGTGTCCATATGACGTTACACATCTCGCACAAGTGCTGTTTCAACCAGTACAATTACAAGTGTTTCAATCTACTTGGAGGCAGATGGCACGCGCAGCTGCGCAGAATAATTTACGACTGCCACAGGATGACCCGAGGCTAGGCCTCGGAGAGGATGCTTTGCTTGGTGAGGGGCCGTTTAGTAATCCTCAACTGCAAGCTACATGGCCTCCGATTGTTCTTGAACAGGCACAACATATAGGAATTACGGCATTAAAGCGAACCATGGAAATGGCAGCTCCAAAACAAAAATACGTTGCTATCCGCGAAGGCCCCAGAGAGCCCTTTTTGCAGTTTGTAGAAAAAATATCTGCTGCACTGGAAAAACAGGTAGAAGATGAGACGTTAAGGCAAATGTTGTGCAAACAGTTAGCAAAAGATAATGCTAATGAGGACTGTCAAAAGATAATACAGTCTTTACCGGGAGATCCTTCTATTCCTGACATGGTGGCTGCGTGTTCTAAGGTTGGGACAGTGGAACATAAGGTGGCTGCCCAGATGGCAGCGCAAGTGGCCGCCCTAGCTACTGCCATGAATATGAGAAATTCAGGGAAATGCTTTGGGTGCGGCAAACAAGGGCACATGAAGGTAGCCTGTCCAAACAGAACATCACCAGGTAAACAACCGGTGAACATCCTACCGGGAACTAATTGCAACAAATGCGGAAAACTGGGGCATTTTGCAAAACAATGTCATTCCAAATTTCATGTTAACGGGCAGCCACTACAGGGAAACCACAAAAAGAGCGCGAAAGGGCGCGCGAGGACAACAAATCCCCTCCCGACAGCCGGCCAACTCCCCTCTGTGAACAGCTATCAGCCGCAACAACTGGCTCAGCAGGGTTGGATGTATCCACCGCCGACACAGTAACTATAGTCACCAAAGACATTGTTAAGGTCCCTGTCCTGGTTTAACCAGGATAGGGTTAAGTTTCCCCAGCAGTGGGGGAGGGGAGCTCTAGCCAGGTTATTCAGATACCATGTGGACGTCACATCCTGGCAGGTCACATTTTCCTGGCGCGGGAGCGCGGTGCACTCGTGGTTTTGTACATCGTGCTTCTCACTGCTGTATTTGGTAGCTATTTTGCTCTGTTCATTGCTATCACTATTACTGTTATTGTTATTGTTATTGTTGTTGTTTGTTGTGTTGCTATTGCACTGTTGTATTAAACCTTTCCTTATTTCAGTCTTGGGACTTTGTATTTCACTCCCTTTGTGGGGGAGGGGTAGCGGCCGCGTGGTCTCAGACCCCAGCAGGGGCTAAACCACCACAGTCCCTCTTGATGAGAGGGGTCCTATAGGACGAGGACTGAGTGCATTGCTACTAGGAAGATCAAGTAGCACGTTAAATGGACTGATTGTGCATGTAGGAGTTATCGATGCCGATTTTACAGGTCAAATTTGCGCACTGGTTTCAACCCCCTACCCACCAGTAACAATCCCAAAAGGTACTCACATTGCTCAACTTATTCTTTTTCCGAGTTGTGTTTCAAAAGCAGAACAGCGACTGCGATGCGATGGAGGCTTCGGCTCTACGGGACCCCCTCAAGTTTGCTGGTCTCAGACTGTTTAATCATCCCGATCACATATGATGTGCACGCTGTCGAATCACGGACAATCGCCAACCACAGTAAGGCTTGCGGGGCTCCTGGACACCAGAGCCGATGTGACTATTATTTCTGATTATCTCTGGCCATCCACCTGGCCAACAGAGGATGCGGACACAGGGGTAGTGGGGCTGGGAGGATCCACGCGAGCAAGGACGGCAGCCACAGCAGTTCTGATTACCAATCCTGAGGGCCAACAAGCAGTCATTAAACCATATGTGACGGCAGCTCCCCTCAATTTATGGGGGAGGGATTGCTTGTCACAATGGGGGGTGAGAATTACCACAGATTTTTAACGGGGGCCACTGTGCTGCAGGGTGTTAGACAGCCCACGCTTGTTTTAACTTGGTTAACGAATAGCCCTGTGTGGGTGGATCAGTGGCCCCTACCAATTGAGAAATTAAAAGCCCTGCAAGAACTGGTGGCAGAGCAGCTAGCTGCTGGACACATTGAACCCTCTCAGAGCCCATGGAACACTCCAGTGTTTGTAATAAAAAAGAAATCAGGAAAATGGCGATTTTTGCATGACCTGCGGCAGGTCAATGCTGTCATGGCCACAATGGGGGCTCTGCAACCAGGCATGCCTTCACCTGCCATGATCCCTCAAGATTGGGAAATCATTGTCATGGACCTTAAGGACTGTTTTTTTACAATACCATTAGCCTCTCAAGACAGAGAAAAATTTGCATTCTCTGTGCCTTCTGTCAATCATGCAGAACCCGCAAAAAGATATCAATGGAGAGTTCTGCCGCAGGGCATGAAAAATTCACCAACAATTTGTCAATGGTTTGTGGCACAAGCTTTGTCACCTGTAAGGGAAAAATTCCCTACCAGTTATTGTTACCATTACATGGATGACATCCTGTTAGCATCAAACAGCAAGGAGCAGTTGAATGACATGGAGAATTTAACCAGAGATTCGTTACAACAATATGGATTAGTTATTGCCCCTGAAAAGGTGCAGAAAGTAGAACCCTGGAAATATCTAGGAATGACAGTTACAGGTAAACAAGTAATGCCTCAACCTGTGAAACCTAACCTTGAAGTTAAAACCCTTAATGATGTACAGAAATTAATGGGATCCCTGAATTGGATTAGGCCCTATCTCGGACTGACCAATTCGCAACTGCAACCTTTATTGGAATTATTAAAAAATTCCAATGATCCAACAGAACCCAGAATATTAACTGAGGAAGCATCAAATGTAATTCACATGGTGGAACAATCTATACACGAGAAATTTGTTTCTCGAATAGATCTGTCTCAATTGGTACAACTCTTTGTACTAATTGACAGAACTGTGCCATTTGGTGCTTTAGTGCAGTGGAATTCTAAGTGGGATGACCCATTACATATTTTGGAATGGATGTTTCTGTCATTCCGACCACGAAAAACTGCTCCTGGACTCTTTGAGCTTATTGATGATGTAATCATAAAAGCCAGAAAACGATGTACAGAACTAACAGGGCGTGACCCAGCTACAATTCTTTTACCTGGTCAAAATTGGTATTTTGAATGGTGTCTGGTGAATAATCATGAGCTGCAAGCAGCCATGGCAGGCTTTCAGGGACAGATATCATATCACCTGCCATCACACCCGCTGCTGAAATTTACTCGAGAAGTACCATTTGGTCAGAAAAATTTAAGCCAACCAGAACCAGTGAACGGCCTTACTGTTTTTACAGATGACTCAGGAAAAACAGGTAAAGTAGCAGTAGTATGGTATGAAAACAACAACTGGAACAACAAAGTAGTATATCAAAATGGCTCTCCACAAGTAGTAGAGCTGCGTGCAATGGCTGTTGTTTTTTCTATTTTTTTGACTCCTGTAAATATTGTAACTGACTCAGCGTATGTAGCTAACTTAGTTTCTCGACTAGACAAAGTGGTTTTGACCATGTCAGACAATCAATTGTTATTTGATGTACTTTTAGAACTCTGGAAAAGTATTCAACTATGAACAGAACCTTATTTTATCATGCACATCTGTAGTCATACCACTTTACCAGGATTTTATACAGAAGGTAATGCCAGAGCAGATGCTCTTGTTTCTGCTATGACTCTGAGTACTGTTCCTAACATAAAGCAACAAGCTGTATTATCACATCAATTTTTTCACCAAGGATATCGAGCTTTACGACGGCAGTTCGGCTTGTCTCATACTGAAGCTCGTTCCATTGTAGCTGCCTGCCCTGATTGCCAAGGAACTCACACACCAGTGTATTTTGGTACTAATCCCAGAGGTATGCAGGCTTTACAGATTTGGCAAACTGATGTTACTCATATAAATGAATTTGGCCGACAGAAATATGTTCATGTTTCTATTGATACTTATTCTCATGCTTTAGTAGCAACATCACATAATGGAGAAACAGGAAAAGATGTAATTCGACATTTCCAAAAGGCTTTTTCTATGCTTGGGGTGCCACACCAAATTAAAACAGACAATGGCCCAGCATATGTTTCACAGAAAGTTCAAACATTTTTTAATTTGTGGGGTGTTACTCATGTTACAGGAATTCCCCATTCCCCGACAGGACAAGCAATTGTTGAGCGTACACATGACACGTTGAAGCGGCAGCTTCACAAACAAAAAGGGGGAATGATTGGGGAACCACCACAGGCATGTTTAGATAAAGCAGTTTATGTTCTTAACTTTCTCCATTATGGGGATAATTCTTCTCTACCTCCTCTTTTTCAGCATTTCTCTTCTCTTTTTTCAAAACAGGATTTGCAAAAGGGCGTCAAAGTGCATGTTAGAGATCTAATTACTGGCCAGTGGAGTGGACCATGTGAGCTATTAACCTGGGGCAGGGGTTATGCTTGTGTCTCTACAGATGCCGGCCCTCGCTGGGTTCCTGCTCGGTGTGTTCGGCCTGTGCTGGAACCTGCATCAGGGTGAAGGATGGGTAGTTCCACAACCCAAGCAGAATGTCTGGGTAACTTTGGCAAACATGACACATCAAGAAACCTTGTGCCTCTCTACTGCGAACCCGGAAAATCCATTCTCCACGTGTTTGGTGGGATTGCCAGTAGACACATGGCCAATCCCACAAACCCTTCAGCCTTTCTCTCTTTGCAACTCTCCAAAAAATTGTATAGATAATTGGGATGGTGTATATAGTCACCTTCCACAGGTTACACAAGAACCCCAAGAACTAGAGCTGCTAGGCTATGTCATAATGAATGCTTGTGTGTTTTTTAATTATTCTTATAATACTTCCGCACAGAGAGGGCAAAATGTGAATGCAACTAATGCTGCTTATCATAACTCAACCGCTTGGTGCAATTATACCTCGACTAACATCTCATGGTCTTCTGACGTTCCTCTTGTACTACCTCCTGGTGTGTTTTTAATCTGTGGAGATCGTGCCTGGGGAGGCGTTCCATCTAAACTGAATGGAGGCCCGTGTAGCCTCGGACGCCTCACGTTATTAACACCAAATGTGTCAATGATTCTGAATATGACTCGAAAACATAAGCGAGTCCAAAGGACTGTTCATCAGTTTGAAAGTTCTTGTCAAGATAACATTGAGTTCTGGAATCCAGGCCAGATCATAGCAGCCTCCATATTGGCACCAGGAGCTGGTGTTGCAAATGCCTTAAGAACTTTAAATAAGTTGGGATGCTGGCTTAGCAAACAGACTAATGCTACCTCTTTGGCTTTAAGTGGCCTTTTAACTGATGTTGATATTGTTAGACATGCTACGTTACAGAATAGAGCTGCTATTGACTTTTTGCTTCTAGCGCAAGGACATGGATGTGAAGATTTTGATGGAATGTGTTGCATGAATTTGTCTGACCACTCAGAATCTATTTTCAAAAGCATACAGCAACTAAAGGATGGTGTCAAGCATTTAACAGAAGATGATGGATTAGATTGGTTAACAAGGATGTTTAAAGGTTGGGGACTTTCTGGATGGTTGATATCTCTGGTCAAATCTGTGAGGGTCGTGATCTTGGTAACTGTGACCGTGCTTTTAATGTTGCCCTGTCTTGTCAGTCTTCTGCAAAGGGCCCTGCAGAAGACTGCTCTCGCAATATTTCTAGCACAAATACAAAAAGGGGGAATTGTCGGGGGAGGCAGCGGGTCTGCCTCTAGTCTAACTGAAGAAGAATTTAACCTTGACGAGATTCCAGTGTATCCATGAGAGGCCGGAAAGTCCCGAGAAGTGCCATGGAAACAAGATTAGAGAACTAAGATAAGAAGAACTGTCCTGATGATTCAGGCGAGAAACTAACACCCAATCATGAACTGTTAGTTACTAAAGTAAGCCAATCCTGTATGAACACCTACTTTGAAGAAGGTTATAGAAAGGCTAGTTAGAACAATAAAGGTGCTTTTGTAGCCATTTTGGTCATTTTACACAATCGGATGTTTATCGTGTCCGTCTCTACTGCGACAAACTCCCTTTTTTTTGGGGTACAAACCCTCATTTTTATGCTCCAAACGCTCATTTTTAGGGACAAAGCCTCCATTTGAGGTCCAAAAGTTTCATTGTGAGAGTCCATAGCGTGGATTCTAGGGATGAAATCCTCCCTTTGATGCTCCAAACCCTCATTTTTAGGGGCCAAACCCTCATGTTTAGGCTCCAGACCCTCCTTTATAGGGCAAAACCCCTCCAAATTAGGGCCCAATGATACCGTAAGAGCCGGTCGGAGAAGAACTCTCTAAAACTCAAAAGTCAGAGTGTTAGAAAGCAGGCATTCTTTTTTACAGCACTGGGTGCACGGGGGATCTCTCCACCAAACGTGCACACCTAGGCCAGTGAACCCATGACTTAAATGCAGGTAACTTATACATATTCATAAGGTCTTACAATACAAACATACATATTTGTAACAAAGTGTAATTAGTCCTAAAGTTTCTGTATCAACAGTTCCTTCCATCTTATCTGAAACGTGATGCGTATCCTTGAGATAGGAGTCATCCATTTAGGCCATAAATGTATCAACATTGTCATGCTTTCCTCCATCTTATCGAAAACATGATGCGATGTGCATCCTTGAGTGGAGCCATCCCTCCTGGTTCCCATGTTTGATGTATGATGCGCATCCTTTGGTAATTGGTCCTCGTGTTTGATATGTGGTGCACATCCTTGAATGGGGAGTCATCCTCTTGAATTACAGATCACAGATGTCCTCCATCTCTGGGTATACAGATGTCCTCCATCTCTGGGTGTCAGAGGCCCCAGTCTCACTTCACTGAGTCATAAAATGCCCGTATATCTCTTGTCACCCTAATGCTACATCCTCTGTCCTTGGGGCCTCTATGTTTATTTATGTATGCTTGTGTTCTTTGTTCTCACAGTTCAGAAATGACTTGCTCTTACAGCTCAAAAGGATTTTTTTTAGTTTAAACGAACAATTCAACTTTACTATGGCTAACTATTCTATAGTTATATATATTTGATTTTCTTAATATTCCTATATCATTCCCCCCTTTCCCTTCACGGTTGCAGAATTTATATGATGCAACCTAAAATAAAATACTACTATCAAAACTAAAATTAGTCTTAACATGCGAATAAACAGGTTATATATTCTTACCATATACCTATATATGAATACAAAGCATGCACTTAAATGTGAATACATAATATAGTCCAGAGTATAGATTATAAACGTCTATTACAGCGGGTACAACAATCACAACATTGTATAGTTAAACAAGTTACTATTATCATAACAATTATCCCTAGAATCAAAACAAGCAATTGTTTCAGCCACTTGAACTCTGGCAACCAAGATGTAAGTTTACTCCAGATTTCTTCAAAGCCAAGAGAAGTATCATCTTTCTGCACTTCATGTAGTGACTTGCGGAAACACAACTCCACAACCTATAAGGTTATAAAGTAGGTGTGTTTATTCAGCGCTGAGACGCACGGGGGATCGCTCCACCACAAACGTGCGCCCCTCTCATGGCACCTTGTCTTGGCTTTATGCTACAAAGCATCACATATTCATAATATGCCTATACATATGCATGACCTATCCCCGCTTCGTATTATAATGAGCCTGAAAGTCTTTTTCATATGTTCCGCCCCGGTCTCCTCCTAGTCGTGTCTGCACAGTGTGTCCCGGTGGTCGTGGGCTGGGGTCGCAGAGATGAAGGAGCTCCTCTTCCTCACTGTTGAACTTTTTACCTCCGTTCCTTGCGCAGTCTCTGTCGCCTCCTGGACTCAGGCCGGACCATAGGGTTGGTTTTGACCAGTTTTTAGGGCTGTCTTCCTATTCCATCAGGAAGCGTTCCCTCACAGCTTCCATTAATCAAGGTTTCCATATTGTTCTGCTCTCTGGCCCATCGACTATGATCTATTATCCTATTCCATCTTAGTTATCTTTTAACTAATGGGCCTCTAGCCCCTAGCCTGATCTCTAAGTCTTCCATCTTTATCTCTAAACTAAGTTACACCTTCATTTCTTGAGTGCCTAATTTCTATATCCTATTTTAATTTCCTAGCTCCTCATCTCAATTCCCCCCTTTTCTAAGACATTAGTAAATTCTTTTACTACCTTTAATAAATTGACTCCTGATCTAACACTTTAGAAAAGTACTTGTTTGATTCCAGCCTATGCCTAAGCTGATTCTTTTTCCATGTGACATAAGCATCTCCAGTGTTCTGGCAGCACCAAAAGAAACATTTGATTAAAATACAAGTTAATACTCCTGAAATCAACAGTGTCACTACCAGAACAAAAAGCTGTTTTAACCATGCAAAATTAGGTAGCCATGACGTCAATTTTTCCCAAAGATTTGTGAAACCCCAGGACGTATCATCTTGTGCTATTAAATCACAGAATCACAGAATCAACTAGGTTAGAAAGGACCTTGAAGATCATCTAGTCCAACAATTAACCTAACACTGCCAGTTCCCATCTACACCATATCTCTCAGCGCTATGTCAACCCTACTCTTAAACACCTCCAGGGATGGGGACTCCACCACCTCCCTGGGCAATCCATTCCACTGCCTAATAACCCGTTCTGTAAAGAAATACTTCCTGACATCTAGTCTAAACCTTCCCTGGCGCAATTTGAGGCCATTACCTCTTGTCCTATCGCTTGTTACTTGGTTAAAGAGGCTCATCCCCAGCTCTCTGCAACCTCCTTTCAGGTAGTTGTAGAGGGCGATGAGGTCTCCCCTCAGTCTCCTCTTCTCCAGACTAAACAACCCCAGTTCCCTCAGTCGCTCCTCGTACGACATGTGCTCCAGACCCTTCACCAGCTTCGTTGCCCTTTTCTGGACACGCTCAAGTAATTCAATGTCCTTTTTGTAGTGAGGGGCCCAAAACTGAACACAGTCATCGAGGTGCGGCCTCACCAGTGCCGAGTACAGGGATAAGATCCCTTCCCTGTCCCTGCTGGCCACGCTATTTCTGATACAGGCCAGGATGCCATTGGCCTTCTTGGCCACCTGGGCACACTGCTGGCTCATGTTCAGCCGGCTGTCAATCAATGAAATAGTTTTAAAGCTTCCCAAATCCTATGCACATCTGTCTCAATTTGGACCTCACGATTTACAAAGGCACAGCAGCTTTGATTAATTACTGTACAGACCCCTCCTTCTTTAGCCATTAATAGATCCAAAGCCATGCGATTTTGTATAGTTACTTCTGCCAATGAATTAATCTCCTTTTGTAAATTGACAATGGCATCAGCAGTAGCGTTAGCCAAGATTTCAACAGTGGCAGAGATATTTACTATGGCTTTTTCTAATTCGCTTACTCCTAGCATAGGGATGAGCCATCTTACAAAGCTATGAAATCCGGTTCCTCTAATTACCAGGGGGTTCTCAACCTCTCTTTTCTGTTTAACCTGGTACCATAGTGTTACGGAGGCTCCCAAATGAGCAACCAACCACCAAAAATAAAAAAAATTAATTATTAACACAGTTAACTAGCTCTCTGTAAATTACAGGTTTGAATGTCTGTGAGAGGAGAACAGAACAACTTTCTAGGGTTTAACGGCAACCCAAAACGCTTTATCACTCACCTGACAAGCGAGGGCTCTCAACCTCGAGGACCTGCTCAGGGCAGCATCCCGACCCAAGGCACCTCGAGGAGTTTCCTTGGGCAGCGTCCGGGCCCAAGGGGAGAGTCCTTAACCACAGCATGCTGCTCCAGGGGACAAGCTCAAAATGGCTCCCCCAGGGGACTCCATTTATACCCAGGCCGAATCTGACCTGTAGGCAATAGCGGCTCCCATTGGCCAAAGGCCCCAATTACCGCAAAGCCCTGAGAACAAAGGCAGCCAGGAGCTGCTGCACTTCAGCAGCCAAGAAGCTCTGCTTTCATTGGGCAGATGCACCTGCCACAATCCACCCCGTGACTACAGTCATGATTCGGCTGGTTTCCTTGAAGTGGTGGTGCAGTCACCTCTTGCCTCCAAGGTTAAAAGGGAGTGCGGTCCTGGTGAGTCTCCATACTCGTTGTGGGTTGTCATCCCTAGATGATTATACAATCAAATCTTAAAAAAAACCACAACCCTCCAACCATACAATGTATTACAATCAAAATTGAAGGAAGCTGATTAACCATTCCAATTAGGAAGATTCAAACATATCCAATTAATGCTTAATATAGCAACAATTGCCTCAAGTCTCTTGTCACTTGTTATAGACTATCTTGCCAAAATGATGCAAGTTAGGACAAATTAAATTTCAACTATTTATTTTAGCAAGCGGCAATAAGCAAAACAGCGCTGGGCGGCCGGGGAGTCCTTGCTCCACCAACGGCGCGCACTCACTTCCCGAGGGTCCGTCTTTTTTATATCCTCCGCCTTCCGGTATCGGGTCTCTCTGAGAGGTGTACCCTGCGTCTGCGCACTTTGCAGCTAGGGGGTCGCTCCATCTGGGTCTTCCTCGCGTCACCAACTCCTCGTATTTCCTGCTTTCCTGAGAGTGGCTCACAAAGCTTTTGTTTATGTCTTACAGAGTATAGACACTACCCCTTTTTCCTTCTCCCCTTTGTCTTTCTCCCCTTTGTCCTCCTTCCCTTTCTCCCTCTTTTCAGTCTTTTGTACAATAGGAGTCCTTGCTTCAGCATTTCAACTTAGATAAGCACTTGCAGTCAGTTAGTCGTTACACAATGTAATAGTTAAGATTAAGCTTAGGCCTACATAGTTTATGGAATAACATGTCACGAGCTCCCAGTATCTTTAATGGAATTTGATGAACAAGCAGTTTACTGTCTATCACACCACTTTCTTCATTTTTTGACCTAAAGTGACATTAACACAATAGCACCAAGTCCAATCACATTCTTCTGAATGCTGCCAATTTCACAAGATTCATTTGCCACCACATCGTCATCCAAGTCTTGATTGTCCATATGGATCCCCATGGCCAAACAGGATGTCGAAGTCATCTGTTCCTCCAAGATCCTAACAAAAAAAACAGAACTAGGCCTCGGATCAGAACCCGGGCATCAAGTTAAAAATTAGTAATTATCTACTGGGCACTAATATGGTGAGTTCTTCCACCTTTCCCTAAGGCTTCCCAAGCATGTCAGCTATGCCCATTAGCTTGAGGGTAATATGGTGCATGAAACACCCACTCGATGCCTTGTGTGCCCATTCTTGGACCACCCCGGCAGTAAAGTGGCTCCTGTTACCTGATTAAATTGATTTGGGTGTTTCCTTCTCTATCTGCCGTGGGTGGCAATAATGATCTCACTGCACACAGCGCTTCCTCGCAGTGAGAAACTGCCCGACTGCCACAGGAGGGGGGGGGGGCGGTTTCCAGAGATCTTAACCCCCTCTCCGGCGAGCTTTTGAGCCAGTCCATAGCAAGCAATTGTCGGAGAAAGACATGCAAATGAGCCGGTCCCAGACCTGGCGGCTCCTGCAGGCTGTGCCAGCCCAGCCAGGCCCTGCAGCTGACAAAGGCCTGGATGGGCATTCAGCCGCCCATAATGGACTGTTAATTGCCACCTTTTGTTTGGTTTGGGACTGGCCACACCGGAGAATTCTAAGGGGAATGTGTACGATTTATCTTTTTCCAGTACCATGAATCACCTCAAAAATACCCTGTTTGGCAGCAGTTGGCAGTGGATATTGAGAGACACAGGTAAGGTCTGTCCCCTTAACTCCAAAACTCCACACTGCCGTGTGGTAAACACCACTGTTTACCTGCCAAAACATCAAACCCTAATATTTCTCCTTTGTTCTCGAGTTCTGCCCTCCAGCAATTGCACCAACTTCGAGATGTTACCAGTAGATTGCCCATGTAACATTGCCCGGGGTACCCCCAGTGCCAACGCCTTCCACCAAAGAGGATTCCTTCCTGAATCGTAAAACCGACCTGACTTATCCCGGGGCGGTTTAAACTCTCTACGAGGAGGCTGCTGGGGGGGGGGGGGGGGGACGGGACTTTCCGACTGACTCGCTGAACTCTCCAGCTTCTGTCTTCACCCCCACCCGGGTCAGTCCAGCCCATTTCTCGCCCATAAGTAACCAGATCATGTAACACTTCTGCCCACGTTAACACATGTACATGAAGGGCGGGGGGTTCGCTGGTTGCATTCAATAGCTCTTTGCACCCTTTCTCTGAGGGACTGGACATGGATCTTTAAGGCATCCGGGAGCCCTCTAATGAGAGGTTTAAGGTGGCTGGGATCCACCGGCGCCGCAAGCGGAATTCCAGACCGCTCCCTCTCATCCATCGCCTGAATGCCAGCCGCCTTTTGTACTCCCTTCGACAGCTCCGACAGTCCCTTTACTCTAATAGTAACAGGCTCCCCCCTCTCCTTCGGGTCCACCCCCCCAGCCCAGTAAGCCACTCGAGATGTTATCAACTGGTTACCCGCTGGTCCGTCACTTAAAAACACTCCCGGACCCCAGAAACCTCCTGCCTCGTCATCACTCAACAAAATTCGATCCCCCCCCCCGTCAAAGAAACTCTCCACAAATACTCAGTTTCACCCGGTTTACGCGAATATTTAACCTGAAGCTCACTAAGCTCAGGTCCCGTCCAGGGGGTTGTGCGGACAGAGGTTCGGGGGTTACCACCTTGTGGACTCGTATGCCTTTCTGTTTTAATGAGAGGTCGTGTTATAAATTGAGACCACAATGGACTATAATTCACTCTTTATTAATTATAGCAAGTAGAATATGAGCAAAGACAGCGCTGGACGGCAGGGGAGTCTGCGCTCCGCCAACTGCCGTGCTGAGTAGTTCAAATAGTTCCCTTTTTATACATCTTTACTTCCGTGCTCATGAGGTAGTGGAGGTACTCCGCGCATGCTTCAGTTGTTGTTAGGGGGGTCGTTTCCTGCCTCCTGGTATTTGTTGAGGCTGAAGTAAGAAGTCTTCCCTCTTTGTCTCATAGTTGATCTTTCACTCATATATCCTTATATGGGGCTGTCTTGTCCTGTTTCTTGTCGCTTCCTGGAAATCTGGTGGTTATCTTGCATGAGCAGTATCTGGTTCAGTTTGTGTGAGCGATTACAGTTATCTTATCTCACACAGGCGGCGTCCAGTGGTTGTTTGCATGAGTGGTTTCTGTCATCTAATTTTACATTGAGCTTAACATAAATCTTAATAAACAATACCTTAGTCCACAGTTTCTCACAATCCCCCCTTTTTCTTTTTATCCTATTGTTTATTAGGTGCTACTTTCATCTTCATTCTTGTAAACAATTTCTTTTTCACAATTTCGACATTTATTATAGCACTCACAATAATGATTTTCGCGTGGCATAATACATTCACAATAATTTTCATCTTCATTATTAGATACACTTTCATATTCTACTCTCGAGGTTAAAATAAGCAATTTAGCTGTGTCAAACCGTTCTTTAATAAAATGAAAAATATAGCGTAATATACAAGGCCCAAATATAAGTCCCAGGATCAACATAATAAGCGGTCCTGCTAAAGCCGACAACAAAGTGGTTAGCCAAGGTGAAACATTAAACCAGTTTTCATACCATGACCTGCCCGCTTCACGATCCTTTCTACGTTGGTCTAACCTTTTCCGAAGTTCGGACATGGTGTCTTGGACGACTCCCGTATGGTCAGCAAAAGAACAACATGCTTCACTGAGAGCTACACATAACCCTCCTTCCTTCAAAAATAATAGGTCTAATCCTCTTCTATTTTGTAGTACTACTTCTGATAAAGACTTTACTGAAGTGGCTAAATTTTGGATAGATTGTTCTATTTTCGCTAAATCCTCATCTACAGCCATTTGCAAACCTTGTAATTCCTGACCTTGTACTAGAGAGGCTATACCTGTGCCTGCTCCAACTCCACCCGCTATCAGTAGTGTAGCTAGGGTTACCGCTGTAATTGGTTCTCGTTTTTGTCTATTCCGGTCTCCCTCAAAGTGATGCAATATTTCTTCCGAGGTGTGATGGATTAGACGAGGAACAATAATTACCTGCACGCAAAACTGAGATTGATCAAACACATTTAGAGATAGACAAGGCGTTATTCCGATATCTGAACAAACCCATTTAGCTCCTGGTGTCGGGATAGCCCATTTGTCCTTTTGATTTTTGTGTTTCTCTATATTGGTATTAGTGACTGTTCGGTTGCATAAAGGCTGATACTTTTCGGGCACTGTACCTATACATTTTCCTTGACCCGTTACTAATTGAATAGTAATTCCTTGCGTATGATTCCTCCGGCCATCCCATGGACATTCTCGTGGGTTTGAACCGTTAGACCATCGAATCCTTCCTGGTTTTCCAATTGCCTCAAAATATGGTGGTCTAATATTATAACATAACCAGCATTCTTCAGTTAAATTTGGTTTGCTTTCATTAAGGGTACGATAAGAGGCTTGCATTAGATTCCATAAAGGGTCTTTGGATTCTAACAACTTTAAATCCCTGGATAAGGAGAATTCAGTCATGGTACCATTAGCTGTTTTCAAGAAGGAGTCTGGGGAAGGGGTTGTGATGTTCACGGGGACAACCTTTTTTTTAGAGAAAGTGGGTGGATTCAGGACCGGATTTGGTCCTACTGGTAAAGGATCGTGGGGTATCCTTTCTTTTATTATTTTGAAAAAGCTTCCTCTATCTGCTCCAGGTTCCCAATATCTAATTCCCCAGGTACGGCCAATTAACCATGTGTCATCTTCTGGTTGTTTAACTTCAATTTCTATTCTGTCGCATTCTGATGGAGATGATTTCACCCCCCTTACAGATCCCCAGACCCCGGAGCCGTCAGATCCATGTTGTGGTGGAATGCAACCTGGAGGTCCCCAAGTGATACTTATATATTTGTCTCCTTTTGTTGGCCAGTCTGAGGCTATTGTCTCGCAACCCCAATAACCGCAATAAAAATGGCCTGGATAGTTGCAATAACTCTTTCCAGGATTGGAAGCTGGACACACATAGAAGGCTTTGGAGTTGGCTTCCGTCGCCTCCCAGCCTCTCTGGATATCGACCGGAATCATTGAGACTAATTGGACAGTAAAATTCCAATTTCCCGGAGAGGTCTGGTTTTGTATTAGTCTAGATTCCTGTAAGTTATATAGTTTCCAGAGCATTGGTTCATGGGGGTTTCCATTTGCTTGGGTTATTATCAATAACAAAACTAGCGGTACACCAGAAAAAAAGGTGTCTGTCAATTTTGCCAATTTAAGTATATTTTTATCATCCCTGGGGAAGTTTGGCCATTGTTGCTTTTGTGTCCCATTGTTCTGATTCTTTTCTCCACAGTTTGTTCCTCCTCTGCCTCGCCCGTCGACTCGGTTGCTTCGAGCCACGGGGTGTACCATCTTCTCGGCAGCAAGGGAATTCTTCAGGAGAACAGCTGTTTTGGGCTTTCTGCCTGTTTATATAGGCTTCCCACTTTACAGCTTTAACTAATGGGATGAGGCAAGGCACAGTTGGTACTTCCCTTCTTACACTTTATAGCCAAGATTTCAGTTACAAAGGGGATTGGTTCGTTGGAATAGTAACAATAATATTGAGGGTTTATTCCTTTGGTAAAAATTTCCCACCACTCATGGGATTCTTAAATAATTTCTTGTTTAGACTCTAATTGCTTTGATTTTCACTCAGTGAGAGTTCTTTGGATTTTCCAACACTGTGTGCAAACCCCTATTGAAGGGTATCCACATTCACAGTGAGTCCACCATTTATCCTGGCATACCATACACTTGGAACAAGCAAACGGATAACAATTGCGGTTCAAATTATTACACTTAATTCGTATATCTAGAGTGTTTATATCAACATATTTTCTATATTCAATATTGTGTGGTTGCATGAGTTTAACAATTTCCTTTAGTACATTTTGTATGCTTCCATATATAATATACGAAGAGAGAAATAATTATTGCGAATATAAACAACAATACACACTTTATACCAAAAGGTAATGCGATTCGTTTCCTCAAGTAATAAGGCAGCAGCGACAATGATTTGTAAACAACTTGGCCAACCCCTGCTCACAGGATCCAACAGCTTCGATAAGTATGCCACCGGCTTCTTTTGTCCGGCCCATTCCTGAGTTAATACTCCGAATGCCGTTCCTTCATGTATGTTAACGAATAAATGGAATGGCCGCTTTAAATCTGGGAGGCTTAAAACCGGTGCTTGACTTAGCTCCCTTTTGAGATTAGCAAACTGCTCTTGATCCCGAGGGGTCCACTTGAGTATTTTGTCTTTAGACAATTGTTCGTATAAAAATTTAACTTTAAAGCTGTAGTTCTCTATCCATTGTCTACAATACCCAAATAGCCCTAATGCCTGCCGAATTTGCCTCTTAGTGACAGGCATAGGTAATTCTAGAATTCCTTTAATGCGCTCTGGGTCCAATATTTTTTTGCCATTAAACAAATAATGTCCCAAATATTTCACTTTTTCCTCCACAAATTGTAACTTTTCTTGTGATACCCGTAGTCCCTTTTGTGCAAGAAAGTTTAGGAGTCGAATGCTTTCTTTTCTTACATCCTCCTTATTGTTCCCTGCTATGAGCAGATCATCTACATACTGTAACAGCACGTTTCCCGTTTGTACCTGGTATTCTTTTAAGAGTTCTTCCAGGGCCTGTCCAAACAGATTAGGGGACTCAGTGAACCCTTGGGGGAGCACGGTCCATCTCAATTGCTGCCTTCGGCCTGTCTCTATGTCTTCCCATTCAAAGGCAAAATAATCACGGCATTCTTCTGCCAATGGACAGGCCCAAAAAGCATCTTTTAAATCAGCCACACTATACCAGGAGTTATGGGGTCCTAGCTTGCTTAACAGTGTGTATGGATTTGCTACTACAGGGAACCGGGTGATAGTTCTTTTGTTTATTTCCCTTAAGTCATGTACAAGCCGATATTTTCCATTTGGCTTCCTTACAGGCAAAATAGGAGTGTTAAAGGGTGACATACAAGGTTCTAAGATTCCTTGTGTTAACAATCGATCAATTTCTGGTTTTAATCCCCTCCGTCCTTCTAAGGATATAGGATATTGCTTTACCCTTACAGGTATGTGGGGTTCGGAAATTTGAATTTTAATCGGTGGGATTTCTAATTTACTTATTGTATCCGGAGAGTACCAGACATCGGGGTTGATTTGTTTTTGATCATCCATGGTCAAGGGATAAGCAGACACCGTTAGCTCTTGATTTTCTACTTTGATTTCTAATTGTAGTTCAACAATTAAATCCCGTCCCAACAGATTAAATTCTGCTTCAGGGACGAGCAAGAGTTCACCCATTCCAAATTTATTTTCAGTTTCGAATATCACATTTTTGATTTTGCTTACTTTAAAGGGTTCTCCTTTTGCCCCTATTACTTGTACTTTTTCAGGGGAAGCTTTACATCCCTCAGGTATTTGCCTAATAGTCGATTTCTCAGCCCCTGTGTCTACTAAAAAGGTGAACTCTTGTTTATGGGGACCTATTTTTAACTTTATCAAGGGCTCATGATGACTCCAGTCCCCTAAAATATAGAGCCCCTGACTCTCCTATTCTGCTTTCAATATTTCCTCATCTCTGATCCTTTCTCTGCAATTCTTCTTTATGTGTCCCTTCTTTCCACAGTAAAAACAACATCTCTGTTCCTTCTTTACTACTGCGTTCCCTTGTTTTATTCCAGCAGATCTGTGTTCACCAGTCCGCCCGTTGCGATCCTCTCTGACAGCTGCTACCATCATTTTTACTTGTCGCTTGCTGCTCTCTTCTTCCCGCCTTACGTAGACTTTCTGAGCTTCCCTCAATAATTCATCCAACCCTCTATTTTGCCAGTCTTCTAGCTTTTCAATCTTTTTTCTGATATCTTCCCATGATTTTGCTACAAACTGAGTTTTTAGGAGCGCTTGCCCTAAAGGGTCGTCTGGATTTACCCCAGAGTACAGTTGAAGGACTTTCCTCAGTCGTTCCAGCCACTCAGTAGGGCTCTCATCTTTCTTTTGCATTTCATTAAATGCTTTATTGATATTCTGGCCACGGGGTACTGCTTCTCTAATCCCCTGAATTACTATAGTTCTCAGATCTTGCATATGAGTTCTATGCACCGGATCCTGATTATCCCAGTTAGGTCTTTGGAGTGGCCATTTGATATCTGCTTGGGGTCCCTGGGCATGCTGAACATCCCACAGTCTCATTCCTGCTCGTCTAATCATATCTCTTTCCTCGGTAGTAAATAATTGACCAAGGATAGATTGCATCTCATCCCAAGTATAAAGGTTTGGTCCCAAAAATTGATCTAATCTTTCTGCCACTCCAAGTGGGTCCTCAATCAAGTTTCCCATCTCGGTTCTTTTAAAATCTCGTAGGTCAGCCGAGTTTAGGGGTACAGAAATATATCCAATCATAGGCTGAGGTCCCCCCATGGGCATTTCCCTTAGAGGATACATCTGAGCTGCCCCTTTTTGACTTCTAGTCATGCGTCTAGGAGGAGGGGAAGACCTTTGTTCCGACTCCGGTGGGGGAGTGGGAGCTCTGGGGACCTCGGGAGGGGCTACGGGAGCAGGAGGAGGAATGTAAGGAGGGGGGGTTAGAAGGGTTTCGTCTAACTCTTCCTGCTTTTTCTTTTGTTTAGTTTTTACTTCATTCAGTGGGTAAAGTTTAGCTCCCGGTCTTTTTATCCATACTTCCGCATACTGACTCTCCTCCGGGTTAAGGGGTTTTTTATTATTGACCCAGAGGTTTAATTGCTGTCTTACCCAATCTTCTTCTGACCCATAGACTGGCCAAAAGGTATTTTTAGAAATCTTCTTCCCTCCCCATATCTTAGTACAGTATTCTATCATTTTCTGCTTATCTTTCCCTAGGGTTCCAGGGAAATACCTCCAATTGTCTAAGACATATGCCAAAGGGGTATTCTTAGGTACAGTGTGTACCCTTCCCATGGGAGTCGAAGGCTTGCTGCCCTTCGCCCCCATCTTCTGGAATATCCACAAACATACACTCACTCACTCCCCTTGTTCCTGGCCCAATCCCTCGCGGGAGATGGGAAACGCAGTACTTAAGAGTCCACACTCGCTTGGTTCAGTATATCGAACCTCTCATTCGTTATATTCCAGGAAACCCAGTCCCGCCCGAACGGCAAACCTGCGAGCAAATTCGCAATATACTTACGCGTCCTGCGTCTTCGTCCGGACTCCCGTGCACAGAATTTTTATGGGATTTTACCGGTTTTCTCCTTTGCTCACTATTCTAGAATTTAGGTTCGTCGGTAAGGTTGAGGTAGGCTGTCAGTCGCGGGGCCGCGGATTGCCGCGGGGCGCCTCCCCGGAGGACAGAAGCCCACCGTTCCTTATCCGAGTCACGGCACCAGGAATTGTTATAAATTGAGACCACAATGGACTATAATTCACTCTTTATTAATTATAGCAAGTAGAATATGAGCAAAGACAGCGCTGGACGGCAGGGGAGTCTGCGCTCCGCCAACTGCCGTGCTGAGTAGTTCAAATAGTCCCCTTTTTATACATCTTTACTTCCGTGCTCATGAGGTAGTGGAGGTACTCCGCGCATGCTTCAGTTGTTGTTAGGGGGGTCGTTTCCTGCCTCCTGGTATTTGTTGAGGCTGAAGTAAGAAGTCTTCCCTCTTTGTCTCATAGTTGATCTTTCACTCATATATCCTTATATGGGCTGTCTTGTCCTGTTTCTTGTCGCTTCCTGGAAATCTGGTGGTTATCTTGCATGAGCAGTATCTGGTTCAGTTTGTGTGAGCGATTACAGTTATCTTATCTCACACAGGCGGCGTCCAGTGGTTGTTTGCATGAGTGGTTTCTGTCGTCTAATTTTACATTGAGCTTAACATAAATCTTAATAAACAATACCTTAGTCCACAGTTTCTCACAGGTCGCACATGTCTTTCCTCCAACTCCTTTATTTCCTCTGAGCCACTTTCATCAGACTCTCCCCAAATATCTCCATCCCACTCCTCAAGATCTACACTGGTAATTAACTTTCAAATCTGAGCAACACTAGGGGGATTTTTTGCTTGTGCCAGCATAATTTCAATTTTTTTTTTCTAATAAGCGCCTTCTCTCTCTGTCTCGTAACAATTCTGTCTTTAAATGATCGATTTCCAACCGCTCCTCTAAGGCATCTCTCTCCACTGCTACAAAATAATCCTGCGCCTGAATCAAGCAGGCACCTAATATGGGGCACATTTGTCCTTCACTTCCGCTATTCCACCAACTTCCCCGGCTTTGTTCCAACTTTCTCGCAACTTCCACCGGATCAAACCACCTCCCTTTCGCCCATTGTATCTCTGAGGGAGAAGGGGCACAACTATATTTCTGTAATAACTCCTCTATCGACATCCTGCCGACTACGCCAATTGTTACGGAGGCTCCCAAATGAGCAACCAACCACCAAAAATAAAAAAAATTAATTATTAACACAGTTAACTAGCTCTCTGTAAATTACAGGTTTGAATGTCTGTGAGAGGAGAACAGAACAACTTTCTAGGGTTTAAGGGCAACCCAAAACGCATAACAAAGAACTCTATGGGGTTTAACGACAACCCAAAACGCTTTATCACTCACCTGACAAGTGAGGGCTCTCAACCTCGAGGACCTGCTCAGGGCAGCGTCCTGACCCAAGGCACCTCGAGGAGTTTCCTTGGGCAGCGTCCTGACCCAAGGGGAGAGTCCTTAACCACAGCATGCTGCTCCAGGGGACGAGCTCAAAATGGCTCCCCCAGGGGACTCCATTTATACCCAGGCCGAATCTGACCTGTAGTCAATAGCGGCTCCCATTGGCCAAAGGCCCCAATTACCGCAAAGCCCTGAGAACAAAGGCAGCCAGGAGCTGCTGCACTTCAGCAGCCAAGAAGCTCTGCTTTCATTGGGCGGATGCACCTGCCACACATAGGGTCCGTGAGACACCTTGCAGATTCCTAATGGGGTATGAGATAGGCAATAATATACCTGTTGTACATTCTCCCCACCAATTTTGAGGTAAACACTTCCTGGCCTTTCCGTTTGCACATAAGTACCACCAGCCTGGCGGTAAACTGCACCTTTTCTCACTGGGACCGTGCTTCCACTCAGCAGTATCATGGCATTCGCCTGGAATTTCCCCCATCCCATGTAGCTCGTCTTCCTTATTGACCCTCTGGGGTACGTATTATTGCAAGTTTGATAAGCCCCCTTTTTTGTGCCTAAGAACTGGACCGAATTACTTCCCCTGTTTCGCATCATTATCGGCTGTCAGAGTGGCCATGTGCTTTTTGCCCACATTTGTTCAATGGCTTTGGATTCATTATACAAGGCATCATTTCAGTCAACTTGATCTAATATCCATTGATATTCTAGCTCAATTTTTAAATCTAGTCCATAAAGACAATACCTGTCATAATTCCCATCGGGTGGTCTCCATACTCCCGTCAGATCATGAGGGGTGGGTCCTCCTACCCAACCTGTCGTATTTGTAAACCGTGGGATGTTAAATTTGGGAATACCTAGAAAAGGAAATTGACCTGATTTTGGTAATTCTGTGCATACCCAACAATCTGACAAATTATTTCCTTGAGCCATCCCGTGAAGAAGGCCTACAAAGAAATTCTGATTCCATGCTACCACAACGGCATAGACGGTGACCAAAATTATCGTGAAAAATACAATTTTCCTGGCTGAATTTTTGTAACCTTCCATGGAGATCTATGGGCCTTCTTCACTCTGGTATGATGGATCCAGGCGCTCTGCTCCTTGATCTTAATTGCCGTAAAGGAGGTGAGGAGTACTTGGAACGGTCCTTCCCATTGCGGTTCCAGAGTCTTTTCTGCAAGAGACTTAACATACACATAATCCCCAGGCTGTATATTATGCACAGGTCCATCTAACCCTCTACTTCGGGTTCCAAACACATGTTTTCCAATTTTATTGAGCTGTTTACCCAATGCCACCAGATATGAAGTTATAGTCTCATCCCCTGCCTGCGTGGATATGCCCTTTTTGTATGCTATAGGGTCGTCCGTACAGAATTTCAAAAGGACTTAACCCCTCTCTTGCCCTTGGCTTAGTTCGTATGCGCAGAAGGGCCACAGGAAGAGACTGAGGCCAAGCCAAATTAGTTTCCTGTCCAAGTTTCACAATCTGCTGTTTGATTAAATGATTCATCTTTTCTACTTGGCCACTTGACTGGGGATGATACGTGGTATGAAGCTGCCAATCTATACCTAAATGGTGGCTGATTTGTTGCACCACCTTTGAAATGAAATGTGGCCCTCTGTCAGAGGATATTGTTGCTGGAACCCCAAAGCATGGTATTATTTCTTGTATTAATATTCTGGTCACCTCCCGAGCTTTGGCGGTTCTGGTAGGGAACGCTTCCGGCCAGCCTGAAAAGGTATCTGTTAGTACCAATAGGTATCTATACCCCCCTTTTCTTGGAAGTTCTGAAAAATCAATCTACCATTGTTGCCCGGGCCCATTGCCTTTCCCAATTCGGCCCATTTCCAATCTGGGGGTATTTTTAGGATTAGTCTGGAGGCAAAGATCACACTGTTGGGTCACTTGTCTTACTGTAGTATATAAATTTCTAGCTCTAATATCTTTAATTAAGTGTTTATATAGGGCCTCTGCTCCCCAATGTCCTTTCTTATGTTCCTCCCTTACTAGGGACCATGTTAGAGAAGAAGGAATGACTATCTTTCCTTGCGGGGTGAGGGCCCAACCTTCCTCATTATATGATCCTTCCAGATCTGTGATAAGTTTTTGATCTTCTTTAGTATAATTAGGCTTACCCTCTAAGGAAATTTGCCCATCAGGGATTAAAGCTCCTTCTACTTTTACCTCTCCTTTGGCTGCTCGTTTTGCCTCTCTGTCCGCCAGCTCATTTCCCTTCTCCAAATCCGAGTTCACCTTTTGGTGTGCCTTGATGTGCATGATTGCTACTTTTTTAGGAAGCTGGACTGCTTCCAACAGTCTCAGAATTTCCTCTGCATGTCTGATGTTTTTACCCTGTGAGTTCAATAGTCCTCTCTCTTTCCAAATTGCTCCATGCGCGTGTATGACTCCAAAGGCGTATTTTGAGTCCGTATAGATATTCACAGCCTTGCCTTGGGCCAACTCCAAAGCGCAGGTCAGGGCAATTATTTCTGCCTTTTGCGCAGAGGTATTCATGGGCAAATGCCCTGATTCTATTATTTCCCGGCTGGTAGTAACGGCATACCCAGCATGTCTTTTACCACTTAGGACATAGCTGCTTCCATCCATGAACCAGTTCTCTGTGTTCTCCATAGGGCTGTCTCTCAAGTCCATGCAGCTTGAATACGTCGCTTCAATGGTCTCTAGACAGTCATGTTGTACTGGTTCTCCTGTGTTCCCACTGAGGAAAGAGGCTGGATTGACAATGTTAGTAACCACAATCTCTACATCATCTTGTTCTACCATTGCAGCCTGATATTTCAAGAATCTTTGCGGGAAAAGCCAATGTCCACCTTTCGCCTCCAGCACTGCAGACACTGTATGGGATACTAACACAGTCATTTTTTGTCCCAAGGTGAATTTTCGGGCTTCCTGGATGTTTAATACCACAGCCGCGACTGCTCGCAAGCATCCAGGCCAACCCTTGGCAGTTGTATCCAACTGTTTGGAAAAGTAGGCAACTGCTCGACGATACGGGCCCAGGTCTTGTGCTAATATCCCCAGGGCAATCCCCTGCTTCTCGTGAGAGAAAAGGAAAAATGGCTTACTTACATCTGGGAGTCCCAAGGCCGGAGCCGACATCAGAGCCTTTTTCAGTAGCTCAAAGGCCTGTATAGTTTCTTTATTCCATTGAAGGTGTTTTTGTTCAGTGGTTGTCAATGCATACAAGGGTTTGACAAGCAGTCCATAATTATAAATCCATAGTCGGCACCACACGGTCATTCCCAGGAAAGTCCGTAACTCTTTCGCCGTTTGTGGCCTCGGGGTCTGACATATTGCTTCTTTTCGAGCTTGTCCTAAAGTTCTTTTTCCAGCACTAATTTCATAACCCAGATAAATCACTTCGCGCTGCATTACTTGGGCCTTTTTCTTAGACACTCGGTATCCCTGAAGCCCCCAAAACATTTAGCAGGCTTACCGTCCAAGTCATGCAAGCATCTTTTGTCTTGGTGGCAATCAAGATATCATCCACGTATTGTAACAGTTTCCCTTCCTCAGGCGGGGTTGGGGCTTCCCACGACTCGAGGTCTTTCGCGAGTTGATTGCCAAATATAGTGGGGCTGTTTTTAAACCCCTGTGGTAACACCGTCCAGGTCAGCTGGGTTTTACGTCCGCTTTTAGGATTTTCCCATTCGAATGCAAATATTTTCTGGCTGGCTTCGTGGAGAGGGAGGCAAAAGAAAGCATCCTTAAGGTCTAAAACAGTAAACCAGGTTAGTTCAGGTGTCAATACAGTCAATAAAGTGTATGGATTTGCCACCACCGGGTAGAGGTCTTCAGTTATCTTATTCACTGCCCGCAGGTCCTGAACCACCCGATATGACCCGTCAGGTTTACGGACAGGTAATATGGGAGTATTAAAATTAGACTCACATTCTTTCAGTAATCCTAGTTGTAGGAACTTCTCTATAACTGGCTGAATCCCTTCCTGATCCTCTCTCTTCAGAGGATATTGTTTGATTCTTACCGGCTGTTGTCCTTCTTTAAGTCTGACCTCAACAGGTGGGGCATTCTTTGCTTTCCCGGGCACATCAGTGGCCCATACTCCGGGATATACCTGGTCAATAATTTCTTTGCTGATTCTTCCTTCTGTGAGAACACTAGTTAGGGATAAGCTCATTATTTGTATAAACTCTTGGTCATTTACCTCCAGAGTAATCTCTCCTTCTTTAAATTTAATTATTGCACCCAATTGTTCTAATAAATCTCTCCCCAGAAGTGCCTTCGGGGAGTTAGGCATATATAAAAATTTGTGTATGCCCCATTGTTTTCCTAATTTATACCTTAAGGGTTTGCAAAACTATGCCTTTTCACTTTGGCCAGTCGCCCCCTTTACCATAATATAGTTGTCTTCTAAGGGCATTAGGCCTTGGTTTAAAACTGAGTATGTCGCTCCAGTGTCCACTAAAAATTCTACCTTCTTTTGTTCTTTCCCTAGCTTTATTGTAACCAGCGGATCCTCTAGGGTAGATTCCTCAGGTCCCCGTCAGTCCTCTTTCATATGGGCCACTGCCCTTCCTTTCTGATTACTTCGTCCCCTTTCCTTAACTTTCCATTTTTCCGGACACTCATTTTTCCAGTGCCCAAACCGTTTGCATATTGCACATTGATTTTTTCTTAATTGAGGCAGTCCTCGCCTAGGTTTCCTTTCTTCTTCTTCCCTAACAACTGCCAGTACCCTTCTCTGTCCTCGCTTATAATCCTCTTCTCTATTTCTGAACACTCTCCACGCTTCATCCAGTAATACTTCCAGGTTTCTACTTTCTGTGGAACGCAGCTTCTGAAGCTTGCATCTAATGTCCCCTGTAGATTGTCCTAAAAACAGAGAAACTAATTGTTGTATTCCTACCTCTGACCCCGGATCCAATGGTGTGTTGCGACGCATTACGTCCCTCAGTCGATCCAGGAATTCTGATGGTGACTCAGAAGGACCTTGTTTAATTTCATATAATATTGACCAATTTATTGCTTTGGGAATAGCCCTCTCCATTCCTTTTACAATCCACTCCTGGTATGCCTGCAATCTTTCCATATGTGCAGACCTGTTTGCCTCCCATTTTGGATCTTGGAGGGGGAGATATTCTTTAACGTCTCCTCCCGTAGTCTTATAATAATCCTCAGCCAAATTCCCTGCAGTTTTTAAAACTAGTTGCTTTTCTGTCTCAGTCAAATGATCTAACAATAGCTGTATATCATTCCAATCGGGATTATGTTGTTTTACAATAAACTGAAAGTATCTGGTCACGCTTGTCGGATCGTTACGGTAATCCCTGGCAACCTTTTTCCATGCCTCTAAATCGGTAGTAGAGAAAGATACCTTAATTAACATTGTCCCTCCGTTAGGTCCTACTGCCTCTCAGAGAGGTGCCTGCAAGACCATCGGAGCAGACTTTTTCCTGGTGTGGGAGGATACTGGACTACCCGGGGGAGTGGAGGGTCCATCCGAGTCCTCATCCTGTTCCTGTGGTCGAGGGGGAGGCTTAAACAAATCGGTTAGATCCTGCTCTGGTGCCTGATGAATCTTATCTGCTCTAGTGCATCTTTGCCCAATACTGCACGCTGAGCAACACCGTTTCAGTTTGCCTTTAAATTCCTTTTTATTATCTTGTTCAAGGGCGAGTACCAAAGGGTCCTGTGGAGGTACGATCCCGCAGTTCCTTTGCCGCTCTGGATGATTTCGGAGAGTGAAAAACATGTCTGCATATGATACCTCATCCCACTTCCCTTCCCTCCTCAAAAACAACATTAGTTGTAAAAGGGTGTTATAATCGAGAGTCCCATTAAACGGCCACTTGGCTTCATTCTCTAATTTATATAGTGGCCACCATTGATTACAATATTTAACAAGATTTCTTTTGCTTTCTGTGCTTCCTGTCCCAGCAATATCTTTCCAGTGGGCCAATATGCATCCCAGAGGGCTGCTCTTTATAACTCCCCCTTGTGTGTTTCCCATTTTTTTTAAATTATCTTCTTTTTAATTTCCACTTAAAGCGTTTCTTACACTGCATTTTAACTCTGTCCCAGTTCTTTTCCCATACGTCCCAAAGCTCTGAAATTAAGCTACTCTTACCACATACAAATTTTATTATTGCTGACTCCTGTCTAGCCCTTTCCCAATTATAAAGATTCGGAAGTGCCGTTTCGGGTAAGCATTTAGGGCATTCAGGCCTTCGCCTATCAGATGCACAATACCACCTTTGTTTACAGAGCTTACACCCCAGCAATACCCAGGCTTGATGGTAACCCCCTCTATTATAAAAGTTATAAGGTATTAATCCACAAACAAAACAAGGAATTCTGTCTTCAATTGGGGGAAGAGCAATTTCAGAGGGTTGTTCCCAATCTAATGCTACAGGTCTCGCTAGAGGGGTTACATATAATCCCTCCAATCGATATAGACCGTTTTCCCTTCTTATCCACTCACTCTCATCATTCAAATAATCACTGGGTTCCAGCCCAAACCACCGGAGGAGAGACTCACTATTCCTTCTCCTCCTACTCATTCATTCATTCCTGCATGCTTCAGAGGCATTCAACACAAAGATCGGATTACAAGAAAAACCTCGGACTTGTATATAGGGACACCAAAAATTAATCACAGGCTCAAATAACACTTTTTACAATCTGACATACACTTCATTCGCTTCGGTTGTCTCCGGCCGCTCTCCTCGCGGAGAACACGGAACCGCGGATCAGAACTCCACACTCGCTTCGCAGCTGTGCTGCGTCTCATACACACACACAGATACTCATTCACTCGTCTAAAAGCTAGCTTAATATAATGTTGGTTATAACTGATCTGAGTTGTTTACTCTTGGATCCACAATTTGCTGATGTTATAGCTCGGTACCGGGCACACCATACAAACGTTTTTAGGTGGTAATACGGTTTCCTAAACATACATAAAATTCCTAGGCATTTCACAAATTAAATACACAGTTACTACATGCCAGTTGATATCCTTCCAACAGCTGTTAATGTTTTACCAAAACCACTCAAGAGGTTCCGCTTACCCTTCTCCTGCTTCTTACACAGTCATTAGCAGGTCCATCCTGGCTCCCAAAACTGGAATGCAGCGGTGACCTCGGATTCACTCGATCTACTCCCAAGATCACTAGCGGCCGCTCTATCGGTCAGCGAATCCCCTTTACCAACATACAGGGTACCCTCCTCCCATACGGGGACTATGCTGTATGCCAGACATCTCTGCGCGATTTATCAGCAGCCCCAGCCAAGCGTACAACTTATTGGCTTCCCTCGTTAAACATACCGTTTGTCCGCAGCTGCAGATGGTCGTTGTTTGCCCCCGCAGTGAGTGGCTGGGAGGGGAGTTCCTCCGAGAAAGGACTCAGGGCACGCCTAGGATGTCCGCTCCTCAGTCTATCCTGCAGCCGAGCAAAGCACGTCCCATCTGGGCCAACAAAATGACTTGCGGAAACACGACTCCACAACCTATAAGGTTATAAAGTAGGTATGTTTATTCAGCGCTGAGACGCACAGGGGATCGCTCCACCACAAACGTGCGCCCCTCTCGTGGCACCTTGTCTTGGCTTTATGCTACAAAGCATCACATATTCATAATACGCCTATACATATGCATGACCTATCCCCGCTTCGTATTATAATGAGCCTGAAAGTCATTTTCATATGTTCATCTGCATCCCAGAGGAGGTGTTCTATCAACACAGCGACTGAGTGACTGCCCTGCACATTCTGTTTTGATCTGTTTGATTTATTTGTCCTGTAGTTCATAGACTGGCCATATGAAGAGCATGAATCTTGAATTTGTCTGATTGCAGTGTGAAAGAAAACTCTCTTCAAATCACCCTGAAATTCTTACTGCGCTTCTCTCTGGCCATGCGAGCTTACCCCAGCTGCAGCTGCTTTTGTAGCTCTTGCTGAAATCTATAACTTGGAGGAAGGTAGAGAAAAATCTGTATACAGGTTTTTAATGTTAATCCCACACAGGATTTTTTTTCCCTGATCTGTTTTCTTATGATTCTATTCAGCAGCTCTGTTTTTAGTACACTAATTAGCTTGTGTCTAATTTAAGGACAAAATGGTTGCTGGATAAAACAACCATCTATTAAGGGTTTATGCTCTGTTTGTGAACCCTGTTTTCTTTAAGAAGCTGTTTCCCAGTGATTTCATGATACATGTTTATTCTTCTGAACTTTTAAAAGGTCACTCATCATTTCAAGTGCTCTCTCAGATGAGTAGTAATCAGTCTTGCTTCCTGAATACCAGATGATCTAAGTGAAAACACAGTAATTGAGTCTGTTGTTTTGTTTCTAAGATTACATTTGTGGATGCATGTTAATGCTCAAAAGAAGCTTGTATTTCTGTGACCAAATAGCAAGGCAAGCCTTAAGGAAAGAATGAGTTCATAAACTGTTGGTGATGAAGTTAGAATTTTTAAATTATACTGAGCATTTCTAAGGATATCCTATGAAATCCTTCTGCTCAGGAAAAAAATAATCTCTGCAAACATTTTTACTCTTTCAAAAGTTTTGCTGTAGTTGAGAAGTCTGATATATCTACAGCCTTGATGTTGTGTATTCATTTCTTCTAGGAAACAAATTCAAACACTATCTCTAACCAAAGGGATTTTTGTCTTAATGTTCTGGTGGGTACATGAAATAATTTTGCCAGCTGAAAGATTGTTGTGGTTTGAACTCAGCCGGTAGAAAATTGCCACGTGGCCAGTTGTTTACTTCCCCCCCGGTGAAATAGGGGAGGGACAGGAAAAAAAAAGAAATTTTTAGGTTAAATAACAAAAATTTACTAGCAAAAACAACAGTTATGATAGTAGTCCAAAATGGGTAAAATGCAGTAGTGGCTCACCGAACGGTGACTGGTACAGAGCCCATCCCCATCAGCGATCTCGACCGCACCAGAGAAGCACACCCAGCCGATCCAGAAACCAAAAATACCCCAAACAACGCCCATGAGAGGGCACGCGCCCGCCTATATGCTGAGCTTTGACGTCGCATGACATGGAATGGTTCAATGATCAATCAGGACCCAGCCCTTCAGCTGTGCTCCCTCTCAGCACATGGAAAGTTAACTCTATCCTGGCCAAAACCAGGACAGTCTCCACCCCTTATTCCATACCATTGACGTCATGCTCAGGTTCCATGGGAAGTAGAGAATAAATCTGTTTTCTTTTTTTTGCTTCCGCGCGCGGACCTTTGCTTCGCTTTGCTTATATTAAAACTGCTGTTGTTTTACCCACAAGGGTTGTTTTTTTTTCCTATCTTATTTTTCTTTCCCCTCTTTGCCCTGTTGAGAAAAAAAGGGGAAGGGGGGGGAAGTGATAGAGCGACTTGGTGGGAACCTGGCATTTAGCCAAGGTCAAACCACCACAACTTCCCATGAACAGGCGATGTCGGGCCTTCTCAGGAAGCAGGGCTCCAACACGTGTAGTGGTTGCCTCGGAGGACCAAGGGTGACCCCACCCCCTTCCTCCTTTCTCCCAGCTTTATACTGAGCAGACGTCATATGGTCTGGAATATCCCTTTGGTCAGTTCGGGTCAGCTGTCCTGGTTGTGTCCCCTCCCAAGATCTTGCCCACCCTGTCCCACTGTGGGGGGGGAAATATTGGCAAGAGCCTTGGTGCTGTGTAAGCACTACTCAGCAGTAGCCACAACACCAGGGTGCTATCAACACCCTGCCAGCTCCCAACATAAAACACAGCACCATGAGGGCTGCTACAGGGGAAAACCAATTCCGGCTCAGCCAGACCCAGTACAAACAATAAAGTAGCCATTTTTGCACAATTCGGTGTTTGTCGTGTCCGTCTCAACAGTGACAAATGGTGACCCCGACGTGATCCCAACACCGAGGAAATAAATAATTGCGGCGGGAAGAGCCGCGGAGAGGGAGCCCAGTCAAGCGTAGCGGCGGGGAGAGCTGCATAGTCCGGACAACCTTTTGAAATATGACACCGTGCAGGTGAGTGGCTGGGAACAAAACAATGGGTGCTAGCCTCTCTAAGGAGGAGGGTATGATTATGACAATGTGGAAGTTGCTGCTTCAGCGCAGGGGAGTCAAATTGGATGACGTAGTGCTCTGAAAAATGTTGCTGTGGAGCAAAGCGCAAGGATATGAAGCTAGAACTGCCACTGCATTTAGTGTGAGCAAATGGGAAGAACTGGGACAGAAATTGCTTGAGTGTGCCTCTCAGGGTAATAAGAATGTGACCGACCTCCTTACAACCCGGAGATTGTTAAAAGAGACTTTAAAGGACTTTAAGGCAGAGAAAGAAAGCTCAGGGAAAACTCCTTATAATCCAGGGGCGTCCACAGTCCGGGTCTCGGCAGCGAGAGGTCAAGATATGGACCTAGCGGGGGGAGCCCATCCTAAACATAGACCGCGGTTGAGGGCGAGGGGATTGTATGAGGACTCTGATGAGGAAGCACAAGATAAGTTGTTTCCTCCACAAAGATCGAATGAGCAGAAAGCCCCTCAGGCAGCTCCCCCTTTGCCTCCCGTCATGGAGCCCTCTGCTTCGCCACCTCCCTCTGATGAGGAAAAAGTGATACGCACTTTGCTTATTTGGTGCAAAAGGAATGGGGTCCCTCCTGATGCACTGTCTGCTTTTGATCTTGAAACATGGAAAGAGGCAGGGAACGCCTTATTCGAGGCGGCCATAAGGAAGAATACCATTGCTGCATCATCTTTAACTACATGGCAACTGGTACATCAATCCCTGAAACAGTTAAAAAGTGATCGGACTGCCGTGGCAGCCACGTCACCTAGTGGATCCGATTCTCAGATGAATCCTACAGTTGTGGCTGAAACACCTCCAGAAAAGCTGCGAGCCCATTCCACATGTCCACTACCTGCTGATAAGGACTTCATTTTTCTGTTATTAAAGAACTACAGAAAAGCGTTAATGAGGACGGACTTAAAAACTCACTCACAACAGGTATACTGGGGGCAATCACTCATGGCTGTACTCAGCATTCGCACCCCCCCCACCTGCAAGCACGGAGTTGGCGGCGGTGGCCCCGGGCCTTCCCTGAGCCCCCCCCCCGCCCGCCGCGGAGTGACTGCCTGCGGCCAGTCTAGCACCGCACCCCCGGCGTGCGTCCGTCCGTCCCGCCTCCCCCGAACACCAAAAGCAGCAGTTTTTACAGAAGGTGCTGACACTGGGATGCAGCGTCCCTTGTTCATTCTAAAAAGACACTTTAAATCTTTCTGATGGTCAGTGCACTAAAAGCCCTGATTTTAAAACAAAGAAGGGGGAGTTCTCTGGATACACCACGTAATCAACTGGCACTGGCTTTATATACTCTTAATGGTGTTTTGATCTTTGTAGTATTTGTCATTTTATGTTGTGTGAGTAATAAGTATAAGGGGCCTCTGTGTGGTTGTTTGATTGTTTTGTGTCTGTGAGACCCAGCCCAGCTGCAGCTGTGGAGTGTGGAGTTCTCTATAATTTAGTCGATATTGATCAGGTGTGGATCTGTGGTAAATGGCAAATGGCAAACGGCTTATGGTATAGGATTTATGCTTTTGGCTTTGATTTATGACTTGTATGATTTAGCAATTGTTGTAATTTTCTTAAACAGAAATCATTTTGCTTTGAGTAGTAAAATCTGTATTGTGTATTCAACTTCCTTTGTTTAGCAATATTAAGAATTAAGAACCCAACTGTTTAACCTTATTAGAAACTCCCTTGGTTTCCCCCCTTGAGTGGTGGCCAGGCTCTGGGTGGAACCCAACAGGAGGATGAAATCAGATGTTTCCGCTCAAAGAAAGTTGCCAGTTATTTTGGCCTGTTGATTTGGAGGCTGGACCTGCTTGCAGCGATGTTGGATGCCTCACCTACGGATGGACGCATCGCGTAGGATTTCCACCTTGCAAGGAAAGGTACTCTAAATCCTCGCTGCACCCAGGGTTCCCCAGCAATTGCGGATCTGAATGTTAGTACCCCATTAAGTAAGTGTGCTATTCTGTATCTTCCTTGTTTTGTAATACTTAGTCATATGCTTTAATTATTAGCAGTGGAACCAGACAAGGGCCAGAAGAACCATTTCTGCCATTTGTGGAGGAATTACAAGCAGCCATAGAGAAACAGGTCTATGATGCCAATTTAAGATTGACATTAACAACATAGTTAGCTAGGGATAATGCTATGAAGATTCTAGAAAGATAATTGAGGCATTGCCAGGGGATCCAACCCTGGAAGCCATGGTTACTGCTTGTGCTAAGTTTGGGTCAGTGGAACATAAGACGGCAGCCTTAGCCAGTGCTATGGCAGCTGTCCGAGTAAAAGAACAAAAATGTTATCACTGCGGTCACACAGGACATTTAAAAGCCAATTGTCCTGAGAAGAAAGGGATAAAAACATCTGGTCCCGTAGTAACGCCTTGTCACCGATGCGGAAAAATGGGACATTTTGTGAAACAGTGTAAATCTAAATACCATATTAATGGACAACTATTGTTGGGAAACGGGAAGTTGAACGCGAAGGGACGCGTGCCGACACAAGTATTCCCTTCAATGCGCCAGCAATTTCCATCAAGACTATCCTCTGCGAACGACTCGCGGGACAAACCAGTGGGGCAGCAGGAACGGATGTATCCACCGCCGAGTAAGTAACTATATCATCACATTCTGTGCAAAAGGTGCCCCTTGCGGCGCATGGACCAATTGGCAGAGGCCTGAGTGCATTGTTAATAGGACGTTCAAGTGCTACCTTACAAGGTATCAATGTACATGTTGGTGTTATTGATGCTGATTATACTGGACAGATAAGTGCTATAGTTTCTACTCCAACGCCACCCTTGACAATTCCAAAAGATACTCGTATTGCTCAGCTTGTCCCTTTTAAGAGTTGTGTTCCCAGATCATATCCAACAGAGCGTGGAGATGGTGGATTTGGATCTACTGGCGTCCCTCAAGTCACGTGGACACAAAACATCTCAGACAAACGGCCTCAAATGACTTGCATCCTCGCGATGGATGGCGCCACCCCCTCACAGGTGAAGGTATCTGGGCTATTAGACAAAGGGGCTGATGTTACCATAGTCTCCCAACTCCATTGGCCTCAGAGTTGGCCTGTTGTTCCAATGGACACCGGGGTATTGGGGCTGGGAGGCGTGACCCAAAGCTTAATGGCGGCTAAACCTGTAACAATTGGGAATCCTGAAGGACAGGTTGCCACAGTACGACCATATGTTAGTGCTGCTCCTCTGAATTTATGGGGAAGAGATGTCCTGGGAGCATGGGGTGTGAGGATTACAACGGATTTTTAACAGGGGCCACTGTGCTAGAGGGCGTGCGACAACCTACCCTGGCTTCAACATGGTTGACTGATACACCTATTTGGGTAGATCAGTGGCCCCTCAACCCAGAGAAGTTAAAAGCCCTCCAGAGCTTGGTAAAAGAACAACTACAGGCTGGTCATATTGAACCCTCTCACAGTCCCTGGAATACACCTGTGTTTGTAATAAAAAAGAAATCAGGAAAATGGCAATTGTTACATGATTTACGACAAATCAATGCCGTTATGGCTAGTATGGGCACACTGCAACCAGGACTACCATCACCTACTATGATTCCAGCAGGGTGGAATATCTTAATTGTGGATCTGAAAGACTGGGGGTTTTTTACCATTCCATTAGCAGAACAAGATAAAAACAAATTTGCTTTTTTGGTTCCTGTCATCAACCACGCAGAGCCCATGAAAAGCTATCAGTGGAAAGTGTTACCTCAAGGCATGAAAAATTCTCCCACAATTTGTCAATGGTTTGTAGCTCAGGCACTCTCAGGCCTGGGAGAACAATACCCTGATTCTTATTGTTATCACTATATGGATGATATTCTTCTTGCAGTATCTGACCTGACCCAGTTGGATGACATGGAATGATCAGCATGATGTCATCTTAAACAATATGGGTTGGTTGTGGCTCCAGAAAAGGTTCAACGTAAAAGTCCTTGGTTATACCTAGGTGCAAAAATATTGGATCAGACTGTAGCTCCACAGCCAGTAACGCTGAATAGGGAAGTAAAAAAATCTCAATGACATCCAAAAGCTATTGGGAGCAATTAATTGGGTCAGGCCCTATTCAGGATTGACATCTTCTCAATTGAGCCCCCTAATGGAATTATTGAAAGGGGATTCTGATATTTGTGCACCGAGACGGTTAACCAAGGAAGCACATCAGGTACTCGATGAGGTAGAAAAAGCAATACAGAACAACTATGCTTATTGCCTGGAACTAACAGAAGTTGTGCAAGTTTTTGTTTTAACAGATCACACGATTCCGTATGTATTACTTTGTCAATGGAATGAAACCTGGGCGGATCCTTTATATGTGCTGGAATGGACATTTTTACCCTATCCATTCAAAAAGACAGCACCAAGCATTTTTGAATTGGTGGCTCACTTGATAATTAAAACACGGACCCGTTGCCTTGAACTTGTGGGACGGGATCCAGCAACCATTGTTATTCCAATTCAAGCTGAATATTTTGAGTGGTGCCTAGCAAATAACATGGTACTACAATCCGCATTGGCAGATTTTCAAGGACAAATAAAATATCACCTCCCCAGCCACCCAGTGTTGAAACTGGTGCGCGAAATTTCAATTGGGAACAAATGGCTACATTCCACGAAGCCAGTGGAGGGGTTAACTGTGTTTACAGATGGATCAGGAAAAACAGGAAAGGTTTGTGAATGGTGAGTGGCACAATATTGTCACAGAACAGCAAGGGTCGCTGCAGATTGTAGAACTTAGAGCAGTAACCGAGGCCTTCCACAGATTTCCAGAACCTTTTAATTTGGTTACAGATTCTGCTTATGTTGCAGGATTGGTTCAGCAGTTAGAAAAAATAATCAAACAGGTGGATAATGAAAAATTGTTTAATTTGTTATGATTCTTGTGCAAATTGATCCAAAAACGTGAGAAGCCCTATTATGTGTTGCACATTCATAGTCACAGTACCCTACCAGGATTTTTAGCAGAAGGCAATGCACGGGCTGACAGGCTTGTGTCTATAGCCGTGGTGCCAAATACTCTGCAACAAGCCCAATCATCACATCAATTTTTTCATCAAGGTGCCAGAGCATTACAGACAGTTTCATCTTACAGCTACAGAGGCAAGAGCCATTGTAGCATCATGTCCTGATTGTCAGGGACAGCAAGTGCCATATTCTTATGGGGTGAACCCCAGGGGGTTACAGGCGTTGCAAATCTGGCAAACAGACGTTACACACATTGCAGAATTTGGAAGGTCGAAGTATGTACATGTTTCCATTGATACTTTTTCACATGCAATGTTTGCCTCCGCACATGCAGGGGAAAAAGCCAGAGATGCCATTCAACACTGGCAAAAGGCGTTTTCTGGTTTGGGTGTCCCTGAAACAGTAAACACCGACAACGGCCCTTCATATGTCTCCAGACCGGTCTGGGAATTTCTACATAGATGGGGGATTCAACATATTACTGGCATCCCACATTCCCCTATGGGACAGGCAATTGTTGAACATGCTCATGGTACCCTAAAACGCCTGCTTCAAAACCAAAAAGGGGGAATGGAAGGGGAGCCCCCAGAGGCCTGGTTGGCAAAGGCCATTTATGTATTAAACTTTTTAACCATGCCCAAGCAAGGGTTGGTCGCTCCCCTTGAGAGACATTTTGCCTCTTTTTCTTCAACTCAGGAGGTACGGGGAACTGCCTTGGTGCGTGTTAAGGATTTACAGACGGGGCAATGGTCTCAGCCTTATAACCTAATCACCTGGGACAGGGGTTATGCTTGTGTCTCCACAGAACATGGGCCGTGTTGGTACCCTGCCCGTTGTATTTGGCCTGTTATGGCTTGTTGACTGATATTGATAGTGTTAGGCATGCTACATTACAAAATAGAGCCGCAATAGATTTTTGTTATTAGCCCAAGGACATGGTTGTGAAGACTTTGAGGGAATGTGTTGTATGAATTTGTCAGATCACTCAGAATCAATACATAAAAGTATCCAACTTCTGAAAGAAGGAGTGAAGAAGTTACAGGCAAATGATGGATGGGCTTGGTTGAATAACTTGTTTAAAGGATGGGGCCTGTCAGGGTGGTTGTTATCTTTGATAAAAACTGGGTTGTTGCTTTTGTTCATCATTGTAGTTGTGTTATTAATGTTGCCATGTCTTGTGTCTCTGTTGCAAAGGGCCCTGCAGTGGATGGCACAGGCAATTTTTGTAGCACAAATACAAAAAGGGGGAATTATGGGACTCCTCGGCTACTCCGAGGGATCAGAATGTAAGTTTGATATTGACCTTGAGCAGATACCCGTGTACCCTTAAGATGCTTTAAAGTCCCGAGAAGAGCTGAGTAAACAAGAGTAAGGAACTACCAGACCGGAACTGCCTGACTGCAAGGAAAGGAAGGTTATCGAGGTTGCAACAGAGAAGAGGTCATCCAATCATGAACTGTTAGTCTCTAATTAAACCAATCATATATGGACACATACTCTTAATAAAGTTATAAAGCGGCTTGTTAGAACAATAAAGTGGCCATTTTGCACAATTCGGTGTTTGTCGTGTCCATCTCAACAGCGACACTTCACACACACACCCCCCGTGAAATAGGGGAGGGACAGAAAAAAAAATAAAATAAAAATTTGTAGGTTAAATAACAAACATTTACTAGCAAAAACAACAGTTATGATAGTCCAAACCAGGTAAAATGCAGGCAAATGGCTCACCGAACAGCAACTGGTACAAAGCTCATCCCCAGCAGCAATCTGACCCACCAAAGAAGCCTGCCTAGCTGATCTGAAACTGAAAACAAAACAAACAACCTCCTGAGAGCCAGGTGCCTGCCTATATGCTGAGCTTTGATGTCACATGACATAGAATCGTCCAATGATCAGTCAGGACCCAGCCCTTCAGCTGTGCTCCCTCTCAGCCCATGGAAAGTTAACTCTATCCTGGCCAAAACCAGGACAAAGATCAGTGTCATAGTCTGTATTTGTTTTGTGCTTTAAGCCACAATTTTATTTTAACTGGGAGATAAATAATATTATGCAGAATATATCTAGCAAATCTTTTCAAAATAAAACAAAACAGATGACACATCCCCACTGCTTCTCCCCAGTGAGCATTGTCTGGATTTTGTTGTTGGAATCAAATGGGCTTCAATTTCTTGCTTTCATGTCTGGGGGAAAAAAAAGTGTGGGGGATTGTTCTCTATTTTCCCTCTGTCTGATTTTTACAGTGCATCTGTTTGACAACATGCATCACAGTTTATCAGAACTGGAATAACACTTACCTCCCTGAGATACTATGTCGGAGCATGACTTTGAATTAATTTAGATGTATGTGTAGTATTATTGTCAGACTTAAAAATTTGATCAGTGCTAATGCTTTATTTTCCCAAGCTAAATATAGAACTTTTTAAAAGATATGTTCTTTATATGCTACCTTACATAATGAACTGAGTTTATAGTATATTTTTAAAATCAGCTTTTAAGAAAGGTACAGTAGTGGAAGTGTTACAATATCCCCTGTTTTTCCAGTATCAATGCAAATATGGATTATGTCTACCAAGGCAGGGAGGGAAAAAAAGTAAATAGAGGTATTCTGTGTTAACTGTTTCCATGCCTCACTTGTCTTAGAAAGACATCGCTTGTTCTTGAGTGATCAACTACCATTAAGTACAGTACCAACAAACCTAACTGAATGCCTTTTTTCTCTGCTGTCTCAGAAAGCAGAAGAGAAAACGGACAAGTCATCCTTGTTTTTCTCAGTACTGTGCTGCTAAACAGTCATTTTTGAACTGTTTCAAAACCAAGCTTAGGATAATTCCCACCTTCTAAGCAATATTTGTATTTGCTCATAATCATCATAAGGGCATGAGTCTTCAGTATGAGGTAAAAAACCTAGCAGCTCTATTGCACTCTTGAATGCTTTGCTTCCTCAGTTATAAGAGTTTCAGTGGTAGCCTACCCTTAGGAAACTGGGTTGTTTGGGGTTTGATGAAGGGATGTAGTCAGTTTTAGCCTAACTCAAGTTGTCTTTAGCAGCATTCTTCTGTGTATGTCTTCCTAGTATTTTCAGGAGACAAAATATAGTTTAAAAAGCATGGAGGGATAACTAAACTGCCTGCTTGTCCCAAGACCCTTCTTGATCTTTTCCTCCCAAAGAAATAATAGTTTAAGCTTTGGATTTTAGCCTGTTATTCTAAAGGAACACACCGTGGACAGGTTAGACTTATTTCCATAATTCATGTTCTTCATGGGTTTAAGGGAATTGCTTACAAGAGTTCATAGGTGTCCTGTTTCTTGGTCTTAGTTGAGGCTGGGTTGAATTATTTTTTTTTTCCCCAGCACTACATTCTTCGATGTTGAAAGATTACTGCTATGTTTGATAAATTCCAGTCATCTATATTAAACTTCCTTTTACAAATTTCCCAAGAGTTTTCAAAGGTTAAACTATCACTGACCATTCTTTTGCATAAATTTCAATTATATGCTGTTCTTCTACAGCTTCTTATAAATTCCAGTATCACATTTCCTAGGTCATCATTTAACATTTGTATTATAAAACTTCTGGTTATGTAATTTTTTTGTACTGATGAGTGGTATAAAGCATTTGCAGCTCAGAGGAGCCTGGAGTGAGGACACCTGCTCACGTCAAACCTGCCCCAGGTTAGGCAGAGCTTGTTTTTCTCCACTATTGTTGAAAAGCGCTTGTGCTGCTGAGCTTCCCTGACAGGTTGTCCTTGAAGAACATCATAGGCTTTCTGAGTTGGCCTTCAGCAGGGAGGCTCTAGGAGCATGAACGAATGCATCAGTCTCCACACAGGTGCAACTGAATGTCCATCATTTCTATCATTCCTCTTCATAGTTTTGTTATAGATTAAAAGTAATTTAGTGGGAAATAAACACTTCTCAATTTTTAGTGATCAATAATAAATTTATTAGCAAGCGGCGAGTGAGCAAAACAGCGCTGGGTGTGCCGGGAGTCTCTGCTCTACCAGGACACACACCTGACCCGGCAGAACCGAGTCCCTTTATAGTGTAGGCTTCATCCATATTCATGATGGGCGTACCCTGAGGGGTCTGCAAAGGTGTAAACAAGTTTTCCCGGGCTTTTCTCAGGTTTTCGCGGGCTTTTCTCAGGTTTCCGTCACAGAAGGGGGGATGACTCAGCACAGGGGTTTTTGTAGTGGCTTGAAGATGGGGGCCATTTTAGCTCCCTTCTAACAACTGATTTTAACAATAGAAACTATAGACATATATCTTATTTCTTATTTACATAAGAGAATTACAAAACTGTTCGGCCACAACATCCTGACTACAACTTCTTTTTCCCCTTGAGATTTGAATAACAAATACCATATATGTTTTATTACAATTCCCCCCTTTTCTTTTAACTAATTTTGTTTTTCAAATCTCCTTAACACATCACAGACTTGTTAAATATACATGGTCCGAAAGTTAACCCAATTAATAATAACACTAGGGGTTTCATAAAATGGAGGTTTAACATCAAAATTGCAATTCCTCCCATAGCCCAAATGACCACTATAGTGAGGAGACTTGGTGGGTTCATCTTCCAATTACTAGCCAATTGTACAAACGTGTCCCCTTTCTGTCTTGCGACAGGATTTGCATGCTCAGATCTTTTCCTTCCCCATGCTTTCCAGTTCTCCTTGCCACAACAATCACCTGAACTGGTTGCTTCGAGGCCTTTCTTATTTTCCCCTCTCCATACGTCTCTGCCTCCTCCGCCTACTCCATTCCTTAGAGCAGCGGGGCTTTCCATCTTCTCGGCAGCAGTCGTATTCTGTGGGGTTAGGGTCTTGTTATCGACACCTTAACGCCTCCCAGTTCCAGGCTTTCACTTGTGGGATCGTACAGGGCACTTGGAGTATTTGGAATTTGCAAAGAGTTTGTACTATATTCACGTTATGGGGCTTAGGTTCATTGGTATGCACACAATTTTTCCTGTTGATGACTGGTTAATTTTCTTTCTCTTTTATAGCACTGGTCACAGTATTCCTTTGGGGAATAGCCGTGGACGCAGTGCGCCCACCAACTTTCCTCACAAGTAGTGCATTTAAAACACACAAAAGGATAACACAGTTAGGGGTTTTACAAAATTCATTTAGTCCTTCTTCCTTCGCAACACTAGTTTCAGATCTCCTGATGTTTCAGCTACTTCCCAGTGATCAGGCGTTAAGGGTCCTTTCACTCTGGTAGCATGAGTCCATCCCTTTTCAGCAGTCCGGACAGCAGTCTCTGTTGTGAGTATAACAAGAAACGGTCCCTCCCAACGAGGGGTAAGGAGGATTCTTTCCAAGTTTTTATTAACACCTTGTCTCCAGGTCTTATGGAGTGCATACAAATTTCTAATGGAGGTCTCTGTACTACCATCCCTTTTTTGCGTAGTTCTTTTCTCCTATTCATGAGGTTTATTAAGTATGGTTGCAAATTGTCTTTTTCCAATACTGGGTGATCAGTGGGAAATTCCATATCATAGGGCATACCATATAGCATTTCGAACGGGGATATTCCAGTATCAGTTCGGGGCTGGGTCCGGATATTCAGAAGTGCTAGGGGTAAGCACTTAACCCAAGACATCTTTGTTTCTAACATCAATTTGATAAGTTGTTTCTTGATTTCTCCATTCATTCTTTCTACTTTTCCTGAGCTTTGTGGATGCCAGGGAGTGTGGAATTCCCACTTGGTCCCCAGGGAAGTCAATGTCTCTTTGATTACTTTAGACACAAAGTGGGGACCCCTGTCCGAATCAATTACTTCTATATTTCCATACCTAGGGATGATGTTTTCTAAGAGTATTTTTATCACAGTATTTGCTGTAGCTCAAGCAGTGGGAAAGGCCTCCACATAATGAGTGAGATGATCTACCAATACTAGGAGGTATTTGTACCATCCTACTTTTGGTAGTTCTGTAAAATCGATTTGAATTCTTCCAAATGGTCTGTATGCCAAATCCCATCCCCCTTGAATCTTTTCTCTTAATTGGTGCTTATTAATTTTCTGGCACGTTAAACAGCTTTTTATTATTTCCTTAGCAACATTATAAATCTCTATGTACATGTATTTAATAGCAAACTGATCTACTAACGCTTGTACTCCCCAGTGAGTTTTAGTATGGAAATCCTTCATAACTCTCCAAGCCATTGCCTTCGGGAGAACCTTCCTCCCATCAGGTAATTCCCATTCCCCTTGTTTTTCATTAATTCCCATTTGTTTCAATTTTTCTTTCTCTTGGTTAGTAAACGTGAATCCTAATTTGGTGGGGTCTGTTCTTTCGTTTGTGTTTGATTCTGTTACCATCAATGCTAGTAGTGCAGCCCGTTTTGCCTCTTGATCAGCTAGAATATTTCCCCTGATCTGTAGTGAGGTTCCCTGTTGGTGTCCTCTTATATGCACTACTGCTATTTTCTTAGGACCTCTTAATGCTTGGAGAGTCTGGATAATTAGAGACTCATGTATTAGCCCTTTTCCTTGTGAATTAATGAGTCCCCTTTCTTCCCAAATTTTTCCAAAAGTGTGAATTACTCCAAAGGCGTACTTAGAGTCTGTATAAATGGTTCCCTCTTTTTCCTTTAAAATCTGTAACGCTCTTAGTACTGCATATAGTTCACAAGCTTGAGCCGACCAGCTAGGACTCAGTGGTCCTGATTCTACTACCTCTAGGGTGGGGTTCCACTAATAATTGCATAACCTGATTTTCTTTTTCCTTCTACCACTCTAGAGGATCCATCCACAAACAGCTTTTCCCCTTCTTCTAATTCTGTTTCTTCTAAGTCTGGCCTGATTTTTGCCTGTTCTTCAATGGTATGGAGGCAATTATGGTTTAAACTTTCGCTTGGCTCCCCATATAGGAATATATGTGCTGGGTTTTGAAGACTAGTTACTTCAATCTCTAACTTTGGTGAGTGTATTAATATTCCTTCATATTTGAGGAGCCTGGCGTCTGTTATCCATTTGTCCGCTTTTTGTTGAAGCACTCCCCTAATGTTATGAGGAGTCAACACCTTCAGATTCCCCCCAAATGTAATTTTATTAGCCTCTTCTACTAACAAGGCCACTGCCACTATCGCCTGGAGGCATGTTGGCCATCCCCTACTTACGGGGTCTAACAATTTAGATATGTATCCCACAGGCTTCCTTTTCCCAGCCCATTCTTGGGTTAATACCCCAAATGCCGTGCCATCTTCAGTATTGGCAAATAAATAAAAGGGCCTTCTTATATCTGGTAAACTCAATACTGGAGCGTTGACTAAGTCAGTTTTTAATTTTTCTAATTTTTCCTCATCGTCTGGGATCCATTTAAGCAACCCGTCTTTTGTTAATTTCTGGTATAAAAATTTAACTTTTGTACTATAATTTTCAATCCATTGTCTACAGTACCCCAGTAGTCCAAGGAGCTGCCTAACCTGTCGTTTGTTTTTGGGAGCCTGGAGAGAAAGAATTCCATTTACCCTCTCTGGGTCTAATTTCTTGCTCCCTTTACTGACCCAGTGACCTAAATACTTCACCTCTTCTTCTACAAATTGCAATTTAGATTTGGATACTTTTAATCCTTGGAGGCTTAAGAAATTTAACAACTTAATGCTTTCCTTTCGTACCATCTCTGGGTTGCCTCCTGCTAACAGAAGGTCATCTACATATTGTACTAAAGTAACACCTTCCCCCAAGTTATAATCTTTTAAGATGTGTTCGAGGGCTTGTCCAAAGAGGTTAGGGGACTCAGTAAAACCCTGAGGCAAAACTGTCCACCTCAGCTGTTGTTTCCTAAAGGTATCTGGGTCTTCCCATTCAAAAGCAAAATAATTTCTACACTCCTCTTTTAGAGGACATGCCCAAAAAGCATCTTTCAAGTCTATTACGCTATACCACTGATTTTCAGGATTCAATTGACTAAGTAAAGTATGGGGGTTCGCCACTACAGGAAATCTGGTTACAGTTCTTTTGTTGATTTCTCTTAAGTCATGCACTAATCTATAACTCCCATCTGCCTTCTTAACGGGCAATATTGGAGTATTAAAAGGTGACATACAAGGTTCTAATAGCCCCTGATTAAGGAGTCTCTCTATTTCAGGCTTTAAGCCTCTCCTGCCTTCTTGCGGTAAGGGATACTGTTTGATTCTAGTCGGGATCTCTGGGTTCCTAATGGTGACTTCGAAGGGGGTGATATCCAATCTACCCACTGTCTCTGGGGTATACCATACTTCTGGGTTAATCTTTTCTTCATCCGCCACTGTGAGGGGGCATAATCTGACTTTGAGTTCTCTTTCTTCTACTTCCAGATTAATTCCCAATTCTATAATCAGATCCCGTCCAAGTAAATTATAATCTGCTTCTGGTAATAATAAAAATGTTCCAATCACATATTTGCATTTTGATTCAACAATCACATCATGAAGAACCGGGGCCTCAAACGGTTCACCTTTAGCCCCTATTACACTGATTTTTTTCTGATGATACTTTACAGCCTGGAGGCAGAGCCTGAATGGTAGATCTTTCGGCTCCTGAGTCCACAAGGAACTCTACCTCTTGTCGCTGAGGACCCACTTTAAGTTTTATCAAGGGCTCTTTGTTCTTTGAGTTCCCAGCACATAGAGTTCCTGACCCCACTAATCTTCAGAAAACATTTTCTCATCTTGGATTCTCCTCCAGCAAACCTTCTTCACATGCCCCTTCCTTTTGCAATAAAAACATTCCACTTCCTTCATATTAAAGCAGGCAGAACCATTCAATGAATGAAAATCTCTGATCCCAAAGAAACCATAGTCTCCAGGTAATCATCACATAAAACATCCATGTTCTGCACAGCTTTATTACATGCAGGTACTGGGGAATGCACAGTTTTCAGGCTAAAATAATGTAGTTTGCTGCACGTTTGAGTTGTTACACACTCTGCATTGCCTCCTCTCAACCTGAAACTCCTACTCCTGGGTCTAGACATTTAGAGCAAGGGTAGTTTAAATCTACCGAGACTGTTGCCCATGTACTTCCAGATGCAATCAAATAAAGCATCTGGGCAGCTATACCACACACGCAGTGCGCGGTGTTTACATAGCACATCACAAATTACAAAACTGGTAAGCTCTAGGCCATGGCCTGTGAGGAGAAAGTCTGCAAAGGGCACAGCAGCATCCTCCTTCTTTGGAAAAGACACAACATTTATGAGCTGTCTAGTCAGTGTGCTACAATTATGTCAGTTCCCCATCTTTTGGCTAAGAAGTACAAACCAGATTAGCAGCTCCAAAAGAATGTGGTCTGGGGGCAAATTAGCTTGAACTTGGCTCCCCAGCCCATATACCTGCCTGTATGCTAGAACCCTGATTCTTTTTTTTTTTTTTTTTTTTTCTTCCAACTCCTGCCAATGATGTAAGAGAGCTGCCTGCTTGAAGAACAGGCAGCCAGATTAAGCTGCAGATCTGCTCACTTTTTTCCCTCTTGGACTATTGCTTTCACTCTGATAATGTTTTACTCCGATTTTCTTATTTAAATTGATTCATCACTGTTAAGAAAAAAAAAGCTGCTGAAGCTAGCCAAGGGCTTGTATCTATCACAGTATCTTTTGATCCTTGTCTACAGTCCTTAAAATACCAAGAGGATAGAAAGTTCTAAGCTGTCACCTTCTGATCACCAAGTCAAGCAGGCAAAGGTATACTGAATAATAAATGAGTTATGAAGAGGTGAAACAACATTTAAATAGATCATTATCTGGGTATCCAAACTGATAACGAGAACAATACCACCACTTCAAGTAGGAATCCACCTAAACTTTCTGAGCTTCTCTCAGCAATTCCTCTCCCTTGCCAATCTTCTATCTTTTCTAGCTTCTTCCTAATATTTGCCCAAGACTTAGCCACAATCTGAGTCTTTAATAATGCCTGCCCCACAGGGGTGGCAGGATCTATTCCTGAGTACAACTGTTATTAATATTCTGCCCTTGGGGAACTGACTCTCTTAATTCCTTGAATTATGATAATTCTTAAATTTGCCATGTGGGTTTGGTGGCCTGGGTCTTGATTATTCCAGTTGGGTTTTATCAACAGCCACTTCTGATCTGCTGTGGGACCCACTTGATGTTGCTGGTCCCAAAGTCTTATACCTGCCCTCCTGATCATATCTCGTTCCTCCATAGTAAATAGAATTCCTAGGATAGATTGTAATTTATCCCAGGTATATAAATCTGGGCCAAGAAACTGGTCCACCTGTTTGGCTACGCCAAGCGGGTCCTCTAATAAGTTCCCCATTTCTTTTTTAAAAATCTCTCACATCTCCAGTGTTGAGGGGAACAGCGACATACCCCGTTCCCGGTTCCCCTTGTGCCCCCACTCCTGGCACAAGCATTTCTCTAAGGGGGTATAATCTCCCTTCCTTAACTTTGCTTCGGGTAACCCGCTGAGGGGGTCCGGGAGATTCAGGGTCAGAATCATTGGTTACGAGTATGAGCGGGTTAGAAGGGGGGGGGGGGGTGGTGCTCAGCACAGAGCCCCCTCGAGACAGTTTACTGCAGCCTGTCTCTGAGCAGAAGCCTAAACGCTAATTTGGGGCCGCTCGGTGCCCCCTGCTCCAGCCCCAACCCCCACCCCGGGGCAGCTGGGTGCTCGGGATGGGCCCTCCCGGCTGGGGAGTGGGCAGCTCTGCCCCCCCACTCCCCCACGCTGGGCCAGGCTCCGCGACACTGCTCCAGGGCTCGGCTTGGGCACGCTGCTCGGGTCGGGCGGTGGCGCCCCGGGAACAAGCCCTGTCCCAGCTGGAGCCAGCAGCGGGAGGAGTTCAGCTGCCCCCTCCCATGGATCCAGAGGGCTTGCTTTCCCTCTGTCCCATCTTCCAGAGTGCCACTCACTCGCACTCTGGGATTATCAACCTCCTAGTGGGATATCCGGCAATTCTTCCTTGCCCCCACCCATGGATCCAGAGGGCTTGCTTTCCCTCTGTCCCATCTTCCAGAGTGCCTTCTTTCACACACACACACACTCCCCTTATTTGTGACTCGCTCCTTCGCAGGCTACGAGAACTGCACTACTAAAGGGTCCGCACTCGGGTGATCTCTTCGAGACCTCTCACTCATTCGCACTCTGGGATTACCAACCCCAACCGAACGGATAACTGCACAAACGCAAATACTTACTCCTCCCCGGAGTCTTCGATCGGTCTTCGTGCACAAAATTTAAGGGGTTCTGCAGATTCTTTTGCTCACTCCCGAGTCCGAATTAAAAGGGGTTCGGATATCCAGCGTTTTGGCCACGAGATCCTCAGACTGGGGCTATCCGAAGATAGGGCGCCTCCCCTATCTGGGGTTTCGCACCAAAAGATCTGGATCCGAGTCACAGCACCAAATTTGTTATTGATTAAAAGTAATTTAGTGGGAAATAACCACTTCTCAATTTTTAGTGATCAATAAAATTTTATTAGCAAGCGGCGAGTGAGCAAAACAGCGCTGGGTGTGCCGGGAGTCTCTGCTCTACCAGGACACACACCTGACCCGGCAGAACCGAGTCCCTTTATAGTGTAGGCTTCATCCATATTCATGATGGGCGTACCCTGAGGGGTCTGCAAAGGTGTAAACAAGTTTCTCGGGCTTTTCTCCTGTTTTTGCGGGCTTTTCTCAGGTTTCCGTCACAGAAGGGGGGATGACTCAGCACAGGGGTTTTTGTAGTGGCTTGAAGATGGGGGCCATTTTAGCTCCCTTCTAACAACTGATTTTAACAATATAAACTATAGACATATATCTTATTTCTTATTTACATAAGAGAATTACAAAACTGTTCGGCCACAACATCCTGACTACAACTTCTTTTTCCCCTTGAGATTTGAATAACAAATACCATATATGTTTTATTACAGTTTACCAAACTCTTATCATCTTTGAGTATAGTAGTAGTGCTTTGACCTTTTCCTATGCATGCAGCTTTCTTGTGCAAGTTACTGTAACAGTCTGTTTGCATTTCCATGTAGTGGCTGAAATAAGGAGTCAGAGTGTTCTCTTTTTTTTTTTTTCTGCAGGGCAGGGGCCGTTTATTTTTCCAATAGTACATACTTATGCTCTCCTTAAAGCTCTTACTTCATCATTAGCAAATCAGCAATTAGACAGCTCTCAACCTTTTCTCCTATCAGCATAAGACCACTCTCACACGCGCTGTGCAGACCAATCACCCTCTCGTTCACACGCTGTTCATGCGGCGGTAACTTCTCACAGTTCAGTACTTTTCCACAGTTCAGTGTTGCAGCTGTCCGTTGTTTTTCCCTGCCACCTTGGCACAACTCAGCAGTTTCTTATCTTTCTTCCAAGGCCCGTCTCTCATCAAAGCCCTGCTGCTTCTCAGGGGCTGCGCTGACAGGCCGATGTCTCTCCTACATCTCCCCCTTCTTTGTTTTATAGCTGCACCTGCAAAGCTTTAACAATTAAAGTTTAGACAAACTTCAAAAAACACAGTATGCATAAAATAGTTCTACAAGAGGCTAAAAACAATACAGCAGTCACAGTTGCTAGTTGAAAAGAATAGGCTGGTTTCACTGCCAATAATTAAAGCATATGACTAAGTATTACAAAATAAGGAAGATACAGAATAGCACACTTACTTAATGGGGTACTAATATTCAGATCCGCAATTGCTGGGGAACCCTGGATGAAGCGACGATTTGGAGTATCTTTCCTTGCAAATTGGAAATCCTACGCGATGCGTCCATCCGTAGGTGAGGCATCCAACATCGCTGCAAGCAGGTCCAGCCTCTAAATCAGCAGGCTAAAATAACTGGCACTTTTCTTTGAGCGGAAACATCTGATTTCATCCTCCTGTTGGGTTCCACCCAGAGCCTGGCCACCACTCAAGGGGGAAAACCAAGGGAGTTTCTAATAAGGTTAAACACTTGAGTTCTTAATTCTTAATATTGCTAAACAGATAATTGTCTAAGCTACATCTTTCACTAGTAATTAATAAACCTATATATTTCATTAATGATCAAATACTCATTAATTGAGGGGTCTGTGGCATCGGGTTGGAGGGTTGCTCCTTCCAGCTCATGATATGGCTTAACTTTCTTTGCTGATATCCACCGGGGACCTGTGGGTGATAAAACACAAGCATACCCCCTCCCCCATACCAACAGATCCACTCTCCAGGTCAGGTCTCCTTCGGGAGCCTTATACAAGACCCATAGTTTAATTGTAGAGTCTGTTGTAGTAGTAAAATGACGTTCTGCTGCTGTCAAAGCAGAATGATTTCTGTTTAAGAAATTAAGAGTATATAAAGCCATTGCCAGTTGATTATGTGGTGTGTCCTGAGAATTCCCCCTTCTTTGTTTTAAAATCAAAGCCTTTAGTGTACTGACCATCAGAAAGGTTTAAAGTTAGTCCTTTTAGAATATCTATACCTATTATATATTCAGAAACAGGGGGAAACATGACTGAATACAATTGTCCAGGGAGGTCTTGTATTTCCTTTTCTATTTGTGTTTGTACAGCTTTCCCTGGAGTTCCCATATATTAAGGAAGCCTCTGCTTCAGCATCAATCAGAGCATTTACAGTTTGTGCGGACCATAATATTGATTCACCTCCCTTGCCTCCTGCAAAGGGTACAAGTTAGACCCAGACATTTGTTTTTGGTTGTGGTAGCACCCAGACTGTGGAGGTGATACTTCTGAGGAGGGCGATAAAAACGGTCGCACATTTCGTGCTGGTATCCGTTGCGGACCACGATCTGTAGAGACACAAGCATACCCACGTCCCCAAGTAACAAGGTCCCATGGGCCTTCCCACTTGCGGGAGATAAGATCCCGCACTAGGACTTTGGCACGAGGAACAGATACTTCGGTCGAGCTCTGTAACGACAAAAAATGTGTTAATATCACAGGGTTATTGGAATATTGTGGGATGGTAAGATGATTCAAAGTATATATTGCTTTAGCAAGACGGCTGTGTGGCATCTCTCCTTGCATTCCCCCTCTTTGTTTTTCAAGCAGTTGCTTGAGAGTAGCATGGGTACGTTCAACAATGGCTTGTCCTGTGGGGGAATGAGGAATGCCAGTTACATGAGATACACCCCATTGGTGTAAAAACGCATGGGTGCTGGCTGCCACATATCCTGGACCGTTGTCTGTTTTAATGCGCTGAGGAATGCCTAAAGCTGCAAAGGCAGATCTCCAGTGCGAGGTAACATCTTGACTTTTCTCTCCTGAATGGGCGGTGGCCCATACTGCTGTGGAAAAGGTGTCAACAGAAACATGTACATATTTCAAGCGCCCAAATTCAGGTATATGAGTAACATCTGTTTGCCACACCTGAAGGCTCTGTAGACCTCTAGGGTTAACTCCTAGCTGAGGCATGGATACGTGTTGTTGGCAGTCTGGACACGAAGCTATAATGTCTTTGGCAACAGAAGGAGTCAATTCAAACTGTCGTTGTAATGCTCTGGCACCTTGGTGGAAAAAGGCATGAGAAGTCACAGCTTGTTGAAATTTGTCCGGAAGAGGAGCAGCCCAAGCTGGGGCTGCAAGAGCATCAGCTTGTGCATTACCTTCATTAATAATCCTGGCAGTGCAGTATGGCTTCAGACATGTAGCACATAAAAGGGTTGCAACCGAGATTGCAACTCATGCCACAAAGTCTTTAAAAGAAAAAACAAATTCTTATTGTTCACTTCTTTTAAAAGAGATCTATCTAATCTCTTAACAACATCAGCTACATAGGCGGAATCTGTAACTATATTTAGTGGAACATGAGGAAATCTTTGAAAAGCCATTGCAACAGCTCGGAGTTCCACTAACTGAGGAGACCCTTCTTCTCATCTGATAAGGTCTTGCCATTCACCATCCTGTTTCCATGTAACAATTGCTTTTCCAGTCTTTCTGGACCCATCAGTAAAGACAGTAAGGCCGGAAAGTGGCACCGGGGAAACCAAAGGACGTTGCACAATTTGCAATTCCAAATGCATTTGCAGAAGTTTATGTGATGGTAAGTGGAACAATATTTTCCCTGAAAAATCCAACAGCAACATTTGTAGATCCGTACTGTTTGCTAAACACCAATCAAGATAGTCATTTTTTATAGGAACCAGAATGTTTTTTGGATCTTGCCCTGTTAATTGCACACAACATTGACGGCCTTTACAAATTAATTTTGACTTCATCATTAATTTGAATTGGTTGTGGCTGGATAGTGTGATCTAATATTTTCACCCCTAGATATCTCCAGGGCGGCAGTGTTTGAACCTTTTCAGGGGCAATGTGCAAACCATATATTTTCAGCGCCTGTCGTAAAACTGGCATCACTTCCTGCAAATGCATTTTTGTTGGTGCAGCTGTTAAGGTGTCATCCATATAATGATAACAATATACATTAGGGAACTGTTTCCTAACTGTTGAAAGAGCTAAGGCAACATACCGCTGGCAAATGGTTGGACTGTTTTTCATGCCCTGGGGCAAGACCGTCCAATGATATCTTTTACAGGGTTCTTGATTGTTTACTGTTGGAACTGAAAAGGCGAATTTCGGGGCATCATCAGGATGCAACAGGATCGTAAAAAAACAATCTTTCAGGTCGATTACACATATGTCCCATTTTCTTGGTATCATTGTTGGTGAGGGCATCCCAGGTTGTAAGGCGCCCATACTTTCCATCACTGCACTGACTTGCCTGAGGTCATACAGCAGCCTCCATTTGCCAGATTTCTTTTTGATTACAAAACCAGGTGTATTCCAGGGACTATTAGAAGGTTCAATGTGGTCTTGGTCTAATTGCTCTTGTACTAAGGACTGCAGGGCACATAGCTTTTCTTGGGACAGGGGCCACTGATCAACCCAAACAGGGGTAGTTGTCAACCATTTCAAGGGAATGGTTGGTCTCTTTGTGCCCTCTGTGACAGTGGCCCCTATGAAAAACCCACTGGCTGTGAACTGATAGTCATGCCCCACATTCCCAGTACGTTTCGTCCCCATAGATTTAGAGGGACTACCACTACATAGGGCTGTACTGTGGCCACTTGTCCTTCTGGGTTAACAAATTGAACTGGCATAGTACTCTGACAAGTGGTCGTGGCTCCTCCTATTCCTGCTAATGCTGCCCCAATATTTATCGTTGGCCAATTTTTGGGCCAATCTCAGGATGATATAATAGTGATGTCAGCTCCTGTATCTATCATCCCCTTGATCCGCACATCTTTTGGAGTACCTTTGGATAATTAAATGATACATGTCATAATAGGATGTGAAGATCCGATGTTCTGCGTCCAATAGATCTGCGGAGTACCTGTGGAGCCAAAACCCCCAGTTCCCCTGGTCCGTTGTTCCGCGCCCGGGGCCTGTGAAACAAATGGTGCAAGTTGAGCAATAGGACAATTAGCAGGAACAGTTACTGGTGGAGATGGCGTCCACATCATAGCACAAATTTGATCCTCATAATCTGCGTCAATTATTCCTGGGAGAACAAACAATCCTTGTAAAGTAGTACTAGAACATCCTAACAACAAGGCACTTAATCCATTCCCTAAAGGGCCATACGCCAGGAGAGGCACTTTGTGAACATCAGAAATAGTCACTGACATGGCTGTGGCGACATCCACTCTGGCAGTTCCTGAGGTTTTTGCTGTGAGTCCACCACATAGGCCTGAAATGGATTCCGAGGAGTTATTTGTGTCGCAGCGCGGCCCCCCCTTGCGCTCCGCCCTCCGTTTCCCTGATTATGGCGGAGTATCAGGGGCTGCCCTTGCGCATTAAATTTTGAGCGACAGTCCTTGGCATAGTGCCCTGTTTTTTTACATCTTGCACAGAGTATATTTGCAGTAGATGTATTGTTAACATGTTCTTTTCTTGGACAGTTCTTTTTAAAACGTCCTGTTTGGCCACAGCCATAGCAAGCTCGATCACCCCTTACTGCGATGGCAACTGTTTTTGCCAATGTCTCCATTTGATGTATTGCTGTCCCAACCTTACTGCAGGCATCTATCATTTCTACCAGTGAGGGATTAGCGCTGGGTAATGCTGCAATTACACGTCTGCAATCCTCATTAGCATTGTCTCGTGCAAGCTGTAGAATTAGACCCTCTTTTGCTGATTTATTATTAACTTGCTTCTCTAATGCATCCCATAGCCTATCTAGAAATGACATATATGATTCATCTGCCTTTTGTTTGATCGTAGTCCAGGACGCTTTCGGAGCCCCGACATCTGGTACTTGAAGTAAAGCCTGAAAAGCCAGCTCTTTGGCTTGTTGTAAAATCAATGTATGTAATTGGGCTTGCACTTGTGGGGCATTAAGAGGGTGGTCTCCTAGCAATTGTGGAAGTCCTGCCCCAAAACGAGGGTCATCTTGTGGGAATTCCAAATTGGCTAAAGCCTGCTCCTGTGCGAGCTGCCTCCATTTTGCTTCAAACACCATTAGCTGCATAGGAGTTAAACAGACCTGAGCCAAGCTCCGACAATCATGAGGTGTTAATTCACTAGTATAGATTCCTCGAAAAAGCGATTGAGCATAGGGAGAGTCTAATCCATGTTGCATACAAGTGGCTCTCAATTCCTTCACTACCCCCCAGTGGAACGGTTCCCACTCGTTATGACCGCCATCCGGGTTAACAAGTACCGGGTATGCATGTTTTTTCTGGGAACCCAAAGCTTGAGCAAGTTCTAAATCTCCTTCTTGTAGAGCATGCTCCCTTATTTTTAGCCAAAATGTATGGGGGTCAGGAGCCCCTATAGTCACTGTTACTGGTCGTATCGTAAGCAAATCATCTCTTCCAGGCCCCTTAATCGGGATTGGGGGGCAGTAGGTGGTGGTCGAGCAACAGGTCCCCCCTCTGAGTCATCAGATGAATCTATTAGTAAATGTCTCGATGCTTTATGGCGTGCTGGCGGCTCAGGAGAGTCCTCATCAGAGTCCTCATCGGCAGGTAGTGGACACATGGAAGGGGTCCGTGGCCTTACTGGGGGTGTGTCAAGCACAACTATATGATCCGTCTGAAAATCGGATCCAGTAAGTGACGTGACATTGGCTGCAGCTATTGCGGCAGTCCGATCACTTTTTAGCTGTTTCAGGGATTCATGTATTTGTTGCCATGTAGTGAAAGATGATGCAGCGATGGTATCCCCCCTTGTGGCCACCTCAAATAAGGTGTTCCCTGCCTCTCCATGTTTCAAGATCAAAAGCAGACTGTGCATCAGCAGGGACCCCATTCCTTTTACACCAAATAAGCAAAGTGCGTATCGCCTTTTCCTCAGATTTGATTCCCCGCTTCTCCAGAATTTTTGTCAAAATATGTAAAATAGATTTTTCCTCTGCAGAAATTTGCACCCCCATGTTAGCCCGAGCTGCTCACCTTCTCTCCAGGTGACTTCAGTTACTTGTCCGGACTAGTCGGCTCTCTTCCGCCAATTGTAAAGTTCAGCTGGGCTCCGCTACCACCGCTAGGCTTCCACGGTCTTCGCTCTGTCCCAAATCGAGTTGGGATTCGCACATCAGGTTGAAATTCGCACGCCGGGGTCACCAGTTGTAGTGGCTGAAATAAGGAGTCAGAGTGTTCTCTTTTTTTTTTTTTCTGCAGGGCAGGGGCCGTTTATTTTTCCAATAGTACATACTTATGCTCTCCTTAAAGCTCTTACTTCATCATTAGCAAATCAGCAATTAGACAGCTATCAACCTTTTCTCCTATCAGCATAAGACCACCCTCACACGCGCTGTGCAGACTAATCACCTTCTTGTTCACAGGCTGTTCACACAGCGGTAACTTCTCACAGTTCAGTGTTGCAGCTGTCCGTTGTTTTTCCCTGCCACCTTGGCACAACTCAGCAGTTTCTTATCTTTCTTCCAAGGCCTGTTTCTCATCAAAGGCCCGTTTCTCATCAAAGCCCTACTGCTTCTCAGGGGCTGCGCTGACAGGCTGATGTCTCTCCTACATTTCCATAGTGTGCTTTGTTCCACCATGCTCTTCCTCTCACCAGCCAATTCCTATTTCTTTATTTTCTTTTTTAACCATATTTGCATAAAGACATGGATGTTTTACTGTTACATTCCTTCCTCACCAACTCACAACTGTATTTTTAGTATTTCACCTTATCTCCTCCTTATATTTGCTTGTATTTTAAGTACTTCCTGCTTACTGTTTCTTTTTATAGCTTCCTGTAAAAAAAATCCTTAAACATAAATATTGGTTTGGAAACAAGGGAGGGGATTGATTTACTAGGTATAACTGTGAACAATATGTTAGTTATACATTTCAGACACACATGCCTACTCTAACCTAACCTGTCATGTTTTTTGTTTTTTCTACAAACCAACCAACCAACTTCCCAATTACCTTTTTATTCAACCTTATTGTAACAGCTCGTAATGAAACCAAAATCTGGTACACAAAATGTTTTCCACATTTGGGGAAAGGAGCTATATGCATTCTTGTTCTTGCAGCCTATTTCACTGCAGTTTCAACTGTTTTTAAGCCCTCACACATACGAGATGGCATCTGTGGAATAACAAAGAGAATCAGGGCTGCACACATGCTGCAAGCAGTATCTGGCTCTAGCATATGGCAATTGAGAGCAGCGTTGCTGCACAGCTCCTGCAGTTTCTTATTTTAACCTGTATTTGGGAGACAAGGTGTTGTGTGAGTCCTAGATAAACAGACTCTTATCAAACTCTTCAAAATGCTTTAGAGTTTTTCTGCTAATTTTGTTAACCCCCCTGGGAGTGAATACTGATGTTCTTCCTTTTATAGCTATGTATTTTAAAGAAATTCAAGAGTTCAGTACAGCTGCTAGGATTCATAGAAGTTTTATCTCGCACTGCAGTCATGCCCTTATGATGACTATGAGCAAATAAAAATATTGCTTAGAAGGTGGGAATTATCCTAAGCTTGGTTTTGAAACAGTTCAAAAATGACTGTTTAGCAGCACAATACTGAGAAAAACAAGGATGGCTTGTCCATCTAATACCTTCTGCCTTTTGTATGCCCTTCCCTGAATAGGAAAGCAGATTTTGATTGGAGTGAAAAAGGAATAAAGTAGTTTCTTTCCTTTCTTGGGAAAAGCATATGGAGTATACAAATGTGAGTGTTCTTGTAGCCAGTGACACACACCTTGAACAGAGGGGCGCAATTGCCATTCATCTCCTGCAGCAATCTGTGAAGGTCTCTTCCAGTCCCGAGAAGATAAGCCTGTGAATTTTGGTAAAAGATAAGCTGTGTTCTCTAGTGCTCTATCCGGACCTGCTCAGGCAGCATCTTAAAATATTGCTCAGTACTCAAGCAGGTATCATCAACAGCGTAGATGCCATCATCTATGAAGCCAGTGGCGACAGCTCCACTACCAAAGTCTGGAACATGGAAAGTTTTTCCAAATACAAAGGCAAGCAATTGAGGTGGATCTCAGCCCTACAAGGGCAAAACCAGTAAGGGCACAGGGCATGAGGAGCGGCTGGGAGAGGACAGCCTGATGCTGAGAGGCTCCTGCAGCACTGCCAGCAACTCTGACCTAGTTATGCACGTGTACCAACTGGCCTCTGGGCACATCCCAAGGAGTGTCTGCTTTAAGAGTCTCATCTCTGTTTTCTGACAAAGCCCTCTTTCTAGGAGAGCTGCAGAAGAATCTAGATTTTGCAACAGCAATTATATCATCTCATCATCTGGTATTTTCACAGCTCCAGTTCAGATGAGATCATTATCCAAATGATGAGTCAGACCAGTTAAATCTTATGACATGTTCTGGTTGTGCTGCAAATGGACCAGGCTCCACAGAAAAGCTTGGAGAGCTTCTACTCTGTTACTCCTGTGCCATCTTGACAGCTTGGAGAATACACAGACAAAAGTGATTCCAGAATCAAGGACTCAAATGGTCAGTTCAACCTGTTTATGTTTTATTTTTTAACTTGGAAAGTTCTGTCTTACCCCAGTGCAGAAAGCATAGTGTACAACAACCAGTGTATTTTTGGAATTTATCTTATGCAAAACACCAAATTGATCTGTCAACTCTTGTAGACAATGAATTAAAGTGTAAAGGAAAAGAAAAAAACCAAACTCAAAACAAATAACCCCTTACTTTTTAAAAGATAGCATTCGCTGAACACAGTTTAATTAATGTCCAATATCATGTAGAAATTAATCCCCTGCATGTGCTGGAGACTCTACTCATACATACTGGCTTGTATCAGAAATAGCGTGGCCAGCAGGGACAGGGAAGTGATCTTACCCCTGTACTCGGCACTGGTGAGGCCGTACCTTGATTACCATGTTCAGTTTTGGGCCCCTCACTACAAAAAGGACATTGAATGACTCGAGTGTGTCCAGAGAAGGGCAACGAAGCTGGTGAAGGGTCTGGAGCACATGTCGTACGAGGAGCGGCTGAGGGAACTGGGGTTGTTTAGTCTGGAGAAGAGGAGGCTGAGGGGAGACCTCATCGCCCTCTACAACTACCTGCAAGGAGGTTGCAGAGAGCTGGGGATGAGTCTCTTTAACCAAGTAACAAGTGATAGGACAAGAGGTAATGGCCTCAAGTTGCACCAGGGAAGGTTTAGACTGGATATTAGGAAGCATTTCTTTACAGAACGAGTTGTTAGGCGTTGGAATGGGCTGCCCAGGGCAGTGGTGGAGTCCCCATCCCTGGAGGTGTTTAAGAGTCGGGTCGACATAGCACTGAGGGATATGGTGTAGTTGGGATCTGTCAGTGTTAGGTTAACGGTTGGACTAGATGATCTTCAAGGTCCTTTCCAACCTAGACGATTCTGTGATTCTGTGATTCTGAACAGTGCTTGGAGACTGGCAGGGTACTGGATGTGCATGCAAGCTGCTTTGTTTCCATTTTGATTTATTGAGTGGATGGTTGAATTTTTAACAGATTTTCTTTTTTTCTTAGTGCTTTGAGATGATGATCATTGTTGAAGTTCAGCATTTTATACAGGTATTTTTACCGGTTAACTCTAAATAAAATAAGAACTCCAGTGTCCCCTAATCTTTGGTATAATGAAAAATAGATAAATCTCCTGATTCCACTTTTATGCGGGAAGAATACAAAGTTATTTTGTAAGGAGAGAGTGTTTTGAAGCTTTTTGTACTATATATAAAGTAAAATTTTAACTGTGGCAAATAGGAAGATTTTGTGTATTATCAGAGATCTGAAGCTCAGTAATGAGTAGCAGTCATTGGAAAGCATTTCAGTATATTAAGCAATGCTTTATTAAAAGCAAAACAAAACCCTGCTGGCAAAGGAAACTTGCTGCAGAGATGATAGTATTTGCCTTTTGCTCTCTACTTGTACGTTTTTGGCATCTCCATGTTTAGGTAGTCTATTTTGATTATTTTTTTTCTCTCTTGATGCTTTGGACTGATCTCATAACTTGATTACTCAACTGAGAGGACATAGGTCTAAGCATCTTGAAAAAAAAAAACATGACAGAAAAAATTGGTTTGATCAGTATATTCCATTTTAGGCTCAAATGGTTTTAATTATTTGATTGCTTTATCTGAACTATTAATTCTATGGTCTTGACATAACCAAATAGGCAAAGACTAGGAGAAGAGCATCCTCTGCCCACCTGAGATAAAGATATAAATGTGAGCTACATGAACTAGGAAGTCTGTTCCAGAACATAAATGAGATATGTATTGAGTAAAATATCATGAGTAGGAATATATGCAAATGGTGGCACTGTGTACAGCTTAAGCTGTAACATTGAAAGACCTTTGTGGATTCATGAGATAAGATTCTGAGTAAAATTCTGATAAATGTTTAAATAAATGTTCGGTCTGCATGACCTTGTTTTCTTTTCATTTTATGAATGCTGTTAATGATTTATTCAGATATGCTTAATTTTCTCCATGGTAAAACAAGTTGGTCTTCTAGGATGGCATTCATTAGGAAATGGAAGATAAAATTTATAATTTGTAACTATGTACTTTAGAGAACCAACTAATGCTTGTAATTGCCATTATCATTTTACAAAAAGCAGTGCACTGTTTAGAATTGTTTTGAAACAAGCCACATGATAGACAGTAAATAAAACTGTTTCTTGTACTGTGTAGGTACACTGTACTTTTAATTTTGCATTGAAGTTTTATATTTATATAGAGCTTGAAATGCAAAAAGGAGGTCTAATAGGTAATCTTATATTTAAATATAATTTTAATAATCAAATTAAATGTTTGACATTTACAGAGCAGACATTTTTCTTAAAGCAAGTAGTATGCAGGGACTTTTTTCTAAGTAATAGATGTCTATCTATGCATTTATTTGCCTTTCCCAAGGGGAAGTTATAATCAAGAACTTTACACTTTTTTGGGAATAGTACAATCAGATTTACATTTACACTAGCTTGTAGACTCTATTTGCTTTCAAAAGGATTATTGTCAGTGAAAGTCTTAAAAAGAAAACTCACCAACCCAATAAATAAAAAGGCTGTCTGTCCTGAAGTCCACTCCCTAGAACCTAGTCAAACCTGTTGACTATCTGCTATTGTCCTATAGCTTCATTCTCTTTAATAAGAATAGAATAGACTATTTCAGTTGGAAGGGACCTACAATGACCAACTGCCTGACCAGTTCAGGGCTGACCAAAAGTTAAAGCCTATCATTAAGGGCATTGTCCAAATGCCTCTTAAACACTGACAGGCTTGGGGCATCAACCACCTCCTGAGGAAGCCTGTTCCAGTGTTTGACCACCCTCTTGGTAAAGAAATGCTTCCTAATGTCAAGTCTAAACCTCCCCTGGCACAGCCATTCCCACGTGTCCTGTCACTGGATCCCAGGGAGAAGAGTTCAGCACCTCCCTCTCCACTTCCCCTCCTCAGGAAGCTGTAGAGAGCAATGAGGTCACCCCTCAGCCTCCTTTTCTCCAAACTAGACAAACCCAAAGTCTTCAGACGCTCCTCATAGGACATTCCTTTCAACCCTTTCACCAGCTTTGTTGCCCTCTCTGGATGCATTTGAGTATCTTAACATCCTTAAATAGTGGGGCCCAGAACTGCACACAGTACTCAAGGTGAGGCTGCAGGGGATAATCACCTCTTTTGACTGGCTGGCTATGCTGTGTTTGATGCACCCCAGGATGCAGTTTGCCCTCTTGGCTGCCAGGGCACACTGCTCACTCACACTGAGCCTGCTGTCAACCAGCACCCCCAGATCCCTTTCTGCAGGGCTGGTCTCCAGTCACTCCTCTCCCAATTTATACTTGTGCCTGGCATTACTCCATCCCAGGTGCAGAATATGGCATTTGGACTTGTTAAATTTCATGCCATTTGACAATTGCCCAGTGCTCCAACTTATCTAGATCCCTCTGCAAGGCCTCTTGTCCCTCAAGAGAGTCAACAGAACCTCCCAGTTCAGTATCATCAGCAAACCTACTAATGATGCATTCAATGCCTGCATCCAGATCATTGATAAAAAGGTATGCATGTGAGAAGAAGCATCCCTTATAGGTTTTATGACTGAAGTTATATTCTACTCTGAAGTACAAGTAGAAAAGGCTAGTTGTAGAGGTAAGTTTGTTTCTTTGCAGGTGAATTCATATTTCCTGATACGATGGACAAGTTGTTGTGGCATGGTGCTATGGGAATTATCTATTTCAACAGTGAATAATGTAGGAAAAAAACCCACAGTTTAATAAAATCCTTTCTCACAGTGACCAGGGAAATTAAAGTTACTGTTGGAGATATAATTTCATTTGCTATCATTTGTCCATGGTCATAATTGGTGGAGAATGAGGAATACCTTTGCAGCAGTGAGTCAGGGTTGGAAATTCAAAGTGAGAGAGGAGTAGCTGAGGATTATGTTTGAAGGATGGCAAGAAAAGCTATTGGCACAGTGCATGACACTGAGGAGTATATCAAACTCCCAAAGATTTAGAGTTTGTAATGGCAGCATTCGGGTTCAGTTCCCATTGTTGCTACGGACTTCATTATATGTCTGAGGAACATCACATCTGGAAAACTGGGAAGATAATAATGCCTTCTTCCTTTCATTTTTTCTATGTATGATGGCCAGAAGGTGTAGCGCCACCTTATGTATGTGCATATCCCCATGTGGGTCCAGTTTTAGTTTGCTCCATTAAGTGCTGCTGTGACACAAACAGCAGAACATCAGTGGCAGAGCAGTGATAGAGCATTTTCAGAGAAAGTGAAGCTAAGAAAGATGCAGATTTTTTTTTCCTCTAGCCCTTTTCAGCTTTTAAAAATTTTTATTAGTTATTAATTTTCACAGTCATATACATTTTAAGGACAGAAAAGGACTGTTGCAATTACCTAGTCTAACAAGTCAAAATACATAAACCAAACCAGAATTATGTACATGGCTCGGGTTTTAGAAGTATGTCCAATCTTGGCTTTAGAACTGAATCCAGTTACTAAAATAAATTGTCTGTTTCTTTTCATTTCTTGCTCTAAAATGGGTTTTCCAGAATTCAAATTATTAGTCTAGATTTTTCCAAGCTCTTTGCAGTGAGCTTCCATTTTAAAGTTTAGAGATCCCAACTGAACATAGCATCCCTGTAATTATTAATTAATGAAATATGCAGTATCAGAAACATCTCATTTCAGTTGTTCTCTCTTGGCCGTGGTTAAATGGTTAGCCATTAACAACGGTTAAAGCTCATGTTCAGTAGATGTTTGCAGAGATACCATATGTCTCTGTTTCTCTGAGTACATCGCCTTTTTCCAAACTAGATAAAAGGATTTACATGCACTTTTTTCAGGTTTACTGTTGTATGCGGTGCCCAGATATTTCAGGTGTCTACATGCCTTTTCGGTATAGAAACATGGCAGCTTTGATCCATCGCAACCCCTTTCAGTTACTTTGAGACACTACTGGTTCTCCTAAGCTCCGGTACAACAAAAAGTCGGTGTTTGCTCATATACACCAGTTTGTACATGTTACTGTGCTGAGCTGCTTGACTGTATTGATTATTTTTGAAGGATGTTTCACTTTCAGTTTGAATTAAGAGGAAAATAAATGAATGCATACATATGAATGCATACATTTTAAAATGTGATAGGTTCTTCATCTTATCTGTTACTGGTATCTTTATCTTAGCCAGGTAGTTTGCTGAACTGCATCTCCCGGATCCAAAGTGCATCCTGTTCTGCCAAAAGTGCATCCTTTCTGCACTGTGGGAATGTTACTCATCATGAAGCTGGGGCATATGCAGTGAATAACAGTGAAAGCATCTCTGAGTTCTTCCCGTTTGCAAAGGGCAGCCTTTGGGTTTACAGCCTTAAGTCTTGTCTCAGCAAAAGAATGACCCACCACAGGGTGTTCAGACAGGCTGGAGATCCATAACCTTTGTGGTCACTCTGCTAATGCAACCACAACTGTGACAGGAGATACGGCGCCAGTTTCCTTTCAAGAATTAACTGAAGTGGTGTTTCCTTCATACAAGGAAATCAAGGCTGTTTGCAGGGGTGTCTGCTTTGCCTAAAGGCAAATGAGGGGCCCAATATGGTGTCCCATGTTGGCCTAACTTCAACGGGCACCTCCAATAAGTGCCTTTTTAAGCTTGTTTGTCCAAAACACCTTCTCTTCCCTTCGGTTTGAGAGACTGTTCCGTCCTAAACAGTCCTCATGTCTTTGATCTGCTGTGTTCATGAGGCTTTTCCTGTCTTAGTACTGTCTTTTTAGTAAGCAGTTCTCCAGTTTGCTGAGACGTGGCATAATCAAGTCATTCTTTCCTTACCTGCCTGTTTTTCTCACCAGTCTCGTATTAAAAAATAACCAATATTTTGTATAATAAATATCTTAATATAATATTAATAAATTATTAAGAACAGTTCTAAATCTGTTACAATGAACTCATGGGAGTGAAGTGCTTTGTACAACAAGCACAGATTCAAAGGTTTTTTTGGGCTGATGCTCTAGCTCATGCACACAGTATTTAAATATTAAATAGCTAGGCCAAAGCCTAGCTTCCTTTAAGGTAAAGTACAAAAATAGCAAGAATTTGTTTACTTCCAAATATTATTAGTACTTTCCTTCTGACTTCCCATTTTCTTCCTAACCACCCTTTCTTCCCTCTCCCCCAAAGTCCTTTAGAAGCTGTAGTTAAGAGTTGTTGCAAGAAGTAATCACAACACAATGAATATATGAGTCTGCTTGACAGATGTAATACTGTAGGTAACCAAGAAAGAGGGCTTCAGATGAGACTCTTGAAGATTGAGACTTCAGCGAGCTAGTGAAGAATCAAAGTAGGAAAGGAAAATCACGATTCCACTCCTAGTTGGTGTTGAGCAGTTAGGCTATCGCTAATTGTATTCAAGATTGCTCTCTTAGTAATGATTTTTGATGTGATGTGTAATTTTCTCTTGAGACAGCAACAATAGAAATACTACACATTAGCTTTTCTTTGCCTTGTAAGTTTTAATAGATTTTGGAATTACAAAAAATCTTGAATAAGTTTTCAAAACAATACGTAATGGCTGTAAGTTTAAGGAATTTTGGAAGTCAATAAATATGGAGCAATGGAAAAAAACTCCTGCTTGAGAATTTGTGGTTCAGAGATGTTGGAAATCCAAGTTAGCTTGATCTCCTCTCGGGGGGAGGGGGGGGGGGGCGTAATAAGAAAAGTTTTGTCTGGATGAGGGAAGTGGGAAATGAATCCCATGTTTAAACCTCCCCTGCAGTTGGTCTGAAAATTTGGAAACTCTCATTCTTCTGGTGATTTTTCGGTGATGTATTGGCCCCATTAAAGTCAGTGGGAGTTTTGCCATGACTTTTAATGAAGTCAGAAGGAGAATACTACATTTCAACTGCTTTTCTTAAAGTTGGAAATAAGTTTTATATTCATTTCTTTTACAATGATGTATTCTAGAACAAATCCACCTGTAATTAGATAGCATTTTCCATAGCATGATAGGAAGAAGATAGGATGGAATAACCATCTCACACTGCCTCAGAAGAACAACAGTCACTGTCAGCATTTTTTGTTTGTTTGCTTGTTTATTTATTTTTTACCTGTTGGCACACATAGAATTTGGGCACGAGGGATAGTTTACTTTAAGATTTCACATCTACAAGCTCCACCTTTGGTAGGAAAAGGCTGAAATAATTCAAATGAAAGACAAGGAAACAGAGAATTGATTAGGATACTTCAGTGAGTTTTAACTGTTTTGAAAAATATTTTAGTTATATTTCACATCTTATATTGTGCCAACAGGATCAAGACATGATGCACTGTAAGTCTACGTTCCTTTTATTAACAGTGAAATGCATCTGTCTATGAACAGAGTATGGCATGTTTTCAACAGCCTGTCACAATAATGCACTCAATATGCATGTGCAGGTTTATAATAGTTAAATAATTATGAGAGATGCAAATGTTTATTCTCTTTCTGTAATTCACAAGTGACAACTAATCAAAGCTTTGCTTTCTGTTCTTCAAGTAAAAAGCTCTGCTCTGGAATGTTGTTTTAGTAGGCAATAATTTGATGAAAATATGAAGGTGGATGGAAGGGAAGGGAATACTTTGCTTATTCTCTGCTGTTTGTCTGAAGCTGTGCAACCACTTCAGCTTTAAAGTGCCTTCTCCTTTTTTGTTATCTGACTCTGAAGAGTTTTGCCGACTCTGAAATGTGTAGCATTTAAAAAAACAAAACGAAGACACGCTGAAGTATCCAAGCGTCCTTCCCTCTTCTTGGTCTAGGAGCTTCTCGTGGTCTGTAGAGAAAGCTTAATACTAACCTTTTGGGACAACTTGTCTTTCCTAAGTACCTAATCCTCATCCCTGTTCTCTTGTAACTGGGGAATGTGATGAATGCATCTCTTCTTACACTTGCAAGTCACGTATAAGTGTGTGGGGATAGAAATGCAGAGGTGTGGCATCGCTGGAGAACAACGGACATGTTGTGAGCGATCCAGACCAAGGGGCCTCACTGTAACAACAAGCTGCAGCTGTGTTCAAGGACATAAACAAGGCCGAGACGGCCTGAGAACCTACATCCCTAGCCAAGAGATAAAGATGTTGGAATGTCGAAAACAGGGGGTCTACCTGGGGGGAGAGCAGCGCGTGGACACCACACCGGGACCAATCATAGGGGGCAGAAGGGCACGTGAACAAGTAGCTTTAGCCTATTAGCAATAAGATAGCGGCGCGTGAAGCTTGAGATAGAGTATAAATTGCTGTGTAGCCTTTAATAAAGTGGCATCAACTTGATCACATTGGTCGTCTAAGTTGTGTCCGGGACTTCCGCGTCGGCACAGAGGTGCACATTTAGCAAGGTGGGTTGGTGTTCATGGTGGTATCTCCTGAGATACCTGCTTGGTGTCTGGTCTGCTACTTTGAAGACTGAGTGGAAGATGGCAGGAGCCTGCCCTCTCCTCCTGAGCAGCAACTCCTGGAGGAATGCATCACCTGCAAGGGGACCAAGTGGGAGGAGAAGTTTATTTACTCACATTTATCACTCACCCAGAAAATAAATAATCTCTAATGCTCATCCCACATGGTGAGCCAGCAGTTGACCAGCTTACTTGTCCAGTCACGCCTAAGGATAGGAGCTGCGTAAAGTGGGAGCTCATGTTGACCTGGGTGGGGATCAGCTTGAGGTGACTGAATCTTAGTGTGTGAGCCCCTCTCTGTTTGTTTTAAATAATGAGTCTGCAAACATCAACATAAATAGGAGCCGCTTCCACTCTCATAGTTCAAAGCATTTTCACAGTGTCTATAACTGCTAATGAACAATGTTTCAGAGAAATCAGAACTCAGGCTCCCAAGATTTGAACATTTTTGGGCTATGAGATGCTCAAACTTGTGTATTGTAAACAAGGTTTAGGAACTCCTCTGCATAGTTGTGCTTTGGACTGTAGAAAGCTTTAGAAGAAAAGATCTAATTGTGCCTGTATTTATTTTATAAATTGGGACCATTTCAGCAGTCTGTATGGTCTTCCATTCAGCTGTTTGTTTAAGCCAAGCCAAAAGCCACTTAGCTAAAGATGATTTATTCTCACTCTTGAACTGATAGAACCAGGCTGGGAAAGGCAAAAGCTGAATTGTAGGGTTTAGTCCAAGCCCCCATCTTTGGTCAAAACCATAAGGGGATTTTGAAGGACTGGCCATATCTTTGTTCTGGAAGGTACTTGCGGGGCCCTTGTACGTTGATTGTAGGGCACCTTTTTAAAATGAACAGCAGTAGTATATGATTGACTCAGATGTGAACTTTGCAGCTATTCCTTCCTATCTGTCTGGTATGCTAAAGCAAAACCCCACAGCTCAACATTGCTAAAATCAAAACCTTAATTTAAATATTATAATTTGGATCAACTTGATTTCTGGTTTTGGCAGTGTAAGCAAAATGGAGGCAAGTGTGTTTCTTTATCTAGTTCAGAAAAATAGATGTTATTTATTTACTTAGCCTATAGCAGTGGTTTGTAGTAAAAGGCAACAGCTGAATATTCTTTGTGAAAGTATAACTCGAGGCAGAGTATCTGGCTGTCAAAATTGTGTTTCTGAAAAGGAAGAAAGTTTTAGTGATATTTTAAGATGGTTTATTTTGTTAGATTAAAATAACCAAAAGATTTTGCATTCAGAAACTCAGTGTTATCCTTTCTGGATGCTGTGAGAATCTGACGTTCTCACTGACATCTTTTAACTGTGTTAAACTTCACTTAATGCAGAGCCTGACCATGAGCATGGTTCAGGGAGCAGAGTAAACGAGGATGAAGGTGTAGTTTCAACCCATCCAAGAGCTGTGCTGGCTAGCTGAGGAACTGAGAGGAGGAATAAACAGCCAGCTTTCAGCCTCACAAGGGCCTAGCTTGAGTTTCTGTCAAGCAAAAATGGAAGGGGTGAGCAGAGTGCTGGAGGGAAGCTTCATGGAGCACAGAGTTATTTAGGACAGTTTGTAGCTGGAAAGACTTGGTTGTATGGAACAAACATGCTGTTGGAGCTGTGTGAGAATTGGTTAGGTTCATTTGGAAGCTCAAGGAAATGGTTAACTACACAAGCATGACTGAACTGTAACTTATCTCCAGTATTTTATCTGCAACCTTTCCCTTCTAAGTCTCAGAAGAAGTGCACTTGCCCCTCCTCTGGTCTATGTGCCATCCTACTTTATGTGTTTCTGTCCATCTGATTACAAAAAGGAGTTGTAGGTGAGTGGCATTCCGATTCAAGGGCATCACTAGTGCAAGAATAAATATATCCAGAAGCTCTCCTGTGAATAATGGTACATAGCTCTGGAGATATGTTTTGTACCAGAATAAAGTACTCGTTACCCATGAAAAGCTGATTTGTGAAGGTTTCATTGGAAAGTTAAATATATTCTGTTGAACTGTAGTTATTGGTGACATTTATTTTTAGGTGCTGTGAAGTTTCACTGTTGCAAAATGAGGAAGTATACATTCAAAGGAAGTTCTGAGATTTGACACTACCTCCATATCATCTTTGGAGTAGGCTATTTTGCTTAGGCAGTAACTTTTCTGGAGATACTGTGTTTTAAAATGTTACCACGATTTATTCTTGCACTTCTTTTTCAAATGAAAAACAACCCCATGGTGTGGTCTTTTCTGTCTGATTGTACTATGTATCCTATGTTTGTTATCAATGCCATGTTTTTATGGCTGCCAGTGTTCATCTGGAATGTCCACCTGCTTAAGTAAATATGAACTTTCTTCTCATCTGTGTTTGATAAACAGTATTTTATTATGTTCAGCAGGTACAAAGAAAGCAGCAACAGCTATGAGGGGTATTCAACTCTTATGTCAAGGAAAGTTAACTCTATCCTGGCCGAAATCCGGGTCAGGCACTCTGGCTATGCTGTCTCCCAGCTCAAGAAAATTAACTCTATCCAATCCAAAACCAGGACATTCTCCACCCCTTATTCCATACCATTGATGTCATGCTCAGGTTCCAAATACATCCTAAGGAATCACCACCCCTTTCCCTGGTCTCACAGATATCATTCCCTTAGTCTATGGGCCATCCTTCCAAAATGTCTCCTGAGTTCATTTAGTCCATAACTTTGGGTTCCATCTGTCATGACACTCTTTAAGGCTGGAGGAATGAGGCGGAGATGGCTCAGTTGTGGGGCACCAATTGCAATAACAGGGTTATTTGACAGTTCAATTCATTGGCTATTTTCTCCTAAAATCAAATCTCCTTGAGGCACACATCAGACTTCTCTGTCCTCCTGCATTACCCACCAAGTGCACCCAGGTCCTTGGGCAAAAGTGATCCCACGCATGGGTTTACCTTTACCTGGTGCAGGAATAACCCAGATGATCTTCCCCAGCATATTTTAATGTGCACTACAGGGGCTTTATCCCCATCTACAGTATGTAGGAAGTTTGATTGAGCAGGGCCAGCTTGCTTGGCAGATCCTCTGGTATTGACTAACCAGGTGGCTTTTGCTAAATGCATGTCCCAGTGTTTGAAAGTTCCACCACCCATTGCTCTCAGTGTAGTTTTTAGCAACCCATTGTACTGCTCATTTTTCCCAGAGGCTGGTGCGTGGTGGGGAATGTGATATATCCACTCAATGCCATGTTCTTTGGCCTAAGTGCCTATGAGATTATTTTGGAAATGTGTCCCATTAGCCGATTCAATTCTTTCTGGGGTGCCATGCTGCCAAAAGACTTGCTTCTCAAGGCCTAAAACGGTGTTCCAGGTGGTGGCATGGGGCACGGCCTAGGTTTCCAACCAAGTGGTGGCTACTTCCAACATCGTGAGCACATAGTGTTTGCCATGCTGAATTTGTGGGAGCGTGGTATAATCAATCTGCCAGGCATCCCCATATTTATATTTTAATCATCATCCTCCATACCAAATGGGCTTTAACCTTTTGGCTTGCTTGATCGTAGCACATGTCTGACATTCATGGATAACCTGTGCAATAGCATCCATGGCTAAGTCCACCCCTTAATCACGAGCCCATCTATATGTTGCATCTCTTCCCTGATGGCCTGAGGAGTCATGGGCCCAGCGAGCCATAAATTGTTCACCCTTATGTTGCCAGTCTAGATCTACTTGAGCCACCTGAATCTTAGCAGCTTGATCCACCTGTTGGTTGTTCTGATGTTCTTCAGTGGCCCGACTCTTGGGTACATGAGCATCTCCATGACATACTTTCACAACAAGATTCTCTACCTGAGCAGCAATACCTTGCCATAATTCAGCAGCCCAGATGGGTTTGCCTCTGTGCTGCCAGTTGCTCCATTTCCACTGCTGTAACCACCCCCACAGGGCATTTGCCACCATCCATGAGGCAGTATAGAGGTAGAGCACTGGCCACTTTTCTCAGCGATATCCAAGGCCAACTGGATGGCTTTCACCTCTGCGAACTGACTTGATTCACCTTCTCCTTCAGCAGCTTCAGCGACCTGTTGTGTGGGGCTCCACACAGGTGCCTTCCATCTTTGATGTTTCCCCACAATACGACAGGACCAGTCAGTAAACAGGGCACATCGCTTCTCATTATTCGGTAGTTTATTATATGGCGGGGCCCCTTCAGCATGTGTTACCTCTTCTTCTGGTGACATTCTGAAATCTTTGCCTCGTGGCCAAATTGTGATCACTTCCAGTATTCCTGGGTAGCTGGGGCTTCCTATTCGAGCCCGTTGTGTGATCAGTGCTACCCATTTACTCCACGTGGCATCAGTTGCATGGTGTGTAGAGGGGACACTCCCTTTGAACATCCAGCCCAGCACTGGCAGTCGGGGTGCCAGGAGGAGCTGTGCTTCAGTCCCAATCACCTCTGAAGCAGCTTGGACCCCTTCGTATGCTGCCAATACCTCTTTTTATATATAACAGGCCTTGGATCCTCTGTATCCCTGACTCCAAAACTCCAGGGGTCATCCCCGAGTCTCCCCTGGTGCTCTCTGCCAGAGACTCCAGGTAGGGCCATTCTTCCCAGCTGCAGTGTGGAGCACATTTTTAACATCTTGTCCTGTCCGAACTGGCCCAAGGGCTACTGCATGAACTATTGCCTGTTTAATTTGTTCAAAAGCTTGTTGGTGCTCCAGGCCCCATATAAAATCATTCTTTTTCTGGGTCACTTGATAGAGAGGGCTGACAATCCGACTGTAATTTGGAATGTGCAGTCTCCAGAAACCCACAACACCTAAGAAAGCTTGTGTTTCCTTTTTGCTAGTTGATGGGGACATAGCTGTTATTTTATTAATCACCTTCATCTTGCCATTTTATTCCTAAAAACTGAATCTCCTGTGCAGGTCCCTTGACCTTACCACGCTTTATGGCAAAACCAGTTCTTAGAAGGATTTGGATTATTTCCTCCCCTTTCTCAAAAGCTTCTTCTGCTGTATTACCACATACAATGATGTCATCAATGTACTTTAAGTGTTCCGGGGCTTCACCCTGTTCCAGTGCAGTCTGGATCAGTCCATGGCAAATGGTGGGGCTGTGTTTCCACCCCTGAGGCACTCAATTCCAGGTGTATTGGACACCCCTCCAGGTAAAAGAAAACTGTGGCCTGCATTCTGCTTCCAAAGGGATGGAGAAGAACATGTTAGCAAAATGAATTGTGGTGTACCACTTGGCAGCCTTTGACTCTAGTTCTATCATGTCCGGCATGACAGCACTCAGTGGTGGTGTGACTTCATTCAGGCCATGATAGTCTACTGTCAGTCTCCACTCTCCATTAGACTTTCGCACTGGCCATATGGGGCTGTTAAAGGGGGAGCAAGTCTTGCTGATGACTCCTTGGCTCCCTAGTCGACTCAGTTCATGGATAGGGATTACAGAGTCTCGGTTGATGCGATATTGCCATCAGTGTACTGTTGTAGTGGCAATTGACACCCGGTCTTCAACCCTCAGCAATCCCACAACAGAAGGGTCCTCTGAGAGACCAGGTAACACAGACAGCTGTTTGATTTCCTCTGTTTCCAAGGCAGCTATACCAAAAGCCCACTGATACCCTTTTGGGTCCTTAAAATACCCTCTCCTGAGATAATCTATACCAAGAATGCATGGAGTGTCTGGGCCAGTCACAATGGGGTGCTTTTGCCAGTCATTCCCAGTTAGGCTCACCTCAGCCTCCAACACAGTCAACTGTTGAGACCCCCCTGTCACTCCTGAAATACAAATGGGTTCTGCCCCTTTAAAATATGATGGCATTAGGGTGCATTGGGCACCAGTGTCCACTCGAGCCTTATACTGCTGGGGGTCAGATGTTCCAGGCCATCGAATCCACACAGTCCAATAAACTCGGTTGTCCCTGTCCTCCACCTGGCTGGAGGCAGGGCCCCTCTAATATTGATCATAATACCCACTGATGACAAATGGGTTAGTGTGGTGTGCACGGATTTCCGTCTCATCTTGATCACTCACTTCTTGTGAATACAAATCAGAAGTTCTTCTCATAGGATCAGGAGCAAAGTCAACCTTTCTGCTCTGTTTGGGCACTTGATTACTGGAAACCGGAGCAGCATTTTTCCTGAAAGAACCCCGTTTTGTAGTTGTTCCTCCTTCCAACTCACATACCCGCTCTTCTAGGCGGTAGGTGGGTTTTCCATCCCATTTCTTCCTGTCTTCTCCATAGTCACGCAGGCGATGCCACAGCTTCCCCCGTGGTGTGTACCGGTTTCCTCAAGTAGAGAAACGACTGCTCCTAATAGCTGAGATCTTGTCCGTGCAGGTGGAGAGTAGGACATGTCCTCTTTAAATTGCTGGAAATCTTGAGATAATTTCTCCACAGCCATGACAAGGGGGGGAAGAGAGACTTTCTTCATATTGTGGTAGTTGGCGAGCCAGTTCACCCACTGTTGGTCCCTCTTCGTCTCTCCAGTCCATTACAGCTAATGCATTGGCATATGATGAGGGTGTGCTCCGTACAAACTTCTGCCATGTGGGCCGGGTGTATTGGACTTCATCTGGATCTGTGGGAAGCTACGCATCGTCTGGGTCATAGTAAACTATCTCCTGCATGGCTAATTCCCTCAAATATCGGATCCCTCTCTCCATAGTGGTCCACTTACTTGGATGACATATAACATCTTCCTTGAAGGGATACCTCTCCCTCGTGCTTGACAGGAGTTGCCTCCAGAGACTGAGATTTTGTGTCCTTTTTCCAATTGCCTTGTCAATGCCCCTTTCCCTAGACAGGGATCCCAGCTGCCTGGCCTCCCTACCCTCTAATTCCATGCTACTGGCTCCGCTATCCCAGCATCGGAGCAGCCAGGTAACGAGTTGCTCACCTGGATGGTGGCTGGAATCCTTTCGCATGTCACAGCTCACTCAGGGATAAGGATTGGGTGACTATCACTGGTTCTGCCTCCTCCTCCTGTTCTTGTGATGGGCCTGGTTCATCATCACCCTTGTACCGGGTCTGGCTGAGCCCGAATTGGTTTTCCCCTGTAGCAGCCCTCATGGTGCTGTGTTTTATGCTGGGAGCTGGCAGGGTGTCGATAGCACCCTGGTGGTGTGGCTACTGCTGAGTAGTGCTTACACAGCACCAAGGCTCTTTCTGACATTTCCCCCCCCACAGTGGGACGGGGTGGGCAAGAACTTGGGAGGGGACACAACCAGGACAGCTGACCCGAACTGACCAAAGGAATATTCCAGACCATATGACGTCTGCTCAGTATAAAGCTGGGAGAAAGGAGGAAGGGGGTGGGGTCACCCTTGGTCCTCCGAGGCAACCACTACGCGTATTGGAGCCCTGCTTCCTGAGAAGGCCCGACATCGCCTGTTCATGGGAAGTAGAGAATAAATCTGTTTTCTTTTTTTTGCTTCCGCGCACGGACCTTTGCTTCACTTTGCTTATATTAAAACTGCTGTTGTTTTACCCACAACGGTTGTTTTTTTTTCCCTATCTTATTTTCTTTCTCCTCTTTGCCCTGTTGAGAAAAAAGGGGAAAGGGGGGGAAGTGATAGAGCGACTTGGTGGGTACCTGGCATTTAGCCAAGGTTAAACCACCACAACCCTGTACACTGTGAGGGGATTTTCTTGTGTATTTCTTCTTATGTATGGGAGCAACTAGCACCCTCATGGGTTGGTTCTCTGGTTCAGCTGCAGCGCCTGTCGTAGGGGTTGGATTAGCTGCAATACCCGTTGCCAGAATCGGAGTGGTTGCAGAGCTTGTCACGGGGGTTGGAGTGGCTTCAGTTTCTGTGGTGGGCTTTGGAGTGGCTGCAAGGTCTGTCATTTTGTTACCAGATCCAGAGCCCTTCTCTTCCTTTGGAGGTACTGAACAGTGTTTAATAGCACTCAGTAAGCTAGTTCTTCAGGATTCTGCACCTGTTCAGGAGTGAAGTTCCAATACACCGGAGGTGCCCACTGTTCTAGGTACTTGCCCATGCTACTCCACACCCCCAGCCACTAATAATTCTCCAACCTTGGGGTAGATTTCCAGGTGATACTCTTAAATAGTTGCTTAATCCTGAACAAAGCCTGAACCACATGCAGGAACAGACTGGCTCCTAGCAGTAAGATGATCATGTTAGTGTCAATATTCTAAGCATATTCAAAATTCCTAAACACAGTTGTAAATAGTCCCAGGACCAACAACTTCATCGTGACATAAATCAGCGTTACATTGTACAGCAAAAACTAAAATCTTAATCCAACTCTCACCGGTGGTGAGAAGCCGCATGGGGACTACATACAGCAAATGAGGTGATAAAATCTTAAGGAGCCAAACTGATCTGATCTGTCGTTATTTCAACCCTCAAGCCCCATGTGGGTACCAAAAAAAGGACTGTCATGGTTTGAACTCTGTCGGCAGCCGAACACCACGCAGCCGGTCGCTCACCCTTTCCCCCACCCAGGAAAATAGGGGAGGGACAAAAAGGAAAATCTCATAAATTGAAATAAGAAACAATTTAGTGATAGCAACAAAAGAACAGTAACAATAGGAAGTCTAAATGGGTAATGCACAATGCGATTACTCACCACCCGCCAACTGATATGCAGCCCGACCCCGGAAGCATTCCCAACCAAAGGAAGATCCCACCACGACGTCCAGAAGTGAGAGAGCACCCACCTCCTTTATATACTGAGCATAATGTCACACAATATGGAATACTCCAATGGCCAATCCGGGGTCGGCCCTCCAGCTGTGCCCCCTCCCAGCTCAAGGAAAGTTAACTCTATCCTGGCTGAAATCCGAGTCCGGCACTTTGGCTATGCTCTCTCCCAGCTCAAGAAAATTAACTATCCCAGCCGAAACCAGGACATACGGCTAAAAGCACAACTTAAATGTTTTGCCTTTTCTTAAGGCAATGCTGTAACATCGAACTAAGGGAGACAAAATTCACTTGTAGGCATGGCAGCTTAAAGCCGTGTATCTGTCAGTATCAGAGAAGTCTGCATATCTAGACGAGGAAGAAGAGTAACGCGGATAAAATCTTGCAGATGATTCACTACAACTAGTATAGGAGAGAGTAGAAAATGCTGGATGATAATTCTTAATCTGTTGAAGATGTGGGTGTGTTTTTTGCTTTGTATTCAATAGGACTAGGATTCAACCACTGGGCTCAAAACTCCGAGGAAATTAAATACCAGCTCCATGATAAAAAAAAAATTGAGACATGAACAGGGTCGTCTGTTTTTCTGGCATCTGCTGACCCCTTTGTGTTTGGCAGCAGTGCAGAGGTGAGGTCCAGATATGGTTATCGACTGTTTTTCCCCAGTTGAATGTTGGTATCATTTTTGTGAGGAAAATTTGGATGTGCTACATTCTCATCACTGACGGGGTAATGTGAGGGCATTTCCTGCTCCCCCCCCCCCCCCGCTTTCAAGTGATGTGGTTTCAGTTCAAGTGCAGAGGCATGTGCAATGACCTGTTTGTTATTTTAAGGCCAATATTTGGATACAAGTTAGAAGTATAGAGATCTCTGCCTCTTGTGCTAAGATAAGTGTAACCAGGAATGTCATCAGCTACTGTTCAAAGGCAGCATGAAAGCTCAGGGAAATCCCTGGGGAATATTTTGCTGTGGTCCCAGCTTGCAGAGGGCTGTGGAAGGGGGGTGTCCTGGTTTTGGCTGGGATAGAGTTAATTTTCTTCCTAATAGCTGGTACAGTGCTGTGTTTTGGATTCAGTGTGAGAATAATGTTGATAACACACTGATGTTTTAGTGGTTGCTAAGTAGCGCTTATCCTAAGTTAAGGATTTTTCAGTTTCCCACATTCTGCCAGTGAGGAGGTGCACAAGAAGCTGTGAGGGAGCATAACCAGAACAGCTGACCCGAACTAGCCAAAGGGCTATTCCATACCATAGAACATCATGCTCAGTACATAAACTGGGGAGAGTTGGCTGGGAGGTGTGGATCGCTGCTCAGGCATTGGTCAGCAAGTAGTGAGCAATTGCACTGTGCATCATTTGTCTTTTCTTGGGTTTTATTTCTCTCTCTCTTTTTGTTATATTCCTTTTCATTACTATTATTACTGTTACTATTACTTTACAATTACTAATATTATATTTTATTATTGTTATTATTATATTTTATTTTAGTTATTAAACCATTCTTCTCTCAACCCATGAGTTTTACCTTTTTTTTCCAATTCTCCTCCCCATCCCAGTGGGAAGCAGTGAGCAAGCAGCTGTGTGGTGCTTAGTTGCTGGCTGGGGTTAAACCACGACAAGAGGGATTGAGGGGAGTGAGGAAGCTCATGGCTGACTGGCAACTCCTCTCACCAGGGCTCTTGGCTGCTTGGCAGCGACTGGAATGTTTTTCCACAGATTCGTATTTACAGTGGAGTAGGTCACCTGGAGGCTGCTGGTCAGCATCATTTCAAGATAAGGTGTGGCATACCTGTGGGTGGATCACTTTTCTGAAATGCTGGCGTAAAGCTGGATACAGAACCCAGGGCAGCACTGGTTCTGCACAATGTATCACCATGTTGCAGGGTGGACTGTCCCAAGCTGTAATCCTGTTTGCCTCCTCTTGAGGCTGGGGCTGGGTCAGCTGCAGTCAGGAGAAGACCAGAAGGTTGCAGGAGCTCCTTGCACTGTGAGCTGGAAGGCTGTTCCTTCATTGCCCCTTGCACCTGTTTTGCTGATCGAGGATGCCAATTAAACTCAGACACCAGAGTGAAAAGAGTAGGCTTATTTTACTGTTAATAATTAAAGGATATAACCAAGTAATACAGAAAATAACTAATAAGAAAAATACAGAACAGTACACTTAATTATTACTATATACAGTTAATTATAGAAAATAAGAATAAGCAAGGTAATGCACCTAATCATTACTACATGATGGGGAGAATAGTGATTAAGAAAGATCCATCACCACTTGCATACATTACCATCATCCAGATCTGCAGTCACTGGGCAGCCCCGGTTACAGCGAGGATTTGGAGAGCCTGTCCCGGCAAGTGGGAAATCCTACGCGGTGCGTCCACCCGTAGGTGAGGCTTCCAAAGTCGCTGTGAGCGGGTCCAGCCTTATATAGCCCAAAAATCAGCAAGCCAGAATGACTTGCACCTTTCTTTGAGCGGAAACATCTGGTTTCATCCTCCTGTTGGATTCCACCCAAAGCCTGGCCAGGGCTCAGGGGGGAACCAAGGGAGTTTCTAACAAGGCCAAACACTTGGGTTCTCAGCCTTGAACAAGACTAAACAAGGGAAGTTGGATACATTCTCACAGCATTTCATCCTCACTACTGATATTTTGTCTAAGCTACATCTTTCGCTAGTGAGCATACATATTTCATTAATGATCAGATACTAATAATAAATGCTAATGATAATACAGATTTTACTAATTAGGAGATACTAATAATGGATAACATTTGGTTGTGAGGTTCATCTAGAGGTCAACTTTGTTTCAGGGCCTATTATTCAGGCCCTAGCACTACAGCACTCAGGTGCCTGTGGCATATGGAGCTGTGCCAGGCTTCCTTTCTGAAGGCGTGCCATGCTGACTCCCTGAACCGAAGGCAGGGCAGCAAGCCTGGTGAGCTGCATGTCTGTGAAACTGCTTAAATGTGTACTAATATTTTGCTGGGTAACTGCCAGCAACCTTGGTAATTTTGACCAGAAGATGATGGGGGTGTGGTGGTAGGAGTGGGTGGGACTGCTGGGTGTTACTGAGACCTTTGCTTGCAAAGTGCTTGACAAACACCCACAATGGGTAGGGGCAGAGCAGATACCAGAAATACTGCCAGGCAGAGGGAAATTAATCGCTCCTTTGGGACGAACCCAGGAGGTTTCCAGCAGGCCCTGTTTGACAGACCCTCATTAGAGCTTTTACATGTTGATGTGGATCTGCGCAAGATCTTGGTTTGTTGTGGGGATGGAAATGAAAACTTTTTTCTCACTGCTGATGTGTTATCTCTTTTTTTTTCTTGTAGATGTGTGATGTCAAAGAGTGGGCAGTCCTTGCAGTCTCCCCCCCCAGCCTGCAGTGTCATGTGCCAGTATGAATGTTAAGAAAGAAAAGCATACTTCAGAGATCAGCATCCCAGAAAGAAAAAAGGAGGCACTAAACAGAGAGAACGAATTACTGTACTGCTTGCAAAACTTGGGGCATTCACTTTTTCTTCTGAGAAATTTCATCTTGGCTGTTGTGAGAGCTGAAAGAGCAAGCAGAGCAGCCACAGTGACTTTCTTAGGGTCCTTTTTTCTTTCTTAATTTAATTTTTTTCCCCTCGTGCTTGGATTTTAAGACTGTCAGCTGCACTGATCACAAGCACTGGACATCAATATGTGCCATGTCATTGTAACATGTCAGTCAATGCTATGGACTCTCCTGAGTATTGTTGTGGCTTTCACAGAGCTCATTGCTTTCATGAGTGAAGACTGGCTGATTGGTAAAGCAAAGCCTTTGAGCTCTGAGGACATGAACAACAGAATGGGGAAGTCACAGGAGCCTTACCATCTGATGCTGGGCATCTACAGGCACTGCAGCAGAATCTCCCACATGCAGCTTTCCAGACAAGACACACTTTGTGGTCCTTATGCTGAAAACTTCAATGAGATTGCCAGCGGGTTCTGGCAGGCAACCACTATTTTTCTAGCCTTGGGAATCACGATCCTCTGCGCCATGGTGTTTGTGTCTGTCTTTACTATGTGTGTGCAGGGTATTATGAAGAAAAGCATTTTTAATGTCCGTGGGCTGCTACAAGAAATTGCAGGTATGTGTACTTTGAGAGCAACTAAAGATTTTAATTTTTGTGCCATTCAGCTGAAGAAACATAGTGATTTTGTCCTGTCTACAGACTGTGTTAGGCAGACTCCTTTGTTACCAGCAGAGAGCAAAGTTAATACTCTTGTTAAGGCAGTCTATCTCCCTCTCACTACTTAAGTAATTTTTCCATGGACCGAAGGCAGTTCTCTCAGTGTCTCAGACACTTCATGATTGTGGTGAGAGCAAATACCACCCCGGGGATAAGAACAGCCTGCAGAGTCACACACCCATGGTTCCATGCTAAGCAACCTCCTTCAAGGCTGTGAGCTTGACAAGCGATACCTTACAATAAACCCTTCCTTTAACCAGCTTATTATTCAGCTGCAATTACACAGCCCGGTGAGCTTATCTCTTTGCTGTCCCAGTCTCAGCTGTGCTTTGCCTGAAAAGATGAATTGGTTCTAGAGATTTAGTGTTTCTGCTTAAACCCGTGGATTTTACAGAGATTAAGTGACTGTTATGTAGACCAACACTGGACAGCCCTAGTTAAAGCAGTATTTGGCTTTCTTTACTCACCAGCGAGCCATAGGGAGACCCTGTCCCATACGCAGGTTTTTGTCTTTTGTGCTGTGTGAGGGTGGTCTTCTGCCCTACCTCTGGCAGCCCTCAGACTTGCGAGGAGGGAAAGAATGAACAGGGCAACCTCCTCTTTCCCTCTTGGTGATGCTCTTAAGCAGATGTTTTCAATTCATAAAATGATTTAATTACAATAAAAATTAGGAGTTTTAACTTGTTTGCTCAAAATGAGAATCCGGCTTTCCCTCTCCTCACCTCAACTGAGGCAGCCAAACACATCTGCGGTGGCCATACCTAGGCAAGAGGTGTAATGGTAGGTGTTCAAACCTTTATGAAGCTGGTTAGTTTAATTTGCTTAGTGGAGGCCTAAATTATTCTTATTCTAAACACATGGGGGGAAGTAGGCAAAAACTGAACTTGGTGCCCACTGCACCCCTCTGGAGCCAGTGGTACAGGCCTGGGACCGGCCGACACTGGTTCCTAAAGCACTAGTGCAGTGACTCTCACCATCCTCCATTTCATGTAATTTCAGTATAAAAGCATACTACTCATTTTGCATCAGCCACAATGTAAGGTTCATGCTTCTGGGGCAGAATTAGATCCCTAAATTGGCTCAAGATGCTTCTGTTCAGATGATGACGTACAACTAGCAGATTAATTATCTGCTTTATCTGATTTATCCTTTAGATAAATGTGGGGATTTGGAAGGAGTCCCTGCAAGAAAATGGACGTGTGAGCAATCCTGCATATGAGCAAGACTGGTAAAGCCTCAGCTTTGGCAAGGATGTGATGAGGGACTGACCCTGGAAGAATGAGGAAGAACCCAGGAAGATAAACAATTCAGGGTGTGGGTTTGGGCGGAGAAGGAAGTTTGTACAATGTCGATGTGGCAGTTTTCATCCAATCAGAAGAAAGCTTAAGGAGCATGTGCAAAGCTAACTGTCCAATCAGAAAGAATTGTACCATGTGATTGTATCATGTGATTCTCACCTGCATTATAAAAGGCTTGCTTCACCACAATAAAATGGGCATTGCTTAATCACACTGATAGTCTGTACTGTCCATATCTCCTGCATATGGTGTCCGAACAGGGACCCTGTGGTGGTGCAATTCTTACCCCCCTGCCCCTCGCCCCTCTTTGTTGGACTGCTTGGTGCTAGGTGCGATTCCACCCACATCCCCCGAGCTATACACCAGTCTGTGGAGATAAGGACTGACAATGTTAACGAGCCTGGCTCCTGCCCCTCCTGATTGCTCGGAAATGGTTAAAATGGCCCATCAACTCCTAAGGGCCTGGCACACCTGTGCCTGGGATGGGGTCAAATGGGAACAATAACAGAGTCGCACATTAATCAAATTCTTGTGTAACTGCTGGAAGGCACCAAAAGGTATTTGACAAAAGTCAATTATCTTGGACCCTATAAATGGCGACCACCAGGGAGACCCTTTGAGCTCTCCTGGATTGCAGTGGGCCTGTGACCAGCATCTCCCCTGAGCTGGGACGCCTCTCAGGTACCAAACCCTTAAGGTGTCGTCTGCTCCAGACGGAAGGCCAGGGCGAAGTCCCCCGCTCTAGTCTCAATTATCGCCCGTTGAGGAATGCCAAGGCATTAGGAGTATTTGCTCTAAACTCGAGAGGGAAATTTTCTTTGAGCTAGCTTCTCTTTACTCTGTGTGTGTGTGTGTGTGGGTACGTACCCTTGTTTCTGTGTGTGTATGTCCGTTCTGTGTTCATTCTACTGAATCCAAACACCTTTGTTTCTGTATGTTTGTCCATTTTGTTATGTGCATGCATGTATATATGTATATATAGGTACCGTTAAGTAAGTTAGTGTGAATCTTGTCATTTTAGAATCTGAATAAGTCGCTTTTCTTTCTTTTAGTATTTCTGAATTATTTTATAATAATAAATTGCTGTTAGTTATTAATAAACCTAGATTTCTTACTAAATATTACCGTGTCAATACTTTCATCCGCGACAGACCCGAAGATTAGCACAAGTCTGATGAGGACTCGGTGATGTGCAATCACGGGTGGAAAGCCGGTCGAAACTGATCCAGACGCTGCCCCAGTGTCTGAAGGTGAGAATCAGCGCGCTGTAACTTTAAGGCTCCACGAGAGGCGGTAGCTGGGGAGGAATGGGGTCTACGCTTACCAGAGATGAGCAAGCAGTAGTGAAACTCCTCCAACATATCCTCTCCGTGAGAGGGATAAAATATGACAAGTCCGCGTTAGAAGGCTTATTAAAGTGGAGCCGAGAGAAGGGACTTATCCCCAGTACAGGGCGTGTATTTGAAGCCGCTACCTGGGAAGCCACAGGGAAACAGCTATGGGACTCGGTCAGTGATGGAGGAAAGTCGGCAAGAGAAGTGAACAGCTACACTGCGCTATGGAAATTAATCCGAGAGGCGTTACAGGAGATGAGTAGTGAGCGTACGGCTGCGGCGTATGCCGCTGCAGCTCTCAGCCACGCTGCCGCCGCTACTGCACTGCCACGGCCAGAGGGACGGTCCGGCCCCCTCGCCCCGGAGCGACGAGGGCCGGGGGTGCTCTACGCTGCTTGCGGCTCCCGCCACGCTGGGTCAGCCGAAAAATCCGTTTGCCTTATCGATCGTGCCGCTGGGACCGCAGCGAGCAGCGGGGGCTAAACCCAAAACTGCGCAATCAGGGGCTGGAAACAGCGGAAGCGTATCTGATGCCAACCGGAAAGCGACTGAGGAGAAACCGGAAGAGTCATAGGACTCCAGTAGTGGGCGGGACGCAGATAAGAGCATGGGGCAGAGCAAGTCCGCAGAGGAGACGGCCACTGTCAGACTCCTGCTGCATATACTCTCTATGAGAGGGATAACTTATAATGAAACTTCTGTACGAAGGTTACTTAAATGGTGCAGAAACCACGGCTATCAGCGACCACTTGGAAGTTGGTTTCAGACACTCTTAAAGCGCGGAGTTGGTGTCGGCGGCCCCGGGCCTCCCCGAGCCCCCCCGCCGCGGAGCGACTGCCTGCGGCCATCTGGCACCGCGCGATCGTCTGTCCCGCCTCCCCCGAACACCAAAAGCGGCAGTTTTTACAGAAGGTGCTGACACTGGGATGCGGAGTCCCTTGTCCATTCTAAAAGGACTAACTTTAAACCTTTCTGATGGTCAGTGCACTAAAGGCCTTGATTTAAAAACTAAGAAGGGGGAATTTTCTGGGCGCACCACATAATCAACTAGCAATGGCTTTATATATTCTTAATGGTGTTTGGATGTTTGTAGTGTTTGTCATTTTATGTTGTGTGAGTGATAAGTGTAAGGGGCCTCTTTGTGTGATTGTTTTCTGTGTGTTGAGACACAGCCCAGCTGCAGCTGCGGAGTGTGGAGTCATCGGTGCAGCCTGTTTGTTCGAACTAAGTGTTTCAAGTGTCATAAGGCTCAAGTGTTAGCAAAAAACCTGGAAAGTGGTAACTGGGAAGGACCATATCCTTTAATAACCTGGGGAAGAGGTTGTGAGAAATGCTCAGTTGCCAATTATCCATAGCTCAGACAGGATGCGGTGTGAAGCACTCTTTATTACGTTCTTGCAAGACCGGGCGCCCCATCAGGTGGACGCGCGTACCAGCCATCATGCAATGGTTTATATCCCTTTCTCCCAACCGCCAGTTCCCTCCCCTGATTCCTTATTGGCTGAGTACTACAGGGTGTACAGACTTCCCGAACCGCCTACCGATACGCCCCTTCATGTATGTGTTCATACGTCGCATGTTCATGGAAATGAACCTTGGCTTTCTCCAGGGCGGAGAAGTTAATATGCATGAGCTCATCACGCAAGCCTACTAAGATGGAAAAGTTCGCCCCAAGTCTTTCGGTATCTGCATCCATCTAAAGCCAGTTCCAAGTACTGGGTCATCACAGTTGACAAAAAGACCACTTGCCTTCTAGCCCTAGGCCAGGGATTTCAATGGTTGTGAATTGCTCTTGTTGATTGCTTTGCTGAATCGCTCCTGCCCTTCCCATCAGGCTTATTATGCGAAAACAACATTCTTTCCCTTACAAGGTTATGCTTGTGTCTTCACAGGTCACAGTCCCCACAGGTGGTTACCAGCAAGCTGTGTGCAACCACACCTGAGGCGTGAGAGGCAGCTTTTGGTGGACACTCAGGAGCCAGCTGTTTAACCTTATTAGAAACTCCCTTGGTTTTCCCCCCTGAGTGGTGGCCAGGCTCTGGGTGGAACCCAACAGGAGGATGAGATCAGATGTTTCCGCTCAAAGAAAATTGCCAGTTATTTTGGCCTGTTGATTTAGAGGCTGGACCTGCTTGCAGCGATGTTGGATGCCTCACCTATGGATGGACGCATCGCGTAGGATTTCCGGTTTGCGAGGAAGGGCACTCTAAATCCTCGCTGCATCCAGGGTTCCCCAGCAATTGTGGATCTGAATGTTAGTACCCCCATTATAGGATGGTTGAGGAAATTGTTAAAAGGAGTAATCACTGTAATTATTGTGATTATTGTGCTTGTTATTATTTTGCCATGCTTAATTTCCTGACTTGGACAATCGTTGCAAAAAGGCTTACAAGGAGTTTGGATTGCTCAAAAACAAAAAGAGGGATATGTGGGGATTCGGAAGGAGTCCCTGTGAGAAAATGGACATGTGAGCAATCCTGCATATGAGCAAGACTGGTAAAGCCTCAGCTTCGGCAAGGATGTGACGAGGGAATGACCCTGAAAGAATGAGGAAGAACCCAGGAAGATAAACAATTCAGGGTGTGGGTTTGGGCGGAGAAGGAAGTTTGTACAATGTCGATGTGGCAGTTTTCATCCAATCAGAAGAAAGCTTAAGGAGCATGTGCAAAGCTAACTGTCCAATCAGAAAGAATTATACCATGTGATTATATCATGTGATTCTCACCTGCATTATAAAAGGCTTGCTTCACCACAATAAAATGGGCATTGCTTAATCACACTGATAGTCTGTACTGCCCATATCTCCCGCAGATAAAAATTACAGGCTTTGCTATAGTCACTCCTGGTTTACAGTATTTGCCAGCACCAGTGCAACAAGTAAGCAGCTCTGCAGTGCAGGTTAGAGCCAGGAGAAGGTTTTATCTCCTTGCTTTCTTACCCCATACTTCATACAGCCATGAAACCTGATTTTCAAGAGATGATATTAGTTCTTTTCTGTTGGAACTGTATTTGTATGGGAGAGATTGATTAGCAGCATAAGTAGATGTTTGGCATGTCAGACTTGGGTCTATTGAAAAGATAACCTTACTTACAACTCTGATACTATCTCAAAATATCTAGTCAAACATCAAGATTAGCAGGAAGTAGATTCTTGTATCTTAGAAAATCATCCTGGAGATCATGTATTTGTGAGAAAATATGTGCAAAGGCAGTTTTATGTTTTATTATCATGGAATCATATAATGGTTTGGTTTGGAAGTGACCTTTAAAGGTCATCTAGTCCAACCCCTATCAAACCAAATATACATGTTAGGGGATAGATCAGTCCTTTTTTGAGCTGTACTGAGGATAGAAGCACTTCCCTTCTTATAATTCAGATAAATAATGACACAGCATGAAACTGGGTAATTGAAAGGCCACATTACTGAAACTATTGCTGTGAGAAGTATACCTGCCAGTATTTGCAGCCAGGTGTCTTGTGGCTAACAACTCATTTTCTCAAGATTAGTTTTATTGGGTCCACTGCTACTTTTGTGCCAGTAGCATTACAGCATCTGCTTACTTAGTTGAAAGTATTTTCCTTATGACTTATCACAGCTGTTAATTTCAACTTTCTCAGTTCTTGAGTTTCAATCTCATTTAAAATATCTATATGTTTGCTGTGGAGATTTACTATAATTAAAAACATACAGCAAGTTAATTTATTCCTGGAATTCATAATTGTACTGGGTCTGGCTGAGCCGGAATTGGTTTTCCCCTGTAGCAGCCCTCATGGTGCTGTGTTTTATGTTGGGAGCTGGCAGGGTGTTGATAGCACCCTGGTGTTGTGGCTACTGCTGAGTAGTGCTTACACAGCACCAAGGCTCTTTCTGACATTTCCCCCCCCACAGTGGGACGGGGTGGGCAAGATCTTGGGAGGGGACACAACCAGGACAGCTGACCCGAACTGACCAAAGGGATATTCCAGACCATATGACGTCTGCTCAGTATAAAGCTGGGAGAAAGGAGGAAGGGGGTGGGGTCACCCTTGGTCCTCCGAGGCAACCACTACGCGTATTGGAGCCCTGCTTCCTGAGAAGGCCCGACATCGCCTGTTCATGGGAAGTAGAGAATAAATCTGTTTTCTTATTTTTGCTTCCGCGCGCGGACCTTTGCTTTGCTTTCCTTATATTAAAACTGCTGTTGTTTTACCCATAAGGGTTGTTTTTTTTTTTTCCTATCTTATTTTCTTTCCCCTTTTTGCCCTGTTGAGAAAAAAGGGGAAAGGGGGGGAAGTGATAGAGCGACTTGGTGGGTACCTGGCATTTAGCCAAGGTCAAACCACCACAATATGAAAAAACAGTAACAGATACTGGATATATCTTTTCAGTCTAGCAACATTAGTTGTGACCTGGATGATGCCTATGGTGAAATTACGGAACACAGAGCCACATCTCTTCTGTTACAGCCCTTGGAGAAACATGCAGACTCTCCTTTAGGTCAGTGGGAAGGAGCCATACACATATCTGGTCCACAGAAGATTGGGGTTTTTTGTGGCAGAAAATTTGAAATGCAAAGCTATAAAGGAAGAAAATATGGCTCTTGTTTAAACTCCTGTAACTCCTTTGTTATAGAGCAAGACTTTCTACCACTTATTTTCAGACTGCAGAGTCTTTCATATTGGAGCTGTAGAAACTGTAATCAGTGGCCTTGGTTTTAGAAATGTTTGAAGATTGTTTCATCTGGAAAATCATCTTTTCTCTGCAACAGAGAGTGCAAAGAATGGAGCCATGTAATTAAACAGATAATTACTACCCAGCAGCAAGAAGTCCAGGCAGACTTTCATTTGAATGTCTTTTTGGGGAAAGTATTCTGTTTTTACAGTCTGTGAATCACTTGAAATGCAGAGTCTAGAAGAGGCAATATGTTATTTTATGGTAGCTAATAACCTATTCAAAGTAAATTTTTACAGTAATCATCTAGTTATAGGAAGTAAATAATTGATGATCCTCTACTGACATATCTTGGTATGGATATAGGATAGTTGCATATATGTTTACAAGCCTTATTTGGGCTTTGGTACTTCACTGTAATATAATCTAAACATATCCTGGCCTCAAAAGGAGGGTAGGGGGGGAACTTAGGACAGAGCCTAAAACAGGTTCAGCCATCTGTCTCTGACACAATTTTCTTTATGAAGTTCATCAATCAACAACTTTTCTTGGCTTTTTTTTTAACCTCTAAGGGTACAGCTCAGCAGAGCTGGCCCCCAGTTTCATGGCTGGATGGACACAGCTCTTTCCCCACAGCAGGCAGTGTGGCTGGTGGTGAGCCATGACCTGACGGTGACATCCTGACTGCGTGTCAGGAAGCAGAAGCTAAATTAGCAGCACATATATTATCTTGATCTCAGAACTTGAGCAGGCCCCTATGTTTCCTTGTGGGGAACTACACTATTTTTTGCCTGAGAAAGTTTTGGAGAGAGTAGAGGGGAAGGGGTGCTGGCATGTTAGGAAGGCCACTTGGTTTGGGAATTCAGTTTCTGTTATTCCTGCTTTTCCATGCCAGAGCAGGGCTGTATTGCCAGGCAGGTTTACCAAAAGGGGATAAAATAGATCCTGTTATCTAAAGCCTTTCCAGAGTGTTGATGGCTTCATCTGTGAGTCCTCTTACGGGTCACCCCCCCTCTCACCGCTTTCTCTGTTCATGATCCACAGTCTTCTAGTTCAAACAGGGCTTGACTAAAAGGGTTTCTGACAGAAGCATGCAAAAAAAAAAAAAAAAAAGTATGTAAAAATCATGTTACATCAGTCGGGAGACCAGCTGTGTGCTGAATGTGTGCCGAGGGGTGTCTCTGGTTTGATCAGGTGAATGCATGGCTGCATTTTGCTTTTGTGTGGCTTAGCAGACTGGGCCACTGGCAGTTCTGCCTTTAACCAATGTATGTTCAGTCAGATGAGGCAGAGGCTTCTGTCTTCAAAGACCGCTGCAGGTGGATTGGGAACGTTAGGTTCCCCCAGCCACTTTCAGCTTGGACCAAATGCCACAGGTTTGGGATTCCCTCCTGTGGCAGGTGCACCCGCCCAATGAAAGCAGAGCTTCTTGGCTGCTGAAGTGCAGCAGCTCCTGACTGCCTTTGTTCTCAGGGCTTCGCTGTAGTTGGGGCCTTTGGCCAATGGGAGCCACTATTGACTACAGGTCAGATTCGGCCTGGGTATAAATGGAGTCCCCTGGGGGAGCCATTTTGAGCTTGTCCCCTGGAGCAGCACCCTGAGTCGAGGACTCTCCCCTTGGGTCAGGACGCTGCCCAAGGAAACTCCTCGAGGTGCCTTGGGTCGGGACGCTGCCCTGAGCAGGTCCTCGAGGTTGAGAGCCCTCACTTGTCAGGTGAGTGATAAAGTGTTTGGGGTTGTCATTAAACCCTAGGGAGTGGGGCTTTGTAAAGCATCTTGGGTTGCTGTTAAACCCTAGAAAGTTGTTCTGTTCTCCTCTCACAGACATTCAAACCTGTAATTTACAGAGAGCTAGTTAACTGTGTTAATAATTAATTTTTTTTATTTTTGGTGGTTGTTTGTTTATTTGAGAGCCTCTGTAACAATTGGCATAGTTGGCAGGATGTTGATAGAGGAGTTATTACAGAAATATAGTCGTGCCCCTTCTCCCTCAGAGATACAATGGGTGAAAGAGAGGTGGTTTGATCTGGTGGAAGTTGCGAGAAAGTTGGAACAAAGCCGGGGAAGTTGGTGGAATAGCGGAAGTGAAGGACAAATGTGCCCCATATTAGGTGCCTGCTTGGTTCAGGCGCAGGATTATTTTGTAGTAGTGGAGAGAGATGCCTTAGAGGAGCGGTTGGAAATTGATCATTTAAAGACAGAATTATTACGAGACAGAGAGAGAAGGCGGTTATTAGAGAAAAAAATTGAAGTTATGCTGGCACGAGCAAAAAAGCCCCCTAGTGTTGTTCAGATTTGAAAGTTAATTACCAGTGTAGATCTTGAGGAGTGGGATGGAGATATTTGGGGAGAGTCTGATGAAAGTGGCTCAGAGGAAATAAAGGAATTGGAGGAAAGACATGTAACAGAAGTTACCTGTGTCTCTCAATATCCACTGCCAACTGCTGCCAAACAGGGTATTTTTGAGGTGATTCATGATACTGGAAAAAGATAAATCGTACACATTCCCCTTAGAATTCTCCGGTGTGGCCAGTCCCAAACCAAACAAAAGGTGGCAATTAACAGTCCATTATGGGCGGCTGAATGCCCATCCAGGCCTTTGTCAGCTGCAGGGCCTGGCTGGGCTGGCACAGCCTGCAGGAGCCGCCAGGTCTGGGACCGGCTCTTTGTGGTTTCTTTGTCAGAAGCAAGAGATGGCTTTGCTCCCCCGTGGGACGGCGGGCAATTTACATTTGCATGTCTTTCGCTGACAATTGCTTGCTATGGACTGGCTCAAAAGCTCACTAAAACCACTCCCGGAGAGGGGGTTAAGATCTCTGGAAACCGCCCCCCCCCCGTCCTGTGGCAGTCGGGCAGTTTCTCACTGCGAGGAAGCGCTGTGTGCAGTGAGATCATTATTGCCACCCACGGCAGATAGAGAAGGAAACACCCAAATCAATTTAATCAGGTAACAGGAGCCACTTTACTGCCGGGGTGGTCCAGGAGTGGGCACACAAGGCATCAAGTGGGTGTTTCATACACCATATTACCCTCAACTAATGGGCATAGTTGGGTGAATTAATGGCTTGATCAAGAGACATGCCAATGTTTCATACACCTAACTGGGATATAAGGCTGGCACAAGCGGTTTTTATTGTTAATAACCATTAGGGACATTATGTGAACCCAAAAATACGAGCATTTTGTCCTACGGGATTATCAGGTGATGATGTTCCTATATTTGACAATCATAAGGGCCAGTTCCCCCTGAAAATATATGCAGGCCAACCTGTCATGGTGAAGTTGCCCTCAGTTGGCATTGTGCCTATGACCTTGGTAAAATCTAGAGGGTTTGCACACCCCATACTATCCTCAGGCTAATGGGCGTTGTCAACATGCTTGGGAAGCTGTTATAAATTGAGACCACAATGGACTATAATTCACTCTTTATTAATTATAGCAAGTAGAATATGAGCAAAGACAGCGCTGGACGGCAGGGGAGTCTGCGCTCCGCCAACTGCCGTGCTGAGTAGTTCAAATAGTCCCCTTTTTATACATCTTTACTTCCGTGCTCATGAGGTAGTGGAGGTACTCCGCGCATGCTTCAGTTGTTGTTAGGGGGGGTCGTTTCCTGCCTCCTGGTATTTGTTGAGGCTGAAGTAAGAAGTCTTCCCTCTTTGTCTCATAGTTGATCTTTTACTCATATATCCTTATATGGGCTGTCTTGTCCTGTTTCTTGTCGCTTCCTGGAAATCTGGTGGTTATCTTGCATGAGCAGTATCTGGTTCAGTTTGTGTGAGCGATTACAGTTATCTTATCTCACACAGGCGGCGTCCAGTGGTTGTTTGCATGAGTGGTTTCTGTCGTCTAATTTTACATTGAGCTTAACATAAATCTTAATAAACAATACCTTAGTCCACAGTTTCTCACAATCCCCCCTTTTTCTTTTTATCCTATTGTTTATTAGGTGCTACTTTCATCTTCATTCTTGTAAACAATTTCTTTTTCACAATTTCGACATTTATTATAGCACTCACAATAATGATTTTCGCGTGGCATAATACATTCACAATAATTTTCATCTTCATTATTAGATACACTTTCATATTCTACTCTCGAGGTTAGAATAAGCAATTTAGCTGTGTCAAACTGTTCTTTAATAAAATGAAAAATATAGTGTAATATACAAGGCCCAAATATAAGTCCCAGGATCAACATAATAAGCGGTCCTGCTAAAGCCGACAACAAAGTGGTTAGCCAAGGTGAAACATTAAACCAGTTTTCATACCATGACCTGCCCGCTTCACGATCCTTTCTTTTATTATTTTGAAAAAGCTTCCTCTATCTGCTCCAGGTTCCCAATATCTAATTCCCCAGGTACGGCCAATTAACCATGTGTCATCTTCTGGTTGTTTAACTTCAATTTCTATTCTGTCGCATTCTGATGGAGATGATTTCACCCCCCTTACAGATCCCCAGACCCCGGAGCCGTCAGATCCATGTTGTGGTGGAATGCAACCTGGAGGTCCCCAAGTGATACTTATATATTTGTCTCCTTTTGTTGGCCAGTCTGAGGCTATTGTCTCGCAACCCCAATAACCGCAATAAAAATGGCCTGGATAGTTGCAATAACTCTTTCCAGGATTGGAAGCTGGACACACATAGAAGGCTTTGGAGTTGGCTTCCGTCGCCTCCCAGCCTCTCTGGATATCGACCGGAATCATTGAGACTAATTGGACAGTAAAATTCCAATTTCCCGGAGAGGTCTGGTTTTGTATTAGTCTAGATTCCTGTAAGTTATATAGTTTCCAGAGCATTGGTTCATGGGGGTTTCCATTTGCTTGGGTTATTATCAATAACAAAACTAGCGGTACACCAGAAAAAAAGGTGTCTGTCAATTTTGCCAATTTAAGTATATTTTTATCATCCCTGGGGAAGTTTGGCCATTGTTGCTTTTGTGTCCCATTGTTCTGATTCTTTTCTCCACAGTTTGTTCCTCCTCTGCCTCGCCCGTCGACTCGGTTGCTTCGAGCCACGGGGTGTACCATCTTCTCGGCAGCAAGGGAATTCTTCAGGAGAACAGCTGTTTTGGGCTTTCTGCCTGTTTATATAGGCTTCCCACTTTACAGCTTTAACTAATGGGATGAGGCAAGGCACAGTTGGTACTTCCCTTCTTACACTTTATAGCCAAGATTTCAGTTACAAAGGGGATTGGTTCGTTGGAATAGTAACAATAATATTGAGGGTTTATTCCTTTGGTAAAAATTTCCCACCACTCATGGGATTCTTAAATAATTTCTTGTTTAGACTCTAATTGCTTTGATTTTCACTCAGTGAGAGTTCTTTGGATTTTCCAACACTGTGTGCAAACCCCTATTGAAGGGTATCCACATTCACAGTGAGTCCACCATTTATCCTGGCATACCATACACTTGGAACAAGCAAACGGATAACAATTGCGGTTCAAATTATTACACTTAATTCGTATATCTAGAGTGTTTATATCAACATATTTTCTATATTCAATATTGTGTGGTTGCATGAGTTTAACAATTTCCTTTAGTACATTTTGTATGCTTCCATATATAATATACGAAGAGAGAAATAATTATTGCGAATATAAACAACAATACACACTTTATACCAAAAGGTAATGCGATTCGTTTCCTCAAGTAATAAGGCAGCAGCGACAATGATTTGTAAACAACTTGGCCAACCCCTGCTCACAGGATCCAACAGCTTCGATAAGTATGCCACCGGCTTCTTTTGTCCGGCCCATTCCTGAGTTAATACTCCGAATGCCGTTCCTTCATGTATGTTAACGAATAAATGGAATGGCCGCTTTAAATCTGGGAGGCTTAAAACCGGTGCTTGACTTAGCTCCCTTTTGAGATTAGCAAACTGCTCTTGATCCCGAGGGGTCCACTTGAGTATTTTGTCTTTAGACAATTGTTCGTATAAAAATTTAACTTTAAAGCTGTAGTTCTCTATCCATTGTCTACAATACCCAAATAGCCCTAATGCCTGCCGAATTTGCCTCTTAGTGACAGGCATAGGTAATTCTAGAATTCCTTTAATGCGCTCTGGGTCCAATATTTTTTTGCCATTAAACAAATAATGTCCCAAATATTTCACTTTTTCCTCCACAAATTGTAACTTTTCTTGTGATACCCGTAGTCCCTTTTGTGCAAGAAAGTTTAGGAGTCGAATGCTTTCTTTTCTTACATCCTCCTTATTGTTCCCTGCTATGAGCAGATCATCTACATACTGTAACAGCACGTTTCCCGTTTGTACCTGGTATTCTTTTAAGAGTTCTTCCAGGGCCTGTCCAAACAGATTAGGGGACTCAGTGAACCCTTGGGGGAGCACGGTCCATCTCAATTGCTGCCTTCGGCCTGTCTCTATGTCTTCCCATTCAAAGGCAAAATAATCACGGCATTCTTCTGCCAATGGACAGGCCCAAAAAGCATCTTTTAAATCAGCCACACTATACCAGGAGTTATGGGGTCCTAGCTTGCTTAACAGTGTGTATGGATTTGCTACTACAGGGAACCGGGTGATAGTTCTTTTGTTTATTTCCCTTAAGTCATGTACAAGCCGATATTTTCCATTTGGCTTCCTTACAGGCAAAATAGGAGTGTTAAAGGGTGACATACAAGGTTCTAAGATTCCTTGTGTTAACAATCGATCAATTTCTGGTTTTAATCCCCTCCGTCCTTCTAAGGATATAGGATATTGCTTTACCCTTACAGGTATGTGGGGTTCGGAAATTTGAATTTTAATCGGTGGGATTTCTAATTTACTTATTGTATCCGGAGAGTACCAGACATCGGGGTTGATTTGTTTTTGATCATCCATGGTCAAGGGATAAGCAGACACCGTTAGCTCTTGATTTTCTACTTTGATTTCTAATTGTAGTTCAACAATTAAATCCCGTCCCAACAGATTAAATTCTGCTTCAGGGACGAGCAAGAGTTCACCCATTCCAAATTTATTTTCAGTTTCGAATATCACATTTTTGATTTTGCTTACTTTAAAGGGTTCTCCTTTTGCCCCTATTACTTGTACTTTTTCAGGGGAAGCTTTACATCCCTCAGGTATTTGCCTAATAGTCGATTTCTCAGCCCCTGTGTCTACTAAAAAGGTGAACTCTTGTTTATGGGGACCTATTTTTAACTTTATCAAGGGCTCATGATGACTCCGGTCCCCTAAAATATAGAGCCCCTGACTCTCCTATTCTGCTTTCAATATTTCCTCATCTCTGATCCTTTCTCTGCAATTCTTCTTTATGTGTCCCTTCTTTCCACAGTAAAAACAACATCTCTGTTCCTTCTTTACTACTGCGTTCCCTTGTTTTATTCCAGCAGATCTGTGTTCACCAGTCCGCCCGTTGCGATCCTCTCTGACAGCTGCTACCATCATTTTTACTTGTCGCTTGCTGCTCTCTTCTTCCCGCCTTACGTAGACTTTCTGAGCTTCCCTCAATAATTCATCCAACCCTCTATTTTGCCAGTCTTCTAGCTTTTCAATCTTTTTTCTGATATCTTCCCATGATTTTGCTACAAACTGAGTTTTTAGGAGCGCTTGCCCTAAAGGGTCGTCTGGATTTACCCCAGAGTACAGTTGAAGGACTTTCCTCAGTCGTTCCAGCCACTCAGTAGGGCTCTCATCTTTCTTTTGCATTTCATTAAATGCTTTATTGATATTCTGGCCACGGGGTACTGCTTCTCTAATCCCCTGAATTACTATAGTTCTCAGATCTTGCATATGAGTTCTATGCACCGGATCCTGATTATCCCAGTTAGGTCTTTGGAGTGGCCATTTGATATCTGCTTGGGGTCCCTGGGCATGCTGAACATCCCACAGTCTCATTCCTGCTCGTCTAATCATATCTCTTTCCTCGGTAGTAAATAATTGACCAAGGATAGATTGCATCTCATCCCAAGTATAAAGGTTTGGTCCCAAAAATTGATCTAATCTTTCTGCCACTCCAAGTGGGTCCTCAATCAAGTTTCCCATCTCGGTTCTTTTAAAATCTCGTAGGTCAGCCGAGTTTAGGGGTACAGAAATATATCCAATCATAGGCTGAGGTCCCCCCATGGGCATTTCCCTTAGAGGATACATCTGAGCTGCCCCTTTTTGACTTCTAGTCATGCGTCTAGGAGGAGGGGAAGACCTTTGTTCCGACTCCGGTGGGGGAGTGGGAGCTCTGGGGACCTCGGGAGGGGCTACGGGAGCAGGAGGAGGAATGTAAGGAGGGGGGGTTAGAAGGGTTTCGTCTAACTCTTCCTGCTTTTTCTTTTGTTTAGTTTTTACTTCATTCAGTGGGTAAAGTTTAGCTCCCGGTCTTTTTATCCATACTTCCGCATACTGACTCTCCTCCGGGTTAAGGGGTTTTTTATTATTGACCCAGAGGTTTAATTGCTGTCTTACCCAATCTTCTTCTGACCCATAGACTGGCCAAAAGGTATTTTTAGAAATCTTCTTCCCTCCCCATATCTTAGTACAGTATTCTATCATTTTCTGCTTATCTTTCCCTAGGGTTCCAGGGAAATACCTCCAATTGTCTAAGACATATGCCAAAGGGGTATTCTTAGGTACAGTGTGTACCCTTCCCATGGGAGTCGAAGGCTTGCTGCCCTTCGCCCCCATCTTCTGGAATATCCACAAACATACACTCACTCACTCCCCTTGTTCCTGGCCCAATCCCTCGCGGGAGATGGGAAACGCAGTACTTAAGAGTCCACACTCGCTTGGTTCAGTATATCGAACCTCTCATTCGTTATATTCCAGGAAACCCAGTCCCGCCCGAACGGCAAACCTGCGAGCAAATTCGCAATATACTTACGCGTCCTGCGTCTTCGTCCGGACTCCCGTGCACAGAATTTTTATGGGATTTTACCGGTTTTCTCCTTTGCTCACTATTCTAGAATTTAGGTTCGTCGGTAAGGTTGAGGTAGGCTGTCAGTCGCGGGGCCGCGGATTGCCGCGGGGCGCCTCCCCGGAGGACAGAAGCCCACCGTTCCTTATCCGAGTCACGGCACCAGGAATTGTTATAAATTGAGACCACAATGGACTATAATTCACTCTTTATTAATTATAGCAAGTAGAATATGAGCAAAGACAGCGCTGGACGGCAGGGGAGTCTGCGCTCCGCCAACTGCCGTGCTGAGTAGTTCAAATAGTCCCCTTTTTATACATCTTTACTTCCGTGCTCATGAGGTAGTGGAGGTACTCCACGCATGCTTCAGTTGTTGTTAGGGGGGGTCGTTTCCTGCCTCCTGGTATTTGTTGAGGCTGAAGTAAGAAGTCTTCCCTCTTTGTCTCATAGTTGATCTTTTACTCATATATCCTTATATGGGCTGTCTTGTCCTGTTTCTTGTCGCTTCCTGGAAATCTGGTGGTTATCTTGCATGAGCAGTATCTGGTTCAGTTTGTGTGAGCGATTACAGTTATCTTATCTCACACAGGTGGCGTCCAGTGGTTGTTTGCATGAGTGGTTTCTGTCGTCTAATTTTACATTGAGCTTAACATAAATCTTAATAAACAATACCTTAGTCCACAGTTTCTCACAAAGCCTTAGGGAAAGGTGGAAGAACTCACCATATTAGTGCCCAGTAGATAATTACTAATTTTTAACTTGATGCCCGGGTTCTGATCCGAGGCCTAGTTCTGGTTTTTTTTTGTTAGGATCTTGGAGGAACAGATGACTTCGACATCCTGCTTGGCCATGGGGATCCATATGGACAATCAAGACTTGGATGACAACGTGGTGGCGAATGAATCTTGTGAAATTGGCAGCATTCAGAAGAATGTGATTGGACTTGGTGCTATTGTCTTATTGTCACTTTAGGTCAAAAAATGAAGAAAGTGGCAAGAGACTTGAGGCAATTGTTGCTATATTAAGCATTAATTGATTAATTGGATATGTTTGGATCTTCCTTGTTAGAATGGTTAATCAGCTTCCTTCAGTTTTGTTTGTAATACATTGTATGGTTGGAGGGGTGGGGTTTTTTTTAAGATTTGATTGTATAATCATTAGGAATGACAACCCACAACGAGTATGGAGACTCACCAGGACCGCACTCCCTTTTAACCTTGGAGGCAAGAGGTGACTGCACCACCACTTCAAGGAAACCAGCCGAATCATGACTGTAGTCACGGGGTGGATTGTGGCAGGTGCATCCGCCCAATGAAAGCAGAGCTTCCTGGCTGCTGAAGGGTAGAAGCTCCTGACTGCCTTTGTTCTCAGGGCCTCACGGTAATTGGGGCCTTTGGCCAATGGGAGCCGCTATTGCCTACAGGTCAGATTCAGCCTGGGTATAAATGGAGTCCCCTGGGGGAGCCATTTTGAGCTCGTCCCCTGGAGCAGCACATCGCGGTCGAGGACTCTCCCCTTGGGTCAGGACACTGCCCAAGGGAACTCCTCGACGTGCCTTGGGTCGGGACGCTGCCTTGAGCAGGTCCTCGAGGTTGAGAGCCCTCACTTATCAGGTGAGTGATAAAGTGTTTTGGGTTGTCATTAAACCCTAGGGAGTGGGGCTTTGTTCTGTGTTTTGGGTTGCCGTTAAACCCTAAAAAGTTGTTCTGTTCTCCTCTCACAGACATTCGAATCTGTAATTTATGGAGAGCTAGTTAACTGTGTTAATAATTTTTTTATTTTTGGTGGTTGGTTGTTTATTTGAGAGCCTCCGTAACACCTCCCTCACCCCAGCAGTTTCTCCTCCAGCATTGCCAGGGAGGCGACTCAGCTTCTTCCCTTGAGAAAGCTTTGTTGTGTCCCATTTTAGTATTCTCCTCTTATCTTCCAGCACTGAGGTTTCCTTAACATTTCACCCTACTTTATTCCTGCCCAGCATTTCCTCTTGTACCCCTGCTTTGTTCTTTGAGGCTGTTTTTTTACCCTGGCACTTGTCCTGCTCAGTTCCAAGTAGTGAAGTCTCTTCCATGGTACTCTATCTTTTCAGATATCCTCACAAGCTCTCCTGCATTCATTCTTCTGTCATCTCCATGATTTCTTATTTTTCCCTTGTATTACTGTTCATGCCTTCTCCTGTTCCCTGCTGTGGTACCTTGCGGGGGGGGTGGTCCTCAATCAGAAACTACTGCAGTACCTGGGCAATAGTTCAGTTACAGGAGTACAGCTTTACCCTCAAATGCAAGGAAACTTCTTGACAATTTTCTAAAATGAAGAGGTGAAACCCAGTTTGAAGCCAGCTGTGTCTGTAACAGTCCATCTTTGCTGCTGGAAGGGTTTGTTTTACATCTCTTGCACTAAGAAATAATTCGGTGTGTTATACTTATTGGACACCATTTCCATTTGGGTGGTTGGGTAATTACAAGATGCCCTGAGCAGAGCGTGATGGGAACCATCGGAAGGGGAAGAGGACCTGGAGCTGCTTGTGGGGGTGTACAAAGTAGGATCTGTCTGTGTGGGAGGACTGGGCAATTTCTGAGGACTCATGGTGCGTGGGGCCATGTGGCTGCATACTCCTGGCTGCTGGGAGGTAAGGAGGCTATTGGGAGTTGCAGAGGAGGAAGTGAGAGGTCAGCCAGGATTTTCCTCAGAGAGGGGAGAAAACACAGGAGAGCAAGCTTCTGCGGTGGGGGCATGAGGCTGCTAGAGATCTCTGATGCTCAGAGCATGATGCGAAAGGTTACGATAGCTGCGGAGTAGTTTAGGATATTCAGTTGTAGGCAGCAGCACGCTGTAAAGATGCATTGTTTTGTCTGAGAAAGGGCCAAGCTGGCAAGCAAGGAAGGAAGCACCTTGTGAGCTCATGTTGCTGCCTGTGGGTGACAGAAGCTGTTGCTCAGCTGGGGAGCCTGGGAAGTAGGAGAGCAGAGCAAGAGCAGTTTTGCCTTCAAAGGAAAGGAAACTTGTTTGTCTTTAAAATGCAGAGCATGCATTTTTCAAAAAGCATATTTCCTCTTGGATTCAGCTTAGAGTTTTTCTTTTCTGATGCTAGAATTCTGAATTCTTGGGGTGGGTAGAAAGAAAAAAGGGAGGGGGGATATTTCTAATGGAAATCCAAACAGTCTGAACCGCTTTCTGTGGTATAATGCTTCCTGTAACCTATATGGCCAAATGCCAGCATGACATCTAATACATACTTGGCTGCTGGAAGGTCAAGCTAAGGGGACTGCTGTGTTGGAATATGTCAGGGAAGGAAAATGAGTTCAAGTGCTAAATTGTCATTGAGCCTGAGGGAGAGTATTAGTAACTTCAAAGAAATAAAGTGAAGGTTTCAGTGTTTGGTTAGATTTGGTGGTTGGCTCATCTCCTGTGGTACCAAGATGGGCAGGTGGGAACCAGTAGACACCCAGCAGATTGTAAATAGAATAGAATAGAGAGACAAAAATTCAGTGTTTCACTGATCAAGTTTGGCAGCTGATGTTCTCAGCAAGCATAAATTTCTTCCATCAAATAGTGCTCAGTGTGAGACTCTCATGCTACCCACTGAGAAATGTTTTACTGTGGCACATATGCATGCCAAGGTCCCTTACCTCTACTGGTGTAGGTGAGACACTGAGAACTTCTTTACAACCCCCTGTTCTGGTGATGTAGGGTAAGAGAGCACTGGCTGCCCCCCAAGAAAGTGAGGGGGACAGTGGGAGAGTAGTGGGGCTCGCTTTTGGTTTGATTTTTGCTTTCAGGCCTCAGAGCCAAGACTGATGCTGCTGTTATATATTGGTTGCAAATAGGAAAATATTTAAATTCAACAACAGCTGTATTTTCACTCAAATGCAAGAAAAAAGATGAAAGTGGCTCTTTCAAGATGGGGAGGCTAACTGATGCTTAGCTCCTCTCATGGGTGTGCCTGGCATGGTAGTGAAGGAAACTGGTGTGTTTGAGCTTGCTTCCTTCCCCAACACAGGTGGCCTGCACTCTGCTGCTGTACGGCCCGCCAAGCCACCCAAAATTCTCCCCTTCCCATGTCCCCCTTCGCCTTTTCCTTCTCACTGAGCTTTAGCTCCTCCGCAGCCCGCCCCAAGGTCGTCTTTGTGCTGTGGGATCAGTATCAAGGGAATGTAATGCCACGAAAAACAAATGGCCCACAACCTTTTTACCTCTGTTTAAGCTGAGGCAGGTTGTTGCTTCAGCCTCCCATGGTCATGAGGTGGTGGTTTTCTTTCCTCTTCTGCTGATTCAGAATAAGCAACTGATGGTTTGGAGGGCACTGATTCTCACCGGTCGGATGGCAGTGGAAAAGGTTATGGCAAGTGTTGTGAAACACACCGGGTCTTCTCCTCTGCTTCTTTTGGGGATGGAATAATTGATACAGCCTGATATTTCCTCCCCTAACTTGGGAACCTCTCAAATTTACTATCCACAATTTAGCTACTCATTTAGCAGTTTCAAGCCTGTTATTGGGCTGTCCTAGATTAAAACCACTCGATGCTTCATTGGCTTTTGAGGCCAAATGTGGGCAGTGACCAGCCCTCACAGCTGTGCCTGAGCAGTGGCCCCGCAAGCAGAGAGGTCTTCACTTACCTCTGCATTGCTTTAAATTCATAAGCATTTGGCTTTTCCCCTATATGGTGCTTGATTTTGACTTAATTGCAGGGCTCACATCTGCTGCACAGAAGCCCCTGTGAAGTGCAGTGACATGACTCCACATGGCTTATGGCCAGCAAAGGGGCTTCAGTGTCATTTCAGGGCTTGGGACTGATCTTACTTTGAGTCTCCGCATTTCCTTCCCTCCCAACTAATGGGGACTCTCACCACATATATAAAATTTGTTAAAAGCTAATGGGGAATTTGCCCTCCCCTCTCCTAAAAACAGGAGTCTACAGGCTCACACTTTCTTCAAGAGAAGTCCAATCAGTAAGATCACACCATTATCAAAAAAATAAATCACAAATCCCCCATATGTTGTCATTCTGCCAAAGCAACCCACATCAAGGCTTATAAACTGACTTATTTTTTTGCTTTTTCTGTGGGTAGCAAAGTATACCTAATAGTCTGAGTCTCCCATCAGTAGCCTTCCCTTCTACCTTCTGTCACACAGATCCCCTCCCTGTCCCTATTTCCACACCCTAACATCAGTGATGCCATCAGAAGTATTATTTTTACATAGGTTTGGTTATGAATGAGCATCTTTAATTTGCTTAATAAATGGGAAAAGATGCATGAGCATAGTTAATTTACTGTTGAAAAGAGTAGGGATCTTATCCTCTTCCTCAGCTTGGGGTAGGCAGTGGTAACCTCTTATGGTAACTGCTTCCCCTTATATGACCCTAAGACAATTTTAAAGGGGAAAAAAAAATCTGTGCAGGTTTTGAAGGATGACCTGGTTATAATTTTAAACAATTAATTCTCCTGCCTCAGCTTAGGGTATCCCAGGTACATCAAAATCTGCATATGGCTGTGGTCCTCTTCAGTGACTGCAAGTATGGAGTAGGCTTTTTTAAGCATTGATCTTCTTATTGTTAGGAGTTTTTCTTCTATTTGTTTTGCAGCATTTCTGAATGAGCCAGAGGTGATCTCCAAGGCGCTCAGGCTTGCAGTCTCCCCTTTCTTTTTGTGCAAAGACCTTCTTGCCTCTGGTCAGCTGCTTGTGTTCAGTGGGGCCTACAGTTACCCAGGTGGATGGAGAGCGGCTGTGGAGGCAGGTCTTGGGCACCACTACACTGCGGGTACCGTAACCAGCGCTCCCTTCTGTGCCTTGGCGCTATCCTCACCCCTTTTCTTATAGCCAGTGTGGAGTGCTGTGACGACCTCATCAGCTGGCCTGAGCCCACCTCATTAGCTGTGATCTGATTAAAATGATTACAATTTTTTATTTCTCTTTGAAAGCAGGTAATTAGGGATTGATAATAAAATGCTATGTGGGCAAGTTGCCTTCAGTGAAACATGAGAAAATGTTCTCTGCTGACAGATTTATACCAAAGAGTTTTAGATTAGGTCTCTGGATAAAAAAGTAATTTAAATAGTTTTCTGTTGTCATTCCTAGGCATATGGCAGTGTTGTGTAGCAGTCTTTCAGCCCTCTGTTTTAAGGACTCCTAAAAGAAAAGGTAACTGAGTGCTGGCTACAACTAACAAGAAGGAAAATGTAATTATGAAAAATTATCATACTGATTTAAAGAAGTGGGATAGAGCTAATTAAGAATTAGGAACAAGCGTATGCATACAGCAGAAGCTGCACCACCCAGGAGTGCAGCTGTGCTCAGAGAGGGGGTTAAAACTAGAACAGAGCAAGCCTGAGCTCTGCGAGCCTGTAGAGGACCACAGTGGAAAACAGCCTGTAATGTTTTCAAAATGAATTTTTTCCTCCCAGCTGGTGGAACAAACAGCAATTAATCCACAGGTAGATCGGCTGTGAATTAAAACTCATTTATTGTACGTTAGCACAAGGAACTAGAAGGATTCCTTGCAGAAAACTTTTCTTCAGACAGAGCACCAGAATTTTGTTCTGTGCTCTTTCTCTTGAAGATTGGCTTCTGTTCAAAGCTACTGGGACAAGAGCAAAACATGATTTATTAAGAAAAATAAACCTGTATCATTAATATTTAGTGTCCTCCTGACAGATCTGTCTCAAGGCAAATTGTTGACAGGAGATAATTGTTGCTTCATCAGATTATGCTGACATAAAATTATACAACAGAAAACTGACAACTAAAAAAAGCTTAAGTGCTTTAATCTTAATTTACAGCATTAAATGGCTTAGAAAGCAGCACAATGCAGATTAAATACAGAAGTAATATTTAAATGAGTCAAGTGTAAGAATAACTGAGTCAAATTCAAGAAACCTGAGTTATAATAGTTGATTGATCCAGAAAGTGACTTTTATACACAAATCAGTAGATTGTGCTAGGAGCTGGTCTTGTGTTCCTGTGCACTGTGAGTATAAATGAATGCCAAGGATAAGGCGCTTGGCTCCCCTTTTCAGCCCCTTGTAAGCTCCAGGCCATGCTCTCTGACATCCTTCATTCATTAGCAGAATACTTTGCTCCTGTCTCTGTGCAGCCCATCCAGTGTTCTCTTCTGCCATCCCTCCTGGGGACTCTTCAGAAAACAAAACCACGCACTCCCATGCTGCTTTGTGCTTTCCACAAGCAACTGAAAACCCATTTCACTCCTTTTGACATTGTAGTGGGTTGACCTTGGCTGGATGCCAGGTGACTACCAAACAGTTCTATCATTCCTCCTCCTCAACTGGACAGAGGAGAGAAAAATATGACGAAAGGCTTGTGGGTCGAGATAAGGACAGGGAGATCACTCAACAATTACTGTCATAGCCAAAACAGACTCGACTCAGGGAAATTAATTTAATTTATTGACAATCAAATCAGAGTAGGGTAATGAGAAATAAAATCAAATCTTAAAACACCTTACCCCCACCCCTCCCTTCTTCCCAGGCTTAACTTCACTCCTGATTTCTCTACTTCCTCCCCCTGAGTGGTGCAGAGTGACAGGGAATGGGGGTTGTGGTCAGTTCATCACACATTCTCTCTGCTGCTCCTTCCTCCTCACATTCTTCCTCTGCTCCAGTATGGGGTCCCTCCCACAGGAGACAGTCCTCCACGAACTTCTCCAGCGTGGGTCCTTTTCCTTCCCATGGTCTGCAGTTCATGATCTGCTCTGGCATGGGTCCTTTTCACTTGTCCTTTCCATGGGGTGCAGTCCTTCAGGAACAGACTGCTCCTGTGTGGGTCCCTCACAGGGTCACAGGTCCTGCCAGGAGCCTGTTCCAGTACAGGCTCTCCACAGGGTCACAGCTTCCTTCAGGGCACATCCACCTGCTCCAGCGTGGGGTCCTCCACAGGCTGCAGAGTAGATATCTGCTGCACCGTGGACCTCCATGGGCTGCAGGGGGACAACCTGCCTCACCATGGTCTTCACCAGGGCCTGCAGGGGAATCTGCTCCAGTGCCTGGAGCCCCTCCTCCTCCCCCTCCTTCTTCAATGATCTTGGTGTCTGCAGAGTTGTTTCTCTCGCATATTCTCACTCCTCTCTTCTGACTGCAGTTGCTGTTGTGCAGCAAATTTTTCCCCTTCTTAACTATGTTATCACAGAGGCACTACCACCATCACTGGCTCAGCCTTGGCCAGTGTCAGGTCTGTCTTGGAGCTGGCTGGTATTGGCTGTATCAGACAGAGGGGAAGCTTCTAGCAGCTTCTCACAGAAGCCACCCCTTTAGCTCCTCCACTACCAAAACCTTGATACAGAACCACAGTATAGACATTTTCCTTGTCTTGTTGCAAAGGCTGTAAAAGAAAAACTTGCTAATTGTCAGGCTATAGATGTGATGAAACTATTGCCAGTGTGCTGGTTGGGGTTATCTCGCTTCTGCCTTGTGCTCTGTTTCTGTGTGTCTCATCTGAAAAGTAGGTTGTTGGCTATTGGAGGCAGAAACTGTGAGCAGAGCTGCCTGGCTCTGTGGTAATGCAAATAAATAACCAAAATGAGAGAGCTGCAAGCAGGTGAGCCCCAGGGACTGAGCAGTGGTTACAGAAAGGCAGGGATATAGGCAATTAAGCATAAACTTCTGTCAAAGAAGTAGAGATATAAGGGACCTGGCCAGGCTCTGCCCTGTGAACACTGGTACAAGAAATCAGTGCTGAGGATTTACCATGGTTTTTCCCCCTGTGGATCATCTAGCCACAGACTAGCCTGTACATAGTTTTTGCTCAACTGCAGCTGCTTGGATGTGTGTTAGATGTAGATCAAGGCTACAGCATTATCTGTAGAAATAGCTCAGTGGCTTTTTTGTGTTGCATAAAATGGTTGTGTGGTGCTCCTTAGGTCAAAGGTGGAAGAGCATAGAGACTGCTGAGCTATTCGTATCACATTTAACCATTTCACCTGTTTAAAAGCAGACCCTGCCTTTCCAAGCAGCATCCTAACCGCTCCTGCCCTTGCTATCCCTGCTATATCTTACCTTGTTCTTTCCACATTGACATTTTTCCTTCCTTTCCCTCTGCATCTGTGTTCCCAGGAGCACAGAGGTGGTTCTTTTTTTGGCTCTCTGGAAGCTGTTGCTATGGTTATAGGTAGTTGAACAGTTAAGTGCTTTGGATTGCTTGGCTTCTGGTTTAACCCAGGGTTTGCTCTGTTGGTGAGTGGTAAATCACCTTGTGTGTATTTTGTTTAAGCTGCAGGAATCATTGAAATGATCTCTGTAGCTCTTTTGTAGTTACTAGGAAGCAGGAGGCAAAGCTCCTCTTGAACTTTTTATACGAGCACCCCTTTTTGGGCAGGGAGGGAGAGTCAGGAAGGGATCTTTGTACCCTGCTCAGCTCAGACATTGTGCCGGGTACCGGAGTTTTGAGCTGAAGGAGTCTGTGCTTCTCCACTTGCTGTTAGTCAGCATAAAATCCAAATAATGTCATTTCTGTTGTGGAGTATGTTGAATTGCCTTAATTGAATCATTTTTATTCACTTTTCCTAGCAAGTAGGAACCAGGTATTAATGAAATGAGAAATGATAATAAATATTAGTGATAGTGAGAAGACGTGCATGTCCTGAGAAGCTTTCTGTCTGCACTGAAATGGAGTAGAAGGTAGGTTCGGTAGTGAAAACATTACTTTTTTCTTTTATTATCCTAGGCCAGTATAGGATTCACAAAGTTAGCTATCTAAAGGAAAAAAAAAGGTGATAACCTGACCATATTTCATATTCACAGCCCATAATTAAGACTTTTCTCCAAATTTTGTTTTCAACTGTGAGAAAACAGCTGTAGTTTATCAAATTGTGAGCTGCAGTCAGTATTTCTCCAGGAATTTTCTATACGCTTAAAAAAAATGTTAATTCAGTAAAGTCCTGATGAATACACTTGACAGTGCTGCAGCCTTTTGAGGGGGCTGAGTTTTGGGTAATGGCTTTTCAGCTTGGGGAATATATGCCATGAACCAGTAGCTTTCAGGAGTTGTTCAGTGCTCTGTTTTTGGTAAAAAGAGATGGATGTAACTTCTCAGTCCTGCTTGTGACTCAGCCATAAGCCAGGTTTGCAGTTAAACACAGGCTTTCTAGGTTTGTTAGTGATAGGGGGTGTAAACTTTAAAAGCTTCCTTGGTGGCAGCAGCTACACTGCCATTTCAGAATCAGTTTCTTACTTCAGTGATGGTGACTTTTAACTACCAAAGGGCTTGTGATCATTAGAGAAAAATGGCAACTGGACCATACCAATGTACAGTCAGAAAAATACATTGTGTAGTCATGCTGATTACACAGAACAGGAAACTAGTGATGAATAGAGGAGAAGGAAATGCTGGTTTTTAGTCTGAAACAGCTGCTGGGCTCAGCAGGATGAAAGCATGGCTTATCCAGGCCTGTCCAAGATAAAGCAATACTTTATACTTAATGTAGTTTGGCCAATCAGGCAGGAAACACTGCATAAAATTTATCATTGATTCTTAAATGTAAGCAGAGATGATATCCCTTCACAGAGAATGGATATCACTCAGTAATAGATTTTACTGACACAAATAATGATATTTAGTTCATTCATGCCCATGGTGGTGTGTCATCATTAGAAAAACACTGGAGGAAGGACTTTCTTTTGTGAACTGTCTGGCATTCTTAGACATTAATTTTAGACAGTTGGATGATGGTTTTTGTATTTTGTGTATATTAACTGCTTACTAGCTAGGACCCAGTTTTTCTTAATGAGGAAGTTGTTTGCATCTGGCTGAATTTCTTTAAACAAACAATTAAGAAAACCTAACATACTGCAGAATGGGCTAGTCTAACTGAATTGAAGAAGATGCAAACAAGTCTTTACAGCTGTTCTTGGTAATCTGTTAGTATAGGTTAGAAAAAATGACTGTTTTATTACTTAGTAGAAATTTTGGGATTGGATGACATCTATGGATGAACCAGCACCATACATAAAAAGCACAACCTTCAGCCCACTTCTAGAAGATAACACTTTTACCAGCTATTTTCCTCAAAGTGTCAGGTTAAATAAAGGGCTTTACAGTAAAGGGCAACTAAATTGGTAATGTGTTTGGGATCTAGAATGCTGTATTCATTTGCTGGATAAATTGGTTGTGTTTAAGCAAAAACTGTTTTGCATAATTATTCCTCTTCTTATAAGTAAAATTCTAAGGAAAACAGAAAGCAAATTTTGATACCTATGAGCTATACTCATGTTTAGTTACATACCTTGTAGGAAGGAGACCTGGTTTTAACTCACTGTGTCTCACAGAAGCCACCCCTGTAGCCCCCTGCTACCAAAACCTTGCCATGCAAACACAATACACAGGACTCATATGAGAGCATTGTAGCCACTAGCATATTAGGCATTTTGTTTAAATCACACATCTTTGTACAAAGACACATCATGTGTACAGGGACTCTAATGTGACTTTTCATTTCCTTAATGAAGCCCTTAACTGCTTAGATACAGGCCGGTCCTCATAGGAGAGAAAACTATTAATATGAATCACAGAATCATCTAGGTTGGAAAGGACCTTGAAGATCATCTAGTCCAACCGTTAACCTAGCACTAACAGTTCCCAACTACACCATATCCCCAAGCGCCATGTCAACCCGCCTCTTGAACACCTCCAGGGATGGGGACTCCACCACCTCCCTGGGCAGCCCATTCCAACACCTAACAACCCGTTCTGTAAAGAAATGCTTCCTAATATCTAGTCTAAACCTTCCCTGGCGCAACTTGAGGCCATTCCCTCTTGTCCTATTGCTTGTTACTTGGTTAAAGAGACTCATCCCCAGCTCTCTGCAACCTCCTTGCAGGTAGCTGTAGAGGGCGATGAGGTCTCCCCTCAGCCTCCTCTTCTCCAGACTAAACAACCCCAGTTCCCTCAGCCGCTCCTCATACGACATGTGCTCCAGACCCTTCACCAGCTTCGTTGCCCTTCTCTGGACACGCTCGAGTAATTCAATGTCCTTTTTGTAGTGAGGGGCCCAAAACTGAACACAGTCATCGAGGTGCGGCCTCACCAGTGCCGAGTACAGGGGTAAGATCACTTCCCTGTCCCTGCTGGCCACGCTATTTCTGATGCAAGCCAGGATACCATTGGCCTTCTTGGCCACCTGGGCACACTGCTGGCTCATGTTCAGCCGGCTGTCAATCAACACCCCCAGGTCCCTCTCTGACTGGCAGCTCTCCAGCCACTCCTCCCCAAGCCTGTAGCGCTGCTGGGGGTTGTTGTGACCCAAGTGCAGCACCCGGCATTTGGCCTTATTGAAACTCCTACAGTTGGCCTTAGCCCATCGCTCCAGCCTGTCCAGATCTCTCTGCAGAGCCTCCCTACCCTCAAGCAGATCAACACTCCCACCCAACTTGGTGTCGTCTGCAAACTTACTGAGGGTGCACTCGATCCCCTCGTCTAGATCATCAATAAAGATGTTAAACAGGAGAGGCCCCAAAACCGAGCCCTCGGGGACACCACTCGTGACTGGCTGCCAACTGGATTTAACTCCGTTCACCACAACTCTCTGGGCCCGGCCATCCAGCCAGTTTTTTACCCAGCAAAGCGTGCGATCATCCAAGCCTCGAGCAGCCACTTTTGCCAGGAGAATGCTGTGGGAAACGGTGTCAAAGGCCTTACTGAAGTCAAGGTAAACTACATCCACAGCCTTTCCCTCATCCAATAAGCAGGTCGCCCTGTCGTAGAAGGAGATCAGGTTTGTCAAGCAGGACCTGCCTTTCATAAACCCATGCTGACTGGGCCTGATCATCTGGTTGTCCCGCATGTGTTGTGTGATGATACTCAGGATGAGCTGCTCCATCAGCTTCCCGGGCACCGAAGTCAAGCTGACAGGCCTGTAATTTCCCGGATCATCCTTCCGACCCTTCTTATAGATGGGCATCACATTGGCCAATTTCCCATCTGTTGGGACCTCCCCGGTCAGCCAGGACTGCTGGTAAATGATGGAAAGCGGCTTGGCGAGCTGTTGCAGTTAGCTCTGCCTCTTTAAACCTGCCTCTCCACATGTCAGTGGCGCTCAGGTCGCAGAGACTAATACTGCAACACCGCAATTAGCCTGCCTCGTTAAACCTGCCAATCCACATGTCAGTGGCGCTCAGATCGCAGACTAATGCTGCAGGAGGTTAAGACCTTCACGGGGACATCAGTACAAACACCAATATGATGGATACAAAATGTCCGTTTATTAAACTGTGTATCTCACCTATATACATTCACCAAGTACCTCATTCGTGGGTGTGCCCTTAACATTACAAGCCTATCCATCACCTTACCTCGTAACAAGGGAGGGCTACAGCTATTCCTTCCGTACATCGTGAGATCTTCCGAACGCCACTCCCTACAGCGAGCACCCCAGCCAGCTACTTCAGCACCCGCGGGTGTATTCCGTCTGGTCCCATAGACTTGTGTGTGTCTATGTGATGCAGTAGGTCACTGACTGTCTCCTCCTGGATTGTGGGGGGGTCGTTCTCCCAGTCTGTGTCTTCTGGCTGAGGAGGCTGGATTCCCTCAGTACAACTAGTCTTGTTATTAAAGACTGAGGCAAAGAAGGCATTAAGGACCTCAGCCTTCTCCTCATCACTTGTTACCATGTTTCCTCCTGTGTCTAGCAGGGGATGGAGACTCTCCCTGGTCTTTCTTTTGCTGTTGACATACTTATAGAAACATTTCTTGTTGTCCTTGATTGCTGAAGCCAGAGTAATTTCCAGCTGGCCTTTAGACCTCCTGATTTCTGCCCTGCATAGCCTCACAGCCTCTTTGTATCACTGTGAGTGGCTAGCGCCTTCTTTCTAAGGCTGTAAACTCTCCTTTTCTCCCTGAGTTCCAGCCAAAGCTCCCTGTTTAGCCAGGGTGGCCTTCTCTGTTACCGGCTTCTCTTACAGCACCTGGGGACTGCCTGCTCCTGAGCCATTAACACTTCCTTCTTAAAGAGTGCCCAGCCTTCCTGGACCCCTCTACCCTTCAGGATCATCTCCCAAGGGATCCTTTCGAGCAGGTGCCTAAACAAGACAAAGTCAGCCCTTTTGAAGTCCAGGATGTCAGTTCTGCTTAGCCCTCTCCTGGCCTCTCTAAGAATAGAGAACTCTATTATTTCATGATCGCTGTGCCCTAGTCGGCCTCCAACCTCCACATCATCCACCAGTCCTTCTCTGTTCACAAAGAGGAGGTCCAGCAGGGCACCTTCTCTGGTCGGTTCATTCACCAGCTGCGTCAGGAAGTTCTCTCCCACACATTCCAGGAAGCTCCGGGACTGGTCCCGCTCTGCTGTGTTGTATTTCCAGCAGATGTCTGGGAAGTTAAAGTCTCCCACAAGAACAAGGGCAAGCGATCGTGAGATTTCTCCTAAATGCCTATAGAATATTTCATCCACCTCTCTGTCCTGGGTGGGTGGCCTATAGTAGACTCCTACTACAACATCTGCCCTGTTGGCCTTCCCCCTGATTCTAACGCAAAGACACTCCACCCTGTCTTCCCTATACTTGTGCTCAAAGCAATCATAACAGTCCCTAACATACAGCGCCACCCCACCCCCTCTCCTTCCTTGTCTGTCCCTCCTAAAGAGCTTGTAGCCATCAACAGGCGCACTCCAGTCATGGGAGACATCCCACCATGTTTCTGTAATAGCCACGACATCATAATTTTCCTGTTTCATCATGGCTTCAAGCGCCTCCTGTTTGTTACCCATGCTGTGTGCATTGGTATACATGCACTTCAGATGGGCTGGTGTTTTGCCCCCTTCCGATCTAATTTAAAGCTCTGTCAATGAGCCCAGCTAACTCCTGCCCCAAGATCCTCTTCCCCCTCTGGGACAGGTGCATCCCATCTAATGCCAGAAGGTCTGGTGCCCTGTATACCAACCCATGATTGAAAAATCCAAAGCCCTGACGGTAACACCAGTCTTGGAGCCACAAGTTCATCTGTTGGGTTCTCCGGTATTCTCCTTCATCCATCCCCCCAACTGAAGGGATGGAGGAGAACACAATTTGTGCCCCTGACCCCTTAATCACTTTCCCCAAGGACTTGAAATCTCTCTTCATTGCTTTAGGACTTCTCCTGGTAATGTCGTCACTACCTACCTGAAAAACCAGGAGAGGGTAGTAGTCCTTGGGTCTCACTAGAACGGGGAGTTTTGCCTGGAGGTCCTTGATGCGGGCCCCAGGGAGGCAGCAGACTTCCCTATGAAGTGGGTCTGGTCTGCATATGGGGCCTTTGGTACCCCTCAGAATGGAGTCACCCACTACAATGGCTCTTCTGGGGTTCTTTTTAGAACTGGTTTTAATACCTGGTCTAGAATGACCTGGCCTTGGTGGACCTTGGTCTTCCTCCTTGTTTGTCTCATTTACTTCCTCCTCTTCTTCACTCAAAAGTTCCAGGGCCCCGAATCTATTGTGAAGGGACACCATGGAGGGTGAGGGAGGTCGGGAGAGGATTTTCCTGCCTCCCTGAGCAGGGACCTGTTTCCAGCCTCCCCCATCTCTTAGGTCCCTTCCTTCTGCCTGGTAGCAAGAGGGTGAGGGATCAGCTCCCTCTTTTGGAGCCTCTATTTGCTTCTGTTGCTTTAGGGGTGCTAGGGTGTTACTCCACCAATCAATTTCCCTTTCACACTCCCTAATACTTCTTAATCTCTCGACCTCTTCTTTGAGTTCTGCCACCAGGCTGAGCAGGTTATCCAGCTGATGAGAGACAATCAGATGGGCAAATCATCTAGCTTGAGCTTTTTCCTGAGGCACAGCAGGATGTTCAGGTGGTTTAGCACGATCGGGAATTGAGGCTTTTGCTCATGCATCACTAGAAATGTGCTTTCCTTCTGCAGCAGTTGATTATCTGTTTAAAGGATCCCAGTGTTACCTATGCACTGGCGGTGTGTACTTAGATCCATTAGTTTGTGACTGATTCCAGAATCCCTTCATTGTGAAAGCAGCTTGCTTATTGAACTGGCTGTATTATTTGTCTAGTATATCCTACTGTGGCCAAATAAGGAAATGCAGTTTGAGATTTTATTTTTTCCAGGCAAGAAAATCAAGGTAGAAAAAATCCAGAGGAAAAAGGCAAAAATGTTTATGATAAATGACTAAATAAAGCTGAAAGAGGGCTAGCTAAATACGAATTCAAAAGTGGATGCAAACATTCCTAAGTATTCGAAAAGTGCAAGCATAAACAGTAGGTAGAGATGCTCGAATATTTTGCAAGCTCTGTATATCTAACAATAATGTGTGAAAACAAACGACGTAGAGGGAATACAGGGATTAAAGTTAAGAACAGTCATTATCATATGAAATAAATCTGTCATAAGAAAAATCATAGGATAGCTCCAAGTTTAGATAAAACACTGCATGGTATATACTAGGGAACAATCAATCAGTAAAGGAAGGATGGATGGGGAAGCATCATCTTCTCCCAGTCCTGGTACTTATGAGTGAGTAGTCACCATGATAACCATTACTACATGTGCTATGTTTGGTGTTTAACTGATCATTTGTTAAACTTCTCTTTCTGTTTTTATTTCTAGGCCTCTTCCTTATCTTAGGCTTGATATTTTACCCTGCAGGTTGAGGATGCCAGAAAGCAATAAGCTATTGTGGACCTTATGCTTCTGCTTATAAATTAGGAGACTGCTCCTTGGGCTGGGCTTTCTACACAGCTATTGGTGGCACTATTCTGACGTTCATCTGTGCAGTCTTCTCGGCACAAGCTGAAATAGCCACATCCAGTGACAAAGTGCAAGAAGAAATAGAAGAAGGAAAAAACCTTATCTGCCTCCTTTAACTCCAGTAGGAAAAACACCAGTGCATGAATCTTAATTTGCTTTCCATTGACTGGACAAGCAGATTTGCTTACCTATTTCCACCATTTGTGTGACTGACCTCCCTGCATTCCAGCTCTGAACTACAGAAATGGTCTTTCTTCCTTGCTAGGCAATGAGGATCAAAGGATCCCAAGAAAGCAGAATGTAAATACTTGGGAATTTCTTAGTTTCATTCTATTATCAGGACACAGTGGAATTTATTAATCTGATTGGGGAGGTGCGGGATCATGTGTATATAGCAGGAATGTTGTTATAACTGACAAATTCTGATTGATTTACCTACCTTGATCACTTTGAAGAATTTGGATTTAAAATAATAGAAGCCAGCACTTTTTTTTTTTTTTATATACAAAGGAGAAGCCTATTTTAATTAGGCTTTGTTTCCAAGGGCTCCCCTCACCTGAATATTTCACCACCACCTGATTTGGTACCATACTTTTCATTGAGGTGCTTTTTGATACTGAACTTCCTTAAAGTACAATGCCTTCTTGAATAGTAAGTATATGATGAAGAGAGCAAAGTTGACGTAACACAATTTACACCAGTCTTTAAGCAGTTGTAGTTCAGTCCCTGACAGGTTTCTTTGTCTTGAAATTTATAGTGCAAAGTGTGTGCCACTTGTTACTTAGCAGGTAAATGATTCTGGTTTCATTGAGTGGGCAAAGAAGCTGTTGTTACACTGGCTTTCACCTGATTCCAATAAAATTGTTAGAAATCCCATTGTTGGAAATATTTCTACAGCCTTTATTAGAAACTCCTGAAATCCCAAGCAGATGCCCACTCCCCACAGCACAGCTGGGCATTATGTTGTGAATGACAACAGCCTGGCCTGGGCTGTAGCCTTTCCTACAAATGTAGATCACGCATTGGACTTTAACAGTATTATTCTTTCTCTTGCCAGTGAAACCTCATTCCTAGTCTACAAATCAGTATGTCTCATATCCCAGAGCCAGCCAAGTCCTTAAGAAATTTACATTTTTTTCAGGAAGTCATGCCAAATTCTAAATGGCTGAGAAGATCTTTTCCCATTTTTTTAACCATATGTAATATAGTCCCTTTTCCAACTAAATCAGCAGAAATAAAACAGACCTTGCCACAAATGACATTCCTTTCTCAAAGGCAGCTGGTTGTACTACTTGTGGTGTCGCATCACTTACTAGAACTATTTCTGAAAAAAAAATTAAAAGGTATTTTAAAAAAGGAATTATGCAACTGTGGCTTAGGAGCATTGGGAAGAATTAATCTGAGAACCAATTCTAATGAAATATTAAATGAATTTTAGAACCCTCTTCTTACTTCTTAGTAACATTTAACATCATCCAATGTCAGTGTTGTTCTCCATCACTTCACTGTATAATATGGATCAGAGATTCTCATTTATGCCTGGTCAGTCCATTAAAGTGTGCCACTAGGTATTTATAGATATTAAAAGTGTTGTTACTGTACAGGTAGATAGCTAATTTTAATACAATGCTCAAGTCATTCAGAATACAAGACTTGTTCAGCAGTCACGACCGCAAGCCCAGGGCTAGCTTTGAGCATGGGCGAATACCAGCAGTTGCAGTGTTTGAGCACCCCTTCAGCGTTTGCTGTGCAGCACAGACACCACCTTGGCCCAGCCAAACTATGGAGCAAACCAGGTCCAGCTCCCAGCTTGCACATATCTGTGCCCAGTGTGTATTCAAGCCGTATGCTGGATGGATATGGAGGTGATCTCTGAGCCACTGTGCAAAAACCAAGGTCAACTTCTGCCGCTATTAAAAAGAGATTGTTTTAATCTAGCCTCTTCTTGCATTCACCTGCTTCTGCAGCCCACTCCCACCGTATTCTAGTTGAAAATGGGTAATTAACTTTTAAATATTTAATTTTAAAAAAAAAGTTATGATGCCAACCGCCTGCACAAAGCAAGATTGTAACAAATCAAAATTACTAGCACAAGGCAGTGTCTAAGGACAAAAATCACAGCCAGCATGTCCTGTCCACACCTGTGTTTTTCTTCTTGGTTTTTTTTCCTATAACACACAAACATACCATCTGAAGAGCATGCACTTGGCTTGTCCAGCACAGCTGCAAGGTGATTCAAACCCTCCTTCTGATGTTCCTCCTGAGCCCCCTACTGGAGTGTGTGCTACAGAGGCTGGGGCACTAGCTCAGCTGCGCTTTGGCTTAGAAGTAAACAATGACCAACCTTCATATACAATACTAGCCAACCTCTGCTGTGATCTACAGAACACTTAGAAAAATTTAATAGTGGAGTTTTTAAGTACAATGGAAGTATTTTCTTTTTGCTTTTGTTCGCATTTGTAACCAAGAACCAGCTTTTCTGCTTGTTGCTGGTATACTATCAGCTTGCTCTGCAATAGCGTAATCAACTTGCAAGAATATCCATGTTCATCACATTGCACAGATAGAAGACAGGCTGGGAAAAAATACAGAAAAAAAAATCAGAATTTCTTTTTCTCAGGGTTCATGCTTTTCTAGCAAGTGATAAGATGGTATATATTGCAGATTCAGGTGTAGGGTGCACTCATTAAATTTGACAGCTGTTTAAAGTTGTTCCTGTGATATAGGTATATTAAGAAAGTTAAGCATAACTGTAAAATAGTTAGCTATAGTAAACTTAAATTGTACTTTAAACTAAAATTCCTTTAAGCTGTAAAAGCAAGGCATCTCTGAGCTGTAAAAGCAAGGCATTTCTGAATTGTAAAACAAGGACAAAGGACTGGGGCCTCTGACACCTGGAGATGGAGGACATCTGCATACCCAGAGATGGAGGACACCTGCACCACCACCACCACCCCCCACCCCCCCCCAGACAAGGGGCACCTGTGATTTGCAACCCAAAGGATGACTCCCCATTCAAGGATATGCATCACACATCAAACCGAGAACCAAGGAAGATGGCACCGCTCAAGGATGCGCATCATATCACATTTTGATAAGATGGAGGAAAGCATGACAATGTTGATACATTTATGGCCTACGGAAGAGACTGTTGATAACAGAAATTCCAGGACTAATTACACATCATTATGAATACGTATGTTTGTATTGTAAGACTTCGTGGATATGTATGAGATACCTGCATTTAAGTCGGGGTTTCACTGGCTTAAGGTGTGCATGTTTGGTGGAGAGATCCCCCATGCACCCAGTGCTGAAATAAAGAATGCCTGCTTTCTAACACTCTGACTTCTGAGTTTTAGAGAGTTCTTCTCCGACCGACTTTTACGGTATCACCTGAATTTCACCTCAGCAGTAGCTTTCAAATATGTTTGGGAAAAAAAAAAGATAAATCAGCTTTAATTAATTTCATGAGGAGGCTGCAGAGTGTAACTACTACTTAATGTACATGCACTGCATAAGATCTAGAAGAACTTGCTGTGGATTCTTTAAAACCTGTGTGCCAATTAGTTCAGTTTAACTGGTTTTGTGGTACTGAAAATTTCTTCATACATCTGTGGTTTGATCGACTTTGTAAACTTATATTCTGTAAAGTGCCATAGACCTTTTTTAAAAGTAGTAGCATTTTTTATATATATTTTTACACATATAAACTTGTGTGAGATGTGCAGTAACAGGAATGGGGTTTGGGTGGTTTTGTTTGTTTATTTTTTTATGGTTTTGGTTTTAAACAAGGTATTTGAAAAGTGACTTCCCAGGGAAGAAGTGGCTGGAGTTTTGATGGTGTGGACAAACTAAGCATAGAGTAATGCAACAAAATCACTGATTTTGAAGATGAATACAACAGTAGTAACAGTAGCTTAGAGATTTAAACAAAAATCTCTTCTAGATTGATTTTAAATACTCAAATCTATATAATACACACAATTAAAATGTGAAGCTGTATCCATCTCTGACAATATACAATCTAAAAGCTGAAAAGGCTCAGCAAGTTTTCTTAATGTGGTTTATTTATAATGTGGCACTGCAAAAAACATTCCTATCGAGCTATTTCTAGGTTGTCTATATCACCTTTGTATCTATTTTACTCAATAAAGTTCTCTGGCTTGTGAGATTTTTTTTTTCCAGCCAAATAATTTCCATTTTGCATTGTTATCCCACACCAAAGTATCTCACATCCTAGCAGTAAACAGAGAGTTCAAGTCTTCCTTGAAACCAGTGGGCACTGGTGCCTACCACAAGGAATGGAGAGAGCCCAACAAAAGTAGAGCATGGCAGCAACGTATACACCACAGCCACCTTGTATAGGAAGAGAGGCTGTGGCAATCCAGCTAGAGTAGATTTTGAGCCATGGTTTATTTGTGGTACTGTTATTCTTTTCTTAAGTCACCACTATGTACATTTGTTAGCATGAATGATGTACATAATGTGTTATTTTTAATCTAAATTTCAATTAAAATGTGAGCATTTTTAATCATAGTTCTCTTCCCTGTGCTGTCTTCTGTGTGTGTGTGCTTGCTTTCCCAACTTAGTGATTACAATTAGCTTTGGCAAATCAGGGGAATTATTTTACTCATAAAACATGACTGTATCATGCTGCACAACTGTGCTTACAAGGAAGTTCAAAAACTGTTTAGTCTGCTGCCACTTCCACCCTAGATCTGTAAATTACAAAGAAACAGATCAAGTTGATGAACTTCACTACTAAATGATGCATGTATGCACAGGTGTCTTCAAAAACTCATCTGCTATCTCCCAAAATAATCCCAACTGTACCTCAGAGCACTGTTCTCTGTATTGTGTATTTGCAAACGTAACTACATCACAGTGGTCTAGAAGAATTTGTTTTGTCCTTCAAAGAAAGCCTAGTAAAAAAAATCAGACTGATAGTGCCTTAAAAAAAAGCAAGAAGCAAGACACAGCAGTGATACAGAAGTGTCAATTCATAGACAGAACTTAGGAAAATAAACACTACCAAAGCAATGCTGTTTTCAGCAACTTCATTTTAGTTTCAATAATGTTTTAGGATTCACTTAATACCCATAGTATTTCATTTGGTAATGACAGAACACGTTTAGATTTTAACTCTCTTAAGTTTACAGCACAAGAAAGTGGGCTGCATGTGTTTAAGAATTTTCTTCATAACAGTTGAGTAGACTAATTCCCGTTACCCTAATGTATTATTTTGATAGTGGATATTTTGTTTCCCCTTTTCAGCAGAATTACAGCATTTATATACAGAATTATAAAAATCAAGTGAGACTTTCACATAGATCATCCTCCCTGCATGTTATCCCGACCTTTAAAAGAAAAATCCCTATATTGTTCAAAACTATACAGAGCAAACATCCAGGAAAAAAGTATTTTTTATTCTATGTGTTATTCACTGTGTTAATACAATAAATATACAAAACTTCTGAACTACACAGACATGCAAGAGGGACAGAAGTAGTACATTTGTAGAGAACCATGACATTCACCAGGATGGCAGAGCATTGTTAGTAATTTACAAAATATACACACATCCCCCAGATAAATAAAACCAACTCCTAAATTACAGATCAATGACTACAGACATTCCAGTGTTTAAACTTCATACTTTGTACTCAATTTGCCACAATACTACAAAATGACAACTTAAGCGGGCACCATACTCTAATAAGAGACTCTAAAATCTAGTTTTAGGTACAAAATATTTTAACAAATATCGGCCTTCTGTTGTCAAAGATAAACTCAAACTTCTCCCTCCCTTTTGAGCTGCAAAGTGTCAGAGATTTCTGCTTTAAACAATTCACATGTAACTGAACCTTGAACTTCACTTAGGAGGTTTAAATCTGTACGTTCAACCCATGACATTACAAATCAACAATCCCTATACATACAACATTAAATATGTTTTTTGCAAGGATGATGTCCCTAGGATTCATATCCAAGAGATATCCAAGATAATTACTTAGATTTAAAAGTAATCCATAGTAGAGTTCCTAGATACAATCCTCAAGTTAAATTAAAAAGATTATGAAAAGAACAATCTTGATATATAGCTGCCAGAAGTGTGATGCCTGATCTCAACAAAAAATTGTGGCTTTTGTCTGGAAAGCTTTTAATAACATTCCACACAAGTTTAAGTTCAATGCCAGCATGTTCACTAGTATAGAATTTTAGACCCCCTATTACACAGAATATTTAAATTACTTTTAACTTCATGATGCAGAGAATATTTAGAAGCAAGTATATTCATTAATATGAACTTCAACATAGGTGAAACTACTACATTTATCCAAATTTAAGTTGGATTTAAAGAAATTGCTAAAAGAAAAGAGATTAATAGGGACTTCATGCTAACATTACAATACTGATCCAGGGATTAAGCTAAGGGGTTTATTTTTTGTAATGCTCTTATGTTATTATGAATACACTGTAGTGAAAAAGAATTAATATATGAAATTTTGTCCACATTCAGAACATAGATGGGCCTCAGAATTTTATGCTCAGTCTTACTAAAGGTAATTCACCTTAAGAGCTGAATTCATTTCAGCTACAGTGTGTACTTACACAGGTTGGTCCCTTCCTGTTTTAATTTTCTAAAGCAGAGTTTAAAAAAAAAGCCCAAGTATTGTGCGTAAGACTCATGAGGCAATCCAAGAATATCAAATAGCCTTCAAAGGCGAGAAACATCACTTTTATAGTAAGATCCAATTCTAGAATATTTTGATGGTACATACCATTATGGATTGTTCAGTTCCACAGCACCAATTTAACCTCTTAGGCCTCCAGTTCAATGAGTTAAAATTTAACTTTGTGAAAGATGAAGATTTCTGACTTTTCCAACTCAAAATAGTTTAAAAGCTTTTTTTCCCCAGCTTAAATCAAATCATAGACATGGCTGAGTTACGTTAAAATGAAATCATGTATCTGTTAAATGCCATTGCTTAAAAAGCTTCATTTTAGACAATATTCCTGGTAGAAAATTAAATACTGCATATTTAGATTTTTGGACAAGCAGTAAACAGAGTGACTGACAAGGCTAGAGATTTAGTACCACTGTTAAACACAAAACTACACTAAAAAAAAATTTAAAAAATCCCAAACACAACAAAAATACCACTGCATCTAAGAGGGAAGGAGGGGCATGAAACTAGTGTTCTAAAGCTCAATATTTGTTTCTTTTCCAGCAAGATGATTAACTCAAGACATGAATACTGAAATTAAAAATAGCAAGTATATAATCATTTAGCTCTGTGATTGAAACCATCAGTTAACTTCCTTAAACTGTACACTGCATTACACATTCTATTACAGAGAATGTTTCTGCACCATACTAATTTCTCACAGGTAGAGAATACTCCATGAAAATAGATACAAACAAACGCTATAATTATAAAGTGGCACAGGTAAATTCTGGACCAAAACACTATTTAAACAAGATCAGATAACTCAACAGTATTCATGCAAACTTACAGGTTTATATCAAAAGACTTATCTTAAAAAAAAAATCCAAGAAAAGTATTTATAATATCTATCCTATTTGTATTTGTCCTCCAGCAGCTGCTGAAATTGCAAAAGCAGTAGCCAAACCTAACTTTCTACATCTCTCAGTCTACCCTACTTCTTATAGCAGAAATAGGGAAAACAGTTATTACAAAAAAAAAAAAAAATATCCAAAGTGCTTTCCTGAAGTTAAAAAAAATACCAGAGTGAACCACTAAAATTCTTATTATATTTATTTGATCATTATATACCACAATTCATTCTCAGGCCAATTGTTGAAATTATTTATCCTCCATAAAATATGGAAGGCTTTATATTCTAGAATGCAACATTTTAAAGAAGGGCAGAGAATGTTTATCTTTTTAAAATAAATAAAATTATTATAAAATAAAACAAACATTTCTCATTTTACCTGTACACAGCTGCAGAAGAGACAAACATGCTGTGTGTATTTTGATCCATGTTTTTAAGGAATGTGACTGGAAAATAAAGTACAATCGAAGAGAACCATCATGACTTTTTATATTTCTCTACATTCAGTTACCCTTGAACGCATTCTGAGCTGCACTGGTTGCTGCTGTTGATGCGGCGTTGGCTGCAGCAGTTTGTACAGTTTTGTTAGACATCACTCCTGTTGCAAATTCCTGCTGTGCTTTCTCAAAACTAGCACCAGTTGTGCGGTAGAGACCATGCACCTAGGGAGGTGGAAAAGCAGTGAAAAAAGTGTGCTGAGCCTTCTATTTCTTGGTAGAGTAATAGCAAAGTCTCAAATAACAAAGCAGAGTGGTGTGGTGGAGAAATATGGTTTGCTCATATGTTTGGGAGGATCCGGAAATGAGTAAACAGACTTTTTTTTCCACAAATCCTACAACTTTTCATTGCTCTGCTGTGCACACACAGTTTGACTGTAGGGATACCTGTAACTTTTTACAAGTTCAGAGGGGTCTTGTAGGTAGGTCTTCACTAAAATGTGTATGGTATCTACTGTCTGAAATAACATATTCAAATACACAAATAGGCTGCATCCTTAGCATAATGCAGGACCCATAGCCTACAAAAGCATGTTCTGTCTCGATTTGTATACAACTTGGCATACCCATTAAAAGATTTCATAAGTGTACATGTTAAAAGAAACAGCAGGAAACAAAACCAAAAATGTATTTTTGAATCTACTGTGTCAATAACATTCTGGTGAACTTTTTTCAACATCAATTTTTTAGAAATGTCTTAATTTCTCTGGTTGACATGGTTACAAGAACCTATTAAGCTAAGCTATGACTGAACATTAAAAAGTATAAAATATCCCAATAATTCAGATAAATATCTGCTAGTGTGATGAATAATTGCTCTGCATAATAAGCAAAGGTATTAAACAACATGGTTTATAATCTCTAGTACAACAAAAAAAACAAATCTTGAGTAACTTCCAAGTAACTGAGTATTAAAATTAAAATGCTATTTCTGATTCATATTCAATCAAGTCACAATAAAGTTGTTAAATAATATTACAAAGACATTTTCATTCAAGTGTAGCAGGAAAATTCATGTTGTAACTTTTTTCTTTGTTATAAATGTGACTATTCTTGTTTGTTTCTTTCTCCTGTACCTGAGTATTTATGCAGAAAACAAATAAGGAGAAGGGACACCTCCAGGCTATGCTTAAAATTCTAGTTTGCTGTAAATAGGGCCAGAAGAGTTTAGGTATGTGAAAACCTTTAAGTGTAACTGTAACTGAGGTTGAATTATTAGAATTGACAGCACATCAGCAGCAGAATTTTCAGTTACATTTAATCAAAACAACATAAAAAACTTACTAGCACATTAGTATCTAAACTTAAGCCTTCTGGATGGAAATTCACAAAAAGGAACCAAGGGAGAAAAGCATCTTTCTTTGAGCTTTTATGCTACACAATCATTAATTGACAGTAAAATGTTAAAATAATATAAGCCGAGAAATAAAAATCCTTTTCTGAGGTGCCAGGCATCTCCCTCTTCTATTGCTTTTAATGGGAGTGATTTTGATAAGGGATGAAATTTAGCAATCATTTGAATCGCACTTCACTCAGCCTGATGAATCACCAGAGAACTGAAAATTGCAACCTGGCATCTACAGGTCCTACCTTAGTGTTCAGTGTATTCACCTACCCTTTCCATTGTGGGCTTACCTTCCAACTTGTCTTATTCAAAGCTATCCTCCCCCATTTTAGTTTTCAGAAATAAGTGCACTGTAAAAACAGCATTTCATAACTCCATGACAGCATAAGCAAAAAAGTACTATAGAAGCACACTTGTTAAAAGGTAATATAATTTAATCCCCTTGAGAATATAATATAATCCCCATTACTTTGTGAGAGTGTACCTCTCAAGCAAGAAATCAAAATCCAGATCAAGCATAGGAAACAGAAGAGGGGAATAATAAGTAACTTACCTTTTTAAACATAACTAATGAAATAACAGCAGATGCTGTGAAAAGTGCAGCTATGATTATCATCATAATGCCAACAGGGATACTCTTATTAAGACCAGTAAGAGATGAAATCCACCCACTGAAGGAAAAAGAAAAGACAAACTTTACTAGCACAGCACATGAATCATTCAACCACAGGTATCCACATCAAGGGAAGCTTTATAACCTCCTGCTTCTGATCAACTGAATATTTTTGAAGAAAAAGTAATGGAAATTATATGTGAGCATATTTCTGTTCAGTAATAAGTTTTTACAGCTTAGTTGCCATTTTTCCAATGCATGCATTGAAACTATAAGGAAAATTTTAGCAAAGATGATTATCCTTGAGGAGAGTTGTGAAGAAATTAAGAGAGACATTAGAGAGTTGCTCATCAACTTTTCTGGTTTTTCTGGTCATACTGTCATTTCAGAATAATTTAAGACTACATGACTTCGTGGAAGAGAAAATGTCCCTAAAAAGATAGTTTCTAACTTCTTAAAAAAAACAAAACAAAAACATGCCACACACACAGAGCTTCTATTTGGGAGAACTCATTTAGTTGTATCCACACAGTGATGCTTTCTCAATTGAGGTTAATATATTTATTTTTTTGTAAGTAGATAGTGTCAGATTAATTAAGAGAAAAGATTGCTATATCAGTATCTACTTCAAATATTTCCCCATTCTTAAAAACTGAAACACCAACATAAAAGTACAATATCAAACTTGAAGCCACAAAAAGCAACTTGCCTTAAGAAAAATAAAGCATTAAGATGGAAAAGATTCTTCCACCAAAAAAAGAAAAAAATTTCTGCAAACCCAAACAACCTTAAAACTTTCCTCTACTTGTTTCAAACTGCAATCAGCATCTTCTGATGATCTGGCTACTTATCATACCCCTTCCCCAAGTATCCTTAAAAGCACACTCTGCATACTTCTGACAGTTGGTCCTTTTTACTTTTTTACTTTGTTCATGTCAATCAAGGTATTTATGAAAAAGCAAAATACTGGATTTGAGAGCAAAAATAATAAACCAGGATTTTTCCTTACACTCCAGTTCTAAAGCAATGATGTTTTGTCTGCTTTACATACATTTGGAGGTTAGCAGAAAACCACTGATACACAGAAATTTAATTATCCAGGTACATTATTACCAGTCATAGCTCTCCATGCTATCAGCTGGCTACTACAACCATGCTTTTTGTTAATTCAAGTTTGTTGGGGTTTTTTTCCAAGAAGGGTGACTGATTCCCAATAGCTTTTCCTTGTAAAATCTAAATATTAGACCTTAAAGCTTCAAATAAAAGCTATATACACATAAAATCTTATATACTTACAAGCATCAAAATGAAAAATCAGCTATTACAGAATAAGGAGTTGACCCGAACAAATGAGCTTTTTAAATAATATCAAAAATATACCACTGTATTCATGCAAATACAATGTTGACTCATTCTTCAAATTTTACCCATACATTTCATTAATAAGTATATTAATATAATTAGAGATAACTAATTATACAAAATAATATTGAAACAGTATATTACTACAGCCTAAATTATTCTCATTTTCTCTTAGTTTTACTTATTTCTTTATCCTAAATATAGAACAAATAACATCTCCACACACTACCAAAATAGGGGAGGTAATGTATAAAAGAGTAGTTCAAAGTGGCTTACACTGAAAGATAAAATTCTGACCAGCCTAATAACAGAAGTACCTCACATTCTTGGGATGTTTCACACACATTTCCTAGTTAAGAGCAGTCCAAAAATGCTTTTTTGAGTGCTAAATGTAACAATTCCAGTGAACACAAGATGTTTTTTTTGAAAAAAACACAGACTGTATTGAAGTTGATATATCAAATATGAGTGTTTGTCTTACAGACAGTACAATGCTACGGAAAACAGAATACTCACCAGTTTCCCCATCTTTGAAATCCTGCAGCTTGAAGTACATGTACAGCAAACTGACAGATATATACAAAGAAGAACACAAAGAATCTGAATGAACTGTCACTCCTGAAAGAGGGGGGGAAAAATTAAAGCAGCTAGGAAATTTATGACTTTTTACAAATACTGTAGTACCAATCTAATTCTTTTATTGCATTAACTAGAGGAAAGTGCTTTGAGTTATTGATGGTGACTTGAAATACCAGTAATTCTGTGGTTTTGTGGAATGTTTATTTACAAGAGCTGCTGCTGCTTCTTTAATATATTATTTTTGCCACTTGCACCTCTAACAGAGGTGAGAATAGCAGCAAGATACTACTCCTTAGTGTTCTGTTCAGCACACAGCAGGGCCTCTTAGACTATACATACAACTTCTGCCACAATGCATGAAGAACAGAAATCTGCTCCACTTTCACACTGAAGTTCACACCGCTGGCAGGATAGGAAGAAAATAATTTACTTGTAAGAGGAAATAGAATCTAATATGGAATTACTGAAGCATAATGCAAATCAGAATACTGAAGCGGCTGTTGTTTAAAAACAAAGTATACAAAATATGTTTGCTGTTTAAATTACTAAAATGTCAGCCTGACAAAGACTGAAAGTGTTAAAAGCCTATCAAAAAACCCAAATATAAACATTTACAGGCAAAATCTCAAAAGACCTCAATGCATTATTGTCAAAAATAATGACTGCATGATATGCTTCCTACCAAATTTCTAAAGGAAGTAAAAATTACTTAAGTCACAGAACCAGATTTTGCCAGTAATAGCTCTTTCTGCAGAAGAGAATTTGTTCATTTCTATTTATTCAACCAGTTCAGTTCAATAACTAACTTTTCAGCTGAACAAGTGATTGAAAGTTGAATATGTAAGTAGTAGTTTTCCTTTTCCAAACAATAAATAGTCACTAAGAAATGCTAAGGATTTACTAGATCTAAAACCCTGAAAGATAACATGACACTGAACTCCACCAAATCAGGAGAGAGAGTATATAAGATTTATAATTGGTTAATGAAAGCTATCATTTTAAAATACTGGAAATTCTCTGTATTTTTAATTTATCTCAATTTGTACCCACATTGTAACCCAAGTCATGAACAAAAGTTACACTAGTAAATGGAAAAATACTCTTCTTATTTTTTAGCCTTAAGGATGTAAAAATTTAGTGTATGAGCAAATGAAAGTTAAACTATATGATTCCTCAAAGATATGTGGGTACAGCAATACCTCCTTGGTTAGCAAAAAGAAACATCTCATTTAGTCTAAAGGTTATGCTCAACTGCAATTTATGGCTATCAATCTTTCTCTACAAAAATTAGCGCATTTAAACTGAGAACATCCTGATGCATTTCAATGTAAAAAATAATTCCCAAGAAATACTGTAAGAGTACAGGAATTTAGAATCTCTACATGCTGATTTTCACAAAAATGTTCAATTTTGCATGCAAACCAACCATCCTATGTTTAAAGACTAAGATACCACACCCTAAGCTTGTGAAGGCTGCAAAATCAAGATTGCTAAAAGACAGGAAAAATACTGGAGCTTGATTACTATATACCTGGTCTACTCATTCTTATAAATCTCAGTCTACTTCAATTACAGACACTGCAGGTCACTTAACAATGTAAAATTTTTTTTAAGTGTAGAGTTTTATGAAGTTCATTCAGAAAGCCAAAAATTGAAGACAACTATTAACCTGCTTGTGAAGGGATAGAGATTTAATGAGAATTTTCATTAAAATTGTTATCAGCCCAATACAAAGTTAAACATTTCCTACAGCTATTATGTCAATGGTAGAAGCTATGAATAGAAAGAATGGAATAGAATATTTTCAGTTGGAAGGGTCCTACAACGATCATCTAGTCCAACTGCCTGACCAATTCAGGGCTGACCAAAAGTTAAAGCCTATCATTAAGGGCATTGTCCAAATGCCTCTTAAACACTGACAGGCTTAGGGCATCAACCACCTCCCGAGGAAGCCTGTTCCAGTGTTTGACCACCCTCTTGGTAAAGAAATGCTTCCTAATGTCCAGTCTAAGCTTTCCCAGCACAGCTTTGAACCATTCCTACGTGTCCTGTCACTCAATACCTGGGAGAAGAGCTTGGCACCTCCCTCACCACTTCCCCTCCTCAGGAAGCTGTAGAAAGCAATGAGGTCACCCCTCAGCCTCCTTTTCTCCAAACTAGACAAGGACAAAGTCCTTAGCCACTCCTCACAGGACACAGCTTCCAGCCCTTTCATCAGCTTTGTTGCCCTCCTCTGGATGCATTCAAGGATCTTCACATCCTTCTTAAGTTGTGGGGCCCAGAACTGCACACAGTATTCAAGGTGAGGCCACATCAACACTAAATAAAGCAGGATAATCACCTCTTCTGACTGGCTGGTTATACTGCGTTTGATGCACAGTATATGTGGTTTGCCCTCTTGGCTGCCATCAACCAGCATCCCTGGATCCCTTTCTGCAGGGCTGCTCTCTAGCCACTCCTCTCCCAATTTATAACTGTGTCCAGTGTTACTCCATCCCACGTGCCAAATCCAGCATTTGGACTTGTTACATTTCATCCCATTAATCATAGCCCAATGCTCCAACCTATCCAGATCTCTCTGCAAGGCCTCTTGTCCCTAAAGAGAGTCAACAGCACCTCCCAGTTTAGTATCATCAGCAAACTTGCTGATGACCAGCACTCATGGACTCCTAAGCCTTCAAAAGCAGATTCCCAGCGTACTCTGCTAAGTAGCTCCCTGAATAGCTTAAAGCTTGCTCTACTGAAGTCCAGGGTAGCAACTCTGCTGACCTTTTTTCTCATTACACTGAAAATTTTAAACTAAACCATTTCATGATCAGTGCGGCCAAGACAGCCACCTACCATCACATCTCCCACGAGTCCTTCTCTATTCACAATTAGCAAGTCTAGGAGAGCTTCTTTCCTAGTTGGCTCCCTGAGTACTTGTGTCAAGAAGTTATCTCCTACAAACTTCAGGAATTTCCAAGACCTGCTTGTCACAGCAGTATGGTATTTCCAGTTGATGTCTGGAAAGTTGAAATCTCCCATAAGGACAAGGGCTACCGATCCAGAAACTTCTCCTAATTGCCTATAAAATAACTCATCAGTACTACCATCCTGGCTGGGCTATCGGTAGCAGACACCCACTACAACATCTACTTTGTTTTCCATCTCCCTAATCCTCACCCAGAGGCTCTCAAGCACATCATCCCTAACTGCAAGGGCTGTACAATCAAACCTCTCCCTTTTACATACAGTGCAACTCCTCCCCCTCGCCTGCCCTGCCTATCCCTCCTGAACAGCCTATAGCCCTCCATCCCAGCACTCCAGTTGTGGGACTCATTCCACCAAGTCTCACTAATACCAATTATATCATAGCTCTGGGAGCTAACCAACACTTCCAGTTCATCCCGTTTGCTTCTCATACTGCATGCATTGGTGTACAAGCATTTCAGATATGCTCCTGAGCCCTCCATGCTCCCTGGAGCAAATATTTTTTAAATATTTTAAAAGGATATTCTATGATATTCCTAACTGTTGCTATCATCATTTCAGATACAGCAACTGAATTAATGGCAAACATTCTACTTGTTTCTAATGAAATCATATTAAAGGATTATCATTATGATAAACAAGCCAATTCTAGAATGTTAATGCATTTCAACAAGCATAGTATTTTTTTAAAATATCTTATGTCAAGCTGAAGATCTTACCTGAAAGCTCCATAAAGTGGTCTGTACCAGCAGACAAAAGAACAAGGGGTAAAAAGCAAGAACCAGAGGATACTCAATCCAAAATCAACTCCTCGTGTAGCATCAATGTAAAACCAGGCCAAACATCCAAAGATATTAAGAAACAGTGTCACTGTATGGACTGTAGAAGCAAAAGCAAAAAGTCTTAATTAAATTATGTTCATATAATAAATTATTACACCTGTTAAAGTAATACCCAAATTGTGCATTTTTAAACAAAACATAAGCATGCTGACAATAAATCAATATCCTCTCACAGCAATAAGCAGATTTTTATAGTTTTCTAACTTTCAGGTTAAAGACAGTATTCACAAGTGAAAGTATGTGGTGGTGCAATCCTTACCCACCCCCCCCCGCCCCTCTTTGTTGGGCTGCTTGGTGCTAGGTGCGATTCCACCCACATCCCCCGAGCTATACACCAGTCTGTGGAGATAAGGACTGACAATGTTAACGAGCCTGGCTCCTGCCCCTCCCGATTGCTCGGAAATGGTTAAAATGGCCCATCAACTCCTCAGGGCCTGGCACACCTGTGCCTGGGATGTGGTCAAATGGGAACAATAACAGAGTCGCACATTAATCAAATTCTTTTGTAACTGCTGGAAGGCACCAGAAGGCATTTGACAAAAGTCAATTATCTTGGACCCTATAAATGGTGACCACCAGGGAGACCCTCTGAGCTCTCCTGGTTCGCAGCGGGCCTGTGACCAGCATCTCCCCTGAGCTGGGACGCCTCTCAGGTACCAAACCCTTAAGGTGTCGTCTGCTCCAGACGGAAGGCCAGGGCGAAGTCCCCCGCTCGAGTCTCAATTATCGCCCGTTGAGGAATGCCAAGGCATTGTGAGTATTTGCTCTAAACTCGAGAGGGAAATTTTCTTTGAGCTAGCTTCTCTTTACTCTGTGTGTGTGTGTGTGTGTGTGTGTGGGTACGTACCCTTGTTTCTGTGTGTGTATGTCTGTTCTGTGTTCATTCTACTGAATCCAAACACCTTTGTTTCTGTATGTTTGTCCATTTTGTTATGTGCATGCATGTGTATATGTATATATAGGTACCGTTAAGTAAGTTAGTGTGAATCTTGTCATTTTAGAATCTGAATAAGTTGCTTTTCTTTCTTTTAGTATTTCTGAATTATTTTATAATAATAAATTGCTGTTAGTTATTAATAAACCTAGATTTCTTACTAAATATTACCGTGTCAATACTTTCATCTGCGACAAAGTACTAAACATGAAAATTCAAGTAGTATCAGGTGTATAATGAAGAAAAAATCTGTCATAAAAATAAAATATTTTCAAACCTAAAATGATGAAAAAAGTGGTTTCTACAGCTGCAATAATTGATACTTCTACAGTAATTACTGCATACAGATATTTGCACTTTTTTTTTAAACATGTTGGTCATTTATTTTCTCTTACAATCAAGCAAGTAAATGAGTGCAGGACTGTCAGCCTTAATATTACAATACAAAACTACTGGATTTTTTTAGAGAAAAGCTTATAAATTATATAAAATACATCATAAATTTAGCACTGTACACAGTGCAATTTGAAAGGAAATTTTTTTCAAAAAATCTTTTAATGAAAAGCTCTTTGTCTTACATGTAATGAAGCAAAAAACCTATCTACCAAAAGTGTTTCTCAGGAAAACAAGATCTGCAAGAAGCTGTTCCAGATCCTTTAATACATACTGCATATTCAAATATTTTATAACATTGGTCTTAAATATCTGCCTTTTTGGTGCTCAGTTCTTAGCTCAATACTGACATTTTCTCATTGGTAGACCTTCTTACAGGTTAATTACTGAATTTCTACTAAAGAAAATGTGTTGGCATTACAACCTTGCAGTTCATTTCAAACATATTTAGTTCTTGGAACAGAAAAAGATACAGCAGTAGTAAGAAACACTACAACTACGACTTTCATGCTATCTGGCACAGAAGTTAGTTATGCCACACTTAAAAGATGAACATGAATTTCTCTCTTTGTTCAGCAATAACCACTGATTCAGGAGTGATTTTGCTACATCAGAGGATAGTTTCTATCCTTCTCCATCAGGATAGAGTATTTATAATTGAAAGTGCACAAGCAGCTCCTTACAGCAATAATTTATTTAAGTCCAGAGAAACATTCTAGCAATTCTACTGGAAGGTAAGGTTCAAAGAAGAAACACAGAATCACAGAATGGCTTGGGTTGGAAGGGACCTTTAAAGGTCATCTAGTCCAACCCCCCTGCAACGAGCAGGGACATCTTCCACTACAACAGGTTGCTCAGAGCCCCGTCCAACCTGGCCTTGAACACTGCCAGGGAGGGGGCATCTACCACCTCTCTGGGCAACCTGTGCCAGTGTTTCCCACCCCCACCATACAAAATTCCTTCCTCCTATCTAATCTAAATCTCCCCTCTTTTAGTTTAAAACCATTATCCCTTGTCCTATCACTACAGGCCCTACTAAAAAGTCTTTCTTATAAGCCCCCTTTAAGTATTGAAAGGTCACAATAAGGTCTCCCCAGAGCCTTCTCCAGGCTGAACAACTCCAATTCTCTGAACATTTTCTCATAGAGGTGTTCCAACCCTCTGTGTAAAAGGAAGAAGCTTTAGAAAACTCTTTTCTCTTAGGATATTATTAATAGCAGGAATAATTAATAAATTGATATTGGTTTATAGGTTTAATTAATAGAGCGCAGGTGCTCTAGGAACAATACTGACAGTTCAATGCAGTATGCACAGGTGCTCTAGGAACAATACTGAAGATAAGTAACCACGATGACCGAAGACTGCATCAGTGAACAGTGGTGTCCGAAGAGGAATTAGAACGGAACGATAAGAACTAGCCCAAACTGTGGAATACAATGGACTTTTGAAATAGATGATGAATTGAGAGCTGAAAGTTCCTGGAAAATCACCAAAGACTCTTTGTATTGTATGTTATATCATATATATAGAAGGTGCTTTTTGTTAGCTGTTGCCACTCACTGAGGTGATGGCCCAACTCTGAGTTGTTAATAAAGCAAGCCTAGAGGTACCCACAGTCTGGTGAAATCCTTTAACACTCTGATCATCTTCGTGGCCCTCCTCTGCACCCACTCCAACAGGAGCTTTCCTGTTTTCTTTCCTGTACTGAAGAATCCAGAGCTGGATGGAGTACTCCAGGTGGGGTCTCACCAGAGCGGAGTAGAGGGGCAGAATCACCTCCCTCGACCTGCTGGCCATGCTAGAATACAAGGGAATTCATCTCTTATCAAATTAATTCATTACTTTAAAAGCAACAGGTGTTGATTCCCCTTTTCCTATCCCCTCCTCCTCTCTTTCCTCTTTTCTCTCTCTCTCTCCCTCTCTCTCTTACATATATTCACGTGTATAAGTTTTGTACGAATTAAATTGCGATCGGTTGATCATTGACGGGTTATTAGGAAAATAGTCTTCTCATCACCAAAGTGCCTTTATTCATTCATTCCCTGGACAGTTTTCAGTTGATTGTTGCCAAATTGTCTCCATTCACTCACTAAGGTGGTCAGCTAATAAAGTCACCAGCACAATTGTTCCTCTGAGTCATTGTGGTGGCTCTGCCGAGCAGAGACTGGCTCTTCCACCGGCACACAGGCTCTTGGGGAATTCAAAAGATTTACCCCCATTGTAACCCACCGCATGGGACAAGACAATAATTTTGGTGTCAGAAGTGGGGTTCCCTGAGTTGGTCAGTGAGAGGAACGTAGAAGAGATATCAACTGAGTTTGAGAAGGGAGGACGTAAAGTCATCTGAGTCCGAATCCTGCGGCAGATGATCATGGCTTCCCAGGTTCAGCCTGATCTGGACTGCTCCTCTTTGCTAGAGCTGTTGAAAACATATAAATCTTGCCCAACTCCCAGAGGGAGAGCCTGGGCAGAGGAGAACTGGCAATCCCTGCTCACTGTCCCAGAGCGAATAAAGGATTTGGCGAAAGAGAAGAGGTCAAGACCTGGAAAAGGAAAAGCTGTGGTTTGTGGTGTTTTGGGAGCAGCGCTGATAGGAGCGCAGAAGGATAAATGTGTAGTGAAACAGGCTGAGCAGGAGGCGAACGAATCTTTACAAGGGCTAGTTAAGAACTTACAAGCAGAATTAGAAGCTGAGCAGAAAAAGCAGCTGCAGGCGGAGGTAACGGCGAACAGTTTGCAAAGTCAGTTGGAAACGCTTTTGTTCGGGAGGAGAGTTGTGCTTGGAATTAGCCGAGATGTGGAAAGAGGATCATGACAGTCAGTGTGGGTGCTCTAGTTTATCTAAGGAATGTGAAACGATTAACAGGGACGTAGCTGGCCATTACCCCTGGGGGGAGATGGAGCAGTGTTTTGCTGATTAAGGATACCAATTAAACTCGGACACCAGAGTGAAAAGAGTAGGCGTATTTTACTGGTGATAACCAAATAATGTAACAGAGTAATACAGAAAACATGCAGTAAGAAAAGGCAGAATAGTGCATCCAAAGCAACAAATAGGAAAATACAGGGTAATGCATCAAATCATTACTACACGAGAGAGAGAGAATAGTGATTAAGAAAGATACATCACCACTTGCATATATTATCATCATCATCCAGATCCGCAGACGCTGGGCAGCCCCGGTTACAGCGAGGATTTGGAGAGCCTGTCCCGGCAAGTGGGAAATCCTACGCGGTGCGTCCACCCGTAGGTGAGGCTTCCAAAGTCGCTGCAAACGGGCCCAGCCTTATATACCAGAGATCGACAAGCCAGAATAGCTGGCACCTTTGTTTTGAGCAGAAAATTTCTGGTTTCATTCTCCTGTTGGATTCCACCCAAAGCTTGGCCAGGGCTCGGGGGGGGAACCAAGGGAGTTTCTAACAAGGCCAAACACGTGGGTTCTCAGCCTTGAACAAGGCTGCGAAAGGAAAGTTGGATACATTCTCTCCTCACTACTGATTATATTTTGTCTTTCACTAGCGAGTTTACATATTTACTAATGACTACATGCTAAGTTAGCAGCTTCAGCTTGGGGCCTGTTGTTCAGGCTGCAGTATTTCAATGCTTTAGCACTTTTTACACCAGCATAAGTGGGTTGTTATAACTTAGTACAATACCTACTCGCACAATGGTTATCAGTTATAAAATATACAGGATTCATCTATAGGTCAACTCTGGCTTGGGCCTGTTGTCCAAGCCTTAGCACTTCACCCCCCCCCCCCCCCGACTCTGCTCCCCCACCGGAACACCAGGGCTCTGGAGTTAAGCCGGGAAACTCATTTTACCATCCCTACTAGGTGGGCCAGGGACAGCTTGTGGACTTATGTAAGATGGCTCACCACAAACCAGCAGGGAGATCTAATGATCACTTTCCCCACAGGGCCCCGAAGAGCACCCGTTACCTTTTTAGTAGATACTGGAGCGCAGATGTCAGCTTTACGTGCTGATGTGGCAGCCTGCCACAATATCGTAACAGATAAAAACCAAATATGGGTTACTGATGTGTTTGGGAAGTCCCTGCCCCAAAACACAGCCACAGTGAAGTGCTGGTTGCCCGAAGAAGACAGTCCCATTTGGGTGGTTATGGTTGTTGGCCCGTACCCGGTGAACATTCTAGGACTTGATGTATTAAAAGAGAGAGGGTGGAAGGACTCGAGTGGGAGGGAATGGAAATTTGGATCTCCTACCATCACCTCCATACAACTGTTACAGGAGACCCCAGCACTTCCCCCATCTAAAACAGTAATCGTAAAGCCTTATCCCTTACCATTGGGAGCCAGAGAGGGAATTACTCCGGTGATAAAAGAGTTGCAGGAGTAGGGAGTAATTGTACAAACCCACTCCCTTTATAATTCCCCTGTATGGCTAGTGCGTAAGCCAAATGGAAAATGGCGCTTAACAGTTGACTATCGACGCCTCAGTGCAGGCAGTGGCACACTAACAGCAGCTGTCCCTAACATAGCAGAGCTAGTCTCCACTATCCAAGAACAGTCTCATGATATTTCAGCAACTATTGATGTTAAAGACATGTTTTTCATAGTGCCCCTGCATGAGAGCGATAGAGACAGATTTGCGTTTACCTGGGATGGTATACAATATACCTTTACCCACCTCCCGCAAGGCTAGAAACATTCACCTACTTTGGCACACCATGTCCTAGCCTAGGTGCTAGTGGAAGCCCCTCTTCCTGAGGAGGGAGTAAAAACATACCAGTACATCGATGATGTACTGATAGAGGTGAACAATGTTACTGCAGTGGGGGAAGCCCAAAGAAACGTAATTACCCACCTAGAAAAATTGGGCCTCCAAATCCCAATACAGTTACCTGCCCCTGAGGTGAAATTTCTAGGCGTATGGTGGAAAGGTGGCACAGCGTGCATACCTCCTGAAACCCTGCTTGCCTTGGAACAGGTAAAAGCCCCAGACAATAAAAAGGAACTGCAACATGCTTTAGGCTTGCTGGTTTTCTGGAGAAAACATATTTCAGATTTCTCCATTATTGCTCATCCTCTTTATGACTTAGTACATAAACGAGCTGCTTGGGATTGGACTCCTGTTCACGAGGAGGCCCTAAAGTTATTAGTGTTTGAGGCAGGAGTATATCAGGCCCTGGGCCCGATCCACCCCACAGACACACTTCAAATTGAACGGGGTTTTGCAATCCATGAAGCACCAACACATATATGGCAAAAGGGACCAGAGAGCCCCATTCGCCCCATTGTGTTCTTTTCACGCAGTTTTAAGGATGCAGAGAAATGGTATTCCACCTGGGAAAAGGGTCTATTTGTGGTAGCCCTAGCCCTACAAGAAGTTGGAAAAATCATATGGAAACAATCCATAATCCCGCAAGGACCCTTTAAAGTTCTGAAACCCATCCTAGTGGGTACCCCACCTCCTGCAGGGGTAGCGCAGCGGGAGACAGTTAGAAAATGGTATGCTCAATTAGAACATTACAGTCACATATACCAAGTGACAGATGGGGCCCCCAAGGTGCTTCAAATACAGGATAAATCATCTGTTTCCCTGGAAAAGGAACCTCATCATCCCTGTATAAAAGAGGCTCCTCCCTATGAGCCCCAGTTAAAGAATGTATGGTTTACTGACACCTCTTCAAAAAGGGAAGGTAAAGTATGGAAATATTGAGCAGTAGCTCTGTGTGTCGATTCCAGAGAACAAATCATAACAGAGGGCAAGGGTAGTGCACAGGTGGGAGAGTTGGTGGCAGTCTGGAGTGCAGTTATGAGAGAAAGGGATGACATGGACCCTACGTCTATCTACACAGACTCATATGCTGTGTTCAAAGGGTGCACCAAGTGGCTCCCATTTTGGGAACAAAACCAGTGGGAGGTAAACCGGGTACCTGTCTGGCAAAAGGAGAAGTGGGAAGATATCCTGCAAGCAGTTAGGAAAAGATCTATCTTAATAGGATGGGTAGCTGCCCATCAGGGAGGGAACCACCCAGCACACATTGTGAACAACCAAGTAGACTCACCCATTTGGCTGTGTTAGCAACAGAAGGAGAGGAAGAAAAATGGGAACACCTATTGGAGTGGCTGCATGTCAAATGTGGACACTCAGGGATTAAAGACCTCCTGAAAGAGGCTGGGAGTAGAGGATGGCCCATCACTAGAGAGATGTGCAGTACCATAATTTCTGCTTGTAGCCTATGTCACACTCGGCTGGAGAAACATCCTTTGCAAAATCCTCCACTCCACCTTCAAGATGGGAAAGGGCTATGGGAAATTTGGCAGATTGACTACATAGGACCCTTTAGGAGATCAGAGGGAAAGCAACATGTGTTAGTAGGAGTAGAGATAGCATCTGGACTTGCCCAGGCCTAAGCCATAACATGGGCTACTGAAGAAAATACAGTAAAAGGGTTGAAACTTTGGTTCAGTGTCCTACCCGAGCCCAAATCAATACAATCAATGTCAGCCACTTCACTGCTGGGGTGGTCCAAGAATGGGCAGCAAATGAAGGGATACAGTGGACATTCCACACTCCCTACTATCCCCAAGCAAATGGGATAGCGGAATGAACTAATGGGCTCTTGAAGCGTGCCCTAAGGCCGCATGATCCTGGCTGGTCAGCATGCCTGAGGGATTCTGTGACCAAGGTCAGTAGTCAATGGGGGGTGAATGGATGCCCTAGGCTTACTGCCTTCTGCCCAAAAACCCTGAGTCTTCTCCCAGGAACAGAAAAAACGATGGGTTCCAAACAAATCCCACATTATCCAGGGCAACCTGTGCTGGCAGACCTACCCACAGTAGGGGAAGTTCCATCAACTTTGAAAACCCCACTGAACCTTTATACCTGGGTGGCTACCGATGCCAATGGAAAAGACCACAAAATTAATACTAGATGGATAACCCCTTCTTTTTAAAGCCAGTTTGAAAGAACCGAGCTTTCCCCTTTCTTTTACAGGAAGAAGACTGGATTCATCGTCTGCCAAACGAATCTGCCCCGTTGAAACAGTGTCGGACCCCAACGAATACTGCTACTGTTACATTTTTAGTATTGGTTTATCAATCGTAATTGTTGTTTTAGTAATAATTCTAGTATGTATTTACTGTTTCTCATGTGGACCCTTGCCCTCCTCTCCTCTGGGAGAGGGAAACAAGGGGGGAGTGGAAGTAATACTCCTTCAATCCTTGCGTGTGAATTAATTTGTGGGTTTATAAAAATGTGGAATAGAACTAACCAAGGGATATGCATTGCCCTTCCCCAGTCTAAATATGCAAATACCCCACAACATAGCTGGTCTGATCTATTCACATATGTTACAAGTTCTTGATTGCAATACTGGCCTGGGAGACCACCCAGAAACCTGGCTCTTGGAGAGAGTAAGGGACATGTGTACATGTTGGCATTACCGTTCTAGTGGATATAAAAATCAAGATAAACTGTATAATAACATTTATAATAAAACTGAAGATTATAACAGGAGTAAATATTGTGGTATACCCCGTACACGCTACCCTTTGAAGAGCCTGCCACTCGCTGCAAAACCTGAAGCATATTTTATGGATTATAATGATACCTGGACTTGTAAAACTAGTATATACCCAGCTCCCCTGGGACTAGCATGGGAACGTTCTAATGGAAAACATCTTTATTCCATCTATAACTCTGATGCAACATCAATTTGTTCTAGAAAACATCACCTGGCAAGTACACCTTCTAAGTAACTTGACAAGGTATGCTTTAGGAGAACTGAATTTACAAGTCCAACAAGTATCAAAGATGACATTTCAAAATTGTTTAGCTTTAGATATGATATTGTTAAAAGAGCAAGGGATATGTGATATGTTAAATTTAAGTGATGGAGAATGTTGTGTAACTATCCATAATACCAGTAGTCCTGTAGAGGAAACATGGGCCAAAACGAAAGAAATTGCCAAACTGCCGAAATCTTCCAGTCACTCCAGCCAAAGGACTGGTTCACTGATCTTGGTCACCTCCCTCCTGCAGTCCTGGGGACTCATGGGGTAGGGAAAGTGGTTAGCACAAATTGGAATAATTTTATTGGTTGGATTTTTCTTCTTGATAATTGGCATAGCTATTATCCGATGTATGATTACCCATCTATTCGCTTCTATTTCTTCTCTCTTTTCTCTTGCTGTCCACTATGTTTGTATCACCACCCTAGAAGATGACGTTGAAAACACTCCACCAACCTAGAGGATGACCTTGAAAACACTCCACTGACTCCTGTTGTTTGAGCCATGGGGCAGTGTCACAAACTGTTCGTAAACAAGAAACCGTTCATAAAGAGGATGTCTCAAACAACTCCAGTGGGATGCCCTGGGGGAGGAGAAGCAGAGAGAGCTCTGTGGAGCTCATTTCTCTCCCCCTCCCTCCTGTGGTTGCCCAGAGACAGAACTTGCCTAACTGCACAGATACAAGACAGAGAAAATGAGAATCTTCTGGAACAACCTATTGCGCATGCATAAGAAAGACTATAAAGGCAACACCCCACATGTGTCTTGGTCGACCCACTATCTACGGACCAAGCTGGCTGCTCTGTGACAACGCGGGATCCAACGGTGGTGTTGGAAGTGTGGGAAAAGCATAACAGTGAAAAAACTGCAAAACACACATTTCCTTAACACATGGTGCCCAGAACAAACACAGGACGGGATGGAGATCCAGGGATTTGTGTTGCCGTGGCACCAAGGAGGAATGCGAAGCCAGGTGGAGGCCGCGCGGTCCCATTCTTCCACTTTTCTCAAGGAATATTTGACACGACTATGCAGATTTATCTCCTGCTCTTCCCCTTCTCTCAAGGACTGTTTTGCAGAACTCTGCAGACCTTATCTCTCATTCTTCCTCTTTTCCCACAGAACCAGCGCACACCTTGCACCAAGGAATGTGCTGTGTCGTTACTCAAGAAACAATGGCTTGACCACAGTCCCACCCACTCACATATACATACTTAGATAAATACTACCCCGAGTTTGTATCGAACTTGGAGGCACGATAATCCGATACCAAATTGGAGGGACAGATCGACGGGTTTGTGCTCCTCGCCCCACCCCAGAAGGATGCCTTTTGGTAAGATTTGGGCCCTCGGCTATGCCGAGTGATTGCCCAGGAATTAAGTGTGTGTGATTGCAATCGGTTTTTGTGTGTAGTGCTATATAGCCAACCTGCAGTTTGTGCATTTATCATAGGCAATCTCCAAGAATCTGTAGATGCTGCATAAGAATAAACCGTACTATTCATGAACCTGACTGCTTCTCTTGAATGCAACCGGACCTACAGCATACGGGCTGTTCGTGCATCTGGTGTCAGGCCTATAGTTACAGCCATAATTGGCATAGCTATTAAGAGATAAGTCCAGCCGCCCCCAGCCCCTCTGATCTCTGAGGATCGGCTGGAACACAAGGGGATTCGTCTCTTACCAAATTAATTCATTACTTTAAAATGCAACAGGTGTTGATTCCCCTTTTCCTGTCCCTTCCTCCTCTCTTTTCTTTCCTCTTTTCTCTCTCTCTCTCACATATATTCATGTATATAAGTTTTGTACGAATTAAATTGCGATAGGTTGATCATTGACAGGTTATTAGCAAAATAATCTCATCGCCAAAGTGCCTTTATTTGTTCCCTGGACAGTTATCAGTTGATTGTTGCCAAATTGTCTCCATTCACTCACTGAACTGGTCATTAACAAAGTCACCAGCACAATTGTTCCTCTGAGTCATTGTGGTGACTCGGCCCACCCTGCAGCTCTGTCAAGCAGAGACCAGCTCTTCCACCAGCACGCAGGCTCTGGGGGAACTCAAAAGATTCACCCCCCTCGTAACCCACCATGTGGGCCAAGACAGGGAGACTGTGTCAAAGGCCTTACAGGAGTCCAGATAGAGGACATCCATAGCTCTTCCCTTGTCCACTGATGTAGTCACTCCATCACAGAAGGCCACTAGATTGGGTCAGGCAAGACTTGCCCTTGGTGAAGCCATGCTGGCTGTCTTGAATCAACCTCCCTGTCCTCCTTGTGCCTTAGTATAGCTTCTAGGAGGATCTGTTCCATGATCTTCCCAGGCACAGAGGTGAGGCTGACAGGTCGGTAGTTCCCAGGTTCCTCCTTTCTACCCTTTTTAAAAATGGCTGCAATGTTTCCCTTTTTCCAGTCACCAGGGACTTCACTTGACTGCCATGACTTTTCAAGTATCATGGAGAGTGGCTTGGCAACTACATCAGCCAATTCCCTTAGTACTCTGGGATGCATCTCATCGGGTCCCATAGACTTATGTATGTTTAAGTTCCTCAGGTGGTCTCAAACCTGATCTTCTCTTACAGTGGGAGGGACTTTGCTCCCCCAGTCCCTGCCTTGAGGTCCATCCACTTGAGAGGTGTGAGAAAAGAGATTGCCAGTGAAGACTGAGGCAAAAAAGTTGTTGAGTACCTCAGCCTTCTCCTTGTCCGCTGTTACCCATTTGCCAGTCATGTTCATCGGGGGGGGGGGTGGGGGTGGTGGTGTACACTTTCTTTGACCTTCTTTGTCTGGCTAACATACCTATAGAAGTCCTTCTCATTATTCTTTGGGTCCCTTGCCAAGTTTAGCTCCAGCTGCTCCATGGCCTTCCTGACCTCATCCCTACACAACTAGGCAATGTCCCTATACTCTTCCCAGGATACCTGTCCCTGCTGCCACTGCCTGTGCATTTCCTTCTTGCCCTGTAGTGTGACCAGCAGGTCTTGACTCAGCCATGCCAGTCTCTTGCAGTCTTTTCCTGATTTCTTACACATGGGGATCAAGAGTTCTTGTGCTCTATGGAAAGAATCCCTAATGATCTGCCAGCTCTGCTCTGCTCTGCTCCCTTGTCCCTGAGGGCAGTTTCCCAGGGGGTCCTATTGACTAGCTCCTTGAACAGCTGGAAGCTTGCTTTCCTAAAATTCAGGGTCCTGACTTTACTCTTCACCTGACCCATATCCTCAGGACTGCAAACTCCACCAGTGCATGATCACTGCAGCCCAGGCTGCCTCCAATCCTGACATCTCTGATTAGCTCACTTGCATTGGTGACCAGCAGGTCCAGTAACGCATCCCCTCTGGTAGGGCTGTCTATTACCTGGCTTAAGAAGTTGTCCTCTATGCACTCCAGAAGTCTCCTGGATTGCCTGCAGCTCAGCATGCTACTTTTCCAGCAGATGCTGGAGTGGTTGAAGTCCCCCAGCAGGATGAGAGCCTGCAAGCGCAATGCCTCCTGAAGCTGGAGTAAGAAGGCTTCATCAATAGGCTCCCCTTGACTGGGTGGCCTGTAGTAAACACCGACCACAAGGTTCCCTTTGTTGGCTCAGTCTCTAATTCTTACCCATAAACTTTCAACCTGCTCGTGGCTATTCTTCAGACACAGCTCTTCACAATCCATCCATTTCTTGACACAGAGTGCAACCCCTCCATCCCTCCTTCCTCACCTGTCCCTTCTGAACAGCTTGTACCCATCAGTAGCTGCACTCCAGTCATGGGATTCATCCCACCAAGTTTCAATAATGGCAACTAGGTCGTCACTTTCTAGCAGCACAGTGGCCTCCAACTCCTCCTGTTTGTTGCCCATGCTATGTGCATTGGTGTAGAGGCACTTCAGCTGGGCTGTCAGCCATGTCACCTTTTTAGAGGAACACCCCTTAATGCCTTTGAGGTATTTCACTCATGTTTCCCTGTTGGCTCCTATTACCTCAGGAGGCCCTGGCTCCTCTAAGACTTCAAGTGTGCTCCAGCGTACCCAGCAAGTCTCAGAAAAACAGGCTAAGGTTCCTCACTAGCACCCTGTCCCTCAAACCTTGGCATGTTGTCCCAGGGCTTGTCATGGACGAGCCTGATATTATCCCCCTCCTCCTTCAAGTCTAGTTTAAAGCTCTGTCAGTGAGCCCCGCTAGCTCATGAGCAAAGACCCTCTTCCCCCTTTGAGAAAGGTGAATCCCATCTGACACCAGCAGGCCTGGTGCCGTGTAGACCATCCCATTATCAAAAAACCCCAAATTCTGGTGGTGACACCAGCCACAGAGCCATGTATCAATAGACTGGATCTGTCTGTTTCTTCCAATGTCTCTGCCCGCAACTGGAAGGAGAGAGGAAAAATTTACACATGCTCTGCATTCCCTTACCAACCATCCCAAGTCCCTGAGGTCTCTCTTGATTGCCCTTAGACTACATGTTGCAGCTTCATCGCCACCCACATGGAAGAACAATAATGGGTAATAGTCTGAGGGCCATACCAGGCTAGGAAGTTTCCTAGTGATGTCCTTAACCCAGGCCCCAGGGAGGCAGAAGACTTGCCGAAGAGGAGGATCTGTCCAGCATATTGGACCCTCTGTTCCCCTCGGAAGGGAGTCACCTGTGGGTGTGCATGCTGGCTTACTGAACTTTCTGCCCACACTGACAATGGAAAAGTACAACCAGCACTCGGGCAGAAGATTAATGACGTCTGAAAACAAGAAATAGTTACAAGAAGGCCAGAAGAAAAGAATGTGCTCGTTAAGGAAGAAACTGATTGTGATGGTTTAGCCCCTGCCAGGGTCTGAGACCACGCGGCCGCTGCCCCTCCCCCACAAAGGGAGTGAAATACAAAGCCCCAAGACTGAAATAAGGAAAGGTTTAATACAACAGTGCAATAGCAACACAACCAACAACAACAATAACAATAACAGTAATAGTGATAGCAATGAACAGAGCAAAATAGCTACCAAATACAGCAGTTTGAAGCACGATGTACAAAACCACGAGTGCACCGCGCTCCCGCGCCAGGAAAATGTGACCTGCCAGGATGTGACATCCGCATGGTATCTGAATAACCCGGCTAGAGCTCCCCCCCACTGCTGGGGAAACTTAACCCTATCCTGGTTAAACCAGGACATTGATAAAGAAGGGACCTTTTGGAATTGCAAAAGCAGGAACTTATCTACTGGCTGTGTGCGGGTAGCAATGTTTGTGGAAAGTGCCAAGGGGAGTTACTTTTAGAATGCACAACAATATATAAAGGCTTGCTGCTATTCTTAGAAGACAGCAGAGTATATAAGGGCTTGCTTGCTAATAAAGCTCTGAGCTTGACTTCCAATCATATTGATTGTCTGTGGTCTTGTCTCCTGTGGCCTGCACGGGATCTCGTCCCCACAGTCACCTACAAATATAACCCATCTTTTCTTCCTCGTCAAGGTGGCTGTGATACAGGGGGTAAGCCTTTCTGACCTTGGCAACACCTCTGGTGTAGATGGACCATCATCCACATCATCCATTGACTGATATTCCAGATCCAGAGCCTCATACCTATTGTATAGAGGCACCTAGGAAAGCGAGGTACAAGGAGGGGGTTCATCTGCCACCCCAAGCGTAGACACTCCTTTCCTTTATGTGACTGCTTTCAGCCTGGCAGGGAGAGGATACAGAATCCCTCTGATCTTGTGTTTTTTCTGGTGGCTGTTCCTTTTTCAGTCTCAGGGAGGGTAGAGCATGGTTCCACCAGTTTATCTCTTTCTCAGACTCCCTGATGTTCCTTAACCTTTCTACTTCCTCTCGTAGCTCTGCCATCAGGCTGAGCAGGTCATCCACTCGGTCACACCTCACACAGGTGTTCTCACTACTACCATCAGGTACTAGTGAAAGGCTCTGGCACACACTGCAGCCTGAGACCTGGGTGGCTGCATGTTTTTGTAGGAGCTCTGTCTGGGTTGCCACATCTGTTCTGGTGAGTACAGAGGACACAGCTTTCTGCCAGATGGATACCATAGCAAAGCTCTTTGTGGGAAGGTGATGACCACTGACTGAACTGACCTTTTGAGCTGGTAGGGTGATGACATCCTTCCATGCAAACTGACGCACAAGCTGCCACACCATACCCTGGTCACTGGCGCTCCCCTAGGCTGCTTTTTATAGGTGCGGGGGTAGCCGCAGTTGCTCTGGCAATGCCCAGGCCTTGTCAGCATCTCTCACGAGAGCTGCTGGCTCCTGGTGGGTCTCTCCACTGCCCTAGCATTTCCCTGCCTCAGGAAACTCCCCTGTACACCAAGATCTGCCTCGGCTCCAGAACAGCTCACGTCAGCTTTGACTGTAAAGAACTGGCAAGATAATGAAGATTCTGAAAAAAAGACTCTTCAAAGATCTTTGCTTCCCCCTTAACTAGTACTTAAATAAGCCCTAAATCAACTTAGTGGAAAAAAAAAAAAATCTTAAAGCAAAATGCCCATGTCAATGCATAAAGGGCTGAAGGAACTCCAAACACATTTCCCTTGGACAAATCATATTTTCCTCCAAGAGGCACCAGAATATACATTCCCTGTCTTAATTAACTACACTTTATCATCCATTAATGTTTGAAAGTGAATTGTAGATAAAGACCACAAGTTGCACTGATGCTATTTGGCACCTACATTATTAGAATCATAGAATGGTTTGGGTTGGAAGGGACCTTAAAGATCATCTAGTTCCAACCCCCCTGCCATGGGCAGGGACACCTTCCACTAGATTAGGCTGCTCAAAGCCCCGTCCAACCTGGCCTTGAACACTGCCAGGGAGGGGGCAGCCACAACCTCTCTGGACAACCTGTTCCAGTGTCTCACCACCCTCACAGTAAAGAACTTCCTTACATCTAATCTAAATCTACCCTCTTTCAGTTTAAAATCATTACCTTTGTCCTATCCCTACATGCCCTTGTAAAAAGTCCCTCTCCAGCTTTCTTGTATGCCCCCTTTAGGTATTTTCTTTTAAATAAACTAAAATGATATTAAGTCTCCACTATAGACTAAAATCACATTAAACTATATAAAACTATGTCTATTATAAAGCAAATGGATATTACACTTCTTAAACTCACAAGTCTATATTAACACTGGCTGTGAATTATATTTCTTTATATATAAACTAATTTTAAAAACAGTAAAATTATTTCTAAGGTAATAAATGATCAAAGCTCATTTTACAGCAACAGGGTTATTTAAAACAGAAAACTGCAATATACTATAACCAAACTGCCTTTGGGTAATCCTCCCCCTTTTTTTCTGTGGAAGTTTCTGTGAAGTAATCCAATACTTTTAAAATTGAAGCTAAACAAAGATTTCACTTCAACATTTGACTTCTGGATTTAAAACAATTTCTCATTACAGATGTTGCAAAAGTCAAAGTAGCAGGTATGTATCATCAAGTTCAAATAGACACTTAGTTTTTTATTTTAAAAAAAATTACTTACACATCCACAAATAGTACATAATCTTTACTGTCTTCTGGAATTCTACAGGAATGTCTACAGAAAAGTCCTGGTAGAAACATGGACCCACTGGAAAATTCTCAGGAAGGGGTGGCCAGTTATTTTTTCTACCTGCAAATCAGAAAAGAAAAAAAGCACTCTTTACAATACAGTTTAGTCTCTGTATATTAGAAAGAGATATGCATTTGGACTTATTCAAATTGGTTTATGCACAAGTTTCACAAGCATATGGATAACTTGGGCTACCAAAACCCAAGAGTTCTATTAGCAATCCTCATACAATACTGAAAATAAACTTCAGAAATAAACTTCAGAAATAAAAGACAATGAAGTGCAGACAGATCAAGGAAAGTACAATATTTTATCTATGTAAAAGACTAAGCAGGCATCTGACAGCTCCTATGAAGTAATGAGAAAAGAAAATTCTTCACAAAATTTCTCAGAGTTCCTTGACTTTTAAATGCACATTTCCCTGTGCATCCTGATATTTGTAACACCTGGATATCTCTAATACTTTGAACTAGTTCCCAATAGTTTACAGTCAAAGCTTTACCTAAAAGCCCGTAAGCCTGAAGAAAGGAAGCTATTTAAATAGTCTAAACTACTTTTTTGTTACACGAAGATGCCCTACAGCATCAATATATTTTGATACAGTTGTGTGAGAGTGAGGACACCACAAAGGACAACACAATATCAGACATTTGGATTTCCTGTATGCTGATATGCTCACAGACTAGAGCATACATTCTGCCAAACACAAGTATACCAAGCATAGACTCAGAGATTCAACTAAGATAACTACAACAAACCTTTACCATAGCATTTCAAATTCTGGATGCAAGAGATACATTAATCACCATATTCCAAAAATGGAGCTGAACTTGAGACTAACCTAAAGGCACCTTTATTTGTAATTCTGACACGGTTTTGCTTGCAATTTCTATCTTCAACCATATCTTTACTAGCAGTTCATCTGGTAAGAACAGAAAACTTGCAAAGCTTACACACTTGCATTATTTCTTATTTCTTTCCCTACTCAGACAAGATGAAGCTGACAGTTCTGTCCAAACAGGTCAAAGGCACTAAGTATCTGTTAAATTTTCTGCCTCTTCCACTGAACATTTTTTTATCAAGCCTTTTAGAGCAGGGGATTTACAGAGGGAGCATACAGAAGGTAATCAAGTAATATCCCCATCCATATTAAAAATCTTTTTTTGGATTTCTTATATGAAAAATATCTGACAGTAATTCAGATCTTCATTCTGCAGTATATGGTTATTTCTTTCAGGACTGACAGTTTCAAGACAGAGTCACAGAAAAAAAAAATCGGATATCTTATAATAGTTCAAGTTCTTATTTAAGAATTTTATTTGATGTGCTTTCCTACTCCTGTTGCACAGGTTTCAAAATTCTCAACTAAGACTGAAAGACAGCTTGGTGAGATGGTTTGAGATTAAAAAAAACAAGTGGCCTTTTTCTAAATACACTCTGGATACTCATATTCCAAGGTTGTATCTTGATAAGCAAAGACCTATCTCAGAGTTATTTCATTCAACACAAGTTACCATCTCAAGGCCTATTAACATAATTTCAATGGCATGCCTACACTATGAACGCAGACACCCCCAAACTAGCTTCATGCAAGCCCAGAAAGGGATTTTCAGGCATGTCCAAATAAACTAGCTGAAATAGGAAGCAACACACTTTAATAATCTCAAGTGCAATACTGCACAGAACCTGAGCAGAGAAGACTGAAAGCATTGAGCTGAGCAGACCTATCAGCCTGAAGATCTCTGCATTGTAGTCAATTGCATATGATGACAGTGTCCTAGATGTGCAGCATCTTAAATTGAATGCAAATAGCTAGAGTACTGTTGCAAAAGACCTTACCCTCCAATCAAAACATCTCTAGTGTTTCCAAAGGAATTCAAATGAGTGTGCAAAAGAAAAAAATCAGAGGGGAAAGAATGTTGTTCTCAGTCACAACATACAATTTCTGATTTGCAGCATCTTTTACACAGTCATTTGGCAAAAAAACAATATCCTCTTTAAAGCTTTAAGAGCTCTCTTCTCTATTCAGCCTTCCTAAAGAATCCTTTAGATTCTTCAAGGACTCTTCCTGCACTTCGATGTGAACAGCTGCAACCTAATAACACATTAAATACCCATTTTAGAAATATCCTGAAACATGCATGGGGTATCAGAGTTATGTTCCCTATAATATAGATGAACAAAACTGTCCCTGAAGCCTGGAAGAGACAAGTAATCAATCCAGACCATCAATATAAGTTAGTGAAATCAGATGAAGAGCAATATATGGAGAAGGAAATGAAAGACAGTGGAATAGGCTGTCCAGGGAGGTGGTGGAGTCACCATCCCTGGATGTGTTTAAGGGTCGTTTGGATGTGATGTTGGGGGATATGGTGTAGGGGAGAACTTTGTAGAGTAGGGCTGATGGTTGGACTTGATGATCCCAAGGGTCTTTTCCAACCTGAATGATTCTGTCTGATTCTGCGTGTGAAAAAACAACCCAAAAAAATGGTTATCTGGGAGAAGAGGTACAGAAATTTAATAAAGGGATTAAAAAAAAAAATACTGAGAAAATAAAAATGGTTTAATGTAGGGACAATATTACCATGATTTTTTTCCTTAGAAGAATAGCAATTCCCCATTCCCAGATCCTAGCACATGACTGGCATAAAGTTCCCTGAGAATTTGAATTACTAAGCAATTATGCAATCTGGAATTGTATCGCTGCATATTCCAGTTTCCACAAGAGCAAAAAAACCACAGCACATGGGGAAATACAACAGTCAGAATTCTAGATACAAGTGAAAAGATCACACAAAGTCAACATTGCACATGGTGGTTTTTTTGTTTGTTTTGTGGTTGGTTTTTTTCTAACTTCAGTCTGAAGCTTTTCTTTTTGAAAAGGAGTATTCCTATAAATCTACTTCTAGCAAAGTATCTTCAGTTATAAATCTCATTTGTGAAATTGCAGAACAAAAACTGATGGCTTCACACAGCACAGTTTATGGCAAAATGAGATACGGATCTTGACTATGGGTTCCAAAGTGTCATATGAAAAAAATTAATAAAAGATTAATAATAGAATAAATCTTTCTGCTATTTGCATAGAATACTGTGTCTGTAGCACAGCAAAAGAAAATGTTTCAGAACAGGAAAGCTCTCCTACAGCTATAAATACTGACAGAAATCAAAGATGTTATTTATGAAGTTACTTTTCCTTTTCCCAAACTGCTCCATTTCTATTCAGTAGTATTATTTGGATATTAACCTAGAATTAAAATAGCTGATAGCAAAGAGTAATATGTAACATAGGCCACTGTGTTGGGTTTGTGTGTGCAGCGGGGGTTTTGGTAGCAGAGGAGGGGGCTACAGTAGTGGCCCCTTGTGAGAAGCTTCTTGAAGCTCCCCCAGCTCCAAGTCGGCCCCACCTCTGTCCAAGGCCAAGCCAATTAGCGATGGTGGCTGCGCCTCTGTGATAACATATTTAAGAAGGGGAACCTGGGAGGAGTGGGAGTTGCAAGGAGGACATCTATGTAAACACCAAGGTCAGTGGACGAAAGGAGGAGGAGGGGGAGGTGAGTCAGAGCAGAGACTCCCCTGCAGCCCATGGTGAGAGGGCAGGCTGTCCCCCTGCAGCCCATGGAGGTCCACAGTGGAGCAAATACCTATGTGCAGCCTGTGGAGGACCCCACACTGGGGCAGACGGCTGTGCATGAAGAAGGCCGGGACTCTGAGGGAAGCCCATGCTGGAGCAGTCTGTTACTGGGAGGACTGCAGCCCACAGAAGGGACCCATGCTGGAGCAGTTCGGGAAGAGCTGCAGCCTGTGGGAAGGACTCATGCTGGAGGAAGTTCATGGAGGACTGTCTCCTGTGAGAGGGACCCACGCTGGAGCAAAGGAAGAGTGTGAGGATTCCTCCCCCTGAGGAGGAAAGGAGCGGCAGGACTGACCACAACCCCCCTTCCCTGCCCCCCTGTGCCATTGTGGGGGAGGAGGGAGAGAAATCGGGAGCAGAGCTGAGCCTGGGAAGAAGGGAGGTGTGGCGGGGGGAAGGTATTTTTAAGATGTGGTTATACTTCTCACTGTCCTACTCTGTCTGCTAAGTGGTGGTGGTGGTGTTTGAATTAAATTAACGTTCTTTTTCTTTCCCTAACAAGTCTGTCATTTGCCTGTGACCATAATGGGTGAGTCATCCCTCCCTGTCCTTGATTCCAGAGACTTTTGCTTTATTTTCTCGTTCCCATTCCTGAGGGGAAAGGGGTGAGCAAGCAGCTGTGTGGTGCTCAGTTGCCCTCTGGGCTCAAACCACAACAGCCACATTTAAATTTTTTGCTGTGAAAATTTGTACAGGCCAGCCCAGTTTTTATTCACACTATACATTGTCTCAAGGCAGATAAATTTTCTTTTTCTGGAGAGATTATAAAACCCCTCTTTGATCTCTTTCACAATGTCACTGTAAAACTAAAGCAGTTTCTAAGAAAAAGTGAAATTTCTGCAATTTAAAGAAATATTTTTTTCATGCATACCCCCCTGCTGATTCAGACTCTGCATTTCCCTTTCTCTGCGATCTAGTTCAGCTGCTTTTCTTTCCAGTTCTTCTTGACGCTTTAGCAGTTCTGCTTGGGCCAAGGCATGCTCCTGAACAAAACAAGCATTGTTAGATATTGATTAAAAAAAAAATACAAACATGAAATAAGTATTCCAAGTATATTTTCCATAATTAAGCATCTCCAGTTATGGATGAAGACTTACCTAATATTACATGAATTCATGCAGTAACTGATTACTTAAAGGCAGTATTAATTTTCATAAATCATCAGGAAAGCAATGCTTATTTATAAAATACACCATTGCAGAAGTGTATTTATATGATTATAATTGAAAGGAACCTAGTGCCTGAAAGTTATAGACAAACCTTTGCAACTTGTGTGTAAGCAGGTGGTTCTTCTGTTGGTTTCATTATTGCTGGCTGGGTACTGGGTACATTAGGCATTTTCACATTCCCTGGAGGAGGCTAAGAAAACAAGAGACAATTATAGGGAAACAGTCTTCTATTCTAATAAACATATTTTCATTAACTCTGTAAGAACTAATGCGGTTGTTTTAAATGAAGTGTTACTGATAAACTGAAAATCCGATATGCTGCCTGCAATATTTATAACCTTTAGAAAAAAGAAGATAACTATATTCTGTGGTGCAGCGTTCTGCTTGTTTGTTTTTACACTGCACTACTTGCCATAAACATACATGACATTTTATGGATCAGTAGAAAATAAATAGAATTTTAATTTTGTTCAGACATGAATATGTATAAGGACAGTTATTAAGAGAATTGTGGAATTTAACAGTGGTCTATTCATATTCTCAAACATGATGTCATTTATTAGTAATGTCTTCCACAGCTTTCTAATTAACAAAGGCTTATATCATCTGGTTAACTAGAGAAGCATATTAATTTTTCCAACTGAGGATCCACAATCTATTGCTTAACTATTCCACCAGTATGTACTGTAGCATCTAGTTTCAAGTACCACTAGCAATTCAGTCACTTGGTCATTACCTATAAGAACACATCTTACAAGAAGCTTTTATTAGCTCAGGTTTTTTCAATTTTGTGATTTCCTTTTCCTTTTTTAAAATCCTCTCCTGCTTATTTCTATCTGTCAGCTTCTCTGACTTTCTCCACATCTCTCTATCATACACAACGTTAACCAGTACATATCAAACCAAGGAAGTTACCACTGCCTAGATTAACATTATCGACAACTTTACCAAAGCAGACCAGTATAGCCCTACTATGATATTATTTTATTCTTAAATATGCTTGGTATAAAACTATAATTCACATCTTTCTTTGTGTAGAGTTTGTAACATAAAAGACTTCCCTGTTCTGTGATCTTTTAAGACACAACCACTTGTTCCTAATAAGACTGAAATCAAGAACAAAAATATGGTGAGAAGTGTGATGTTTTAAATACAAAAACACCTTTAAACAAAGCAGGAATCAACTGAATACCACTAACTTGGCAAATTATGACTTGGCCCAGCTTATCTGTATCTTTTCCAACTGTGGTAGGTTGACCCTCAGCTGGACGGGGGGAGAAAAATATAATGAAAAGCTCCTGGGTCGAGGTAAGGACAGGAAGAGATCAATCTGCAATTACCATCACGGACAAAACAGACTCAACTCAGGGAAATTAATTTAATTTATTGACAATCAAATCAGAGTAGGGTAATGAGAAATAAAACCAAATTTTAAAAAACACCTTCCCCCCACCCCTCCCTTCTTCCCAGGCTCAACTTCACTCCCAATTTCTCTACCTCTTCCCCTGAGCAGCACAGGGGCACAGGGAATGGGGGTTGTGGTCAGTTCATCACAAGTTGTCTCTGCTGCTCTTCCTCCGCAGGGGGAGGACTCCTCACACTCTTCCCCTGCTCCAGTGTGGAGTCCCTCCCACAGGAGACAGTCCTCCACGAACTTCTACAATGTCAGTCCTTCCCACGGGCTGCAGATCTCCATGAACTGCTCCAGCGTGGGTTCCTTTTGCAGGGTGCAGTCCTTCAGGCACAGGCTGCTCCAGTGTGGGTCCCCCACAGGGTCACAAGTCCTGCCAGCAAACCTGCTCCAGCACAAGCTTCCCACAGGGTCACAGCCCCTTTCAGGTGCATCCACCTGCTCTGGTGTGGGGTCCTCCATGGGCTGCAGGTGGAGATCTGCTCCACTGTTACCCTCCATGGGTGCAGGGGCACAGCTGCCTCACCATGGTCTGCACCACAGGCTGCAGGGGAATCTCTGCTCTGGTGCCTGGAGCACCTCCTCCCCTCCTTCTTCACTGACCTTGGTGTCTGCAGGGTTGTTTCTCTCACATATTCTCACTCCTCTCACTTACGGCTGCTGCTGCACAGCAGTTTTTTCCCCTTTTTAAATACATTATCGCAGAGGTGCTACCACCATCACTGATTGGCTCGGCCTTGGCCAGCGGCAGGTCCATCTTGGAGCTGGTTGGCATTGGCTGTATCAGACACAGGGGAAGCTTCTAGCAGCTTCTCACAGAAGCCAACACGGTTAGTCTCTTATGGTTTATCTAAAGTAGCTGTATTTGAGCTACAGTAGGTATGTCTACACCATTAGTTTAAGTTATTGTGTGTTTAATAGCACTTATGTGTTATTTAATATCACTTTCTGGAATTAGTGCACAACGTAAGAAAAAGTAGAGAGAAGAGCTTGTGAGAGTCAGAGGTAGTAAGGGAAAGATAAGAAAAATCACGTATCTACTTCAACATCTGTTGTTAATTTTTGCTGGGTATCACTCCAGAATTTCTGCTAAGTTGATATAAATATAGATATATATATATAAGAAATTAAATCTTAGCTTCATACTGTGTACACAGGGGAAGAAAGTGTCAGCGCTCAAATCTACTTCTAATGGTGGAAGTTCAATATTGCTTTAATGTGCTTATTTTTCCAGGTTATTATTTAAAGATCATAATTCAATGCACAACAGGCACAGGTATTATAAACCATCTTCTAAGAAATTTTTTTACAATGAGGGTGATGAAACACTGGCACAGGTTGCTCAGAGAGGTGGTAGATGCCCCATCCCTGGAAACATTCCAGGTCAGGTTGGACGGGGCTCTGAGCAACCTGATCTAGTGGAAGATGTCCCTGCTCATGGCAGGGGGGTTGGACTAGATGACCTTTGAAGGTCCCTTCCAACCCAAACCATTCTGTGATTCTATGAAGCAGGTTAATGATGTGTTAATGCTACAGACTATAAGATACTGTCTTAGCATTAGCTAAATTGTATAAACAGGAAAAATGTGGATTTCTAATTGAAGCATACCATTCTCAGCTTCCTTAAAAAAACTACAACTACACACTGTTACTTACAGCGAAACACAAACATCATTTAAAGTCTTACAGGCCAGTGATTCTCAAACTGAAGAGCACAAATCTCCAGGACATATTTTGCTACCACCAGCATATATGCTTTCTGCTCGCTAGTACTGTTATGGTTTTCAAATGTTAGAAGTGGGATTATCAAAACTGTTCAAGATGGCTCAGCTTCCCAACAAAGGTAAAACAAAGAACAGCAGCAAAACCAAACCCCTGGAAACTATCTGAATGTTTTTACTCTGAGCAGCACACAAAATACAGAGTAATTTCTATCCCTATGCTGACGGGCATTGTAATCCTCCAAGTCTAATATTCACAGACCCTGCTTTCTACATCTGTTCATCCAATATTTAAAGGCATTCAATTCCACTTTATCTTCCCTTACTCCTGTTGCATACATTTGTACATGCATAGTATGCCCTTCTCTTGCACACACAGCTGGTAGGAAAAGAGGTGAGCACATGGAATTGTGAGCATATCCTCAGGTATCTAAGCACATTCCTGCAAATGCATACGATTATGGAATACTTCTTTACATAATCAGCATCCACAAGATACAAAAAGAGTATAATCTAAAAGTTGATTATTACTGCACTCTTAGCTGAATATATACTTTACTGAAAAGAAAGCCTGAACAAGTTCCCTTTTTTCCTCTGCAGAAAGAGCTGCTCATTCAATAGACAGTTTTTATGGATTTGGTAACATCCCATAGATTATTAATTGAATCAGTACATGAACATAGCACATATTCAGTAGATCTGAATACTGACTTCAAGATTTCCATCCTCCCAATTTTTCTGTATGTGTGACATCTGTAATGAGTGATTAGAGTTTTTTATACATGCACAGTTGACTGTTAGAAGCCAAATAACTTTAACCATATACTTCAGTTTTCCTTTATGCACCGAGCTGCATGTTAAAATAAGTAGATAAGTAATAAGTCAGAGTAGCTCTAGATTTTTTTTTTAAACAAGACCTAGTGCTTTTAAACAGACCTACCTGACATTTATAATTTACTTTGTCTGTACAAAGCAATTTTGAAACTCTTCAAGCTTCAGAAAAATAAATCAAATACCATTTGTGATATTGTGAGTTAGGAGAAAAACATTTGAGACTTATTTAATATTGCTGCTAGCTTATAAAAAAAAAAAGCTTCTTCCAGTCTAGCATTTTAACACTGTATGAAATCTTACTGTTGCATTGCAAAGACTCAAATACCAACATTCCCTGTCAGCACTACCAGAATTACCATAGAAAAAAATATAAGCCTACATATGAAAAATATAGTATTTAAATGTTTATAAATTATACTGACAGAGAGTAATCATCCATATGTTTTGCAGATCTTGCACAAAATCTTGCCTATCAAAAGTAACCACTGAGAAATGCTGTTACAGTATGAATTTACTACCCCATTCCTTGTATTCCCCCCCAGGTGAAAATAAGCACAAGGTAAAATTAAAACTTTACAAATTAGATGCAAAACCAAACTGTGTTTCTCAGACATAATTATTCCTTTTAGTACAGGACAACTATTCATAGCCTGTGGACTGTTACTTAAATGCAATGTTTTTCTTATTCTGAACTGCACTTTCATAAGTGCAATGGAAATCAAAAGCAAGACACTGAGGAAGCGTACCACATTCACAAACTTTAAAGCAAGTAAAATCTAGAAAAGCATAAAGACAGACTACCAGAAGTCTTACTGAACAGAGGAAAAACTCAATTCTGTTTTGGCCACCTTTCAGGGAGCCACCTTTCCTTAAGGTGTCAAAGCTCACTTAAGTCAACCTACCCACTGAATTCTCCAAATACTTTATGGGACTATCTATCCTTACACATCTTCCATTACCTCTAGCTAGCCCCTGACATAGAATATCTCAAGTTGGAAGGGACCTATAAGGATCATCAAGTCCAGCTCCCTGTCCCTTGCAAGACTACCTAAAACTAAACCATATGATGAAGAGCATTGTCCAGACACTCCTCAAACTCTGACGGGCTTGGTGCCGTGACCACTTCCCTGGGGAGCCTGTTCCACTGACCGACCACCCTCTCATTGAAGAACCTTTTCCTAATGTCCAATCTGAATTTCCCCTGACACAGTTTCATTCCATTTCCACGTGTCCTATCCCTGGTCACCAGAGAGAGGAGATCAGCACTTCCCCCTCCGCTGCCCCCCTTGAGGAAGTTGTAGACTGCAATGAGGTCACCCCTCAGCCTTCTCTTCTCCAAGCTGAACAAGCCAAGTGACCTCCCCTGCTCGTCATAAGTCTTGCCCTTGAGACCTTTCACCATCTTGGTCGCTCTCCTCTGGACACACTCTAATAGTTTGATGTCCTTCTTATATTGAGGCACCCAGAACTGCACACAGTACTCGAGGTGGGGCCGCACCAGTGCCATGCAGAGGGGGACAATCACCTCCCTCGACTGGCCACCTATGCTGTGCTTGATGCACCGCAGGACATGGTTGGCCCTTTTGGCTGCCAGGGCACGCTACTGGCTCATGTTCAACTTGCCATCAACCCAAACCCCCAGATCTCTTTCTGCGGGACTGCTCTCTAACCTCTGGTCCCCCAATTTGTATGTTTTCCATCAGTCCCAAACTCTGAAAACAATACCCCACAAATCTTACCTGAAAGATTAACAGCGTTATTATAATAAGTAAATGTGCTTACTGTTCTTGAATCTGAGAAAGGATTATATTCATCTAGCCCTGGAGGAACATTTCTTGTCACTTGTGTAACAGAAGGATCCTAGGAAAGAAAACAGTTCTGTAAACGTATGCATACATATACAAGCAATGAGTCAGCACATATCATTATATCATATAAAACTCTAAAAAAAGTTGTTTCTCACTAAAAAAGCCTGTAAATATCCACCTCTTTCTCTGTCCCCAAAATGACATCATTCCATCCTGAGCTTCTTACAAAAATAGATTAAGACAGTTGTCCTGGTTTAGCCAGGATAGGGTTAAGTTTCCCCAGCAGTGGGGGGGAGCTCTAGCCGGGTTATTCAGATACCATGCGGACGTCACATCCTGGCGCGAGCGCGAGAAGAATCGGTGAGCGCGTGTGTTATGCGATTTTCTCTGCTCTCACTGCTGTATCGTTCAATATCTTGCTCTGTTCATTGCTATCACTGTTACTGTTATTGTTGTTGTTGGTTGTGTTGCTGTTGCACTGTTGTATGAAACCTTTCCTTATCTCAGTCTTGGGCTTTGTATTTCACTCCCTTTGTGGGGGAGGGGCAGCGGCCGCGTGGTCTCAGACCCCGGCAGAGGCTAAACCACCACAACTTTTGGCGCCCAACGTGGGGCACGAGAGGGCTGAGATAAGGACAAAAGGAGAAGGTGCGTTAGGTGCAATTTTTCTGTTTTTATTTGTATTGTTTCATAAGAAACGGTTGCAATGCTGGCCAACTTGATTGCGTGGTGGGGATGGATTAATCCTTATATCCACTGTGTGTTCCCAGTGCTGATGTTTGTTCTCGGTGGAAAATGTATCAAGGGTCTTGTTCTGCTCTACTGGTTACTGTCTGCTTATAATGGGCTCGTTTCGCTGCTTGTGGGGGTGAACCGGTACCTGTTTGCTGCCTGGTCTTTTGTTTGGGGTCTCACCCCCTCTATGGGTGAGCCAGGGGAAGAGATCCTCTCGGTTTTTGAGAGTTTCAGCTATCCCTGGAGCACCCAGGCCAGTGTGCTTGCGGCTCTGTGCTTTCTGAATGTCTGCCAGATCTTGTTTTGGGCCATGCGGTACTTCTCCAACAATAGCACCACCCGGAAACCTGCCCCGGGGGCAGATAGTTATAAATGGCAAGGTGTGTGGGAGAAGATGGGCAAGTGCCTGAGTCAGTGGTCACCCCCAGTGCTTTGGGATTTCACTCCTGAACAAGTGCAGAGTCCTGATAAACTGGTGGAGTGTTTGGAAAAGGTGTGCTGCCAATCTGACAAACCCCGGGAGATGCAACTCGCTGCGATGTGCTGGGGGCTTGCCCATGCTTACCGCATCGCCCTTAACACTGATCACTGCCCTCAAGGGGGAGAAAGGGCTGCAGGGTCTGAAAGTGAACCTGCTGGTACAGCAGCTGGGCCAGGGGGACAGGCAGCGCCAGTACCGGTCGCCCCAATACGGAAAACCAAATATACCAAAAAATCCCCTCGCAGTGTACAGGGTGATAATGAACCAGGCCCATCACGAGAGCAGGAGGAAGAGCCGGAGGTAATCATCCGATCTCTATCCCTCAGTGAGTTGTGAGATATGCGGAAGGATTTCAGCCGCATTGCAGACGAGCAAATTTGCACCTGGCTGCTCCGATGCTGGGATAGTGGAGCTGCTGGTTTGGAACTGGAGGGGAGAGAGGCCAAGCAGCTGGGACCTTTAGCCAAGCAGGCTGGTATTGCCTTCAATAGGGAAACAGGCTCAAACCCTCAGCCTTTGGAGGCGACTCCTGCTCGCTGTGAGGGAGAGGTACCCCTACAAGGATGATGCTCTATGTCGGTTAGGCAAGTGGACCGACATGGAGAAAGGCATCCAAAACCTCAGGGAAATGGCTGTGTTTGACATGGTCTATGGTGATCTGAATGATGAGCAGTCACCAATGGATCCAGATCAGGCCCCCTGCACACAGCTGATGTGGCGGAAGTTCCTGCAAAGTGGACCAGAGGCACATTCCAAAGCATTAGCAGTAGAGTCCTGGTGGCGAGACACCCAGACTCAGACAGTAGATGAAGTGATTATCCAGCTCCGGCAATATGAGGGAAGTCTCCCTTCCTCCCAACATGCTTTGGTTTCAGCCGTAGAGGAACTGTCTCAGAGGCTCCAGAAAGTGGAACAGGACATGTCCTATGTTCCACCTGCACGGGCCAATGTCTCAGCCATTAGAAGCAGGCGTTTCCCCACCCAAGAGAAGGGCAGTGGAAGACACACACCACGGGGCATCCTGTGGTTCTTCCTCCGCGACCATGGGGAAAACATGAGGAGGTGGCATGGACAGCCCACTTCCGCCCTAGCTGCACGAGTACAGCAACTGAAAGGGAAGACCACCATGAAAGGGGAGTCTTCCAAGAGAGATGCAGCTCCAGCGTCCAGTCGGAAATCCCCCAGACAGAATAGAATGGCCAACACTATGCTTGACCCTCTTGAGGGGACCAGGAACTCATTCTTGCAGGAGTCACTCTTAGATCAAGTGAGTGATGGTGAGCAGGATTAGAGGGGCCCTGCCTCCAGCCAGGTGGAGGAAAGGGATAATCGGATTTACTGGAAGGCGTGGATCCGATGGCCTGGCACATCAGAACCACAAGAATATAAGGCCTTGGTAGACACTGGCGCACAGTGCACCCTGATGCCATCAAGCCACAGTGGGGTCGAATCCATCTGCATCTCCGGAGTGACAGGGGGGTCCCAACAGCTGACCCTATTAGAAGCTGAAGTAAGCTTAACTGGGAAGGACTGGCATAAGCACCCCATTGTGACTGGCCCAGATGCCCCGTGCATCCTAGGTATAGATTACCTCAGGAGAGGGTACTTTAAAGACCCAAAAGGGTACCGGTGGGCCTTTGGTATAGCTGCCCTGGAGGAGGTTGAACAATTGTCCACCTTACCCGGCCACTCAGAGGACCCCTCGGTGGTGGGGTCGCTTAAGGTTGAAGAGCAGCGAGTGCCAATTGCCACCAAGACGGTGCACCGGCGGCAGTACCGTACTAACCGAGATTCCCTGGTCCCCATCCATCAGCTGATCCGTCGACTAGAAAGCCAGAAGGTGATCAGCAAGACTCACTCACCTTTCAACAGCCCTATATGGCCAGTGAGAAAACCTAATGGCGAATGGAGACTGACCGTGGACTACCGTGGCCTGAATGAAGTTACGCCAGCGATGAGTGCTGCAGTGCCGGACATGCTAGAGCTCCAGTATGAGCTGGAGTCGAAGGCAGCCAAGTGGTACGCCACGATTGACATCGCTAACGCGTTCTTCTCCATCCCAATAGCACCAGAGTGCAGGCCACAGTTTGCGTTCACTTGGAGGGGTATCCAGTACACCTGGAATCGATTGCCCCAGGGGTGGAAACACAGCTCCACCATTTGCCATAGACTGGTCCATACTGCACTGGAGAAAGGTGGGGCTCCAGAACACCTGCAGTTCATTGATGATATCATTGTATGGGGGGACACAGCTGAGGAAGTCTTTGAGAAAGGAAAGAAGGTAATTGAAATCCTCCTGAAGGCTGGTTTTGCCATCAAGCGACAGAAAGTTAAGGGGCCTGGAAGGGAGATTCAGTTCCTAGGAATAAAATGGCAAGATGGGCGTCGCCACATCCCAATGGAGGTGATAAACAAGATAACAGCCATGGCCCCACCAACCACTAAAAAGGAGACTCAGTCCTTCCTGGGCGCTGTGGGGTTCTGGAGGATGCACATCCCAAACTACAGCCTGATTGTGAGCCCTCTCTACCACGTAACCCGCAAGAAGAACGATTTTAAATGGGGCCCAGAGCAACAACAAGCCTTTGAACAAATTAAGCAGGAGATTACCCAGGCAGTGGCCCTCGGGCCAGTCCGGACAGGGCAGGAGATAAAGAACGTGCTCTACACCGCAGCCGGGGAGAATGGCCCTTCCTGGAGCCTTTGGCAGAGAGCACCTGGGGAATCCCGAGGCCGACCTCTAGGCTTTTGGAGCCGGGGATACAAAGGCTCTGAAGCTAACTATACCCTGACTGAGAAGGAGATACTGGCAGCGTATGAAGGAATTCGAGCTGCCTCAGAAGTGGTCGGCACTGAGACACAGCTCCTCCTGGCACCTCGACTGCCGGTGCTGGGATGGATGTTCAAAGGAAAGGCTCCCTCCACACATCATGCAACAGATGCCACGTGGAGTAAATGGGTTGCGTTGATAACACAACGGGCTCGAATAGGGAACCTCGACCCCCCAGGATTAGTGGAAATGATCATGAACTGGCCAGAGAGCAAAGATGCTGGGATGTCACCAGAACAAGAGGTGAAACGTGCTGAGGAGGCCCCACCATATAACGAGCTGCCAGAGGAAGAGAGACGATATGCCCTGTTCACTGATGGGTCTTGTCGCATTGTGGGAAAACATCGATGATGGAAGGCTGCGGTGTGGCATCCCACACGAGAAACCACTGAAGCTGTTGAGGGACAAGGTGAATCGAGCCAGTTCGCAGAGGTGAAAGCCATCCAATTGGCTTTGGAGATTGCTGAGCGAGAAAAGTGGCTGAGGCTCTATATCTACACTGACTCGTGGGTGGTGGCAAGTGCCCTGTGGATGTGGTTGCAGCAATGGAAACAGAACAACTGGCAACGCAAGGGCAAACCCATCTGGGCCACTGAAGTATGGCAGGACATTGCAGCCCGGGTGGAGAACCTCCTTGTGAAGGTGCGCCACATGGACGCCCATATACCCAAGAGTCGGGCCACTGATGAACATCAACATAACCAGCAGGCGGACCAGGCTGCTAAGATCAGAGTGGCTCAGGTAGACTTGGACTGGCAGCGTAAAGGTGAACTGTTCATAGCCCGGTGGGCCCATGAGACCTCGGGCCACCAAGGCAGAGATGCAACATACAGGTGGGCTCGAGATCGAGGGGTGGACCTCACCATTGACACCATCGCAGAGATCATCCACGGATGTGAGATATGTGCTGCAATCAAACAAGCCAAATGGGTGAAGCCCCAGCAGAATGAAGATCGATGGATGAAATATAAATATGGAGAGGCCTGGCAGATCGACTACATCACACTGCCACAGACCCGCCGAGGCAAGCGCCACGTGCTCACAATGGTGGAAGCAACCACTGGGTGGCTTGAAACTTATCCAGTGTCCCACGCCACCGCCCGGAATACCATCCTGGGCCTTGAAGACCGAGTCCTGTGGCGACACGGCACCCCAGAGAGGATTGAGTCGGACAACGGGACTCACTTCCGAACTAACCTCATAGATGCCTGGGCAGAAGAACACGGCATCGAGTGGGTCTACCACATCCCCTACCACGCACCAGCCTCTGGGAAGATCGAGCGCTACAATGGACTGTTAAAAACTACATTGAGAGCAATGGGGGGTGGAACCTTCAAACACTGGGACACACATCTGACAAAGGCCACTTGGTTAGTCAACACAAGAGGATCTGCCAATCGAGCTGGCCCGGCTCAGTCAAAACTTCCACGTGTTGTGGATGGGGATAAAGTCCCTGTGGTGCGCATGAGGGACCTGCTGGGAAAAATGGTCTGGGTTAGTCCTGCGCCGGGCAAAGGCAAACCCATCCACGGGATTGTTTTTGCTCAAGGACCTGGGTGCACCTGGTGGGTGATGCAGAAGGATGGAGAGGTCCGATGCGTGCCACAAGGGGACTTGATTGTGGGTGAGAACACACCGTGAGTTATACTGTGCTTTTGTTAATTTTTCTTAGTCAATGCTAATTGCTAAATGGCAGCTGGATGTGACGCACATGGTATAGAATAAAGGGGTGGATTATGTCCTGGTTTAACCAGGATAGGGTTAAGTTTCCCCAGCAGTGGGGGGGGAGCTCTAGCCGGGTTATTCAGATACCATGCGGACGTCTCATCCTGGCACCATTAGCCCGAGAGAGTCGGTTAACACGTGTGTTATGCCATCGCTCTGTTCCCACTGCTGTATTGGTAGATATCTTGCTCTGTTCATTGTTATCACTGTTATTGTTATGGTTGCTGTTTGCTGTGTTGCTGTTGCACTGTTGTATTAAACCTTTCCTTATCTCAGCCCCTGGGCTTTGTATTTCACTCCCTTTGTGGGGGAGGGGCAGCGGCCACGTGGTCTCAGACCCCGGCAGGGACTAAACCACCACAACAGTCTAAAAGAAACTCCATCTTTCATACATTTGATTTATAAGGGAAAAAAGCTCTCAATAGAGAAGGGAAGAAAACTGTATCCTGCTATGCTGACCACTGGACTGTACAAATATACACCCAAAGAGCACAACAGAAGAAAAGAGTTTTCTGTCAACTCTTAGTTTTCCCTACCCAGAAGTACCTCCAGAACCTTCAGGAACAGGAAAAGCATTTCAGAAAAATAAAGCTGAGGAAACAGTGTCCTATAATGCCAACAGCACCTCTGGTTCAGCTTCTATCTGAACTGGTAGAAATTAAGAAAAAGGTGTAATTTTTCCCTCCAATGAACTCTACGGTAAAAAAGACTGCTTAAGGTTTAGCTTGAGAAAACAACTTCAGGAATGAAACATTTCTCTGTGCTAGAGACAAGCAGGCTGGATTCTGCAGAAGAGCAGAAGTGCCCACCATCACAGATCCCACTAACTTCATATGAAGAAAAATTGTACATATTTCATGTGATGCCTGCTTCCACTACATCGTTTCTGTGGCTTAATTTAAGGTTTTTGCATCTTCAGAACATAATAATGGATGAAAGGAGGGTTTTCTTGAAAACTAAGAAATCCACTTATTTGATATGGTTAGTTACATTTATATTTACATAAATACATAAAACAAGTGCACAATATTTCATATGTATATCAAACATACAAAATAGCTATAAATATACTATTTAGTTATAACTGTTATGTATATATACACATCGTTTTTTCTTAATTTCAACAGTCTAGTTCAAAATTAGAAAACACACTAGAGTTGATAAAGACCAGGATGAAGATAAGTATTTACATTTTAATTTCCTCTTAAGACCACTGAAATGAAAACCTCAGTATGAAATATTTGTCCAACTTAAGTCACTTCTTGTATTTTTTTTAATCTACACTGAAATACAAAAACTATTAAGCTACTGAAAAATAAAATCTAGATTCTTCAAATCAGCATCTATTACACCATTATCTTAGTCTTTACAGCAATAGCTTAATCTATAGGTGCAGGAATAACATTTTCTTAATGGCTGCATTCAACTTGTTTATAGCTAGAGAAAAAAGTAGGAAAGAATGTCTATCAACTCTAAAATCCTGAAGGATACAGAAAGTGAGAACAAGTGTTCTTTCACTAGCTATAGTCACAAATGTATTAAAATGAGACAAAAAAAACGCTTTGACTATAAAAAAGTTTAAGACAAGAAAAGCATTGTTTCAAAAATTTAAAAATTATATGTTGCATATTTTAATCAAATCATGTGCATATGTGTACATAAAACTACCCTTCTGTTCACATAAAATGCTACCACTTTTGGCTAAAACATACATTTAGCTGCAAAGCAGTATTTTAACAGTGACTGAACAAGAAACAACATCTATGTTGATCTAGACGAGGGGATCGAGTGCACCCTCAGTAAGTTTGCAGATGACACCAAGTTGGGTGGGATCGTTGATCTGCTCGAGGGTAGGGAGGCTCTGCAGAGAGATCTGGACAGGCTGGAGTGATGGGCTAAAGCCAACTGTAGGAGTTTCAATAAGGCCAAATGCCGGGTGCTGCACTTGGGCCACAACAACCCCCAGCAGCACTACAGGCTTGGGGAGGAGTGGCTGGAGAGCTGCCAGTCAGAGAGGGACCTGGGGGGGGTGATTGACAGCCGGCTGAACATGAGCCAGCAGTGTGCCCAGGTGGCCAAGAAGGCCAATGGCATCCTGGCCTGTATCAGAAATAGCGTGGCCAGCAGGGACAGGGAAGGGATCTTATCCCTGTACTCGGCACTGGTGAGGCCGCACCTCGATGACTGTGTTCAGTTTTGGGCCCCTCACTACAAAAAGGACATTGAATTACTCGAGCGTGTCCAGAGAAGGGCAACGAAGCTGGTGAAGGGTCTGGAGCACATGTCGTACGAGGAGCGGCTGAGGGAACTGGGGTTGTTTAGTCTGGAGAAGAGGAGGCTGAGGGGAGACCTCATCGCCCTCTACAACTACCTGAAAGGAGGTTGCAGAGAGCTGGGGATGAGTCTCTTTAACCAAGTAACAAGCAATAGGACAAGAGGGAATGGCCTCAAATTGCGCCAGGGAAGGTTTAGACTGGATATTAGGAAGCATTTTTTTACAGAACGGGTGGTTAGGCGTTGGAATGGGCTCCCCAGGGAGGTGGTGGAGTCCCCATCCCTGGAGGTGTTTAAGAGTAAAGTTGACTTAGCGCTTAGAGATATGCTGTAGTTGGGAGCTGTAGGTGTTAGTTCAATGGTTGGACTAGATGATCTTCTAGGTCTTTTCCAACCTAGACAATTCTGTGATTCTGTGATTTCTCTAAATGAATACAAAACATTACATGCAATTTGAAAATCAGCTATCCTGCATTTGACTTACACCATGTAGTGCTGGGGCCTGAATAATAGGCCCTGAAACAAAGTTGACCTCTAGATGAACCTCACAACCAAATGTTATCTATTATTAGTATCTGTTAATTAGTAAAATCTGTATTAACATTAGCATTTATTATTAGTATCTGATCATTAACAAAATATGTATGCTCACTAGTGAAAGATGTAGTGACAAAATGTAATCAGTAGTGAGGATGTAATGTTGTGAGAATGTACCCAACTTCCCTTGTTTAGTCTTGTTCAAGGCTGAGAACCCAAGTGTTTGGCCTTGTTAGAAACTCCCTTGGTTCCCCCCTGAGCCCTGGCCAGGCTTTGGGTGGAATCCAACAGGAGGATGAAACCAGATATTTCCGCTCAAAGAAAGGTGCAAGTCATTCTGGCTTGCTGATTTTTTGTATATAAGGCTGGACCCTCTTGCCGCGACTTTGGAAGCCTCACCTACGGGTGGACGCACCGCGTAGGATTTCCCACTTGCCGGGACAGGCTCTCCAAATCCTCGCTGTAACTGGGGCTGCCCAGCGACTGCGGATCTGGATGTTGGTAACGTATGCAAGTGGTGATGGATCTTTCTTAATCACTATTCTCCGCATTGTGTAGTAATGATTAGGTGCATTGCCTTGTTTAATTGTATGTAGTAATAAGTAAGGGTATTATTCTGTATTTTTCTTACTACTTATTTTCTGTACTACTTAGTTATATCCTGTAATTATTAACAGTAAAATAAGCCTACTCTTTCCACTCGGGTGTCTGAGTTTAGTAGGCATCCTTAATCAGCAGAACATACCATAATTAGTGATTTCAATAAAGCCACCCTGGTGACACTCTCCCCTACAAGTTTGCCATATTTTTAGTTACCATCCTAGACTTGTATGCACTGTTCCAACTAAAATCTCATCAGGTCTTGAATAAACTAATGGACCTAATGGACTAACTTCTTGTAAAATGTCCTTTCATTAAGTGACAGGCACAAAATATTGTGCAGATGAACAACAAAAATAAGGGAAAGTATGTGTGGGGAGAGAATATTTGTTGTAAAATTCAGCTACGAAACATTTGAAACACTGAACAAAAAGATCATAGAACTAAGGGAAAAATGAAACCTGATATCTGATTTAGGCATTAGTTTACTGGACTTGTTAGTACAAGATCAAAAAAGATGAGCTTCTTAAAACAAAAATTAATACAAACAAGACAATTTCATAATTCAATATACAAGACAGTAGAAAGTTGTATACAGCTGGAAGCTTTTAACTTACTGGGGTGGGTCCACCCCAGCCAGCAGCTAAGCCCACACCCAGTTGCTCACTCCCTCCCCAATGGGACAGGAGAGAGAATTGGAAGGACAAAACAAAGTAAAACTTGTGGGTGTTGAAAAAAAGATGGGGGGGGCAGGAAAACAAACAAACAAACAAAAAAACTCCCACACAACTAATACAAAGGCAATCACTCGCCACCCCCCACAAGCAGACAGATGCCCAGCCAGCCTCTGAGCAATGATTACTTTGGAACACACCACCACCAAAGTTATTGCTGAACATGACACTATATGGTATGAAATATCTCTTTGGTTAGTTGGGGTCAGCTGTCCAGGCTGTGTCCCCTCCCAACTTCTTGCAGATCCCCAGCCTACTCCCAGGGTACTCCAGGCACCAGAGCAGAGATACCCCTGCAGTCCCTGATGAAGACCATGGTGAGGCAGGCTGTGACCCTCCAGCCCATGGAGGTTAATGGTGAAGCATATACCACCTGCAGCCCGTGGAGGACCCGACACCAAAGCAGGGGGATGCACCCAAAGGCGGCTGTGACCCTGTGGGAAGCCCGTGCTGGAGCAGGCTCCTGGCAGGAACTGTGGACCCGTGGGGGACCCATGCTGAAGCAGTCTGTTCCTGGAAGACTGCACCCTGTGTAAATTACCCACATTGGAGCAGTTCGTGAAAAAATGCAGCCCATGGGAAGGACCCGTGTTGGAGAAGTTCGTGGAGAACTGTCTCCCATGGGTGGGACCCCACACTGGAACAGGGGAAGAATGTGAGAAGGAAGAAGCAGCAGAGACAACTTCTGATAAACTGACCATAACCCCCATTCCCCATCCCCCTGTGCCACTTGGGGGAAGGAGGCAGAGAAAAATCAGGAGTGAAGTTGAGCCCGGGAAGAAGGGAGGGGTGGGGGGGAAGTGTTTTAAGATTTGGTTCTATTTCTCATTACCCTACTCTGATTTGACTGGCAATAAATTTAATTAATTTCCCCGAGTTGAGTCTGTTTTTCCCCATGACAGTAATTGGTAAGTGATCTCCCTGTCCTTACCTCGACCCACGAGCCTTTCATTATATTTTCTCTCCCCTACCTAGTTGAGGAGGAGGAATGATAGAGCAGCTTGGTGGGCACCTAGCATCCAGCCAGCGTCAACCCACCACAGCTAGGTTAACAAATTATGTTCACATCACTCAGATACAAAATTAACTGAATATCCAGTTGTTGGAAGTGTGGGAAGAGCAAATCAGAAAAAAACCTGCAAAACACACTTTTCTTTAACACATGGTGCCCAGAACAAACACAGGATGGGATGGAGATCCAGTGATTTGTGTTGCCATGGCACCAAGGTGGAATGCAAAGCCAGGTGGAGGCCACATGGTCCCATTCTTCCACTTTTCTCAAGGAATATTTGACACAACATTAACGGGATGAGCTTCAACAAGGCCAAGTGCCAGGTCCTGCACTTGGGCCACAACAACCCCATGCATCGCTACAGGCTTGGGGAGGTGTGGCTGGAGAGCTGTCTGGAAGAGAAGGATCTGGGGGTTCTAATTGACAAGCAGCTGAACATGAGCCAGCAGTGTGCCCAGGTGGCCAAGAAAGCCAACAGCATCCTGGCTTGTATTAGAAATAGTGTGACCAGCAGAAGTAGGGAGGTGATAGTCCCCCTGTACTCTGCACTGGTGAGGCCACACCTGGAGTATTGTGTCCAGTTTGGGGCACCTCAACACGAGAGAGATATCGAGGTGCTGGAGTGAGTGTAGAGGAGGGCAATGAAGCTGGTGAAGGGCCTGGAGAATAAATCCTATGAGGAGAGATTGAAGGAGCTGGGACTGTTTAGTTTGAGGAAGAGAAGGCTGAGGGGAGACCTCATCACTCTCTACAGCTACCTGAAAGGACATTGTAGAGAGGTTGGTGCTGGTCTCTTCTCACAGGTAATTAGTGACAGAACAAGAGGGAATGGCTTTTAACTTCAACAGGGGAGGTTCAGACTGGACATTAGGAAAAGATTTTTCCCAGAAAGAGTGGTCAGACAGTGGAATAGGCTGCCCAGGGAGGTGGTGGAGTCACCATCCCTGGATGTGTTTAAGGGTCATTTAGATGAGATGCTGGGGGATATGGTGTAGGGGAGAACTTTGTAGAGTAGGGCTGATGGTTGGACTCCATGATCCCAAGGGTCTTTTCCAACCTGAATGATTCTATGATTCTATGTTACCAGGAGTATTGTACATCAAAAGAATATGGAATGCTGCATTTAAAAGTGACAGCATTTTTTTTTCTTCTTTTTTTTTTTTTTTATTTACATGGGAATCATGGGACAGCACCAAGTAAATATCTGAGTAAACTGACAGAAGTACACCTGGTTCCTCTCAGGAAAAAAGACTGAAGAGAAACAACACACTATGAAAAAAACCCTGTATTTTAAAAGAAAAGGATTAATTATTTTTAGTGAAAATCAGAAAACATGGAAGACAACTTATCAGTTATGTAGTTCCTTAAATACAGCTGATGGAAGAATGAGCTACTATAGGTGATTGTAGAAATCTTCATTTTTGACCTTAGTTTAGGTTAAATTCAAAGGATAAGAATGGTCTCTTAATGACTGGAGTAGTTTCAATCCAAGTCAAGAAAACAGTTCTCATCACAAAAACTCTTAGAAGACGAAGTCCCTTTATAAAAAAATTTATTACAAATAATTCATTATATCAGTCATCAGTCACCTACTACCCTTCAGCTATGCCACCATACAATTTTTGTCTTTTACTTCAAGACCCCACAAATTACTTTATCCTGCCTAACTGCTTTATCAGTTGCTGACACCAACCAGCCTTGACTCTGCCAACTTTTTCAGCATTTATCATTCTATAACCACCTTCACCTAGCTACACGTTTTCCCTGTTGCTTTTTGTGCTTGGAAGGAAGTTCCCAGAGAGCGAGAGAGGAGCAGCCCCAATCTTATCCTCCAAACTATTCAACATGCTCAGCAACGATGTTATACCTTAAAAAAATCTGATTGTATACAGATTAGAAGCAGAAGCCAGAAGTCTACCAGGACTGAATCCAGACTGGTGAATCCACCCTGGGGAAATCATGAGATCAGATCCACAAATCTAGCAAAATCAGTCTTGACCAACTAGGATTTCCTATCCCTACCACTCCTACTGAAAGGCTGTTTAAGTTTCTCAGTCGCAAAGATTAGAACCTTTCTAGTTTTCAGTCTAAATTTACTACCGATCAATTATACCCATCTTCAAGCACAACATAAGCCTTCATTTATCTCTCCCAGGTATGCATTCCCAATCACCTTTGTTTTGCTGCATGAAAAAGATAAGCTCTTTTCATTTCAAGATAAGCTCTCCATTGATTATCACAAATTATTCCCTATATGCACTTCATATTGCCCTTTTCTAAATGTGAATAATACTAACTGTACACTTTCTGGTAAGAATCCATCCTGAGTGTTATTTGATAGTAACAGCTGTACATCCCACGCTCTGTTGAGTACTTCCTAAAATCACACCGCTGGCTCAGAAAATTAGGCAAAAATGCAACAAAAAACGCCTGAAACTGTTTGCTGGCCTGAGTTTTTTTGATTTCTTGATCAAAGAGAACACTATCCATCCCACTCTTCATAAAGGAATGAGTTCTGGATAGCAAACAATGTTATTGCTGTTTCACTTGAAACTCCGTATGATATACTTTGCCTTCAATATGTCATGAGCATTTTTGGGGAGAGATTTCTGACAAAGTTTAACTTTTTTTCTTTTTTTTCTTCCAATTTTGTTCTCAAAAGTATTTGGCCAGCAACAGACATCAAAGCTTTCTTCCCTCCTAACTGCTGGGTCTCAGCTTTTAAATTAGGACCTGACACTTAGAAAAGAAAGTAGCCTGCACATGAAGGATGTGTTTTTCAACCCCATAACACTATCTATATTCAACTAGATTAAGCCTCTGAGATTGCAATTTACACATGTTCAGTACACATTCAGTATAAATCAAACAGCTAAACTCCCAAAGACTTCCTCCCTGTTCATGCTACAGCAAGCTGCATATGGAAAAGTTTCACAAACTTACTCATGTTTTAATGCAGTGTCAAACACTGCCGGTTCTTCATGCTTTATTTATATCATCCCAGGCCCAAGAAGGAGTAAAGTTACAGAAACTTCACAAAGCAGCTTAATTGAGATCTCATGTTTCACTATCCTAATAGTTGCTGAGGAGAGGGGCTCCGAAGAGGAGGACAGTGGCAGGGGACCCTTCCGAAAGCATCAAAAAACCCACGGCAAAACCACAAGATGAGAAGGCAGAAGCCCAGGGAAGAGGGAGAGCCTCAAGGCACCTCCCCCTGAGCGAGAAGAGTGAGCTGCTGCTAACGAGGGCAGTGGGCGGAGACTGGAGTGATGACGCCCAACGCGGCTCACCTACAAGAGCAGCCCCCAGGGAGCGCGAGCGACAGAGTGCTGTGTGGCAGTTCACGCAGGTAAGGCGTGCAGATAGGGCATAGTCCCTCTACTGGCTCTAGAGCTTATCTTTGCTAGTAGTCACCTCATCATCCTCCACGAGTAGACTGAACCATGGTCTCCACTCGGGTCAAAACCACCACCAGAAAGAACGTGGTGACCCAGACGGAGCTGCCACGCAAACATGCAGCGGTCCAGGTCCCGGGCTGCAGGGAGTGCCTGAGCCTGTCAGTCCTGTCGGAAGGCACCAGTGATAACACCTGTGTGCGCTGTGATCAGCTGGATGACCTGCTCAGCCTGGTGGTGGAACTCAAAGAAGAGGTCGAGAGATTAAGAAGTATTAGGGAGTGTGAAAGGGAAATTGATTGGTGGAGTAACACCTTGGCACCCCGGAAGCAACAGGAGCAAATGGAGGCTCCAAATGAGGTAGGTAATCGCTCATCCTCTTGCTACCAGGCAGAAGGAAGGGACCTAAGAGATGGGGGAGGCTGGAAACAGGTCCCTGCTCAGGGAGGCAGGAAAATCCTCTCCCGACCTCCCTCACCCTCCATGGTGTCCCTTCACAATAGATTCGGGGCCCTGGAACTTTTGAAAAAAGCAGAGAAAGATGAAGAAAATGAGTCAAACAAGGAGGAAGACCAAGGTCCACCAAGGCCAGGTAACTCTAGACCAGGTATTAAAACCAGTTCTAAAAAGAACCCCAGAAGAGTCATTGTAGTGGGTGACTCCATTCTGAGGGGTACCAAAGGCCCCATATGCAGACCAGACCCACTTCATAGGGAAGTCTGCTGCCTCCCTGGGGCCCATGTCAAGGACCTCAAGGCAAAACTCCCCGTTCTAGTGAGACCCAAGGACTACTACCCTCTCCTGGTTTTTCAGGTAGGTAGCGACAATATTACCAGGAGAACTCCTAAATCAATGAAGAGAGATTTCAGGGCCTTGGGGAAACTGGTTAAGGGGTCAGGGGCACAAATTGTGTTCTCCTCCATCCCTTCAGTTTCAGGGATGGATGAGAAAGATTACAGGAGAATTCAACAGATGAACTTGTGGCTCCAAGACTGGTGTTACCATCAGGGCTTTGGATTTTTCAATCACGGGTTCATGTACACGGCACCAGACCTTCTGGCATCAGATGGGATGCACCTGTCCCAGAGGGGGAAAAGGATCTTGGGGCAGGAGTTAGCTGGGCTCATTGACAGAGCTTTAAACTAGATCTGAAGGGGGAAAGGGACAAAACTGGAACTCCCAGACATAAGCCCCAGGGAAGATTACCAGAGTTTGTGGGCTGTTGTGCCAGCGATGACCCTCACCCTGCCATCTCAGTGGAGGCAAGGGATAAGAGACATGCAGCACAACAAAGATGCAAGGGATACTGATGGATCAGTAACCATGGTAATACCTGTGAAAGGTCAGGCTGGACTTAGGACCTCTAAATGCAAAAAGGTGCTGAGGACATCAGCCCAGCTGAAGTGCATGTATACCAATGCACACAGCATGGGTAACAAACAGGAGGAGTTTGAAGCCATGATGAAACAGGAAAATTATGATGTTGTGGCTATTACAGCAACATGGTGGGATGTCTCCCATGACTGGAGCATGCCAATTGATGGCTACAAGCTCTTTAGAAGGGATAGACAAGGAAGGAGAGGCGGTGGAATGGCGCTGTATGTTAGGGACTGTTATGATTGCTTTGAGCACAAGTGTAGTGACGACTGGGTGGAGTGTCTCTGCATTAGAATAAGGGGGAAGGCCAACAGGGCAAATGTCGTAGTAGGAGTCTACTATAGGCCACCCACCCAGGACAGAGAGGTGGATGAAATATTCTATAGGCATTTAGGAGAAATCTCATGATCGCTTGCTCTTGTTCTTGTGGGAGACTTTAACTTCCCAGACATCTGCTGGAAATACAACACAGCAGAGCGGGACCAGTCCCGGAGCTTCCTGGAATGTGTGGGAGAGAACTTCCTGACGCAGCTGGTGAGAGAACCGACCAGAGAAGGTACCCTGCTGGATCTCCTCTTTGTGAACAGAGAAGGACTGGTGGATGATGTGGCAGTTGGAGGCCGACTAGGGCACAGCGATCATGAAATAATAGAGTTCTCTATTCTTAGAGAGGCCAGGAGAGGGGGTAGCAGAACTGACATCCTGGACTTCAAAAGGGCTGACTTTGTCTTGTTTAGGCACCTGCTTGAAAGGATCCCTTGGGAGATGATCCTGAAGGGTAGAGGGGTCCAGGAAGGCTGGGAGCTCTTTAAGAAGGAAGTGTTAATGGCTCAGGAATAGGCGGTCCCCAGGTGCTATAAGAGAAGTCAGCAGCAGAGAAGGCCACCGTGGCTGAACAGGGAGCTTTGGCTGGAACTCAGGGAGAAAAGGAGAGTTTACAGCCTTGTGGTGGTTTGACCTTGGCTAAATGCCAGGTACCCACCAAGTCGCTCTATCACTTCCCCCCCTTCCCCCTTTTTCTCAACAGGGCAAAGAAGGGAAAGAAAATAAGACAGAAAAAAAACCCAAACAACCCCTGTGGGTAAAACAAAAGCAGTTTTAATATAAGCAAAGCAAAGGTCCACGTGCAGAAGCAAAAAAAGAAAACAGATTTATTCTCTACTTCCCATGAACAGGCGATGTCGGGCCTTCTCAGGAAGCAGGGCTCCAATACGCGTAGTGGTTGCCTCGGAGGACCAAGGGTGACCCCACCCCCTTCCTCCTTTCTCCCAGCTTTATACTGAGCAGACGTCATATGGTCTGGAATATCCCTTTGGTCAGTTCGGGTCAGCTGTCCTGGTTGTGTCCCCTCCCAAGATCTTGCCCACCCCGTCCCACTGTGGGGGGGAAAAATGTCGGAAAGAGCCTTGGTGCTGTGTAAGCACTACTCAGCAGTAGCCACAACACCAGGGTGCTATCAACACCCTGCCAGCTCCCAATGTAAAACACAGCACCATGAGGGCTGCTACAGGGGAAAACCAATTCCGGCTCAGCCAGACCCAGTACAGGCCTTTGGAAGAAGGGACTAGCCACTCACAATTATTACAAAGATGCTGTGAGGCTATGCAGGGCAGAAATCAGGAGGTCTAAAGCCCAGCTAGAAATTAATCTTGCTTCAGCAATCAAGCACAACAAGAAATGTTTCTATAAGTATGTCAGCAGCAAAAGAAAGAGCAGGGAGAGCCTCCATCCCCTGCTAGATGCAGGAGGAAACATGGTAACAAGTGATGAGGAGAAGGCTGAGGTCCTTAATGCCTTCTTTGTCTCAGTCTTTAATAACAAGACTAGTTGTACTGAGGGAATCCAGCCTCCTCAGCCAGAGGACAGAGACTGGGAGAACGACCCCCCCACAATCCAGGAGGAGACAGTCAGTGACCTACTGCATCACATAGACATACACAAGTCTATGGGACCAGATGGGATACACCCGAGGGTGCTGAAGGAGCTGGCTGGGGTGCTCGCCAAGCCGCTTTCCAGCATTTACCAGCAGTCCTGGCTGACCGGGGAGGTCCCAACAGATGGGAAATTGGCCAATGTGATGCCCATCTATAAGAAGGGTCGGAAGGATGATCCGGGAAATTACAGGCCTGTCAGCTTGACTTCGGTGCCCGGGAAGCTGATGGAGCAGCTCATCCTGAGTACCATCACACAACACATGCGGGACAACCAGATGATCAGGCCCAGTCAGCGTGGGTTTATGAAAGGCAGGTCCTGCTTGACAAACCTGATCTCCTTCTACGACAGGGTGACCTGCTTATTGGATGAAGGAAAGGCTGTGGATGTAGTTTACCTTGACTTCAGTAAGGCCTTTGACACCGTTTCCCACGGCATTCTCCTGGCAAAAGTGGCTGCTCGAGGCTTGGATGATCGCACGCTTTGCTGGGTAAAAAACTGGCTGGGTGGCTGAGCCCAGAGAGTTGTGGGGAACGGAGTTAAATCCAGTTGGCAGCCGGTCACGAGTGGTGTCCCCCAGGGCTCGGTTTTGGGGCCACTCCTGTTTAACATCTTTATTGATGATCTAGATGAGGGGATCGAGTGCACCCTCAGTAAGTTTGCAGATGACACCAAGTTGGGTGGGAGTGTTGATCTGCTCGAGGGTAGGGAGGCTCTGCAGAGAGACCTGGACAGGCTGGAGCGATGGGCTAAGGCCAACTGGAGGAGTTTCAATAAGGCCAAATGCCGGGTGCTGCACTTCAGCCACAACAACCCCCAGCAGCGCTACAGGCTTGGGGAGGAGTGGCTGGAGAGCTGCCAGTCAGAGAGGGACCTGGCGGTGTTGATTGACAGCCAGCTGAACATGAGCCAGCAGTGTGCCCAGGTGGCCAAGAAGGCCAATGGTATCCTGGCTTGCATCAGAAATAGCATGGCCAGCAGGGACAGGGAAGTGATCTTATCCCTGTACTCGGCACTGGTGAGGCTGCACCTCGATGACTGTGTTCAGTTTTGGGCCCTTCACTACAAAAAGGACATTGAATTACTCGAGCATGTCCAGAGAAGGGCAACGAAGCTGGTGAAGGGTCTGGAGCACATGTCGTACGAGGAGCGGCTGAGGGAACTGGGGTTGTTTAGTCTGGAGAAGAGGAGGCTGAGGGGAGACCTCATCGCCCTCTACAGCTACCTGAAAGGAGGTTGCAGAGAGCTGGGGATGAGTCTCTTTAACCAAGTAACAAGTGATCGGACAAGAGGGAATGGCCTCAAGTTGCACCAGGGAAGGTTTAGACTAGATGTCAGGAAGTATTTCTTTACAGAACAAGTTGTTAGGCGTTGGAATGGGCTGCCCATGGCAGTGGTGGAGTCCCCATCCCTGGAGGTGTTTAAGAGTCACGTTGACATAGCACTTAGGGATATGGTGTAGTTGAGAACGGTCAGTGTTAGGTTAGTGGTTGGACTGGATGATCTTCAAGGTCTTTTCCAACCTAGACAATTCTGATTCCATACATTAGCAGTATTAACAGTTTACATTTAACAGTAAAAGAAGCCTTAATGTCTTGCACCTACAATAGTATATTTTAACCTATGATTAAAAAACACTACAAGAAAGAACCATCCTTAAAGGTTACACATGTAACACTCAGAGGAATTAATGACTTAAAGGCAAAGTAAAAACTATTTCTGTACTTCTAGTAAAAATCTGAGTAACTACTAGAACAGTTAGTTCTTTCACATTTTCAAGTTTAACATCTCATTCACTGATCAGCCATTTCCCACCCTCACCCTAGCACTGTCAAGACACAACTATTAAATAGGATAGTGGAAAAGTAGCCAACTGGGGTTTCTTATCCTTGGCTTTCAAGCAGTGCCCATTATAGGCCACTTTATCCCATGGTCACAGAGCTATGAAGGGTTCTGAGATACTGAGCAAGGCAAATTCCCCACCTCTGAAACCAAGAACAACTTCATAAACTCACAATGCCAAATTTGTCCTAAAGCCCACACCAGTCCCATCTCACAATGGAGTACTGGATGCCCAACAAAGTATCATCTCTGTCATCACTGTTCTCAAAACTCTCCCCTTCCTCAGCTCTGAAAAGTGTGTTATGTTCGTCTTTGTAATATTAAAGTCTCAATATATACTGCAATACTAATGCAATACATGCTAACACTTTACTGAAAGTCTGGGGAGAAAAATGCAGCTATAACTGATACTGAATATCTATTAAAACACTTCACAGTTTTAATGGATTACAATGCAGTTACAGCACTGATGAAGTGTACTCTCAAAAGCTAACTACCATGTAGGTCAGCTAAAGGACATTTCCAATGTCATTATGTTTGACAATAAATTATGCAATATTTAGGGAATTATAAAATTTTGAAGTCATAAAGGGAAAAGAGATAAAGTCAGAAAAATATTTGTATTTTATGTCCTTTACTAATTTAAAGACAGACAACTTAATTGGGTATATTTTACAGTCATATAAAAGAATTAAAACTAAGTTATGCATATTGGGAGAGAATTTGTAACTCTCCAAAACAGGGCCTGAGAGAAACAAGGACTGGGAAAAACAGCCTGAGAAAGAGATAAGGGATAGGAATGCCAAGGAATGTGTCAAACACAAGTAATGAAACTATAGTCCCAGGGTGGATAACGTGGAGGCTGAAGCTTATAAGGCTGCCTGGATAGCACAGGATGCAGCTGGAGGACGGAGCCCTGCAGAGACAGGACAGTTCTGCTCTGGTACACCTGGTCAAGTTTCAAGGTGTGAGAGACAAAAAACAGGCCTTCAAGAAACAAAGACTGAGAAAAACAACGTGAGAAAGAGATAAAAGTTAGCAGGGGGAGGGGAGGCCCTCTGAGCTAAGGATTGCCTCAAACACTCGCAAGACAAAACTATGAGTCACAGGGTGCATTCTGTGGAGGTCAAAGCTGATAAGGCTGCCCGAATAACGCAAGATGGGACTGGAGGAGGGAGCCCTGTGAAGACAGGACGGCTCTGCTCTGGTGCACCTGGCCAAAACTTCAAGGGCCATCTGTCCGGTGAATGACCTTTGCTTCATTATCCACGAAATGCATATTAAAGTTAACACCCCTCAATATGCTAACGAGGGCTAACATGATCATGCTAATTACATCATCCCATGAAACACCTTACCCCTCCCCATACATGGGATATGTAGGTCTCCTGGTTTCGACCAGGATGGAGTTAATTTTCATTGAAGTATTTCATACCATGTGATGTCATGCCCAGGGGGGTGGGCGCGCTCTCAGGGTCGATCTCTCTCGCTTGAAGACGCTGCTGTCTGCTCGTCGGGTCTTGTTGTTGCTGTGGGGGCGGTCGCCGCACTCAGTAAGCCACTGCTGCATTTTACCCGTTTCTTTTTGGACTCACTATTGTTACTGTTGTTCTCTTGCTATATTTAGTAAATTCTTTCTTTTTATTCAACCTACGAATTCTCTTCTTTTTGTCCCTCCCCTATCTTACCAGAGGGGGGAGGGGGAGGTGAACAGCCGGCCACGTGGCATCTGGCTGCCGGCTGAGTTCAAACCTCCACAGTAGGTATGTGGGTCGACCTAGGGGATGGACTGAAGGAAAGTGTGTATAAATCGAGGGGGGAGAGAGGAGTGAAATATAGAAAGAAAAAAAGAAGACATGAAAAAGTGAAGACAACAGATGCATCCTTGAACCCTCGTTGGCGGGACTGACACAGGAACCCAGACCAGTGTTCTCTATTTCTACCTCTCTATCTCTCTTCTTTTCTTTTTCCCTTTTTTCCTTATTATCATAAGGTAACACAAGGCATACTATATCGCTTGCCATAATTTGTTATATACTTAGTCAATTATCATGTATCCAATTAGTACATTGTGGGAAATTAATAACTGTCTGGACTTTGAGAGTTGTCTCACCATTGTCCACTCTGTTTGGGATTTACAAATCTAAGTCACTTGTCTCCCTCGTTTGAGCTGGATGCAATACGCATACAGGCACACAACAAAACTTTTTAATTCTAAAGCACAAATACTGCAGAAACACGTCAAGTAATTAGGGTCCTGATCCTTCAAAAATAATTAAGGCTTCTCTTCCTTGCTATACGTTTTTATCACTTTAGCTTCACTTGAACAATAGCAGTCAAGATGTAAACTGTATAGATTCTTCTACCACACAAGGTAGCAGAGCTGTCAACTTACTATTAGCTTCAGCATCAGATCTCTAGCTTGTACTTCCTACCAAATCAGACAGAAGATTAATTTGTGCTCACGTGAGTCAGATTAAGTGTAATATCCAAATTATAACTGGAACTACCTCTGTAGTAAAGTTAAGCTCTAACATATACTTAACTCTAGTGACTCAAGTAATCCTGTGACCTCAGTGGGAGCAATTCAGGTGCCTAATACCATTTTTAGATCTCTTAGAGCATCTCGGATATCCACACAAGAACAGCAGTCATGACAGAACTACATAAGACCCACATCTTTTTTGAAGCAAGAACTCAAAGCTAAGCACTGTTTGGATACCTAATTCCACCCAAAGAAACTACTCATATAATTAACATTACATACATTTGAGGGTTTCCATGATCCTGTCCTTCCACACTGTAACTGAACAAGACAGACATAGGGCATTCTGTTCAAATCTTCATCTATATCACTTAGTGGTTTGGTTTTTACCTGAAGGTCACCATTCACATTTAAACACAAATCTATTTTAGTTTTCAGTCCTACCATAATTTCTGTAGTATCAAATACCTGCTCAGAGCTCCAATCACATCAGAGGAACCAACCCAAAAGAATTCATCACAGAACCCACTTTTTAAAGCCCCGATTCCACAATCACTCAGAAGTAAGTTTCACATGTTTGGATGACTGTAACAACCAGCCCTCCAAAATTTTACAGTCTGTCAGCCAAGCTAAAGGCCAGTGAAATTCATAAATCTACTTTAAAAAAAAAAGAATAATTTCTTCTCTTAGTAGTAGTATCATTCACTTATAAAAGAAAAAACCCCACATTTTTAGAGTAGATGAACTACTGAATTGTTTCTGAGTAAGTGAAACTTACATTGAATTCCAAGAGATTGCAGTTTCAGAACCTCTGTATCTGTATTATCTCTCAAGGTGGAAGACTACAACTATTCCCTGTCCTATGACTTAAAAACAAAAAAATAACAAAACAAAAAAAAACAACCCACCAAACACTCACAGACACCAAGGAGACAGCTACATAGGAAAATGTTTAAGCTGATTTTAGAAATTAATCTTTGTAAATTTATTTCATACTGGTTTAGTCTATTCAATAATAAACTGTCAGGGCACTTAGGGACACTCAAACCTCTCCTAGGTGGTCAAACCCACCTCACCACTAAGGACTTGCCTGGTCATCATGGGACTGTTGGCCAACCCTGGTTACTTTTGCTGGACCTGATACTGACCCCAACTTGACTTTATAAATTGGGATTGTATCCGACTCCTCATTATGGACTTGTCTAACACTCTGGACTCTTGTCTGAATGCAGTTACCATCACTGGACCTGCTGTGCTAACCCTGCTTGGGTGCTGTAGGACTGCACCATTTGTCAGTGAGAACTTTAGCAAGTATGAATTCATGCTCACAAGCTGTGACAAGTGTTTCTCAATGAAAGGAATAAAAAAAAATTTTTCACCATTAGCCCACTTCCATCTATGATCATAGAATGGTTTAGGTTAGAATGGACCTTAAAGATCATTTAGTTCCAACCCCCCTGCCATGGGCAGGGACACCTTCCACTAGATTAGGCTGCTCAAAGCCCCATCCAACTTGGCCTTGAACCCCTCCAGGGAGGGGGCAGCCACAACCTCTCTGGACAACCTGCTCCAGTGCCTCACCACCCTCACAGTAAAAAATTTCTTCCTTATATCTAATCTAAATCTACCCTCCTTCAGTTTAAAGCCATTACCCCTCATCCTATCACTACACTCCCTGACAAAGACTCCCTCCCCATCTTTCCTGAAGGCCCCCTTGAAGTACTGGAAGACCGGCATAAGGTCTCCCTGGAGCCTTCTCTTCTCCAGGCTGAACAACCCCAACTCTCTCACCCTGTTTTCATAAGGGAGGTGCTCCAGCCCCCTGACCATCTTTGTGGCCTCCTCTGGACCCACTCAAGCAGGTCCATGTCCTTCTTATACTGGGGGCCCCAGAGCTGAACACAGTACTCCAGGTGGGGTCTCACAAGAGCAGAGTAGAGGGGGAGAATCACCTCCCTCAACCCGCTAGCTAACTTGAGGTTACACCAAATGTATATTTCTTCACAATACTACTACATCAAATTCTAGCAAGATTATCATGTGTTCATTTTGAATGGTACATGGATGTATTTTCTTCTGCACAACTTTAACGTGATCAAAAGCTTTTTAACTTTAGAATGTTACTTATCTGTTTGTTCCATTACCTTATCTTTCAAACCAAAACACGTCTTGGGTTAGTTGGTACACCATCCAGAGGACAGCTATTTACAGAGGAATACTATGACTTCAAAAGCATATCAGCCTTTGGGTTCAGTTCAATTTCTGGTTTGTTTTTGGATTTCATTCAAGTTTTTTTAAGAAAAAATTAAAAAAAAAAGTGCCACATTAAAAAAAAAGCAGATGTTAAATAGCCACTGTCTCAAAATCAACGTTTTATGATCAATCCAAACAAGCAAAAAATTGAAACAAGAAATTCTATTTTACAAACTAAATTACTTTCAGGCAATCACAAAGCAGAAACATAATTTAATTTTAGATTACCAAAAGAATTAACTACCCAAAATACTGAGCAAACTAGATGTTTCTGCTTTACCTTTATCTTCCCAGAGAACGTATTTTTTGATTCAATATCAAGTAAGAATCTCTGCTGTAATCTTTTTATTAAGACATGATAATAGTCACAGGAAACCTCACAAGTAGATCACAAAAAATTAGTGAAACCAAAATATTTAAGAAAAAGCAGGATCTATCTTTAGACCTTGGCAATAACTCTTCCACATGACACCCCCCTCTCCTTTCTCTGCCATACTAGTTTATGATTTTACATAAGCACAGGAAGTAGCTTTGAAGGTAAGGAAAATAACCTCATCATACATAAAATTATCAAGCACAAATACAAATATGAATACATTTGAATAAGGTGTTCAGACAACATGACTTAGGTTGTCAGGGTCCATCTGGAAATACTGGTTCTACATATAAAGTATTTTAAAACACATAGTCAAACAAAAATTAAATGCAGACATGCATTAATACCCACTAATTTCAAAGTTGTTATGCCAATGGAATGACAATCAAGGTTTGGCTTATACGTGAGGCCTTCTGTCCCTTCAAATAAATGTGTGGATGAGTAAACGTATGCAAGATTACCTTCTGTGGTCAGTGGGACAAGACAGAAGTCAGCAGAGATAGGAAAAGCATACAGCTTTCCTAAAACAAGTTCTACAATTAAAAGAAATCCAGAACCATGTTTAACAGTGAGCTTCAAGTTACAGAGAAATCATTATAGAGTCCTTTTATCATGATGCATTGCAAATGAGAAGTAGAGCATGGATTTTGCCTGACAGGTACAATAGAAGGCTTTCCCTGATGAGAAACTGGAATAAACTATTGCACTTTAAGCAATGTCTTCAAACTGTAAGTATGGTTGAGGTAGGTCCCTAGCTTAGGTCACAGAAACACTACATAGGACAAGTTACCTGGGCTGATGAGCCATGCAGGGGCAACTATACCGCTTCCAATACCCCTAACCACTCCGGGTATCTATACACGATAAATTTTGCTATGTTATTTTCATCACTATTACAAAAAGCAAAGAAAAGCATCACATACTTTTGTTACTGAAGACATAGTCTAGAACAATGACACCTTTTCGGTACTTGGTACCAAAAGGTATTTAAAAGAACAGTGCTCACTACCATTGGTGCCAGTCCAAACTACTGTTGGTGACAACCTCAGTGCCAGGGCTGCTGTTCATTTAGAAGGTCATTGCACTGTGTAAAACATGCAGAAAAAACACAGTGACTAGCCTAAAGAATACACTAAATTTTATGATCAAAAACCCTTAACTAATGATTCAGACTCCAATGAATAAATGTCAGTAATGCCATGCTTCCAACAGTTACCTGCACAAAAATATGCTTGAAGTGTGACAGCTCAATTTTTAAAAGGCTTAGTTATTCTAGCTGATGCGCTAGTATGTGTGTGTTTTAAAGTGTCAGCATGAAATAAAAGCAAGGCACAAAACGTTCAGTAAGATTATTAAAGTAGCTCGAGAAATTAGTTGAACTGGATTCAAACAGCAAAGAAAGAACAGATAAGGAGTGAAAGCATCCAAGGATGTCAGCTCATCTTGACAGCTGAAACCAGAACAGCAGGTTCAGAAACAAGTCTCAGCTGTATGACAGGTCAGTAGTACAAAAACTAAAAGCTTTAGAATACACTACAACACAGCATTCTGAGATGCAGAGTAGAACTTACGCCTAGCCATCAGTACCCTGCGTGCTTCAGAAATAACATAAAGAAGCATGTAAGCTTGATAGGAGCTGGGAGGAGGCAAGAGAGGAAAACGGGGGTAAACTCACTAAACTATCTGGGTCAATCAAATGGAAGAAAAAACGTTGTAGCATCATGCACACATACACTGTTACCACCAAAATCAAGAAACTTTTATTTTTCCTTCAAAATAACGCACCTGAAACGCAATTTGTATCATTTTAGCAACAGAAGGCAAGACGAAACACAGAAACCTGAACTTGTGAAACGGCTGCGACCGTTTCTAGGGCTTCCAGAAGCGCTACTTATCCTACAACCCCCCCAGAGCCGTCATGCTCCAAGCCCCCGCGGAAGGCAGGCGCCTCCGACGCTGCTAATCGGCGCCCCCCAGCCCCCCCGAAGCCAGCGCCACCCTGCAGCGCTGGCCCTTCCCTATCTCCCACGGCTGAGAGCAGACCCCCCCCCCCCGCACGCAGCGGGGCCACTGCCCTTCCCTCCCTGGGACGCCCGCGGCTCCGCGCAGCTCACTCTGCCCTCACCACAACACCGAGGAAGGCTCGCAGCCCCCCGCCAGCCGCAACCTCACCTTGAAAGGGTTGCTGAGGTCTGGGTCGGCGAAGGGGTTGCTGTCGAAGTCCGACATGACAGGGGCAGGCGGACACAACGATCACTGAGCGGCAACTCTTCCCCTGCAGCACCCCCCACACTCGCCAGCTCGCGGGCTGCCCCCTGCTACTATCACCAGCCGCTACGACCCGGGCCCAAACCCGAACCGGCCACCAACCATCCACAGAGCACCGACCTCCCAAAATGGCTCCTCCGGAAATGAGGTTATGGAGTAGAACAACCCTGGAAGAAAAAGGAAACACCCACTCCCATGACAAGCAAGAGGCAGGGAGAGAGAAGGGCTTGGAAGAGCCCAATCCTGGGACGGGGAGGGAGGAGAACTGGAAGAGCCCATTTCCGGGTGGATGGGCTGTGAGGGTTGGAGACCTGCTGTGGCGAGGGCTGTTGGGTGTCCATCGCCCTCGCTGCACCACCTCAGCTGATGGGAGTCAACGGGGGGGACTCTGGCCCACCGCCCTCACTTGTCAGCACCAGCCCGGAGCCAAGGCGGAAGGAGGCCCAGGGCTTCCCACCTATTGTTACTGATTGTCACTGATTTGTTATTAATTTGAGTTGATGATTTTTGGAGATTTTGATAAGGAATGATTAGGACTAATCAATTAAATGGAATCACACAAAAATATCGGTTTTTATAGAAGATAGTGGTGTAATGTTTTAAGTAGTCATAGAGATGTTGTGTTTAAAGTAACCATACAACCAGTTACGCTGCTAGATGAGGTACCATTGTTAGACTGTTCAGTAAGGATGATTTATAGCCCTGGAGACTAGGTGTTTTAAAAGTTGTATTGTGAAAGGGCCTCGGAGCATGTTAAGACTGCAATGTGAGCCAAAGTCCTTGAGTCAAGGGCATTGGAGGGTCTTTCTTTTGAGTCAGTAGTCTGTGGTGGTTGCAAAAGCAGCCCCCCGACTCATTTCAGAACTCAAGTCCGCATAACTGGAAAGAGGCATGGATATTAAAATGATTTACAGGAATTAACATGTTTATGTATGAGCACTTAATTAATATGTATCATTGTATCCTATATAATCAGCATGTTATACGAATTAGGTGTGCGTTGTTGGTGAAACGATTCCCCTATGCACCCAGTGCTGCTAATAAAGGAGTGTCTGCTTATCTACATCACATTGGTGTCGATAAGTTCTTTATCCCATTTTTTGGTAACAATGTATTGGACTCCATGTTCCACGAAGCTACTACCGTCAGTCAGGATCTTCCAGCGGTGTGTCCTTCAAATCCTCTCGACTGGAGTACACATGCTCAATAGTAGCCAAGCAGTCATGCTCCAGTTGCCCTTCTTCCTGTGTAGAACTTAAAAAGACTGCAGGGTTTATCAGGTTAGTTGTTTTTAAAATCACATCATCTTGTTCAGTCAGGACCACCTGGTACTTCATCATTCTGCTCGGGGACAACCAATGTCCCCCCTTTTGTTCTAAAACAGTTATTACCATGTGTGGGACGTATACTGTTATTGTTCTTCCCAAAGTCAATTTCCAGACCTCTTGTATAAGCATTACTGTAGCAGCAACTGCTCGAAGGCGAGTAGGCCATCCTTTACTCACAGTGTCTAACTGTTTGGAAAAGTATCTGACTGATCTCTTCCAGCTTCCCATTCTCTGGGTCAGCACACCTAGTACAAGATGTTGTCTTTCATGAACAAACAGCTGAAAATCTTTGGTTAAATCTGGAAGTCCTAGGGCAGGTGCAGATATTAAAGCACGTTTTAAATCTTTAAAAGCCTGTTGCTGATGTGGGCCCTATACAAAAGGAAAGTTCTTTTGAGCTTCATACAACGGCTTAGCTATTAGACCGTAATTCATTATCCAAAGGCGGCACCACCCGGCCATTCCTAAAAAGGCTCTCAGTTCATGAACATTTTTCGGCTCAGGTATGCCACAAATAGCTTCCTTACAGTCTGTTCCTAATTGCCACTGTCCTTTTGAAATCTCAAAGCTCAGATATATTACCGTCTGACTTGCTATTTGGGCTTTCCTTCTGGATACTTTGTACCCATTTAATCCAAGGAAATTTAAAAGTTCTATTGTTACCTTTATGCAGGTGGATCTTTCTTCTGTAGCAATCAGTATGTCATCCACATATTGCAGAAGTAAATGTCCAGGTTTCGGCCGTGTATCATCCTGTTTCCATATTTCAAGTTCTTTTGCCAGCTGATTTCCAAAAATTGTCAGGCTATTTTTAAATCCTTGGGGTAGTCTTGTCCACGTTAATTGCATTTTTCATCCCGTTTGTGGATTTTCCCATTCAAAAGCAAATAATTTTCTGCTTTCCTTCTCCAGAGGTATACAAAAGAAAGCATCTTTTAAATCAAGCACTGTAAACCACTGATGAGTCTTCTTTAATGCTGTCAACAATGTATATGGGTTTGCTACTACAGGATAAATATCCTTAACTATCTGATTCACTGCTCTCAAATCTTGCACTAACCTATATTCACCTGAAGGTTTTCTAACCAGTAGAATTGGAGTATTATATACAGATTCACATTCCTCAAGAATTTTATACTCCAAAAACTTATCAATCAATTTCTTTAGTTCTTGTCTAACTTCTGGTTTAATTGGGTATTGCCTAATCTTTACTGGTCTTGCATCCTCCTTCAAGTCTATTTTCACAGGTGATGCTAATTTTGATTTGCCAGGTTTATCTGTTTCCCATACTATAGGAATTACTGCTAAATCTACTTCCTGTGGAATCTCCTGTTCTTTTATTTTCTCCTGTATCATCAGGATTTCTCCAGTTTTTGACTCAGGTATTTTTAGGAAGAGTTCCCCTTTTTCAAAAACAATTTGCGCATTTAATTTAGACAACAAATCCCTTCCTAACAAGGGTATCGGACATTCTGGTACATACAAGAATTCATGTGTAATTATTTTGTTCCCAAATTTCAAATCCAGGGGTTGTAGGAATGGCCTGTTTTCTTCTTTCCCTGTTGCTCCCCTTATGTTTGCTGGTTTTGTTCCTATCTTTCCTTTACAGGTATTCAATACTGAAAATGTTGCTCCTGTATCTACTAAAAATTTAACTTCTTTTTCTCCCAGCTTAATTACAACCAGAGGTTCAGCTGGGTTCCCCTCCGGTCCCCTTCAGTCGTCGAAAACCATTATTCTTGCTTCCTGTTGCTGACTACCCCCTCTTTTTGGGCAATCCTTTTTCCAATGCCCTTCTCTACAATAAGCACACTGATTTATTCCTAGAGGTGCATTAAAGTTTCGATTTCCAGAATTTACAAATCCTCCTCTTCCAATAGCCCCTCGTCCTCTTCCCCTGCCCTGACCTCTCACTGATGTTCCTGTTATTACAACCAATAACCTATTATCTCTGGTTTTCCTCTCTTCTTTCTCTCTATTGTTATACACTTTCCATGCCGCCTCTAACATTTTATTTAAATTCCTCGAATCCTCTCCCTCCAGTTTCTGGAGTTTCTTTCTTATATCTGGTGCAGACTGACCCATAAAAACCAAAGCTAATTGTGTTTGAGCTGCCTCAGTTTCCACTTGCAAGTCAGTATTTTTTCTGGCAGCCTCCTTCAATCTCTCCAGAAACGCAGAGGGAGATTCATTTTTATCCTGCTTCACCTCATACAGCTTAGACCAATTCACAGATTTAGGCATGGCATGTTTTACCCCATATAGAATCCATTTCTGATATCGACTTAATCTTTCTCTATGTTATGCACAATTTGGATCCCACTGCGGATCCCCAGAAGGAAAATTTTGCTCTAAAGTGCCATCAGTCGTCCCACTCATCACTACTACTTCTGCCTGCGCTTTACCAGTCCTTAATATCATTTGTTTCTCTGTGCCATCCATCAAAGTATCCAATATCACTTGCAAATCATTCCAATCTGGATTCTGTGTTCTAATAACTGTATCTACTATCCTGCCTACTTTCTCAGGATCTTCTCTATATGTCCCTGCTGCCTGCTTCCAAGCCATCAAATCCGTAACTGAAAAAGACACTTTTACATATACTGGTCCATCATTACCAACTCCTTGTCTCAGAGGGGCTATCACCTGTGCCTGCTGTCTGGTTCTCCTAGATATGGGAGTATGAATTACAACTTCAGCAGGTCCCTCATCCTCATCTTCTATTCCACTACTCTCTGGCTCTGGTGCCTCTATCGCTTGATCTCTCCTACCTCCATATCCCTACCTCTGAATTCTCTGTTCTCTTCGTGGAGGGGCTATATCTAATTCTGGTCCTTCCTCATCCTCCTTGGGAGGTATATATTTTATGCACCTTTTCCCAATATCACATGCAGAACAGCATTTCTTTACTTTCTTGTTTTCAGAAGTTGAAGCCATTACTAAATTATCTCTACTAATCAGTTTGCATTCCTTTTGCCAATCGGTTCGTTGTCTCAGATAAAAGAACAAATCTACTGAAGTGCTAAGGCTTGGACAATAAGCCCAAGCCAGAGTTGACCTATAGATGAATCCTGTACATTTTATAACTGATAACCATTGTGCTAATAGGCATTATACTAAGTTATAGCAAACCAACTATTCTGATGTAAAAGGTGGGAATACTGAAGCTTGAGCAACAGGCCCTGAACTGAAACTGCTAACTCCGTATGTAGTCATTAGTGAAATATGCATAGAAGATGTAGCTTAAACATCATAAAACATGTCTATCTTGAATGTATCCTTATATTTCTTTATGTGTGAGCAAGATAACAAGGCCACAGAAACAGTTGTCTGGCCTTGTGACCTTGCTCATAAATTAACTAGACCAGCAGGGAAACTCCCTTAGCTTCTCCCTTAAGCCCTGGCCAGGCTCTGGGGGGAACCTAATGTGAGATGAAAACCAGATGTTTCCGCTTAAAACAAAGGTGCCAGCTATTCTGGCTTACTGATTTTTAGGTATATAAGGCTGGACCCGCTCACAGCGACTTTGGAAGCCTCACCTACGGGTGGACGCACCGCGTAGGATTTCCCACTTGCCGGGACAGGCTCTCCAAATCCTCGCTGTAACCGGGGCTGCCCAGCGACTGCGGGTCTGGATGATGGTAATGTATGCAAGTGGTGATGGATCTTTCTTAATCACTATTCTCTCTCTCTCTTGTAGTAATGATTTGATGCATTACCCTGTATTTTCCTATTTGTTTAAGTGCACTATTCTGTCTTTTCTTACTGTATGTTTTCTGTATTATTCTGTTATATTATTTAGTTATTTCTAGTAAAATACGCCTGCTCTTTTTACTCTGGTGTCTGAGTTTAATTGATATCCCTAATCAGCAAAACATCTACATATGGAACTTCATTCCATTTTCCTTCCCTTCTACAAAATAACATTAACTGTAATATGGTATTATAACTCAAAGTTCCATTGGTTGGCCACTTTTCTTTATCTTCCAAAATATACAAAGGCCACCAATGATTACAGTATTCTATCATTTGGCTTTTATGTAAGTTATCATGTATTTCTCCCCAGTGTTCTAACAGGCATCCTAACGGGGAAGTTTTTGGTACCTTTTCATCAGAAGCCAAATTACCAACACTTTTACTCTTAAACAAATGTGTTAGCTTAGATGCCATTTCAGATTATTTTACAATGCACTCACACAATCACTCAAATCTTTCACTTCGTCCTTCTCCAGCTGCACCCCTCGCAGGATAACAGAACCGCAGATCTGAACTCCACACTCACTTCGTAATTATTTGTACGTCTCAAACTCACACAAACACCACCAGTTTTAAATACCAGAATACAGATACCAGATACAGATAAAATACCAGAATGCAGATGAAAAACTCTATAGCATATAGGTTTTTCCAGATACCAGATTTGTCCAACCCTGCAATAGCTTTCACTTATGTCTTACGGGCAGACACCTGGGCTTCCAGATTCCAGACGGGTACCCTTAGTCCAACCCTGCACAGCTTTCGCCACGTCTGATGGGCAGACTTTCCAGACCAGATAAGTGTCTTACTGTTGTTATAAATTGAGACCACAATGGACTATAATTCACTCTTTATTAATTATAGCAAGTAGAATATGAGCAAAGACAGCGCTGGACGGCAGGGGAGTCTGCGCTCCGCCAACTGCCGTGCTGAGTAGTTCAAATAGTCCCCTTTTTATACATCTTTACTTCCGTGCTCATGAGGTAGTGGAGGTACTCCGCGCATGCTTCAGTTGTTGTTAGGGGGGTCGTTTCCTGCCTCCTGGTATTTGTTGAGGCTGAAGTAAGAAGTCTTCCCTCTTTGTCTCATAGTTGATCTTTCACTCATATATCCTTATATGGGGCTGTCTTGTCCTGTTTCTTGTCGCTTCCTGGAAATCTGGTGGTTATCTTGCATGAGCAGTATCTGGTTCAGTTTGTGTGAGCGATTACAGTTATCTTATCTCACACAGGCGGCGTCCAGTGGTTGTTTGCATGAGTGGTTTCTGTCGTCTAATTTTACATTGAGCTTAACATAAATCTTAATAAACAATACCTTAGTCCACAGTTTCTCACAATCCCCCCTTTTTCTTTTTATCCTATTGTTTATTAGGTGCTACTTTCATCTTCATTCTTGTAAACAATTTCTTTTTCACAATTTCGACATTTATTATAGCACTCACAATAATGATTTTCGCGTGGCATAATACATTCACAATAATTTTCATCTTCATTATTAGATACACTTTCATATTCTACTCTCGAGGTTAAAATAAGCAATTTAGCTGTGTCAAACCGTTCTTTAATAAAATGAAAAATATAGCGTAATATACAAGGCCCAAATATAAGTCCCAGGATCAACATAATAAGTGGTCCTGCTAAAGCCGACAACAAAGTGGTTAGCCAAGGTGAAACATTAAACCAGTTTTCATACCATGACCTGCCCGCTTCACGATCCTTTCTACGTTGGTCTAACCTTTTCCGAAGTTCGGACATGGTGTCTTGGACGACTCCCGTATGGTCAGCAAAAGAACAACATGCTTCACTGAGAGCTACACATAACCCTCCTTCCTTCAAAAATAATAGGTCTAATCCTCTTCTATTTTGTAGTACTACTTCTGATAAAGACTTTACTGAAGTGGCTAAATTTTGGATAGATTGTTCTATTTTCGCTAAATCCTCATCTACAGCCATTTGCAAACCTTGTAATTCCTGACCTTGTACTAGAGAGGCTATACCTGTGCCTGCTCCAACTCCACCCGCTATCAGTAGTGTAGCTAGGGTTACCGCTGTAATTGGTTCTCGTTTTTGTCTATTCCGGTCTCCCTCAAAGTGATGCAATATTTCTTCCGAGGTGTGATGGATTAGACGAGGAACAATAATTACCTGCACGCAAAACTGAGATTGATCAAACACATTTAGAGATAGACAAGGCGTTATTCCGATATCTGAACAAACCCATTTAGCTCCTGGTGTCGGGATAGCCCATTTGTCCTTTTGATTTTTGTGTTTCTCTATATTGGTATTAGTGACTGTTCGGTTGCATAAAGGCTGATACTTTTCGGGCACTGTACCTATACATTTTCCTTGACCCGTTACTAATTGAATAGTAATTCCTTGCGTATGATTCCTCCGGCCATCCCATGGACATTCTCGTGGGTTTGAACCGTTAGACCATCGAATCCTTCCTGGTTTTCCAATTGCCTCAAAATATGGTGGTCTAATATTATAACATAACCAGCATTCTTCAGTTAAATTTGGTTTGCTTTCATTAAGGGTACGATAAGAGGCTTGCATTAGATTCCATAAAGGGTCTTTGGATTCTAACAACTTTAAATCCCTGGATAAGGAGAATTCAGTCATGGTACCATTAGCTGTTTTCAAGAAGGAGTCTGGGGAAGGGGTTGTGATGTTCACGGGGACAACCTTTTTTTTAGAGAAAGTGGGTGGATTCAGGACCGGATTTGGTCCTACTGGTAAAGGATCGTGGGGTATCCTTTCTTTTATTATTTTGAAAAAGCTTCCTCTATCTGCTCCAGGTTCCCAATATCTAATTCCCCAGGTACGGCCAATTAACCATGTGTCATCTTCTGGTTGTTTAACTTCAATTTCTATTCTGTCGCATTCTGATGGAGATGATTTCACCCCCCTTACAGATCCCCAGACCCCGGAGCCGTCAGATCCATGTTGTGGTGGAATGCAACCTGGAGGTCCCCAAGTGATACTTATATATTTGTCTCCTTTTGTTGGCCAGTCTGAGGCTATTGTCTCGCAACCCCAATAACCGCAATAAAAATGGCCTGGATAGTTGCAATAACTCTTTCCAGGATTGGAAGCTGGACACACATAGAAGGCTTTGGAGTTGGCTTCCGTCGCCTCCCAGCCTCTCTGGATATCGACCGGAATCATTGAGACTAATTGGACAGTAAAATTCCAATTTCCCGGAGAGGTCTGGTTTTGTATTAGTCTAGATTCCTGTAAGTTATATAGTTTCCAGAGCATTGGTTCATGGGGGTTTCCATTTGCTTGGGTTATTATCAATAACAAAACTAGCGGTACACCAGAAAAAAAGGTGTCTGTCAATTTTGCCAATTTAAGTATATTTTTATCATCCCTGGGGAAGTTTGGCCATTGTTGCTTTTGTGTCCCATTGTTCTGATTCTTTTCTCCACAGTTTGTTCCTCCTCTGCCTCGCCCATCGACTCGGTTGCTTCGAGCCACGGGGTGTACCATCTTCTCGGCAGCAAGGGAATTCTTCAGGAGAACAGCTGTTTTGGGCTTTCTGCCTGTTTATATAGGCTCCCCACTTTACAGCTTTAACTAATGGGATGAGGCAAGGCACAGTTGGTACTTCCCTTCTTACACTTTATAGCCAAGATTTCAGTTACAAAGGGGATTGGTTCGTTGGAATAGTAACAATAATATTGAGGGTTTATTCCTTTGGTAAAAATTTCCCACCACTCATGGGATTCTTAAATAATTTCTTGTTTAGACTCTAATTGCTTTGATTTTCACTCAGTGAGAGTTCTTTGGATTTTCCAACACTGTGTGCAAACCCCTATTGAAGGGTATCCACATTCACAGTGAGTCCACCATTTATCCTGGCATACCATACACTTGGAACAAGCAAACGGATAACAATTGCGGTTCAAATTATTACACTTAATTCGTATATCTAGAGTGTTTATATCAACATATTTTCTATATTCAATATTGTGTGGTTGCATGAGTTTAACAATTTCCTTTAGTACATTTTGTATGCTTCCATATATAATATACGAAGAGAGAAATAATTATTGCGAATATAAACAACAATACACACTTTATACCAAAAGGTAATGCGACAAAATGATCAAGCAAAGTTTTTATCATTACTTTATCTTTTCAGGGTTATCTTGGTGTCACCTGGAGTACTGATTACTTTCCAGTGGGGTCTTGTCACTGGGCCTTTAACGCGGCTGGCATGAGTCCATCCACGCTCAGCAGTCCGGACAGCTGTTTCTGTTGTAAGCAAAATAAGATAAGGTCCCTCCCAATTGGGTTTTAGGGTTTCTTCTTTCCATGTTTTAACTAATATCCAGTCCCCCGGTTTGAAAGTGTGAATTTTTAAGTCCAATGGAGGTCGTTGCACAATCAGCCCATGTTCCCAAAGTTTGTTACGATGCTCTGCTAATTGTGAAACATATTCATTAATTACACGATCTCGAATTAAAACATTTGTTTGTGGACTTTCAATTCTATAGGACATTCCATATACCATCTCAAACGCTGATATTCCTATATCTGCTCGGGGTCTGGTTCTGAGTATTAATAGTGCCATGGGTAGGCACTTGATCCATGATAGTTTGGTTTCTATCATTAATTTAGTCAAAATAGTTTTGATTTCTCCATTCATCCTTTCAACTTTTCCCGAACTTTGTGGATGCCATGGCGTATGGTATTCCCACTTAATTCCCAGGTTTTCTGCTAGATCTCTAACAATTTTTGACACAAAATGTGTTCCTCTGTCTGAGTCGATTACATCAGGTACTCCATATCTAGGTATAATGTGTTCAAGTAATACCTTAGTAACCTGGTTAGCAGTTGCCTTGGAGGTAGGAAAAGCCTCAACATAATGTGTTAAATGATCCACCATTACTAATAAATATTTGTAACGCCCTACTCTGGGTAGTTCAGTAAAATCCACTTGTATGTGTGAGAAAGGTCTGTATGCTGGGGAACGTCCTCCAAGAGGTTTTTGTCTCGTGTTGTTTCGATTAACCTTTTGACAGGTCTCGCAGGCTGCTGTGACTGTCTTTGCTATATTATATACGCCTATACAGGCAAACTGTTGATTGAAATGATCAACTAACGCCTGGGTTCCCCAGTGGGTTTTACTGTGTATTTTTGAAAATATTTCGAGTGCTATGCCCTTCGGCAAGACTTCTCTCCCATCTGGTAATATGTACTTACTATCCCGTTCCTTAGCTCCCATTTGTTCTAGTTTTTCCTTTTCTGCAGACTCAAAACTCAAATTTTTACTAACAGGTACTGGTTGTATAGTCAAAATCGTATTATAATTGCCTGCCACTCGTTTTGCTTCTATATCAGCTGCGTTATTTCCCCTGACTTGATAATTTGTACCTCGCTGGTGTCCCTTTATATGTACAACTGCTATTTTATTCGGCACTTTCAATGCCCCCAGAACTCGCCGAATTAATTCCGGGTGTATCAATTCTTTTCCTTGTGGGTTAATAAATCCTCTTTCCTCCCATATTTTTCCAAAGGTATGTACCACTCCAAACGCATAGCGTGAGTCTGTATATATAGTTCCATCCTTTCCCTTCAGTGACACTAATGCTTTCCACAATGCATACAGCTCACAGGCTTGAGCTGACCAGCTGGCACTCAGGGGGCCTGATTCTATTGTCTTAAATTCTCCTTTTTCCAACTTAACGATGGCATATCCGGACAATCGTTTACCTTCCACTATTCGTGATGACCCATCTATAAATAATACTTCCCCACATTGTAGTTCTTCTTCTTCTAAGTCTGGCCTAATGCGTGTCTGTTGTTCAATTGTTTGAAAACAATTGTGTAATAGTTCATTACCTTCTCCTGGGTACAAAAATTCAGCGGGGTTAACTGCTCCAATAGTTTTTAAAGAAAATTTAGGGGATTCTATGAGTATTCCTTCATACTTCAATAGTCGGTTATCTGTAAGCCATTTTTCCGCTTTTTGTTGTAACACTCCCCTGATGTTATGAGGTGCATATAAGACAACTTCTCCATTAAAGGTAATGCGATTCGTTTCCTCAAGTAATAAGGCAGCAGCGACAATGATTTGTAAACAACTTGGCCAACCCCTGCTCACAGGATCCAACAGCTTCGATAAGTATGCCACCGGCTTCTTTTGTCCGGCCCATTCCTGAGTTAATACTCCGAATGCCGTTCCTTCATGTATGTTAACGAATAAATGGAATGGCCGCTTTAAATCTGGGAGGCTTAAAACCGGTGCTTGACTTAGCTCCCTTTTGAGATTAGCAAACTGCTCTTGATCCCGAGGGGTCCACTTGAGTATTTTGTCTTTAGACAATTGTTCGTATAAAAATTTAACTTTAAAGCTGTAGTTCTCTATCCATTGTCTACAATACCCAAATAGCCCTAATGCCTGCCGAATTTGCCTCTTAGTGACAGGCATAGGTAATTCTAGAATTCCTTTAATGCGCTCTGGGTCCAATATTTTTTTGCCATTAAACAAATAATGTCCCAAATATTTCACTTTTTCCTCCACAAATTGTAACTTTTCTTGTGATACCCGTAGTCCCTTTTGTGCAAGAAAGTTTAGGAGTCGAATGCTTTCTTTTCTTACATCCTCCTTATTGTTCCCTGCTATGAGCAGATCATCTACATACTGTAACAGCACGTTTCCCGTTTGTACCTGGTATTCTTTTAAGAGTTCTTCCAGGGCCTGTCCAAACAGATTAGGGGACTCAGTGAACCCTTGGGGGAGCACGGTCCATCTCAATTGCTGTCTTCGGCCCGTCTCTATGTCTTCCCATTCAAAGGCAAAATAATCACGGCATTCTTCTGCCAATGGACAGGCCCAAAAAGCATCTTTTAAATCAGCCACACTATACCAGGAGTTATGGGGTCCTAGCTTGCTTAACAGTGTGTATGGATTTGCTACTACAGGGAACCGGGTGATAGTTCTTTTGTTTATTTCCCTTAAGTCATGTACAAGCCGATATTTTCCATTTGGCTTCCTTACAGGCAAAATAGGAGTGTTAAAGGGTGACATACAAGGTTCTAAGATTCCTTGTGTTAACAATCGATCAATTTCTGGTTTTAATCCCCTCCGTCCTTCTAAGGATATAGGATATTGCTTTACCCTTACAGGTATGTGGGGTTCGGAAATTTGAATTTTAATCGGTGGGATTTCTAATTTACTTATTGTATCCGGAGAGTACCAGACATCGGGGTTGATTTGGTTTTGATCATCCATGGTCAAGGGATAAGCAGACACCGTTAGCTCTTGATTTTCTACTTTGATTTCTAATTGTAGTTCAACAATTAAATCCCGTCCCAACAGATTAAATTCTGCTTCAGGGACGAGCAAGAGTTCACCCATTCCAAATTTATTTTCAGTTTCGAATATCACATTTTTGATTTTGCTTACTTTAAAGGGTTCTCCTTTTGCCCCTATTACTTGTACTTTTTCAGGGGAAGCTTTACATCCCTCAGGTATTTGCCTAATAGTCGATTTCTCAGCCCCTGTGTCTACTAAAAAGGTGAACTCTTGTTTATGGGGACCTATTTTTAACTTTATCAAGGGCTCATGATGACTCCGGTCCCCTAAAATATAGAGCCCCTGACTCTCCTATTCTGCTTTCAATATTTCCTCATCTCTGATCCTTTCTCTGCAATTCTTCTTTATGTGTCCCTTCTTTCCACAGTAAAAACAACATCTCTGTTCCTTCTTTACTACTGCGTTCCCTTGTTTTATTCCAGCAGATCTGTGTTCACCAGTCCGCCCGTTGCGATCCTCTCTGACAGCTGCTACCATAATTTTTACTTGTCGCTTGCTGCTCTCTTCTTCCCGCCTTACGTAGACTTTCTGAGCTTCCCTCAATAATTCATCCAACCCTCTATTTTGCCAGTCTTCTAGCTTTTCAATCTTTTTTTTTCTGATATCTTCCCATGATTTTGCTACAAACTGAGTTTTTAGGAGCGCTTGCCCTAAAGGGTCATCTGGATTTACCCCAGAGTACAGTTGAAGGACTTTCCTCAGTCGTTCCAGCCACTCAGTAGGGCTCTCATCTTTCTTTTGCATTTCATTAAATGCTTTATTGATATTCTGGCCACGGGGTACTGCTTCTCTAATCCCCTGAATTACTATAGTTCTCAGATCTTGCATATGAGTTCTATGCACCGGATCCTGATTATCCCAGTTAGGTCTTTGGAGTGGCCATTTGATATCTGCTTGGGGTCCCTGGGCATGCTGAACATCCCACAGTCTCATTCCTGCTTGTCTAATCATATCTCTTTCCTCGGTAGTAAATAATTGACCAAGGATAGATTGCATCTCATCCCAAGTATAAAGGTTTGGTCCCAAAAATTGATCTAATCTTTCTGCCACTCCAAGTGGGTCCTCAATCAAGTTTCCCATCTCGGTTCTTTTAAAATCTCGTAGGTCAGCCGAGTTTAGGGGTACAGAAATATATCCAATCATAGGCTGAGGTCCCCCCATGGGCATTTCCCTTAGAGGATACATCTGAACTGCCCCTTTTTGACTTCTAGTCATGCGTCTAGGAGGAGGGGAAGACCCTTGTTCCGACTCCGGTGGGGGAGTGGGAGCTCTGGGGACCTCGGGAGGGGCTACGGGAGCAGGAGGAGGAATGTAAGGAGGGGGGGTTAGAAGGGTTTCGTCTAACTCTTCCTGCTTTTTCTTTTGTTTAGTTTTTACTTCATTCAGTGGGTAAAGTTTAGCTCCCGGTCTTTTTATCCATACTTCCGCATACTGACTCTCCTCCGGGTTAAGGGGTTTTTTATTATTGACCCAGAGGTTTAATTGCTGTCTTACCCAATCTTCTGACCCATAGACTGGCCAAAAGGTATTTTTAGAAATCTTCTTCCCTCCCCATATCTTAGTACAGTATTCTATCATTTTCTGCTTATCTTTCCCTAGGGTTCCAGGGAAATACCTCCAATTGTCTAAGACATATGCCAAAGGGGTATTCTTAGGTACAGTGTGTACCCTTCCCATGGGAGTCGAAGGCTTGCTGCCCTTCGCCCCCATCTTCTGGAATATCCACAAACATACACTCACTCACTCCCCTTGTTCCTGGCCCAATCCCTCGCGGGAGATGGGAAATGCAGTACTTAAGAGTCCACACTCGCTTGGTTCAGTATATCGAACCTCTCATTCGTTATATTCCAGGAAACCCAGTCCCGCCCGAACGGCAAACCTGCGAGCAAATTCGCAATATACTTACGCGTCCTGCGTCTTCGTCCGGACTCCCGTGCACAGAATTTTTATGGGATTTTACCGGTTTTCTCCTTTGCTCACTATTCTAGAATTTAGGTTCGTCGGTAAGGTTGAGGTAGGCTGTCAGTCGCGGGGCCGCGGATTGCCGCGGGGCGCCTCCCCGGAGGACAGAAGCCCACCGTTCCTTATCCGAGTCACGGCACCAGGAATTGTTATAAATTGAGACCACAATGGACTATAATTCACTCTTTATTAATTATAGCAAGTAGAATATGAGCAAAGACAGCGCTGGACGGCAGGGGAGTCTGCGCTCCGCCAACTGCCGTGCTGAGTAGTTCAAATAGTCCCCTTTTTATACATCTTTACTTCCGTGCTCATGAGGTAGTGGAGGTATTCCGCGCATGCTTCAGTTGTTGTTAGGGGGGTCGTTTCCTGCCTCCTGGTATTTGTTGAGGCTGAAGTAAGAAGTCTTCCCTCTTTGTCTCATAGTTGATCTTTCACTCATATATCCTTATATGGGGCTGTCTTGTCCTGTTTCTTGTCGCTTCCTGGAAATCTGGTGGTTATCTTGCATGAGCAGTATCTGGTTCAGTTTGTGTGAGCGATTACAGTTATCTTATCTCACACAGGCGGCGTCCAGTGGTTGTTTGCATGAGTGGTTTCTGTCATCTAATTTTACATTGAGCTTAACATAAATCTTAATAAACAATACCTTAGTCCACAGTTTCTCACACTGTCTTACCAATTTCAGGGGACGTCGCAAAGAGCCTTATGGATTGGGGATCGATGGGTATCCCTGAGAATTCCTCGGTGCCAGCTGGAACCGATCAGGTCCCCGACTCCTCCGGTCTCTCTCAGCGCTGTCCCATCTGGGTCGCCAAAAACTGTCACCAAAACGGGATAAAGAACTTATCGACACCAATGTGATGTAGATAAGCAGACACTCCTTTATTAGCAGTGCTGGGTGCGTAGGGGAATCGTCTCACCAACAACGCACACCTAATTCGTATAACATGCTGATTATATAGGATACAATGATACATATTAATTAAGTGCTCATACATAAACATGTTAATTCCTGTAAATCATTTTAATATCCACGCCTCTTTCTGGTTATGTGCACTGGAGTCCTGAAATGAGTCTGGGGTGTAATAAGAGTCGGTGGTCCATGGGTCGGTGGTCGCGATCTCCCCCTGTCGGAATTACCTTTTACCTAGTTTCTTCATAACTTGGCAGACATAGGCAGGTTGTTACAGTTCAGTTTCTCTAATTTCTATTAATCTTACCTTTTGACATGCAAAACAATAAAGTATTATTTCAAGATTAATAATTATTGAACTATGTGGCCCATGCGGTCTTGGTCTAAGAGGTGAGCTCATAGAAGCATAGCTGGTTACATGGTTACACAGTGTTCCATAGTTACTTAAAACAATATACAATTATCCTCTAAGTTTTGTAAAACTAATATTCTTATAAAATTCTATTTGGTTATTTAGTTATGATCATTTTTATCATAAACCCCAAAATCAACTTAAATCAATAACAAATCAATGACAATCAGTAACAACATCACATTGGTGTCGATAAGTTCTTTTATACCGTTTTGGTGACACTATGGCAGGCCCAGCGCAGCAGCGGGGGAAGCACATGCATATGTTGCCAACAGCTGTGGCAGGAGTGGGGTGCCTCCCCTCAGAAAGTGGCACCCGGCTGGCCAGCTCTGGGCCACCACCTCAGCCAGGGTGGCTGCCTTATAACTCCCTTATTCCCTTCTTCTATTCTTCTGTTGGCATGATAAATAGTGTAAGAAACGCTCAGTTGCCAATTATCAGCGGCTCAGACAGGATGCGGTGTGAAGCACTCTTTATTACGTTCTTGCAAGACCGGGCGCCCCCATCAAGTGGACGCGCCTACCAGCCATCATGCAATGGTTTATATCCCTTTCTCCCAACCGCCAGTTCCCTCCCCTGATTCCTCATTGGCTGAGTACTACAGGGTGTACAGACTTCCCGAACCGCCTACCGATACGCCCCTTCATGTATGTGTTCATACGTCGCATGTTCATGGAAATGAACCTTGGCTTTCTCCAGGGCGGAGAAGTTAATATGCATGAGCTCATCACGCAAGCGTACTAAGACAGAAAAGTTCGAAATTCAGGTTCCCCAAGTCTTGCGAAAACAACATTCTTTCCCTTACAAATAGCATGCCAAGTATACGACTTCTCAGATGTCTTGTACAAAGGTTCAACAAGGGGTGTAGGTAGGGTATGGCTTTGAACCATGGTCACAAAATCCTGCTTAATTGTGTGGACGCATTGAAAGGGCTTATTGGAAATGTTCAACCATTTTGAAATGTTCAAAAGACTTTTCAAATACTTCCTCAGAAATGCTGACACTGCAGTTGAAAAGAAGAAATTCACTCAACAGTCAGAATCCAATATATCTGTTAAGCAGGTATTCTTTATTAGCAGCGCTGGGGTCACCCTGGGGATTCTCCACCATAAGGGCTCCCCCAAACTAGCAAGGGACATCAGTTTACATACACACAAATCATACATATTCATTAGATATCCTGGAAAGGGGTGTCTTATGATAATGAGTTCCCGGAATTCATTTACATAGTCTGAGCATGTGTAGTAGAAATAGGGTGAGGGTCTTCCGTGGTTGAAGGAAGAAGTACATGGGCTTCTTCACGGTTTCTGCTCTTTCCAGAGCATGGCTATGAAGTAAAATCCAGGTCTCTTCTTCCTAAATTAGAGAGATCATCCTCCCTAGATTGTATCTCTGTGTCCTTTTGTTTGAGTTCCCCTTATCTTAGTTTGCCCAAGTGCCCACTGAAGGCTGCTATCAGTGAGTTATATAGGGATCGGTTTACTTTTGTCTAGACAGACAAAGAGGCCTAGGGAAAACAGTTGAGGAGTCCTTGGGAAACAAACACAAGCAAAATTTCATGCATCACAGTTTAGTCTTAATCAGAGATTCTTTGGTTTGAGCCCTTTCACAGTTTGAAGAACCTGGTCTGAATTATGCAAATAAATGGGAACAGCTGTTTGAAGCACTGAAGAACTTTTGGTTCAGAGCTATCGTTGAAATCTGAAATCCTGTATACTTGATATTGGACAGTAGCAGTCTACATTGATACAACACTTTTAAAACCAGTGAATTCTGGATTTCTTTACATGCTTTCTAAAGAAATTATTTAAACTTTCATTTAAATGCAAAAATAGAGGTTTGAGACAGGTTAGCCTATAGTCTACCTAAAAGAAATTGCTATGAGAGTAAAATTGGCCTTTTAACTTTTTGGTATCCAAATGTGGGGTTTTTTCCCATGTAATAATCATAGACTAACTTTGAGGCACACTATCTAGGGTTTGTTGAAGGCTGATTCAGAATGTTAACACTTTTATGTATTTTAATGGCTCTACATATATCATTACTCTGATCCTGACACTGGCAGTCATTGCAATGGTGGTGTTCTGTCAACAAGTCAGGAAAAATCCTACACGTACAAGAGAATTGATTTTGTATGGATCAGTAAAGAAAACAATAATTGCCTCAAGGCTTGCTCTAATTTATGCAGATGTTTCTCAATTATTTGTGAAAGACTGTTAGATATAAGTTGGTATGCAAATTAAACAAATCATAAAAGCATAGCTTCTAAAGAACAAAACACTTTCAACTTTTTTGTTGCTATGAAGTGTAAAATACTTCATACTTCGAAAAGCACAAAGGCAGCTGTTGTACAATCAACAAAAGTACATTATAGTATTAGTCATTGTGGGAATACAAGGGAAGATTGACAAGGAGGATTGTAAACATGCTCAAGTGACTTGCACCTGGGGTGTTGAAAAACACATATATCATACTGTAAGGGAAAGAATGTTGTTTTCGCATAATAAGCCTGATGGGAAGGGCAGGAGCATTCACCAAAGCAATCAACAAGAGCAATTCACAACCATTGAAATCCCTGGCCTAGGGCTAGAAGGCAAGTGGTCTTTTTGTCAACTGTGATGACCCAATACTCAGAACTGGCTTTAGATGGATGCAGATACCGAAAGACTTGGGGAACCTGAATTTCGAACTTTTCCATCTTAGTAGGCTTGCGTGATGAGCTCATGCATATTAACTTCTCCGCCCTGGAGAAAGCCAAGGTTCATTTCCATGAACATGCGACGTATGAACACATACATGAAGGGGCGTATCGGTAGGCGGTTCGGGAAGTCTGTACACCCTGTAGTACTCAGCCAATGAGGAATCAGGGGAGGGAACTGGCGGTTGGGAGAAAGGGATATAAACCATTGCATGATGGCTGGTAGGCGCGTCCACTTGATGGGGGCGCCCGGTCTTGCAAGAACGTAATAAAGAGTGCTTCACACCGCATTTCTCACAATTCTAATTGTTGTTTAGCTTTGTGTGTTTGACCGGTATAATGTCTGTGCTTAGATAACACAGGCCTGTGAGAGACTCAGAGGCACCTTATCAAACATCCTTGAGATTCCTGCCCTGCTGTGGGAAAGACCAAAGCACAGTGGAAAACTATGCCTGCAAAAATCCCTGATATATACAGGCGAAAGCAGCAGGTTCAAGATCTTTTCTTTCTTCACCTCTTTCTGGCTAGCAAGGACCAAGCTTCGCGGTGCCTGCATCCCTGCTTGCGTGCCTCTGCCCAGGTGTTGCTGCGGAGATCTCCCGGGTTGCAAGGTAATGAGAATAAATTTCCTCTTTGCATTTCATCTGTGATTTTGTGGTTGTCCCTGCATTCTGCCTGTGTTGGCTCACAGTCACAGTCATTCATATAGCTCACTTATGGTGACAGCAAATTAAATTGTGTTTTCCTATATTCACCCATGGTTCAATATATCATAGCTCAATGATTCATGTTGATAGTTCAAAAGCTGTGTGCATTGGCAACTGTATATTTGCTCTTCTTTCAGCTAAACATGAATAAATGAATGCATGCATGAATGAATGAATGTTTGGCTGAAAAGAATACCTTTTCCTGTGTGGCTGCTTGTGCTTCAAATCATGGCCATTGCAACATTTCTCTGATAATATTTTGTTTGTGCACAGTTAAAGGGGAATAATCTGTCATTTTATATGACTTTCAAGGCAATAATGAAACTGCATTAGGACATTTTTGAAAAGGATAATAAGTATTTTACAATTAAATGATAGAACTTTGACAGTGCATTATTGCTTGCTACTAAAAATGTTAACTTTGGGAGATACCAGCTGATTGTCAGCTAATAAAAAATGAGAATTAATATATGCTTCCAGCTAATTGAGTAGTTTATACTATACATATACAACATGGGAAATATAAATGGTCATCATTTGATGCTGAGGGTTGACATTGTCAATTATATATGAAGGAGTTTCAGAATTAGAAAAGATACATGATTGGCCCAGGATGCCCCCCCTCAACAAGTCCTCTCTGCACCTTGCTTTCCAAATAGTAGAATTTAATTTTCTGTGTTAGGTAAGAATTACCTACTTGCAGTTAACTGTTTCTAATTCTGGTACAAGATATCAATCTGATTTTTAATATGCTAATAAGTTCATTGAAAAATAACTTCTAGTAGAGAATGGGTGACATTATATTTAGATAAAAATATCTCAACTAAAAATTCCCCAGCCTCACAGAATTGGTTTCATTCAGTGGTTTTCAATAATTCTGAAATAGTTGCCTTCATAGCAAACAAAATTATCTTAAGCTGAATTGGTCATTTTCTCAGAAAGAAGAGTTTAAACTTCAACAAACAGTAGATTTGGGCTGCTTGTGTGAGTACTGTACGTGTATACTTGTGTTTAAGAAATCTTGTGTAAGGAAATGGACTTGATTCCTTCAAGTCCTGGTTCTCTCAATTTTCTATCACTTGTGGAATTTACAGTGTTTATGCCAACCTCAGATGGTGATGATGTCCCGATCCAATGTCAGGGGAGGTTTCGATACGATCCCAAGAGCAAGATTAAGACACAAACAAGGTCAAATGCCGTATACCCAAAACAGGTTTTATTATTAAAAGTGAAGAGTGGTAGCGATAGGACAGAATGGAAGGAAAAGACAGAAATCAAGCAAGCATGCGGGACAGAGTCACAAGAATAGTCACCACCATGGATCCAGTGGCATCCCGTTGGTCCTCAGTCTTCAGTTCTTCGATGGTGGGTGCACACGCAGCAAAGTTTTCTGTTGCCTTTTTAAGTTCATTTTATCTGCTGATTAGCATATCTGCCCACCTTTAGGGTTTTTTTTCTCTGGTCCCACAGGTTTTTGCTGCATCCCGCTTCTGGGGCAGAAATGCTCACCTCTTATCAGTTCATTAGCAATGCATGCATGGTGTCTGGCGTACACAATAGAGCCACAAATGGCTACACATGGAGCCAGTGATAAACATTTGGTTTCTGCTCAGTCCATGTCTCCCCCTTTGAAACTTATCTAAGGAATTTGACAATACAACTGCAAGGGAGTGGGGGGTGCATCCTTTGATACATTCCTGCTTCCTTGGGTGACATTCCTTAGACTAATCCAAAGGCTGCACCTTGTCCTTGAGTTTTGCACAGACACAAGCAAGCTTTGAGACAGTCATTTGACATTTCAGTCTCTCACAGGTGAGGAGTGCTCAGATCAGCTGAGAGGAAAATCCATCAGTTTTTTCTCAGTCCAAAATGCTTGAACTCTGAGTAGGCAACCAAAGGATGTGTCTTGATCAGCTCTCTGTCCCAATAAAGTAGATCACAGATTTACAGAGGATGGACCTTCAAAAAATAAAATCAAGCTGTAACAAGCCCTAGTAACCCTTCTAAAGAAATGTTTTCTTTCACAGAATGGAGAAGTCTATGCAGCATCAAATGCAAGAATAATTGTTAGAAAAAAACAAGAATGGAGAACGTCAATGTGCTACATGAGCACTTAGATAAGGCTCTGCTATAGAAGTTAGGCAAAATGACTGGTATGGAAGATTGACTGCTAGAAACTCATGTAGAAGAAACAAGCAAGACAACTCTATGGTAGTGTAAGTGCAAGGTACAGCTTCAAATTAGATCATATGCAGATATTAGTTTTAAAGTCTTGGTTAAAGTTTAGGGAGAAGACACCTAGTCTGTTAGGTAGTTAACTTTACCTGAAGAGTTATTTGATAACAGCTCTTGGAAGAATTTAAAATAGCAAGAACCTTTTTCTAGGTTTTACAGCAGACAGATTTACTTAGAAAATGTTAGTAAGTTTTTAACTTAGGAGAGAGAAAAGAGAAGTGTGATAAGCAGGCATTTCAATATAATACTTGAAGGTCATGAGCTGCAATATTCCCCAAAATATTTTGCTTCAATTTAAAAGAAAAAATTGTGGAGAAGAGAGGAGAAATGGCAGAAATAACAACAGCATTCAGAACTCTTAAGAATCTGCTATATGCAGACTCTCATTTAACCTCTCTTTCTCTTTCTTAAAATCAATAAAGCCCTGGTTCCGCAAGATAATAAATCCAGTTTCAGTATGCTGATTGCCGAATCAAAATCTCTGTGTTTCCATCATGCAAAGCGTTGAGCCAATAGAAACCTGTTTAAAATAGTCGGAAGAGGTAGCTTTAGTCTTTTTTCTGGGAGTGAGGCAGCTTTGCCAGTTCTGTTGTACAAGTGTTGTGCACTTGTACCCTTTTCTGAGCAGAACCAGCTTAGCCAGCTCACAGGGAGTGGTGCGTGACCAAGCCAAACCTCTGGGGTTGCCTAACAAGTGCAACAGTGAATACTCACAGACTGGTGAGTGTCTTGACCTTTTTATGCAAACCCTTATAACTTTCTGAAGCCAAACACTTAGGTTTTCCCACTGTGTTCCAGAACTGTAGCAGGATATTTGGAATTCTTCTCTGTGGACAATTCACCTTTTCAGAGGTAGGATAAGGATTCCCGGGGCAATAGCTGAATCGTAGCAGGGAACAGGTAACTGATGCATAGCCAGGTTGTGGTCATTTTGCCAAAGGTCAGTCTAGTACTGCCAGTGATCTCGTGCCCTGCATCTCCATGCTTTATCCCACTCTGTTGCTCTGACTGAATGTACCCTCAATGCTATACCCCAGACATGTGCATCCAGCCACTGTTCCTCATGCAGTGCCTCAGGGGCATCAGAACTGAACTTTAGTTCACAGCAGAGAACCAAAATCTCATACTTGTTAGAGTAACTGATTTTGCTAATGTCCAGGTGCTCTAAGTGTGTAATAACAAAATTGAGTCATTCTTGGCTTGAGCAAAGAATCATTTTTGCTGATGTAGAATGACATTGCTCAGTGTCATGTCATTTGAAATGAAGGTTAGATATGAAAAGTAAAAGCTGGCCCCAGTGGAGCCATCAGTCTCTGCTGCTCTTCATATTTCCCTTAGTCCTATTCTGCTCTGTCTCTTCTGGGACTCTACAAAGAGTAGTTCATCATCAAACCATCCTTCCCTCTGCTTCTTTTCCCTGTGGACCAGTTGCTGGTCCTCATCCAAGGAGTAGAGCCCTTCTCCCATGGCAGGGGATGCCTGTATCTTAGGAATGTGCAGGCACAGCATAGCTATCACCAGCAAGCCTGTTATTGATTAATTGTAATTTAGTGGGAAATAACCACTTCTCAATTTTTAGCGATCAATAAAATTTTATTAGCAAGCGGCGAGTGAGCAAAACAGCGCTGGGTGTGCCAAGAGTCTCTGCTCTACCAGGACACACACCTTACAGGACAGAACTGAGTCCCTTTATAGTGTAGGCTTCATCCATATTCATGATGGGCGTACCCTGAGGGGTCTGCAAAGGTGTAAACAAGTTTGGAGGGCTTTTCTCCCGTTTTCGCGGGCTTTTCTCAGGTTTCCATCAGAGAAGGGGGGATGACTCAGCACAGGTGTTTTTGTAGTGGCTTGAAGATGGGGGCCATTTTAGCTCCCTTCTAACAACTGATTTTAACAATAGAAACTATATACATATATCTTATTTCTTATTTACATAAGAGAATTACAAAACTGTTCGGTGTGGTGGTTTAACCTTGGCTAAATGCCAGGTACCCACCAAGTCGCTCTATCACTTCCCCCCCTTTCCCCTTTATTTCTCAATAGGGCAAAGAAGGGAAAGAAAATAAGATAGGAAAACAAAACAACCCTTGTGGGTAAAACAACAGCAGTTTTAATATACGCAAAGCGAAGCAAAGGTCCACGCGCGGAAGCAAAAAAAGAAAACAGATTTATTCTCTACTTCCCATGAACAGGCGATGTCGGGCCTTCTCAGGAAGCAGGGCTCCAATGCGCGTAGTGGTTGCCTCGGAGGACCCCACCCCCTTCCTCCTTTCTCCCAGCTTTATACTGAGCAGACGTCATATGGTCTGGAATATCCCTTTGGTCAGTTCGGGTCAGCTGTCCTGGTTGTGTCCCCTCCCAAGATCTTGCCCACCCCGTTGTGATAGATTGGGTGGGTTTGTTCACTAAAATGTCAGCAGAATAAAGTGCTTGTTTGCTTGGCAGGATATGCTGGGGGCCTCTTGGTGGGTGAGACCCAGATACCGTTAGGCCTGCTTAATCAGCCCCCACAGGTCTGGTCTCCACCCAGATGTCGTTTGGCCTGCTTAATCAGCCCCCACAGGTCAAGTCTCCACCCAGACATTGAGAGGATCGAATAAGGAAGATTGAGAACCTCCATCCCTGCGACCCCCTAGCAGCAAAACGAACATGCGCAGAGTATACCGTAAGAAACTACGTCAACCGGGAAGAAGACTGTATATAAAAAGGGACTGTAAAAAGGGAAGAGTGGCGCCGTTGATGGAGCGGAGACTCCCCGACTGCCCAGCGCTGATTTTTGCTTGCTAACTTTACTTGCTGAAATTATAATAAATTCTGATTGGGTTGGAAACTTTTGGTCTCGTTTTCTCAACTTATAACAATTTGGTGCCGTGACTCGGATGGAAATATAGTGGCTGGACTTGGGCAGCAGGGAAGGCGCCCCACCATCCTTTGGTGGTCCTAGCTGTTCCCAAAGTCTCCACACTTTCCACTGACGAACCCAAAATCTAAAGTAGTGAGCAAAAGGAACCGGTCGACCCTGTAATCTTTGTGCACAAAAAGTCCGGACGAAGACACAGGACGTGTAAGTATATTTGGAAATCCGTTCGGTTGGGGTTGGTGATCCTGAAGCGTTGCATGTGAGTGGTTCCAGTGGAACCAAGCGAGTGCGGACCCTCAGTAGTGCGGTTCCCATAGCCCGCGAGGGCGTGGGCCACGAACCAGGGGAACGTGTGTGAGTGAGAAAGAGTGCGCTTCGGAAGATGGGACAGGGGAAAAGCAAGCCCCCTGGTCCCATGGGTGGAGGGCCCCCTGTGCGGTTGCCCCCTATCCCGCCTGATAGTCCCTTAGGATTAATGTTGACAAATTGGAGGGATTTTTCAAAAAGCAAAGGAAAGAATAAAGCAAAAATGATCCATTTTTGTATGGAAATTTGGGGAGGTCAGAATATTAAGGAAGAACATGTCTTCTGGCCAATCTTTGCGTCTTTTGAAAATTGGGTATGTGAGGCCCTAAACACATATGTCAATTCTAAGGAACCGGTTAATCCGGAGGAGAGTGATTATGCTAACATGTGGATGGGATCAGGAGCCAAAAGCTATCTGTTTACCCTAAAAGAAAAGGGGGGTGGGAAAAACGATAAGAAAAAATGAGACAAAGAAGAGGTTCCCTTATTACCCCCACCTTATATACCACCCCCACCACCTATTGCCAATCCACCACCCTCAGCCCCTGAGGAAACTGAGAGCGACTCTGGAACTTCCTCAGACGCCCCCAGAAGTTCCAGAAGGGCAACTAGAAGTCAGGCAAAACAACAAAAATTATATCCACTCCGGGAGACACCAATGGGGGGACCACAACCAGGGATAAGATTTGTATCTATACCCCTTAACTCAGGGGATGTTAGGGAATTCAAAAAAGAAATGGGAAACCTGATAGAAGATCCTTTGGGGGTTGCTGAAAGGATTGATCAATTCCTAGGTCCTAACACCTATACCTGGGATGAAATGCAGTCTATTTTGAGTATACTATTTACTGCAGAAGAAAGAAATATGATCAGAAGGGCCGGAATGAGAATATGGGATGCCCAGCATGTACAAGGTCCTTTTGCAGATGAAAAATGGCCCCTACAGCGACCAAATTGGGACCACCAAAACCCAAACCACAGAACTCATATGCAGGACCTAAGGACTATTATTATTCAAGACATCCGAGAATCTGTGCCCAGGGGGCAAAATATAAACAAAGCCTTTAATGAGAGGCAGAAAAAAGAGGAAAGCCCCACCGATTGGTTAGAGAGGCTGAGAAAAAGCCTCCAGATGTATTCAAGATTGGATCCGGACACCCAAGTGAGACAGGCATTGCTGAAAACTCAATTTGTAGCCAAATCTTGGGATGACATAAGAAAAAAATTAGAAAAGATGAACAACTGGCAGGACCGGGGGTTAGATGAGTTATTGCGAGAGGCTCAGAAAGTGTACATCCGGAGGGATGACGAAAATCATAAGAAGCAAGTCAAGATGATGGTGGCAGCTGTCCGGGAGGGACAAAAAGGCCCAAGGAATCAGACACCTCCTCGTACACTAGGAAAATATGGGGATTTCCTAAAAGAAAACCCCAGATTCAGGACAGAAAAAACTGAAGAAATGATAAGACGAAGAGAACAGGGCACCTGTTTCTATTGTGGTGCCCGAGGACACATAAAAAGGGAATGCAGGAAGCGGCTGCGGGACGAAAGAATGTTCAAGGAAGATTAGGGGTGTCAGGGGCTCTATTTGCTGGGGACCCAAAAACATAAGGAGCCCTTGATAAAAGTTAAGGTAGGTCCCCAGCAACAGGAATTCGAGTTCCTGGTAGATTCAGGGGCTGAAAGATCCACTATCCAGATAATGCCCCAGGGCTGTAAAGTATCGTCAGAAACGGCCCAAGTTATAGGAGCCAAGGGAGAACCCTTTGAAGTACCCATTATCAAAAATATAGTATTTGAAACACATTCCAAATTTGGGATGGGATCATTATTATTAGTCCCTGAGGCTGATTACAATTTATTGGGTAGAGATCTAATAATAGAATTAGGAATTAATTTGGAAGTAAAAAATAAAGAACTAAAGATTAGATTATGCCCCCTTCGAGTGGAAGATGAAAAGGAAGTTAACCCAGAGGTATGGTATACCCCAGAAACGATTGGTAAGCTACAGATACCTCCATTTTCAGTAACCATTATTAATCCGGAGGTACCTATACGAATCAAACAATATCCAATTCCACCAGAAGGAAAGTGGGGGTTAAAGCCTGAGATTGAAAGGTTACTTGAAAAAGGCCTTTTAGAACCATGTATGTCCCCCTTTAACACTCCCATCCTACCCGTAAAGAAATCAGATGGGTCTTATAGATTAGTGCATGATTTAAGGGAAATTAACAAAAGAACCGTAACTCGATTCCCCATAGTGGCTAATCCTTATACCTTGCTTAGTAGGATAGGGCCAGAAAATCACTGGTATAGTGTAATTGATTTAAAAGATGCCTTCTGGGTATGCCCCTTGAGTGAGGAAAGCCGAAATTATTTTGCCTTTGAGTGGGAAGATCCTGAAACCCACCGTCGACAGCAATTAAGGTGGACGGTCTTACCTCAAGGATTTACCGAGTCACCAAATTTATTCGGGCAAGCATTGGAGAAAATTCTCCAAGAATATGTGGTAAATGAAAATACCATCTTGATCCAGTATGTGGATGATCTTTTAATTGCAGGAAAGGAGGAAGCAATAGTAAGGCAAGAAAGCATTAAATTATTAAACTTCCTGGCTCTAAAGGGACTGAAGGTATCACGATCCAAGCTACAATTTGTGGAAGAAGAAGTTAAATATCTGGGGCATTATTTATCAAAAGGAGAAAAGAGAATAGATCCCGAACGAATAAAAGGGATATTGTCAATACCCCCTCCCACAAATAAAAAGCAGATAAGACAATTATTGGGTCTGGTCGGGTATTGCAGACAATGGATTGAAAATTATAGCAGCAAAGTAAAATTTTTGTATAATAAATTGAGCCAGGATAACCTGCTAAAATGGACCATGGAAGATGAACAACATTTGGAACAACTGCGAAAAGATCTTATAACTGCCCCAGTACTAAGCTTACCTGACCTAAAAAGACCCTTTTCCCTCTTTGTTAATACTGATGAGGGAACTGCCTATGGAGTCCTTACCCAGGACTGGGCAGGGAAAAAGAAACCAGTAGGATATCTGTCTAAGTTACTAGACCCGGTTAGCAAGGGTTGGCCCACCTGCCTACAAGCAGTAGTAGCAGCTGCACTCCTGGTAGAAGAAGCAAATAAAGTAACTTTTAATGGAGAATTAAGGGTTTTATCGCCTCATAACATTCGGGGCATCTTGCAACAAAAGGCAGAAAAATGGGTCACAGATTCCAGGCTTTTAAAATATGAAGGAATATTGATTGATTCCCCAAAACTATCCCTGGAAGTCACAACCCTCCAGAATCCAGCCCAGTTCCTGTACGGAGAACCCTGGGACTCACAGTTGATACATGATTGTTTCATAACCATAGAAAGTCAAACTAAAATTAGACCAGATTTGGAAGAGGAAGAACTAGGAGAAGGAGAAAAATTATTTGTGGATGGCTCGTCACGAGTAGTGAATGGGAAAAGAAAATCAGGATATGCAATTATTAAAGGACCAAATCTCAAAGTATTGGAATCAGGACCATTAAATCATTCCTGGTCAGCCCAGGCGTGTGAATTATATGCAGTGCTAAGAGCTTTGGAATATCTAAGAAATAAAGTAGGAACTATATTTACCGACTCTAAGTATGCATATGGAGTAGTGCATACCTTTAGGAAAATATGGAAAGAAAGAGGATTAATAAATTCACAGGGAAAGGACATAACCCATCAGGAATTAATAGTGCAGATATTAAAAGCTCTACGGAGTCCAAAAGGAATTGCAGTGGTACATCTAAAGGGACATCAAAAAGGAGTGGATATCCGAAATAGGGGAAACAATGTAGCTGACCGAGAAGCAAAAAGAGCGGCCCTAAAAGACTGGACCCCGGTTGATACTCTTAGCCACGATACCTCAGAGGTAAAGAAATACAGATTGTATAGCTTCACCCTACAGGAGAAAGCTAAATTAAAGGAGATGGGCGTAAAAGAAAACCAGGAGGGACATTGGAATCTCCCCGATGGGAGAACTATTCTACCAAAATCACTTGCACTAGAAACTTTACAAAGGTTTCACAATCAGACTCATTGGGGAGTACAAGCATTAGTAGACCAATTTGCTACTAAATATATGAGCATTGGAATATATAATTTGGCAAAACGAGTAGTAGAAGACTGCCTAATTTGCAAAAGGGTCAATAAAACCCAAGTTAGAGAAAGACCACTGGGTGGCAGACAGCTTGCCCACAGACCATTTGCTAACATTCAGATAGATTTTACTGAGCTACCAAAAGTGGGAAGATATAAATATTTGCTAGTGATAGTAGACCACCTAACTCATTTTGTAGAGGCTTTCCCCACTGTTAGAGCAACTGCTCACACAGTAGTAAAAATACTGTTAGAAAACATAATACCAAGATATGAAATGAGTGAAGTTATTGACTCAGATCGAGGTCTCCACTTTGTGTCTAAAATAATACAGGAGGTTTTGGTGGCAATGGGAACAAAATGGGAACATCATACACCATGGCATCCCCAAAGTTCGGGAAAAGTAGAGAGGATGAATGCAGAAATTAAAAAACAGCTCACCAAACTAATGATGGAAACCCGGTTATCCTGGGTGAAGTGTTTACCACTCGCACTACTTAATTTGAGAACTAGACCTAGGGCTGATCTTGGGATTTCACCTTTTGAGATGCTATACGGAATGCCTTATGATTTAGAGGAACCCCAAGACCATCCTAGATCGAGAGACCAGAAATTAAACTCCTATATTATAAACTTAATGAAATATCGAAATGAATTATGGAAAAAGGGAATGGTGGTGCAAAGACCTCCTCTGGACTTGGCTATTCATAAAATCCAGCCAGGAGACTGGGTATTAATTAAATCATGGAAGGAATCATCATTAACCCCTCAATGGGACGGACCTTACCTTGTATTGCTTACCACAGAGACTGCTGTCCGAACTGCTGAACGAGGTTGGACCCATGCCCGCTTAATAAAAGGACCTATCACTAACTCTTCGTGGAAAATCACCAGCACGGTTGGAGACTTGAAATTAAAATTCCAGAGGACTTAATGGACTTGGACCCTTACAGGATTGAGTATTTACTTAACCCTTATTACTTAGATGATGGACTTATAAGTAATGATGATGTTAGAATAAGGTGTGGAAATAAGTACTGTAATTGTCATCCCTTTGTATGTTATACCTGTAAAGTATGCAAGGAAAGGTGGTGGACTCATTGTGTTGAAGGATACCCTCCCCGAGGGGTTTGCATCTCCTGTTATAAATTGCAAAGGGAAATCACTAATTGGACATTAACCTGCAAAATATTTAAAGGAGAATTAACCTCGGGCTCAAAAGAATGGTGGGATATATTTACAAAAGGAATTGAACCAAATTTTTATTGTTATCACCCGAATGAACCAAAGCCTTTTGTAGCGGAAATCACTGAGAGCCTCTGTCGTAAGCTCATCAGTAAAGTCCGCTGTGACGTTCCTGAAATTAAACATACAAATTGGAGATCCTATTTTACGAGACAGGATCTTAGATGGCGAGCGTTTCCTCCTGAAGAACATCCTTGCTGCCGAGAAGATGGTACACCTCGTGGCTCGAAGCACCTGAGTCGACGAGCGAGGCAGAGGGAAAGACGACTGTGGAGGAAGGAGCCGTCCAACTGGAGCGTTGCTGAGATGCTGGCAGAATTACCACGGGATTGGTAAAGAAAAATGGGTGAATAACATACTTTTAACCCTGTCTGCATTTCACAGGAATCAACGCAGAGGGAATCTGGTATACAGGGGAACATCATCTCAAACCTTGCATATCATAATTGTAATATTGTTATGGCTAAAATTAAGTTATTGTACTGCAGAACTGGAAACACACCAACCTTTTAAATGGTCCCTAACCAGATTAGATGGTAAAATCTTACGTACATCAACTGTACCAGGGGCTCCAAGCTTCATTGTGGGATTGTGTGATCTAACGGGAATAGACCACTGTGGTAAAATTTTGAATTTAACAGGATTTTACATGTGTCCTAGTTCCAACCAAGGGAAACCATATTGTAATTACCCTGGCCATTATTTTTGTGCCTATTGGGGCTGTGAAACTATCGCTTCTGATTGGGCTCCAGGAGGGGGACCAGATCAGTATCTTAAAGTAGGATTTGGTCCAGCTGGGTGTACACCACCTTGGAAAGGTCCCTCAGGAGAGATGCTCTCTAAAGGAACATGTTCATATATATATATTAATATAAAAAAGCCAGAAGACCCAGGGTGGATCCTGGGAAGAACCTGGGGAATTAGACATTGGGAACCTGGAGCAGATCGGGGAAATCTTATAACAATTAAGAAAGAAATTGCACCTAATGAAACCCCAGAACCCATTGGACCAAATCTGGCAATTTCTACTATTAATGTTAAAAACAATACCACTAATTACCAGGGAAAGTATACCCAACCCACTAATTTGACCTCTGAAATCAATATATATGGATATAGTACTCTATGGAAAATTATACAAGCTAGTTATGGGATACTAAACAAAACCAAACCTGAGTTAACGAAAGACTGTTGGTTATGTTATAATATTAGGCCACCTTTTTATGAAGCTGTAGGAATGACTGCTAAAGCTAAAAGAGTAAATGGAACTAACCCTGCACGGTACCTGTGGAAAAAAGGAAAGGACCAGACACAGGGACTCACTTTGTCCCAAGTAACAGGTAAAGGGAGATGCATTGGAAAGGTCCCCACCCATAAAATGCATCTCTGTGGAGCAAAAATATCAAAAAACGAGAGACCTACACAGTGGCTGATTCCCGCCGCTAATACGAAATGGATATGTTCAAACATTGGGATCACCCCGTGTATATCTCTTGTTGCATTTAACGAAAGCAGTGAATACTGCATTCAGGTATCAATAATACCACGTATTACTTACCATCCTAGCGAATATATTTATAATCAGCATATAACCCCTGAACATCATTTAGTAAAACGAGAACCAATCACTGTCCTTACCATTGCTACTCTTCTCACCATCAGTGGCATAGGCGCAGGAACAGGAATCGCCTCCTTAGTAAACAATCAAAAAGAAATGAAGGCACTCCGAGTAACAGTAGACGAAGATCTCGGTAAAATTGAGCTAGCGATTGATGGATTAGTAAAGTCATTAAGATCCTTATCTGAGGTAGTAATGCAAAATAGAAGGGGATTAGATCTCTTGTTACTACAACAAGGAGGATTATGTGTAGCACTCAAGGAAGAATGTTGTACTTATGCAGACCATACAGGGGTAACAATTGATACAATGACTAAGTTACGAAAGAGGTTGGAACAACGGAAACGGGGAAGAGAGGCTCAACAGAGCTGGTATGAATCCTGGTTCAATTATTCCCCTTGGCTAACAACTTTGCTTTCGACTATAGCTGGCCCTCTGCTGTTGCTTATTTTGGGATTAACTTTTGAACCATGCATTTTTAACGAACTAATTACAATTGTAAAAAGTCGCTTGGAAGCTGCACACTTAATGCTTGTTAGAACTAAATACAAACCACTCCGAGGAGATATGGAAATGGAAGAAAACTTGAATTTGAGTCAACAAGAATTAAAAAGATTTAGTGAACAAAATTAAGAAATAGAAAAGGGGGGATTGTGATAGATTGGGTGGGTTTGTTCACTAAAATGTCAGCAGAATAAAGTGCTTGTTTGCTTGGCAGGATATGCTGGGGGCCTCTTGGTGGGTGAGACCCAGATACCGTTAGGCCTGCTTAATCAGCCCCCACAGGTCTGGTCTCCACCCAGATGCCGTTAGGCTTGCTTAATCAGCCCCCACAGGTCTGGTCTCCACCCAGATGTCGTTTGGCCTGCTTAATCAGCCCCCACAGGTCAAGTCTCCACCCAGACATTGAGAGGATCGAATAAGGAAGATTGAGAACCTCCATCCCTGCGACCCCCTAGCAGCAAAACGAACATGCGCAGAGTATACCGTAAGAAACTACGTCAACCAGGAAGAAGACTGTATATAAAAAGGGACTGTAAAAAGGGAAGAGTGGCGCCGTTGATGGAGCGGAGACTCCCCGACTGCCCAGCGCTGATTTTTGCTCGCTAACTTTACTTGCTGAAATTATAATAAATTCTGATTGGGTTGGAAACTTTTGGTCTCGTTTTCTCAACTTATAACACCGTCCCACTGTGGGGGGAAATGTCGGAAAGAGCCTTGGTGCTGTGTAAGCACTACTCAGCAGTAGCCACAACACCAGGGTGCTATCAACACCCTGCCAGCTCCCAGCATAAAACACAGCACCATGAGGGCTGCTACAGGGGAAAACCAATTCTGGCTCAGCCAGACTCAGTACAGTCTCCACCCCTTATTCCATACCATTTACGTCATGCCCAGCTCCCACATAACACTCATTTATTCATTCCGTAAGCTTTCTTCACTCCTCCAGATGTTCAGTGACTTGGCTCCCATCTGTCAAGATGGATGTTCACGACAGGAGCAGTATGTTTGACTGTTGGACTCCAGCACCGGCTAGGTTTGGGTCATCATCGCACGTATCTGGTTCACTCTTCGTCGTTCCTACTTCCTCCATCACTTCCTGCAACATACAACTCAACCCACAGATTATTTCCCCCCCAAGGTTAAATCTCCTTGAGGCACACACTGAGTAGCCCCATTCTCCCGCATTACCCACCAAGTACATCCAGGTCCCTGAGCAAAAACAATCCCACGAGTGGGCTTGCCTTTTCCCAAGGGAGGAGCAATCCACACTGCCTTCCCCAGCCATTTCCCTGTGTGTACTACAGGGACCTTATCTCCTCCCACAGTATGAAGGGGTTTGGTTTGGGCAGGACCAGGACGGTTAACAGATCCTCTGGTGTTAATTAGCCAAGTGGCTTCTGCTAAATTTATATCCCAGTGTTTCCATCCCCCATTGTCCAATGCTCTCAACATAGTCTTCAACAGTCCATTGTATCTTTCAATCTTTCCAGACGCTTGTGGGTAATAAGGGATGTGATACACCCACTCAATGCCGTGTTTCTTTGCCCGGGAGTTTATGAGATTATTTCGAAAATGGGTCCCATTGTCTGATTCGATTCTTTCAGGAGTACCATGTCGCCATAAAATTTGCCTTTCAAGACCTAAGATGGTATTTCGGGCAGTGGCATGATTTACAGGGTACGTCTCAAGCCAACCAGTAGTTGCTTCCACCATGGTGAGTATGTAGCGCTTGCCTTGGCGTGTTCGTGGCAGTGGTCCAATATAGTCAATTTGCCAGGCCTCACCATATCGAAAACTCAGCCATCGCCCTCTGTTCCAGGGAGACTTTACTCGTGTGGCTCGCTTGATTGCAGCACATGTTTCGCATTCATGAGTGACCTGTGAGATGGCCTCCATGGTCAGGTCCACCCCTCGATCACGAGCCCATCTGTACGTTGCATCTCTCCCGAGATGCCCGGATGTTTCATGGGCCCATCGAGCTACAAATAGCTCACCCTTGCGCTCCCAGTCCAGGTCCAGCTGAGCTACTTCAATTTTAGCAGCCTTGTCTACTTGCTCATTGTTTTGATGTTCTTCGGTGGCACGGCTTTTGGGCACGTGGGCATCTACATGACGTACCTTTAGAGCCACGTTTTCCACTCGGGCAGCGATGTCCTGCCACAATGCAGCAGCCCAGATGGGTTTACCTCTGCGCTGCCAATTGGTCTTCTTCCACTCCTGTACCCACCCCCACAGGGCATTAGCCACCATCCAGGAGTCAGTGTAGAGATACAGTACTGGCCACTTTTCTCGTTCAGCAAACTTTAGGACTAGTTGGATCGCTTTTACTTCTGCAAACTGACTTGACTCGCCCTCTCCTTCAGTGGCCTCAACGACTTGTCTTGTGGGGCTCCACACAGCAGCTTTCCACTTTCGATGGTTTCCTACCACACGACAGGATCCATCAGTAAACAGAGCATACCGCCTTTCATCTTCTGGTAATTCGTTATATGGCGGTGCTTCTTGGGCACGAGCCACCTCCTCAGGCAGTGCTCCAAAATCTCTACCTTCTGGCCAGTCCATGATCTCTTCCAGGATTCCTGGACGGTTGGGTTTTCCCAGTCGAGCTCGTTGCGTGATTAACGCTACCCATTTACTCCAGGTAGCACTGGTTGCATGGTGTGTAGAAGGGATGTTTCCTTTGAATATCCAATGTAGTACAGGCAATCGCGGTGCCAAGAGGAGCTGTGCTTCTGTACCAACAACTTTGGAAGCGGCTCGAATCCCCTCATATGCTGCCAGTATCTCCTTTTCAGTTGGAGTGTAGTGGGCTTCTGATCCTCGATATCCCCGGCTCCAAAATCCTAATGGTCGACCCCGAGTTTCACCTGGTATCTTCTGCCAGAGGCTCCATGTGAGGCCATGCTCCCCAGTTGATGTGTAAAGTACATTTTGCACATCTGGTCCTGTCCGAACAGGCCCAAGAGCTACCGCCCGAGCTATCTCCTGTTTGATGTGCTCAAAGGCTTGTTGTTGCTCAAGACCCCACTCAAAATTGTTCTTCTTTCGGGTTACTTGATAGAGAGGGCTCACCAGCTGACTGTAACCTGGAATGTGCATCCTCCAAAATCCCACAAGTCCTAAGAAAGCTTGTGTTTCCTTCTTGTTGGTCAGTGGAGACATAGCTGCTATCTTGTTGACAACCTCCATAGGCACATGGCGGCGTCCATCTTGCCATTTTATTCCCAAGAACTGAATCTCCTGTGCTGGTCCCTTGACCTTGCTTTTCTTTATGGCAAACCCAGCTCTCAGAAGAATCTCAATTACTTTTTGTCCTTTCTTGAACACTTCTTCTGCCTTGTTGCCCCACACAATGATGTCATCGATGTACTGTAGATGTTCAGGGGCATCACCCTTTTCCAGTGCAGTTTGAATTAGTCCATGACAAATAGTGGGGCTGTGCTTCCACCCCTGGGGTAGTCGATTCCAGGTATATTGGACACCCCTCCACGTGAAAGCAAACTGTGGCCTACACTCTTCTGCCAAAGGAATTGAAAAGAATGCATTGGCGATGTCGATTGTGGCGTACCACTTGGCTGCCTTTGACTCTAGTTCATATTGGAGCTCTAACATATGTGGTACAGCAGCACTCAGTGGTGGCGTCACTTCGTTCAGGCCACGATAGTCTACTGTCAACCTCCACCCTCCGTCAGACTTTCGCACTGGCCATATTGGGCTATTAAAAGGCGAATGTGTCTTACTGATGACACCTTGGGTCTCCAGTTGACGGATCAGTTCTTGGATGGGAGCCAGAGAGTCTCGGTTCGTGCGATACTGCCGTCGGTGCACGGTCCTCATAGCAATTGGCACCTGTTGTTCTTTAACTCGCAACAGTCCTACAACAGAAGGATCTTCTGAGAGGCCAGGCAGATTAGACAACTGTTTGACCTTCTCTGTGTTCACACTGGCCACACCAAAAGCCCATCGGTATCCTTTTGGGTCTTTGAAATACCCCCTCTTGAGGTAGTCAATGCCCAAGATACAAGGGGCTTCTGGGCCAGTTACAATGGGATGTTTTTCCCACTTGTCCCCGGTCAAGCTAACCTCGGCCTCCAGTACTGACAGTTCTTGACATCCGCCTGTCACTCCTGAGATCCAGATAGGTTCTTCCCCTCTATAACTTGATGGCATTAATGTACACTGTGCCCCGGTATCGATTAAAGCCTGGTACTTCTGTGGATTTGATGTGCCAGGCCATCGAATCCACACTGTCCAATACACCCGATCATCCCTTTCCTCCTCCTGGCTGGAGGCAGGGGCCCTCTATTCCTGTTCTTGGTCAGAGTATTCACTGTCTGACCCTTGCTGTGCCAGGCCGGAAACTCCTTCATCAGGGCCAAGGGAGGTGGTCTCAGTCTTCCTGTATCTGGGAGATCGCTGATTACTTTCTTGCGGTTTCATGCCAGCTACATTAACAACCTTCTTGGATGTTGTCTTCTTGGCAGGGGTCTTTCCTCGCAATTCATGTACACGAGCTTCCAATTTGAAGGTGGGTTGACCATCCCACTTCCTCATGTCCTCCCCCTGGTCACGCAGGAAGAACCAAAGTTCGCCACGTGTCATGCGCCTGGGTTTCCCTTTCCCTCTGACTGGGGTGGAAGAGAACCGATTTCTTGGGGTGCTCCTGACATCTAAGGCACTCGCCCGTAGAGATGAGGAGGTACCAAGACTCTCTTCAAAGTTCTGAAGCCAGGAAGAGACTGCCTCCACAGTTGGCGTACATCTTAGTCCTTCTCCCACATCCATTTCTGGGTAGTACATCGCAGCCAAGCCGGCAGAATACGAGGATGGTGCACCTTTAATCACCTTCCTCCACATGGCCCGTGTGCACAGGACATCCTCTGGATTTTTAGGGGCTTCATCATTATCTGGATCACTATAGATGACTTCCAGCACTGCTAATTCTCTCAGGTACTGGACACCTTCATCTGCAGTAGTCCACTTCCCTGGGGAGTTGTCCGTAAGATCTTCCTTGAAAGGATATCTTGCTCTAACACTTGAAAGGAGCCGTCTCCACAGACTGCAAATTCCTGTTTCTTTTCCAATTCCCCTTTCAATTCCTCGATCTCTAGCAAGGGAACCCAGCTGTTGGGCTTCCTTACCTTCCAGCTGCTGAGCATCAGCCCCATTATCCCAGCATCGAAGCAGCCAGGCAGCAATCCGCTCACCTGGCTGGCGGCTATAGTCTTTCCGCAGATCTCGCAGTTCTGATGATGTCAGGGACCGGGTAGTTTCTGCCTCCTGTTTGAGTTCTGTTATTCCCTCTTCTGACCCCTTTGCTGAAGGACCCGCTTCTTCCTCTTCTTTCTCGTCCCTTATTAATCGAGGGTATGGGCCTGTTGTTCTCCTTGTCCACTGTTTCTTTTTTACTACTGGGGCAATCTCTGCTGTTGTTGTTATTGTTTGAGTTCCCATCTCCACCACAGTCCTTTGAGAGCACTGAACTGCAGCTCGATAAGCACAGGCCAGGCCCCAGTACAGCGCTAGGAGTTGCTGATTTTCATCGGGATAGACAAGGCACCCTTCTATCAGGTGTTGTGTCAATTTTGCAGGGTTGCTTGCCTGTTCAGGGGTAAGATCCCAGGCTACAGGAGGTGATAACCATCCTAGGAATCTGCCCAAATCCTTCCACTCCCCCTGCCACCCAGGGACAGGCCGCCTCAGGGCACATTTTGGTATTCTCTCACCCAAAATTTGCTTTCTCTTACACCAAAAACCTAACGAGCTCCACACAGCCCACAATAGGCGAATAGCATTAATGAACAGTATCAAAGAGCTAACATAAGGATTAATAAGTACTTCGGGAGCTTGCAGAATAAAACCACTCATGATGTTCCCAATTTCTTCCAGCATGTTCCCGAGCTTAGCAAAATATAGATAAGCAGAGCAATAAACAAACCTGTGACCAGCACAAGAGCTTGTCGCTTACTAACTGCTATAGCTATAGCACAATTAATATAAAACTGCCGTTGTCCCGCCCCACGTTGGGCGCCAAAATAGACTGTGGTGGTTTGACCTTGGCTAAATGTCAGGTACCCACCAAGTCGCTCTATCACTTCCCCCCCCTTCCCCTTTTTTTCTCAATAGGGCAAAGAAGGGAAAGAAAATAAGATAGGAAAAAAACCCAACCCTTGTGGGTAAAACAACAGCAGTTTTAATATAAGCAAAGCGAAGCAAAGGTCCGCGCGTGGAAGCAAAAAAAAGAAAACAGATTTATTCTCTACTTCCCATGAACAGGCGATGTCGGGCCTTCTCAGGAAGCAGGGCTCCAATACGCGTAGTGGTTGCCTCGGAGGACCAAGGGTGACCCCACCCCCTTCCTCCTTTCTCCCAGCTTTATACTGAGCAGACGTCATATGGTCTGGAATATCCCTTTGGTCAGTTCGGGTCAGCTGTCCTGGTTGTGTCCCCTCCCAAGATCTTGCCCACCCCGTCCCACTGTGGGGGGGAAATGTCGGAAAGAGCCTTGGTGCTGTGTAAGCACTACTCAGCAGTAGCCACAACACCAGTGTGCTATCAACACCCTACCAGCTCCCAGCATAAAACACAGCACCATGAGGGCTGCTACAGGGGAAAACCAATTCCAGCTCAGCCAGACCCGATACATTCGGCCACAACATAGTTTAGGTACAACGCAATTTGGTATTAACAGAACGTGGTTACAAGTATGAGTGGGTTAGAAGGGGGGGGGGCTCAGCACAGAGCCCCCTCGAGACAGTTTACTGCCGCCTGTCTCTGAGAAGAAACCTAAACGCTAATTTGGCATTACGGAGCCTCACTAGGGCCGCTCGGTGCCCCCTGCCCCAGCCCCAACCCCCCCGGGGCAGCTGGGTGCTCGGGACAAGCCCTCCCGGCTGGGGAGTGGGCAGCTCTGCCCCCCCCCTCCCCCACGCTGGACCAGGCTCCGCGACACTGCTCCAGGGCTCGGCTTGGGCACTCTGCTCGGGTCGGGCGGTGGCGCCCCGGGAACAAGCCCTGTCCCAGCTGGAGCCAGCAGCGGGAGGAGTTCAGCTGCCTCCACCCCGAAGGCAACGGTGCCCCGGGGGGGGGAAGCTCCCCAGCCCCGGGGAGTTGGGGGGGGAGGTGGATGTCCTGACTACAACTTCTTTTTCCCTTTGAGATTTGAATAACAAATACCATATATGTTTTATTACAAAACCATCTTCATTTTTCTCTGAGACTGAACTTGTCTGGCTGTTTCCCATCCCACAGGCAGCAAAGGTAAGCATGAGCACACTTATAGAGCCCAGCAATCATTAACACTGGCCAAGACAGCAGGATGTAATCATGGAAGAAGAGTTATTCCTGCTGAAAGAAGATTTATGTATTGTTATAGACTATCTTGCCAAAATGATGCAAGTTAGGACAAATTAAATTTCAATTATTTATTTTAGCAAGCGGCAATAAGCAAAACAGCGCTGGGCGGCCGGGGAGTCCCTGCTCCACCAACGGCGCGCACCCACTTCCCGAGGGTCCGTCTTTTTTATATCCTCCGCCTTCCGTTATCGGGTCTCTCTGAGAGGTGTATCCTCCGTCTGCGCACTTTGCAGCTAGGGGGTCGCTCCATCCGGGTCTTCCTCACGTCACCAGCTCCTCGTATTTCCTACTTTCCTGAGAGTGGCTCACAAAGTCTTTGTTTATATTTTACAGAATATAGACACTACCCTCTTTTTTTTTTTTTTTTTCCCTTTGTCTTTCTCCCCTTTGTCCTTCTTCCCTTTCTCCCTCTTTTCAGTCTTTTGCCTAGTAGGAGTCCTTGCTTCAGCATTTCAACTTAGATAAGCACTTACAGTCAGTTAGTCGTTACACAGTGTAATAGTTAAGATTAAGCTTAGGCCAACATAGTTTATGGAATAACATGTCACGAGCTCCCAGTATCTTCAATGGAATTTGATGAACAAACAGTTTACTGTCTATCACAATCCCCCCTTTTTCTTTTTATTATTTTGTTCATCAAATCGTTGCAATTCTTGTTGACTTAACAGGAGAGTTTTTTTCAATTTAAAGTCATCATCTAATTGATTGTTTTTGGCTTTAATGAGTATTGGACGGGCGACAGACATCAGATATGTTACCCGTTGCATCATTCTCCAAGTTATGACATATAATATTATTGACAAAGTCAAACTGATTAAGATTAATATCAAGAGAACCACAATGGGGTGACACAACTTGTTCAAGATGCCTGTAGCAGTAGGTGACCATCCAAAAAGGGTGTCCCACCAGTTATGTTCTGCATTCTTTTTTGCTCTTTCCAAGACTCGGTGTATTTCTTCCACATTGTGATGAACAGTTATTAGAGTTTTTTGTTCGTTTTCTCTAACTTTCTCTAAAATTCTAACTAAGTCTTTGTGTTGAAGTAACTGTTTAACCAAAGTGAGGTTCATTCCAATGGGTGTAGGTTGTAGATTATGTATTAATGTATAATTGGATTGCAGGAGTTGGTAAGACGTGACCGGGGCTAAATAGGAAAAGTCACATCCGATTACCTTTGTGAAGTTGCAAACACAGAGATTTGAATAATTTTTTGTCTCTATTATGATCTTGTCTACAGTTAAGAATTCACAAACCGTCCTCAAACATACACAACCTTCGCCAATATATATAAGTACTGTTTTAGGATTTTCATTGGGATGGACCTCAAAGTGACAAATATTTTGTTCGGTATCTAAACAAATATCTTGTGCCTCAATTGCATTGCCTTCACAAATGAATCCTTGTTGCTCCCGTACAATGCAGGACTCTAGATTGACAGTTTGCCATTTTTCGTTTACCTTTCGGGCCCATACTCTATGCTCAGAAGGATAGAGTATGGTTCCGTTGTGATTCAGCCCTAATGCAATGATAGGATAAATTTGGTATATGGTGGTATTGTAAATAGTGAGTATAAAGGTAGTAGCTGTGTTTGTGATGGGGTCATAGGTAAAGTTTACCAGGTTCCACCAGGATTGGAGTTTCTTTTCAAAATTAGTAGCACTGTCCCAAATTATTCTTCGAATTTCAGTAGGAAGAATACCTTCTTCACCTTCTCTTATAATTGAGGCAGCTATCGACTGCATCCATATTTGAGCCTGGATGCAGCTGAGAGTTAAAGAGAGGTTATTTTGGAGCACACTGAGTGCGTCTGTAATCAATTCATGATCCTTTATATTTACCTTTTCCCCTTTTGGTAATATATTCGACAACAGCCACTGGTTAGCTCCCAAAGCCAATAAGGAAGATCGCAAAGGCCTTTGTATATTAGTTAAATCACTAATTGAGGTAGCCAATTTGTTCATTATCACCTCCGAATCAATACTATTTAAAACTCCCAATCCTGTTCCCAAAGCACCGGTTAAGTCTCTCTGCGTTCTTTTTGTGTGAGGAGTTTGTTTTTGCAGCCAGGTTGTCCATCTCTCGTAAGAAGTCTTTAGGAAAGGTGAACATGCTGGCTGAATATTTGAAACATTATTTTGCATTAACAATTCAACTTGCTTGAGAGACCACGCCGGGTTAAACAGCATTTGTTGTTTACCTGTATTTCTAATTGCATATGGTCCAATTTTAAAAATTCTTGGGCTAAGCACGACTGTTGGTTGTGTTGGAACAGTATGAGTAGTCTGAGTAGTCTCTTTGGGAGCGTGGGTTGTGATTGTTGTAGTTTCCTCCTGTATATTCAATGGAAATCGGAAAGATATAGCTTGATCTTCTGACCTGGTCCCTCCCAAACAAACTATGGACACCGGTTGGGTTGCAGTAAATGCATACCAACAGGTTTCCGACTCACAACGGGTTTGAGCTATTTTAGATTCCGTTTTGTCTCTGATAACGATTTGAGTAAAAGGGGGCTGACGGACGGTTTGAATTAAAGGGTGCCGACTTATTATCACATTTACATTGAATACTCTGCAGCCTATCTGTATCTCATCTTCTTTTTTAGCTGTCCAGGTATGGGATGAATTCTCCCATTTATATGTTTGGAGTGTTAGGTTATTGCTTAGTATGGCAGTTGCTAACTCTGTCCCATACAAATCTGCATCCATACTTCCTGTATGTCCATAATAAGCATCTGTCCAAGGCCATATAATTTGATTAGTTAGGGTATGTTCAAAAGGTTGGTGGGATTGGTTAGTCGTTCTAGCCCATCCTGGTAGTGTATTCATTGTAGCTAATACACCTAGCCAGACTATCCAATAGCTCCAATAGAAGGCTGACGGGATTCTATAGATTTGTATATTTTTTCTTAGTCTCTTTTGTATCGGGGTGTCTGACACTCTCGTCTGGCCCTTCTCCCTCAGAGGTCCTTTTTTCTTCAGAGTAGGGCAGTAAAGTTTTCCCCACTTTGATACGTCTCTGCCTCCTCTGCCTACTCTGTTGCTTAGAGCAGCAGGGTGTTCCATCTTCTCGGCAGCAGCCGTATTCTTCAGGGGTACGTTTGCCTCTACTCCGGGACACATAGGTCTCCCAGTTTTTTTATCTTTGACCTCGGGTTCACGACAGGGGACCCAGAGGATGTGCTTTCTACAGATCACCCTTAGGATCTGAGAGTGTTATTGAGTAGGCCAATTAGAGTGAGTGCACTCTCTTTAGTAAATATTTTCTACCAAGTTTTAGAATCTCCAGTTTTAGGGCCTGATTAGTTAATCGCTATTCTCGTTAATAACACTGATTACAACTAGACTGAAGATTTATTCCATGTGCATTATGAATCCCCCAGCCTTCTTTACATACATTACACTTTACACTTTATGCATATAAAAGGAAAACAAATATAAGTTTCAATTGGACAAAAATATCAGGGTCTCACTCATCGAGTCCTTCGTAGGTTCTTATCTCACAATGTGTAGAGAGTTCTTTCAGGTTTTCCGAAGGGTGACTCGTAGATCCCCAGGAGGGCTGGTCACTTTCCAGGCCGGATCCTGTATAGGTCCCTTTACTCGGCTTGTGTGTGTCCACCCCTTCTCAGCAGTCCGAACAGCAGTTTCTGTAGTAATAAGAGTAACATAGGGTCCTTCCCAACGGGGGGTCAAAGAAGATTCTTTCCATGATTTGATTAGTACTTTATCTCCTGGTTGGATTTGATGCATGGTCACATCCAATGGAGGCCTTTGTACTACCATCCCCCGAGCCTGTAGTTGTTTTCTCCTTGCCATTAGCTGTATCAGGTAGGACTTTATCTTTAATTCTTCAAGTTGGGGGTGATTCGGTGGCATTTCTAAATCATAGGGCATCCCATATAGCATTTCAAAGGGAGAAATGCCTACATCAGTTCGGGGCTGAGTTCTGATATTTAACAAGGTTAAAGGGAGACACTTTACCCATGACATTTTAGTTTCTAACATTAGTTTGGTAAGTTGTTTTTTTATTTCTCCGTTCATACGTTCAACTTTCCCTGAGCTCTGCGGGTGCCACGGAGTATGGTATTGCCACTGTGTACCCAGGGCAGCCAAAGTCTCTTTGGCTACTCTGGATACAAAGTGTGGACCCCTATCTGAGTCTATTGCTTCTATTGCTCCATACCGAGGTATGATTTCTTCAAGTAATATCCTTGTTACTGTGTGAGCTGTGGCTCGGGCTGTGGGAAAGGCTTCTACGAATTGAGTTAAATGATCTATAATTACTAATAGGTATTTATACCTCCCCACCTTTGGTAATTCAGTAAAGTCTATTTGTATTCTTGCAAAAGGTCTATGAGCCAATTCTCGCCCTCCATATACTCGTTTTCTTATTTGATGTTTATTTACTTTTTGACAAACGAGACATTTTCCTATCACTCGTTTGGCTATATCATATATCCCAATGCACATGTATTTAGTTGCAAATTGATCCACTAATGCCTGAGTTCCCCAATGAGTGTTTTTATGGAATTGCTGCATTATCTTGGTAGCTATGGGTTTTGGGAGAACTTCTCGGCCATCCGGGAGTTCCCATTTTCCATTAGCTTTCTGTTTAATCCCCATTTGATTTAATTTTGCTTGTTCTTGAACAGTAAAACTTAAAAGTTCATAGGATTTTCCATGGAAAAAGCACCACTTAAACCCTGGTCTTTCACATACACATTCTATACCGTCTACTCCGTATTCTTTCCAGCAACCATAACAGGGGAGGTAATTATCTCCACAATTAACACACTGCTTTCTGTCCTCTATCGGATCATCCAAGTCCAGTGCTGATAGCGCTGCTCTCTTTGCCTCTTGATCAGCAAGGTTATTCCCCCGTACTAAAGGATTTAGCCCCCTCTGGTGTCCTTTTACGTGCACTACCGCAATTTCGCTGGGTCCTCGTATAGCTTGCAAAATTTGTGATATTAACTCCTGATGTACTAGGTTCTTCCCCCGAGAATTGATTAAACTTCTTTCTTCCCATATTTTCCCAAAGGTATGTACTATTCCGAAGGTATATCTAGAATCAGTGTATATAGTTCCCACTTTTCCATTTAGTAATTGTAAAGTCTTTAATACTGCATATAATTCACATGCCTGTGCTGACCAGCTGGGACTCAAGGGTCCTGATTCTATCACCTTAAAAGTTTTTCCATCAATTATGGCATACCCTGATTTTCTTTTCCTTTCTACCACTCGAGAGGATCCATCTACAAATAATTTTTCTCTTTTCCCTAATTCCTCCTCTTCCAAATCTGGTCTTATCTTAGTCTGCTCCTCGATGTTACGGAGGCAATCATGAAAAAGATCTTGACTAGGTTCTCCATACAGAAATTGGGCTGGATTTTGTAACGATGTTGTTTCAAGGGTCAGGTGGGGGGACGTAATGAGGATTGCCTCATATTTTATTAGTCTAGCATCGGTTATCCATTTTTCTGCTTTTTGCTGTAACACACCTCTAATATTATGGGGTGATAGTACCCTTAATTCACTACCAAAAGTTATTTTATGCGCTTCCTCAACTAACAAAGCAGCTGCCACCACAACTTGCAGGCACGTAGGCCATCCCCGACTTACGGGGTCCAGTAATTTTGAGATATATGCTACTGGTTTTTTTTTTCCTGCCCATTCCTGGGCTAATACTCCAAATGCAGTTCCTTCCTCTGTGTTGACAAATAAGAAAAATGGTCTTTTCAGGTCGGGCAAGCTCAGAACAGGAGCATTTACTAATTCAGTTTTTAGTTCTTTTAACCGTTGATCATCTTCCTGAGTCCATTTTAATAATCCATTTTTAGTTATTTTGGTGTATAAAAACTTTACTTTTCCACTATACCCTTCGATCCACTGCTTACAATATCCAAATAGCCCTAATAGCTGCCGGACTTGTTTTTTAGTTTTCGGACTTGGTAGGGAAAGTATCCCTTTCACCCTTTCTGGATCCAATTTCTTAGTTCCTTGACTTAATCGATGCCCTAGGTATTTAACTTCCTTTTCAACAAATTGCAATTTGGATTTTGACACTTTCAGTCCCTTTAAGCTCAGGAAATTTAACAACTTGATGCTTTCTTCCCGAACCCTTTCCTCATCCTCCCCTGCTATTAAAAGATCATCTACATACTGGACTAGGGTAAGGGTATCTCCTATCTGGTAATCCTGCAAAATTTGTTCTAAAGCTTGCCCAAACAGGTTTGGGGATTCAGTGAAACCTTGGGGTAGGACTGTCCACCGGAGTTGAGTTTTCCTGTGGGTGTCTGGGTCCTCCCACTCAAAAGCAAAATAGTTTCTACACTCCTCTTTTAAGGGACATGCCCAGAAAGCGTCCTTCAAGTCTATTACACTGTACCACCGGTCGTTCGGGCCTAATTGACTTAAGAGAGTGTGTGGGTTAGCTACTACAGGGAATCTAGTTACAGTCCTTTTGTTAATTTCCCTTAGATCATGGACTAATCTGTACCCCCCATCCGCCTTCTTGACAGGTAAAATGGGAGTATTAAAAGGGGACATGCAGGGTTCCAATAATCCCTGCTTTATTAATCTCTGAATTTCTGGTTTTAATCCTTGCCTTCCCTCCAGAGGTATGGGATATTGCTTAATCCTCACCGGTACTTCAGGATCCCGGATGGTTACCATAAAAGGTTCAACATTCAGTTTTCCCACCGTATCCGGAGTGTACCACACTTCAGGGTTGATTTTAGTCTCATCTTCAACCCGTAGGGGGCATAGTTTGATTTCAAGTTTGTGTTCTGTTACTTCCAAACTAATTCCTAATTCAATCATTAGATCTCTCCCCAGTAGGTTATAATCTGCCTCAGGTACTAACAATAAGGATCCCATCCCCACTTTAGAATCTGTTTCAAGGAGTACATCTTTAATTACCGGTACTCCGAATGGTTCTCCTTTCGCCCCAACTACTTGTACTTTTTCTGATGAAATCTTACATCCTTGGGGCAATGATTGAACAGTAGATCTCTCCGCTCCTGAATCTACTAAAAATTCTACCTCCTGTTGCTGAGGACCTACTTTTAACTTTATCAAGGGCTCAGTTCGTTCTCGGGTCCCCAGCAAATAGAGCCCCTGACACCCCTAATCTTCTTTAAACATTCTCTCATCCATCATTCTCCTTCTGCAGCTCTTCTTTGTGTGACCTTTTCTTCCGCAATAAAAGCAGACAATACTCCCTTTTTCTCTCTCTCTCTCCGGTTCCTTTGATCTATAGCCTGTTCTTTGACCTTCTTGTTTTCTCCCAGCACTGTTCACTCTCTGTCCTTCCCTTATCGCAGCTACCATCATTCTGGTATGTTTCTTTTGAGTCTCGTCTTCCCTTCGGACATAGACTTTCTGTGCTTCTCTCAGTAATTCATCCAACCCCCGATCCTGCCAATCTTCTATTTTTTCTAGCTTCTTTCTAATATCTATCCATGCTTTTGCCACAAATTGTGTCTTTAACAATGCCTGTCCCACTGGGGTATTAGGGTCTAGTCCTGAGTAAAGCTGAAGATTTTTCCTCAGTCTCTCTAACCACTCAGTAGGAGTTTCATCCTTTTTCTGATGTTCACTAAAGGCTTTGTTTATATTTTGTCCTCTAGGGACTGATTCCCTTATACCCTGGATTACAATCGTCCTCAGGTCTTGCATATGACCTCTATCGATTTCATTTTGATTATTCCAATTAGGTCGATTTAGAGGCCATTTTATATCTGCTGCCGGACCTTGCTGATGCTGTTGATCCCAAATTCTCATTCCTGCTCTCCTGATCATATCCCTTTCTTCAACAGTGAATAGTATAGCCATTATGGCTTGTATTTCATCCCAGGTATAGATGTTTGGTCCTAAAAACTGATCCACCCGCTCCGCCACACCTAAGGGATCCTCCAATAGATTCCCCATCTCTTTTTTAAATTCTCTGACGTCCCCTGAATTAAGAGGGACAGTCACATATCCCATGCCAGGCTGGGGTCCCCCCATCGCAACCTCCCTTAGGGGGTACAAGCCACTATCACCCCACCCCATTCTAGTTTGACTACGGGTTATTCGTCTCGGTTCTTTCGGGGATTCAGGTGGGGAGTCTGAATTCTCTGGGTCCTCCGGCGCAGTCGGAGGAGGTGAAGGCGCCGGAGGTGGGGGTGGAGGTATGTAAGGAGGAGGAGAGGTGGGAGGTTCGTCCTCATCACGTACCTTCTTTTTCTTAACTTTTTCTTTTAGAGGATATAGTTTTATTCGGGTATCTGATGCTATCCATACCTGTGCATATTCACTCTCCTCTAAATTAAAGGGTTCCCTTGAGTTGACATAAATGTTTAGGGCTTGGCAGACCCATTCTTCAAAGGACCCAAAAACAGGCCAATAGAGATGATCGCCTCTGATTTGTTTCCCTCCCCAAACTTCCATACAATAATAAATCATTTTTGCTTTGTCCTTACCCCGCCTAGAGGGGTAATCTTCCCAATGGTTTAACATCAAGCCTAAAGGGCTATCTGGTGGTATTTGGGGGTACCTCACCTCGGGTCCCAAATCACCCATGGGATCAGAAGGCTTGCTTTTCTTCTGTCCCATCTTCCGGAGCGCCTTCACACACTCACACAATTCGCTTCCCCCTTTTCGTGACCCAGTCCCTCGCGGGATATGGGAACTGCACTACCGAGGGGTCCGCACTCGCTTCGCCCTGCTGGGCGTCTCACACACCACGCTCCGGGAAACCCAACCCCAACCGAACGGTAACCGGCCTATACTCACGCAACCCTGCGTCTTCGTCCGGGGCTTCGTGCACAAAGATTACGGGGTTACCGGTATTTTTTTTTTTTGCTTGTTGCCGAGTTTTGGAGTTCGTCGGTAGAGGGCGTGATGTGATAGCACTCAGCCGGGGCCGCTGAACTCAGCGGGGCGCGCCTCCCCGTATGGGGCTTCCCACCAGATTGCCTCTATCCGAGTCACGGCACCAATTTTGTTATAGACTATCTTGCCAAAATGATGCAAGTTAGGACAAATTAAATTTCAATTATTTATTTTAGCAAGCGGCAATAAGCAAAACAGCGCTGGGCGGCCGGGGAGTCCCTGCTCCACCAACGGCGCGCACTCACTTCCCGAGGGTCCGTCTTTTTTATATCCTCCGCCTTCCGTTATCGGGTCTCTCTGAGAGGTGTATCCTGCGTCTGCGCACTTTGCAGCTAGGGGGTCGCTCCATCCGGGTCTTCCTCACGTCACCAGCTCCTCGTATTTCCTACTTTCCTGAGAGTGGCTCACAAAGTCTTTGTTTATATTTTACAGAATATAGACACTACCCTCTTTTTTTTTTTTTTTTTCCCTTTGTCTTTCTCCCCTTTGTCCTTCTTCCCTTTCTCCCTCTTTTCAGTCTTTTGCCTAGTAGGAGTCCTTGCTTCAGCATTTCAACTTAGATAAGCACTTACAGTCAGTTAGTCGTTACACAGTGTAATAGTTAAGATTAAGCTTAGGCCAACATAGTTTATGGAATAACATGTCACGAGCTCCCAGTATCTTCAATGGAATTTGATGAACAAACAGTTTACTGTCTATCACATGTATGTGTCTAGCTGGAGAGAAAACAGTAGCGATTTCCCCCTCTTGTCTCTAACCTGTGGATGCAGCCACACTGCAACAAACACTGCCTTTAAGAGGATGGCTAACCTAGCGTGGGAGCAATGAATAAGAAAGCTACAGTCATGAGGGAAGATACAGCAAAGTGAACACATGCTATTTGGGAGCAGGGAGAGCGTTCCAGGCAGCTGTGGAGTGAAGCCAAGCAGCACTAGCAGTCTGTGCTGCATGCATATGTTCCTGTACCAACTCAAGAGTGGGAGGAACAGCAGAAGCTAAGGCAGGTGATAAAAGAGCTAGTTCAGGCAGTGAACAGATCTCATTCTCACCTGTCTCTTCCTCCCATTGTATTATCTCTTGCTGTATTATACCACAAATGCCTGGCTTCTGCAGCCCTTTTCTTATACCTCCTCAAGCTTTTCTCATATCCTGACCCCTGAAGTGAGAAACCTTAACAAAATAGATGCAGGCCTCTCAGCAGGGTGGGCTCTCAGCAGGATGGGCTCTTGAGATAAGGGAGGAGCTGCAACTACTGAGTCCCAAGATAAGGAAGGGGAATTCAAAGAATGCTAAATTGACATGCTGAAGTGACCTAATTGGGTGAAAAGCCATAAGAGGAAGAAGAGGAATCTTCAATCTTCATCCTGAAGACCCCTGCCCAAGACCATCAGGAGACATTGCGCAGGCGCAACGGGGAGGGACTTGGGACGGGATTTATGATAATGATTTCTCAAAACTAATTGTAATATCTCTCCCTATTCTCGGGATTATCATGAATATGTAAACACTTACGCTATAGAAAGGAGCTGCTTTTCGCTCCAAAATGTGCACGTTTGTGGAGGAGCGATCCCCCGTGCACCCAGCGCTGAATAAACATACCTTCTGTATAACCTTACTGGTTGTAAAGTCGTGACTCCGCACGTCATTTTGGCGACCCAGGTGGGACTCTCTCTGCTCGGCTGCCGGAACGACTGAGGAACGGACGTCCTAGCCGCGGCCCGGGAATTCTCGGAGGAACTCCGCTCTCAGCCGTTCACTGCGGGGGCAGACAAGAGCGGTAAGGCGCGCAGAGATGTCTGGTGCACAGCATAAGTAGCGCGGTCCCACGGGCGACTGGTAAGGCGCGCAGAGACGTCTGGCGCACAGCGTGGTCCCACGGGTGGCTGGTAAGGCGTGCAGAGACGTCTGGCGCACAGCCTAGAGGGGTACCCAGTTTGGTTAAGGCGCCTCGGAAAGAGCTCTGTTTAGGGTGTTAAACGGGATAGCTATCGTTCATATCATCTGTTGTAACCCATGGGAAATCGAAATATTGAAATTATATGTGTTACATTTAAGTTAACTGGCTTTATACCTGTGATAAACGATTAATGGTTTACGATTTATGTGATATGCGAATTTGGCTCTTATCTTAATTGGTACATTTTGTAGCATGAGTGTGAGTAAAAAGCAAGACGGGCCCTTTAAGTAACTGTGTGACTGAGTGCTTGCAGAGTGTGAGTGAGACGCAGCACAGCTGTGAAGCGAGTGTGGAGTTCTGATCCGAGTTTCCGTATTCTCCGCGAGGAGAGCGGCCGGAGACGAACGAAGCGAATTCAGCTGCCAGGCGAGCAAAGTGGTTGTAGGGGGATATCCAACTTAACATATTAAGAGTGTATGAGGCTGGTATGATGGGTTGTATGTCCCTGACGACAGTTGGTGGGATAATAGCTGGAATAATAATCGTTGTAATCCTTTGTTGTTTTTGTTGCCGTATTCTGTGGTAACACACTGACTCTGTGTATGGTGTAAAAGCCGCTGGGTTCGGCTTGTTTTAATTGTAGTAATTGCCTGTACCAATATTACGGTTGTCGCAGTTGAGATAGGTTGTACTTTGGGATAAAATTGGGAAATTACAAGCGTAAAGAGAAAGTATAGGAGTGTCCCCCGTTTGTTCCCACTTTAATCTGAAACAAACTCTTTAGGATAGAGGTGAGAGCAGGATGGGAAATACTCACAGTAAAAAAGTCCTAAAAAGAAGCCCCTTAGGATGTATACTAATGCATTGGAAAGATATCATTAAGTCTGGGGGTACAGAAAATAAAAAGACTCTCATAAAATATTGCAATCAGTGGTGGCCACTTTATAAACTGGAAGATGAGGCACAATGGCCACTAAATGGAACTTTGGACTATAATACCCTCCTACAATTAATGTTGTTCTTAAGAAGGGAGGGGAAGTGGGATGAAGTATCATATGCAGATATGTTTTTCACCATCCGTAATCATCCAGATTGGCAAAAAGATTGTGGTCTAATCATACCACAAGATCCCTTGGAGCGAGAAAACAATAAAGGATTAAAAGGAAAACTGAGACAATGTTGCTCAGCATGTAGTTTTGGCCAGAGATGTACAAAAATTGGAAAGGTGCACCAAGGATCAGACCCCGACCTGACAGACTTATTTAAGCCTCCCCCACGAAAGCAGTCTCCTCCACCGCCACAAAAACAAGAACAAGACTCAGATTCAGACCCTACTCCTACCCCCTCTCCCCCAGGTAGCCCGGTATCTTCCTGCACACGGGGAAAATCTGCTCAAACAATTCTTCAGGCACCCCTCAGGGAGTCAGTCCGTCCTGATGGGGGAGCCATGCTAATAAAAATACCCTTTTCCACCACAGATTTAGAAAATTAGAAAAGAGCTGTAAAGGAGTTCCAAAGTGACCCAATAAGCATGACCAGACAATTTCAGTTTATACTGAAACAACATAATCCTGATTGGAATGATATACAGCTACTACTGGATTACCTAACAGAGACCGAGAAACAATTGGTTCTGAAAGCAGCAGGTGATTTGGCCTCAGACTATTGCAGAACCACGGGGAACGAGGTTAAGGATTTCTTTCCCCTTCAGGACCCAAGGTGGAATCCAAACAGTTCTGCTCAAATGGACAGGTTAAAAGGATACCAGGATTTAATCTTAAAGGGATTGGAAAGGGCCATGCCCAAAAATATAAATTGGTCAGCATTATATGCAATTAAGCAGGGTCCTTCGGAATCACCTTCTGAATTCCTGGATCGGCTAAGGGAAGTGATGCGCCGAAATACGCCACTAGACCCAGGATCCGAAGCAGGAATACAACAGCTGGTATCATTATTTTTGGGGCAATCCACAGGGGATATCAGGCGTAAGTTACAGAAACTACGCACCACGGAAAGCAGAAACCTAGAAGTATTACTGGATGAAGCATGGAGGGTGTTTAGCAATAGGGAGGACGAATATAGGAAGGGGCAACGAAGAGTGGTGGCAGTAATAGATGAACTAAAGGGGAGAAAATTTAAGAAGGGGTTTCTGGATAAAGACCAGTGTGCATTTTGTAAAGAAAGAGGACACTGGAAGGCTGCCTGTCCGAAACAAAAGCGGAAAGGGAAAGTACTTGCATCAATAGATACAGATTGACAGGGACCGGAGGAGTCCACCCTAGCGGATCCACTGGTTACAATAAAGCTAGGGAAAGAACAAAAAGAAATAGAATTTTTAGTAGATACCGGAGCAACTTATTCAGTACTTAATCAAGCTCTGATGCCCCTGGGAGAAGAATATGTGATGGTAAAAGGAGCTACTGGACAAACTGAAAAAGCTTATTTTTGTAAGCCATTAAAATATAAATTGGGAAAGCAAATGGGTATACATAAATTCTTGTATCTACCAAATTCACCCAAAGCTCTTCTGGGAAGAGATCTTTTGGAACAATTGAAAGCTATAATTACATTCAAAAAAGGGGAAGTTACTCTGAAGGTAAATAATCAACAATATATACAAATGATGAGCTTACTTTTAACAGATCTTCCAATAAAGGAAGAAGTAATTAGTAAAGAAATTATGGACCAGGTATACCCCGGAGTATGGGCAACAGATATACCAGGGCAGGCTAAAAATGCTATGCCAGTTATAGTAAAATTAAAAGAAGGGCAAAAACCAGTAAGGATAAAACAATATCCTCTAAAAAGGGAGGATTGGGAAGGCATTCAGCCCACCATTGAGAGATTTTTAGATCAGGGATTGCTGAAGGAATGCGAATCCGATTTCAATACCCCTATCCTTCCAGTAAAGAAACCAGATGTGTCCTACCGGGTGGTGCAGGATCTAAGAGCAATTAATAAAATAACCGAAGATTTATATCCTGTAGTGGCTAACCCTTATACCTTGCTCACCACCTTAACCCAGGAACTAGCCTGGTTTACCATTCTAGATTTAAAAGATGCCTTCTTTTGCCTCCCTCTCCACGAGTCTAGCCAGAAATTATTTGCTTTTGAATGGGAAAATCACAAAACAGGCCGCAAAACTCAACTAACTTGGACGGTGCTGCCTCAAGGATTTAAGAACAGCCCCATGATATTTGGCAATCAATTAGCTAAAGATCTTGAAAGCTGGGACCAGCCACCTGACAAAGGCAAGATTCTCCAATACGTGGATGACCTGCTTGTCGCTACGGAAACCAGAGAAGGATGTATCGCCTGGACGGTGAGCCTCCTAAACTTTTTGGGTCTCCAGGGGTATAGAGTCTCCCAGAAGAAGGCACAAGTGGTACAACAACAGGTTGTCTATATGGGCTATGAAATAAGCGCGGGAGTCCGTACCCTGGGGCAATCCCGAAAAGAGGCAGTTTGCCAAACACCACAACCCAGAACTGTGAAAGAACTGCGTACCTTTTTAGGCATGACTGGGTGGTGTAGGCTTTGGATATACAACTATGGGCTCCTGGTCAAACCTCTGTATGACCTTATTAAGGCAGGCACAAGCGGAAACAGGTTAGAATGGACCCCAGACGCAGACAGGGCCTATAAGGACTTGAAAAAGGCCCTGATGTCAGCACCTGCACTTGAACTCCCAGATGTGAGTAAACCTTTCTCTCTATTCTCGCACGAAAAACAGGGAATAGCTTTGGGAATCCTAACCCAAGATCTTGGGCCCTATCGAAGGGCTGTGGCCTATTTCTCCAAGCAATTAGACAAGGCTGTGAAAGGATGGCCAGGATGTCTCAGAGCAGTGGCAGCCATAATCTTGAATATCCAGGAAGCTCGTAAATTTACCCTGGGTCAGAAAACGACTGTGTTTGTCTCCCACACTGTATCAGCGGTCTTAGAAGCTAAAGGTGGTCACTGGCTGTCACCACAGAGATACCTGAGGTACCAGGCTATCGTGGTAGAACTAGATGATGTAGAAATAGTGGTGACTAACATTGTCAACCCAGCTTCTTTCCTAGATGGCAGGAACGGGGAACTTTTAGAACATGACTGCCTAGAAACTATTGAAGCCGTGTACTCCAGCCAACCAGATCTGAAAGACACTCCGTTGGAGGGAGCCGATGATTGGTTTACCGATGGAAGCAGTTATATGGTAAGCGGTACCCGACACTCGGGGTATGCAGTCACAACAACCAGCAAAGTCCTGGATTCTGGGCCACTACCTGCTTCGACTTCAGCCCAGAAAGCCGAAATAATTGCCTTAACAAAGGCCCTTGAGAGAGCTAAAGGGCTAAAAATCAACATATGGACTGATTCGAAATATGCATTTGGAGTGGTGCATGCTCATGGGGCCGTCTGGAAGGAAAGAGGACTTTTGAACTCTCAAGGAAAAACCATCAAACATGCCACAGAGATTCTGAAACTCTTAGAAGCCGTTCAATTACCAGAAAGGGTGGCTATTATGCATATAAAGGCGCACCAGAAAGTACAATCGGACATAGAAAGAGGCAATGAGCTCGCGGACAGAGAGGCAAAACGAGTGGCACGGATGGAACAGGTAACCGAGGGAGCACTAATCCCAGATGGTAAGGTCACACTAGGGGAAAAACCCCACTACAATAAGGAAGACCTTAAACTTATAGAGGATTTAGATGGAAAATATAATCAGGATGGATGGGCTATTACCTCACAGAAGAAAATCATAGTCCCCTCACACATGATATGGGCGGTAGTTCGGGAAGAACATAGAAAGGGTCATTGGGGGACGGAAGCATTATATAAATACTTAATTGGGAAGATTGTTGCAAGAAATCTGTATACGGCAGTGAGGCAAGTAACTCAACAGTGTGATCTTTGCCTTCAGACTAACCCCAAAGGAGGCCCAAAATTCGAAGTAGGACACATAGGCAGAGGTAACCTGCCTGGGCAACAGTGGCAAATCGATTTTTCGGAACTCCCAAGGAAAGGGGGGTACCAGTATTTGTTAGTATTAACAGATACTTTTTCAGGATGGCCAGAAGCATTTCCTTGTAGAACAGCAAAAGCCCGAGAGGTCACCAAAGTCTTGCTACAAGAAATCATTCCAAGGTTTGGTGTACCATCAGCAATGTCCTCAGATAGAGGATCACACTATATCAAAAATAGTTCAACAAGTGAGTTTGCTGTTAGGAATTGATTGGCAGCTGCATACACCTTATCGACCGCAATCGAGTGGCCAGGTAGAGAAAATGAATCACTTGATTAAACAACAGATTGTGAAATTGGGACAAGAAGCAAATTTGGCTTGGCCACAGTCTTTGCCTTTGGCACTATTACGAATCAGGACAAGGCCCAGAGCCAAGGAAGGGATAAGTTCCTTTGAAATTCTATATGGAAGACCGTATTCTGTAAAGATGGGGATATCATCACAAGTAGGGGAGGAAATAATGAATGGGTACCTCATAGAGTTGAGCAAACAACTCAGAAAGATTGAGAAACATGTATACAGTACAAGAGGCAGGGGGCTTGATGGACCCGTACATAAGATATCACCTGGCGATTTTGTATATGTAAAGTCTTTTGCAGATAAGACCCTGGAACCACAGTGGGAAGGACCGTTTCAAGTACTGCTGACCTCTTACACGGCTATCAAAATCAAGGAACAGAACGCCTGGATTCATCACTCACGAGTGAAGAAGGCACCTAAGTCCCAATGGAAAATCACGCAAGTCCAGCCAGGGAAATTATTCTTATCTCGGTCATAATATTGAGTCAAGATATGACAGTGGGAAGCAGTTCTTTTTTGTCACCACTGCATATGTTTCGACCAAATAAGCAAAAACCACATCTAGCAGTAGTAGCAATACAAGCGACTCCATTTCTGAATGACTCATGGGTCTGGGATGAGGAAACAGGAAAGTATGAGATCATGGCAAAAAAAGGAGGAATGTTAGTAGGGTGTGCAAGGAACGGTTTTGAACCGGCAAGTATTATAAGTGTTGTAACTCCGCCCCCTAGTTGGAAACAAATCTCAAGGTTTTCTAAACGATTGTTCAATCTATGGAAATGCTGTGAACTGGGATGCTGTAGCACCCCAGGTGTTAGCAATGACAAGTGGCCATGGTCACAAGCTCATTTGGCGTACACAGAGACAATAGGAAAAAAATCAGAAATACGAGGGCTAACTTTAGCTACTGTGGTCATGTACAAAGAGGGTTCTGGAGGTTATGTATATAAAGAGGGAATATGGAATGAAGGTGAAGGAATCCCTCAGATATGGGGGATATCCGGGGAAGAAATTAGCATAGGATGTCGAATGGTGGATGGAACCAAGTATAGTGGGTCCACCCAGATCTCAATTTCAACCTCACAGGGTAAAATTGTTACAGACTGTGGTAGTAGTAAGCTTGAGTGTTGGCACGACCACATTTTAGAACAAAATGTTACAGTGGAATGCCTATGGAAACGACAGGGAAATGGGTTAAAATTTAAATTTCGGATCCAAGTCCAAGCTGAACCAACTTGGCTGAGTTTTTCATTAACTGAGACAGTAGAAGTCAGCTGTATATGGAAACGTCCGGATGAAAACATAATTTTTAGAATTAAAAATGGAACAAGGCCAATAAAGCCAACAACAACGACGATTAAGCCAACAATGACAACAATGGTAAAGCCAATAGCTCCCCCATACCCTGGATACCATATTTATGAAACAGGCCCACACATAATTCGGAAAACAGGACAGCAGATTGTATTGTACAATCCTAAATGGTCATTGAAGCAAATAGAATTACATTTGCAACTAGATATGTCAGGTGTCCACCAAAAATGCCTCCCATTTATAAAAGCAACCCAGGAGGGATGGAGAGAGTGGTTAAAATCTCGCACTATGAGGTCAAAAAGGGATGTGACAGGGGTCCTAGGAACAGGACTAGGAGTACTAAACAGCATAGACTCAGAAGTAATAATGAACAAGCTGGCATCCGCAACCGGAGAGCTGGTCAAACTAAAACAACCTTTGATATCATCCTTGTTAGCCTTAGGGAATCACGAATGGCTGACGTCTAAACTACTCCCTGATTGGGAAAAAAACAATATTAAGGACCATTTGATGATAGTAAAAGGATTGGAAATGATACCAAAAGACATATCCTGGGCCCTTAGTTGCATCCAGGCACAAATGTGGATGCAAATTGTCATTTCTGATATCTTAAGAGAAGGCGAAGAAGGAATCCTCCCAACAGAGATTAGAAAGATAATTTGGGATAAGGCAAAACCTCAAGAGAGGGAGTTGCAGTCCTGGTGGAAACTGGTGAATTTTACATATGAAAGACAGAATGACAAAATAATTGCCTTTGTATTAACAGTTGTAGAAGCTGCCCAACATAGCATATACCCTGTTACCTCTATAGGACTAAACCATGGGGGAATGATAATCAGTCCAGTAGGGCATGGGAGATGGGCATGGAAGCAAGGGGATAAATGGCAAACCGTCAACACAGAACTATGCATTAATATGGGCCAGCAGGGATACGTTTGTGAAGGGAACGGCATACAGGCCGAAGACATGTGCTTAGACACACATCAGAAAGAGTGTCATTTTGAAATACAGTCATCCATAAACAATGATACAGTCATAATATATATAGGAGAAGGGTGCATATGTCTTCGTACCCTTTGCACAAGTGTGCTCATAGATGGTTATTTTAAGGTAAAGATAGGAAACTATTCCAATCATTGTGTATGTAATTTCACAAAAATTGAAGGGTGTGATTTTACCTATACTATCCCAGTACTAACCTCTCAGGTAATAGAATCAGATTATACCTTGATTAGAAAAATAGGTCCTGTCTCTATACGAATGAATTTGGATAGGATTAAAGAAATGTTGCAACATAAAGACTTAATCTCCATCCTAGAAGATGTAAAAAGGAAAGGAAAAGAAATGTTAGTTGTAGTAAAACATGATACAGAACAAGTTCATGAGATTCTAACACAAGTACAGAAAACCACTGATCACCACTGGTGGGATACTCTCCTTGGGTGGTCACCTACAGCTACTGGAATACTTACTATAGCTCTCCACCCAATTACAGCATTGCTAATAGCAGTAGCAATCCTATTAATCCTCACTATAGCCATATATGTCTGGAATTGGAGACTTACCAGACGCATACAGGCTATATACGAGGCTCTTCACTGTACTCCGATACCAAAAAACAATAAGGCCCTGAAAACTAGATTTAAACTATAAGATAAGTATTAGAGTTAGGAATAATTTCAGTAGTTAGTATAAAGATTATGAGTGAATTTTAGCTAACGAAAGAAGTAAAAGAATTTACTACTAGGAAAAGAAAGGGGGGAATTGAAGTGAGAAACCTTAACAAAATAGATGCAGGCCTCTCAGCAGGATGGGCTCTCAGCAGGATGGGCTCTTGAGATAAGGGAGGAGCTGCAACTACTGAGTCCCAAGATAAGGAAGGGGAATTCAAAGAATGCTAAATTGACATGCTGAAGAGACCTAATTGGGTGAAAAGCCATAAGAGGAAGAAGAGGAATCTTCAATCTTCATCCTGAAGACCCCTGCCCAAGACCATCAGGAGACATTGCGCAGGCGCAACGGGGAGGGACTTGGGACGGGATTTATGATAATGATTTCTCAAAACTAATTGTAATATCTCTCCCTATTCTCGGGATTATCATGAATATGTAAACACTTACGCTATAGAAAGGAGCTGCTTTTCGCTCCAAAATGTGCACGTTTGTGGAGGAGCGATCCCCCGTGCACCCAGCGCTGAATAAACATACCTTCTTTATAACCTTACTGGTTGTAAAGTCGTGACTCCGCACGTCACCCCTCAAGAAGTACACTGGTGAACTTCAGTTGGCATTGTTTAGACAGTAGCAGGACTTGTGCTATGACCCCTTCCAGCCAAATGATTCAGGCTAGTAACTTTTCAGCGTATCCCTCATCCCTTCCAATTTAAAACTGCACATAAATAGTTGAATGTAAATAGTTGTCATCATTTAGATTGGTTTGTTTTTCATTGCTTTTTAATCACTCATATTTTCTTCATTGATCTATTATTAATCTGTAATTATTAAGCAATTAAATTCCAATTAGAAAGCAACTGCATTGCAATTCTGGGATCTGGAAAACAATTCAGGAAGGAATCTGTATACACGCGGGGTAAGTGATTCAAAACTGTAGACTGCAAATGTCAGGAGTTCTGTTCTGCAACAAATAAGACAAGGAAAAAACATTGAGAACAAAAGGTGTGGGGAATGAAAAGGTGTGTGGATTCTTGGTTTCAATTCAACTATACACAGTTTTGCAGAACAAATGTGGGATTTTGCATAAAATAGCTCAGAGTGTATCCCTCAGTTTGACTCTCCTGATTCTCATGCACAGGTGCAAGTAGTTACTAATCTTCACACAAATCCCAAAAATACATTGAGAATTTTTAGGCTTGGGGCAGCCTGGCCTGTTGTCATTCCATCTCAGCATGTACCTATTCTCCCTGTATGTGACTGTTAGTGAACAAGAAGGCTCATTCCTGGCACAGAGAGTTTCAATAGAGCTGCATCAAGACATGTACAGCTGTCATCAGGCAAGGATCCATGCTTATGCTGCTGCAGTCACTGCGGTAAAAGCAAAAATGATGTATTGATTTTGCAGTGCTGAATGGTGTCCTGGCAGTGAAGCAGTGCTTTAATGGCACTTGTTTCTGGACAGCAATGTAAGGAAAGTCTGATATTATAAACAGGTCAGCTCTTCCAAAGAGGCCAATCCACAGGGAGCCCCACAGTGAAACAGGATGGACAAGTGAACGGCTGCACACACAGCAGTCAGAGCATCAGGCTTCCTGCCATCCAAAAACCTCTACCATTAGCTCTTGCTAAGTGAACAGCGCTGTTGGAAAAGTGCCCTTGTGCCAGAACTGACTCAAACCTGTCCTCTAAGGCAATATAAGAGTGCACAACCGCAAACATGGAACCACAGCTTTAGATGACAAGGGAAATTTAAGGCAGTCACCTGCAGCCTGAAACTAAATCTCCGGTATAAAAAAAAAAGATAATTTCCAGATAAAATCTAAGGATCAGCTGGTGAAAATAGTCTTGCAGTTTACCACACTACTGGGAAGATATGGTGTGGTGGAGACATTCTGAAGGCTGCAATAGCAGACGTGAAGTGAAGCTGACAGAAAGACTCATATCTGTATGATTTAAACATTAAATAGGAAAGATACAGTGTTGAAGGGAAATAAGGCAGATTTTATTTTAATTTGGATAGGCATGATTCTTATGTGCTGATGTCTGATTTTTATATAAAGAAGAAAAAGGAGTGATTCCCAGAAATGTCAGCAATTGGAAGGAGCAGAGATGAGAGTAAAATGTAAATTAGGTAACCAGATATCAGAGTTTGTGTAGGACTATCTTTTTTTAATGGCATGCAGGAACAACATCTTTCAGGAATCTCTGCATACTCTCTTTTTGTGAACAAAACCAGCAACAACTTAGATGGTGGTCTATCCCTGACATCATATATAATGTGGAATTTATGTTCTTCTTTTCAGAAGTTTATGTTCTCATGGGAGTTGTATGTAGGCTTTAGAATTTAGGAAGGCACATCCTTTTGAAAAATCTTTTGCATCTTACTTGCATACTTAAAAAAAAGGTGTGCAGGAAAGGGGAGGGAACTGATCAAGTAGTGGGAATTGACACAGAAAAGAGCTCTGGAAGTTTCTGATTGCTCTCTCTACAGTTGTGTGCATGAATAGCTTAGTTTGAGTGAGAGACATTTATTGGACAAGGTTTCATATAAAAAACCTATTTTCAATCTTTTTAAATAAATAATTATTTCCTTTGAATTTACCCTTTGACATTCATAACGTGTTATTGATCGGATCCTTTAAAGGAAAAACATGTTGGCAGAACTAAAAAAAACCACCCACTCATTATTTTGAGAGGCTTGTTTTCAGAAGGGGCAAATTGTAGATATGAAAAATAACAGATTTCCAGTGTGCAGATTAGACTTCCTTTGAAGAAAAAGAAACATAAATGAAATTATTGTTAAATTGGTGCCTCATCAGATTTAAAGTCAATTAGAAAAGAGGGATATTTTATCTTAAAAATGCAGTAATTGCTCCCTCTTTTCTAATAACAGTAGCTCAGTGCCTGCTTTCAAGACAAAACGTATTGTTTCTTTAAAGCACTACAGGTCTCTGGAGGAAAGAGTTTCAACATCGATTCCATTTTGTACAGATTCCTTGTTAGGATAGGTTTGTTTTATAAAAGGGGGGAAAAAAAGAAAGCAGGTATATCACTAAATCTAACTGCTGGAAAGAAATACAACAGGGGAACCAGAATAGTAATTTTATTGTGACACAGATCTGTTGTATACAAAAGTGGTGTAATTATAACCTTTAAAATATTAACAGAGTTACCAAAAGTTAGTTCTAACAATTACTTTAATCAAACCTCACTGGAAACATATCAAAAGTGTTGGAAAAAACACATATCTTGCTGCATTATTAGCTTAAAAGTTTAAAGTTATTCAGGAGAATCTCTTTGTTTTTAATTGGTAATATAGTTAAAAAAATGTGATACCCCCTAATGAAATGCATTACTTATAGTAATAAGCCTAGTTACTTTAGATGTTCCAACACTGGAAGGTTAAAACATAATCTTGACATCCCAAGTTTTCCAAAGAAACATAAAATTCAAAGAGAAATGTGAGTGAATTCTGAGTGAATTTCACAATAGGTCTATCTGTATCTACACCTATATCTACATATGTGTAATATACTGTTAGTGGCTAAAAGCCAGAAGCCAAATAATATATATATTTTGTAATATTTGTATTTACTAGGGTCAAATTAAAAATAAATGTATCATATTGCATTTATGTGAGTGGATTGAGAGCAGCCCTGAGGAGGACTTGGGAGTATTAGCGGATGGAAAGCTGACTATGAGCCAGCAATGTGCACTTGCAGCCCAGAAAGCCAACCGTATCCTGGGCTGTATCAAAAGAAGTGTGGTCAGCAGGTCTACGGAGGTGATTCTCCCCCTCTACTCTGCTCTTGTGAGACCCCACCTGGAGTACTGTGTTCAGCTCTGGGGCCCCCAGTATAAGAAGGACATGGACCTGCTTGAGTGGGTCCAGAGGAGGCCACAAAGATGGTCAGGGGGCTGGAGCACCTCCCTTATGAAAACAGGGTGAGAGAGTTGGGGTTGTTCAGCCTGGAGAAGAGAAGGCTCCAGGGAGACCTTATACCGGTCTTCCAGTACTTCAAGGGGGCCTTCAGGAAAGATGGGGAGGGAGTCTTTGTCAGGGAGTGTAGTGATAGGACAAGAGGTAATGGTTTTAAACTGTCAGAAGGTAGATTTAGATTAGATATAAGGAAGAAATTTTTTACTGTGAGGGTGGTGAGGCACTGGAGCAGGTTGTCCAGAGAGGTTGTGGCTGCCCCCTCCCTGGAGGGGTTCAAGGCCAGGTTGGACGGGGCTTTGAGCAGCCTAATCTAGTGGAAGGTGTCCCTGCCCATGGCAGGGGGGTTGGAACTAGATGATCTTTAAGGTCCCTTCCAACCCAAACCACTCTATGATTCTATGATATGCAAAGAAAGTCTTCAATTCATATGCAAGAAATTTCTTATTAGGGTCACATCCCCTTGTCCTCCATTTAAAAAAGATAACTGCTTTTTCTATAGTTTCAAAAGTAGCTCTTTAAATTAAATTGCCGAATTAGCCAAGAATGTCCATTAATCTTCATTCCCACCAATTGCCTTTCTTGACCATGTAGCCTTTTATGTGGATGATAAGATAATTAAAATTTGCATCAGAAAATAGTTTTATATACTGATAAACTTTAACATTATCTAAAAACAAATAGCTAAAGAAATAAATCCAGGACTTCAGAAAAATATTTGGCTTTAAAGACCTCTGATCTGCTAACTGTAAGCATGCTACAGTCAAAGAAATATTCCCTTTGAAATATCTGAGTACAAGCGTGCAGCAAGCTCTATGTGGTACTTGAAAATTCAAAACTCAGAATAACCTAGAAGTTGTAAATGTCAAATCATCATTTCAGTAAACAGAGATCTGAAATGCTAGGGAGAAAACATGCAGGTTCTTGGTGAAAGAGATTAGCCACTGACAGTTAATGTTTTGCTAAGGATATTCTTGTTTACATCTTTCCATATTTCCATATTTCCCTGTTTCATTGCAGATGAAGCAGAGAATATTGTTAACAATTATGTGGAATAAAGAATGATGGGCAGGGTACATAGTTAGTGCAGATCTATTAAAGTGGGTTACCAAAACATTTCAAATATTGTATGGTATCATTATTGCTTTGCGGTAGAGCTCTAGTGCATGCAGAGTGCTCTGCTCCAGCCAAATACTGTGTGCTTATCCAAAGAAAAAAATTTAGAGGCATGTATGTTCCATTAGAATACTGTGAATCAATGCAAATCAAGTTGTTTTTTTCCCTTAGAAAATTCAATATGTCCTTTAGTAAAGACTAACATATGAATCTGTAATAGAATCCTGAAATAAATGTAAACCTCTCCAGCCACTGCAAGTGCTGGAGTGCAGCTCATAACCAGGTATTACGAAGTGCTACATATTACCCTTTGATAAGTCTCACCAGCATTCATAGCAGAAATGAAGAATTAATTTTTCATCTACTAGTGTGCTATCAATATCCTAGACTATCAACATCTACAGACTAGCAGTGTGGCTTAATTACTCTAAGTGGCCAGCAAAAAATGTGATAAATAAACTATTATTTTAGTTCTCAAAGGACATTTGCCTTGAAAACCCTAACCTCTTTTCCATGTTTTTAAGTTAGCATTTAATATTATCTCGCCCCATGCAGTGGGTTATGAGGGGGGTGAATCTTTTGAATTCCCCAAGAGCCTGCTTGTGGTGGAAGAGCTGGTCTCTGCTCGGCAGAGCCGCAGGGTGAACCAAGTCCGGAACGAATAAAGGCACTTTAGCGATGTGATTATTTTCCTAATAACCTGTCAACAATCAACCTATCACAATTCAATTCGTACAAAACTTATATACATGAATATATGTCAGAGAGAGAGAGCAGAAAGAGGAAAGAGAAAAGAGAGGAGGAGGAGATAGGAAAAGGGGAATCACCACCCTTGGATCCCGCATTGTCACAGAGTAGCCAGCGTGGTCCGTAGGTGGTGGATAGATGAAGACACACGTGGGGTGTTGCCTTTATATAGCCTTTCTTACACACGCGCAGTAGGTTGTTCCAGAAGGTTCTCATTTTCTCTGGCTTGTACCTGCGCAGTTTGGCAAGTTCTGTCTCTGGGCAACAACAGGAGGGAGTGGGAGAGAAACGGCCCACCGCCCCACCTCTGCAGAGCTCGTTCTGCTTCTCCCCCACAGGGCTTCCCACTCGAGTTGTTTGAGACATCCTCTTTATGAACTGTCTCTTGTTTATGAACAGTTTCTAACAGATATGTGTGTCTGGTTTGATATATGAGATGTCACTTTCACTAAGCTCAATTAAAAAAAAGTCACCAGAAGGTATTTGATCTGATTAGTGTAAAGAAGCTCACTTTGAAACATAGTACCACCCTTTAAACAAAACCAATAATTCTATTACTGCGTAGTGCTTGCTAAGCATTGATGATCTTGTTATTTTAATGATGGATGGTCTGGTTTTGATACTTAAGTGACAATGGGGACACCTATTACTGTTGCTTTGGATCATCCTTTTTCCACCCCAGGGTCCTACATGCTGCCTGAGCACCAGAATCCCCTCTGGAGTGGAACAACTGTCACCAAAATCGGGAATAAAGAAACTCCTTAACATTAATGCAGTATTAAGAAGCAGGCATTCTTTATTAACGGCTGGGTGCATAGGGAAGTTGTCTCACCAATAATGCACACCTAACTTGTGTAAAACAGAGATTATATAGGATACAGTAATGCATAATAAACAAGTTCTCATACATAAACATGATAATTCCTGTAACTCATTTTCTTATTCCCACCTCTTTCCGGTCATGCACACTTGAGTCCTGAAATGAGTCGGGGGGCTGCTTGTGCGACCACCACGGACCACCGACTCAAAAGAAAGACCCCTGAATGTCCTTGTCTCAGGGACTTTGGCTTGAGTTGCACTTTTAACATGCTTCAAGGCTTCTTTACAATGCATCCTCGAAAACATTCTGATCAATGAGGTCATAAATTGTTTTCTAGCAGGCACCTACACAATGGTGTTTCTTACAGAATCATTCTACAAATATATCACCAGTTAATGATTACTTCAGTTTAAGATTATATAGAAGAGGAGTTGCTAACATATAGCAACTTTAAAATTTTATTTTACCTAAACATTTCTTATCCTATATCACAACTAGCTGTCCCTGTTCCCAGCCCCACTGACAAAACTCAGGGGCAGGTCAGCAGTTGATCAGCCCAGGGACCCCTTCACTTAGCCCTGGCTTCCAGCACTATCCCGGCTGGCCTGGTATCTTTGCTTCCAGCATAAGCTATTGGTGCCATGCTGTCAGCGCAGCTAGAGCATGCCAGGTCATTTGAGGCATATTTAAAATTGTTAAAATACCTTCCAAAGAAGGAGCAAACAGGACCCAGAAGAGACATCAGATGTTGTAGCAGTATGTTTTGAGCTATCTTGGGCTCAGGAAAGTTTTAGGAAAGGAAGCCTGATAGCAGACAACCTTGACACCTGTTTTTCACAATGTTTAATAATTACAATCTCTATTAAATTTCCTTGGTTCCCCCAATCAGTTTCTGTGGGGATTTTTTCCTCAAAAAGACCCTAATTATTCTGGTTTTCATAGTATAATAACTGTAGAGATCCAAGAAAGAAGGTGATTAGTCATAATCTGCAAACTACTGTTGGGAAAAATTATGGAATTAACACCTAAATATGTAAGCAACAAACCCCTTTGGGGTTCATCAAATTCCTGAAAGGAAATATTGTTCAAAAAATAGCAGGTGAGAGCTGAATTCCTAACACCTTGACTCCAAGGAAAAAGTATGGTTATATGCTGGACAGTAATTTAACCATATAGATGAGATGAATTACACAGTAGCTTTCTTTCACTAAGAAAAATGGCCCTTGCATATGTTATGTTAAAGAAGAACTAGTTAATGAACAGTTTCACACCTGGAGTAGTTTTATGTATTTTTTGTAAGTGAGCAAACATTCTTTCAGTTTTTGTCCAAGTAGTTATTCCAACATGCCCATCAAATGCTCCTTATCCTTAGAAAACTGTCTTCAATGCTTTTCTCAGTGAGTATTTATTCCCCCTCTTCCTTCCAATTCTGTCCACAGAAATAAATAGCAAAAGAAAGAATTAAGTTTCTCACTAATGGTGGATGTGTAACTCCATTCCTTTAGAAACAGACTTCCATTCACACTCTACAAATGTACCATCTTACAGGATATTTAAAACATTTGGTAGTGGCACTGTAAAGTCTGGACCTGCTGTGAAATGTGACTTTGCGAAAATAGTAATAAAAGGGTTCCATATTTATTGCTTTTCTGCTTTTCAAACTTAGCCCAGATTTCAAAGAATTGAGAACTTTGCTATGTTTTTGCATTTAAAAAATGTATAGAGAAGTGTACTGTTTCTATTTTTTTATACAAACTACCACCATAACTCAAATTTGGTTATTTTCTTCATGCTGTATGAATCAGAAGAACATCCACATTTGCAATCAGTGAAAACCTGAATAATATAGAACCCAGATATGATACAGAACACAAAGAACAAAATTTTGAGTCAAGAACACCAATTTTGCAAAATTTCTATTCAAAAGTGTAACTGCACTGTAAAATACTTATTATTCGATTTGCAATATTCATAGTAACAGAATAAAGAAGCTCTATATTTTCTGCTTCATGCCAAGGTCATTGCTGTGAGATGCACTTCACATTCAAGAAGTATTTAGCAACTAAACAATACTGTTCCTATTTTTGTGAAAGGGCATCTATTGGAGCATTGTAAAAATGCTGAGAAAATGCAGTCAGCAAAATAACATATTTGGTATTAAATTCAGATGAACATTTATGTGAAAAGTGCAACATGAGAGTAAGTACTCCATCCTCATAGTAACTATCTGAGAAATGTTAAAAAAGCAATGCTGTTACACCTAGATGTCCCATCTAAAAGATAAACTTGGTCAGTGGTTCTGCCAAGCATTTGCAATGAAATATAAAGTGAAGTAAAACTTTTAGCAATATGCAGTGTCGTGGTTTAAGGCCAGAGGGAAACTGAGCACCATGCAGCCACTTCCTCACTCCTTCCCCCTCAGAGATGGGAAGGAGAAATACAACAAAAGGCTTGGGAATCGAGACAAGGACAGGGAGGGATGACTCACCCATTATGGTCACAGGCAAAAGACAGACTCAATTGGGGAAGAAAAAGAACATCAATTTAATTTGAACACCACCACAACCACCACTAATTTACTAATCAAACAGTGAGAAATACAATCATATCTTAAGAACACCTTCCCCCCACCCCTCCCTTCTTCCCGGGCTCAGCTTTGCTCCCGATTTCTTTCCCTCCTCCATCACAGCAGTGCAGGGGGGCAGGGGATGGGGTTTGCAGTCAGTTTATCACCCATTTTTTCTGCTGCTCCTTCCTCCTCAGGGGGAGCACTTCTCACACTCTTCCTCTGCTCCAGCGTGGGGTCCCTCCCATGGGAGACAGTCCTCCATCAACTTTCTCTGACGTGAGTTCTTCCCACAGGCTGCAACTCTTCACAAGCTGCTCTAACATGGGTCCCTCCCGTGCGCTGTAGTCCTCCCAGCAACAGACTGCTCCAGTGCGGGCTTCCCTCAGAGTCCCGGCCTTCTCTGGGCACAGCCACCTGCTCCTGTGTGGGGTCCTCCACGGGCTGCAGGTGGGCATCTGCTCCACCACGGACCTCCATGGGCTGCAGGGGGACAGCCTGCCCTCTCACCATGGGCTACAGGGGGTCTCTGCTCTGGCACACCTTGCTCCTTCTCCTCCTCCTTTCTTCCACTGACCTCAGTGTTTGCATAGGTATTTCACAACTACTCCTCCTCTCATGTTCCCCTTTTAAAACACATTATCACAGAGGCGCAGCCACCATCGCTAATTGGCTCAGCCTTGGCCAGAAGCGGGTCCGACTTGGGGGAGCTTCAAGAATTTTCTCACAGGGGCCACTGCTGTAGCCCCCTCCCCTGCTACCAAAACCCTGCTACACACAAACCCAACACATAGGGGAAATGCTCTTTGCGGTTTATAAACCCTAAGTAATTTATATTAGGCTGGCTTAGAATGGAGTTTTATTGGTAAAACTTTGGAAGATCTTGTAAGCCAACACATAATTATTACACACTGGAGGTTGCCTCAGCCACGTATTCATGATACCAGGAGTTGTGCTCATTCTGTTGCTTGTTAGCAGGTGAGTGCAAGGTGACAAAGGAGCAGTGTCAAGTAAAGAAGCCATTATTCTAGAGCATAATCTTACTAGTTTTAAAGCAGAAATGAGTTATAGACCACCAGTCACATCCTGTGTGGCTAAACTCTTTCCCCGATTGCCTCATTGCCAGTGGATATAGCAATTGACCTCGGGGAGAGGCCAAATTTGCATCATTTCTGTAGCCTCCATGGAGGTGTGAACCCATGGCCCCAGACAGAGAATAATGCTCTGTGGTGGTTTGACCTTGGCTAAATGCCAGGTACCCACCAAGTCGCTCTATCACTTTCCCCCCCTTTCCCCTTTTTTTCTCAACAGGGCAAAGAGGAGAAAGAAAATAAGATAGGAAAACAAAACAACCCTTGTGGGTAAAACAACAGCAGTTTTAATATAAGCAAAGCGAAGCAAAGGTCCGCGCGCGGAAGCAAAAAAAGAAAACAGATTTATTCTCTACTTCCCATGAACAGGCAATGTCGGGCCTTCTCAGGAAGCAGAGCTCCGATACATGTAGTGGTTGCCTCGGAGGACCAAGGGTGACCCCACCCCCTTCCTCCTTTCTCCCAGCTTTATACTGAGCAGACGTCATATGGTCTGGAATATCCCTTTGGTCAGTTCGGGTCAGCTGTCCTGGTTGTGTCCCCTCCCAAGATCTTGCCCACCCCGTCCCACTGTGGGGGGGAAATGTCAGAAAGAGCCTTGGTGCTGTGTAAGCACTACTCAGCAGTAGCCACAACACCAGGGTGCTATCAACACCCTGCCAGCTCCCAACATAAAACACAGCACCATGAGGGCTGCTACAGGGGAAAACCAATTCTGGCTCAGCCAGACCCGGTACACGCTCCTATTAATTCTGTACCTGAAACAGAGGTCAGGGAATATAGATGTGGGTTTAGATGGAGACAGCAGCTATATTGGACTTAGGAATGATTTAGAAAAGTGAAGACTTTGCAAAGACAGATCCTTATGAGAGCCACAGAACATGAAAAAGCAAACCACCAAATATCTCCTTTTAGTGCTGGCAAAATTAATTTTGCTTTTAAGTAAAAAAAATAATCTTAGGCAATGGAATTAATTCAAATTTTGTTTGATTGCTGTAGTTATGAAAATTAAATAACTATTCTGATGTGGAGACTGATAGTACTATGAGATAGTTGCTTGATGAATATCTAATATTTTTGCTACACAGGATTGTCAGCTAAACACTGTATAAAGTAGTAGTATTTCACCTTGTACAGGTAACTGCTGCTGTCATGCAGTGGTTCCAGATTCAGTCAATGATATCTTATGATGTCTGCTATGAATTCCTAAATAGCATTGCAGTAATCTGTAGAAGATGGTTTCATTCAGCATGAAATTTTGAGGTATCTTTTTACTTCACAGCATTCATGTGTGTCTATCACATGTCCTTAGAGCTTATAGATCCTTAACACTTGTAGATCTTAACCATTGTCTGCTAGTTTCACATTTTGATTTTATGAAGATCTATATCCTGGTTATAGAACAGAAATAAAATGCTTGTATATTGTTCAAATTAAATATTGTTTGATAGCATATGTTGATCTCAGTTGGGCTTTGTTTGCAAAAATAAAAGCAGACTCTGTAAATAGTCGCATGTTCTTCAACTTGTCCTGGTTTCAGCCAGGGTAGAGTTAACTTTCCTTGATCTGGGAGGGAGCACAGCTGGAGGGCTGGGCCCAGATTGGCCATTGAGGTATTCCATATCATGTGATGTTCTGCTCGGTATATATAAAGGAGGCGGGTGCTCTTTCATTTCTGCTTCCGGTCGGTGCGGCGAGATCTTTCATTCTGTCCGGATTGCTGCTGGGGGCGAGCTGCGCACTGGTCTTCGGGTGCTGAGCAACCGCATTGTGTATTACCCATTTGGACTTCCTATTGTTACTGTCATTTTGTTACCATCACTAAACTGGTGCTTTTTATTCAACCTACAAATTCTCCCTTCTTGTCCCTCCCCTATTTTACCAGGGGTGGGGAAAAAGGTAAGCGACCAGCTGCATGGTGATTGGCTACCAGCCGAGCTCAAACCACAACAGTCCTTTCTGGCACCCAACGTGGGGCTGGAAGGTTGAGATAACGACAGATCGGGTCATAATGTCTATTGCTTGGCTCCTTAAGATTTTATCACCTCATTTGCTGTATGTAGTCCCCATGCTGCTTCTCACCACCGGTGAGAGTTGGATTAAGATTTTGGTTGTGCTGTATATATATGTCCTGGTTTAGCCAGGATAGGGTTAAGTTTCCCCAGCAGTGGGGGGAAGCTCTAGCCGGGTTATTCAGATACCATGCGGACGTCACATCCTGGCGCGAGAGTGCGGAGCGCATGGTTTTGTACAACTGGTCCTCTCACTGCTGTATTGGTAGATATTTTGCTCTGTTCATTGTTATTACTGTTATTGTTATTGTTGTTGTTTGTTGTGTTGTTGTTTCTCTGTTGTATTAAACCTTTCCTTATCTCAGCGTTGGGGCTTTGTATTTCACTCCCTTTGTGGGGGAGGGGCAGCGGCCACGTGGTCTCAGACCCCGGCAGGGGCTAAACCATCACAATATATAATAATGATCTATGACATGATGCAGTCATTGGTTCTGGGGCTATTTACAATTGTGTTTGAGAAATTCAGGAATTTCAAATATCCATGGAATGTTGACATTAGCATGGTCATCTTACTGCTAGGAGCCAGTCTGTTCCTGCATGTGCTTCAGACTTTGTTCAGGGTTAAGCAACTATTTAAGAGTATCACCCAGAGATCTACCCCCAAGGTTGAAGAATTATGAGTGGCTGGGGGTGTGGAGTAGCATGGGCAAGTACCTAGAACAGTGGGCACCTCCGGTGTATTGGAACTTCACAGGTGCAGAATCCTGAAGAACTAGTAAAATATATGGAAAAAGTATGTCGTCACCCGGGTAATTCCAGAGAGGCACAGCTCACTGCAACATGCTGGGGCCTAGCCCACGCCTACCGAGTGCTATTAAACACTGTTCAGCACCCTCAAAAGGAAGAGAAGGGCTGTGGATCTGGTAAAAAAATAACAGACCTTGAAGCCACTCCAAAGTCTACAACAGAAACTGCAGCCACTACAACCCCGAGGACAGGCACTGCAGCTGATCCAGAGGACCAATCCATGAGGGTGTCAGTTGCTCCCATACATAAGAAGAAATACACAAGAAAACCCCCTCGCAATGTACAGGGTGGCGACGAACCAGGGCCATCATAAGAACAGGAAGAGGAGGCAGAACCAGTGATAGTCACCCGAACCTTATCCCCGAGTGAGCTGTGACATGCGAAAGGATTTCAGCCGTCATCCAGGTGAGCAAATCGTTACCTGGCTGCTCCGATGCTGGGATAGTGGGGCCAGTAGCATGGAATTAGAGAGTAGGGAGGCCAGGCAGCTGGGATCCCTGTCTAGGGAAAGGGGCATTGACAAGGCAATTGGAAAAAGGACACAAAATCTCAGTCTCTGGAGGCAACTCCTGTCAAGCACGAGGGAGAGGTATCCCTTCAAGGAAGGTGTTACATGTCATCCAAGTAAATGGACCACTATGGAGAGAGGTATCCAATATTTGAGGGAATTAGCTGTGCGGGAGACGATTTACTATGACCCAGATGATGCGCGGTTACCCACAGATCCAGATGAAGTCCAATGCACCCGGCTCACGTGGTGGAAGTTTGTACGGAGCACACCCTCACCATATGCCAATGCATTAGCAGTAATGGACTGGAAAGACGAAGAGGGACCAACAGTGGATGAATTGGCTCGCCGACTACCACAATATGAAGAAAGTCTCTCTTCCTCCCTCATCGTGGCTGTGGAGAAACTATCACAAGAATTCCAGCAATTCAAAGAGGATATGTCCTACTCCCCACCTGCATGGACTAGGATCTCAGCTATTAGGAGCAAGCGTTTCCCTACTCGAGAGAACCGGTATACACCACGGGGGAAGCTGTGGCATCGCCTGCATGACGATGGAGAAGACATGAAGAAATGGGATGGAAAACCTACCTATCTCCTAGAACAGCGGGTATGTGAGTTGGAAGGAAGAACAACTACAAATCGGGGTTCTTCCAGGAGAAATGCTGCTCCGGTTTCCAGTAATCAGTTGCCCAAACAGAGCAGAAAGGTTGACTTTGCTCCTGATCCTATGAAGAAGAACTTCTGATTTGTATTCACAAGAAGTGAGTGACAAAGATGAGACTGAAACCTGTGCACACCACTGTCACAGTTCACTCGGTGGACTCGTGATGGTTCGTTTGCTACGATCTCGAAAGTGCAAAATTAAGGTGACCAACACCAAAGGGGATAGCAGTAATCAAACAGTGAAACTTTATTGTGTTGCCTGTGAAGCGGCACGCCATAGTTAGAGATGGGTGAAAGAAAGGAGAAAAGTAAAGTTAAGTTTAGAGAGAGGAGGGAGAGAGGTTATAGCTACCACCGCTGATCTCATGACGTCCTAACGGTCCCGGGTCCAGCTGATGCTGCGTCGTCAATCGTCGTGGTCCTTAGTGGGGAAGCTTCCAATTTTTGTTGTCCAGAAGTCATCTTTTATGCTTAGTAACACACCTTGCTCCACCTCTGCCTCAGGGGTCTCCGCCCTTCTCAGAATTCAATTGTCATATCTCCGCCCTTCTCGAGCGAGGCCATCGCGCGTGCGCAGGGGGGAGCGTCTGAGGTGTGGTCAGTCTTGGACGCAGGTAACCTTCAACCAGGAGGTGTGTTTTGGTATTATAATGAAGCAAAGTTCATCTAAGGTTCATGATTTCTTCATCGATGTTATGGCAACAGTCGCGATCCATCTTTTTTGACAGTGGCTATGCGGTCATCTCTAACAGCTCCGGCTAGGCCCAGGTACCGAACAATAGCACAGCACTCTTTGTACTACACAGCTCAGGCACCGAAGAACAGCACTGCACTGCCTGCACCACACGGATCAGTACTCAGGAGAACAGCACAGCGCTGGCTGTGCCACACAGTTCTGCATTCAGGAGCCTTTGCACCACATTCCACTCCAGGGATCGGCAACTGTGTTCCAAACAGGCTGTTGTCGGGTACCTCACTGTCCATGTCCCTGATGACAATGTTGAGACAATGTTGATCTTCTGACCGACTCTTACAACCACACTAACCCATTTGTCGTTAGTGAATATTATGATCAACATTAGTGGGGCCATGCCTCCAGCCAGGTGGAGGACAGGGACAATCAAGTTTATTGGACTGTGTGGATTCAATGGCCTGGCACATCTGACCCCCAGCAGTATAAGGCTCGAGTGGACACTGGTGCTCAATGCACCCTAATGCCATCAAATTTTAAAGGGGCAGAACCCATTTGTATTTCAGGAGTGACAGGGGGGTCTCAACAGCTGACTGTGTTGGAGGCCGAGGTGAGCCTAAGTGGAAAAGAGTGGGAAAAACACCCCATTGTGACTGGCCCAGACGCTCCATGTATTCTTGGCATAGATTATCTCAGGAGAGGGTATTTTAAGGACCCAAAAGGGTATCGGTGGGCTTTTGGTATAGCTGCCTTGGAAAGAGAAGGAATTAAACAGCTGTCTGTGTTGCCTGGTCTCTCAGAGGGCCCTTCTGTTGTGGGATTGCTGAGGGTCAAAGAACAACGGGTGCCAATTGCCACTACAAATGTGCACCAACGGCAATATCGCACCAATTGGGACTCTGTAACTCCTATCTGTGAACTGATTCGTCAGCTAGAGAGCCAAGGAGTCATCAGCAAGACACGCTCCCCTTTTAACAGCCCCATATGGCCAGTGCAAAAGTCTAATGGAGAGCGGAGATTGACAGTGGACTATCGTGGCCTGAATGAAGTCACGCCACCGCTGAGTGCTGCCGTGCCAGACATGCTAGAACTTCAGTATGAACTAGAGTCGAAGGCAGCCAAGTGGTACGCCATGACTGATATTGCCAATGCATTTTTCTCCATCCCTCTGGCAGCAGAATGCAGGCCATAGTTTGCTTTTACCTGGAGGGGTGTCCAATACACCTGGATTCAACTGCCCCAGGGGTGGAAACACAGCCCCACTATTTGCCATGGACTGATCCAGACTGCACTGGAACAAGGTGAAGCCCCATAACACCTGCAATACATTGATGACATCATCGTATGGGGTAATACAGAAGAAGAAGTTTTTGAGAAAGGGGAGGAAATAGTCCAGATTCTTCTAAGAGCCAGGCTTGCCATAAAGCATGGTTAGGTCAAGGGACCTGCACAAGAGATCCGGTTTTTAGGAGTAAAATGGCAAGATGGATGTCGTCAGATTCCAATGGAGGTGATTAATAAAATAACAGCTATGTCCCCACTGACTAGCAAAAAGGAAACACAAGCTTTCTTGGGTGTTGTGGGTTTCTGGAGACTGCACATTCCAAATTACAGTCAGATTGTCAGCCCTCTCTATCAAGTGACCTGGAAAAAGAATGATTTTATATGGGGCCTGGAGCAACGACAAGCTTTAGAACAAATTAAACAGGCAATAGTTCATGCCGTAGCCCTTGGGCCAGTTCGGACAGGACAAGATGTTAAAAATGTGCTCTACACTGCAACTGGGAAGAATGGCCCTACCTGGAGTCTCTGGCAGAGAGCATCAGGGGAGACTCAGGGTTGACCCCTGGGGTTTTGGAGTCGGGGATACAGAGGATCCGAGGACCGCTATACTCCAACCGAAAAGGAGATACTGGCAGCATATGAAGGGGTTTGAGCTGCTTCAGAGGTGATTGGGACTGAAGCACAGCTCCTCCTGGCTCCCCGACTGCCAGTGCTGGGCTGGATGTTCAAAGGGAGTGTCCCCTCTACACACCATGCAACTGATGCCACGTGGAGTAAATGGGTTGCATTAATCACACAACAGGCTCGAATAGGGAGCCCCAGCCATCCAGGAATACTGGAAGTGATCACAAATTGGCCAGAAGGCAAAGATTTTGGAATGTTGACAGAGGAAGAGGTAACGCGTGCTGCAGAGGCCCCACCATATAATAAACTACGGGCAAAACCATCTGGTCTGCTGTATTATGGCAAGATATTGCTGCTTGGGTAGAGAATCTGGTTGTGAAAGTACGTCATATAGACACTCACACACCTAAGATCTGGGCAACTGAAGAACATCAGAACAACCAACAGGTGGATCAAGCTGCTAAGATTAAGGTGGTTCAAGTAGATCTGGACTGGCAACATAAGGGTGAACGATTTATGGCTCACTGGGCCCATGACTCCTCAGGCCATCAGGGAAGAGATGCAACATATAGATGGGCTCGTGACTGAGGGGTGGACTTAACCATGGATGCTATTGCACAGGTAATCCATGAATGTGAGACATGTGCTACAATCAAGCAAGCCAAATGGTTAAAACCCATTTGGTATCGTGGAGGTTTGACCCCAGCTGGCAGCCAGACTCCACATGGCCGGCCCTTCACCTCCCCCTCCCCCCTCTGGTGAAATAGGGGAGGGACAAAAAGAAGAGAATTCGTAGGTTGAATAAAAATAAAGAATTTACTAAATATAACAAGAGAACAACAGTAACAATAGTGAGTCCAAGAAGAAAACGGGTAAAATGCAGCAGTGGCTTACTGAGTGCGGCGACCGCCCCCACAGCAACAACACAGCCGACCAGCAGACAGCGAGAGAGAAAGAGGGAGAGAGCCCGCCCACCTGAATCCCAGGGCATGACATCACATGGTACGAAATACTCCAATGAAAATTAACTCCATCCTGGTCGAAACCAGGACAGATATGGACGATGATGGTTAAAATATAAATATGGGGAGGCCTGTCAGATTGATTATATCACGCTCCCACAAACTCGGCATGGCAAACACTATGTGCTTACAATGGTGGAAGCAGCCACCGGTTGGTTGGAAACTTATGCTGTCCCCCATGCCACTGCCTGGAACACCATTTTAGGCCTTGAAGAGAAAGTCTTATGGCGGCATGGCAAGCCAGAAAGAATTGAGTCAGATAATGGGACACATTTCCGAAACAACCTCATAGACACTTGGGCCAAAGAACATGGTATTGAGTGGATATATCACATTTCCCACCATGCACCAGCCTCTGGGAAAATTGAACAGTACAATGGGTTGCTAAAAACTACACTGAGAGCAATGGGTGGTGGAACTTTCAAACACTGGGACATGCATTTAGCAAAAGCCACCTGGTTAGTCAATACCAGAGGATCTGCCAAGCAAACTGGCCCTGTTCAATCAAAGCTCCTACATACTGTAGATGGGGATAAAGCCCCTGTAGTGTGCATTAAAAATATGCTGGGGAAGACCGTCTGGGATATTCCTGCATCGGGTAAAGGTAAACCCATGCGTGGGATCACTTTTGCCCAAGGACCTGGGTGCACTTGGTGGGTAATGCAGAAGGACAGAGAAGTCTGATGTGTGCCTCAGGGAGATTTAATTTTAGGTGAAAATAGCCAATTAATCGAACTGTCAAATAACCCTGTTATTGCAATTGGTGCCCCACAACATCCTCCTGCCACATCCAAAGCCTCCTGCTCCACTGACTGAGCCAATTCCTCCAGCCTTAAAGACTGTCATGACAGATGGAACCCAAAGTTATGGACTAAATGAACTCAGTAGACATTGTGGAAGGATGGCCCATAGACTAAGGGAATGATATCTGTGAGACCTGGGAAAGGGGTGGTGATTCCTTAGGATGTATTTGGAACCTGAGCATAACATAAATCTTTTGGAATAAGGGGTGGAGACTGTCCTGGTTTTGGCCAGGATAGAGTTAACTTTCCTTGGGCTGAGAGGCAGCACAGCTGGAGGGCCGGGCCTGGATTGGTCAGTGGCATATTCCATATCATGTGATGTTATGCTCGGTATATAAAGGAGATGGGTGCTCTCTCATTTCTGCTTCCAGTCAGCGTGGCAGGATTTTTCGTGCTGTTGGGATAGCTGCTGGGGGGTGGGCTGCGTACTGGTCTCCGGGTGGTGAGCAACTGCATTGTGTATTACCCATTTGGACTTCCTATTGTTACTGTTGTTTTGTTACCATCACTAAACTGTTTTTTTATTCAACCTACAAATTTTTCCTTTTTGTCCCTCCCGTATTTTACCGGGGGGTGGGGGGGAGGGGGTGGAAAAGGTAAGCGACCAGCTTTGTGGTGATTGGCTAGCAGCTGAGCTCAAAAGACGACACAACTGAAGATAGATATCTGCTTATATGCAACTAAGTTGTGGTGAGTAAATGAAAATTGAAAGCTGCATTACTTGTTTGACTTTCTAGCTTCTCCAGACTTTTATTGCAACTTTTCTGAATTATCCCACAAAATTTCATTTAAAATATTAATAAATGTCTAGTTGTTCCTATTCAGCTGTGTAACCTAAATTTTCGTGCTCAAAGTATTTTCTGAATATGAATGAGCTTTCAAGTGACTAATAACCCTATTCTAAGTCTTCATTTGAATAAAGAGCAATCTACATGTTTGAAAAAGTGTAGTGTGCATGTGTTTTGTATGTTAAAAAAAGTGTATATATATATACAAATTGTTGTGGTTTGAACTTGGACGGTAGCCAATCACCACATGGCCAGTCATTTACTTCCCCTCCCTGGTGAAATAGTGGAGGGACAAAAAACAAGAAATTCGTAGGTTGAATAAAAAAAAATTAGTAATAGTAACAAAGCAACAACAGTAACAATAGTAAGTCCAAACAGATAATATATAATACAGTTGCTCACCGACCGGTGACCAGTACGCAGCCCACCCCCAGCAGCGATCCCGACCGCACCAGAAATCCCACCGCACTGACCAGGAAACTGAAACCGAAACAGGCCATGAGAGAGCACACGTCCGCATATATACTGAGCATGACGTCAACATGATATGGAATACTCCAATGACCAATCTGGGCCCAGCTCTTTAGCTGTGCTCCCTCTCAGCCCAAGGAAAGTTAACTCTATCCTGGCCGAAACCAGGACAAAACCCCACACAATGCATGTTCCAACTACATATATACATTTTATATAAAATACACATTGTATATATAACATGTATATATTGTGAATGTATATATAGATTTTTTTTCTTTACAACTGCAAATATAGGACCTGGTCTTCAAGTCATTAATGTCAAAATCTCCATCAAATCAAGCTCTCTGTGGTTCCTTAGGCCTCACAAGGAGTCAGCGTCAGACCAGGTGTAGAATTTGGCATCCTGAGCCATAGTCCTTTTAGTAGTTATGACCTGGGAGTCTCCATCCATCACACACCTCCAGACTTGCTTATTATTTTGATACTTTTTTTTAACTTTTATGTTACCTTTCAGAGAACAGTGTGAGGACCTTCATGTACAGTGGATGAAGAAGCATCAGAAGGAATTGTGTGAAGACCGGCTGGCCCAGCTAGCTCTGAAGGAGGAATTGAAAAAGCAACAGAAGAAGGAGGAGCAGATGTTTGCGGAGCTTTGGAAAGAGGATAGGTTGGGTAAGGAAAAGCGAGAGGCAGTGGAGATGCAGAAATCAGCAGAACAGAATTGGGAAATCCTGAATGGGCTCAGTGCCCAGGTAACGGTGCTCAGTGCTCACAAAGAGGACGCAAAGTGGCTGAAGGAAGAAGCAGCTTGACTGTTGGTAATTTCCATAGCATTCTCCTTTCAGGGATGTGTATAAGGCCTTCCTAATGATAGACTTACTAGACATTTAGATTAATACATACCTTATTTGTATCTTCACTGATTCCATTAGTATCTGAGGCTGTCCTATTATGCTAAGTCTCTTTTCCACAGCTGTGGCAAATGTATTGCTGTTTACAGAGGGAAATACATCTTTTGAAACAGCCTTGTAAAAGATTTTGGCATTCAAAGCCTCTCAGAGCCTTTGTGGGAAATGGAAATGTTTTTAAGCTTTTGCCAGACATCTTTGCAATTTTCTTATTTCCAGTTTCCTGAGGGATAGCTAGAGTCTTGTGTCCCCGCTGTAATGCAACACACCAGATCTCAGACCATGACACATATGTTTAATCATCACAGTAAGTGCACTGGGAGGAAGCAGCAAGAGTGTGCTGCTCCCAGAAGGGACGGCAAGCCAGGAGCTGAGGGTGACAGCAGGACAGGCAAGTACGCTGTCCTCTTCAACAAGAGTCCCTCAGTACCCGAAGGAACAGAGCAGAGCAGGTCTGCTGACAGTAACTGGGGTCGTCTAACATCCCAAACTGCTCGGTAGGTCTGTAGTGATGAAGTACAAGATGAAGCCAGGAAGTCAAGTCATCAGGTCTGGGTCAGGATCGACCTTGGGCACAGGCGTACCTGCAGCATAGCTCACGTAGGCAACAAGGGTGAGAGACTGAGCCTCACTACAGCTCCCAAGCGACTTCTCTCAGCCCTTTCTCACACCACTCTTTCCCAGCTCTCTGATCCAAAGCTCATGTCAGGGCTGTCTGCGAGCACAGGCAGCCAAGCCCCTGCAGAGAGGTTGCAGAGCTTGTTGGTGCACTCAGGACCCTGACATATATGTGAGGAGACACTTTATATGAAAAATACCAACTACTTATGCCCCAGCAGACTGAATTTCAGAATCTACATCCATTTGATTTTTTTTAAAAAACAAATTAGCAAGCAGTGCCTAAGCTCTCTCACCTATTAGTGCTGGCTGCTGTTGGGCATCACATCGTGGGAGTCATTTGGCTGCCTTTGATATCAAATAAGATATTTTGGATAAAATAATCATATGTAAAAATGAGATTGGTATTGTTAAAAGCTGCTTGAAGTCCTTTGTAAAGTCCCAGGCCTAGGCCGCGTAGGCCAGTAATAATCATTAACCAGATTTCTATTCAAAGAATAAGGTTCCTGACCAGGTACTATTGTTAAGTCATTCGGTAAGGACGATTTATTGCCCTGTTGACCAGGATGTTCTAAAGGATACATTGTGAAGGGACCTTGAAGCATGTTAAAATTGTAATGTGAGATAAAGTCCTTGAGACAAGGACATTGGAGGGTCTTTCTTTTGAGTTGGTGGTCCGTGGTGGTTGCAAAAGCAGCCCCTCGACTCAATTTAAAGACAAAGTGCGCATGACCAGAAAGGGGTGGGATTAAAGAAATGAACTACGAGAACTGATATGATTATGTATGAGAATCTGTTTAATATGCATCATTATATCCTATATAATCAGCATGCTACACGAGTTAGGTGTGCGTTGTTGGTGAGACAACTCCCCTACGCACCCAGCCATTAATAAAGAATGCCTGCTTCTTAATACTGCATTAGTGTTAAGGAGTTTCTTTAGTCCCAATTTTGGTGACAGTTTTGGCGACCGAGATGGGACGCTTGCTTCTGAATCTCGACAGATCCATGGGATCGCAGGACCTTCAGTTGGCACCGAGGGATTCTCAGGGAGAACCTCCGATCCCCGGACTGAAGAGCTTTGATCAAGACCAGTGGGAAAGGTAAAAGGCATTCTTTAATTTTGGGAATTTAGACACCTGTCCATAAGTCGCAGGGAAAACCCCGCAAGATTGGGCCAAGGAAAGGCACCTAAGGGAAAGGTGGTTGCCTGCCCATAAGTCAAGACAAAAGCCCCGCAGGGTTGGGCTATAAAGGTACCTAAGGGAAGGATGAGTTTTGGTACAGGGGTTTGAGTCCCCTTTGGGAGGATTGTGGGTTTGAGTCCCACCTATTGGTCTTGGTAATTTTGAATTACGTGCTTTGTTTATTAGGTTACGATTTCTGGATTATGGTTTTTGGCTTTGTATATTGACACTGGTTCTTGGTACAAAAGGTATTTTATAAGATATGGGGAGTAAGTTATCTACAGGGGAGGGTGTAAAAAGTTCCATGCAAGAGGGAGACAGAATTCCTCCACAGTCTCCTTTAGGATGTATTTTAAAACATTGGAAAAAGGTGGGAGGGGACCCTAATCAGGAGGGACCTTGGGAACTTTTACGAAGGTACCAAAGATGGATATTATTTGGAATAAGACATGCTATGCTGAAGGCAATGTCGCGGATGAAAGTATTGACACGGTAATATTTAGTAAGAAATCTAGGTTTATTAATAACTAACAGCAATTTGTTATTATAAAATAATTCAGAAATACTAAAAGAAAGAAAAGCGACTTATTCAGATTCTAAAATGACAAGATTCACACTAACTTACTTAACGGTACCTATATATACATATATACATGCATGCACATAACAAAATGGACAAACATACAGAAACAAAGGTGTTTGGATTCAGTGGAATGAACACAGAACAGACATACACACACAGAAACAAGGGTACGTACCCACACACACACACACACACACACACACAGAGTAAAGAGAAGCTAGCTCAAAGAAAATTTCCCTCTTGAGTTTAGAGCAAATACTCACAATGCCTTGGCATTCCTCAACGGGCGATAATTGAGACTCAAGCGGGGGACTTCGCCCTGGCCTTCCGTCTGGAGCAGACGACACCTTAAGGGTTTGGTACCTGAGAGGCGTCCCAGCTCAGGGGAGATGCTGGTCACAGGCCCACTGCGATCCAGGAGAGCTCAAAGGGTCTCCCTGGTGGTCGCCATTTATAGGGTCCAAGATAATTGACTTTTGTCAAATGCCTTCTGGTGCCTTCCAGCAGTTACAAAAGAATTTGATTAATGTGCGACTCTGTTATTGTTCCCATTTGACCACATCCCAGGCACAGGTGTGCCAGGCCCTGAGGAGTTGATGGGCCATTTTAACCATTTCCGAGCAATCGGGAGGGGCAGGAGCCAGGCTCGTTAACATTGTCAGTCCTTATCTCCACAGACTGGTGTATAGCTCGGGGGATGTGGGTGGAATCGCACCTAGCACCAAGCAGCCCAACAAAGAGGGGCGGGGGGGGGTAAGGATTGCACCACCACAGGCAATAAATTGGTCTAAATTATATGAAATAAAACAAGAGTCAAATGAATCCCCAACCGCCTTTATGGAAAGGTTAAAAGTAACAGCTAGAAAATCTACCAATTTGGATCCTGAGAATCCTGAGGAGGCGGTTCAGTTAGCCTCCATTTTTATGGGTCAATCCACACCAGATATAAGAAAGAAACTTCAAAAATTGGAAGGGGCAGATTCTAGAAATTTGGAAAAAAATGATGGATGTAGCATGGAAAGCTTTTAATAATAGAGAAAAGGAGAAAGAAACAAGGCAGATTAGAAGGGGAAATAACAGAGACGTGAAGTTGTTTGCAGCCCTCACTGGGGCTTTGGGAGGAGGATTTCGAGGAAGAGGAAGGGGGTATAAAGGAACTGGAAGAGGTAGGGGAATAGGAAGATCACCCCCTTTTGTAAAGGAAAAGCATAAGTGGTTTACTGTACTTGATCTCAAGGATGCTCTCTTCTGTACACCTCTAGATATAGACAGCCAGGCAATATTTTCCTTCGAGTAGGAAAGTCCTACTACAAGACAAAAACACAACTTACTTGGACAGTGTTACCTCAAGGGTTTAAAAACAGTCCAATGATATTTGGCAATCAGTTGGCAAAGGAATTGGAATTATGGAGGAAGAGAAATCCTGAAGGAATTCTGCAATATGTAGATTGTTAAAGGATTTCACCAGACTGTGGGTACCTCTAGGCTTGCTTTATTAACAACTCAGAGTTGGGCCATCACCTCAGTGAGTGGCAACAGCTAACAAAAAGCACCCTCTATATATATGATATAACATACAATACAAAGAGTCTTTGGTGATTTTCCAGGAACTTTCAGCTCTCAATTCATCATCTATTTCAAAAGTCCATTGTATTCCACAGTTTGGGCTAGTTCTTATCGTTCCGTTCTAATTCCTCTTCGGACACCACTGTTCACTGATGCAGTCTTCGGTCATCGTGGTTACTTATCTTCAGTATTGTTCCTAGAGCACCTGTGCATACTGCATTGAACTGTCAGTATTGTTCCTAGAGCACCTGCGCTCTATTAATTAAACCTATAAAACAATATCTATTTATTAATTATTCCTGCTATTAATAATATCCTAAGAGAAAAGAGTTTTCTAAAGTTTGTTCCTTTTACAAATTCCCTCCTTTTGTTTTTCCCATCGCACTCCTGCAATCCTTCTTATTTATAATTCCACATCTCTCTTTCTACCTTCTGCATTATAAAAGAACAACAACCAATGTAACAAACAAAACAATCACACAGACTATTATGACTATAATTGTTAAAAATAGTAACAATTAATTTAAATAAAATTTTAGCTGGGAAAATATCAATTGGCTGTCTTGGGGTATTCCTTATATCCCATAACAGTAAATTTAAAGCATCGGGCCACTTTAGGCCAGTCTGTTTACAAACCTTAAGTAATTTTTCTTTTAAGGTTCTGTTCATTCGTTCTACTTGGCCGGATGATTCGGGGTGACGGGGAGTATGAAATTGACTAAAAATTCCTAAGGAATTATAAATTGGAATTAAAATAGCAGCTGTGAAATGACCCCCATGATGAGAATCAATGACTTCAGGAACTCCCTATTGAGGAATTATTTCCTTCAGTAAAATTTTTTACTACTGCTTTTGAATCATTTTTCCTAGTAGGAAAAGCTTTTACCCATCCTGTTAGCTGATTAATTATCACTAACATGTAAGAGTACCCCTTCTTTTTTTTTTGGCATTTCAGTATAATCAATTTGGAGCTTTTGAAAAAGGAAAGGTGGCTGGAGGTCTTTTTTCACTGGGTGCCCTAATTCGTACAGAAGCATATTGTTTACAAAGTTTACATCCTTCACAGATTCTTTTGGCTGCTGCATAAATTCCAGGGGCAGCCCAAAGTCTTTGAATCCAAAGCACTAAACTCTCTGACCGCCCATGAGTTTTTTCATGATGCCATCACGCAATCGGCAATAAATACCTTTTTGGAAGAAGAGGCTTGTTATTAAACATCCATTGTTCTCCTTGTGGCTGGGCTCCAAGCCGAATCCACTGCTCCTTTTCTTCATCAGGGAAGTCTTCATATAACTTATTTATATCCGGAAGTTTGGATATCGCCTCATGTTGTGATAATGACATGATAGACACAACCTGTCATGCTGAGGCTTTAGCTCCTTGGTCAGCTAAAGAATTTCCTTTAGAAATCATATCTTGCCTCTGAGTATGTGCTTTTATATAGATGACAGAAATCTTAGAGGGTAATTGTATCGCCTCTAATAATTCCTTGATCTGCTTTCCATGAGCGATAGTCTTCCCTGCTAATGTCAAGAAACCCCGTTCTTTCCATGAAGTCCCAGTTGCATGGCAGATACCAAAAGCATATTTAGAGTCCGTATTTTGCAGCTTCTGTAAGAGCAATTATTTCTGCTCCCTGTGCACCTAAAGGTGCAGGAAAAGGTCCCACCAATAGTACCTGCATTTCTGTAGTCACTGCAAAACCGGTACATCTTCGACTTTCTTCATAATAGGAGGAGCCATCCGTGAAGAGGTTCAAATCAGGGTTGCAGTTCGCTGGCTTCACTTAATAATTGACCACAGTTATGGTTATCTTTTTCTCCATCGGAGGGTAAAGGCATTAGGGTGGCAGGGTTCAATGTATTGCACCTTTCCAATTTCAAATTATTACCCAATAATAGAATTATCTCACATCTATGCACTCTTTGAGGAGATAAAGCTTTCTCCGCATATTGTTTTAATAATATCTCTACTTCATGGGGTACACAGACAGTTAGTGGATGTCCTAGGACAATTGTCCTGTTTTGTTTTTTTCTATCATTTCAGCTGCTGCTGCTATTGCTCTAATGCAAAAAGGAGTTCCTTTAGTCACTGGGTCTAATGTAGAAGAAAAATAGGCAACAGGTCGTTCATGTGGTCCTAAAGATTGTACTAACACCCCTCTCACAATTCTTTTATTTTCATCACAATACAGTTTAAAAGGTTTTGAATAATCAGGAAGTCCTGGCTTTAATATGAATCCAAGATATTTCACTTGCTGTTTGCAAAACTGTAATTTGGACAGAGATGCACAGTGTTCCTTTTTAACAAGTCGGATACATAGATATTCAGTATCTCTAATACAATGATCCTTGGTTTTACTTGCTAATAACAAATCATCAACATATTGTATCAAAACAGACTTATTTGAAAAACAACAAATCTTGTAAATAATTTTTCAAAATTTGAGAAAATAGTGTTGGAGAACTAGTAAAATCCTTGTGGTAACCTAGTCCAAGTTAACTACTTCCCTTGCCACGTGAAGGCAACGATTGATTGGCTTTCTTCCACAATTGGAATGCTAAAGAAAGCTCCTGTAAGATCAAGCACCGTGAAATACTGTGACTAGGATCTGGTACCACAGGATGTGAAGCAATTACATGTTCATTTACAGCTCGTAGATCTCGAACAAATCTATATTCAGGATCTTCATCTTTATCTACTTTATGTTTACTAACTCGTAAAATTGGAGTATTATAAGGACTATGACATTCCTTCAAAATTCTTTTTTCTAAAAAATGTACAATTTGTTTTTCTATACTGGGAATGGCCTCATTTATAATTGGATATTGCCAAATTGAAGGAGGAGTCCCTCCTTTTGTTTTTATCACAATTGGCTCAGCTGATTTTAACAATCCCACTTACTTCAAAGTTCTCTGGGAATTGCAGCCAATTCAAATCGTATATCATTCAAATCATTTGGTTTTGACCTCCCAATTCAATTATTTCTGAGCCCATTAAAATCAATTGAATCCCTGTTGGAGTCAAGGAGATAAACGTACCAAATTCCTGCAAAAGGTCTCGTCAAAGGGGTAGATAAATATTTTATCTCTTCCCCTACTACTCCCCGTACTATCATTCGAAATGTGGGGAACTTCAAAATTCAGTACAGGCCCAAAAGGCAAGTAGGGGAATTGGGAGAGATCACAAATTTACCCCAAACCAATTTCTTATCCAAAATGATACTGTTTACCTTTGCAGAAATCTGACCGTGCTCATCTACCTTGATTCCAATGGGTCCCATTGTTCTTTCAATTCCCAGAGAAGATGAGTATCATTTTCTTTACTGTGAGTGAGGTCAAGGAGGTCTGGCAGGTGGGGATCCTCCTTGTGCAGACAGGGGTCTCAGCGGGCACTCTCTCTGCATATGTTCCAAATTTCCACAGTAGAAGCACTCTAAAGAATTAGCATATTGAGAGATAAGAGGAATTCTGCCTCGTGCACCCCTTCCCCTGATTCTACCTCAGGGAAATCCTCGACCTCTCCCTCTTGGGTTATAGGTTTGGTTAATTGCTGCAGCCAACAACCCAATTTCTCTTTCTTCCTCTTTTTGCTCTTGCTATTTCTCAAGTTTTAACCTTTCTTCTTGCTGCTTTTGCTTTCAACTCTCCCATCAAAAACAAAAGCAGCAATGCTCAAGATTTTAGTTAATGTTTTACCTTGCCAGCCTGGCATGAGTTTCTACAAAACCACTAATAGCTAGTGGCTTTTGGAAATTGTCATGGGTCATACCCCCATCATTAAAGTAGCCTTCAATCAGCCCTAATAATCACTTGGGTGCTCGTCTGATCTTTGTCTGCATTCCAAAGCTTTTGTCCAATTAGTTATTCTCTTGCCTTTTTGGAAAATCTTTTCTCTTTTCTCTGCTTGAAATAGTTCTCATAATAAAGTTTTCATATCATTCGAATTAGGGGTGCAATCAGTGACAATTCCCAATAACAATTGAGCACATTTTTCAGCATCAGCTCGTAAGCGAGGCATTTTTGCCTGCCAAGCTACTAAATCACCTTGCTTCCAAGGTTCATGTCACATCACTACTGTTACTGGAGAGACGTCGGCACCTGCACCAGGGCCTGCTCTAGGGTTTGAGATGTAATCCAAATGCATTGGATACATGCCAGTACTTCTAAAAGGGAATTCAGTTTCTTCAGCTTCAGGAGCTGAAGGAAGTAAACTCCCTTTAGTTTTTATCAAAGAGGTTTTCTTTCTTTGTTGACCTCTATTATACCAAATATACCAGTAATCAATATCTTGACTCTCAGAATCCTCCAAAATTATTCTTAGAAATTGTTGCTTATGGTGTTTAACTGTTCCTTTCGGAGGCCATACATCCATTGGCCCTCCTCCTCTATTTCTTGTCAGGAATGGCCATTCCTCTTGGCACAATATTATCAGTTTCCTTTTCTGTAATGATTGTGCCAAAGGTATCTTCCCTAATTTTCTAAAACCTCAGCAAGGGGCGTCCCCCTTTCAATGCTGAGTACTGTCCCCATCTTCTATACATTTCTTTTATCTCTCTCTTTGCAAATTTAAACAGAAGAGTTTCCCAGTATAATTCTGTCTGGAATTACCCGTGCCCAAGTCTCTTAGGTGAACTCACCTCTTATTTCTTTGCTAGCAATTTGAGTATTGGTAACAGGTTTGTCCAGAGGAATATCTGAATCTTCCTCTCTTGTGTCCTAGAGTCCTATCTGGGTCGCCAATTCTGTTAAAGGATTTCACCAGACTGTGGGTACCTCTAGGCTTGCTTTATTAACAACTCAGAGTTGGGCCATCACCTCAGTGAGTGGCAACAGCTAACAAAAAGCACCCTCTATATATATGATATAACATACAATACAAAGAGTCTTTGGTGATTTTCCAGGAACTTTCAGCTCTCAATTCATCATCTATTTCAAAAGTCCATTGTATTCCACAGTTTGGGCTAGTTCTTATCGTTCCGTTCTAATTCCTCTTCGGACACCACTGTTCACTGATGCAGTCTTCGGTCATCATGGTTACTTATCTTCAGTATTGTTCCTAGAGCACCTGTGCATACTGCATTGAACTGTCAGTATTGTTCCTAGAGCACCTGTGCTCTATAAAACAATATCAATTTATTAATTATTCCTGCTATTAATAATATCCTAAGAGAAAAGAGTTTTCTAAAGCTTGTTCCTTTTACATAGATGATATCCTGTTAGCGGCAGAGACTCAAGGGAAATGTTTAAAAATGACTATAAGTCTACTGACTTTTCTAGGACAAGGAGGATACCGTGTATCAAAGAGCAAAGCTCAGATAAAGAAACAGACTGTGACTTATTTAGAATTTGAAATTTCACAAGGACAATGAGATTGGAAGCTGACAGGAAGGAGACAATTTGCCAAACTCCAGAGCCCAGAACCATATGGGAGCTAAGAGCTTTTTTGGGTATGGATGGGTGGTGTGGACTGTGGATCCTCAACTACGGATTGCTGGTGAAACCCCTTTATGAAGTTCTGAAAGAATCAAAGGAGAACCATTTATTATGGACTCCCGAATGTCAGGTGGCTTTCAGAAATTTAAAGAAGGCACTGATGTCAGCACCTGCGCTAGGATTGCCTGATTTGTCGAAAACCTTTGAACTTTTTGTACATGAACGACAACATCTTGCCCTGGGTGTATTGGCTCAAAGACTGGGAACTTGGAGAAGGGCTGCTGGATACTTCTCCAAACAATTAGACAATGTGAGAAAAGAATGGTCAGAATGCCTGCATGATGTGGCTGCAACTGTCCTTTTGATCCAAGAAGCCAGAAAGTTGACAATAGGATAAAAAAATCACTGTATATGTTCCGCATATGGTGATTTCTGTTTTGGAGCAAAAGGGGGGACGCTGGTTGTCGCCAAGTCGTATGCTCAAATATCAAGTTATCTTGTTGGAACAAGATGATGTTGATCTCAAGACCACTATGGCAATCAACCCAGCAACGTTTTTAAATTCAGAAGCAAAAGATCTTGAGCCCTTATCCCATGACTACCTGCAAACAATCGAACATGTGTACTCGAACCAACCCTGACTTGGAATTGTTTACAGATGGAAGTAGCCTTGTTCAAGATGGGAAATAAATGGCTGGTTGCAGCAGTTATCTGGAAAGAAAGAGGATTATTGTCAGCCCAAGGATCTCCCATTAAATACAAGGAAGAAATTCTTCAGCTGCTCCAAGATATTCAGAGACCCAAGGAGGTGGCTATAATGCACTGTAAAGCACATCAATTTGGACACACCACAATAAATGTAGGCAACAGGCTAGCTGATAAAGCTGCTAAAGAGGTGGCTGAAAAAAACATCCTTGCATTAGTACCAATAAAGCAAATGAAACTCCCGAATCCGAGACCTAAGTATATTGAGACAGATCAACAGTTGGCATCATTGTTGAAAGCAGCTCCAAATGAGGCAGGTTGGCTGATAACTCCCATGAAACAAATTATTGTTACACCGCAGATTATGACTGAAATTGTAAAACAAAAACACAAGGAAACTCACTGGGGTAGTGAAGTTATGATTTCCAGTCTTCAAAATTTAATTATATGTGTAGGAATCACAGGAATAGTAAAGTCTATAACGGCAAAATGCCGTATTTGCTTGAAAAATAATCCTGTAAATAAGAGAAAACCCCTCCAAGGAACTATTAAACATGGAAATTCTCCTGGGGATTATTGGCAAATAGATTTTTCTGAATTGCCAAGGCAAAACAGTTATAAATATCTTTTGGTCCTAGTTGATACTTTTTCAGGATGGCTGGAGGCTTTTCCCTGTCGCATCAACAAGGCTAGGAAAGTGACCAAACTATTGCTTAAGGAAATAATACCAAGGTTTGGAATACCCACTGGAATATCTTCTGACTGAGGCCCACATTTTGTGGCAGATATCATCTAGCAGTTAAGTAAAATCCTTGGCATCAAATGGGATTTACATACTCCGTGGAGGCCTCAGTCAAGTGGGAATGTAGAAAGAATGAATCAAACTTTAAAATGACAAATTAGTAAGATATGTCAAGAAACTTCCCTAAAGTGGATTCAGGCCCTTCCATTAGTCTTATTAAGAATTAGGATACAGCCAAAATCTATAAACAAAGTTAGTCCTTATGAAATATTATATGGAAAACCATACCAAACACCAGTAATCCCAGGACAAACGGACATACAAGGAAATGTAGGTTTGAAGTTGTATTTAATTTCTTTAGGAAAAACCCTTGCAGCTCTTCAGCAATATATAGTTTTGACTAGACCTTTTACATTAGATACTCCAGTGCACTCATTTCAACCTGGAGACTCTGTCTACATCAACACCTGGACCTCAGAACCTTTACAGAAGTGGAAAGGACCATACCATGTGCTATTAACTACATATACTGCTGTCAAGGTACAAGGACTGGAACTCTGGATACATAATAGCAGAGTGAAAAGGCACCTTCAGAAGTTTGGAAGTCTGATAAAACTGGACCGTTGAAACTGAAAATTTATAAGGAAAAGACTTAAGTTGAATGTACTGTACTTGAGGGAATAACTGTGGGAAACTTATAGTTTTAGGATTAATAAATGACTCTTGCTGCATCCATATACTAAATGTGACAAAGAATTTAAATGTACAATTGGATAGGATCAAAAATGTGTCACAAAGTAGTAAAGAATTAAGAACTAGGTTAGAAAATTCATGGTTAAACTAAATCCTCCATGGATTAGGATTCTCCCTAACAGGGTGGTTAGTAAGCCTTTTGCAAACTCTTATTGTCATCATGATAGTAATTGTAATTGTCTATATAGCAATTAGTTGTGTGAAACATTGAAGAATATGTAAAAGAACCTATGTAGGGTAGATTCTTTTCCAATAAAAGGGGGGAAATGATATTGAATAAGATTGTTGAATATTGTTAAAAGCTGCTTGAAGTCCTTTGTAAAGTCCCAGGCCTAGGCCGCGTAGGCCAGTAATAATCATTAACCAGATTTCTATTCAAAGAATAAGGTTCCTGACCAGGTACTATTGTTAAGTCATTCGGTAAGGACGATTTATTGCCCTGTTGACCAGGATGTTCTAAAGGATACATTGTGAAGGGACCTTGAAGCATGTTAAAATTGTAATGTGAGATAAAGTCCTTGAGACAAGGACATTGGAGGGTCTTTCTTTTGAGTTGGTGGTCCGTGGTGGTTGCAAAAGCAGCCCCTCGACTCAATTTAAAGACAAAGTGCGCATGACCAGAAAGGGGTGGGATTAAAGAAATGAACTACGAGAACTGATATGATTATGTATGAGAATCTGTTTAATATGCATCATTATATCCTATATAATCAGCATGCTACACGAGTTAGGTGTGCGTTGTTGGTGAGACAACTCCCCTACGCACCCAGCCATTAATAAAGAATGCCTGCTTCTTATGTTACCATAAATTCAGTCTCAAAAGAGCTCTCTAAGATTTAGTTTGAACTTTTAGAAGGCAGGCATTCCTTATTGCAGCGCTAGATGCACAGAGGATCATTCCACCTAATGTGCATCCCAAAAGACAAGGGCACACTTATATACAACAAAATAAATGAATATTCATGTAATTTCTGAGAAGTACACACCTATTTCTGGAGAATCTAATGCATATGTTAATACATTGCGCAAGCATGCAAAAATTTGGGGAAAGGTCCCTGAGGGGCTTCCAGAGATGTCTGCTGGTTTATCTGCCCTCCCTGGGATGTACCCATCACAGTTGCAAAAATTATGTCCTCGAGCGCATTCTTGTCTGAGGCCCCTTACAGCAATTAGCACCAACTGCTTGCAGGCATCAGCTAGCAGGCATCAACTCCCCCCTTTTCTTGAGACTTTGGACTCACAAATCCAAGGTCTCAATACTTAATACCCATGCATTATTTTCATGCAGATTTGGCTACAACAACTACAACACTGAATCATAATGAAAGCCAAGATACAGATGCTACTATTATTATTACAAACAAATTTCTTAACCATACTCAATTTGGTAGCTATGAGGTAAGTTTGTGCCACAGTTCTTCAAAGCCCCAGGACATATCGTCCTTGGTGGTCTGATGCAGGACCTTTGTCTGTTCCCAAATTTCTGCCAAATCCGTGGAAATTCTACCATTCTGATCTACATATACACAGCAGCTTGTGTTAATCACGGTGCACACACACCCTTGTGAGGCCAATAGTAAGTCAAGGGCCATCAAGTAAGTCAAGGGCACTTCAATTTATAATGCTTGTATGGCATCCATAGTTTTGTATTCTATGTTCTCAATTACAGCGGATATATTTATGATTGTCTTTTCCAGTTCACTTACTCCAAGCCAAGGGAGAAACCATCTAACGAAACTGTGGAATGCATGAGGATGGTCTGCTATAGCATTGTGAGTCCTTCTGGTGTGTTTAAGGAAGGTCCTCACCCATCTACTCTGTTCATGCAGCTTATTAACTATTGTCATATTTGGGACTAGGGCTCCTAGGGTGCACACTCCTTTCCATCCTAGGGGTAATATTTTCCGAGCTTGGTTACCACATAGCCAATACCATCCTGTTCCTTCTGTTCAGGGTACAGGCTGTGATAGACAGTAAACTGTTTGTTCATCAAATTCCATTAAAGATACTGGGAGCTCGTGACATGTTATTCCATAAACTATGTAGGCCTAAACTTAATCTTAACTATTACATTGTGTAACAACTAACTGACTGCAAGTGCTTATCTAAGTTGAAATGCTGAAGCAAGGACTCCTATTGTACAAAAGACTGAAAAGAGGGAGAAAGGGAAGAAGGACAAAGGGGAGAAAGACAAAGGGAAGAAGGACAAAGGGGTAGTGTCTGTACTCTGTAAGATATAAACAAAAGCTTTGTGAGCCACTCTCAGGAAAGCAGGAAATACGAGGAGTTGGTGACGTGAGGAAGACCCGGATGGAGCGACCCCCTAGCTGCAAAGTGCGCAGACGCAGGGTACACCTCTCAGAGAGACCCGATACCGGAAGGCGGAGGATATAAAAAAGACGGACCCTCGGGAAGTGAGTGCGCGCCGTTGGTGGAGCAAGGACTCCTCGGCCGCCCAGCGCTGTTTTGCTTGTTGCCGCTTGCTAAAATAAATAGTTGAAATTTAATTTGTCCTAACTTGCATCATTTTGGCAAGATAGTCTATAACACAGGCCACTGAATTGTGGATTTGGTTTTGTTTCATTTAAATCTATCTAAGAGGGCTAGATCAAATTGGCTATCTACATACTTCATGTAACTGTTACATCCCTTGGTTAGTCCTACATCTATAGTATTGTCATTTTTACTTTATGGAGTCGCATCATTTAGATGACATCGCTGTATGCAAGTATAGTTATAGGATACTTGTGGTTCTTCTATTTGGATTTCTTGTTGAGTAGTCATCTTAGCACTGCCCCACTGAAAGTCTGCGCTCATTGTAGTCTGTCCATAGCTCTGGCCTCGAGTAATGGTAATATTATCATGTAAGGGGGTATCATCAGGCATTGGAATCCTTATGTACTTTGGTGTTCCTAAAGAGTGTTCTGATAAATGTGTACAGACCCAACAATCATTCTATGTAGTATCCAAGTAATTTGTTGTGTCAAAATTAAATGGAGATTTTGATTTCATTTTGATTCTGGCCAGACTTGACCCATGGCTATCGTAATTGTCACAGACCAAACATAAAACTCAATCATGATCTCCTTAATTTCAATTTCAGAGGAGACTGCTGCTCCACTACCCATGGGGTGGGAGCTTTCTTGATTCTTGAATAATGAATCCAAGGGCCTTTGCCCCAAACCTTGACTGCCATATTACAGTCTGCCAAGTTAACAGAACTTGAAACGGTCCTTTCCACTTTTCTGTCAGAGATTCAGTGTTCTGTGACTTGATGTAGACTCAGTCTCCAGGCTGGAAAGGATGTGCTGGTGTGTCAAGTTCCAAAGGTCTGTTTGTTGCAATGTATTTTCTGGAGCTTCTGTAAGGCATTCCCTAAAGATATCAAATAAGTTTTAAAATTTAGTTCTCCCATGATATGAGTGGCACATGGCACAAGTGGAGCCTGGTACGGTCATCCATATAATAGCTCATATGGACTCAAATTACCCTTTCCACAGGGCTGGATTCTAACTCTCAGCAACACTAAGGGTAGGGTTCTGTACCCAAGTCATAGATGTTTCCTGACAAATTTTCCCAAGCTGCCGTTTGAGAGTATAATTCATTCACTCCACTTCACTGCTGGATTGTGGTCTATAAGGAATGTGGTAATCCCAAGTTATAGACAAAGCTTTGCTCAACTGTTTCACAATTCCAGCAATAAAATGAGGCCCATTATCTGATGACATCCCCAAAGGTGTACCAAATCGTGGGATAATTTCTTTTAGCACAGCTTTAACTACCTCTTTTGCTTTGTTGGTGTGACAGGGGAAAGCCTCGGGCCACCCAGTAAAGGTATCAACTAAAACCAAAATATATCTGTACCCCCCTTTTCTAGGTAGTTCAGTAAAATCTATTTGCCAATAATCTCCAGGAGAATTTCCTCCTTTGGTAACCCCAAATACTAGTTTATTACTAGTGTTCGGGTTATTTTTAAGACAAATTTCACACTTCCCTGTAATGGACCAAACAATCTCTGTCATAGCTCTGCTCATAACTGTTTTCTGAAGCTGTTTCACCAAATTCTCTGTTTCCCAATGTACTTTATTATGTTATTTCTTAGCAATTTCTCTCATCAAAGAGGGTGGGATAATTACCTGTCTGGTGGGCATAATGGCCCACCCTTTCACCTGCTCCTTGGCCTGTAATTTAGTTATCAACTTACCATCCTTTTTATCAAACTTGGGTGATGTGTCTGGTAAAATTATTTCTTTTTCAGGTACCAGGGCTAGCATGCCTTTTTCTGCAGCCTCCTTTGCAGCTTTATCTGCCAATTGATTACCCAATTCTGATGTAGTTTTACCTGTCTGGTGGGCTTTACAATGCATAACTGCGATTGCCATTGTTTTTTGAATGCTTTCCAGTAATTCTTGGATCTGGGGGGCATGTTTAATCACGGTTCCTTGTGCTGATAACAACCCTCTTTCTTTTCAAATAGCCCCGTGGGCGTGGACTACCCCGAAGGCATACTTCGAATCTGTCCATATGTTGGCTCCTTTTCCTTCACTCAGGTCCAGTGCTCTCTTGAGGGCTATTAATTCAGCTTTCTGAGCAGGCACCTTTGAAGACAAAGCTCCTGAGTCTATTACCTTGTCAATGGTGGCTATGGCATGCCCGGACATTCGCTTTCCATCTCGAACAAAGCTGCTTCCATCGGTGTACAGCTCCCAGTCCGGGTTCTCTAATGGGGTGTCTTTGAGGTCTGGTCGACTGGAGTAGACTTCTTCGATAGTCTGTAAGCAATCGTGCTCTGGCACCCCTTCTACTTGGTCAGTCGAGAGAAATACAGCAGGGTTAACAATTGAGGTGGTTTCAAGATGAACATTGTCCTGTTCTAGCACCACCACCTGGTATTTTAACATGGGGCTGGGAGCCAACCAATGCCCCCCTTTTTGTTCTAACACAGTAACCACTATGTGTGGAACATATACAGTAATCTTTTTCCCCAGAGTAAACTTGCAGGCTTCCTAGATTAGCAACACTATCGCTGCTACTGCCTTAAGACAGCCAGGCCAACCCTGGCTCACATTATCCAGTTGTTTGGAGAAATACGCAACAGCTCATCACTGTGTCCCAAGGAACTGTGCCAGGACACCAAAGGCCACACCCCTTCTTTCGTAAGTAAAAAGTTCAAAAGTCTTTGTGAGATCTGGTAGTCCGAGGGCGGGTGCTTCCATCAGGGCCTGCTTTAATTGCTTAAATGCAGTTCTGCTGTTATCAGTCCAATCTAGATACCCATTGTGGGAATCTTTTAACATCTCATATAGAGATTTCACCAGTAATCCATAGTTAACGATCCATATGTAGCACCATCCCACCATTGCCAGGAACGCCTGTAATTCTCTCAAAGTTTTGGGCTCGGGGAGGCAGCAGATGTCCTCTTTGAGCTCGGATCCTAGCTGTCTCTGGCCTTTCAGGATTTCAGATCCCAAATACGTAATTGATTCTTGGGCAATTTGGGCCTTGTCCTTTGACACTCGGTATCTGCTGATGCCCAGGAAATTCAAAAGGCTTATGGTCAGGGCAAGACATTGTTCCTCAGTCTCTGTTGCAATCAAAATGTCATCCACATACTGTAATACAGTTCCTTGGTGATTTTCTTTTTTCCAAATTTCTAACTCTTTTGCCAATTGATTTCCAAAGATTGTTGGGCTATTCTTAATGCCTTGAGGTAAAACCGTCCAGGTATATTGTGTTTTTCTCCCTGTTTCTGGATTTTCCCACTCGAAAGCAAAGAGCTCCTGACTTTTAGTATTGAGGGGAATGCAGAAAAAGGCGTCTTTCAAGTCTAAGACTGTGAACCAACCCTGTTCCTCAGTGAGGGTTGTTAACAATGTATGTGGGTTTGCCACTACAGGATGAATAACCTGGGTTATCTGATTTATTGCCCTCAGGTCCTGGACCAACTGGTAATCCTCACCATTGGCCCTTTTAACCAGCAAAATGTGGGTGTTGTGTTTTGACTCACATTCTACTAATAACTTGTACTTTAAGAATTTCTCAATTATTGGCACCAACTTGTTTCTGGCTTCTAGCTTTAGAGGATAATGTTTAATTCTTACTGGGGATGATCTTGGTTTAAGGTCAATTCTTACTGGTTCTGATCTTTTGGATTTTCCCAGGACTTCTCCAGCACATACAGTAGGAATCATAGCATCTTCTGCTTCTGAAGGTATCTTTTTCCTCTCAGGGCTTATATCCTGTAACAACAAGGCTGCTGCCTCAATATACTTAGTTTCTGGAATCAAAATTTCCACTTCCCCATCCTTAAATTTAATTTCTGCTTCTAATTTTTCCAGCAAATCTCTTCCTAACAATGGCTTTGGAGAGTTTGGCATATACAAAAACTGATGGGTCACCCATTGTTTTCCCAGTTTCATTGCTAAAGGTTTGAGAAATGGCCGTGTTTCACGAACCCCTGTTGCACCAACAACGCTTATATTTTTAGTACTCAACTCTCCCTCTGAAGTGTTTAAAACAGGATAAGTAGCCCCGGTATCAACCAAAAATTCAACTTTCTCATTTCCCAGCCTTGCTTTAACCAGAGGTTCTTCTGGGAGAGATTCCTCTGATCCCCTTCAGTCCTCATTGACTGAGAGTAAGGTATTCGGAGGGGTGCTTCGCTTTTTCAAGGGGAATTCCTGTCTCCAACGCCCATCCTTTTTACAATAGGCACACTGGTTTTCCCTTAAACAGGATCTGGGCTGTGCCAAGTTCCCTGGAGGCCCCCCCCATCCTCGTCCCCTCTTTTGGTATTGTCCTCCTTCTCTGCCCCATCTATTTTCTTCTAATACAGCTACCACCCTGCTATTTGTTTTCTCCTTCTGATTATCTCTATTCCTGTATGCATTCCAGGCAGTGTCCAATAATTTTCCCCAATCGCGAGCATCATCTCCCTGTAATTTTTGTAGATTTCTTCTAATATCATCTGAGGATTGTCCGACAAATATGTGAGCCAAATGACCTCTACCTTCCTCTGAATCCAGATCAATATTAGCGTATTTGTAAGCAGCTTCTTTTAACCTATTCAGGAAATCTGTAGGAGATTCCTTCCTGTCTTTAAGTTCATATAGCCTAGACATGTTAACTGCCTTAGGTATTGCGTTCCGAATACTGAATAAAATCCATCTCTGATACTGTGTCAGAAGCTGCCTGGGTCCATCAGCATTTGGATCCCAGCACGGGTCTACAGAGGGAAGATTAAATTCTACTGTCCCCTGCAGGGCCCCTGAAGCAACTTGTACTTCTACATGCATTCTAGCTGCTTGGCGAATCATTTCTCTTTCTGTACTGTGGCAACTGAGGCACGGACTCCCGATGAAATCCAGAAAGAGAGTTTATTGTTACAATGGTACATACTTATGCTCTTGGATGCTGTCGGTAAAGCTCTTACTTCATAGTTAACAAATCAGCAATTAGACAGCTATCAACCTTTTCTCCTATCAGCATCAGACCACTCTCACACGCGCTGTGCAGACCAATCACCCTCTTGTTCAGGCGCTGTTCTCGCGGCAGTAATTTCTCACAGTTCAGTACTTTTCCACAGTTCAGTGTTGCAGCTGTCCGTTGTTTTTGCCTGCCCCCTTGGCATAGCTCAACAGCCTCTTATCTTTCTTCCAAGGCCTGTTTTTCATCAAAGCCTAGCTATTGCTCAGAGGCTGTGCAAGGCTGACAGGCCAATGCCTCCCACATCTCCCCTTTCTTTGTTTTGCAGCTGCACCTGCAAGACTTGTTTCAAGACTTTATGAATTAAGGGTTAGGCAAACTTCAAAAACACAGCACACTCAAAATAGTTCCACAGAAGGCTAGAAACAAAACAGCAGTTACAGTTACTACTTAAAAAGAGTAGGCTAATTTCACTACCCATAATTAAGGGATATGACTAAATACTACAAAAATAAACAATAAGGAAAATACAGAATAGCACACTTACTTAATGGGGTACTAACATTCAGATCCGCAATTGCTGGGGAACCCTGGATGCAGCGAGAATTTAGAGTGCCCTTCCTCGCAAACCGGAAATCCTACGCGATGCGTCCATCCGTAGGTGAGGCATCCAACATCGCTGCAAGCAGGTCCAGCCTCATATATCTAAATAACTAAATATCTAAATAACCAAAATAACTGGCAATTTTCTTTGAGCGGAAACATCTGATTTCATCTTCCTGTTGGGTTCCACCCAGAGCCTGGCCACCACTCAGGGGGGAAAACCAAGGGAGTTTCTAATAAGGTTAAACACTTGAGTTCTTAATATTGCTAAACAAAGGAAGTTGAATACACACATTCTTATAGCATTTCATCCTTATTAATAACTACATTTTGTCTAAGCTACATCTTTCACTGGTGACTAATAAGTCTATATATTTCATTAAGGAGTTGCAATTCCTGTTAGCATTTTCTCTTAAAAGAGTTGGCAACTGTAGTGTGATTAAGGACAGAGATAGTGTATTTTGTCCTATTGCAGCAGCAAGCATTACCCATCCATTCTGCTTAAATGATCAGTCAAAGAGACCGCAAACTGTTGGCACAGGGGCACCCACAGCACCCACAGCTGGCTCCTGAGTGTCCACCAAAAGCTGCCTCTCACGCCTCAGGTACGGTCACACACACCTTGCTGGTAACCACCGGGGACTGTGACCTGTGGAGACACAAGCATAACCTCTTCCCCAGGTTATTAAAGGATATGGTCCTTCCCAGTTACCACTTTCCAGGTTTTTTACTAACACTTGAGCCTTGCCCTGGACTTCTTGTTGATCTGGTATCTGTGATGAGAAGTGATGCAATATTGGTGGCACCTGTGAGGCAGGGGAAATGTTTAAAAAGTTCATGGCATATAATGCCTTATTTAGCCTTTTGTGAGGTGTAGATAGATATCCTCCATCTCTCCCTTTTTGTTGTTGCAATAGATGCTTTAGCGTGCCATGCGTACGCTCCACAATGGCCTGTGGTGAGTGGGGAATGCCGGTCAGATGCTTGACTCCCCACTGTATGGCAGGACGCAAACACTGCTCCAGAAAAGGTATCGACAGACACAGGTACATATTTTAACGATCCAAATGCAGCAAAGTGAGTGACGTCAGATTGCCATAATTCTGAGGAGGTGAGTCCCCGAGGGTTGACACCACTGGCTGTTGAAGAGAGGGAGTCCTCTGGTATTCAGGGCAAGTGGCAATGATGTCTTTAGCCTGACGCCTTGATAAAGAAAACTGGTTTTGTATTGCCCTGGCGTTTTGGTGGAAAAATGCATGTGAAAGCCGTGCTTGCTCAAAGACATTAGGTACCACCTGTGCTGCCAGAGTCAACGCATCTGCTCGTCGATTGCTCGTCGATTGCCTTCAACCAAAGGTCCAGGTAGTGCAGTATGCGCTTGAATATGTACAATAAAATAAGAAGTCTTGCGGTTATTTAATAATCGTAAAAGGGTGTGCATTAAAGTATATAACAGTGGATTATTAACATCCTTCAGACATGAATTCTCTATACGCTGTACAAGATTGGCAACATGAGCAGAATCAGTAACAATGTTAATTGGGGTGTCCCAGCATTGAAATACACGGACTACTGCAGCTAGCTCAACGATCTGTGGCGATCCCGGGGATTGAGTCATGTCTGATTGCCAAATTTGAGTATGTGGGTCTTGCCATACTATGACTGACTTTCCCATTTTTCCAGATCCATCAGTAAACACAGTCAAGGCTTGCAATGGTACATGGCTGCACTTTGGCATGGCATATAATAAAAACTGTTGCTGTAATAATTAATGTGACAGGCTGTGTACTAAAAGCTGTCCGGGGTAGTCACAGATCGCTGTCTGGAATTCTGAAGACATTTGTATTAGCCACTGTAACATGTGCATAGTAACTGGAACAATGATACACACAGGTTCCTGACCAGCAAGTAATAGTAGGCGCTGCCTACCTTTCATGATCAGCTTGGCAAACACTTCTGGATGAGTAGTGACCGTCTTGTGCATTTGGTGTGACAAAAAAATCCATTCAACAATAACAAGAGGGTCACTAAGTGTTTCATCCCACTGAAACAGCAGAGCATAGGGCTGCCCTGGAGGGTTAAATAATATCAGTTGATACGGATGGCCGGGCACACATCGCGATGCTTGTCTTTCTGAGATGGTGTTAGCTACATGGTGGAGATCTTGTTTCGCTTTCTCTGTAAGTACTCTGGGTGATGTCAGTGAAGGATCTCCTTGCAAAATATCAAACAAGCTATGCAGATCATCATTAGTTAGGCCCAACAACAGCTGTATCCAATTTATAGCTCCCAACAGTTTCTGTCAATCATTTAAAGTCTTAACATCAGTTTTAAGTTCAACCTGTTGCGGGACAATGGTCTGTTCACAAATTCTCCACCCCAGGTACTGCCACGGTGATGATCACTGTACCTTTTCAGGTGCTATTTGTCACCCCATTTGAGATACTGAGTCTTTGGGTAAAGCAAGAGGCTTTTCCATGATCTCCTGTGTTTCTGCTGCTATAAGGATGTCATCCATATAATGATAGATAACAGCCTGGGGGACCTGCATTCTAACAGGGCTCAAAGCCTTTGCAACAAACCACTGACACATCGTGGGACTGTTTTTTATGCCTTGTGGCAAAACATCCCAGTGGTACCGTCTTGCAGGTTCACTAACATTAATACTGGGAACAGAAAAGGCAAATTTAGGTGCATCATCCGGATGCAAGGGAATGGTAAAAAAAAATCAGTCCTTCAGATCAATTATTACAAGATGCCAGTTTCGGGGAATCATAGTTGTGGAGGGCATTCCTGGCTGTAACGTACCCATATCCTCCATGGCATCATTAATGTGTCGGAGATCATGTAAAAGTCACCATTTACCACTTTTTTTAAAATAACAAACACCAGGGAGTTCCAAGGACTGGTGGTAGGTACGAGATGTCCTGCACTTAATTGTTCCTGAACTAAGTCATTAAGGTGGCACAACTGTTCCATTGGCAAGGGCCACTGACCCACCCACACAGGTGATTCTGTTTTCCAGGTTAGTTTCAGGGTGGGTTTAGGGGTGGGTTGTGCTGCAGTGGCCATTAAGAGAAATTTGATCCAATTTGAGTTCCCCATTGAGCCATACAGTCACGACCCCATGATGTAATAGGGGTTTCCAATATAAATGGACGAATAGTTGCTAACCAGTTTACTGGGCCCCTTATATGAATGAGATATTTGCTTTGAAATGTTACAGCAATTCAAGACAACAATTAACACAGAATTACTGCCTCCCGCTAGAGGAGATATCTCACCTATGACACTTCAAACACTGAGCCCGAACAAACAGGCAGCACCGATGACCCAGCGGGCGGGCACTAGGGCGCTCTGTACTAAGGAATGTTCCCTCGTCCTGCACTACCCCCCCACTGGTACAGAGTCTGCCCTGCGCTTCGTTCCTCTGCGGCCGCTTCCCTCGCGGGATAACGGGACTGCGGGTCAGAGAACTCCGCACTCCGCAGCTGCAGCTGGGCTGCGCCTCACACCCGCAGAACAGTCACACACCCACACAAAGGGGCCCTTGCACTTATTACTCACACAACATCAAATGACAAATACTACAAACATCAAAACACCATTAAGAATATGTAAAGCCATTGCTTATTGATTATGTGGTGTTGGCAGACAAGGGGCGCCGCATCCCAGTGTCAGCACCTTCTGTAAAAACTGCCGCTTCTGGCGTTGGGGGGGGGGCGGGGCGAGAGCGCGGTGCCGGGCTTGGCCGCAGGCAGTCGCTCCGCGGCGGGGGGCGCTCGAAGGCTCGGTGCTTGCAGGTGGGGGGGCGTGGATGCTGAGCACAGAGATCCACACACTCGGTTTCCAGATAGAATACTGTGCCGGCATTAGTACCGTTTTTAAAAGTGCCAGCCAATCCCATGGGACCAATTGATACCCATGAGCGATTGCCTCCAGTATACCTGTTGTAAATGAGTTCTGGAGCCCGTCCTCATTAACGCTTTTCTGTCGTTCTTTAATAACAGAAAATTGCAGTCCTTCCCAACGTGGCTGACGTCCCGGCTCATAGATTACAGGAGCAACAATCTTTCTGGCCATGTCCATATCCCCTTGCGCCAAGGCTTCTTGCCTCACTTTTACCCACGGATCATCCCCAGCTAAGGGAGGACACAGGCCAGGTTCTCTTTTAGGATTTACAGTGTCAGGGTCTAAAAGATTATCACAGTCTAGAGACCCAGCATATAAATCTTGCTCCCGGGGTTCAAAATATGTGTCCTTGCCCTCTGGGTTCTCATTCTCTGTGTTAACATCCTGTCTGCGTTCATTATTTTGTCTTTTTATTATCTCAAAAAGAGTTCTCCATGTTGGTAAGAGTTCTGCCGCAACCTCATTCCCTCGGGTTGCACAGTCCCACAGTCTTCCTCCTGCTTTATCCCATATCGGAACTGTGAATATAGTAACCGCGGCTGCTACCCACTTTAAAATTCTCTTCAAGGCATGCAGATTAATATGCACCTTATATTTAGCTAACAGTCTTTCCATCAGTGCAAGCACTGACTCTTCTTCCGAGGGTATTGACCTACCCATCGCTTCCCCACAGCTCACCTTGCTCACCCTGCAATGGTGATTGATGCCGGCTCCTGCTTCCACACAGCAGCTCTTAAGTTCTGTGGGGTTTGCCACCAGAGTGATCCAAGTTGGTCACGCTTATTTCCCGCACACACGGGGCACCATTTGTGGCAACTGAGGCACGGACTCCCGATGAAATCCAGAAAGAAAGAGAGTTTATTGTTACAACGGTACATACTTATGCTCTCAGATGCTGTCGGTAAAGCTCTTACTTCATAGTTAACAAATCAGCAATTAGACAGCTATCAACCTTTTCTCCTATCAGCATAAGACCACTCTCACACGCGCTGTGCAGGCCAATCACCCTCTCGTTCACGCGCTGTTCTCGCGGCAGTAACTTCTCACAGTTCAGTACTTTTCCACAGTTTAGTGTTGCAGCTGGCCGTTGTTTTTCCCTGCCACCTTGGCATAGCTCAACAGCCTCTTATCTTTCTTCCAAGGCCTGTTTTTCATCAAAGCCTAGCACTTTCTCACAGGCTGTGCAAGGCTGGCAGGCCAATGCCTCCCACACTGTACTACCAAACAGTACCTGCATAATTGCTTCAATATCTCTCCAATCTGGATCTTGGGTTTTAATCATCATTTCAAAAGCATTGGCTGCCTTATCTGGATCATCTCTATATTTTCCAGCCTCCGCTTTCCAGTTGTTAAGATCAGTAATTGAAAAAGGGCCCCTTACAGTCACTGGTCCATCATTTCCCACAGCCTGACACAAAGGAGCCTGCATTACATCCCCTAGTTTGCCCCTTGTCCTGAAATTGGGCTAAAGCCTTCTGCTCCTAATCCTGATCTCGATCCATCTCCTTGATAGGTATTATCCACCTTCACCTCATTAAGTTCCTCATTCAGGGGCCCCAAATGCCATCTGGGGTCTACCATCAATTCAACATCCTCACCTTTCCTTTGTTCATACAACTTCAAACATCTCTGCCCTATGTTACATGCAGAGCAACACATTCTCAAAGCTTTACTCTTTTCTTTTTCTAAAGCCAGGACAAAAGAATCACTAGGGGCCAGATTTTGTATGGGGACACACTCTTTTTCCCATTCCGGGTGATTTTTCAAAGTAAAGAACACATCAGTATATAACACTTCATCCCATTTTCCTTCTCTTCTCAGAAACAACATTAATTGTAGCATGGTATTATAATTTGAAGTGCCATTTTTAGGCCATTTTTCCCCATCATCCAATTTGTACAACAGCCACCACTGATTACAATATTTAGTTAAATTATCTCTTGTCACATTCCTACCTGGGGATCCGCCTATTTGTTTCCAGTTCCTTAAAATATGTCCTAATGGAGACTTTTTCAAAAGATTATTTTTAGATTGTTTTGTGCCCATCTTAGTTAAACCTTATTAATATACAAAGCCAAAAACTATAATCCAATGCACAAAGTCAGAAGCAATGATCCAGTAAACCAAGCACGCAATCAAAAAATCATAATCCAGTAAACAAAGCACGTAATTCCAAATTACCAAGACTCGAACCCACAATTCTCCCAAAGGGGACTTGAACCCTTATACCAGTTTCAGACCAGGTGGGATTCAAACCCACAATATTTTCAGACCAGGTGGGACTCGAACCCACAGTATTTCAGACCAGGCGTCCTCCAAACTTTCATCGGGTAGAACTTGTCCAGGAGGGGACTCAAACCCCTCGGGTACCCTTCTGGCCCAACCTTGCGAGGCTTTCACCACGTCTAACAGGCAGGCAACTGGAAATCCCAAAAGAATGCCTTTCATCTTACCAGGGGATTTGCTCCAAGGTCTTTGATCCGGGGATCAGAGGTTCTCCCCGAGAATCCCTCGTTGCCAGCTGGAGTCCTGCGATCCCACGGATCCGTTGAGATTCAGAAGCAGTGTCCCATCTGGGTTGCCTAAATGTTACCATAAATTCAGTCTCAAAAGAACCCCCTAAGACTTAGTTTGAAGTTTTAGAAGGCAGGCATGCTTTATTGCAGCGCTGGATGCACGGGGGATCATTCCACCTAACGTGCATCCCGAAAGACAAGGGCACATTTATTATATACAATAAAAGAAATTCATGTAATTTCGAAGAAGTACACACCTATTTCCAGAGAATCTAATGCATATGTTAATACATTGAGCAAGCATACAAAAATTTGGGGAAAGGTTCCTGAGGGGCTTCCACAGGTGTCTGCTGGTTTATCTGCCCTCCCCGGGATGTACCCATGACACATGGAAACAAACTCTACAACTCAGATAGTTATAAAGCAGGTATGTTTATTCCAGCTGGTGTGCAAGGGGATTTCTCCACAAAGCTTGCACACCATCACGGCAAGTAGCCAAATATTTATTACACCAAAACATACATATTCATTAGGAAAGGCCAGGTTATTACAATTTGTTCGGGGAATAGGTGTGATTATTATAATTATTTCTTGGAACTCATTTACATAGTCTGAGTATGCATAGTAGAAATAGGGTGAGGGTCTTCGATGGTCAAGGGGAGAAGTATGTGGTCTTCTTCACCGTGTCCGCTCTTTCCAGGGCATGCGCTGTGAAGCAAAGTCCAGGTGTCTTCTTCCTAAATTGGTTGAGATCATCCTCCCTAGATGGTACCTCCGTGTCCTTTTGTTCGAGTTCCCCTTATCTTAGTTTGCCTAAGTGCCCATTGAGGGCTTTGAGTCTGCTATCAATGAGTTATCTTTTTACTTCGTACCCCAGGGCTACCTGATACTTTCTTATCATAGCCAATCCACTAACTGTCTGCTAGACTACACTGAATCCACAGAACAGTCTGGGCAAGCAGAATTCTTAAGCAACATTCAGAAATCATCATATGTTGCTATAAGTAAATAATTTGCAAGGAAAGTGGTCATTTCTCTGTATCAATTCCCCCCTTTTCTTTCACCTATGCAAATTCTTTTGCTATTTTATGATTATATGCCATTGCCTTGGAGAGTTCTGGAGAAATATTTGCCACTCTCCTTGTTTTGTCTGAGTTTATGTATTTTCCACTCCTCATATGTATCTCCAGTGTGTCTACATGTCCATAAAAAAAATTGCAACATACAGCATATTATCAGTCCCAACGCAATGAGTGCAATTACACCTGCAAAGAGTTGTCTGAGCCATGTAAAGTTACATAACCAGGAGGTTAGTTTGTGCCAAATTTCTTCAAAGCCCCAAGAGGTATCATCTTGGGTAACTTGGTGCAAGACTTGAGTCTGCTTCCATATTTCTTGTAAAACTGTAAGATGTGTTGTCTGCCTTGACTTCAGTAAGGCCTTTGACACCATTTCCCACAGCATTCTCCTGGCGAAAGTGGCTGCTCGAGGCTTGGATGATCGCACGCTTTGCTGGGTAAAAAACTGGCTGGATGGCCGGGCCCAAAGAGTGGTGATGAATGGAGTTAAATCCAGTTGGCGGCCGGTCACGAGTGGTGTCCCCCAGGGCTCGGTTTTGGGGCCACTCCTGTTTAACATCTTTATTGATGATCTAGATGAGGGGATCGAGTGCACCCTCAGTAAGTTTGCAGATGACACCAAGTTGGGTGGGAGTGTTGATCTGCTCGAGGGTAGGGAGGCTCTACAGAGAGATCTGGACAGGCTGGAGTGATGGGCTAAGGCCAACTGTAGGAGTTTCAATAAGGCCAAATGCCGGGTGCTGCACTTGGGCCACAACAACCCCCAGCAGCGCTACAGGCTTGGGGAGGAGTGGCTGGAGAGCTGCCAGTCAGAGAGGGACCTGGGGGGGTTGATTGACAGCCGGCTGAACATGAGCCAGCAGTGTGCCCAGGTGGCCAAGAAGGCCAATGGTATCCTGGCTTGCATCAGAAATAGCATGGCCAGCAGGGACAGGGAAGTGATCTTGCCCCTGTACTCGGCACTGGTGAGGCCGCACCTCGATGACTGTGTTCAGTTTTGGGCCCCTCACTACAAAAAGGACATTGAATTACTCGAGCGTGTCCAGAGAAGGGCAACAAAGCTGGTGAAGGGTCTGGAGCACATGTTGTATGAGGAACGGCTGAGGGAACTGGGGTTGTTTAGTCTGGAGAAGAGGAGGCTGAGGGGAGACCTCATCGCCCTCTACAGCTACCTGCAAGGAGGTTGCAGAGAGCTGGGGATGAGTCTCTTTAACCAAGTAACAAGCGATAGGACAAGAGGGAATGGCCTCAAGTTGCACCAGGGAAGGTTTAGACTGGATATTAGGAAGCATTTCTTTCCAGCACGGGTTGTTAGGCGTTGGAATGGGCTGCCCAGGGAGGTGGTGGAGTCCCCATTCCTGGAGGTGTTTAAGAGTCGGGTTGACATAGTGCTTAGGGATATGGTGTAGTTGGGAACTGTCAGTGTTAGGTTAACGGTTGGACTAGGTAATCTTCAAGGTCTTTTCCAACCTAGATGATTCTGTGATTCTGTGAATTCATTTGGATTCACCAAGGACATCAGAGCTGGAAAAGATAGATATTGGTGATGCTGGTTGTCCTCCCACCAAATCAGTGCTGCTCCCTACCAGGCTCTGGGGAGGCTAAGGGAAAAGATGCCAAGGGGGGGGAGTTTCACTCCCCAAGGGACAAGGAGCAGAGGGTGAGATGCCACCAGCGATCACTTTAAAGCAAAACTGTGGGTGCCCTGTGAACAGCACAGCCCAAAACCACGGGAGGAGGGATCCCAGCTTACGGAGTAAACAACTGTGGCAGAGAATAGGCCCCACTGAGGACATTTTCTGCCAGGTGTAAAAAATAAAGACCCTGAACATGAATGTGTGAATCCCTTCTGATGACCAAGAGAGAAGGCTATGTACATTTGTATCTGTATTTTTATATATATATACATATGTTTGAAGCTGATCTCAGTCACCGTAGTGCAATGCAGTTCTAGACATGCTGGACTTTTAATTTACACGCTGATTAGTTTGTAGCTCTGGCCAAAAAAAGGAGTAGTGTACCCTTACTGCGATAGTTGTCCGGGAAGGAAACCACATGAGTAGCCTAACTTTAGCGTGAAGGTGGACTTTGTACCTTCTGAGTTAGTCAGCAGTGTAACAAACAGGTAGTGTAGGTGAAGTCCTGAATTGGGTTTTGTGGTGTTATTGTCTGCTCTTTGACCCGTTCTGCAAACAGAGGCGTTTGTGGTGGTTAAAGGAATATCAGCATCAACTATAATTCAGGTCAGGAAAATGACTGCTTTTATTGCAGTAAAACCTTAAGCTTTGACAGACACCTGAAATGTTTGCAAAACATTTTAGTGAAGAATTTGCTATTTAGCAAAACTGAAGAAATTCCCTGTAAGCTTTCTGTTTCTTGGGTTGGTTGTGTAAAGCAATTGCCCTTGAATGCCTCTGGCCGGCTGTAAGACACATCTTGTGGGGTTGGGTTGGGTTTTGGCTTAGCCTAGTCCTCCAGAAATGAGCAGAGACTTGTCCAGAGATGGTGGCAGGGCTGTGGAGGACCAGGGGCTGATGAGTGATGGGTTTCACATAGCTTTCCCCATTTGAATGCTCTTTAATGTGATACCCAGGTCATGGTAAACTCATAAGTTTTACTAATGAAGCTACTAAGGATTTGATATTTCTGCTCTTTGCCTTTCCTGTGGTATCCAGAGGGTTTGGAGAGGAACATCCCTACAGGGAAGAGCCTGCAGCCTAGAAATGTGACCTTTTCTCCAGCTGTGCTCTCCTTTTGTCCTTGATTTGTACATGTCTGTCCTGGTTTAAGTGAGTGGCGGGGTTTTTTTGGTAGCAGGGGAGGGGACTACAGTAGTGGCCCCCCTGTGAGAAGCTTCTTGAAGCTCCCCTGGCTCAAGTCAGACCCACCTTTGCACCAAGGCTGAGCCAATTAGCTGCGCCTCTGTGATAATGTATTTAAGGAGAACCTGGGAAGAGTTATGGAGGGGAGGAGGAGTTGTTGTGGGGGGGACACCGGTGCGAACACGGAGGTCAGTGGAAGAAAGTAGGAGAAGGGGCAGGAGGTGCGCTGGAGCAGAGACTCCCCTATATCCCATGGTGAGATGGCAGGGTTGCCCCCCCTGCCACCCATGGAGGTCTACGGTGGAGCAGATGCCGATTTGTGGCCTGTGGGGGGCCCCACGCCGACCCAGGTGACTGCACCCAAAGAAGGCCGGGACCCTATGGGAAGAAGGCCTTGCTGTTGTAGTTTGGCACTGGGAGGATTGCAACACGTGGGGGTGACCCCCACACCTGTGGGAGTGACTCATGTTGGAGAGAGTTTGTGGAGGACTGTCTCCTGTGAGAGGGGGACTGTGCTGGAACAGGGGAAGAATGCCAGAAATTGTTCCCCACCCCAAGGTGGAAGAAGTGGCAGAAATGACCATACCCCCCATTCCCTGCCCCCTGCACTGCTGTGGGAAAGGAGATGGAGATATGGGGAGCAAAGCTGAGCCCAGGAAGAAGGGAGGGATGGGGGAAGGTGTTTTCAAGATGTGGTAATGCTTCTCACGGTCCTACTCTGTTAAGTGTTGTTGTTGTTAGTGTCTGTATTAAATTTTATGTTCTTTTTTTCTTCCCCTAATGACCCTGCCTTTTGCCTGTGCCTTAATGGATGAGATCATCCTTCCCTGTCCTTATCTCAATTTCCTGGGCCTTTTTCTTTATTTTCTCCTTCCCAGCACTGGGGCAGAAGGGGGAAGTGAGCGGCTGAGTGGTACTCAGTTGCCCTCTGAGATCAAACCATGACAATGTCCAGAGTTGTCTCCAGCCAATTGAAACCTGTGAGACATGAGAATGGGTTAAATGTGTCAAAGGCTGGACTATAGGACTACAAGAACTATAAGCAACATAGGTCTATAAACCCTTACTATAAGGAATGCAAGCCCTTAATTGCAGGGTATGGCCCCAAACCCATGGCTTGGTACAGGGTGGTGGGATGGTGGTATATGTACTCCCAACCTGCTGTGCCGCCATCCTTCACCACTTTTAACCAGATCCCGTTTGATTTTTTAAAAAAAGTGTATGCATTTTTCCTCCATAAGCAATTTTTTAGTACTGGCTTTTAGTCCCCTGCGCTCGTCCATATGAAGCTGGTGGTGCTGTTAGGACATTCAGACCCTGGTCTGGCAATTACAGCAGATCACCAATGATACCGTGTAACATGTCTGTCTGCCCTCCCCAACTCTGTGGTTCAGAGCAGGTTGTAGGATACTCTGGTTATGTCCTCCTTAATGCACGGCCATTGCCTCCTTCTTCAGTCTGTGTTTCATGTTCCCATATGGGCGTTGGTGGTGGTACCAGTGGGGTGATTTTGTGTTGCCTGGGTGCTTGGTGTTGGTGTGTTTGGTGCTAATGTGACTTGGCTCCTCAATAGGAGATGTATGCTGTCTCCACCTGTCCATCCTGCCTTTTGGATGTTCCTGTTGGCTGTCATCCATCCTTCTGCCCATGAGTCTGTTGCCACATGCTTCCAGCTTTTTTCCTTGAGGACATGTCTTCTCTGTGCTTGAGGTTAACCAACCCTTTCAGCTCATGACTGCTTCCCATCCTGCTGAACCATGGGCACCCCCGTGAGACTGGTGGGCTCCATGAAGGGATATGTTTCACTTGGTGGCTTAAACTCAGCTAATCCTTACCTTCACCCTTCCTTTGAGTCATTGCCCAAGCTCCCTTATGATAGTCCCACTGAGGTGTGAGGTGCTGGTAGGATGTGCTAACCACCGTTTACAGGGCTGTTGGGAGCAGGATGTGTTGTGGATGAATCATGGCCACTACTTAGCAAAATGACACATTGCATCTCGAGACATGTCCTGGCGAGTCACTGCTCTTCAAAGATAAGACACCCTTAATATATTTAAAGATGGCTTTTAAAAATCATGGGGGACAGTGATGGGAATGTTCAGTTTCTTCTGAAAGCCCTGCAGGGATGATTTCAGGTGGCTCAGGCAAACCTCCAGCTGCCAAATCCCTGAGCAGGCTGGACATCAGCAGGCAGCTGGGGCTGCTGACATATGTCTTAGCAAATCAGTGTTGAAAACTGTTTAAAAAAAAAAAAACAAACCCTGATCCCCATGCCTGCTGTGAAGCTGGTTTTTGGTGCTATGCTGCAAGCGAGCAGAAAGTTGGCGTAAGCATATCTCAAGGCAGCGAGTAGATGCAGAGATATGGAGATGATGGAAACTATAATTTTCAATCTAAGATGAATAACTCCCTTGTGGATTTATGCTTCTTAATTACTTTGATCTCTGCTAACATGGGTGTTGTGGGTATTGCTGGTTTTTGGGCAGCGTGTGTCATGTCCAGCTGGGATGGAGGAGTGGTACCCACCGAGTACTTTGGGGATGGTGTGGGTCTCGGTCAAGGACACTTAATCTCCTGGTGGGGTGGGGATGGAGAGCTGGAGGTGGCTTTCACATGGCATACTGGACTACTGTGGCCTTGGATAGGTCCCACATCTGGTAGGACCATGTGTCCTGTCTTAGAGACAAGGTGGAGGTGCAGAAGAAGGTCCTGCTCCAGACCCACATGGACCTTGGTAGGAGGTAGATGTGTGTGTACTAGTGTGGCTCTCGTCAGCCTTTCCCATGGTTGTGGAGTCCTAATTCTTGCTTAGCTGATGCCTGATTTCACCACCACATTCAGTGGTAAGAAATAAAATAACGAAGGAAACAAAAGTCCAAGTGCCACTCATCTAGTGTCAGTGTCTTGTGTCACTGTGCCGTCCCATGGCTTTCCTGTCTCCACCTGGCCTTGTAAGAAAGCACTTCTCTGCTGGGATAGACCATGAACACCTGTACTACCAGCTTGTAGTTAATGATACCAACAAGGCATCTTTTGGCTGAAGCAAGACCTTTAACACCACTGAAAAGCTCTTCTGAAAGCCATGTCTGCACAGGGTGTTAACATCTCACCTGAGGGCTGGTGTCTGAAGGGACTTCCCTACTGTGAATATTGGGGTTTTCTCCCCCAGTCTCTGGTGTTGCAGAGATGCAATTTTCTTTTCCTCTCCTGCCTGGCTGTGGCAGCTGAAGTGCAGCTGGGGATGTGTTACTTGTGGCTGGATGGCTTTCAGGGGACAGAGGTCCCTGGGTGAGGGACTCTGCTTCTGAGCTGAACCTGCCCTTGGCTCTCCTGCAGCACATGTTTTATGGCCCTGGGTGTTATAAAGATCCTGGCCAGAGACATAGGAAGGTCATGGCTTGCTTCTGTAGACCCTAGAAATACCAGGTTTGAAGATGCTTGCTCTGCTTTCCTTCTGCTTGTTTTCTTTTTACTTTTCCTTTCTAAAGCCTTTGTTTTTGTTTGGACCCTGGCCCAGCAAGGTGATAACTCATTCCTCTGCCCTGCCGTGGAACATGGAAATAGAGGTCTTAAATAAAACACTTCATTTTTTTTTTTTTTTAAGAAAAAAAGAGGAGGGGGAAAAAAATCTGAATTACAGAAAATATTGATGCTCAAGGTTAAAGGGCTGGTGCTTTGGTGTAGCTGGTGGCAGGAACAGGTGTGGATTTCAGCCTCACAGTGCTGCTGCTGCCCTGGGGGTGATTTCTGCTGCCCAGCCCCTCAACTCCTCCCTGGGAGCTGCTTTGAAGCCTCCTGTGCTCTTGCCATGCCAAAATAAACTCAGAGTCGAGGCTGTTGGAGCTAATCTTCATCTTTTCACACTTTGCCTTACCTGATGCTGTTTCAGTGAGTGATGACTGTGCTTGCACCTGCTTATTTTAGGGAAATCCCTCTCCAGCGTGGGGACCATGCCTGTGATGCCAGATGGACACGAGCAGTGCTGCCCAGCTTTGAGAAACCAGAAATATGCATTTGTTCAACCCTCAAGGTGGGCCTAAATCATCTTTAGGAATAAAACTTGCTTGAATTTGCCATTCAGCACCTGACAATCTATGATGGAAAAGATGGGGTGGCTGAGGCTGCTTCAGGCTGTGCAACTTCTCGCAGTCCCCAAAGAGCGACCTGTGAGCAGGCTTTTCCTCCCCAAGTGCTGTTGTACTGCCATTTGCATCCCAGAGTCCAGCATCAGGCAGAAAAACTGCTGATCTCACCCAAATGCAGCCTCCCTGAGGCCCCTCTTTTGCAGAAAATAATTTAAAAAAAAAAAATCTAATTTCAAAAATTGGATATTCTCTTTGGCACTGACAAAAAGTCTGTAGACTCTCCAAGATGTCACTATTTTATTTTTATTTATATTGACTTATTTCTTATTTTTTGACTGAAAAAGGTGCTGTCTCCTGGCAGTCTTTGCTCTGGTACAAAGTTCAGCACCAGAAGTAAATCACATGAAGTAAATCAGCAGAATGCAAACTCTGCTGTTACTTGCTAAACTTTGCCTGGATCTCATCTAATCACCAGCCTGATAAGTACTTAGGATCTCCCCCCCCCTTCCCCCCACAAGGAGGGAGTTCAGTCCCCAGGACAGTGCTCGTCCTGCCTGAACATTTTCCTGGGGTCCTGGCATCCTTCTGCTCCAAAGGATGATATTTTTGAACCCTTTGGATATAAATAGTGCCTGAGCAATTACTTGCTTTTATCCCAATTTTAAATGATATTTTCTTTTTTGAGTAGCAGGCTTACTTTTTTTTTTCCTCCTTTTTCTCTTTAGTCTCAGATGACTCTGCTTTAGTATTTGGTCATTTGCGAGGTATTTCCCAAATTTAGGCTTTCACTAATCTCCAGCATGATGGTTTTGGGTGTCCCTGTGCAAAGAGCAGACTGGATGTTGTGACTGATAGAAAAATCCCAGGACTTTAGTGTGCAGAAATGTTTTAAACTATCGGACCATGCAGTTCATAAGTTATGTTTCATCCTTTTAGAAACTCTGAAGGCAGTTTCTTGTCTCTCCCCATTCAGTACTAAAATCTGGATGCTTCTAAAGGAAAAACCTTCCAACAAAACAATTTCATTTTCCTCAGTAATATTTTGGGGACAATCTGTTGGCAACTATTTTATCTAGCATGCCATCTCTTGGCTTATAAACCCTCTTTGATGTGGCTCATTCAGGGGAAAAATGGCATTACACACTACCTCAGTCACTCAGATGTCAGAGAGGATATTGTGTTTGACTAATCAGGGGAAATTTGGGAAGATTTAGTAATGCCAGGAGACATGACCCACTTTCAGATAAACGCTTTTCAGACAATAGAGGTTGCATTATGTGGTGGGGGAGGGAGAAACATTCACAGGGTAGAAATAATTAATAATTATTTCTAATTTTTAAATTTTATTTTACTGTGCTGACCCTTTCCCGGTTCAGGATGGGTTTGCTTTCTTTTTCTTTTTTGTTTGTTTGGTGTGTTTTGTTTTTGGTTTGTTGGGGGTTTTTTTAGAAAAATTAAATGCTGGCATTAGCAGGTTTTCAACAAATTTGTATTATCTAGAGATGACCATCCCTGGGCTACAGATGCCCATCACCTCTGGGATGTTCCCTTGGGCACAGGGAGTGGCTGATGGGTGTTGTGATGGAGGGTGTTAGGAGCTGTGGTCCAGCGCGATGTGGCTCTGGTCCAGCTGGTGGTGACCAGCATTGGCTGGGGATGGGGAACCTGGTGTGGGAGTTTGCCTTGAGTGTCCCAGCTCAGGAAGGTGTCCACCTGATGAAGTGCATCTTAAGTACATAAAGACAGAAGAATATTAATCCATAAAGCTGGGTTTCTGTGTTTTCTTCATACCACAAACTTTATATGTGGTTCAACCTTATACCTGTGTTATTGGAGGCTTCTGGCCAAAACAGCACCAGAAATTGCAGAAGTGTAGCACTATGATGTTGTAAAACTGAGAAAGCCAAGGCCATTCTTTCAGTAGTAACTGCATAATTTTCAGTGCTGCAAGTTGTGTCAAGCAACTTGTTGTGGTTGTTCCTTTGTGAAAGGTTTTATTTTTGTAGCCATATGAGCTGAGCAAAACCAACTTGGTCTGCTTAAAACTTATTATAACCCCTTATAAAAAATAGCTTTGTAATCCTTCCAGAGTACAACACCACTTCTGTCTTAACTTCATGTTGTAGCTAAACTCTGGCAGTATCTTGCAATTTGCCGTGCTGGTGTAAATGTCCAATGTGATGGAGCAATGTCAGAGCCCACCTGAAAATGGGAAGCTGAGCAGCTGGAACTGCTGCTGGCTTCTGGAAGGGGATCCAAGTTTTCAACTTCTTATTGTTATTTTTGAAAACAACCTTTTGAATGATTATTCAGCTGTAGGTCTTTTTTAATGCTCTATTTTTGCCTGCAGCCATGGACTCCATTCCTTTTCCACAGTAAAAAAAAAAGCTTTCTTGTTTTCTGACTAGTTCCCCAAATTCTGTTCTTTTAAGAGTCACATTATAATAAGCTTCAAGCCTCTTTAACTTGAGGAAGGTGCTAACTTGCTTGGTAGTCTTGCTTCTTCTGCCTTTAAGCTTTGAAGCCAGTAGACTGACAGTTTTTTTCGGTTCATCTCTGTTGGTAAACGCTGCTTTTACATGCTGTTACAGTGATAGCTAGAAGGTACATAGCCCTGGTGCTTGTCTAGATAGATCAATTTCTTTTGCACATACCTCTGGTTGTTTGGTGACTTGGTCACTGGAGTATTCATGGGGGCTCTGAACTCCAAATTATCATTGTGTCCCATGAAATACTCAAGTGGAATTTCTGAAACATTAACAGCAGATGTTAAAGCCCTGATTGAAGTCATGCATGATGCCAAGAGCTCGTGTGATTTTTGGATGACTCGGGAGTGATGGTACCCAGTTGATGCTGATGCCTGCCTGGGAAGCAGCTGGAAAGTTGGGAAGAGCTAAAATATATCTGGGATCTAGACAAACCTGTCCTGTAGTCAGGCTAAACTTCAATATAGTTAGTTTGTCTGGGAGGGAAGAGGCTGTTTTGGAAGGACTTGGCTCCACTCCTCCTGCTCATGCAAAACATATGTAATTTAGCAAGTCAAGACAGAGCAAAATGCAGTGGCCAAGGCCTGAAAGAGCCAGCCCAGCAGCTGGATATGCTGGAGATGAATGCAGATCTGAACCATGGCTCATAATTTGGAAGTCGAATAGCTTTTGAAACACCCCAAGAGATGGAAGAGGCACTGGCTGCATCTGCCTTACCTGCTTATCCCCATAAACAACACTGACTTTGTCTATTAAAGGTTTTGTACATAATTTATGTCTGTTTTAAAAGTTGGCTGTTGTGTTAACACAACACAGAAAAGCTGAAGCCACCAGAGAAGCATGTGTAGATCTTGTGCTCTGGTAATAAACCTGCAGTGAGGGAGTGGACAAGGCCTCCTTCATCCCATAAATGCTTGATTGCACTGAATGCAGGCAGCTAAGGCAGGTGTGAAAATATGGTAGTGGCCTTTAGCCACCAAACCAGCCTTGAATATTTGTGGGGCTGAAGTGACATGTGAAATCTTGATGTGTCCCTTCAATAACCAGATGCTGCTGGTGATGTCCTGCAGCTGCACTCTGGAGTAGTGTCCTTCCCACCACCACGAGCCTCACTGAGGGCTTTTCCCGTCCATGAGGATGCTGTGAGCCTCCAAAATTAGAGAGCCCTGAGCTTCCTGTATGGGGTTAGTGGTTGCTGACCTCTCTACTTCTGTTACACATCACTTCCATGTGCTCACAAAACTTCCCACTTTGGGGGATTTTAACAGTTGCTGGGGATGTCTCTTACATTTGATTTCTGCAGATTGAGCGTATGATGCTGGGGATAAATTTACTGTAGTGATTAAACACACATTAGGACTGATAATAAACTGTGGTAGTCTGTCTAGCTGCTGGAGCAGCCTCTCTCCTTTTATTTCCTGACGGGGAGGGATTTGCAATTTGTTTTTCCCAGTGTCAGTGCAAAATGAGATGTGGGCTTTCTCCTGTGCATGCAAATTCTGAAGGGAGTTGAGGAGTGTTGTAGGAGTGGGAAAATCCCAGCTTGTGAGCTTTCACAGCCAGAGTTTCCAGGTGGAAACAGGCAGTGGGGATGCTGAGGTTTGGTTATCACAGAATGGTTTGGGTTGGAAGGGACCTTTAAAGGTCATCTAGTCCAACCTCCCTGCAAGGAGCAGGGATGTCTTCAACTAGATCAGGTTGCTCAGAGCCCCGTCCAACCTGACCTGGAATGTTGCCAGGGATGGGGCATCTACTACCTCTCTGGGCAACCTGTGCCAGTGTTTCACCACCCTTGCCTTAAACAATTTCTGTCTTTTATCTAGTCTGGTTGTTTCCATTCAAACGAAGCCCAGCCTTTTGGCAGTGCTTTGCTGGTAGCCAATGGAGGGGAAACCTCTGAGAACAGGCTAAAATACTCTTAAACAGGTTAAGCTGCTTTCCTATGAAAAGAGCTGTCATGAAAACCAGTCCCTCGGGGTTTCTCACCAGGACATCAGTGCTGGCAGCCAAAATGAGCTTGGTTCATGGCTGTGCTATGCCCATTGGTAATGGCTGCATTGTCTCCTGCTCGTGCATCACTGTGGTCATTGGTGCTATCTTTGCAAACCTTGCAAAGACTTGATCACTGCTGGGTTTTGACTGAGAAGGCTTTTCCAAAATGCATTAGGCTGGAGCTCAGATCCACATTCCCGTGGCTGGAAATGCCAGCAACGGAGGGAGTGTGGAAATATGGGGACTTTTGCACCACCTCCATAGGGGAATGACTGAAAGCATCAAGGAAAAGCAACAGGAGGTGACTAGCAGGTCCCTTAGGCATTGGGCCAGGCTGGTTTTGCTCTGCAGGGTTGCTTGGCACGTGGCTTTCCAACATGGTGCAGTTAATGCTGGGAACATCCAGCTTTGCATCTGGAAGTGACCCTGTTTTGCAAATACAATACAGGGACGACAGGGGAGAGGAGGGGAAAGCAAACATTTGTATTTCTGCTGTTGAATCCATTTCACTGATGCTCTGATAGGACCTGTTCCTCTCTCATTTGAGTCTGCTCTTACTAAAGTATTTCTGAATATACCATTTGTTTACTGAAAGTGGGTCTTATCTCCACCATAGCTGGGAATAGGGAGGCTGCGCTTTAGCAGTAGTTTTAATAATGCTTTGATCTGGCTCACTGCTGTCCTTGTAGGGAGAGTTGGCTTATCAGAGAGTGGCAGGGTGAGAAGTGCCGTGGGGAGGAGGAAAACTGAAATGGTGGCAAAGACTGATTTCTAGTCTGCTTGGCTGGTGGGTGAAGGAGGTGAAGAGGGTGGGCATGGTCTTAAATTTGGAAAACACCTATGCACTGCTCATCTCCCTGGATATTGAGGAAAAGAGACAAGGGTATGACATTTTTGATCAAAATTAAATCTTGGTGACTGTTTATGAAGTCATTGGTTTGAGGTTATTTTATTTCTTAAACATCCCATACCAAAGTTTGCTATACTTTATTGTCATGAAATATATTCCAATAATTATGGTGACTTGAGACTTGCATCTGGTATTCTGGAATTTCTGGGGAAATAGTTATTGGCCATACCTTTGTGGTTTTAGGGGAAGAGGGAATTGGACCAAGTGGAGAAGCTTGGGATGTGATGGAAACCCCTTTTGTCTGTTCAGCTGAGCTTTGGGTAACTCTGCAGTTTTCCCACATGCTTTGGGTTCCTGGTGCTGCCTCAGTGAGGCCACTGTCCCCCATGATTGTCCCTGAGCTCTGCCTGCCCTCCCTGAGGTGGCTTGAAAAGCTGAAAGCTTGAATTATGGCTCTTCTGACATGGTAAGCTGATGAAAAATTCACTCCAAATTCTAATTCCTACTCTTGTGGCTTCCATGAGCAGGGAAACTGGTGCCTGCAAAAAGAAAGGTGGACGTAGAGGGTGAAGGAAACCTGTGCATGGAGGTTGCAGCATTACTGCCGGGTCTGCAGTGCGTTTGTCCCAACTCCTGAGAGCAAGTACTGGAGATCTCAGCACAGCACTGGTTACTTGCTTGGCACAGGGAGATGCTTTTACACAGCCTGGACAGAGTATTTACCTCTGCATCATTGAAGTGCTAAGGCTTGGACAACAGGCCCAAGCCAGAGCTGACCTATAGATGAATCCTGTATATTTTATAACTGATAACCATTGTGCGAGTAGGTATTGTACTAAGTTATAACAACCCACTTATGCTGATGTAAAAAGTGCCAAAGCATTGAAATACTGCAGCCTGAACAACAGGCCCCAAGCTGAAGCTGCTAACTTAGCATGTAGTCATTAATAAAATATGTAAACTCGCTAGTGAAAGATGCAGCTTAGACACAATATAATCAGTAGTGAGGACGAAACGCTGAGAGAATGTATCCAACTTCCCTTGTTTAGCCTTGTTCAAGACTGAGAACCCAAGTATTTGGCCTTGTTAGAAACTCCCTTGGTTCCCCCCTGAGCCCTGGCCAGGCTTTGGGTGGAATCCAACAGGAGGATGAAACCAGAAATTTTCTGCTCAAAACAAAGGTGCCAGCTATTCTGGCTTGCTGATCTCTAGTATATAAGGCTGGGCCCGTTTGCAGCGACTTTGGAAGCCTCACCTACGGGTGGACGCACCGCGTAGGATTTCCCACTTGCCGGGACAGGCTCTCCAAATCCTCGCTGTAACCGGGGCTGCCCAGCGTCTGCAGATCTGGATGATGATGATAATATATGCAAATGGTGATGGATCTTTCTTAATCACTATTCTCTCTCTCTCGTGTAGTAATGATTTGATGCATTACCCTGTATTTTCCTATTTGTTGCTTTAGGTGCATTATTCTGCCTTTTCTTACTGCATGTTCTCTGTATTACTCTGTTACATTATTTAGTTATCACTAGTAAAATACGCCTACTCTTTTCACTCTGGTGTCCGAGTTTAATTGATATCCTTAATCAGTATGGGGATTCGGAAGGAGTCCCTGCGAGAAAATGGACGTGTGAGCAATCCTGCATATGAGCAAGACTGGCAAAGCCTCAGCTTCGGCAAGGATGTGACGAGGGACTGACCCTGGAAGAATAAGGAAGAACCCAGGAAGTTAAACAACTTCAGGGTGTGGGTCTGGGCAGAGAAGAAGTTTGTACAATGTCGATGTGGCAGTTCTCAGCCAATCAGAAGAGAGCTTAAGGAGCATGTGCAAAGCTAACTGTCCAATCAGAAAGAATTGTACCATGTGATTGTATCTTGTGATTTTCACCTGCATTATAAAAGGCTTGTCCACCATATTAAAGTAGGCATTGCATAATCACTGTGTGATCATCTGCATGTCTGTATCTCCCACAAATCAGCAAAACATAAATTGGTGTCAGAAGTGGGATCCGACAAAAAATGCCATTATTTAAATTCAAAGGTAATTTGTCAAGTCCACCAAATACTCCCGGTTGGGAAAATCCTCCCTATAGTTCGCGGCCCCAGGAGTGAGCTCAGGTCGGAGGACTGTGGGAACAATGGGAGAGCTGGCTGAAAAAAGCCGAACCATTAGGTGTTGTAAATTGTATGAAAAGGATACCTATTGGAAAAGGAAAAGAGATCACAAACTCGAGTAAACGAGGATGGATTTTGTTAACTGCATATAGAAAACAACACCAGAGTAAAGAGAGGCTGTTGTTGGAACGCTCCCAGATGGAGCGACAGAGATGTGATTTGCAGAGTCAAATAGTGATGTTGCAATGCCAGAATAAGTTGCTTGCTGATAAGCTGGATACTTATCAGGCAGTGGCGGAGAAAGCCGCAGTGCGAGTAGCACAATATAAGTATAGAAAAGGAGAGGGCTGGATTCATTGTGAACTTTGACCATTGGCACCGATATGGACTCTGAGACTTGGAACTTGTATATTGTACGTATGGTGTTAAATTTGGATTTGTCATTTTCATAATTGTCCTAGTGGTACTTGTGGTTATAAGTGTAATTGTGTTGTTTGTGTAAATGGTGTAAGGGAGCTCCTTGTGTGGTAATATAAGATCAATCTGTTTAATCTAAGAGTGTGTGTGAGTGTGTGAGATGCAGTACTACTGTAAAAATGTTATCATGACTCTTTTGATTACTGAGATAGGAAATCCCCTTGTGATGCGATAGAAAAATACAGCAGCTGGGTGACCTTGGGGAGTGGGACCCCCGAGGGAGTGCAGGGAGTCGAGATACTCAAGACAGCCCTAAAGACAGTAAAAATAGGATTTCTTGTAAGGAAATGTTTATGGCTTTGCTAAAGATGGCATGTCTCGTGAAAAAAAAAAATTGATAGAGTTCCAACTAACGAGCTGTGGTGAATATATACACAGAGAGGGCTGAATAAACCTAGCAAGAGAGTGCAGAGTTCTAAAACTAAGAATCCAGGGACAACTCAGCCTACAGCACCCCTTCTCGAACCTCAACGGGACCCTGCATCTGCCCACGGAAGGCCCCCTTCCCCCCACCCCCGTAAGTGGATCACCGCTTCCGGGGGTGAAAGACGATTAGACACCATTTTCTGAGTTGTACCCTTTGCATGAGGCAAAGGAAGTGAATCAATATTATGATCAGTACAAATGAATTAATGGCCAAGCTCCAGGGCAGTGGGTGCAGAAGGACCGATGACCCCATGTGGAGCTTAAATTTTTTTTTTATTTTTAGAACAAGCAGTCCCCACAAACTGTAAATACCCTGATTGACACTGGAGTGGAGGCCTCCTTAATATATTGGAATCACAAGAAATTTAAAGGATAACTTGTAATTATTACAGGTTTAGGAGGAAAATAAATTAAAGCTGTACAAACACAAATAGAAATGAAAATAAGAAACATCCCAAAACGATTATATTCAGTCATGATTGTCCCTGTTCCTGGATATATAAAAGGTATAGAGATTCTAAAAAGACTAACTTTAAATCTTTCTGATGGTCGGTATCAATTTGGAGTTAAACCCTGTATTAGTGCCAGAGCTGTTGCCGTTGGTAAAGTGAAAATGCCTCCTGTGCAGATCCCGGCTGCAACTAAGTTAGTCATAATGAAGCAATATAGAATTCCAGGAGGACATGAAGAGATATCACAGACAATTAGAGATTTATTAGATGTAGGAGCTTTAAAGCCGACCACAACAGTGTGGAACAATCCGATATGGCCTGTCAAGAATAGTGATGGATCCTGGAGAATGACGGTGGATTTTAGAGAACTAAACAAACATAGTCCACTGCTTGCAGCAGCTGTGCCAGACACTGTCGCTTTAATAGAAAAAGTTCAGAAACATCCAGGAACTGGGTACGCTGTAATAGATTTGGCTAATGCATTTTTTACCATCCCGATTGCAGAAGAGCATTGGGATCAATCTGCCTTCACATGGCAGGACTGGCAATATACTTTCACTAGATTACCACAAGGATGGTTGCATAGCCCCACTATCTGTCATAGGATTGTAGCTGAACACTTAGATGAAATACAGCTGCCTCCTCACACACAATTAAGTCACTATATAGATGATATTTTGATCCTAGGAAATGAGGAGGAGGAGGTACAACAAGCTCTTGAATTAGTGGTAAATCACATGAAACAGATGGGTTGGGAAATTAACCCTGAAAAAAATCCAAGGACCGTCTCAGACGGTGAAGTTTCTAGGAATTCAGTGGCACTGTGGGCGTCGAGAAATACTGCCTAAAGCCCAACAACAACAACAAGAACAACAAAAAATTTTTAGATTTTTCTGTACCGCAAGACAAAAAGAAGCTCAAAGATTTATTGGGCTATTCAGCTTCTGGAGGCAACATATTCCCCATTTGGGATAAATTTTAACCCCTTTGTATATGGTGAGAAGGAAAAAATATGAATTTGAATGGAGAAATGAACAGCAAGCAGCTTTTGAGTTAGCTAAAGAAACCATTCAAAGGGCTTTAGATTTATGGCCTCTGCAGAAAGGAAAACTGAAGTTAAATGTGTCAGTAAATGGATGCCCAAAGATCACAGCATTCTGTCCAAAGGCTCCAACAATCATGCCAGCTCCACATGGCCTTGACCACCCCAGAAATCCATCTTCTTTGCCAGGACAACCTGTCTTACTCGAACTCCCCACGGTGGGAGCAGTACCATTGGTATTGGATACCCCAATAAACAAGTATACCTGGAAAGCCAAAGATGCTCCTGGAAAGGAGCACAAAATTAATACAAGGTAGATTATTCCATCTTTCTAATTATAACCCACTTCCAGTTCTCAAAATGAACCGAGAAGCTTTTCTGTCCTTTTTCTTGCAGGTAAAACCCCCTGGAGACAGATATCCTGAGTCACGATGGGGGATCCTTATGTGAATTTAAATTTTTGTATAGTGTTGATGTTGTCTTATTAATGTTTTAGGATGTATTGTCTAGCATTGCAAAATTGCTTTGGGTGACCGTTCTCCTCTCCCTTGGTTCCAGGGGAAGCTCCAGCTTCTTAAATGTTAACCAAGAATGGGAGGAAAGCGAATTTGTGGTTTTAGGTCATTTTGTTGCCAGTATTATGAGCAAACAATAGATACCAAATCAGGGGAAGGTCCCTTTGCTAATGGGGCCTGGGCTTTAAAAGGTCATTACTGAGCCCATGGAGGCGAGATGGAAATACCAAGGCCTAAACTATACATGCGCTCTGGGCTGGGGTGTGGAAATACATTTTCCTGCTGCGTAGGCAGACCCCAGCTCCAGCGAGCCAGACCACCATCTTCAGCTCCACAATTGACAACAACAACCAGAATTTATCCCCTTTTGATAATTTTGTGGAGGTTGCTCTGTTAGCTCTTGCTACATTTTCTCTTGTGGTATGTAAGTGTTCATCTTGTCATTGTCCATGTAAACTGTCTTGCAATTGTACTTATTCATGTAGACAACCACGTTCTTCCACCAATTCCCAAGGACTGGGAGCACATCCTTAGGCCCAGCCTCAGACACATTTTGGTTAAATATGTTTAGTTAAAATATGTCCTGGTTTAACCAGGATAGGGTTAAGTTTCCCCAGTAGTGGGGGGGGGAGCTCTAGCCGGGTTATTCAGATACCATGTGGACGTCACATCCTGGCAGGTCACATTTTTCCTGGCGTGGGAGCATGGTGCACTCGTGGTTTTGTACATCGTGCTTCTCACTGCTGTATTTGGTAGCTATTTTGCTCTGTTCATTGCTATCACTATTACTGTTATTGTTATTGTTGTTGTTGGTTGTGTTGCTATTGCACTGTTGTATTAAACCTTTCCTTATTTCAGTCTTGGGGCTTTGTATTTCACTCCCTTTGTGGGGGAGGGGCAGCGGCCGCATGGTCTCAGACCCCGGCAGGGGCTAAACCATCACAAAATATTATGAACTGACATGGTTATTGTTACTGTTACCTTTATTATATGTTTGGTTAAAATGTTGTTAACCATTGTTAGTGTTAATATGGTTTTATTTGTTATTTGTAGTGTTATTACTCATTTACCTTTGTTTAAATCTGGGATAGAAGTTTCTAGGCCCAGATGACGCATGTGCTTTAGGATAAGGGGGTGTGGAAACCAATTTCTCTGCTGCGTATGCTGACCCCAACTTCGGCAAACCAGGGCAGCAGACCGCATGGACTGCCAGGGCCACAAACACTCAGTGGTACATTGCCAGAACCGCAGAAAAATAATGGATCACATGTTAGTGGTGATTCCAATTTACTATATAGCCTTATAAAATGTTTTGGTTTTGTAGAGTTAGTTAATTTTGAGCATGTCATATTTGTTAGAGATGTTGTTAGATATATGCTTGTTAACTGAAGATATTCATATTTGTTAAAGATATTATTAGTTACATGTTTATTAATGGAAAATTTATATATCCGTTAAAAATATTATTAGTTATATGTTAGCCAAAAATGTTATTAGTTATCATGTTGCGTGCTATTTCTATCCTTTCTCTCTCTCTTTATATATCTATCCTTCGTGCCACCACAAGGACAGCGATGTCGAGCCACGGGGTGGTGTAAAAGACTGTGTTAGGCTGTGCTTGTCTTGACATTGCTGCTGCTCCACTACCACTACCTGGCCTCAACATCCTGTCACCACGGAGGAGTACGCTCTGAAGGAGATGAACTGCCCCCGAAGAAACCACCATATCTGCCTGAAGCCAGAACAACGACACCCTTGGCAGTGCCTATCAAACTGCGCTTGCGTGCGAGCCAAGTGGAGACCACCGTGAACACCTGGGCCTGTGAACATGGAAGAACACGGGGTGGCACGTATGACAATGAGCTCCGTGGAAATGGGCGGACTCTTTGGAGGAATTGTGGGGACTGGGACAATAAAAGGACTGCGTACTCCTCTCTCGGGGCTCGGAGCTGGGATTTCGACATCATCTCTCTCTCGGCGGAGTTGGAGCTTGGAGCAATCTTATCACCTGCACTGAGAGCGAGCCAACGGGATGTCACTGGGTTCGTGGTGGTGGTAACTGATCTTGCTGCATCTCCTCCATTTGCTTGCTTAGGTATTCTGACTTTTTCTTCTTCTCTCTGTCCTATCGCTATTATTGCTTGTTACGGGAAATAGAGCTTACGATGTTGTATGGCATCTAACCTCGTTTGTGTCTTAAGTTCACTCCTAGGATCATTTAAGAACCCTCCCCAATATTGGATCGGGACACGCCTGATGAGACATCAGCAACTAATGAATGAAAACTAATGTCACTAACCATAGAAATGGTTTGAGAGCCATGATTCACCTATAGGTCAAAGGACCGAATGAAGTGCTAAGGCTTGGACAACAGGCCCAAGCCAGAGTTGACCTATAGATGAATCCTGTATATTTTATAACTGATAACCATTGTGCTAGTAGGTATTGTACTAAGTTATAACAACCCACTTATGCTGGTGTAAAAAGTGCTGAAGCATTGAAATACTGCAGCCTGAACAACAGGCCCCAAGCTGAAGCTGCTAACTTAGTATGTAATCATTGAAAAAGTATGTAAGCTCACTAGTGAAAGATGCAGCTTAGACGCAATATAATCAGTAGTGAGGACAAAACGCTGAGAGAATGTATTCAACTTCCGTTGTTTAGCCTTGTTTAAGGCTGAGAACCCACGTGTTTGGCCTTGTTAGAAACTCCCTTGGTTCCCCCCCGAGCCCTGGCCAGGCTTTGGGTGGAATCCAACAGGAGAATGAAACCAGAAATTTTCTGCTCAAAACAAAGGTGCCAGCTATTCTGGCTTGTCGATCTCTGGTATATAAGGCTGGGCCCGTTTGCAGCGACTTTGGAAGCCTCACCTATGGGTGGACGCACCGCGTAGGATTTCCCACTTGCCGGGACAGGCTCTCCAAATCCTCGCTGTAACCGGGGCTGCCCAGCGTCTGCGGATCTGGATGATGGTAAAGTATGCAAGTGGTGATGGATCTTTCTTAATCGCTGTTCTCTCTCTCGTGTAGTAATGATTTGATGTATTACCCTGTAATTTCCTATTTGTTGCTTTAGGTGCATTATTCTGCCTTTTCTTACTGCATGTTTTCTGTATCACTCTGTTACATTATTTGGTTATCACTAGTAAAATACGCCTACTCTTTTCACTCTGGTGTCCGAATTTAATTGGTATCCTTAATCAGCAAAACAATCATAAAAGCAAATTACATCTCATTAGCAGGAGGTGTTGTGGCTCTTGAGTAACGCAATAATCTCGTTACACGTGAGCAGTGCTTCTCGCTCTTGGATTTTGTACCTTTGTGGATGCTTTGGCTGGGCTGTATGGGTCCACCTTTGGGATTTCTTCTCTGACACATAAGGGTGGCCTGAACTTTGGAGATGCTAAAAAGGTGAAACGTTGCATCTAAGCATTTTTCTGGATCCTTGAAGCCTTGTTTGCAGGTTCACCTCCAGCTGAAGAGGTTGGTTTTGGTGTCTTCTATTGACTGCTTTAGCACTATGGTGGTGGGTTTGAGCTAGGGCTTGCTCTGCGGGGAGCGACCTGTTGTTGTGTTGTGCAAAAGAAATATGCTTTAGTGTATGGCCTGCTGGGGGGGAATTGTAATATTTCATAAAAGCTTCCAGAAGGTGGTGGTTGTTTGTTTTGTCAGGGAAATTAAATTTCACATTTACCTTGAATCTGTACACTGCTTTGTTATGTTGGTAACAAGCCAGTGTACACCTCGTCCAGGAGAGGTCTATAATTTACCCTAAAACCTAAAATTAGAATTTTTTTTTTGGACTGAAATAAATGGTTTAGCTGTACTGAGTTTACAATGAGTGTGCGATTGTATTCATGGTGTATTAATTTATTTATGTTTTCATTTCCTGAGGTTTCCTTGTGTTTAAGCTTTTTTTTTCCCCCCTCTCCAGTACACTAGGGTTTGGATTTCTGACCCTGATTAAGTTTGGATATCGGCAAAAATTATTAAGGATTACGAAGAGGGAGATAAAAGCCTCCATCTGAAACTTGAAGATGAAACTGTAAACTTTTGAAAGTCGTTATTCTTTTCAGTAATTTAAACTTTCAAATTAATGTGTGAAGAAGCCTTGAGCCATCTCATATTTTTTAGGAAGTATTTTTAAATGTGTTTTATTGTCTTAGCACTTCCAGCTTTTCCCTGCCCACTCCGTCCCCAGACACTTGTTTTAAAGTAGGTTGCGAGAAAAGCCCTTGACCTCTCTCATCTCCTTTCATCCCCTGGCAAAGTTGTAATAGTCTGTGATATCAGAATGATTTTTTTTTTAATTATTTTATTATAGCAACAGTATGTTAGAAATATCAGTTTATGCTTTTTGCTGCTGAACAAATTGGAAAAAGCGTGGCTGGTGGCATCTACTCAAGCTTGGGGTACTGATGGAAAAATCACATAGAGTGTAGAAGTGTCTGCTGTGCAACAGCTTTTTCTGTGCCTTAGTTTTTCTCTTTAAGTATAATCTTATGTAAACCCCTTTTTTCTCCTTTTTTTTTTAAAAATAAAAAAGCTCTAAAAGATAAAAATGAGAAACTCATTTAAATGTAGATGTTTTTTAGCAAGTGCTGCTTTCAAATGCACAAACAGCCCAGGCTCATGGCATGTGTACAGCTGGTGATAAAGCATTACCAAAGCAGGACGGAGAGCAGCTGCCTTCTGTTCCACACAAAAAGCTCACGGGGTGGGATGTTGGGCAACAGTGGGGGATTGCAGGTGAAGTTAACCATGGCATTTGCATCAGCTGCAAAATTTGGGTGGTTTATGGAAAGGAAGCAACCATGCTACTTTCCTACCACGAGGTGAATTTCCCATGTGTGGTGCCTGGTGTAGCAGAAAGAATAAATATATTTTTCATGAGGAACTCCACCTAAGCCAGCTTTCTTCACTGAGCAGGTAGGGTTTCCTTAATTGTCTAGAGGGTGATCTAATCTGTTGCTTAAAAGAGTTAATAGAGGCCACTTTCTCCAAATTGAAAATGCTCCGAGGAGGGTAATTCACATCCTCTGCCAGCCAACCATTTCCATACTGCAGGGAATATTTTCACCATATTACTTAATGGGGAGATGGAGAACAGGAATGAGACACACTTGATTAGGCTGTTGATCAAAACAATTCCTGTTTCAGAGCAGCTCAAGCATGGGTTGTTTGCAGTATGTGAATGTGCCAGGCTTGCAAAGAAAGTAATTCGTGTTGAAATCTGTGCCCGGCACACTTTGGTTTGTGCATGAAGCTGCTGGTTCTGCTGGGGTCAGCCCCAGCTGCACTTGTCCTCCCTAATTTGCTCTTCTAGCATAGGGCAGCTTTCTGAGGAGGGTAAAGGATGGATGATGCTCCTCTTGAAGATGTTTTTTTCCCCTCCATGGTGATAAATCTGGATGAGGAGATGCACAGATGCTGCCTTGCTGTCCCTTGGAAGCACCAGGCATGTTCTTGTAGGACCACGAGTCACTGCCCCTTGCTTCTTGGTGGGCTCCCTGCCCAGTAGCCCTGTGGTTGGACCTCCTGGATTCATCATCCTGCATCTATCAGTCCCTGTTCCAAGTCATATGTTAGTCTCTAATGACATGATGTGTTGTGCTCATGATGCAAGCATGGTGCTCGCGACAGGCACGTTTCCAGTCATTCCATGCAGCATCTTGTCCCTGCTTCCCAGTGGCATCAGATGCCACAGGGGTGACCCCCATTGCAGGTTTTTTACATGCTTTTTCTCTTGCTCCTGAGGCACGAAGATAGAAACCTTGGAGGAACCAAGCAGCAATGTTCAAGCCTTTGCAAGAAACAGGTGTAAGAAGCACTACAGGCTTCACCTCCAGCAGGTTTAATGAGCAGCGCTAATGGGTGCCCAGCAGAGATGGGTGCCTGGGTGCAGGTGGGCTTCCATCTCACCCACAGCAGCTCCTTCCATCCTTTTCTGGTTGAGATCTTCAGCTGTTTTAATACTTGGGGGTGGGGGGGCGATTTTTTTTTCTCTTAAATCTGGATATTTCCCTGTAAACCACAGGGGCTAAGAAGTCCTGCAAGGTCTAGCCTTTTTGTACAGCTGAGTTTAGGGTCAGAAACATTAAAGTACAAGGTAATTAAAGGACTACTAGGTGTTGTAGATGGTAGCTTGATAAGCACGTCACTATCATGGTGAAACACAGGAACATCTCATCTTGGGGTTGTGCGAGAGACTGCTGCTTACTGTGGGTCCTCCTAGAGGTCACTGTTTGATGCTTTCCTGTCTGAAACCCTTCATGGACCCAAGTCACGTTGGGCTGAAAAGCTTTAGTGAAGGGGAACAGCACACGTGTGCATCAGATAGAGATACCGAGCATACATGTCTTTGGGGGATTTGAAGCTGTTGAAAGCCTTTTGTTCCTGACAGCCAACGTGCATTACCCAACTGCTTAGTGCTTCTCTTTTGTCCTTGTGCTTGAAGTGAATTTTCATGATTTTGTGGTTTCTGGCTGTACTCTGTATGCAAGAGTACTCCTTCTGAATGAAGAGCTGATTTTTAAATATCACAAGGGATCCCTGGTGTGTTTGCCATTAAGACATGAGACTGAGTGCAAGCTCTTGAAAATTGGCATTGGCAATGTGGAATTGGAGTATAAAACAAGCCTGAGGTTGTCAAATGTGCTTGTGTGGGCCTTGTCCTTGTGCACTTGGGTCAGCTTTTCACGTGCTGTTTGCACGGGCAGCAATCCAGTGCCAATGCAATGGTAGTGGTGCCCTTTTGCTTGCAAACTGAGATTCCTCCCTTCTCCTGGGAGCTGAGCATCAGGACCCCTTCCTGAGACACCCCATGGGAAGCAACATCACAGGCAACTTTTTTTCCTCCACTGTAAAGAAAAAAAAATGATACTTTTTCTTTAGTTCGTGGCCCTGTTGTTCATTTGGGGATGAGTCAAAAATAGTTAGTGTATGGGCAGCCATATGCTTCAACGGCATAACCTGGCTCTTCAGATATTGAAGCAGCAGGGAGTCTGTGCTTCTCCATGTCCTTCTCTGCCTGAGGGGTGTAAGGTTTTCAGTATAAAAGTAACTTAAATTTAAAATGAGTTGAGAAATCACTCTGATGGGAAGAATATGGTCTAGTTTGAAATAAGACTGCCTTTCAAAGAGCATGAAGATGCTTAGATCAGATGAAGCTGTGGTTTTCTGTATGGTACCTGTTACTGCTCAGAGCTGGCTAAAGGCTATTTGCCCCAAGGCTGGCCTGAAAACAACTCAGGTATGCTCGGATTGGTGCTTGTGGACTATCAGTGTCCACCAGGACCATCTGTTGGCCAGCTCAAAGCCATTTGCCAAGGGGATGACCTGTCATCCAGGTCCCTATAGCATAAAGGGGCTTTCATTTCATTTAGAGCAGTATATGTAAGTATTTTATAGTATCAGGATGGAGTTATGCTTGGAGAAGTTATAAGGCATTAAAGGAGATGATGTTTTTTGTGCTCTCATGTTCCTCATGTGTGTCTCTTTAGCTCTACGAATATCCTATTGACCTCCAAGGAAATGAGCTGCCTTTCCTGCACAATCCAGATATCCTGGTGGGAGAGAATGACCTGACGGCCCTGAGCTATCTGCACGAGCCCACGGTCCTCCACAACCTCAAAGTCAGGTTCCTCGCATCCAACCACATCTACACATACTGTGAGTGTCCAGGCCACACCTTCAGCTGCTGGAAAGCAGTGGGTTAGAGCATGTCCAAATAGAAACCCCTTGAGACCGTAAGCCAGAGGCTGTGGCATGAGGAAGGTCTGGGGGCTGTGAATTTGGAGTGGGTGGGAGACATGAGTGTGTGCCAACAAGCTTTAGGTTGCAAAACCAGAGGTGGTTTGGGGGGGGTTGGTGCACTGTGAACTTCCTGAGCTCATGGTCTATGTGTGTAGCTCTTGGTGGAAACGTCTTGTCAGATGAGTTTGAGGCCAACTTTGCATGTGCTTGGCAGTCTGTGGGGAAAAATGTAGGACCTAGCAAACCACTGGAGAACAACAGTGTGCCAGAAAGATGCAATCCAACTGAGAAATGTCAATAGCGGCTTTTTCTCCTGAAAGACTGCAAAAAAACCTTGCTGCACTGTTATTTCCTTCCTTTTCTTGATGACTTTGGGGGTCATCGAACTCTTAAATTCAAAGCAGAAGGACGGCAGGTGTGAACTTGGGTTTGTCATTTCTGGGGAGGGTGGCCTGCCAAAACCAATCAAGACAGCAATTACCTGTGAACGGATTGGCAACAAACTGCAACCTAAAAGCAAAGAAAGAAGGCAATCCAGCCATTTCTATTCAGTTATGTTGGAGAATATTGAAAGTTGAACCCTCTTGCTGGCACTCAAGATGACCTTGCTAGCAGTGATGCAGACTAACAGTTCTCTAAGTGATGAGTTGCAAGATTTTGGCAAAATCTATGGGACTATTTGTGTGGCAGGATTAAGGCTGGTATGTATAGCTATGATTAAGTGTTGCAACTTCTGTTGAGGAAATGCTTGGCAGGAGGAGACTCTTCTTTAGAGTAATGCCCTTGAAATATGTGGCCTTAGCGGCTGGTAGTAGTGGTGACTTTCCTTTAAATTTGTAATGATGTGTAATGTTAGACTACTGGCATAACTTGCAGCCTTTTACGACTGCATGTGTGCTCCCAGTCAGCTTCAAGTCATCCAAAATCAGTGAGGTTTCATTAGTGCACCTTCTTGTGAAGGTTTATGGTAATCTTGAGCACAGCATCATGCTAATGAAGATACATGGGTTTAGGCTTAGCCATTTGGGCTTAGCAAGTGTAGGTTTAGTTACAAAGCTCTGCATGGGTGCAACATACCTTGTGCTTTGGTTATAAAGTAGTTAAGAAGGGGAGAAAAGTACTTATCGAACAGCCAGTGCTGAGGCAACTACAGCCCTCCAGCTTGGTTTGTATAGTGGCTGCAGGTGTGTTTTCAGCGACTAAGGGCAAGAGATACATGACCCTAACAGAACCAAGGAGCAAACAAATAGGAGCAGGGCACGGTGAGGTGAAGCTGCGGGTCACGTCACATCATATCCTGGTGTTGGCTGATTGTTCCTGTGCTTTGCTGTAATATGAGCATGCCTGAGCCCTGAATCGGCCAGGCTTGTGAGCACAGCACCCACTCCCACCAGCCATGAGCTCTCCAGAGCTCCTTACAGTAACAATTTAAACCTGTAAAACCTGAAGGTGCTTTGGAAGTGGAACTTGTCAGTGCTTCAGTTTTGCAGTGTGCAGACCAGCTCCCTCAAGCACGCAGGTAGCACCATGTGTGGCTTTGCCTCTCATTAATTCCTGGGCTCACTGACTCATCTGGGCAGGCACAGCTTTCCTCTCCAGCTCTGGGAATGAGACGTTAAAGGCTTAATGCAGGCTCTGGAATTCCTCTCCTGTGACTTATGCATTTCATTTTGATTTGAGTACATTCTTTGTTATGAGTTTTTACTCAGATTTTAAGTCAAGGGAAAATCTGGGATATTTGTTTGTGTCTAGCAGAGCTTTGGTTGCATAGGAATTGCTTCTCTGAAGTGATGGCTCAGGCACTGTTTAGCCCTTCTTCTCACTCCTCCTGCAAAGTCTGGCTTTACACAATGAAGATTATTATATATTTGCTCTTCTCGCCAGTTCTGTATGTCTCCTCTGTAGCTGTACTGGAGCTTATAACCTTACTGTCAAAGCATAGCACTTTGAAGGAGATGCTGAGAGAATAAGAATTAGAAGTCTTTCCCCATTCCCTTCTCATCCTTTTTTTTTTTTTTTTCCTCCAAGCATCGTATTTTTTTAAAAAAGGATTGAAACAACTAACACAAGCCCTGAAAAGCCTGAATTAACTTGGCTTGGTTTGTAACATATCTGTCTGTCTATTTCTTCTAAGGTATTGCACTTGTTGCCATCAATCCATATGAGCAGCTGCCAATCTACAAACAAGATGTCATCTATGTGTACAGTGGCCAAAACATGGGGGATATGGATCCTCACATCTTTGCGGTGGCAGAGGAAGCCTATAAGCAGATGGCCAGGTGAGCAGGCGCTCAGTCAATGGGGTCGGATCAAAAGCGGGCAAATATGCAATTAAAGTTGTAGAAAGTGTGAAACTTGCAGATTTTGATTTCTGCTGAGAATACAGGGTCTTCTATCATGCTTTTATATCCCCAAGTTGGTATGGTGTCTCCCTATCATGGTGGCCATCTTCATCCATGGGTGCTGTAGCTCTGTCCCTCTTCGAGATGCAAGAATTGGTTCCTGCAGCAGCCTCCCCTGCATGGTGCAGAACTGCTTCACACTGAAATCTCTCTGAGGTGATCAGGTATTTCTAATTAATTCTGCTTACCGACTTGACCCTGTTATCATCTGCCAAGACTGCTGAACAGGGTGGGCTGATGGGGATCTCTGTGGTCCTCAGGAACTCATGGGTTCAGTGCAACTGTGATTCAAATGGAGATCCTTCTTTTGCTGCTTGGATAAGTTTCCTGGAAGAATTTCAAACCACTCTGCAAATGTCATGTTTAATAGCTTGGAAGAAACTGCATTTCAGGTAATTTGGTGAGATAATCAGACTAAACCAAGAAGCTAATGTTAGTCGTCTTTATGGAGATGCTGTTATTTTGAGTTAGGAAGTGACTGGCAGATATTTGGAGATATTTATGGGTCCTTCAAAGCAGCATCTTCAGCAGATGAACATAGTATGAGTTTTATTTTATTTCTGTGTTAGTTGTGTTGCTGAGGACAGAAGCAGGATTTTGTTCTTACCAGATAAGCCATGATCTAAAATGGAATTTGAGAGGAAGCTGAAAGTTGTTGCACTGGGGATCATTTTATTATAGTTGTCTGGACTCGCACAGTGTGTTTAGGTTTGCTCACAGATTAGCTGTGATTTTTATACAGCCCTGGCTTTTAGTAGCAAGTATAAACACTGAACCATTTACCAAGGGTTTCAGCCTGTTTTCTGCCATGTCTTGGCTTTAAGTGGTGAGTTAGGATGTGTTTCTAATCAAAGACAAGCCAGAGTTGAATCCAGAAATGCATCTGGGGGAGCACTGCCATGGGTGGAGATCAGATGGATTGTACCCTAACTGACTTAAGCCTGCAATTCAGACCTCCTGCAAGTGCTTGTGCTTCGGGCAAAACTGCTTTGAGAAGAATTAGAAATATGGGGCACTGTCTATAGAAAGAGGAAGGCTTAGGACTGTGTCCTTGTTGTGTGAATCCAGGCAGAGCAGCAAGCTGTATGGTTCTTTGTAGATGATGTCAGGGTTTTGCTGACCAACGTGGACAGGTGTTCTGCTGATCGAGGATGCCAATTAAACTCAGACACCAGAGTGAAAAGAGTAGGCTGATTTTAATGTTAATAATCAAAGGATATAACTAAGTACTACAGAAAATAAGCAGTAAGAAAAATACAGAATAGTACACTTCATTATTACTACATACAGTTAAGCAAGGCAATGCACCTAATCATTACTACACGACGGGGAGAATAGTGATTAAGAAAGATCCATCACCACTTGCATACGTTATCAACATCCAGATCCGCAGTCGCTGGGCAGCCCCGGTTACAGCGAGGATTTGGAGAGCCTGTCCCGGCAAGTGGGAAATCCTACGCGGTGCGTCCACCCGTAGGTGAGGCTTCCAAAGTCACTGTGAGCGGGCCCAGCCTTATATACCTAAAAATCAGTAAGCCAGAATAGCTGGCACCTTTGTTTTGAGCAGAAAATTTCTGGTTTCATTCTCCTGTTGGATTCCACCCAAAGCTTGGCCAGGGCTCGGGGGGGAACCAAGGGAGTTTCTAACAAGGCCAAACACTTGGGTTCTCAGCCTTGAACAAGACTAAACAAGGGAAGTTGGATACATTCTCACAACATTACATCCTCACTACTGATTACATTTTGTCTAAGCTACATCTTTCACTAGTGAGCATACATATTTTGTTAATGATCAGATACTAATTAATAAATGCTAATGTTAATACAGATTTTACTAATTAACAGATACTAATAATAGATAACATTTGGTTGTGAGGTTCATCTAGAGGTCAACTTTGTTTCAGGGCCTATTATTCAGGCCCCAGCACTACAACAGGATGCATGGATTTTCCCGGGCACACATCTAAAATATAAGGCAACTGCTTGCTTTTCTGCTGAAGTCTGTACTGGGGGAGACTTGGTGCTTTCCCACATCCCTGCATATTTTTTGCAGGCAGTGGGCTAACTGACAGCTCTATCCAGAGGTGCTCAACTCTGCTCTCTTCCTTATCACAGTAAATCTGCTTTTGACAGTCACCCATCTAATTCATAACTGCTGTCTGTGGATGGTTAGGAGTGCTCTGTTTGCAAGGGGATATGGAAATAGCCACCTTCAAAGCTCTTAAACAAGATGCTTATTGTTCAGCATTGCTCTGGTGCTTTCTGTCTCAGGCTGGTATTATGGTAATTGCAGGCTTGGGTACAGAAGAGGGATTCAAATGGGGCTGAGAGGACATTAGAATGTGGATTATAGAAATCTGCCTGATTTTTTAAAATGTGCCTTAGAATGTAGCACACTATATTTGAAATCTGAAAGCTTCTGGGTGGACATTGTGTTCTCTGCAGTTTGATCCAGGCTTTTCCATCCGCAGTGCTGCAGGGAGAGTGCTGGAGCTGCTTGAGCAGAGCATGTGGATGGCATGTCTCATGTGATGGATGGTAATGTGTTGGACAGGACTCTGCCTTTTTTAAACTGAATTACTGACTCTGCAGGATGCTTTGTATCTGCAGCTCTGCTTTAGGCAATGGGGGTTGTGGTGGTTTGACCTTGGCTAAATGCCAGGTACCCACCAAGTCGCTCTATCACTTCCCCCCCTTTCCCCTTTTTTCTCAACAGGGCAAAGAGGGGAAAGAAAATAACCAACCCTTGTGGGTAAAACAAAAGCAGTTTTAATATAAGCAAAGCGAAGCAAAGGTCCGCGCACAGAAGCAAAAAAAAAGAAAACAGATTTATTCTCTACTTCCCATGAACAGGCGATGTCGGGCCTTCTCAGGAAGCAGGGCTCCAATACGCGTAGTGGTTGCCTCGGAGGACCAAGGGTGACCCCACCCCCTTCCTCCTTTCTCCCAGCTTTATACTGAGCAGACGTCATATGGTCTGGAATATCCCTTTGGTCAGTTCGGGTCAGCTGTCCTGGTTGTGTCCCCTCCCAAGATCTTGCCCACCCCGTCCCACTGTGGGGGGGAAATGTCAGAAAGAGCCTTGGTGCTGTGTAAGCACTACTCAGCAGTAGCCACAACACCAGGGTGCTATCAACACCCTGCCAGCTCCCAGCATAAAACACAGCACCATGAGGGCTGCTACAGGGGAAAACCAATTCTGGCTCAGCCAGACCCGGTACAGGGGTGCATGTGAGTGTGGTGGGACACGGGTACTTGGGCAGCTCAGTCATCAGGATGGAGGTCTGTGAGCATCTTAAATCTAAACTGTGCAAAACCATCACTTGTTCTGGTTGGACTTCTATGCCTTGATGTTTTTGTAAACATCTCTGATGGATGGAGGCTGTAGCTCAGACCATGGTAATAGTTTTCCAGGCTGTGGGTCATCTTGGAAAGCTGCTTTGAGTGAGGAAACAAAAGTACTGCAGACCCATGGGGGTGAAGGTTGGGGAGTTGCATCTTTAAGTGCCTTATACCTAGCTTTGAGCTGTAGCAGTGGCATGTGGTGGGAACAGCATCTTCAGCCATCATTGAAGCCTAATCCCCATTGTGTGCCCCGCATTGATGGATGAGTGTGATCATCTTGTGTGCTGGTATGTGTGCATCGCATGAGCTCTTTGCCATGGGCAGAAGAGCACTGATGCATGTCGTATCAGCATAACAATCCATGGTGGCAACCCCAAGGTGCACAGGAGCCATGTAAGCCCCAGAAGATGTGACAGCATTGCCGTGCTGTAGCAGAGCTGGTATTTACCCATAACATTTCATTTTATCCAGGCTTTATTTCCATCATTTCTTCTGTTCTGATGCTGCCAAAACTGATTGTATTTCAAGCAGCTGTGTTGCATACCACACCTGTACAATGGCCAAACATTTCGGTATTTTTTATTTCATGCTGAATACAGATAAGTTCTGCCTGGTTTTAACCATTTCTGCTCACTGAGCAGAATGTTTGGTACCAGCCACTCCGTGGGGTTCATCTGTCTTTCCCTGCCAGCACCAACAGTTGGTTAACTTGTACACCAAAGAAGGGAAAGTTTCTGTAGCTTTTATTCTGGAAGGCTTTTATTCCTAAAGTTGGAAAAGAAATGTCTGAACATGCATTTTCCACCAAAAAAACAACAGAAGAGACACGTTACTGCAAATGCAGGCGCTTGAGTGGCCTTGCTGTCTTGCTTGGAAGCCAGCAGCTTTCTTTTAATTTTATTTTATTAATATAATACAACTCTAGAAGTTTTCTTGTGCCATGAAGAACCCACCTGGCCCATTTCATGTAGCAGCACATCAGTTGTTAGGGCAAATTCTTGAGAAACTGAAAAAACGTGACCTGGCAGAGAGGTTGCAATAGCAGTAAATGGTGTTGGCTGTGGTTTTTATCACTAGGTTTATTGTCTTTTGGAGAATGATGGTATTTCTTTTAAAAGGAGACAAGCTAGAAGGAGGAATAAAGCACTCAGGATGCCACATAAAAGGCAGTTTGTGATGGGACCTGAAGCCTATGGAGACTGTGGGTCTGGAGAGCTCCTTGGATGGGCTCCCTGATGGGTTGGTCTCTGCCTCCTCCAGCCAGGCACACCCCAGTAGCTGACATGGAGAAGTTATGAAAGAGGTCAGAATTGGTAATGAGAGGTCTTAATTATGAAACTTAGAAAAAAACAGATTACAAAATATTACCTTGTAGCAGTGCTGACTGGATGCCAAGAAATGCATAATTCCCCTTTCTTTGAGCTTTATTGGCTTCATTCAACTGAAGAGTCTCTCCCAGACTGGTGTAGTTTTCATCTTCTGGCTTGAAAAAAGTGGTAGGGAAATGTTTTCTGAAAGGTGCTGCTTGGGCAATACCTGGTCATGCTGAGAAGAGCAAGAAGCAATAATTCTCAAGTAACTTTTAGGCAAGTGTAGCTCTAAGTCAAGCTACCTTTGCATTTGCAGAGCTCCTTTTGCAGGGCTAGTGCTTGCTGGCAGAGATCTCAGTTGCCGCCTCTTTCTTTTGTTTTTCCTTCGCCTCTGATGAAGGACAGTCCATTCATCTGCACTTGCAGCCCATGCCAAAGCCTCTCTGTCTGCTCCTTCCCTTTTAGCTGGTATGAGTTTTATATGTTGCGTCCTACTGATGGCCAACATGGGATGTTCACTGCTGGAGCTCAGCAAGTGGTTGTCCACGAAGATGATCAAAGCAGATGTGAAACTTCTCACCTACTTTAACCACAGATAAACCATGATAAATCACTGCCATTGCCTGTCTTGGGAACTGCTGCTATGGGTTTATTCAGCATACTTCTGGTTTTGGTGCTTAGTCTTCCTTCCTCACTTTGGAGCTGGCACTGGTTTTTCTCTGTTGTGTTCGTGTCTCTGATGGCTTGTGCTACAAAAAGAGCTTTATCACACACATGTGGAAGTCTAAAGGTGTGAGACCAGCGCATTGGCAGCCCTGCGCCTGGATCCTGCCAGCTGCCTGACTGCAGGAGACTTACTGTGGCTTTGCCAAGAAGTGCAGAGGTCAGGCAGCTGTGACTTAGTGAGTCCTGGATGAGATGTGCAGGCTGCCCCCATCCAGGATGAGTCACTGGGAACACAGGCTCTGGGTTGTCAGCTGCCTGGGTGAGGTTGTGCTCAGTTCACGGCCAGTATTTCTGCATTAACTGCCTGATAGCTGGAGTGGTTGTGTCACCAAAACGGGATAAAAGAACTTATCGACACCAATGTGATGTAGATAAGCAGACACTCCTTTATTAACGGCCGGTGCGCAGGGGAATCGTCTCACCAACAGTGCACACCTAACTCGTGTAACATGCTGATTATACAGGATACACTAATACATATTAATCCCGTTCTCATACATAAACATGATAATTCCTGTAACTCATTTTCATATTCCCACCCCTTTCCGGTCATGTGCACTTGAGTTCTGAAATGAGTTGAGGGGCTGCTTTTGCGACCACCACGGACTACTGACCTAAAAGAAAGACCCTCCAATGCCCTTGACTCAAGGACTTTGGCTCACATTGCAATTTTAACATGCTTCGAGGCCCTTTCACAATGCAACTTTTAGAACACCTGGTCTGCAGGGCAATAAATTGTCCTTACTGAACAGTCTAACAATAGTACCTCATCTAGCAGCGTAACTGGTTGTATGGTTACTTTAAACTAAACACAACATCTCTATGACTACTTAAAACATTACACCACTATCTTTTATAAAAACCGATATTTCTGTGTGATTCCATTTAATTGATTAGTCCTAATCATTCCTTATCAAAATCTCCAAAAATCATCAACTCAAATTAATAACAAATCAGTAACAATCAGTAACAGTTGGAAGTTGATCTTGCCTTCCTTCTGGTGGATGCCCAGGAGAGTGGTGGAGCTGGCCAGGGGATGGATTAAGATGTACTTTGTGAATTGATCACTGAAAAATATAAACATGGCTGGAAATTAGCTTACCAGTCCTCTCCTGCTGGAAGTGTTGGAAAGTTGTGGTTTGCACCAATATGTTACATGTTTGGAAAAAACCCTCAGTGAAATCAAACCAATTATCTTGAGCCTAGAAGGAATTAAGTTGTACATGGCTGACAGTGGAGGAAAGTAATGGTGTGATGTTGCAGCACGTTTTTATTTTTGTTGAAAGTGTAAGAGTGGTATATGGCAATCATTTAGCCTCTGTTCTCATCTCTTGCTGGTATAAACTTTGAGTATCTTAAATTGAAATGCATTTTTATGGTGTTTCCTGATGTCAAGAGAACTGCAAGGTGTAAATTTTTTGTTGCACTTGTATATAGGATTTTGTGTGCCTGTATTCAGCTGTGATTCATGAAAGCTGGGCAGAGTCTGAGAAGTTTAATTTGATCTTATTTAAAAACACACTCAATTACTTACTTACAGCTTACCCCAATAGCGCTGATATTTTGTGAGCTTCTGTCAAATCCTGCAGTGAAAACTTTCTCCTTCCATAAGTTCATGGTCAAATTGCAGAGGTGCTGGGTATGCCATGTGCCAATGATGCCCTGGGGAGGGGATCCCACTGCAGCAGTGGTACTTGCTGGCAGATATTTGCCTGGAGGGATGTAGTTCTCCTGAAAAAAGCTCCTCTTATTGCCTTGGTCCTTCCCTGCCTTGCAGCTCAAGCACTTTAAACTGATTAATTATTGGGATGTATCTAGTAGGTACCATGTGCACCTGTGGTGGGAAGGAATGGGTATTTTAATATAGCTGTGATGACTTGTGCAGGTTTTAGTGTGCAAATGATTATTTTTTCAAGTAGAAAAAGGTATTTGGATGAGTCCTGTGCTCCGTGCAGGGCTCAAAAGCTACACGAGGTGATGCACCCTCAACTTCCCCACACAAAGTCCCATGCCCTGTAGGTATCTGGTGATCTGTGCTAGTTCTGATGACATCAGAGCTACTCCTGAGACCCAGCACTAGCCTGGGCATGGGGCATCAGTGGCTGCTCCCATCATGGCTGGAGAAGGGTTTGCATCAGCCTCTCGGTGCCAGGATAATGCTTCCCACTCCTGCAAAGCATTTTCATATGTGAAGATAAAAAGGTCCAGTGTGTATTTGCTTGAATTTTGTTATCCTGGTGCTGGTACACCTGTATCCTTTTGTAAGCAAATTTGGTGTGTGCTTGGAGAGGGTAAGGATGCCTGATCCTTCTGTTAATGAGCGAGTCCTTCTTAAAAAGTAGTTTGTTTTGCAAAGCTTCAGGAGCTGAACAAACTTTACTTAGTAATGTCTACCAGGAATTGCTTTTAAACTCTTTATTCTCTTTTTCTTACCACTTGGTCACAGAAGTACCTATGCGCTTTGGAGCAGTGACTTACAATTTGACAGGATTTGAGGATGAATAGATGGTGTGAGTCTAATGTCAGAGACATGCTGTATCGGGTCTGGCTGAGCCAGAATTGGTTTTCCCCTGTAGCATCCCTCATGGTGCTGTGTTTTATGCTGGGAGCTGGCAGGGTGTTGATAGCACCCTGGTGTTGTGGCTACTGCTGAGTAGTGCTTACACAGCACCAAGGCTCTTTCTGACATTTCCCCCCACAGTGGGACGGGGTGGGCAAGATCTTGGGAGGGGACACAACCAGGACAGCTGACCCGAACTGACCAAAGGGATATTCCAGACCATATGACGTCTGCTCAGTATAAAGCTGGGAGAAAGGAGGAAGGGGGTGGGGTCACCCTTGGTCCTCCGAGGCAACCACTACGCGTATTGGAGCCCTGCTTCCTGAGAAGGCCCGACATCGCCTGTTAATGGGAAGTAGAGAATAAATCTGTTTTCTTTTTTTTTTGCTTCCGCGCGCGGACCTTTGCTTCGCTTTGCTTATATTAAAACTGCTGTTGTTTTACCCACAAGGGTTGTTTTGTTTTCCTATCTTATTTTCTTTCCCTTCTTTGCCCTATTGAGAAAAAAAGGGGAAGGGGGGGGAAGTGATAGAGCGACTTGGTGGGTACCTGGCGTTTAGCCAAGATCAAACCACCACAGTCTATTTTGGCGCCCAACGTGGGGCGGGACAACGGCAGTTTTATATTAATTGTGCTATAGCTATAGCAGTTAGTAAGCGACAAGCTCTTGTGCTGGTCACGGGTTTGTTTATTGCTCTGCTTATCTTTATTTTGCTAAGCTCGGGAACATGCTGGAAGAAATTGGGAACATCATGAGTGGTTTTATTCTGCAAGCTCCCGAAGTACTTATTAATCCTTATGTTAGCTCTTTGATACTGTTCATTAATGCTATTCGCCTATTGTGGGCTGTGTGGAGCTCGTTAGGTTTTTGGTGTAAGAGAAAGCAAATTTTGGGTGAGAGAATACCAAAATGTGCCCTGAGGCGGCCTGTCCCTGGGTGGCAGGGGGAGTGGAAGGATTTGGGCAGATTCCTAGGATGGTTATCACCTCCTGTAGCCTGAGACCTTACCCCTGAACAGGCAAGCAACCCCGCAAAACTGACACAACACCTGATAGAAGGGTGCCTTGTCTATCCCAGTGAAAATCAGCAACTCCTAGCGCTGTACTGGGGCCTGGCCTATGCTTATCGAGCTGCAGTTCAGTGCTCTCAAAGGACTGTGGTGGAGATGGGAACTCAAACAAAAACAGCAACAGCAGAGATTGCCCCAGTCGTAAAAAAGAAACAGTGGACAAGGAGAACAACAGGTCCATACCCTCGATTAATAAGGGACGAGAAAGAAGAGGAAGAAGCGGGTCCTTCAGCAAAGGGGTCAGAAGAGGGAATAACAGAACTCAAACAGGAGGCAGAAACTACCCGGTCCCTGACATCATCAGAACTGCGAGATCTGCGGAAAGACTATAGCCGCCAGCCGGGTGAGCGGATTGCTGCCTGGCTGCTTCGATGCTGGGATAATGGGGCTGATGCTCAGCAGCTGGAAGGTAAGGAAGCCCAACAGCTGGGTTCCCTTGCTAGAGATCGAGGAATTGAAAGGGGAATTGGAAAAGAAACAGGAATTTGCAGTCTGTGGAGACGGCTCCTTTCAAGTGTTAAAGCAAGATATCCTTTCAAGGAAGATCTTACGGACAACTCCCCAGGGAAGTGGGCTACTGCGGATGAAGGTGTCCAGTACCTGAGAGAACTAGCAGTGCTGGAAGTCATCTATAGTGATCCAGAGAATGATGAAGCCCCTAAAAATCCAGAGGATGTCCTGTGCACACGGGCCATGTGGAGGAAGGTGATTAAAGGTGCACCATCCTCGTATTCTGCCGGCTTGGCTGCGATGTACTATCCAGAAATGGATATGGGAGAAGGACTAAGATGTACGCCAACTGTGGAGGCAGTCTCTTCCTGGCTTCAGAACTTTGAAGAGAGTCTTGGAACCTCCTCATCTCTACGGGCGAGTGCCTTAGATGTCAGGAGCACCCCAAGAAATCGGTTCTCTTCCACCCCAGTCAGAGGGAAAGGGAAACCCAGGCGCATGACACGTGGCGAACTTTGGTTCTTCCTGCGTGACCAGGGGGAGGACATGAGGAAGTGGGATGGTCAACCCACCTTCAAATTGGAAGCTCGTGTACATGAATTGCGAGGAAAGACACCTGCCAAGAAGAAGACATCCAAGAAGGTTGTTAATGTAGCTGGCGTGAAACCGCAAGAAAGTAATCAGCGATCTCCCAGATACAGGAAGACTGAGATCACCTCCCTTGGCCCTGATGAAGGAGTTTCCGGCCTGGCACAGCAAGGGTCAGACAGTGAATACTCTGACCAAGAACAGGAATAGAGGGCCCCTGCCTCCAGCCAGGAGGAGAAAAGGGATGATCGGGTGTATTGGACAGTGTGGATTCGATGGCCTGGCACATCAAATCCACAGAAGTACCAGGCTTTAATCGATACCGGGGCACAGTGTACATTAATGCCATCAAGTTATAGAGGGGCAGAACCTATCTGGATCTCAGGAGTGACAGGCGGATGTCAAGAACTGTCAGTACTGGAGGCCGAGGTTAGCTTGACCGGGGATAAGTGGGAAAAACATCCCATTGTAACTGGCCCAGAAGCCCCTTGTATCTTGGGCATTGACTACCTCAAGAGGGGGTATTTCAAAGACCCAAAAGGATACCGATGGGCTTTTGGTGTGGCCAGTGTGAACACAGAGAAGGTCAAACAGTTGTCTAATCTGCCTGGCCTCTCAGAAGATCCTTTTGTTGTAGGACTGTTGCGAGTTAAAGAACAACAGGTGCCAATTGCTATGAGGACCGTGCACCGACGGCAGTATCGCACGAACCGAGACTCTCTGGCTCCCATCCAAGAACTGATCCGTCAACTGGAGACCCAAGGTGTCATCAGTAAGACACATTCGCCTTTTAATAGCCCAATATGGCCGGTGCGAAAGTCTGACGGAGGGTGGAGGTTGACAGTAGACTATCGTGGCCTGAACGAAGTGACGCCACCACTGAGTGCTGCTGTACCAGATATGTTAGAGCTCCAATATGAACTGGAGTCAAAGGCAGCCAAGTGGTACGCCACAATCGACATTGCCAATGCATTCTTTTCAATTCCTTTGGCAGAAGAGTGCAGGCCACAGTTTGCTTTCACGTGGAGGGGTGTCCAATATACCTGGAATCGACTACCCCAGGGGTGGAAGCACAGCCCCACTATTTGTCATGGACTAATTCAAACTGCACTGGAAAAGGGTGATGCCCCTGAACATCTACAGTACATCGATGACATCATTGTGTGGGGCAACAAGGCAGAAGAAGTGTTCAAGAAAGGACAAAAAGTAATTGAGATTCTTCTGAGAGCTGGGTTTGCCATAAAGAAAAGCAAGGTCAAGGGACCAGCACAGGAGATTCAGTTCTTGGGAATAAAATGGCAAGATGGACGCCGCCATGTGCCTATGGAGGTTGTCAACAAGATAGCAGCTATGTCTCCACTGACCAACAAGAAGGAAACACAAGCTTTCTTAGGACTTGTGGGATTTTGGAGGATGCACATTCCAGGTTACAGTCAGCTGGTGAGCCCTCTCTATCAAGTAACCGGAAAGAAGAACCATTTTGAGTGGGGTCTTGAGCAACAACAAGCCTTTGAGCACATCAAACAGGAGATAGCTCGGGCGGTAGCTCTTGGGCCTGTTCGGACAGGACCAGATGTGCAAAATGTACTTTACACAGCAACTGGGGAGCATGGCCTCACATGGAGCCTCTGGCAGAAGATACCAGGTGAAACTCGGGGTCGACCATTAGGATTTTGGAGCCGGGGATATCGAGGATCAGAAGCCCACTACACTCCAACTGAAAAGGAGATACTGGCAGCATATGAGGGGATTCGAGCCGCTTCCGAAGTTGTTGGTACAGAAGCACAGCTCCTCTTGGCTCCGCGATTGCCTGTACTACATTGGATGTTCAAAGGAAACATCCCTTCTACACACCATGCAACCAGTGCTACCTGGAGTAAATGGGTAGCGTTAATCACGCAACGAGCTCCACTGGGAAAACCCAACCGTCCAGGGATCCTGGAAGAGATCATGGACTGGCCAGAAGGTAGAGATTTTGGAGCACTGCCTGAGGAGGTGGCTCGTGCCCAAGAAGCACCACCATATAACGAATTACCAGAAAATGAAAGGCGGTATGCTCTGTTTACTGATGGATCCTGTCGTGTGGTAGGAAACTGTGGTGGTTTGACCTTGGCTAAATGCCAGGTACCCACCAAGTCGCTCTATCACTTCCCCCCCCTTCCCCTTTTTTTCTCAATAGGGCAAAGAAGGGAAAGAAAATAAGATAGGAAAACAAAACAACCCTTGTGGGTAAAACAACAGCAGTTTTAATATAAGCAAAGCGAAGCAAAGGTCCGCGCGCGGAAGCAAAAAAAGAAAACAGATTTATTCTCTACTTCCCATTAACAGGCGATGTCGGGCCTTCTCAGGAAGCAGGGCTCTGATATGCGTAGTGGTTGCCTCGGAGGACCAAGGGTGACCCCACCCCCTTCCTCCTTTCTCCCAGCTTTATACTGAGCAGACGTCATATGGTATGGAATATCCCTTTGGTCAGTTCGGGTCAGCTGTCCTGGTTGTGTCCCCTCCCAAGATCTTGCCCACCCCGTCCCACTGTGGGGGGGGAAATGTCAGAAAGAGCCTTGGTGCTGTGTAAGCACTACTCAGCAGTAGCCACAACACCAGTGTGCTATCAACACCCTGCCAGCTCCCAACATAAAACATAGCACCATGAGGGCTGCTACAGGGGAAAACCAATTCTGGCTCAGCCAGACCCGATACAGTCTCCACCCCTTATTCCATACCATTTACGTCATGCCCAGGTCCCACATAACACTCATTTATCCATTCCGTAAGCTTTCTTCACTCCTCTAGATGTTCAGTGACTTGGCTGCCATCTGTCAAGGTGGATGTTCAGGACAGGAGCAGTATGTTTGACTGTTGGACTCCAGCACCGGCTAGTTCTCTCAGGTACTGGACACCTTCATCCGCAGTAGCCCACTTCCCTGGGGAGTTGTCCGTAAGATCTTCCTTGAAAGGATATCTTGCTTTAACACTTGAAAGGAGCTGTCTCCACAGACTGCAAATTCCTGTTTCTTTTCCAATTCCCCTTTCAATTCCTCGATCTCTAGCAAGGGAACCCAGCTGTTGGGCTTCCTTACCTTCCAGCTGCTGAGCATCAGCCCCATTATCCCAGCATCGAAGCAGCCAGGCAGCAATCCGCTCACCCGGCTGGCGGCTATAGTCTTTCCGCAGATCTCGCAGTTCTGATGATGTCAGGGACCGGGTAGTTTCTGCCTCCTGTTTGAGTTCTGTTATTCCCTCTTCTGACCCCTTTGCTGAAGGACCCGCTTCTTCCTCTTCTTTCTCGTCCCTTATTAATCGAGGGTATGGACCTGTTGTTCTCCTTGTCCACTGTTTCTTTTTTACGACTGGGGCAATCTCTGCTGTTGCTGTTTTTGTTTGAGTTCCCATCTCCACCACAGTCCTTTGAGAGCACTGAACTGCAGCTCGATAAGCATAGGCCAGGCCCCAGTACAGCACTAGGAGTTGCTGATTTTCACTGGGATAGACAAGGCACCCTTCTATCAGGTGTTGTGTCAGTTTTGCGGGGTTGCTTGCCTGTTCAGGGGTAAGGTCCCAGGCTACAGGAGGTGATAACCATCCTAGGAATCTGCCCAAATCCTTCCACTCCCCCTGCCACCCAGGGACAGGCCGCCTCAGGGCACATTTTGGTATTCTCTCACCCAAAATTTGCTTTCTCTTACACCAAAAACCTAACGAGCTCCACACAGCCCACAATAGGCGAATAGCATTAATGAACAGTATCAAAGAGCTAACATAAGGATTAATAAGTACTTCGGGAGCTTGCAGAATAAAACCACTCATGATGTTCCCAATTTCTTCCAGCATGTTCCCGAGCTTAGCAAAATAAAGATAAGCAGAGCAATAAACAAACCCGTGACCAGCACAAGAGCTTGTCGCTTACTAACTGCTATAGCTATAGCACAATTAATATAAAACTGCCGTTGTCCCGCCCCACGTTGGGCGCCAAAATAGACTGTGGTGGTTTGATCTTGGCTAAACGCCAGGTACCCACCAAGTCGCTCTATCACTTCCCCCCCCTTCCCCTTTTTTTCTCAATAGGGCAAAGAAGGGAAAGAAAATAAGATAGGAAAACAAAACAACCCTTGTGGGTAAAACAACAGCAGTTTTAATATAAGCAAAGCGAAGCAAAGGTCCGCGCGCGGAAGCAAAAAAAAAAGAAAACAGATTTATTCTCTACTTCCCATGAACAGGCGATGTCGGGCCTTCTCAGGAAGCAGGGCTCCAATACGCGTAGTGGTTGCCTCGGAGGACCAAGGGTGACCCCACCCCCTTCCTCCTTTCTCCCAGCTTTATACTGAGCAGACGTCATATGGTCTGGAATATCCCTTTGGTCAGTTCGGGTCAGCTGTCCTGGTTGTGTCCCCTCCCAAGATCTTGCCCACCCCGTCCCACTGTGGGGGGGGAAATGTCAGAAAGAGCCTTGGTGCTGTGTAAGCACTACTCAGCAGTAGCCACAACACCAGGGTGCTATCAACACCCTGCCAGCTCCCAGCATAAAACACAGCACCATGAGGGATGCTACAGGGGAAAACCAATTCTGGCTCAGCCAGACCCGATACAGAAACCATCGAAAGTGGAAAGCTGCTGTGTGGAGTCCCACAAGACAAGTCGTTGAGGCCACTGAAGGAGAGGGCGAGTCAAGTCAGTTTGCAGAAGTAAAAGCGATCCAACTAGTCCTAGAGATTGCTGAACGAGAAAAGTGGCCAGTACTGTATCTCTACACTGACTCCTGGATGGTGGCTAATGCCCTGTGGGTGTGGCTACAGCAGTGGAAGAAGACCAATTGGCAGCGCAGAGGTAAACCCATCTGGGCTGCTGCACTGTGGCAGGACATCGCTGCCCGAGTGGAAAACGTGGCTCTAAAGGTACGTCATGTAGATGCCCACGTGCCCAAAAGCTGCGCCACCGAAGAACATCAAAACAATGAGCAAGTAGACAAGGCTGCCAAAATTGAAGTAGCTCAGCTGGACCTGGACTGGGAGCGCAAGGGTGAGCTATTTGTAGCTCGATGGGCCCATGAAACATCCGGGCATCTCGGGAGAGATGCAACGTACAGATGGGCTCGTGATCGAGGGGTGGACCTGACCATGGAGGCCATCTCACAGGTCACTCATGAATGTGAAACATGTGCTGCAATCAAGCGAGCCACACGAGTAAAGTCTCCCTGGAACAGAGGGCGATGGCTGAGTTTTCGATATGGTGAGGCCTGGCAAATTGACTATATTGGACCACTGCCACGAACACGCCAAGGCAAGTGCTACATACTCACTATGGTGGAAGCAACTACTGGTTGGCTTGAGACATACCCCTGTAAATCATGCCACTGCCCGAAATACCATCTTAGGTCTTGAAAGGCAAATTTTATGGCGACATGGTACTCCTGAAAGAATCGAATCAGACAATGGAACCCATTTTCGAAATAATCTCATAAACTCCTGGGCAAAGAAACACGGCATTGAGTGGGTGTATCACATCCCTTATTACCCACAAGCGTCTGGAAAGATTGAAAGATACAATGGACTGTTGAAGACTATGTTGAGAGCATTGGACAATGGGGGATGGAAACACTGGGATATAAATTTAGCAGAAGCCACTTGGCTAATTAACACCAGAGGATCTGTTAACCGTCCTGGTCCTGCCCAAACCAAACCCCTTCATACTGTGGGAGGAGATAAGGTCCCTGTAGTACACACAGGGAAATGGCTGGGGAAGGCAGTGTGGATTGCTCCTCCCTTGGGAAAAGGCAAGCCCACTCGTGGGATTGTTTTTGCTCAGGGACCTGGATGTACTTGGTGGGTAATGCGGGAGAATGGGGCTACTCAGTGTGTGCCTCAAGGAGATTTAACCTTGGGGGGGAAATAATCTGTGGGTTGAGTTGTATGTTGCAGGAAGTGATGGAGGAAGTAGGAACGACGAAGAGTGAACCAGATACGTGCGATGATGACCCAAACCTAGCCGGTGCTGGAGTCCAACAGTCAAACATACTGCTCCTGTCGTGAACATCCATCTTGACAGATGGCAGCCAAGTCACTGAACATCTGGAGGAGTGAAGAAAGCTTACGGAATGGATAAATGAGTGTTATGTGGGAGCTGGGCATGACGTAAATGGTATGGAATAAGGGGTGGAGACTGTATCGGGTCTGGCTGAGCCAGAATTGGTTTTCCCCTGTAGCAGCCCTCATGGTGCTGTGTTTTATGCTGGGAGCTGGCAGGGTGTTGATAGCACCCTGGTGTTGTGGCTACTGCTGAGTAGTGCTTACACAGCACCAAGGCTCTTTCTGACATTTCCCCCCACAGTGGGACGGGGTGGGCAAGATCTTGGGAGGGGACACAACCAGGACAGCTGACCCGAACTGACCAAAGGGATATTCCAGACCATATGATGTCTGCTCAGTATAAAGCTGGGAGAAAGGAGGAAGGGGGTGGGGTCACCCTTGGTCCTCCGAGGCAACCACTACGCGTATTGGAGCCCTGCTTCCTGAGAAGGCCCGACATCGCCTGTTAATGGGAAGTAGAGAATAAATCTGTTTTCTTTTTTTTGCTTCCGCGCGCGGACCTTTGCTTCGCTTTGCTTATATTAAAACTGCTGTTGTTTTACCCACAAGGGTTGTTTTGTTTTCCTATCTTATTTTCTTTCCCTTCTTTGCCCTATTGAGAAAAAAAGGGGAAAGGGGGGGAAGTGATAGAGCGACTTGGTGGGTACCTGGCATTTAGCCAAGGTCAAACCACCACACATGCTTTATATTATCGTTGTCAAAGTTTTAACCAGATCTTGGGATATGTGTGAAGATACTAATGTTCTTATAATTGCATAGGAAATAATAATTTCTACTGTTTTCTGATTTTAGAGCACTTGATTTCACAACTTCAATATTTTTAACATATTCTGAGCATAGAGGAACCTTTCTGGGTATCTATGTTTTAATAGCTCAGCAATAGGCTACTTGAGCAAGTTTCACAACTAATTGCCCATGTTTTGTTGAGCAAAATCTCAAATGCTTGAGTGAAGGTGTTGGAGGGAAAAATTAAATATATGTAATATTAGAAGCTGATATTCAGTCAATGCCTGTTAATAGCTCTCCAGACAAGCAGCAGAGGTTTGTTATTGTGGTGTGTAAAGAATGGGCTTCCCAATGCTGGGCTATGTGCTCCAGGGGTGAAGAAAGCAGCAGCGCTTCATGCAAAGGTTCATCTGCCGCTGTCTCTGCAAGCCCTTGGAGATGTTCGGAGTGTCCTTTACATTTTAGCTGAGATGTATCCCAGTTGTGTATTATTCACCATTACATTGGCAGAGTCCAGAATAAATCCAGCATCTGTAATATAGGTGGTAACAAGGCAAGGGAGACGGTGACACATGAAGATGGAAGATTGTTGCATGATGTGAATGAACAGTTAACGAGAAAATGGATTAACTTACAAAAGCTTTTTTTTTCTCTGCCCCAACAGGGATGAGAAGAACCAGTCCATCATCGTGAGTGGGGAGTTGGGTGCTGGAAAGATGGTCTCTGCCAAATATGCATCGGTAGTTCTGCCAGCGAGACCAACATCAAAGCCAAAGTCCTTGCGTCGAGCCCAATTATGGAGGTAAAAGCTGCATAATTTCCTTTGTCCTGCTTGCAGTGATCACTGTGTCTCTTCAGAAGTCACAAAAACAGTGAGAGCTGTAGGGGCTTGTGTGCCAGACCTGATTTGCAGCCTCACAGCAGCCCTGAGCTGGACTTTAAATGCAGAAATACACTGATGGACTCCATTTAGCCCACCCCAATTGCTCCTCTCTTTGATGGTCTTGAAGCTGAGCCTGTGCATCCTCAGCATGGCTCCAGGGGCTGGGCTTTGACTGGGGCTCTGGAGCAGAGAGCCTGAGAGATGCTGCTGGCACCATTAGTATTTTGTCATCTTCATCTTCCTTTTCCTCTTGCCACTGCATGGTACCTCCTAATCTTCTTCATTAATTGTATAGGCATGAAACAGAAGAGAAAAGGGTTACTTAATCTATTTGAGGTATTTCAATGCAGTTTCATTTTGTTAATTTTCTGTTACTATCAGTCACAGGGGAATAACAAGTTCCATTATAGGGAAATCCCTGCTCTAATGGAAAAAAATTCCTTTTACAAATGTAAAAGAAACAGAAAGCTGCTTCGTTTCATTGCACCATGACCATATGGTGAAAATAAACGTCTGAGTACCTAAATCCCATTTTCCAAGCAGATTTTGGAGTCAGAGTGCCTTCATTTGCAAAATATCCAAGTCAGCATGAAGACAAGATTTGGGCTTTTCCAAAGTCAGTTAAGCACTTCAGACTTGTGTGACTTTCTTTTAAAGGCAGGAGCTAGCAATGCTGCTGTAGTGGAGTGCAGCGTTGTCCTGCGCTTAACCTGTCCTTCACTTAACCTTAGGCTTGGCTTAACCTGCAGGGAGGCTTCCCAGTGCAGGTGCCTTGTGGCCAAATTGTCTAATAGACACGAAGATGGTGGCTGATCCAGGATGAAAAACAACCCCACCCCAGCCCAAGAGGCAGCACGCATGGTCAAGCATCATGCTGCCTGATGTGGGGTGCAATCTGGAACGGTAAAACAAGTGATGGTGCGGATGAGAATTAAGAAAAGCCACACAGGTGTACGGCTGGCAGAGGACACTCAATCTGCTGCAACATGGGCTTCACGCTGTTTTACTCCTTTCCTCACTCGTCTCCTGTGCCTCTGTGAAATGTAGATGCAGTACCTGGGAACACTTAAAAGCATCCAAGGAAAAATTCATAGTGCATGCCAGTCTTCTGTATGACCCCATAATTCTGTTGCTCTAATTATCTTGCCTGTGTTCAGTTCTGGATGTAATTTCTAAGTGCTGGGGCTGGGGAACCTGTCTGTCTTTATTGGAAATTGATGAGAACGTTGCCCACGCAAAAACCGTAAAAGCAAAATGCCTGGTTTGCAAAAACCCCTAAGTTAAAGTGTGAAGATGGAGTAGAGGGATGTGTGTGTTGTGAAATAGTCCTTAGTGCCGATGTGCACTGTGTTTGATTTGTGGGATGTATGTCCCTGCTGGGAGATGGGACAGGTATCTCTGCTTTATAGACGAGGAATCGAAGCACATGAGATAAGATGATGATGGTATTCTGGATGCTCAATTCAGCATGCAGAAATGTCTAGTTGTAGTGTTGTAGCAGTTTGAACTCCTTATTTTCTGGGGATTGGGCACTGGGCTCTGGGCAGAAACAGAGCGTATGTGCTCTGCCTCTGCCCTGCTGCTTTTATGTACGGTCTGGGATGCGTGCTTGAAGGTTGGAGGGGGGAAGTGGGGGCTGTGGGTCTGGGAGCACCCTTTACCAACTTCATTACCAACTTTGCATCAGATTTACTAACTTGTATCTCAAGATGACTAGTCAAAACTCAAACTTATTTCCTCATGTGAGCTGTACCTTACCTTATCTGTCAACCTTGTCTTCTGAGGGCTTATACAAAACAAGGGGTATCTTGATGTGAAAATCCACCTTTTATTAGACAGAGATGAGGATATATATTTTTTCATATCAAAAGTAGGAGCTGTTGTTTCTCCTTTGGGTCTTGCACATGCAAAGAATTGTTGTTACTCTCTTTTATATTGCAAAATACTGGAAAACAAAGTCTCTCAACTTATGTGAGCCCAGCAAAGCAAACCAGTAAGCATTGGCTCTTCAGGTAGAGCAATCCTAAAAGTTTGATTTTTAAACTCGAAAGTAAATATGTAACTTAAAATGTGAGTTCACGTGCAATGCAGCACTCTTTATAAGTGTGGTGTCTAACTGAATAATGTCTGGGAAATGGTGCAAAGCAAGAATATGCTTTATTTTTTTTGCAGTGAATCAAAGGGTTTCTGTGGTTATTAAAATCATTGCACACATATTGAAGTGTGAATATTGGAGTCGACTTGAGGCAGAAGCAGATCCTAGTGAAGATGGTTAAAATTGGAGGCTGATGGGGAATGGGGGTTTCTCCTTTGAGGTGTGTTCCATGGCATATGGGGGTAGGGATATGGTGCTGTGCCCAGAGTTAGGGGTTTTCCCAGCAAGGTGGGGCATTCTGGCTGGGAATGGTGTATCTGAGTGGTGCCATAATCAGCTCTCTGCATGGCGCAGTGGGTGCCAAACATCCCACTCCCATCAACCACCTCCAGGCCTGGATGCATCTTGCAGGGCGACATGCAGCAACATCAAGCTGTTAATGTGATGTGCTCCATCACAGGCTGGGTGAGCTCCTATTGTGCTGGGGGGACCAGAATGGATATCGGCTCTCTGACCCCAATCATCATTTTCTGCCCCTTATTAGCAATGCTCCAGCAATGAGCAGAGTTACAGAAACGTCTGGGTCCCAGGGCTTTGTATGACAAAAAGAATTAAATGTTTTTCTTACAGCCTGAAAGTACAGCTAATGCAAAAGCCTGCAGAAGGGCTGGGGACCTTCTGGTGGCAATGTGAGTCAAAAAAAGTACAGATTGCAGTGATTTTAAAGGTTACCAGCAGGCTGGTATGGAACACACAGTAGGCTGGTTTTCCTCATGATTTTCATGATACTTAGGAAATACGTTTGTGAGTGTTAATGATCTTGCTGAGCTTTTCTTGGCAAATCACTCCTACCTGGTTTGAAAGGAGCTGAAGCTGAGAACCACTTCTGGGTGGGATGAGGAGGCTGTCTACCTCCTGGGCTTCCCCAGCCCTCCCTGTGGCCAAGCCTGTTTGGGATCTGCCAGAACTCAGCCTGGCATACCTTAATGGTTTTGGCCTCAAATAAGCCCTTGCTTTAAGGAGGGGCGATTGCATGTGAAGCTGCTTAAAGTGGATATAAATCTAGCGATCTTTTCTTGTTGTATCTGCATTTGAAATGCCTCTCGGTCTCCATAGGATTTAGCTTTGTGTTGTTCTGAAATAACTTTGCTAAAGCATGGATGCCTAAATGGTGTAATGCTGGCACTGCGAGCAATTCTCAGGTTTAAGGCATTATGTGGGAAAGTGTCGGGGGAGGCAACGGGTCTGCCTCTAGTCTAACTGAAGAAGAATTTAACCTTGACGAGATTCCAGTGTATCCATGAGAGACCAGAAAGTCCCGAGAAGTGCCATGGAAACAAGATTAGAGAACTAAGATAAGAGGAACTGTCCTGACGATTCAGGCGAGAAACTATCACCCAATCGTGAACTGTTAGTTACTAAAGTAAACCAATCCTGTATGAACACCTACTTTGAAGAAGGTTATAAAAAGGCTTGTTAGAACAATAAAGGGGCTTTTGCAGCCATTTTGGTCATTTTCACACAATCTGATGTTTGTCGTGTCCGTCTCTACTGCGACAGGAAAGGTGTTAAAGTATCTGAATTGGTCATGGGTATGTAAAACAGGTTAAAAAAAAAAAGAAAGTAGTAACCTCAGTATTTGAAATAGTCTGCACCTGTGCAATGGAGCAGTTATTTGAATCCCAGATATACCATAGCTCTGCCTTTGTTGAACTTCCTTTGCATGGGGAAGGCGTTTCATCACTGCAAAAAGCAGATACAGTCACTTAACAGGGTTACACTTCACCCATTTCAAAGTAAACCATAGTTTAAAGGAGATGAGTTCCCTCTGGGGATGGGCAGGATGGGGAACAGGGAGCATCCCAGTGCATGCTCCAGAAAGCTACTTCTTGCTGCTGCATTTCTTTTGTTTCTTCTCTCCTAGCATGTGCCGAAGACTTTTTCTACACTTCTTAGGGAGGTGACGTCTATTGATGGTGTGGATGATGCTGATGACTGAGAAAACCAGTCATGCCTTCACCCTGCCTGGTAAGATGTTCTGCTCGGAGCCTTCCCAGAAGAAGTCTCTTGCAAATGTTTTCAGTATTTTACCTGAATTATATGGCTCTCCTGTAACACTAAGAGGTATAAATCCATGTTCCTATTGACCTAATTGGCTTTACCTTGTTCTTTAATATGAGCTGCAGCAGTGTTTCTTGCAGCTATCTGTGAAGCAGCAGTGAAATGGAGGAGGACACTGAATTTAAGAGAAACCTAAATAAACCATTCTGGAGCTGTGCTGCAGCTTTGACTTGCTATTTTTTCCCCTATTTACAAGCAGGAAAAGAGCTATTACTCTGCAGTTCAATCTGTATTTGGGTTGAGGGTGATGTCACTTCTCGGACCATCATAGTATTGTACAGAGTAGCTGACTCCTGGGAATAATGAGCTGAGTACAGCCCTGCTGTGCGGAGTCCACGTTTGCATGGCCAGCTGCAAAATCTACCGCTGCAACAACTGCCCGTGTATGCTGCAGTTGATCAGTGCCGTAGCCTGCCTGCAGCAGCAACTGTTTGAAGGGAAAAACAATTTTTGCAGGGGAAAACTTTCCCAGTTTGTTAATATTTATCTGAAACCAAGTTTTTAAATCCTGGTAAGTCTCAGTGCCTCTCCCTTGCATTTCATATGTTGTGAGAGGAGCTCCTTATGTTCACAGCCAGCTGTGAAATCCCCCCGAGCAGCTGTATTGCAGCCACTGCGCTCTGCTGGCAGCAAGTGTGGGGACTCATTTCAAGAGTTATAACTGCAAATATTTCCCCCAAATTTGTCATTTTTGTGTTTTAGATGGGCTCAATCTCTTTTTCTTTGGGGTGACGGTGGGGTCTTGTCTTTACCATCCTCTTGTCTGGCTTGCGTGACTTCTGTTAACTACTCAAAAAAAATAAGATTCCACTGGTTGCTCCAAACTTGCCCATGGGACTGTAATCCCCAGGGAATTCTCTCCCCATCCCCTTGCCACGTGTAGTCTCTCTTTGGTCCCCTTCTCTGCCTCCTCAAGCAGACCCCCTGTCTCCTTGCTGCTTCCTATGAAGCTCTGTGCAAGCATTTTCCTCTGCTGCAAATTTGATGACATATACTTTCCCATACTTCCTCTGGATCTGCCTTTCCTCATTTTCCTTCACTGTTTCCTAGCTCTGTCTGCTTCTGTTCAGGGCCTGGTGAAATTGCTACTACACTTTCTAGTCTTGTCTTTTTATGTATAACAAGGAGAGGTGAGATGTATCTGCAAATCCCCACCCTAGCCAGGCTTAACTCCAATTAAGAGTGCCAAGTAACAGCAGAGCATTGTTCCTTTTAGTGACCTTGAAATGTTTCTCATTGTGCTGATAACAGAAAAGTCCCGAGAGAGAGAAAAGGAAGCTCTTGATAATTCAAAAACGATCAGGTTAGGTCTCAGACCTTGGATGGATAATTAGGACACCAGCACTGAACAGAAAAGGGACACAGAGACCCAGTTAGGATGTAAAAATGCAAGATATGGCAAGAAAGCCATGTACAGGCTGCTGCTGAACAAAGCTCCTGCTGGGAATGACTGCAAAAGCCTGCCAGAAAAATATATAAAGCAATAACATCTTACACCCCAATGAAAACCCACAATACGTGGCTCTGTTTGAGATGCTGGGGATGGTAAAACAGAGCTTCACATCACCTCCCTGGTGACTTGCTGTAACACCAGTCTGGAGGCGTTGTGCATTGTGTGCACAGCTTTAATTTTTCTGTTCTGTTTGTGGGACACCGGCAATAAGTTGTAATTTATGTGTTTCAACATTCAGTGAGATCTCACTGTTGGACTATGATTGCAGAGAAACAACTCCATGCTCTATAAAAGCCGCAGAGCCCCTATAGCTCTGATCCTGTTTGATTGTTGTGGAGTAGCATCCTTGTCTTTGTGCATGTTCACAATAGTATTAAACCCTTTGATGCAATGTCCTGGTTTCGACCAGGATGGAGTTAATTTTCATTGGAGTATTTCATACCATGTGATGTCATGCCCAGGTGGGAGGGCTCTCTCGCTCTCTCTCGCTCTAGCAGGAGCTCTTGACCTGGGGGCTTGCATGCGTGCCGTCTGCTCGTCGGGCCATGTTGTTGCTGTGGGGGCGGTCGCCGTGCTCAATAAGCCACTGCTGCATTTTACCCATTTTCTTTTTGAACTCACTATTGTCACTGTTGTTCTCTTGCTATATTTAGTAAATTCTTTCTTTTTATTCAACCCACAAATTCTCTTCTTTTTGTCCCTCCCTGAAGTGCTAAGGCTTGGACAACAGGCCCAAGCCAGAGTTGACCTATAGATGAATCCTGTATATTTTATAACTGATAACCATTGTGCGAGTAGGTATTGTACTAAGTTATAACAACCCACTTATGCTGGTGTAAAAAGTGCTAAAGCATTGAAATACTGCAGCCTGAACAACAGGCCCCAAGCTGAAGCTGCTAACTTAGCATGTAGTCATTAATAAAATATGTAAACTCGCTAGTGAAAGACAAAATACAATCAGTAGTGAGGAGAGAATGTATCCAACTTTCCTTTCGCAGCCTTGTTCAAGGCTGAGAACCCACGTGTTTGGCCTTGTTAGAAACTCCCTTGGTTCCCCCCCCGAGCCCTGGCCAAGCTTTGGGTGGAATCCAACTGGACAATGAAACCAGAAACTTTCCACTCAAAACAAAGGTGCCAGCTATTCTGGCTTGTCGATCTCTGGTATATAAGGCTGGACCCGTTTGCAGCGACTTTGGAAGCCTCACCTACGGGTGGACGCACCGCGTAGGATTTCCCACTTGCCGGGACAGGCTCTCCAAATCCTCGCTGTAACCGGGGCTGCCCAGAGTCTGCGGATCTGGATGATGATGATAATATATGCAAGTGGTGATGTATTTCTCTTAATTACTATTCTCTTTCTCTCGTGTAGTAATGATTTGATGCATTACCCTGTATTTTCCTGTTTGTTGCTTTAAGTGCACTGTTCTGCTTCTTCTTACTGCATGTTTTCTGTATTATGGTGTTACATTACTTGGTTATCACTAGTAAAGTACGCCTACTCTTTTCACTCTGGTGTCTGAGTTTAATTGGTATCCTTATTCAGCAAAACACTCCCCTATTTCACCAGAGGAGGAGGGGGAGGTGAACGGCCGGCCACGTGGCATCTGGCTGCCGGCTGAATTCAAACCTCCACAGTTTTTGGTGCCCAACGTGGGGCCCGCAGGCTTTTCTTTTTGTTTGAGATAACAACAAAACGGGTAAAATGTGGATTGCTTGGCTCCTTAAGATCTTATCACCTCATATGCAATACGTGTTTCCCATTCTGTTGCTCACCTTCAGTGAGAGTTGGGTTAAGGTTTTGTTTCTGTTGTACTATGTTGTACCGGGTCTGGCTGAGCCAGAATTGGTTTTCCCCTGTAGCAGCCCTCATGGTGCTGTGTTTTATGCTGGGAGCTGGCAGGGTGTTGATAGCACCCTGGTGTTGTGGCTACTGCTGAGTAGTGCTTACACAGCACCAAGGCTCTTTCCGACATTTCCCCCCCCACAGTGGGACGGGGTGGGCAAGATCTTGGGAGGGGACACAACCAGGACAGCTGACCCGAACTGACCAAAGGGATATTCCAGACCATATGACGTCTGCTCAGTATAAAGCTGGGAGAAAGGAGGAAGGGGGTGGGGTCACCCTTGGTCCTCCGAGGCAACCACTACGCGTATTGGAGCCCTGCTTCCTGAGAAGGCCCGACATCGCCTGTTCATGGGAAGTAGAGAATAAATCTGTTTTCTTTTTTTTGCTTCCACGCGCGGACCTTTGCTTCGCTTTGCTTATATTAAAACTTCTGTTGTTTTACCCACAAGGGTTGTTTTGTTTTCCTATCTTATTTTCTTTCCCCTCTTTTCCCTGTTGAGAAAAAAAGGGGAAGGGGGGGGAAGTGATAGAGCGACTTGGTGGGTACCTGGCATTTAGCCAAGGTCAAACCACCACAGTCTTTTTTGGCGCCCAACATGGGGCGGGACAACGGCAGTTTTATATTAATTGTGCTATAGCTATAGCAGTTAGTAAGCAACAAGCTCTTGTGCTGGTCATGGGTTTGTTGATTGCGCTGCTTATCTTTACTTTGCTAAGCTCGGGAACATGCTGGAAGAAATTGGGAACATCATGAGTGGTTTTATTCTGCAGGCTCCCGAGGTACTTATTAATCCTTATGTTAGCTCTTTGATACTGTTCATTAATGCTATTCGCCTATTGTGGGTTGTGTGGAGCTCGGTAGGTTTTTGGTGTAAGAGAAGGCAAATTTTGGGTGAGTCAATACCAAAATGTGCCCTGAGGCGGCCTGTCCCTGGGTGTCAGGAGGAGTGGAAGGATTTGGGCAGATTCCTAGGACGGTTATCACCTCCTGTAGCCTGGGATCTTACCCCTGAACAGGCAAGCAACCCCGCAAAACTGACACAATACCTGATAGAAGGGTGCCTTGTCTATCCCGATGAAAATCAGCAACTCCTAGCGCTGTACTGGGGCCTGGCCTGTGCTTATCGAGCTGCAGTTCAGTGCTCTCAAAGGACTGTGGTTGAGATTGCTGAGGAGAGGGGTTCTGAAGAGGAGGACAGCGACGGGGGAACCTCCTGAAAGCATCAAAACCTGCAGCAAAACCACAAGACGTGAAGGCAGAAGCCCAGGGAAGAGGGAGAGCCTCAGGTCGCCTCCCCCCTGAGCGGGAAGAGTGAGCTGCTGCTAACAAGGACGGCGGTGACTCAGAGTGGGCGGAGACTGGAGTGACGACACCCCACGTCCCTCATGTACAAGAGCAGCCCCCAGGGAGCGCGAGCGACCAGGAGCGGGGCACGTCAGAAGGGTGAGGCGCTGCAGTTCGCGCAGGCAGCGCGAGTGGACAGGGCGCATTGCCTCTCCGGGGTCTAGAACTTATCTGAGCTAGTTTCATCTTATCATCCTCCACGAATAGACAGAACCATGGTCTCCACTCGGGTCAAAACCACCACCAGAAAGAACGTGGTGACCCACATGGAGCTGCCACGCAAACATGCAGCGGTCCAGGTCCCGGGCTGCAGGGAGTGCCTGAGCCTGTCAGTCCTGTCAGAAGGCACCAGTGATAACACCTGTGTGTGCTGTGATCAGCTGGATGACCTGCTCAGCCTGGTGGTGGAACTCAAAGAAGAGATCGAGAGATTAAGAAGTATTAGGGAGTGTGAAAGGGAAATTGATTGGTGGAGTAACACCCTAGCACCCCTAAAGCAACAGAAGCAGGTGGAGGCTCCAAATGAGGTAGGTAATCCCTCATCCTCTTGCTACCAGGCAGAAGGAAGGGACCTAAGAGATGGGGGAGGCTGGAAACAGGTCCCCGCTCAGGGAGGCAGGAAAATCCTCTCCTGACCTCCCTCACCCTCCATGGTGTCCCTTCACAATAGATTCGGGGCCCTGCAACTTTTGAGTGAAGAAGAGAAGGAGGAAGAGAATGAGACAAACAAGGAGGAAGATTAAGGTCCACCAAGGCCGGGTCATTCTAGACCAGGTATTAAAACCAGTTCTAAAAAGAACCCCAGAAGTGTCATTGTAGCAGGTGACTCCATTCTGAGGGGTATTGAAGGCCCCATATGCAGACCAGACCCGCTTCATAGGGAAGTCTGCTGCCTCCCTGGGGACTGCGTCAAGGACCTCATGGCTAAACTCCCTGCTCTAGTGAGACCCAGGGACTACTACCCTCTCCTGGTTTTTCAGGTAGGTAGTGATGACATTACCAGAAGTCCTAAAGCAATGAAGAGAGATTTCAGGGCCTTGGGGAAAGTGATTAAGGGGTCGGGGGCACAAATTGTGTTCTCCTCCATCCCTTCAGTTGGGGGGATGGATGAAGGAGAATACCGGAGAACTCAACAGATGAACTTGTGGCTCCAAGACTGGTGTTACCGTCAGGGCTTTGGATTTTTCAATCATGGGTTGGTATACAGGGCACCAGACCATTTGTCATTAGATGGAATGCACCTGTCCCAGAGGGGGAAGAGGATCGTGGGGCAGGAGTTAGCTGGGCTCATTGACAGAGCTTTAAACTAGATCTGAAGGGGGAAGGGGACAAAACATCAGCCCATCTGAAGTGCATGTATACCAATGCACACAGCATGGGTAACAAACAGGAGGAGCTTGAAGCCATGATGAAACAGGAAAATTATGATGTTGTGGCTATTACAGAAACATGGTGGGATGTCTCCCATGACTGGAGTGTGCCAATTGATGGCTACAAGCTCTTTAGGAGGGACAGGCAAGGAAGGAGAGGGGGTGGGGTGGTGCTGTATGTTAGGGACTGTTATGATTGCTTTGAGTACAAGTGTAGTGAAGACAGGGTAGAGTGTCTTTGTGTATGAATCAGGGGGAAGGCCAACAGGGCAGATGTTGTAGTAGGAGTCTACTATAGGCCACCCACCCAGGACAGAGAGGTGGATGAAATATTCTATAGGCATTTAGGAGAAATCTCACGATCGCTTGCCCTTGTTCTTGTGGGAGACTTTAACTTCCCAGACATCTGCTGGAAATACAACACAGCAGAGCGGGACCAGTCCTGGAGATTCCTGGAATGTGTGGGAGAAAACTTCCTGATGCAGCTGGTGAGAGAACTAACCAGAGAAGGTGCCCTGCTGGATCTCCTCTTTGTGAACAGAGAAGGACTGGTGGATGATGTGGTGGTTGGAGGACGACTAGGGCACAGCGATCACGAAATAATAGAGTTCTCTATTCTTAGAGAGGCCAGGAGAGGGCTAAGCAGAACTGACATCCTGGACTTCAAAAGGGCTGACTTTGTCTTGTTTGGGCACTTACTTGAAAGGATCCCTTGGGAGACGATCCTGAAGGGTAGAGGGGTCCAGGAAGGCTGGGCACTCTTTAAGAAGGAAGTGTTAATGGCTCAGGAGCAGGCGGTCCCCAGGTGCTGTAAGAGAAGCCGGTAACAGAGAAGGCCACCGTGGCTGAACAGGGAGCTTTGGCTGGAACTCAGGGAGAAAAGGAGAGTTTACAGCCTTGGAAAGAAGGGGCTAGCCACTCACAGTGATTACAAAGAGGCTGTGAGGCTATGCAGGGCGGAAATCAGGAGGTCTAAAGGCCAGCTGGAAATTACTCTGGCTTCAGCAATCAAGGACAACAAGAAATGTTTCTATAAGTATGTCAGCAGCAAAAGAAAGACCAGGGAGAGTCTCCATCCCCTGCTAGACGCAGGAGGAAACATGATAACAAGTGATGAGGAGAAGGCTGAGGTCCTTAATGCCTTCTTTGCCTCAGTCTTTAATAACAAGACTAGTTGTACTGAGGGAATCCAGCCTCCTCAGCCAGAGGACAGAGACTGGGAGAACGACCCCCGCGCAATCCAGGAGGAGACAGTCAGTGACCTACTGCATCACATAGACACACACAAGTCTATGGGACCAGACGGAATACACCCGCGGGTGGTGAAGGAGCTGGCTGGGGTGCTTGCCAAGCCGCTTTCCATCATTTACCAGCAGTCCTGGCTGACCGGGGAGGTCCCAACAGATTGGAAACTGGCCAATGTGATGCCCATCTATAAGAAGGGTCAGAAGGATGATCCGGGAAATTACAGGCCTGTCAGCTTGACTTCGGTGCCCGGGAAGCTGATGGAGCAGCTCATCCTGAGTATCATCATACAACACATGTGGGACAACCAGATGATGAGGCCCAGTCAGCATGGGTTTATGAAAGGCAGGTCTTGATTGACAAACCTGATCTCCTTCTACGACAGGGCGACCTGCTTATTGGATTAGGGAAAGGCTGTGGATGTTGTTTAACTTGACTTCAGTAAGGCCTTTGACACCGTTTCCCACAGCATTCTCCTGGCAAAACTGGCTGCTCGAGGCTTGGATGAGCGCATGCTTTGCTGGGTAAAAAACTAACTGGATGGCCGGGCCCAAAGAGTTGTGGTGAACAGAGTTAAATCCAGTTGGCGGCCGGTCACGAGTGGTGTCCCCCAGGGCTCGGTTTTGGGGCCACTCCTGTTTAACATCTTTATTGATGATCTAAATGAGGGGATCGAGTGCACCCTCAGTAATCTTGCAGATGACACCAAGTTGGGTGGGAATGTTGATCTGCTCGAGGGTAGGGAGGCTCTGCAGAGAGATCTGGACAGGCTGGAGCGATGGGCTAAGGCCAACTGTAGGAGTTTCAATAAGGCCAAGTGCCGGGTGCTGCACTTGGGCCACAACAACCCCCAGCAGCGCTACAGGCTTGGGGAGGAGTGGCTGGAGAGCTGCCAGTCAGAGAGGGACCTGAGGGTGTTGATTGACAGCCGGCTGAACATGAGCCAGCAGTGTGCCCAGGTGGCCACGAAGGCCAATGGCATCCTGGCTTGTATCAGAAATAGCGTGGCCAGCAGGGACAGGGAAGTGATCTTGCCCCTGTACTCGGCACTGGTGAGGCCGCACCTCGATGACTGTGTTCAGTTTTGGGCCCCTCACTACAAAAAGGACATTGAATCACTCGAGCGTGTCCAGAGAAGGGCAACGAAGCTGGTGAAGGGTCTGGAGCACATGTCGTAGGAGGAGCGGCTGAGGGAACTGGGGTTGTTTAGTCTGGAGAAGAGGAGGCTGAGGGGAGACCTCATCACCCTCTACAACTACCTGAAAGGAGGTTGCAGAGAGCTGGGGATGAGTCTCGTTAACCAAGTAATAAGGGATCGGACAAGAGGGAATGGCCTCAAGTTGCGCCAGGGAAGGTTTAGACTGGATATTAGGAAGCATTTCTTTACAGATCGGGTTGTTAGGCGTTGGAATGGGCTGCACAGGGAGGTGGTGGAGTCCCCATCCCTGGAGGTGTTCAAGAGTAGGGTTGACATAGCACTTAGGGATATGGTGTAGTTGAGAACGGTTGGACTAGATGATCTTCAAGGTCCTTTCCAACCTAGGTGATTCTGTGATTCTGTGTTTCTGAGTTGAAGAACAACACGTGCCAATTGCTACGAGGACCGTGCACCGACGGCAGTATCGCACGAACCGAGACTCTCCTGCTCCCATCCAAGAACTGACCCGTCAACTGGAGAGCCAAGGTGTCATCAGTAAGACACATTCGCCTTTTAATAGCCCAATATGGCCAGTGTGAAAGTCTGACGGAGGGTGGAGGTTAACAGTAGACTATCGTGGCCTGAACGAAGTGACGCCACCACTGAGTGCTGCTGTACCAGATATGTTAGAGCTCCAATATGAACTGGACTCAAAGGCAGCCAAGTGGTACGCCACAATCGACATCGCCAATGCATTCTTTTCAATTTCTTTGGCAGAAGAGTGCAGGCCACAATTTGCTTTCACGTGGAGGGGTGTCCAGTATACCTGGAATCGGCTGCCCCAGGGGTGGAAGCACAGCCCCACTATTTGTCATGGACTAATTCAAACTGCACTGGAAAAGGGTGATGCCCCTGAACATCTACAGTACATTGATGACATCATTGTGTGGGGCAACAAGGCAGAAGAAGTGTTCAAGAAGGGACAAAAAGTAATTGAGATTCTTCTGAGAGCTGGGTTTGCCATAAAGAAAAGCAAGGTCAAGGGACCAGCACAGGAGATTCAGTTCTTGGGAATAAAATGGCAAGATGGACGCCGCCATGTGCCTATGGAGGTTGTCAACAAGATAGCAGCTATGTCTCCACCGACCAACAAGAAGGAAACACAAGCTTTCTTAGGACTTGTGGGATTTTGGAGGATGCATATTCCAGGTTACAGTCAGCTGGTGAGCCCTCTCTATCAAGTAACCGGAAAGAAGAACCATTTTGAGTGGGGTCTTGAGCAACAACAAGCCTTTGAGCACATCAAACAGGAGATAGCTCGGGCAGTAGCTCTTGGGCCTGTTCAGACAGGACCAGATGTGCAAAATGTACTTTACACATCAACTGGGGAGCATGGCCTCACATGGAGCCTCTGGCAGAAGATACCAGGTGAAACTCGGGGTCGACCATTAGGATTTTGGAGCCGGGGATATCGAGGATCAGAAGCCCACTACACTCCAACTGAAACGGAGATATTGGCAGCATATGAGGGGATTCGAGCCGCTTCCAAAGTTGTTGGCACAGAAGCACAGCTCCTCTTGGCACCGCGATTGCCTGTACTACATTGGATATTCAAAGAAAACATCCCTTCTACACACCATGCAACCAGTGCTACCTGGAGTAAATGGGTAGCGTTAATCACGCAACGAGCTCGACTGGGAAAACCCAACCGTCCAGGAATCCTGGAAGAGATCATGGACTGGCCAGAAGGTAGAGATTTTGGAGCACTGCCTGAGGAGGTGGCTCGTGCCCAAGAAGCACCACCATATAACGAGTTACCAGAAGATGAAAGGCGGTATGCTCTGTTTACTGATGGATCCTGTCGTGTGGTAGGAAACCATCGGAAGTGGAAAGCTGCTGTGTGGAGCCCCACAAGACAAGTCGTTGAGGCCACTGAAGGAGAGGGCGAGTCAAGTCAGTTTGCAGAAGTAAAAGCGATCCAACTAGTCCTAGAGATTGCTGAACGAGAAAAGTAGCCAGTACTGTATCTCTACACTGACTCCTGGATGGTGGCTAATGCCCTGTGGGGGTGGCTACAGGAGTGGAAGAAGACCAATTGGCAGCGCAGAGGTAAACCCATCTGGGCTGCTGCATTGTGGCAGGACATCGCTGCCCGAGTGGAAAACGTGGCTCTAAAGGTACGTCATGTAGATGCTCACGTGCCCAAAAGCCTTGCCACCGAAGAACATCAAAACAATGAGCAAGTAGACAAGGCTGCTAAAATTGAAGTAGCTCGGCTGGACCTGGACTGGGAGCGCAAGGGTGAGCTATTTGTAGCTCGATGGGCCCATGAAACATCCGGGCATCTCGGGAGAGATGCAACGTACAGATGGGCTCGTGATCGAGGGGTGGACCTGACCATGGAGGCCATCTCACAGGTCACTCATGAATGCGAAACATGTGCTGCAATCAAGCGAGCCACACGAGTAAAGTCTCCCTGGAACAGAGGGCGATGGCTGAGTTTTCGATATGGTGAGGCCTGGCAAATTGACTATATTGGACCATTGCCACGAACACGCCAAGGCAAGCGCTACATACTCACTATGGTGGAAGCAACTACTGGTTGGCTTGAGACGTACCCCTGTAAATCATGCCACTGCCCGAAATACCATCTTAGGTCTTGAAAGGCAAATTTTATGGCGACATGGTACTCCTGAAAGAATCGAATCAGACAATGGAACCCATTTTCGAAATAATCTCATAAACTCCTGGGCAAAGAAACATGGCATTGAGTGGGTGTATCACATCCCTTATTACCCACAAGCGTCTGGAAAGATTGAAAGATACAATGGACTGTTGAAGACTATGTTGAGAGCATTGGACAATGGGGGATGGAAACACTGGGATATAAATTTAGCAGAAGCCACTTGGCTAATTAACACCAGAGGATCTGTTAACCGTCCTGGTCCTGCCCAAACCAAACCCCTTCATACTGTGGGAGGAGATAAGGTCCCTGTAGTACACACAGGGAAATGGCTGGGGAAGGCAGTGTGGATTGCTCCTCCCTTGGGAAAAGGCAAGCCCACTCGTGGGATTGTTTTTGCTCAGGGACCTGGATGTACTTGGTGGGTAATGCGGGAGAATGGGGCTACTCAGTGTGTGCCTCAAGGAGATTTAACCTTGGGGGGGAAATAATCTGTGGGTTGAGTTGTATGTTGCAGGAAGTGATGGAGGAAGTAGGAACGACGAAGAGTGAACCAGATACGTGCGATGATGACCCAAACCTAGCCGGTGCTGGAGTCCAACAGTCAAACATACTGCTCCTGTCCTGAACATCCATCTTGACAGATGGGAGCCAAGTCACTGAACATCTGGAGGAGTGAAGAAAGCTTACGGAATGGATAAATGAGTGTTATGTGGGAGCTGGGCATGACGTAAATGGTATGGAATAAGGGGTGGAGACTGTATCGGGTCTGGCTGAGCCAGAATTGGTTTTCCCCTGTAGCAGCCCTCATGGTGCTGTGTTTTATGTTGGGAGCTGGCAGGGTGTTGATAGCACCCTGGTGTTGTGGCTACTGCTGAGTAGTGCTTACACAGCACCAAGGCTCTTTCCGACATTTCCCCCCCACAGTGGGACGGGGTGGGCAAGATCTTGGGAGGGGACACAACCAGGACAGCTGACCCGAACTGACCAAAGGGATATTCCAGACCATATGACGTCTGCTCAGTATAAAGCTGGGAGAAAGGAGGAAGGGGGTGGGGTCACCCTTGGTCCTCCGAGGCAACCACTACGCGTATTGGAGCCCTGCTTCCTGAGAAGGCCCGACATCGCCTGTTCATGGGAAGTAGAGAATAAATCTGTTTTCTTTTTTTTTTGCTTCCACACACGGACCTTTGCTTCGCTTTGCTTATATTAAAACTGCTGTTGTTTTACCCACAAGGGTTGTTTTTTTTTTCCTATCTTATTTTCTTTCCCCTCTTTGCCCTGTTGAGAAAAAAGGGGAAGGGGGGGAAGTGATAGAGCGACTTGGTGGGTACCTGGCGTTTAGCCAAGATCGATCCACCTCACACATGTATGTCCAGCTTTTCAGCTGTATCGTGCAGCACATCAACAAGGCCCTGTACACCACTGTCAAGCAGCACTCCTTCATTGGCATGCTCGATATCTATGGGTAAGCACACTTTCTACTTTTAAGGCTGTTCAATTAGTCCTTGCTGATTTGTCTTGTCCTTCTGGCAATGCACGCTTGTGGCAGGTGATGGGACTAATATAAAGGGATGCAAAAAAACGCAGTTGTGTGTGGTTTTCAGTTTTAATCCTCCTTTAGATTGTGCAACCCTGACTGTGAAACGGTGCATGCAGATCTGTTTGAGTGCTGGCTTTTGAGATTTATCTCCCATGACGTTCCATTTGGTATTTCTGTCCCCCATGCTTATTTAAAGCATGAAGCTTAAAGATGAGCTAGGGGTAAAGGTGCTGATGTGGAGAACAAACACTGCGCTTGGCTCTGCTTGGGGTTGCTGTGGGTTTTGAGGAAACTGGTTCTTCAGCTGCAAAACTGCTGCTGTAGTGAGAGCTTTTGGAGGACTTTGGAAACCTGTGGCAGGGAGGTAAGGTGCAAAAAGCTCTGCCATAACTGAGGGCAACGCTCATGAAAAGATTAAGCTGGGCTTGGAAACTTTTTAGCGTGGAAGAAAAACCTCCTTTAGCCTCAGGTCTCCTGTGCATCACGTCCAGCACGTGGGCCAACAGATGCTTTTATAGCACTGGTGTCATCGCAGGGTCCAGCAGTTTGGTTTTTTTCCATAGGGACCTTCAGGTCCTATCGAAAGAGGCAGGTTTGCAAGGGAAGGGTGTCCATGCTCCAGACTGTAATGCTTGTGTGTGAGTCCACTCTCCTAAAGAGACCATAAATCCCTTTCAGAAAGGGATGTAAAAGGCTGTCTAAATGCTGAGTAATTAAGAGTGCAGGGACTTGGGGTGCTGACAACCTGACTCTCTGCAGGCCTTGGAAGTGGTTTGGTTCCCCAAACTCAGGTTATTTGGGAGTTCTAATGCATCCTGTCAAATATTGGAATTTTTTTTTTCCAGAAGTCTGTTGTTTTTACCTTTTACTCTGGGAGAGGAATTAAGCTAGAAGGGCAGGGAGCCTGCAAGCAACCTTCACCGCACATCCCTGACATCCTGAGAACACCTCCACCCCGGCACTCATGGGGAAAGACCATCCCCGTGGGTGGGTTTTCTAGGAACGGGATCCAAATCAAGGGTGCGGAGGCTGTGGGGTTTGTCTCCTAATTCTCGACTCCACATCCTTAATTCTCTGTTAACGTTGAGGTGAGAGGGTGTAGCAATAAAAGCTTTTATGTAGTTACTGGAAGTGTATCATTTGCTATAGTAGCAATACTGCAATCCATCTGAAGAGTGGATTTACGTGGCATTCCTGGACTTGGTGGGGTTGGCTTGTTTTTACTCTGTTTGCCATGTGAAGGGAAGTGTGAACACCCAGGCAGCCAGCCGTATGCTGGACTTATTTATGAACTTTAAATATTTTAGTATAAACCCTGGCATTGCAGCAGATTTAGGAGATATCAGTCACACAGCAGAATAAGGAACAGGAGAAAAGCCAAAATGCAGCATTTGCCCCCAACGTCTGCTCACAAGACCTGTTCCCAAGCTGGGATGTACCTTCCCAGGAGTCGCGGTGATGGGTTGGAATGGTGAATATGATTATTTTTTGCACCAAAATATAGTGCACTAAAATAAATAGAAACCAAACAGCCGTTGGTTTGCTTTTCCTATTAGGATATCATCTTAGTGCAGTCACTTTGTGTGGGTAGGACCTCCTGGTGAGGGCATGTGTGGAGCTGGTGACTAAACTGCTCTGTCAATTAGCAAATTGTGCTGGCAGGGTACCCTTAATTAGCAACTTGATGAAATCTCACTTGGAGTTGATGCTGTACAGCTGCTCTGCCCCTGGCCAGCACTCACTGAGAGGGTTCATAAATTGCATCTGGTGTCTCTGAAGTGGAAAAAGAGTTTCCACTCTGATATCTTTTTCCTCTTATACCCCTACTCTTATTGCATTTTCCACCTAGCTTGCTGTATCTCTCCATCTCTGTTTTAATTAAATCTTTTCTTGCCCCATTGCTCTGATCATGAACCTGCAGGAGTTTGTATTTTCAGGGACTCCTCAGAAAGTCATGTCCCTTTAGTTGCAAGAGCTGAAGGCACCAATCTGCTTGGTGCTATGGCCGTGCAACCAAGATCAAGCACAGCAGGAGCTCTTCAAGGACACGTTCATCACTGAGGCACTTGCCATGTGTTTAATATAAACATTTGTTGGTCCTAGACACCAGATTTTGTTGCATTAAAGATTATAAAGCTTGGTTCCTGAGATGGGGATGGATTGAGCATCCTCTGCTCAGCATGGGCTGTGCTGGCTCTGGGGGCAATGCCAGCCCTGGAGCAGGTGTATGGGGAGCAGTCCTATGTTTTGTCGAGAGCTGTGGGGCTGATAAAAAAGCGCAAAAGTGGCTCTTTTCTCCCAATACCCCTTTTCCTTTTGCATTTTTGCATTGCATTTCCCCAAGGGCTCAGGCATTTTGTATGATGAGGGCATTACCACCTGGCAATACCTGGGGAATAACTGCATTGCATGGATAACAGCCAGATAATTCTCAGAAAGTACCTGAAATACTTTTTTTTTGGGGGGGGATGAGGGGGGTGGGAAAGGGCTTCATTTGTTTAGTGCTTTAAGACTGTTCTGCCAGGTCCTACAGCACCTATTACCCGAGCAAATATTTTGCCGCACATTTATCATTACAGCAACTTATTTGTTAAGTATAGGGAACCTTGCCACTTCTTCCCTTAGTTTAATCCTTACAGTCATGTGTCAAAGACTTTTTTTCCTCCCCTTTCCAACTGTTCCTTAAAAATAGAAATATAAATAACATAACATAATTCTCTGTGATAGCTGAAAAATGTCCTTTTTTTTTTTTTAAGAGCAAGTCCAGCTCTCTGTGCCTGTCCCTGGGTGTCACGTGCTTCAGCCCCAACTGCCCTGGAGACTCTGCTGGCTCTCACCTTCTTGCCTGTAGTTTGTGTTATTAAAACTGCATATTTTTTCTTTTCTAATTGTGACTAGGAAGCTTAGTTTGGAGTTGGCCAGTGGCCTGTGGAGGGGTGGGATAATGTTTTGGCAAGGGGAGCTTTGGAAGCGCTTGTGAAGAGGGGGATCACTGAGACCAACACCAAACTCCGTCTAAAGAATGTGTTGAAATTAGAGCTGAAAGCACCGTTTCTCTCTCTGCCTTCCAGAAGTCACTTGCTCATGTGTATCTAATTTTTGTGCTATCAGGGATGCAGTACAGAGGCTATAATTATAAATTTAATACCTTCTTTTCCGGCTCTATTGAATTGCATTAAAAATATCATGTTGGGTCTTTTAAGACAGCAGCTTTGCAGTGAATGTATTTGGACTTAATATTTCATAATATTTTTCCCCAAGAGAGGCTCTTATGTTTCTTGTCTCAGACAGCACTACTGCCTGATGGGTGGGAAGCTACAGTTGTACCGAATATCTCATTCAAGACCTCTTGAATCCCTTGAGTTGTGGCAAGGAAAGATAGACATTTCAGGGAATGAGGAATAAGGTGTAGATCTGGAATAGGAGGAATGCAAAGAGATGGTTGAATAACTGGTGTTCCCTGTCACACAGATGACATCATTGCAGAGAAAAGTAGATTTTGAGATGAAGCAAAACTTAATGCTGATTTATTCATTGCTTTGCAGGTTTGAAACTTTTGAAGTGAATAACTTTGAACAGTTTTGTATCAACTATGCCAACAAAAAGCTCCAGCAGCAGTTCAAGTCAACAAGGTCAGCTTGGAAATGTTCCATAAAACTTAGCAGAAAATTTATCAAGGTGGGATTATTGTATGTCTGGCTTTTGCTTAATGGCACTTACTTGCAGCCTGGCCAGATTGCACGGCCAGCATGAATGTAGTCCTTGGGATACCATCTTGCCTGGGCAATGATTGTGCATTGCAATTGCACTAAATATTCATATCAAGTTGAAAATGTTGCTTGGTTAATTTATAAGCATGATACTGGAAGCAAGTTCACAAATGGTTTATGCAAAGGTCCATTGATGGTTTTGAATAAGTAGATAGTTTGCCAATTTTTTTTTTTTTTTGCGTGGTTTCAGTCATAAACTGAAACCTGGATGGTCTTGTGCTGAGTCCTAATTTCCAGTGTGAGACAAAGCATGGGTGGAAACCTGCCCATTAAGTATGGCTTAAACCTCTGCAACAAATTCTCTGTATTAAATAGCAGAATTGGACATGCTCCCCATTTTTTACTTGGGCATGCCTCCCAAAAACTTGAGATTCTTCTATTTTATTAGATACAAGCATTTACCTGCCCTGGAAGTGGAACTAGTAAGGAGTTGTCTTCTGCTTTTGTTGTAAGCAGGGAAAAAATTACTATTAGTTTCAGGATACAAAGGAAAACTTGTTAAATTTGAGCAGCTAAGTACTGTGGAGTAGTTTGGCACTTTGAAACTGTATCTTGTGCATGGACATGAACTAATATCTAATGCATCAGATCACTGCTGCTAAAAATGAAGAGTAAATTATGGATTGAATTTGCACTATTCATATCTTCATATGTTCAACTATCACTTCTGAAGCTTATAAATTCAAACTCTGAGTTGACATGTTTGAAGAGATTTAAAAAAACTATCTTTGAAGAAAAAAGTGCATTTGAAAAATCTTTTTTAAATATGCTTAGAGTATCGCAGAAATAGCCAGAGACAATTTATCTGCTTTGGCAGAGGTCTGAGATATATAAGCCATGCAAAGATTTTTTTTAATTTTTTTTTTTTTAAATAAGAATCTGTGATAGAAGTGTTCCTGAGTCAGATACTGCTGCTGACATCCCTCCTAGGATGATAGGTGCTCTTTGTGAGGCTCTGCTCACAGATGGGGTCACACATGCCCAGCCCAGTGCTGCAGGTCACTAGTTTAATCAGCAGAGCACTAAAGGAGAGAGGGATTTTTCTCAACCCAAGAGATATATATGTCATTACTATTTCAATATATGGTTTCCACCTAGATGTAGTGACAGCTTCAGTCATTTTCTAGTGAAAGTAATTTAAAGCCCTTTTTTTCCTGCTCCATGGTTTCCTAGTGTAAAGCTTTTATTTTCCTTGCCAGAAGCTAGATAGTATAAATGGCAGAGCCCATACAAAGCTGTACGTGAGGGCACCTGTGTCACCAAAACAGGATGAAAGAACTTATCAACACCAATGTGATGTAGATAAGCAGACACTCCTTTATTAACAGCTGGTGAGTAGGGAAGTTGTCTCACCAACAGCGCACACCTAACTCGTGTAGCATGCTGATTATATTGGATACACTAATACATAATAAACAAGTTCTCCTACATAAACATGATAATTCCTGTAACTCATTTTCTTATTCCCACCTCTTTCCAGTCATGCACACTTGAGTCCTGAAATGAGTTGGGGGGCTGCTTTTGCGATCACCATGGACCACTGACTCAAAAGAAAAGACCCTCCAATGTCCTTGACTCAAGGACTTGGGCTCACATTGAAATTTTAACATGCTTCAAGGCCCTTTCACAATGCAACTTTTAGAACACCTGGTCTACAGGGCAATAAATCATCCTTACTGAACAGTCTAGCAATGGTACCTCATCACGAGTCTTATTCTTTGAATAGAAATCTAGTTAATAATTATTACTAGCCTACGTGACCTTAGCCTGGGACTTTACAAAGGACTTTGTAGCAGCTTAACTGGTTGTATGGTTACTCTAAACTAAATACAGTATTTCCATGACTACTTAAAACATTGCACTACTATCTTTTTATAAAACCGATTCTCCTGTAAAATTCCATTTAATTGATTAGGCCTAATCATTCCTTATAAAAATCACCAAAAATCATTAAAATCAGCTCAAATTAATAACAAATCGGTAACAATCCATAACGCCTGAAGCTTCTACAGCTTCTGGATGCACTGAGGGAATACTCTACTCCAGCAGGGACAAGTGGGTGAATGGGGAAGGGGCTGGCATCACAGTCAGTAACTCTGCTGGTTTTTCCCCTCTCAGCACGTGTTTAAGCTGGAACAAGAAGACTATATGAAGGAAGGAATCCCTTGGACTCTCATAGACTTCTATGATAACCAGCCCTGCATAGACTTTATAGAGGCAAAACTTGGTATCTTGGACCTACTGGATGAAGAGTTCAAGGTAAAGAGGACCATCCACCTTTTCACTGGCATTTTTATTTTTATAAAGGGTTAAAGAATGGGCTTTATCCTGTGGTATCTTGTCGGGGAAGGCAGCTGGTCTGCCGATAACCTGATTGAAGAAGAGTTTGACCTTGACAAGATTCTGGTGTACCCTTGAGATAAGGAAGCTATGCTTAAAGCAAATAACTTCCAAGGAGCTGCTGACTACATAGCAGGATGAAGCAAGCAGGGAGGAAACTGATAAAGATTATCCAATGAGAATGTTAAAAACAACTTTTTGACCAATTATATTGTAACACTCTGGCACCTGAAATATATAAAAATGCATGCTTTTAGTAATAAAAACAACTAGCCGCTTGTTCACCCATATGAGTGTGTGTGTGTCGCTCTGTCCGTCTCTACAGCGACAGTATCTTGCAAGAAGGTAAACATCATCTTTCGCATGCGTTGCTGGGGTGCTCACAGCTACGGTAAGCTGTTGGCATTTGCTTTGCTTTAGGACCATTCAGAGCCTCCTTGACAGATGTTTGCTACCAACCTGAGTACCTGATCTCAGCATGTGTTGCCAGAGCTCGGGTTTCTGGCCTGGCTGTACTTAGGAATAGCCATTGTTTGTGACTTTTTCCTCAGTGTTATCCAGGAGCTGGAGTTCCTCCCTGTCTCAAGCCTTATTTTGTCTCCAGGGAAACCTGAGTCCTCTTGCAATAGCTATTTGGGGTAAAGTCGATTACATTTAGTGTACAGACTTCAGATGCTTGTAATGTTGGGAGAGTAGTTTGCTATCTTTTACCCTCTCTCTCTCATACCAGCCTAAATTAAATCTTGCTTAAAAGTTGAGAAGAAAGGCCAGAACCGCAAACTTTCATGAGAATCCATAAGAAAGGTTGGACTCCTTGTTCAGTCATGAATTATCAACTATATATAGGAACAAGAAATGTAAGATGGGAGATTTTCTTGGAAAGTTGGGATGCCCGTTTTGAAGGTCTTTGGTGTGAAGAATAGATGGAAAGTCCAGAGTCTTTAGGTATGATCATCTCAACAGGAGAGCTCAGTGTGATGTGATGAAAAGTGCTCCTACACTGGGAAGAGCAGCTTATATTCTCTCCAGTTCTGGTGTCTGCACAACAATGATGAGGAGGAAATACTGGAGAGAGTGTTATCAGATCAGGGCTATCATTGTGATACTGAAGAAAAAGAAACTTGAGTGCTGCACATGAGTGGTTGTAAGTGATAATCAGTGGGAGGGTTTTCAGACACTTTGACACAAAAAAACCCTAGCATGCAATATTTAGAAGTTGAAGTTAGTTTCAACCATGAAATAAACCTTTTTAATACTGAGAACAGCTTGGTAGAAGGGGATGGTGACTGCCTTCCTGCTGGATGTGGCTGCCTCATGGAGCCTTAGACTGGTTTTGCTATGGTGTGATCAACAAGTTGTCTTTGGGAAGAGTTTCCGTAGAGACTTGGATATATTCTGTGCCAGGAAATGTCTTACTGATTGTGGAAGGGCTTTGAGGGTTTTTGAACGAAGGCAGGGAAGGGTGAGGCAAGGGGTGGTGGGAGAACTGAAGCAGGGAATGTGCCCTTCACCAGGATAGCCAAGGTGATAAGAAGGACACAACAAATTCTTGTTGGCTCTGTGGGATCCATGGGTATGGGACAGATCCAGTGGCCTGAGGGCAGGAGTGTCACGTTGCATCAGAGGGAAAGGTTTTGGATCTGTTTAGACTAGTGTCTGTTGGGACTTCAGGAGATGTATGACCTGTCCTTGTCTGGGAGGGAGGTGACCTGACAAGAGGCTGCTCTCCTCCAAGCGATAGGGCTGCCTTCCCAGGCATGGCAGGGCTGTCCCAACCTGCACGACCCACAAGCTCAGCCCTCATCTGGGGTACAGGCATTCCTGTTACCGAAAAACTCGGAATAAAACTTATCAACACCAATTTGATGCAGATAAGCAGACACTCTTTATTGACAGCTGGGTGTGCGGGTGAATGCTTTCACCAACGACGCACACCAAGCACCAAAATCATACATCTTATATAGAACTCACTCATACATATTCATTAAGTATTCATGCATAAACATAACAATTCCTGGAAATCATTATCATACTCTCCTCCTATTTCCGATTCTGCGCAGTAGAGTCCAGAAGCACCTGGAAATGGGTCTGGGGTGTAATGTGAGTCGGTGGTCAATGAGTCGGTGGTCGCGATCTCCCCCTGTCAGAATTACCTATTGCTTGAGGACACTGTTTCTTGGCTTAAACTTACATGTTGCTTCAGTCGATTTCCCCATTTTCCCATTAATCTGGATTCTGACATCTCTCTGCATTCTTTCAGGTTATTAAATACCTTATAAGTAAATGCTATATCCAAATTATCTTGAATCTCAAGCTTGTTATCTATAGTTCTAAATGTTCCTACTAGGTGATTTTGACCAATTCCTTTGGCCTTGGTACAGGGCTGTACAGGGGATTTCGTAGTAGCCTCAGTTCCTGTATAGAGTGCAAATGCAGCATATGATTTCTACTAAATATCTCTTATAATTCTATATTCTTATTAAAATTAAACAAATTAATATTAATCTATATTAAATTGATAACATATCAAATCAGTAACACTCCAACTATCTCTTTGTGATGAGCTGGAGTTGGGACTTTGCCCTTTTCAAATCCAGTCTCGGAAAGACTCCTTAAAAATGAGAACAAAATAAACTTAATTTGATGCCCTTAAAAATAGTATCTTAGCCAGTGCTGTCTCAGAAGGAGGTCAGATTATTTGCTTGATATTCAGCACCATTTCATTTGGTCTCTGCACTATTAAGGCTGTTAAATTCTTTAGGCTCGAACTGGCTCCCGGGTGTTGTGAGGACCATAAGGGAAGTTTCCCTTGTGCCATATTGCCTGATAATGCCCTTTGCTCCTCTCTGAAGCACCTGACACTTATTGCTGCTGGTGACATTGCATTAGATGGAGCAACTCCTATGTGACAGCAGTAATATGGGCAACTTTGCTGTAGATCTGCCTGGTACCACTTTTTCCCTCTGTGCTTTTTTTGACCAAAAAAATGAAACACAAGGTCTATTTCCCCCCACATCAAATGCCAGTTATCTGAGTATTTACCTGTCAGTGGGGAATGCTGTCATGAATCACAGGCCCTTATTATGGGCCCTCTAATTGGCTCTCTTATAATAACCTGCAAGTGTTCTCCAGCTTTATGAAAACTTCAGCAAAGCCTGTCAACTGAAAGCACCAATTTATGGATGAAAACCTTCACCCCTGTAGCAGCGTTTCACCTCTTGGGGAGAGCTGGCAACGGCAGGCACAGGACCACAATAGGCTAATTGCAAGTCATCTCATTAGCACATACAATGGCGGATAATGACTCTGGGACTTGAAAAGGCATCAAGGGGATCCTAGTAACATAATGAAACGTTAGCGCAAATGTGGAGGGTTTGTCGCTAATGTTCTTGCTTCACAGTATGGATTTTTCTTTAATCTTTAATGTTGTCCTGGTTTCGGCCAGGAGAGAGTTAACTTTCCATGGGCTGAGAGGGAGCACAGCTGAAGGGCTGGGTCCTGATTGATCATTGGACCATTCCATGTCATGTGACGTCAAGCTCAGCATATAGGTGGGGCGCGTGCTTTCTCACATGCGTTTTTTTGGTTTTGGTTTCTGGACTGGCGGGGCAGGATTCTCTGGTGCGGTCGGATTGCTACTGGGATGGGCTCTGTACCGGTCACCGCTCGGTGAGCCACTGCTGCATTTTACCCGTTTTGGACTACTATTGTTACTGTTGGGTTTTTTTGTTAGTATTACTAATTTATTTTTTTTATTATTCAACCTACAAATTTCTTCTTTTGTCCCTCCCCTATTTCACCGGTGGAGGGGGGGGGAGTAAACAACTGGCCATGTGGCGATTTGCTACCGGCTGAGTTCAAACCACAACAAATGTGAAATTGGGGAGGGGGTGGTTGGGTACCTGCTGAAGCAGTTCAGCTAATAAAGGTCATAGACCTTTAGTTTGTAATGAGAGTCGTCACTGTTTAGAGAAGGGGACAGGTTGAAATGGAAATTGGCAATGAAAGAGGGGGCTCTTGAATTGAGACTGGAGTTTTAAGGACTAAACCTGTCTCATGAAAGCAAACGATAGAACCCCTAGCTCTAAAACAAGAGGGCTTTAGGCTATGTTTGTGTTTGGGGGTTTTTAGACAGCTTTGCAGTCTTAGTAGTTGGAAGGTGTTGTACAATTATTAGGGTTGGAGGGGGCTTCTGGAGGTCATTTGGTCCAACCTCCAGTTATGTCCCTGGTCTGCCCAGGAAGCCTTATAATCAGCATGGGACTGTGACCTTACGTCCTCTGCTAAGTGACCTTGGAGTCCTCAAAGAACCTCTTTCCCATTTTCTGCACTGGAGGGTCACCTGCCTGGATCTGAAGCTTTTAGGACCTCTTGGTTTTGCTTTGGCATAAAAAGATGCTGGAGGGAACAGTAGGAGTTTGTCCCATGCACAGAAATGTCATTGTCCAGAAACCAAGGCCACCACAACAGGCACAACATTGAAGTGCTCTAGCACAAACTGATGAGCTTGAAGAGGAGGGAAAGGGGAGAAGGGCATCCAGGAGAACATCCCTGATGGTGAGCTGTGAAATGTGGAGAGTCACCATAGGGCCAATGGTGATGGTGGGAAATAATCTGGGATAAGAGCAAAGTCCTTGAGGAGGGCAAGGAGACCAATGTAGAGCCTATCAGAAGAGACAGGCATTAAGGAGGGAAGCTGTCTTATGAAAATCCGGTTGTGGGAAGTTGGGAGGGTGTGTGGAAGACTTGCTTGAATGTCTAGGATGGCTTTAGGGTATGGTTGGCCTTGTAGAGGGAATGACTTTGCAGAGGGGAACTTCCTAGGAAGACTTTGAAGGCTTTGTGTTTGGAGCGAACATGTGAAGAGCAACTTCAGTGCTCTGGGGAGGAGGAGCCAGTTGGGGTTGATTTTTTTCAAGGGATTTAAATTATCCTCAAAGGAAATTGAAAATTCTGTAAGAAATGCAGTCAGGTCTCTGTATCAGAGCTGAATGAGGTGCCCTGCTGTTCCAGCTGAAACTGCTTGCGTCCGTGGGAGTGCTGCGTGTCTTCCATACACTTCCTAAGTGTCATTCAGGAGTACAGTCAGAAATTGCTGTGGACGTCCAGGTTTCTCCATAAGGTGTTCTGCCTGTCTGCTCTCTTGCCTTTGCTTATACTGTTGGGATGGGAGTGAGAATGGAAAAATTAGTGAAAAAATGTTTCTGTTAGCATGAAGTGCATCTAAAAGGGTTTGATCAAGAACAGGCTGGTTGGGAGGGTTGATGTGTCAATCACAACATCTTTGTCCAAGCATTTATTATGGATCTTAGTGAAATTCTACTGAAGCGACATGACCCTGAGGCTGCCAAAGGGGGATGTGTCTAACCAAACCCATGAGCTCCCTCATGTTCTCAAACTCTCTCATGGATCTGTTTTGTGTTTTATGGCATGTTTCCATTATGTTACGCTGTTAACGTGCCAAATGCATTTTCTAATGCTCTTCAAAAGATGCTCTTTAACCTTTCCCGTGTTCTTCTGTCAAGTGCTGGAAACACTGAAGTCTGCTTCTAGCAGACTGGTTTTCAATCCTGCTTGTCTCTGTGCATCGCTGTGAACTTGGGTATCTGAGCAAATGTGTCTTCCTTGTCTGGACTTGTTAGTTTTTTGAACATCAGAGATCAGCGTGTCGCCTTCCTGTGCTACCCGGTCCTGTCTGGGGGGGATTTCTGCTCCACGAGCAGATACACGCAGGTTGGACCTCTGAGCTTTCCTTTCAGGCAGACCACCTAATCTGATGGCAGAATAACCTCACCTATGTCATGCTGTCAGCTTTTATGACTTTAAAATCAGGCACATCACTTGCAGTGGAATGTGTCTGCAGAGTGCAGAGGAAGCCCAGGCTCTTTTCAGGCTTTATCATATATTGGAGTAATAAGAAGAAAAGAAATAAAATGTAAATAGATCATACTGTGTTTTCAGAGGGTTGACTTTCACATCATTAGGTTTGAAAGAACCTTTGTTGCTTTTATCCAGTGAATTGTCCTCCTGGTGGAGGTGATGGTGGAGGGAATCTCACCCTTTAGTCCAAGCAGCTCCAAACATCTCCTCGGCTGTCTGGTGGTCGTGGTGGGTTCTTGACCCTGGGACGCCTGTGATACAAATGTGGTGGACTCGAGCCTGGGGGTTGACCCTGGCTGTGCTGGGTAGGTTTGATTTTTGGTTGCAAGTAGCTCCTGGCAGCTCAGAGGACAGTGTATGGAGATGGGGAGGTGATGCTGGCCAGGATTATGCTGCCTGACAGATTTTATGCAGACTGATGGGCTGAAGGATGGTGAGGACAGAGGAGCAGAATCAGTGACCTTGTGAAATTACTGGTCTAAGGTTTTTCCTGTTTAGAGATTTCCATACAATACTTGCAAGTCAGTCGGTTTTTCTCTTCCCCATCCCCTAAAAAAGTCTTGCACTGATGGGATAGTCTCTAAATAACTTGCTCAGTGGCTCTGAAGGCCTTAAACTGCCAAGCCAATACCAAAAGCTGTTACAATAGTACAGATAATGGCCCTGTTAGTTTTTATCTCTGGGACTTGGTCCCTATCAGGTGCTTCTCAGGCAGCTAAAAACACCCAGGCTGCACAAGGGTGAGCAGGAAGTGGTGCGGGTATGGTGAAACACTCTTTCTGGGAGGCAGGAGTGATGCCTTTGAAGTTCAACTCTGAGATAAGCAGGTTTTTTCAGCAAAGTGGATGGCCTAAAAGAGAGCTGGTGCAGGATAAATCTACTCTGCAGCATCTGACAGCACAGGTGGCTGCAGTGCTCCTGCTCTGCACCCACGGCTCGGTCCTGAACAGGAGACGCCTAATGATAGCTCCAAAAAGGATGTTTTTTATGTATAAATATGAAATATAACTGATGAAAAGAAATCCATCTGCATTTATATAACTCCATAGTTTCAACATGCATGTCTATTTTGCATAAATAAAATATGTATATAATTGCATAAATGCCTCTTAATGTTTATATATAGTCTGTGTTATTTCTGTCTGTATCCATAATTGGCTACACTTACAACTGTAAAATATAAATGCATCTGGGATAGCACAGCTTGCATGAGTGGCTGCTGCATTTAATTCAGACACTTCTTCCAGTTAACAGGGGTGAGCAGGAGATGCTTGTCCCTGTGTTCAGAATCCTTCTGGTGTGTTTTGGCTTTCTGTCATGAAATCAAAGGCTGTTTCGGAGCAGCATAAAGAAATATTCCTCATCTGTCTCAACTTTTCCTTCTTACTGTTTGCTGCTCCTATTTCCTCCATCACTTTTCATATAAAGATCTATGTATAGACCTGATGGATGATCCGGAGCTTTCACTGATGTTGCACAATTATTCTGTGGGTTTCATCTAATTTTAAGTATTCCCTAACACTTTTCTTCTGACTCTTCTCTTTTTCTAACCTAAATAATCTGCTCATCCATTTTTTGTTAAAAATTGTGTGTGTGTGTGTGTGTGTGTGTGTGCGCGCCATCATTGCTGTCCTGTCATGGGAAGCAGGGATGGAGGATCCACCAACCCATACCTTTCCCATCCCTGCCGGGGAGGCAGGAGGAATGGGGATGAACCCCATCAGCTGTGGTCCTCAGCCCTCAAGTGTAACAACTTCACTTCTTGTTTCCTTTGGTTTTCAAGGATTTTGCTTTGTAGCAAACTTGTTGTGCCGGAAAAGTACAAAATAACAGATATTTACAGCCATGGTGCTTTCCTCAAATCCCCTTATGTTTTTTGGAAAGCTTTGGGGGTTTTGGCTGGTTTGCAGAGAGGGACCTAAACATACTCTAAAAAAAAAAAAAAAAGAGTCTTTATGGGAATTGTAATCACGAGAGTATCAGAAGTTACATTGTTGTTATATGCTGCTATACAGCTATATATGTTTACAAAATAATAAAACAAAACCAAATTATTTTTTCTTTTTCCCAGTCTTGGCAATATATTGGTAAAATGTGCAGGCACTGGGTAAGAAGGTAAGCTCAAACCCTCCTTGTAACTGCTGATTTGTGAAAAGTAGCCCATTCCCTTGCCTCACAGGTAGTGCTGTGAGGTTTTTTTAGTCATTGCAGTTGTTTTAGCATCTCTCCATTCTCTGCTCCATCGTACCAAAGCATGTCTTGGGCAACACCTGATATCTTTGTGTACCATGGCCAAATCCTTTCAAGGGCAGGTCCATGTAGGACTTGCACACTGATTTTGGTGTAAATAGGATGCAGAAGGAGGGTCTGGCATCCAGGAGATTCCTGGCACAGGAGGTTGGATCCATGGGAGTGGGACATGGCTGCAGTAGGACAGGTATGTGGGTCTGAAGTCCCAACACTGTGTGCAATTGGGGTTAATGCATCCTGTGTTTGGGATCCGAGTGACCCCACCCCAAGCCTGCTGAGAGGCAGAAGTTTCTTAAGAATTATAATTTTATTATTTAATATTTTAAAACTATTTTATTATCATAATTATGTTAATGAAATAAAACAGAACCTCTTGCTTGTTGTCTCAGGTGGCAGCTTGCAAAACTATTTGGTCACCAAAAATTGCATTTGTGGAGGTTTGAACTCAGCCGGCAGCCAGACGCCACGTGGCCGGCCGTTCACCTCCCCCTCCCCCCTCTGATAAGATAGGTGTCCTGGTTTAGCCAGGATAGGGTTAAGTTTCCCCAGCAGTGGGGGGGGAGCTCTAGCCGGGTTATTCAGATACCATGCGGACGTCACATCCTGGCGCCGAAGCGAGACAGGTCGGTTAACACGTGTGTTATGCCATCGCGCTTCTCACTGCTGTATTGGTAGATATCTTGCTCTGTTCATTGTTATCACTGTTATTGTTATTGTTGTTGTTTGTTGTGTTGCTGTTGCACTGTTGTATTAAACCTCTCCTTATCTCAGCCCTGGGGCTTTGTATTTCACTCCTTTTGTGGGGGAGGGGTAGCGGCTGCGTGGTCTCAGACCTCGGCAGGGACTAAACCACCACAATAGGGGAGGAACAAAAGAGAGAATTGGTGGGTTGAGTAAAAAGAAAGAATTTACTAAATATAACAAGAGAACAACAGTAACAATAGTGAGTTCAAAAAGAAAACGGCACGAGCAGACGGCGTGTGTGGGAGCAAGAGAGACCCCCAGAGCGAGCCCGCCCACCTGGGCATGACATCATGTGGTATGAAATACTCCAATGAAAATTAACTCCATCCTGGTCGAAACCAGTACAGCATTAAAAAATGTAATGTTGGTGCCTGAGCAATTAATGTAATTTAAATGCAAAAATACTTATTTAATTTTTTTCCCTGCAAGACCTGTTCTGGCTGTTGGAGCAGGACCAGGATTCGGGTGTTTTTCACTGGAAATGAAATTTTAGTGTATTTGTCAAGAATATACATGAAAATAAAATAGCATATGCTCCTAGAACTGGTGGGTGGACTTTATTTCTCAAATATTCCTGTAGCCCATGTGGACTACAGGAAGCACACAAGGAGGGTTCCTCCAAAACCTCCCTGCACCTCCTTTGCATGCCTGACCATGACTTTTTGGATCCATTTTCTCCCTGTCCAGTTTCCCAAAGGCACTGACGAGAACTGGGTGCAGAAGCTGTACAACCGGCACACCGGCAGCCAGCACTTCCAGAAGCCCTGTGTGTCCAACACCTCCTTCATCATCCTGCACTTCGCCAATAAGGTAACCAGGGGTGTGTTGCGTGTGCTGGGATTTGAACGCAGAAATGGGAAATGCATGGAGGGGGTTAAAAAAGAGCCTTGTGAAGATTTCTCTATAATTACTAACAGTACACCAGCAGTTTCGACTCTGCCAGTTGGGAAGGAGGAATTTGTCGTCCTCGCTTATCCCCCAGCATCCATGGAATAGATCCTGGGCTGGTACAGGTGGTCCCAGTTACACCAGTTTTGCTTTAAGCAAGCTGAAAGCTCACCTCTGAGATTCTTGTTGAGTGTTTGTGCAGGAGCAAGCACTCTTGTTATTAATAGCAAGCAGATGGAGGGGTCAATGGCACTCCTAGCTATGCATTGAGAAGATATTTTGAAACCTGAAATTCCAGCCAGGGGTTTTACCGCATTGTCAAGCATGAGATAGTAAAGTGGAGCTGTCACGGATGAAAGTATTAACATGGTAACGATTTAACAGCAAATCAAAATTTATTAATAGCTAGCAACACTTAATCATTAACCAGTTTAAAGGTTTAAGAAATAATTTGAAATAGTGACTTAACTACAGATTCAAAGATAACAAGATTCACACTAAATTAATATATGGTACTGAGTCAACAAACATAGTTTGTTCTTTTCCCTAGTAACTCCTCAGGAGCTTAGCAGATAGTTAGAGGATTAGCTTAGTATGATAAGAAGGTACCAGTTTGCTGGCGTGGAAGTCCCAGACACAACTTAGACGACCAATGTGATCAAGTTGATGCCACTTTATTAAAGGCTACACAGCAATTTATACTCTATCTCAAGCTTCATGCGCCGCTATCTTATTGCTAATAGGCTAAAGCTACTTGTTCACGCGCCCTTCTGCCCTCTATGATTGGTCCCGGTGTGGTGTCCATGCGCTGCTCTCCCCCCAGGTAGGCATCCTGTTTTCAACAGTCCAACTTCTTTATCTTTTGCCCAGGAACGTAGTTTCTCAATCTATCTCGGCCTTGCTCATGTCCTTGAACACAGCTGCAGCTTGCTGTTACAGTGAGGCCCCTTGGTCTGGATCGCTCACAACATGTTCGTTGTTCTCCAGCGATTCCACAAATCCCCCCTTTGTTTTTGAGCGATTCAGACCCCCCTTTGTTCCTGTGTTAAAACATTGCACCGACAGTCCTCTGCAGGGCCTTTTGCAGAAGGCCTTTAAACATCCTTGTCAGCCAGTCCAAGCCATCATCTTCTGTTAAGCGTTTGACTCCATCCTTCAATTGCTGAATGCTTTTAAAAACAGATTCTGAATGATCGGATAGATTCATACAACACATTCCTCCAAATTCAGCACAACCATGTCCTTGCGCTAGAAGCAAAAGTCAATCGCAGCTCTATTTTGTAACGTAGCATGTCTGACACTATCAACATCAGTTAAAAGACCACTTAAAGCCAAAGAAGTAGCATTAGTTTGTTTGCTAAGCCAAAACTGCAGTGGGTTCAGCCATGTATCCACAGGTATTTCTACCAAGCATGTAGAGAACGGATTTTCAGGGCTTGCGGTGGCGTTTGGTTGTGAGACCACCCATCCTTCACCCTGAGGCAGGTTCCAATACAGGCCGAACACACCGAGCAGGAACCCAGCGAGAGCCGGCATCTGTGAAGACACAAACATAACCCTTGCTCCAAGTTAATATCTCATTCGGTTTCTGTTTCATCTTTCTTAACTTCCTTCTTCCAGGGTCGCACCCATCGACTCGGAACCCATCTAGTGCCGGTATCGGTAATAACGCAGGCATAGCCTCGACCCGTCATTGTTAGTTCTGCAGGTCCTTTCCACTCTCCTGTAGCAACATCTTTGTACTGAGAAAAAGCACCATCTCCACACCAGCTTATACCGGATTTCAGACCCATACTATGTATTACTACTGGTGGTTCCTCCCTATCACCTGTGAGCCGTAAGTAATTTAACACATACACCGCTTTTGCGAGTGGTTCTGCAGCAGCCAAGACCTCTCCCCCTTTTTGTTTTTGCAAAAGCGCTTTTAAAGTTTTGATGCCCTCTCTCCACTATGGCTTGCCCCATGGGGGAATGTGGTATATCTGTGATGTGACGTATACCCCAGAGTTGGCAAAAAAGAGCAAATTTTTGAGAGGTAGAGGCTGGTCCATTATCAGTTTCACGGGTCAATTGAACTAATTCCCCATATTCCCTGGCCCATTCCGCCCTACCGCGATGGTAACTTCTCACAGCTTAGTGCTTTTTCACAGTTCAGTGTTGCAGCTGTCCGCTGTTTTTCCCTGCCCCCTTGGCACAGCTCAGCAGTTTCTTATCTATCTTCCAAGGCCTGTTCTTCATCAAAGCCTAGCTATTGCTCAGAGGCTGTGTAAGGCTGACAGGCCAATGCCTCCCACATCTCCCCTTTCTTTGTTTTGCAGCAGCACCTGCAAGACTTGTTTCAAGACTTTATCAGTTAAGGGTTAGGCAAACTTCAAAAACACAGCATACTCAAAATAGTTCCACAGAAGGCTAGAAACAATACAGCAGTTACAGTTACTACTTAAAAAGAGTAGGCTAATTTCACTACCCATAATTAAGGGATATGACTAAATACTACAAAAATAAACAGTAAGGAAAATACGAAATAGCACACTTACTTAATGGGGTACTAACATTCAGATCCGCAATTGCTGGGGAACCCTGGATGTAGCGAGAATTTAGAGTGCCCTTCCTCGCAAACCGGAAATCCTACGCGATGCGTCCATCCATAGGTGAGGCATCCAACATCGCTGCAAGCAGGTCCAGCCTCTAAATCAACAGGCCAAAATAACTGGCAATTTTCTTTGAGCGGAAACATCTGATTTCATCCTCCTGTTGGGTTCCACCCAGAGCCTGGCCACCACTCAAGAGGGAAAACCAAGGGAGTTTCTAATAAGGTTAAATGCTTGAGGTCTTACTTCTTAATACTGGTAAACAAGGAAAGTTGAATACACACATTCTTATAGCATTTCATCCTTATTAATAACTACATTTTATCTAAGCTACATCTTTCACTAGTGACTAGTAAGCCTATATATTTCATTAAGGAGTTGCAATTCCTGTTAGCATTTTCTCTTAAAAGAGTTGGCAACTGTAGTGTGATTAAGGACAGAGATAGTGTATTTTGTCCTATTGCAGCAGCAAGCATTACCCATCCATTCTGCTTAAATGATCAGTTGAAGAGACCACGAACTGTCGGCACAGGGGCATCCACAGCACCCACAGCCGGCTCCTGAGTGTCCACCAAAAGCTGCCTCTCACGCCTCAGGTGTGGTTGCACACACCTTGCTGGTAACCACCGGGGACTGTGACCTGTGGAGACACAAGCATAACCTCTTCCCCGGGTTATTAAAGGATATGGTCCTTCCCAGTTACCACTTTCCAGGTTTTTTGCTAACACTTGAGCCTTGCCCTGGACTTCTTGTTGATCTGGTATCTGCGACGAGAAGTGATGCAATATTGGTGGCACCTATTTTTAACGATCCAAATGCAGCAAAGTGAGTGACGTCAGATTGCCATAATTCTGAGGAGGTGAGTCCCCAAGGGTTGACACCACTGGCTGTTGAAGAGAGGGAGTCCTTCTGGTATTCAGGGCAAGTCGCAATGATGTTTTCAGCCTGAGGCCTTGATAAAGAAATCTGGTTCTGTATTGCCCTGGCATTTTGGTGGAAAAATTGCATGTGAAAGCCGTGCTTGCTGTGTTTCTGAGATGGCATTAGCTGCACGGTGGAGATCTTGTTTCGCTGTCTCTGAAAGTACTCTTGGTGATGTCAGTGAAGGATCTCTTTGCAAAATATCAAACAAGCTATGCAGATCATCATTAGTTGGGCCCAACAACAGCCGTATCCAATTTATGGCTCCCAACAGTTTCTGTAAATCATTTAAAGTCTTAACATCAGTTTTAAGTTTAAGGTGTTGGGGGACAATGGTCTGTTCACAAATTCTCCACCCCAGGTACTGCCACGGTGATGATCGCTGTACCTTTTCAGGTGCTATTTGTCACCCCATTTGAGATACTGAGTCTTTGGTTAAAGCAAGAGGCTTTTCCATGATCTCCTGTGTTTCTGCTGCTATAAGGATGTCATCCATATAATGATAGATAACAGCCTGGGGGACCTGCATTCTAACAGGGCTCAAAGCCTTTGCAACAAACCACTGACACATCGTGGGACTATTTTTCATGCCTTGTGGCAAAACAACCCAGTGGTACCGTCTTGCAGGTTCACTAACATTAATACTGGGAACAGAAAAGGCAAATTTAGGTGCATCATCTGGATGCAAGGGAATGGAAAAAAAAATCAATCCTTCAGATCAATTATTGCAAGATGCCAGTTTTGGGGAATCATTGTTGGGGAGGGCATTCCTGGCTGTAACGTACCCATATCCTCCATGGCATCATTAATGTGTCGGAGACCATGTAAAAGTCACCAGTTACCACTTTTCTTTAAAATAACAAACACCAGGGAGTTCCAAGGACTGGTGGTAGGTACGAGATGTCCTGCACTTAATTGTTCCTGAACTAAGTCATTAAGGTGGCACAACTGTTCCATTGGCAAGGGCCACTGACCCACCCACACAGGTGATTCTGTTTTCCAGGTTAGTTTCAGGGTGGGTTTAGGGGTGGGTTGTGCTGCAGTGGCCATTAAGAGAAATTTGATCCAATTTGAGTTCCCCATTGAGCCATACAGTCACGACCCCATGATGTAATAGGGGTTTCCAATATAAATGGATGAATATTTGCTACCCAGTTTTCTGGGCCCCTTACATGAATGAGATCTTTGCTGAAAAGCACTCGAGTTACCCGAGCTAACAGCCAATCTGCTCACAGATATTACAGTCACATCCGTGCCAGTATCTAAAATGCCTGTCAGTTCAACAGGTTCTTCTGCGTTGGTGAGGGCACATTTCACCAGAGGTCGACCTTGAGTCACTGTCTGAGCCCAAGATACTTGAGGAGTACGTGCTGATCCAAATCCTGAGTCACCCCGGCTTCTCGGCATCAGGGGGAGCCGCAGTAAAATAAACAAGCTGAGTAATTTTTGACCCTTTTGTTACTGAACATGCATCTATGACCTCTGGTAAAATGAACAACCCCTGTAAGGTTGTAGATGATTTTTATGACAATATCCTTCTCAGATAGATGGTACAAAGGTGCACTCTCCCCACAGAGTATGCACCTAAATTCAAGACAACAATTAACACAGAATTACTGCCTCCCGCTAGAGGAGATATTTCACCTATAGCACTTCAAACACTGAGCCCGAACAAACAGGCAGCACCGATGACCCAGCGGGCAGGCACTAGGGCGCTCTGTACTAAGGAATGTTCCCTCGTCCTGCACTACCCCCCCACTGGTACAGAGTCTGCCCTGCACTTTGTTCCTCTGCGGCCGCTTCCCTCACGGAATAACGGGACTGTGGGTCAGAGAACTCCGCACTCCGCAGCTGCCGCTGGGCTGCGTCTCGCACACGCAGAACAATGAGACAAAGAGGTCTCTTACCCTTATTACTCACACAACATAAAATGACAAACACTACAAACATCAAAACACTGTTAAGAATATATAAAGCCATTGCTTATTGATTATATGGTGTTGGCAGACAAGGGGTGCCGCATCCCAGTGTCAGCAGCTTCTGTAAAAACTGCCGCTTTTGGCGTTGGGGGGGGCGGGGGGGGGGGGCGAGAGCGCGGTGCCGGGCTCGGCCGCAGGCAAGTAAGAGACTTAAGACTTTCTTGGTTTTCTCATTACCATTATCATAAGCAAGCATATCAAGAAATTTAACTTTCATCATTTAAGTCAGGATTACCATCAATAGCGGCATGTAGTCTAGCAATAAATTTTGGATAGGGCTCCGTGGGTCCCTGTCTTATTCCTCTAAATGCTGGTGCTGCTTTTTCATCGTGTACAGTGTGATGGTTTAGCCCCTGCCGGGGTCTGAGACCACGCGGCTGCTGCCCCTCCCCCACAAAGGGAGTGAAATACAAGGCCCCGAAACTGAGATCAGGAAAGGTTTAATACAACAGAGCAACAGCAACACAACAAACAGCAACAATAAGAATAACAGTGATAACAATGAACAAAGCAAAATATCTACCAATACAGGAGTGAGAGGAGCAGATGTACAAAACCACGCACCCCGCGCTCCCGCGCCAGGATGTGACGTCCGCATGGTATCTGAATAACCTGGCTAGAGCTCCCCCCCCACTGCCGGGGAAACTTAACCCTATCCTGGTTAAACCAGGACATAATCCACCCCTTTATTCTATACCATGCGTGTCACATCCAGCTGCCACTTAGCAATTAGCAGTGACAAAGAAAAATTAACAAAAGCACAGTATAACTCACGGTGTGTTTTCACCCACAATCAAGTCCCCTTGTGGCATGCATCGGACCTCTCCATCCTTCTGCATCACCCACCAGGTGCACCCAGGTCCTTGAGCAAAAACAATCCCGTGGATGGGTTTGCCTTTGCCCGGCGCAGGACTAACCCAGACCATTTTTCCCAGCAGGTCCCTCATGCGCACCACAGGGACTTTATCCCCGTCTACAACACGTGGGAGTTTTGACTGAGCCGGGCCAGCTCGATTGGCAGATCCTCTTGTGTTGACTAACCAAGTGGCCTTTGTCAGATGTGTGTCCCAGTGTTTGAAGGTTCCACCCCCCATTGCTCTCAATGTAGTTTTTAACAGTCCATTGTAGCGCTCGATCTTCCCAGAGGCTGGTGCGTGGTAGGGGATGTGGTAGACCCACTCGATGCCGTGTTCTTCTGCCCAGGCATCTATGAGGTTATTTCGGAAGTGAGTCCCGTTGTCCGACTCAATCCTCTCTGGGGTGCCGTGTCGCCACAGGACTCGCTCTTCAAGGCCCAGGATGGTATTCCGGGCGGTGGCGTGGGACACTGGATAAGTTTCGAGCCACCCAGTGGTTGCTTCCACCATTGTGAGCACGTGGCGCTTGCCTCAGCGGGTCTGTGGCAGTGTGATGTAGTCAATCTGCCAGGCCTCTCCATATTTATATTTCATCCATCGATCTTCATGCCGCTGGGGCTTCACCCGTTTGGCTTGTTTGATCGCAGCACACGTCTCACATCCGTGGATGATCTCTGCGATGGTGTCAATGGTGAGGTCCACCCCTCGATCTCGAGCGCACCTGTATGTTGCATCTCTGCCTTGGTGGCCCGAGGTCTCATGGGCCCACCGGGCTATGAACAGTTCACCTTTACGCTGCCAGTCCAAGTCCACCTGAGCCACCTCGATCTTAGAAGCCTGGTCCGCCTACTGGTTGTGTTGATGTTCATCAGTGGCCCGACTCTTGGGTATATGGGCGTCCACATGGCGCACCTTCACAACGAGGTTCTCCACCCGGTCTGCAATGTCCTGCCATACTTCAGCGGCCCAGATGGGTCTGCCCTTGCGTTGCCAGTTGTTCTGTTTCCATTGCTGCAACCACATCCACAGGGCACTTGACATCACCCACGAGTCAGTGTAGAGATAGAGCCTCGGCCACTTTTCTCGCTCAGCAATCTCCAAAGCCAATTGGATGGCTTTCACCTCTGCAAACTGGCTCGATTCACCTTGTCCCTCAACAGCTTCAGTGGTTCGTCGTGTGGGATGCCACACCGCAGCCTTCCATCGTCAATGTTTTCCCACAATGCGACAAGACCCATCAGTGAACAGGGCATATTGTTTTTCTTCCTCTGGCAGCTCGTTATATGGTGGGGCCTCCTCAGCACGTTTCACCTCTTGTTCTGGTGACATCCCAGCATCTTTGCTCTCTGGCCAGTTCATGATCATTTCCACTAATCCTGGGGGGTCGAGGTTCCCTATTCGAGCCCATTGTGTTATCAACGCAACCCATTTACTCCGCGTGGCATCTGTTGCATGATGTGTGGAGGGAGCCTTTCCTTTGAACATCCATCCCAGCATCGGCAGTCGAGGTGCCAGGAGGAGCTGTGTCTCAGTGCCGACCACTTCTGAGGCAGCTCGAATTCCTTCGTACGCTGCCAGTATCTCCTTCTCAGTCAGGGTATAGTTAGCTTCAGAGCCTTTGTATCCCCGGCTCCAAAAGCCTAGAGGTCGGCCTCAGGATTCCCCAGGTGCTCTCTGCCAAAGGCTCCAGGAAGGGCCATTCTCCCCGGCTGTGGTGTAGAGCACGTTCTTAATCTCCTGCTCTGTCCAGACTGGCCCGAGGGCCACTGCCTGGGTAATCTCCTGCTTAATTTGTTCAAAGGCTTGTTGTTGCTCTGGGCCCCATTCAAAATCGTTCTTCTTGCGGGTTACGTGGTAGAGAGGGCTCACAATCAGGCTGTAGTTTGGGATGTGCATCCTCCAGAACCCCACAGCGCCCAGGAAAGACTGAGTCTCCTTTTTAGTGGTTGGTGGGGCCATGGCTGTTATCTTGTTTATCACCTCCATTGGGATGTGGCGACACCCATCTTGCCATTTTATTCCTAGGAACTGAATCTCCCTTCCAGGCCCCTTAACTTTCTGTCGCTTGATGGCAAAACCAGCCTTCAGGAGGATTTCAATTACCTTCTTTCCTTTCTCAAAGACTTCCTCAGCTGTGTCCCCCCATACAATGATATCATCAATGAAGTGCAGGTGTTCCGGAGCCCCACCTTTCTCCAGTGCAGTATGGACCAGTCTATGGCAAATGGTGGAGCTGTGTTTCCACCCCTGGGGCAATCGATTCCAGGGGTACTGGATACCCCTCCAAGTGAATGCAAACTGTGGCCTGCACTCTGGTGCTATTGGGATGGAGAAGAACGCGTTAGCGATGTCAATCGTGGCGTACCACTTGGCTGCCTTCGACTCCAGCTCATACTGGAGCTCTAGCATGTCCGGCACTGCAGCACTCATCGCTGGCGTAACTTCATTCAGGCCACGGTAGTCCACGGTCAGTCTCCATTCGCCATTAGGTTTTCTCACTGGCCATATAGGGCTGTTGAAAGGTGAGTGAGTCTTGCTGATCACCTTCTGGCTTTCTAGTCGACGGATCAGCTGATGGATGGGGACCAGGGAATCTCGGTTAGTACGGTACTGCCGCCGGTGCACCGTCTTGGTGGCAATTGGCACTCGCTGCTCTTCAACCTTAAGCAACCCCACCACCGAGGGGTCCTCTGAGAGGCCGGGTAAGGTGGACAATTGCTCAACCTCCTCCAGGGCAGCTATACCAAAGGCCCACCAGTACCCTTTTGGGTCTTTAAAGTACCCTCTCCTGAGGTAATCTATACCTAGGATGCACGGGGCCTCTGGGCCAGTCACAATGGGGTGCTTATGCCAGTCCTTCCCAGTTAAGCTTACTTCAGCCTCTAATAGGGTCAGCTGTTGGGACCCCCCTGTCACTCCGGAGATGCAGATGGATTCAACCCCACTGTGGCTTGATGGCATCAGGGTGCACTGTGCGCCAGTGTCTACCAAGGCCTTATATTCTTGTGGTTCTGATGTGCCAGGCCATCGGATCCACACCTTCCAGTAAATCCAATTATCCCTTTCCTCCACCTGGCTGGAGGCAGGGCCCCTCTAATCCTGCTCACCATCACTCACTTGATCTAAGAGTGACTCCTGCAGGAATGACTTCCTGGTCCCCTCAAGAGGGTCAAGCATAGTGTTGGCCATTCTATTCTGTCTGGGGGATTTCCGACTGGACACTGGAGCTGCATCTCTCTTGGAAGACTCCCCTTTCATGGTGGTCTTCCCTTTCAGTTGCTGTACTCATGCAGCTAGGGCGGAAGTGGGCTGTCCATGCCACCTTCTCATGTTTTCCCCATGGTCGCGGAGGAAGAACCACAGGATGCCCCGTGCTGTGTGCCTTCCACTGCCCTTCTCTTGGGTGGGGAAGCGCCTGCTTCTAATAGCTGAGACATCGGCGCGTGCAGGTGGAACATAGGACATGTCCTCTTCCACTTTCTGGAGCCTCTGAGACAGTTCCTCTACAGCTGAAACCAAAGCATGTTGGGAGGAAGGGAGACTCCCCTCATATTGCCGGAGCTGGATAATCACTTCGTCCACTGTCTGAGTCTGGGTGTCTTGCCACCAGGACGCTACTGCTAATGCTTTGGAATGTGCCTCTGGTCCACTTTGCAGGAACTTCCGCCACATCAGCTGTGTGCAAGGGGCCTGATCTGGATCCATTGGTGACCGCTCATCATTCAGATCACCATAGATCATGTCAAACACAGCCATTTCCCTGAGGTTTTGGATGCCTTTCTCCATGTCGGTCCACTTGCCTAACCGACATAGAGCATCATCCTTGTAGGGGTACCTCTCCCTCACAGCGAGCAGGAGTCGCCTCCAAAGGCTGAGGGTTTGAGCCTGTTTCCCTATTGCCTTGTCAATACCAGCCTGCTTGGCTAAAGGTCCCAGCTGCTTGGCCTCTCTCCCCTCCAATTCCAAACCAGCAGCTCCACTATCCCAGCATCAGAGCAGCCAGGTGCAAATTTGCTCGCCTGGAAGGTGGCCGAAATCCTTCCGCATATCTCGCAACTCACTGAGGGATAGAGATCGGATGATTACCTCCGGCTCTTCCTCCTGCTCTCGTGATGGGTCTGGTTCATCATCACCCTGTACACTGCGAGGGGATTTTTTGGTATATTTGGTTTTCCGTATTGGGGCGACTGATATGGGTACTGCTTGTCCCTCTGGCCCAGCTGCTGTGCTGGTGGAGGCGACTGGTACTGGCACTGCCTGTCCCTCTGGGCAGCTGCTGTACCAGTAGGTTCACTTTCAGATCCTGCAGCGCTTTCTCCCCCTTGAGGGCAGAGAACAGTGTTAAAGATGACACGGTAAGCATGGGCAAGCCCCCAGCACATCGCAAGGATTTGTGTCTCCCGGGGTTTGTCAGATTGGCAGCACACCTTTTCCAAATACTCCACCAGTTTATCAGGACTCTCCATTTGTTCGGGAGTGAAATCCCAAAGCATTGGGGGTGACCACTGACTCAGGCACTTGCCCATCTTTTCCCACACACCTTGCCATTTATAACTATCTGCCCTCAGGGCAGGTTTCCGGGTGGTGCTATTGTTGGAGAAGTACCGCATGGCCCAAAACAAGATCTGGCAGACACTCAGAAAGCACAGAGCCGCAAGCACACTGGTCTGGGTGCTCCAGGGATAGCTGAAACTCTCAAAAACCGAGAGGATCTCTTCCCCTGGCTCACCCATAGAGGGGGTGAGACCCCTAACAAAAGCCCAGGCAGCAAACAGGTACCGGTTCAACCCCACAAGCAGTGATACAAGCCCATTATAAGCAGATAGTAGCCAGTACAGCAAAATAAGACCCTTGACACATTTTCCACCGCCAACAAACACCAGCACTGGGAACACACCATGGATATAAGGATTAATCCAGCCCAACCACGCAATCAAGTTGGCCAGCATTGCAAACGTTTCTTATCAAACAAATACAAATAAAAACAGAAAAAAATACACCTAAGAGATGGCTCTAACACATCTTCTCCTTTTGTCCTTATCTCAGCCTTCTCGTGCCCCATGTTGGGCGCCAAAAGTTGTGGTGGTTTAGCCCCTGCCGGGGTCTGAGACCACGCAGCCGCTGCCCCTCCCCCACAAAGGGAGTGAGATACAAAGCCCTGGGGCTGAGATAAAGAGAGGTTTAATACAACAGTGCAACAGCAACACAACAAACAACAACAATAACAATAACAGTAACAATAACAATGGACAGAGAAAGATATCTACCAATACAGCAGTGAGAGAACCGGCTGTGCCAACCCACTCGATCACCGATTCTTCCCACGCTCTGGCGCCCGGACGTGGTGTCAGCATGGTATATGAATAACCCGGCTAGAGCTTCCCCCCACTGCTGGGTGTTACGGAGGCTTCCAAATGAGCAACCCACCACCAATTTAAAAAAATAAATAAATTTATTTTTTAATAAAACCACCAGTCAGCTCTCCGTAGATTACAGATCCGAATGTCCGCAAGAGGAGAACAGAATAACTTTCTGGGGTTTAACAATAACCCGAAATACTTTACAAAGCCCCACTCCCCAGGGGTTTAACGGCAACCCCTAAACGCAAACTTCACTTCCTGGGGTTTAACAGGAACCCGAAACGTAAAACAAAGCCTCACACCCCAGGGGTTTAATGGCAACCCCAAACGTAAACAAAGCTTCACTACCTAGGGTTTAATGACAACCCAAAACACTCTATCACTCACCTGGAAAGTGAGGGCTCTCAACCTCGAGGACCTGCTCAGGGCAGCATCCCGACCCAAGGCACCTCGAGGAGTTTCCCTGGGCGGCGTCCTGACCCAAGGGGAGAGTCCTCGACCGCAGCATGCAGCTCCAGGGGACAAGCTCAAAATGGCTCCCCCAAGGGACTCCATTTATACCCAGACCGAATCTGACCTGTAGTCAATAGCGGCTCCCATTGGTCAAAGGTCTCAACTATCGCGAGACCTTGAAAACAAAGACAGCTAAAAGCTGCCAAGTTTCTGCAGCCAGGAAGCTCTGCTTTCACTGGGCGGATGCACCTGCCACACTGGGGAAACTTAACCCTATCCTGGCTAAACCAGGACAGAAGCCTAAAAATACAAGGTTAGAGTAATCTCCCATTCTCAGCTGCTTTTCAGTTGCTGTCCTTAGTTTTCCACTGAACCCTGATGGTTTCTTTCTCAGATCTCTGAAACTGAATCATTAGTAGCTGGTTCCTCTAGTAGAGCTGGTGGCTGGTTGGGTGGTTTTGGTTGGGTTTTTTTTGTTTTTAAGATGGGAGATTTTGTAAAACCTTTCAGGAAGGTAGGTGGTGACCTAGACAATACCCTGTAGATCTGAAACTGGTTTTGTGACAACCCCTCACACACACACACATTCTATGTAAACTTTTTGTCATAGCTTCACAAGCTTTTGAAGCCTTGTGTGGACAAATATGGTGACTAGGAATTTGGGCATTGTAAAAGGAACAAGCTTTTAGAAAATTCTTTTTCTTTTAGGATATTATTAATAGCAGGTCAGGATACAGGTGCTCTAAGAACAATATTGACAGTTCAATGCAAATACTGTTCATTTGTCCCCTGTACAGCCCTCATCATGGCTGGCTTAAAACCCAGTCAAGCTGAATTACCAAAAATTAATCTTAAGTATTAAGTTTTAGACATAACAAAAGATAAAAAATAAGTGATTAACTTGGGGTAAGCAATTTAGAAAGGATAGGTAATGAAAAGCTAGACATAGATTAAGTATATGTTAAATAGAATATTTTGAGTCTTTTCTCAGAAGTCTAAAGGTGAATTATGATGAAGATTGTTTAAGAAGATAAGTAACCATGATGACCAGAGTACATCAGTGAGCAGTGGCGTCAGAAGACGTTTTTTGTTAGTTGCTGAGGTACTGAAGTTGATATTCCTCTGCCCACAGAAGCTATGAAGCACTGAGTATAGATAAAATATCTTTAGAGAGGACATCTTATACTGCATGCGTGCTATACTAGCAGAACGAGAATATTGTTGTGGTTACCTATTGCGTAGATTGCATCTAAGATTGCAAACCTAAGGACAGTGATCTTCCCAATACCTGTTCCAGCTTTCAAAACTGGATAACATAAAAAGGATTTTACAGTTGCTCCTGCAGTAGGAACTCTGTGGTGCAGGCACTTGACTTTTTAACTTTGTGAAAGTACTTAATACCTAATAGGTGAAGAGTAAGTAAGTACAAGCTGTTATTTGGTCAACGTGACGTTCTAGTCAAATAAGTAGAAGAAATTCTTTACTTTTGCATGCATGTCACACACTTTTTGTCTTAATTGTGCTTGGGGCAGCCACACAGAAATTGAGAAACTGGGACTCTGTTTTGGACAGCACGGCCTTAGCTAATACTAAAAGATCAATGTCAGACCTGAGAACTTTGTGCTGACTGAGAAGGAACTGATCCTCTGGTGACATGTAGCACAACCTTCCTCTTCTAGCAGCACAAAATCCAGAGGGGTTCATACCCAGCTGCCCATACTTAAAGATTAACAAGTTCCTATATGAATAGTATATTTACTTTTGATAGAGTGCTATCTTAAAAAATGATTAAGGTAGAACCACAACATTGCTTCTGCCCAGAGTGACAAAACTGCTCAGGAAAGTCTTCAGCTCTTCAGAGTATCAGTTATAGAGGAGATGACCAGGCTCAGGAGGTGGGATGCCCAAAGGAGCTGATGCTCCTGTGCAAACCTGCAGCCACCATCTTTCTATGTGGTCTCTGAAAATGAGAGAGGCAGCTCACGGGGCTGATGTCCTCGGAGCTGCCAGCCTGTGTCAAGTCTGGCAGTAAATAAAACTGAACTGCCCCTCTGCTAAGCCATGCATCAAGTAAACTTCCTGGGAATGGGATCAGTGACTCACTTCAAATGCAAATCACTGTTCATCCCTGGCAGAGGCATGGATTCATGTGCACGCACCACCATTCTTCCAACCCTGAAAGCCGGACAAGGCTTAAACGAGTAATAAAGTACCTAATTGGACTTTGACCTCTGGCTGCAATGGGCCTGCATGTGAGTGTGGATGTGTACGTGTGTGCATGTTTGTTTTGTTCTCTTTGGCCAGATATTTCCCTGGGGTAGCTGCTGCTGTCTCTGTGGTGTGGGGCTGTCTGTCATGGTCTGCTGCTTCTTGGCCTGGTTCCACCTGGCAGCCTTTTGGCTAAGCCTTTCAACCAAAATAGTTCCTCTGTAGGGTCTTTCTTACTTTCTCCAGGGCTGGGAGCAGCCAGAGAGGAGCCCAGGACCACAGTGCTACAGCAGCAGTGAGAGCAGGAGACGTTTGCACCATCACCCACCGTGTGTCACGAGCCAGGGGTCTATCTCATTCCAGTTCTCTGCCCCCAACACAGTCCTTGTCATGAGAAAAAGGTGTTTGAACCTTTAGTGAATCCCACAGGATGTTTTGGAGAAGAAATTCTTTGATTCATCTAGGCAGAGAAAGAAGTTCAGTTAGAGAAGGTGCCATTGTTGGGTTGTGTAAGGAACTGAAGGAAAGAATGCCTCAAACATTCATCGATACAGAAAACCTCAAGGACAAGCTGTGGCCTTTGTGATTAGTCTAAGGAATGTCACCCAAGGAAGTGGGAGTGTATCGAAGGATGCACCCCCCACTCCCTTGCAGTTGTATTGACGAACTCCTTAGATAAGCCTCAAAGGGGGGAATTGTGGACTGAGTGAAACCAAATGTTTCTCATCAAGCACAAGGACCACTAATCATTGGCTCCATTGTGTAAGCCCAAAGAGGTGACAAGGCCTGATAAGAGGTGAGCATTTCTGCCCCAGAAGCCGGATGATTGCTCAAGAAGCAGGAAGTCAGCAAAAATCTGTGGGGACAGAGGAAAAAACAAAGGTGGCAGGGTGAGTATGACCACCGACTCAATTGGACAAGGAGTGGTGCACCCCATTTCCCCCTCAATGCATGTGCAGAACCCATGCTCCACCTTTTTTCTTGTCTCTCATGGAAATGAGTTTGTGGAATACCTGCCCCTCCTCATCTAGTATGCTAATCAGCTGATAAGATGAACTTAAAAGGCAACAGAAAACTGCTGTGTGTGCACCCACCACCCAAGATTACTGGACCTGAGACTGCTGGATCCAGGGGTGGTGATCCAGACTTCTTTGATTCTCTTTCTCTCCTTTCTTTTTCTTTTCTTTTTTTTCTTTCTTTTCTTTCTTATGGATTTATAAGAGACCACATTGCTTACTATCCTTTTCCAAGTTTAAATTGGTTTTTACCACAAGTAAAACATTTTAACTGGTCATTTGGTGTCATTTCACCTTAATTTAACCTGAGGGGATCACAGAACCATTGTGACTCTCTGGGCTTCCAATCTGGGTCGTGACAGGTTGTCTGTTGTTTTGGGCCTTTTTTTTAAGGTAAGAATTCCTGAGTGTGGCCAACTTCTGTATTTCCTCTAAACCCCGTGGAGATCTGGGGAAAACTCCTGGCAAAGGCATTCCTCCTGGTATCCGTCAGTGAATGCACTGCAGAGATCTCAGAAAGAGAAATAGCACCATCTCTGCCCCTCCAGGTGAAAGCCTTAGCAGCTGTTCAACCTCTGCAGACCCACCAAACCAACCTGGTTGTCCACAGAGCAGCGTGAAGAAGCACATGCTTAATGCACAGTGTTATTGCTCCAACTCTGCAGCAAATGCAATGAGTGCTGTGTGCCATCAGGGTGCTGAGCCTTCGGCTGACCTGGTGCTTCAAACTGGAAGGAGGTTTTCCTAATAAATTCTGAAAGACCTTGGTGTTTCAGGAACATTGTGTGTTATGTTAGTGTTATATGGGATCTTTGTTACCGAAAACTCGGAATAAAACTTATCGACACCAATTTGATGCAGATAAGCAGACACTTCTTTATTAACGGCCGGGTGCGTGGGTGAATGTTTTCACCAACGACGCACACCAAGCACCAAAATCATACATCTTATATAGAACTCACTCATACATATTCATTAAGTATTCATGCATAAACATAACAATTCCTGGAAATCATTATCATACTCTCCTCCTGTTTCCGATTCTGCGCAGTAGAGCCCAGAAACATCTGGAAATGGGTCTGGGGTGTAATGTGAGTCGGTGGTCAATGAGTCGGTGGTCGCGATCTCCCCCTGTCGGAATTACCTATTGCTTGAGGACACTTTTTCTTGGCTTAATCTTACATGTTGCTTCAGTCGATTTCCCCATTTTCCCATTAATTCTGGATTCTGACATCTCTCTGCATTCTTTTAGGTTATAAAATACCTTATAAGTAAATGCTATATCCAAATTATCTTGAATCTCAAGCTTGTTATCTATAGTTCTAAATGTTCCTACTAGGTGATTTTGACCAATTCCTTTGGCCTTGGTACAGGGCTGTACAGGGGATTTCGTAGTAGCCTCGGTTCCTGTATAATGTGCAAATGCAGCATATGATTTCTACTAAATATCTCTTATAATTTTATATTCCTATTAAAATTAAACAAATTAATACTAATCTATATTAAATCAATGACATATCAAATTAGTAACATTTCCCCCCTTTGAAAGTGTTGAAAATCATTTCAATACTTTCACATTATTTTGCATCACTCTAAACTGCAGTATTTGCTTCAGTATATTTTGGTGGTGGACTAGGACTATATCCTGGTAGAATAGTCGGAACCTCTCTCATGATCATGCGATTAACTGCAATTTTATTAGTGAACTGTTTCTTTAAACAGTTATAGAGCAGCATGATCATCAGAAAGACAATTAGTAACAGAAACAGTGTTTTAAATATAGATTGTAACCAAGAGCTCAGATTCCATCCTAACCCTCTAAAGAGTTTTCCCAGCCAATCTTCTGACATATCCTTTCAGATCTTTTCTGTTTCTTTTTCAATTTTATCTAGTAAATCTAGATTATGCTCTACATCCTGAGTGACATTTGGGATGTGAATACAGCAGTGGTCCAAACTATCCTTGAGATATCCACATACTCCATGTTCTTTAAGTAAGAGCATATCTAGTGCCATCCTATTTTGTAAAGTCATTCTAGAAGTTGCCTGCAGCTGCATGTTTAATTCTCTGAATCCTTTCCTTTTGACATTTGCCAATTTTTCTACTTGTCCTGTCAGCTGATACAGCCATTCCCTATTTCTGTACGAGGCTATGGGATTCAAAAGAGATTCGAGAGCCCAACCAATTCTTACTCCTGTTGATGGTTCGTTCCATGTATCATCATCTGTCTCAGATCTCTTGGTTTGTTTTAATTTTAGATTTTCCAAGGGTCCCTTAAATGGTGATTTTTTTCCAAATTGGGCACAATGTAGGCATGCCTAAAGTAATCTGTCTCACCTTACCATCTAATGGTAACTGAGTTGTCCAGGTTCCATCACTCAATGCCCAAACTAGATGCCCTGGACTCTGAATGGTGGTTTTCCTGCAACTGAACAAGGTTCCTCTTCTAGGTGTGTAGGTGCTGGTTAAATTAAGATTATTTTTAAGACCTCGACAAAAACAGCCAAATTTTAAAGCAGCCGCCTGAGGAGGAATTCTTTGAATTATTAGATCGGCATTGCTGCAATCATACACCTTTTCACACTTCCACCATGATACTATCTTGTCTTCCTTTGTCCTCAATGAAGTGCTTTTATCATTCACTGAGGGTAGGACCGCGAATTCTTTTCCCTCCCAAGTAAAACACCAAGGAGTCCTAGCCATGTACTGAAACTGAGAGAATATGGACATAGACCATACAGAGTCCCACTGCTCCTCCTGTGTATCTTGACCAATTTTGCTACACTGCCATTCCATGATACTTCTGCTTTCATTGGTTTTAATCTGTACATCATACGAGCACCACCCTAACAACCCTTGTTCTGGACCTACTTCCAACCCTAACCCTAGAAGAGATGCTGGTGTAAACTGATGATTCAATAGTTTCAGACAATCTGCCTCTCTGCCCATCAATTTCCATTGTTTTCTGATAACCTTCATTTGCTCAGACCATTGAGTCACTGGCCTTTGCTCACAATAAGTGGATTCGTTTTTATGTTCCAGGTTGGTCAAATTCATAGTTAAGATTCCCCAAGGAATAGATTCACCTGCTGCTCTTGGTATTGGTAAACAAGCAGTAATCCGTGTGACATTCTGTAAATTGGCAAATCCCCTAATTAATCCTAACATCAAATTTTCTTCAGGCATTTTTCTGGGAACACTAATCAATTGTTCTGTTTCTACTTGTCTTTTGTACCTAGCCACCAAATCAGTCCAAGATCCCACCAGTGTCACCTGCCAGGCTAATATAAAGAGAATTATCACAAACTGATATGAAAAATTAGACATGTTTCAGAGTCAGTTTTAAAGTCTTTGGGTCGCGGTTAATAACCTTCCATGGAGTAGGTGCCTTCTTCACCCGAGTATAATGTATCCAAGCATCTGATTCTGCAATCTTGCTAGCAGTAAAGGTGGTTAACAGTATCTGGAAAGGTCCCTTCCAATGTTCCTGCAGAGGTTCGGAAGTCCACGTCTTCACATAGACATAGTCTCCTGGTTGAAAGTCATGCACAGGATTCTCCAGGGATAATGGTCTGTTCCACAGTATTGCTCTCCAAATTGCAGTCAAAGTTTTTCCTAAGGAAAGCAAATAGTTATACACATCTTGTTTCCCTTTTACATGCATGTTTGGATTTGGTTCTGGGGACTCATAAGGTTTCCCATACAATAATTCATAAGAACTGACTGAGGTACCACTCTTTGGTTGTACCCTAATTCGCAATAATGCCAATGGAAGTGCCTGAGGCCATTTCAAATTAGTTTCTTGACAGATTTTACTTATTTGTCTTTTTAGAGTCTGATTCATTCTTTCTACTTTTCCACTGGATTGTGGCCTCCATGAAGTATGTAAGTCCCAAGTGATACCCAAGATTTTGCTAACATTTTGAACTATTTCAGCAACAAAGTGTGGTCCTCTGTCAGAAGAAATTCCAATAGGAACTCCAAGCCTTGGAATTATTTCTCGTAGTAACCACTTTACTACCTCCTTTGCTTGTGTGGTGCAACAGGGAAAAGCTTCCAGCCATCCTGTAAAAGTGTCAACCCCCACCAGAATGTATCGATATCCGTTCTGCTTAGGTAATTCTGAAAAATCTACTTGCCAATAATCTCCAGGTTCAGTACCAGATTTTAGTCTACCCATTTGGACTCTTTTCTTGATCACTGGATTATTTTTCAAACACACCTCACATTTTGCAGTTATCATTTTAGCCAAACTTAACATCTTAACTGATACCACTTGTTTTTGTAAAGAAGTCACTAATGCTTCTGCTCCCCAATGACATTCTTGATGTCTGGTTTGAACTATTTCTCTCATTAGAAAGGGTGGAACTACTACTTGTCTAGTAGGGGTTACCCACCATCCAGCTAAATTTTTCTTAGCATTTAATAATTGGCCCAACTTGTCATCTTCCTCCGAATATTTTGGTTGTTCCCTAGGAAGGGTTATTGTTTTGGAGGGAATTAGTGCCATCTGAAATGCTCGCTCCTTTGCTATTTTTCTTGCCGTTCGATCGGCAAAATTATTTCCAGCAATTTCCTTTGTGTTTCCAACTTGATGTGCTTTACAATGCATGATTGCTACCTGATCTGGTTTTTGAACTGCTCATAATAATTGTAAGATTTCATTTTGGTGCTTAATATCTGATCCCTGAGAGGACAATAATCCTCTTTCTTTCCACAAAGCTCCATGGACATGGACTACCCCAAAAGCATATTTTGAGTCTGTCCAAATATTTACCTTCTTCTCTTCACTTAGTTCTAAGGCTCGAATTAAAGCAGTAAGTTCTGCTTTCTGAGCTGATGTGGTACCCGTCAATGCCTTTGCTTCTATAACTGTGGTGTCTGTTGTTACCGCATATCCAGCGTATCGGACCCCTTGTTCCATAAAGCTGCTGCCGTCTGTAAACAATTCCCAGTCTGGTCGTTCCAATGGTACGTCCTTCAAATCTTCTCGGCTGGAATAAACATACTCGATAGTAGCCAAGCAGTCATGCTCCAGCTGTCCTTCTTCCTGTGTGGAACTTAAAAACACTGCAGGATTTACCAGGTTAGTTGTTTTTAGGATCACGTCATCTTGTTCAGCCAGCACTACCTGGTATTTCATCATCCAGCTCGGAGATAACCAATGTCCCCCCTTTTGCTCTAAAACAGTTATCACCATATGTGGGACATAGACTGTTATTGTTTTTCCCAAAGTCAATTTCCGAGCTTCTTGTATAAGCATTACTGTTGCAGCCACTGCTCGGAAGCAGTTTGGCCACCCTTTACTCACTGTGTCCAGTTGTTTGGAAAAGTATCCGACTGGTCGTTTCCAGCTTCCTATCTTCTGAGTTAGCACACCTAGTGCTAGGCGTTGTCTCTCGTGAACAAACAACTGAAAATCTTTGGTTAGGTCCGGGAGTCCTAAAGCAGGTGCAGACATTAAGGTGCGTTTTAACTCTGTAAAAGCCCTTTGCTGTTTTGGGCCCCACACAAAAGGAGAGTTCTTTTGGGCCTCATACAACGGCTTAGCTATTAGACCATAGTTCAGGATCCAGAGACGACACCACCCTGTCATTCCTAAAAACGCTCTGAGCTCATGGATATTTTTCAGCTCAGGTATACTACAAATGGCTTCTTTACGATCTTTTCCTAATTGCTGCTGTCCTTTTGAAACCTCAAAGCCCAAGTATATCACAGTCTGACATGCTATTTGGGCTTTCTTTCTGGATATCTTGTACCCATTCAGTCCCAGAAAATTCAAAAGGTCAATAGTTACCTGTATGCAGGCAAACCTTTCTTCCGTAGCAATCAGTATGTCATCCACATATTGTAGAAGTAAATGTCCAGGCCTTGGTTTGTCCTGTTTCCAGATCTCAAGCTCTCTTGCCAGCTGATTTCCAAAGATTGTAGGGATATTTTTAAATCCTTGGGGTAGCCTTGTCCATGTCAACTGCATCTTTCACACAGTTTGTGGATTTTCCCATTCAAAAGCAAACAATTTTCTGCTTTCCTTCTCCAAGGGTATACAAAAGAAAGCATCTTTCAAATCAAGCACCGTAAACCACTGATGAGTCTCTTTTAGTGCTGTCAACAATGTATAAGGGTTTGCTACTACAGGATATATGTCCTTGACTATTTGATTCACTGCTCTCAGGTCTTGCACCAACCTATTCACCCGAGGGTTTTCTAACTGGTAAAATAGGAGTGTTATACTCAGATTCACACCCCTCCAAAATTTTGTACTCTAAAAATTTATCAATCAACTTCTTCAGTTCCTGTCTAACCCCTGGTTTGATTGGATATTGCTTAATTTTTACTGTTCCTGCATCTTCCTTTAAATCTATTTTTACAGGCTCTGCTAATTTTGATTTACCAGGGATACCTGTGTCCCATACTGTAGGGATTACTGCAGAATCCACCTCTGGTGGAATTTCTTGCTCTTTCACCTTTTCTTGTATCATTAAGATTTCTCCTGTTTTTGACTCAGGTATTTTCAAGAAAAGTTCTCCTTCCTCAAAAACAATCTGCACATTTAATTTGAATAACAAATCCCTTCCTAACAAGGGTATCGGACATTCTGGTACATACAAGAATTCATGTGTAATTATTTTATTTCCAAATTTCAAATCCAGGGGTTGTAGGAATGGCCTATTTTCTTCTCTCCCTGTTGCTCCTACTATGTTTGCTGTTTTGGTTCCAATTTTTCCTTTATGAGTATTAAGTACCGAAAATGTCGCTCCTGTATCCACTAAAAATTTAACTTCTTTTTCTCCCAGCTTTATTACAACCAGAGGCTCAGCTGGGCTCCCCTCCGGTCCCCGTCAGTCATCTAAAACCATTGTTCTGGCTATCTCCTGGTGAATATTCCCATTTTTAGGACACTCTCTTTTCCAATGTCCTTCCTCTCTGCACAAGGCACATTGATTCATTCCCAAGGGGGTGTTAAAATTCCGATTGCCAAAATTCATAAATCCTCACCTTCCACTGACTCCTCATCCTCTCCCTCTACCTCTTCCTCTGCCTGCTGTTCCTGTCATTACAGCCAATAATCTATTTTCTCTGGTTTTCCTTTCCTCCTTTTCCCTGTTGTTATATACTTTCCATGCTGCCTCCAGCATTTTATTCAAACTTCTTGAGTCCTCTCCCTCAAGCTTTTGAAGTTTCTTTCTTATATCTGATGCCGATTATCCCATAAAGATCAGAGCCAGTTGTATCTGAGCTGCCTCTGTCTCTACCCTCAAGTCAGTGTATTTTCTGGCAGCTTCTTTCAGTCTCTCCAGAAATGCAGAGGGAGATTCATTCTTATCTTGTCTCACTTCATATAATTTGGACCAGTTCAAAGATTTAGGCATAGCATGTTTAACTCCGTATAAAACCCATTTCTGATACCGGCTCAGTCTTTCTCTGTGCTCCACAAGATTTGGATTCCACTGCGGGTCCCCAGACGGAAAATTCTGCTCTAATGTTCCACCCGCTGTCCCACTCAATACAGCCACTTCTGCCTGTGCTTTGCCAGCCTTTAATACCATCTGCTTTTCTGTATCATCCAGCAAGTTATCCAGGATTACCTGTAAATCACTCCAATCTGGATTCTGCGTCCTAATTATAGTGTCTACCACTCTGCCTACTCTTTCAGGATCTTCTCTGTATATCCCTGCTGCCTGTTTCCAAGCCATCAAGTCTGTGACTGAAAAAGGCACTTTCACATACACTGGCCCATCATTTCCAACTCCCTGCCACAGGGGAGCGATTGTTTGTGTTTGCTGTCGAGTTCTCCAAGAAATAGGAGTATGCATTACAATTTCTGATGGTCCTTCCCCCACATCCTCTATTCCGCTACTGTCTGGTTCCTCCACCTGTTCTCTATCCTCTTGGCTCTGATTCCTTTCTCTCCTAGGAGGGGATATATCTAACTCTGGTCCTTCATCCTCTTCGGGGGCTATTTTCTTTGAACACCCTTTTTCATTGTCACATCCTGAACAACATTTTTTACCTTCTTATTATCAGAAGTTATAGCCATTACCAAATTGTCTTTACTAGTTATCTTACATTCTTTCTGCCAATCTGTTCTTCGTCTTAAATAAAAGAATAAATCTACATATGGTACTTCACTCCATTTCCCTTCCCCCCTGCAGAACAGCATTAACTGCAGAATGGTGTCATAATTCAGCGTCCCATGCATAGGCAATTTTTCCTGACTGTCCAGCGTATACAGAGGCCACCAGTGATTACAATATTCAATCATCTGACTCTTTCGTAAATCCTCATGTAAATCTCCCCAGTGTGCTAATAAACATCCTAACGGGGAGTTTTTTGGAATTTTATCATTTGCAGCCAAATTGCCCACACTTTTACTCTTAAACAAATGAGTCAGCTTAGATGCCATGGTTACTCACTTCACAGTATAATATACAATCACTCAAATCTGTCGCTTCATTCTTCTCTGGCTGCACCCCTCGCGGGATAACAGAACCGCGGATCCGAACTCCACACTCGCTTCATACTTATTTGTACGTCTCAAGCTCACGCGCACACCCCCTCACAATTGTTACTTTAAACACAGGAATATAACACACCACTATACAACCATTAATCTTAACCCGATATTCTATTGAACAAATATAAAATTCTACAATACAAGTCCTTATCATATCATCAAAAACACTATAGCATATAGGTTTTCGTTACTCCACATTCCACTATTGTCCAACCCTGCAATAGCTTTCGCTTATGTCTTACAGGCAGACGCCTAGGCTTCCACTTCCACTAGGATCCTTTAGTCCAACCCTGTGGAGCTTTTGCCGCATCTGACATGCAGACTTCCACTATTCCACTTAAAGGAGAAGTGTCTTACCAAAATCCAGGGAATGTCACGAAGAGCCTTATGGATCGGGGATCGATGGGTGTCCCCGAGAAATCCTCGGTGCCAGCTGGAACTGATCAGGTCCCCAAATCCTCCGGTCTCTCTCAGCGAGGTCCCATCTGGGTCACCAAAAACTGTTACCGAAAACTCGGAATAAAACTTATCGACACCAATTTGATGCAGATAAGCAGACACTTCTTTATTAACGGCCGGGTGCGCGGGTGAATGCTTTCACCAACGGCACACAACAAGCACCAAAATCATACATCTTATATAGAACTCACTCATACATATTCATTAAGTATTCATGCATAAACATAACAATTCCTGGAAATCATTATCATACTCTCCTCCTATTTCTGATTCTGCGCAGTAGAGCCCAGAAACACCTGGAAATGGGTCTGGGGTGTAATGTGAGTCGGTGGTCAATGAGTCGGTGGTCGCGATCTCCCCCTGTCAGAATTACCTATTGCTTGAGGACACTTTTTCTTGGCTTAATCTTACATGTTGCTTCAGTCGATTTCCCCATTTTCCCATTAATTCTGGATTCTGACATCTCTCTGCATTCTTTCAGGTTATAAAATACCTTATAAGTAAATGCTATATCCAAATTATCTTGAATCTCAAGCCTGTTATCTAGTTCTAAATGTTCCTACTAGGTGATTCTGATCAATTCCTTTGGCCTTGGTACAGGGCTGTACAGGGGAGTTCGTAGTAGCCTCGGTTCCTGTATAATGTGCAAATGCAGCATATGATTTCTACTAAATATCTCCTATAATTTTATATTCCTATTAAAATTAAACAAATTAATACTAATCTATATTAAATCAATGACATATCAAATCAGTAACATCTTCATTCATGGACAGACCTCGAACTCTTGAGACTGCCTGGAGGGCGTGTGAAGGAGACTGCTTCCCTGGGGAGATAATTTAACTTGTGCTTGTGTGTGTAGATATTTAGTAGGTATCACAGGGGACTGGGAACTATTAATGGGTTTTGCGACCTAGCTGATTCATGTCACTTTTTCTGTACCTTAATTTCCTTTCCCACAGTTCATATTGCTGCTTTATGCAATGTGATCCCTGAGGAAGTGACTTTTTATTTAGTGGATACCTGTATACCACCTGGAAAAATGGGATTTTGGTCTATTTTGAGGCCTCCAAGATCTACTATCTTTCCCATACCAATTAAATCCCCTGGAAGAAGTTCTGCTTTGTTATGCAAGGTGATCTACAGCCATCTCTTTATCTTCTCTTTACACTGAGCAGCACGAATAAAGAAAAACAGAGAGAAAACAAATAAGCCCTGCCAGAACCAAATGGTCTTCATATGGAGTTAATTCTTGTTTTGCTGTTGTACACACTGTGGTGATTTTTGCCCTCCTTTAATTCATCTCTCTCGCAGCCAGCATGGGCTTGCACAGATGCAGCTGAAAGTGGAATGAGGCCCATAGTCCATAAACACTTCAGCCAAGATTAAAAGTACTCCATAAATGCAGAGTATGTTGTTGTAAGGTGTTTCCAGATGAGAGAAAAATGTATTATTTTTTAATTTGATCAAGAAAAATATCATATTGCAAAGCCAAACTCTGGAAACCTGGTTTGAAACAAAACAAAACTGGTTTAGGAGAGGAAAAAAAAATTATCTTTTTCTCCTTGGTAGCAAATAGGGTTCAGATGCTACAGTGTCTGACACAATTTCATCAAGATTTCTTCTCGCTTTTTTTTTTTTTTTACCATGTAGCAGCGATGATTTTACTAGCTAATTCCTTGTTCGCTCTTCCACTGTTTTAAATATGGAAAACCAATAGTTTTGCTCCCGCTCCCAGTCTTCTGCCAATGCAGACCAGTTCACTGGCTTAGTGAAGAGCTAATCATACCTGCAGGTGACAAATAACCAGCAAACAGCAGTGGGTAAACTGGTTAAGTAAAGAGAAAAGTGTTTTCTTGTGATGCTGAGGCAGGCTTGATCATGACCAAGCCATTGGGAAAATTTCTTCTGTTAAAATGCAGAGCGAGGATTTGGCACTATTAAATGTTGGGCTCCCCACTGCCATGTGGCAGATTTTTGTCAAAACAACCCTATTCACTCCTTGGGGAGATTATGATTTTGGTAGATAAAAGCAATATATCAATGTAAGACTCAGACTTTGGAAAGGTCTCTTTGTACTATGTGGAAATTGATAAAGCTTTCAGTGCTGTTCCCAGTACCCATAAAGAAGATTTTAAGTGGGCTGCAATTTGAGTGAGATGGAGGAGCCTTGATTAAATTCCAAAAAGTCAACTATTGCATCCTCATCTTAGGTGTTTAAGTTGGGTCTAAAATTTCACCTTAGACATTTAAGTTGGATCTAAAATTTTTTTGGCATAAGAGCTGAAGAGTAGTTGACTGTAGTGATTTTTTTTTTTTTTTTTAAGGAAAAAGGGATAAAGACCTCAATATAGAAACTTCAGAGGAGTTATCGGTGTAACTGTTTTTTTAATCATTGTATATTGATAGCTAGATTGATATTTCAGCTCCACAGACCATACTCAACAGGATGTTGATAATTTAGACAAGGTGTATGTGTGTACTTTTCCCCCTTCTACTGTGCTGGGGGCTGAGCACACATGGCCCATGCAGCCGTATGCTCTAAAATTCATCCTGAAGCGTGCTCCTGTTCCTGTGTTCACCTGTCAGTGAGGTCTAAGGGAAAAAAAGTGAGAATATGTGCTTCTTGCAGTAGATGTTGGTTGTTTGGGGAGCTCTCTCAGATTTTTATGCTCTGTCCCATACACAGAGAGCCCCAGCCAAGGGCAGGACTTCTTCATGATGGGAGGATGTCAAGCACATGGTAGGAGGCACTCCCCACCTCATGAGATTCTTGGAACTCAAAGCACCTTTTTAATAACCTGAACTCGCCAATTTTCACATCAAAGTCAGGGCTTACAGCAGTTTGAGATCTGCTCCAGTGTCCTCTCACAGACAGCTGCAACACTGAACTGTGGAAAAGTTCTGAACTGTGAGAAGTTACCGCCGCGTGAACAGTGCGTGAATAAGAAGGTGATTGGTCTGCACAGCACGTGTGAGAGTGGTCTTATGCTGATAGGAGAAAAGGTTGAGAGCTGTCTAATTGCTGATTTGCTAATTATGAAGTAAGAGCTTTGGCGAGAGCATAAGTATGTACTATTGGAAAAATAAACGGCTTTGCTTGTTATAACTCTCACAGAGTTGTGCAGGTCCGATATCCTCCCGCAACAAATGGTGACCCCGATGTCCCAGGACGGAGCGCAGAAGACGCCGCGGGAGGATCCCCGATTGGAGGTACTGTCTGCAGCGGGGCTGTGGCAGGGAGGATGGAAAACAGTAGATTGACGGAAACTCACCCAGGAGAGGTGATCGATCGGGGGCAGCATGGGGCAGAACAAGTCCGCAGAGGAGATGGCCACTGTCAGACTCCTGCTGCATATACTCTCTATGAGAGGGATAACTTATAATGAAACTTCTGTACGAAGGTTACTTAAATGGTGCAGAAACCACGGCTATCAGCGACCACTTGGAAGTTGGTTTCAGACACTCTTAAAGCGCGGAGTTGGCGGCGGCGGCCCCGGGCCTCCCCAAGCCCCCCCGCCGCGGAGCGACTGCCTGCGGCCATCTGGCACCACGCGATCGTCCGTCCCGCCTCCCCCGAACACCAAAAGCGGCAGTTTTTACAGAAGGTGCTGACACTGGGATGCAGAGTCCCTTGTCCATTCTAAAAGGACTAACTTTAAACCTTTCTGATGGTCAGTGCACTAAAGGCCTTGATTTAAAAACTAAGAAGGGGGAATTTTCTGGGCGCACCACATAATCAACTAGCAATGGCTTTATATATTCTTAATGGTGTTTTGATGTTTGTAGTGTTTGTCATTTTATGTTGTGTGAGTAATAAGTGTAAGGGGCCTCTTTGTGTGGGTGTGTGACTGTTCTGCGGGTGTGAGGCGCAGCCCAGCTGCAGCTGCGGAGTGCGGAGTTCTCTGACCCGCAGTCCCGTTATCCCGCGAGGGAAGCGGCCGCAGAGGAACGAAGCGCAGGGCAGACTCTGTACCAGTGGGGGGGTAGTGCAGGACGAGGGAACATTCCTTAGCACAGAGCGCCCTAGTGCCCGCCCGCTGGGTCATCGGTGCTGCCTGTTTGTTCGGGCTCAGTGTTTGAAGTGCTATAGGTGAAATATCTCCTCTAGCGGAGGCAGTAATTCTGTGTTAATTGTTGTCTTGAATTTAGGTGCGTACTCTGTGGGGAGAGTGCACCTTTGTACCATCTGCCTGAGGGGGATATTGTCAGAAGATCATCTACAACCTTACAGGGGTTGTTCATTTTACCAGAGGTCATAGATGCCGATTATGAAGGGGAAATCCGAATTATGGCCTGGACCCCTGGACCCCCGTGTTCAGTAACAAAAGGGTCAAAAATTGCTCAGCTTGTTTATTTTACTGCGGCTCCCCCTAATAGTATGCCGAGAAGCCGGGGTGACTCAGGATTTGGATCAGCACGTACTCCTCAAATATTTTGGGCTCAGAAAGTGACTCAAGGTCGACCTCTGGTGAAATGTGCCCTCACCAAAGCAGAAGAATCTGTTGAACTGACAGGCATTTTAGATACTGCTGCAGATGTGACTGTAATATCTGTGAGCAGATTGGCCGTTAGCTCGGGTAACTCGAGTGCTTTTCGGGGTTGGTGGTCATGCTGTAACATTTCAAAGCAAAGATCTCATTCATGTAAGGGGACCAGAAAACCGGGTAGCAAATATTCATCCATTTATATTGGAAACCCCCACTACATCATGGGGTCGTGACTGTATGGCTCAATGGGGAACTCAAATTGGATCAAATTTCTCTTAATGGCCACTGCAGCACAACCCACCCCTAAACCCACCCTGCAACTAACCTGGAAAACAGAATCACCTGTGTGGGTGGGTCAGTGGCCCTTGCCAATGGAACAGTTGTGCCACCTTAATGACTTAGTTCAGGAACAATTAAGTGCAGGACATCTCGTACCTACCACCAGTCCTTGGAACTCCCTGGTGTTTGTTATTTTAAAGAAAAGTGGTAACTGGTGACTTTTACATGGTCTCCGACACATTAATGATGCCATGGAGGATATGGGTACGTTACAGCCAGGAATGCCCTCCCCAACAATGATTCCCCAAAACTGGCATCTTGTAATAATTGATCTAAAGGACTGTTTTTTTTTACCATTCCCCCAGCACGTGTTAGAGTGGTCTTATGCTGATAGGAGAAAAGGTTGATAACTGTCTAATTGCTGATTTGCTAATTATGAAGTAAGAGCTTTGGCGAGAGCATAAGTATGTACTATTGGAAAAATAAACGGCTTTGCTTGTTATAACTCTCACAGAGTTGTGCAAGTTTGATATCCTCCCGCAACAAAAACCTGTGGAATGGCTGGAAAATAACGGACATGTTATGAGCGATCCAAACTGAGGGGCCTCACTGTAACAGCAAGCTGCAGCTGTGTTCAAGGACATAAACAAGGCCGAGACGCCCTGAGAAACTACATTCCTGGCCAAGAGATAAAGATGTTGGAATGTCGAAAACAGGGGGTCTACCTGGGGGGAGAGCAGCGCGTGGACACCACACCGGGACCAATCATAGGGGGCAGAAGGGCGCGTGAACAAGTAGCTTTAGCCTATTAGCAATAAGATAGCGGCGCGTGAAGCTTGAGATAGAGTATAAATTGCTGTGTAGCCTTTAATAAAGTGGCATCAACTCGATCACATTGGTCGTCTAAGTTGTGTCCGGGACTTCTGCGTCAGCAAGTGGCACCCGACCAGGGACCCGAGGGAGCCTCATCGAAGATACGCGGGACTCAAGCCCTGGGGAATCGGGACCCTCCCGTCGGTGCTCGCCCGAGCAAGAGAAGACGGCCCAGAGGGGGCAGTATCAGCCGTAGCAGGCGCTGCCCCGGCGCCTGGGAAGACGCGCGCGCGATCGTCGGGAATCTCGCCCTGATCAGGTGAGCGGCTGGGGAGGAGATGGGGTCCGCGCTGGGTAAAGAAGAAGCGGCAGTGGTTAAGCTCCTCCAACATATACTCTCTGAGAGAGGATTATCTTATCAGGGGAACCTGAGGAGGGTGCTGTTGTGGGCTCGGCAGCACGGACTAATCCCCTCAGTGAGCGCAGCCTTTGAAGCAGCTACTTGGGCGCAGCACTGTGGGACGACATTAGCTCAGGCTCTAAAGACAGTGGGAAACTCTCCACCGTGTGGAGATTGGTCCTAGACACTCTGACAGAACTGAAAGCGGAACGGCAGACCCCCGCCTCCGCTTTCGCTGCCTGGTCAGCAGAGGCCGAACGCGCTGGCGCTCAGGATTCCGCCACTGCTGGGACGTTCGCGGGATCCCTGTTCCCCAAGGCGGCTCCTAAAAGGAGGGACGGGGACGCTGCACGCGCAGCACCCGTGCGGCAGGGAAGGCAAGAGCAAAAGTCAACAGATTCACCACCGCTTGAGTCCCCCCCTCAAGCTCAAAGGACCAATCCCCGGAGCGCCCCGCCCCGCCCCCGCCGCCCCCCGCCGCCGCCTCGCCAGAGGAAGGCGCCGACCCAGCCCTGCCCCCGTCCTCGCCCCCGTCACCCCGACCGGTGCAGGAACAATCTCGTTATGGTTTACAAGATCAGCACTTGCGAGACCTAACGAGAAAATTAGAGCAACTTGAGGTCCGAATGCAGCAAGCGGCTCAGCCCACCCCTACGGCACCGCCTCCACTCTCTGTGTTAACCCCTTCTTTCGCAACACGGGGAGGGGGGGGGGTGGTCAGAGGGAAACGGTGGCGATCGGGCCGCTGCCATCGTCGGCTCAAATGGGAGGGGGGCACTGGGAGGCGCGGGTGGTAATGCTAATCCGGCACATCGATGGCGGGGAGTTACTCGGGATGCGATAATTGAGGGGCAGTTTAACGAGCTGGGACCAATGGCGTTCCCGGTAACAGTAACCCCACAGGGCAATGAGTGGGAGGCCTGAGACTGGAAAGTGATTAAGGAGGCAAAATTAGCCGTAACACAATATGGGTTAAAATCGCCATATACTAATTCAGTAATTCAGCATATTCTTACAGCACATTTATTAACTCCATATGATGTGCGCATGATTGTACAAACCTTACTAACAGCTTCCCAACAATTGCAATTTTTCCAACGTTGGCAAGTGGCCTGCGAGGCTGCGGCAGCCACACCCCGTCAGCAAGGAGACCCTCTATATGGGGTGCAAGCTCAGATGCTGATGGGGGCAGGCCCTTTTGCCAACCCGGACTGGCAAGTGGGATTTCAACCAGAAGTGTTACGGTTAACCCAGGAATTGGCTCTAAAAACCATTCTTGCCATACATGATGAAAAAGCAGCGCCAGCATTTACTGGAGTGAGACAGGGGCCCACGGAGCCCTACCCAAAATTCATCGACAGATTACATGCCGCTATTAATAGCAATCCTGATTTAAGTGATGAAATGAAAGTTAAATTCCTTGATATGCTTGTTTATGACAATGCTAACGACAAAACTAAGAAAGCTTTAAGCCTTCTCCCACGACAATCTACTGCAGGTCAGCTGCTGGAGGCAGCAGAGCGAATGCTTGATCAGGAGAAAGCTGCCTTTATGGCTGCTGCGGTAGGAGCTGCAGTAACACCAATTGTCAGAGGCAAACACATCAAAGGCAAGCGAGATAAGAAGTGCTTTAACTGTGGACAACTGGGTCATTTTAAATCAGAATGTCGTGCTCACGTGTCTCGTAAGAGGGGAAACGGGAGGCAGAGCGCGCCCCGCCCTCGCGCGACGACACAAGTCCAGGGTGCTTGGACCGCTGCTCCGCTGCCACCTCCGGAAGCGCAGGGGTGGACTTGGCAACAGCAGTAGCTATTACACTTACAGACACTACAATACATCTGGTTGATTCTAATCTGGTGGGGCCTCTGGGACATGGTTTAAGTGCCTTATTAATTGGACGTTCCTCAGCATCTACAAAAGGTATTTTTGTCATCCCAGGACTTATTGATGCTGACTTTGAGGGAACAATTAAAATCATGGTATATACACTTACTCCTCCTTTGACTATCATGGAGGGATCGAAAATTGCTCAGCTAATTCCATTTGAATCAAAAGTGCCTAATGCAGAACAAAAGAAGAGAGGTGAAAAAGGCTTTGGGTCCACTGGACAACCAGATGTTTTGTTAGCCCTGGACATTAGTCGGGGGAAGCCAGAGGAGCAGATGGAGATGAGACACCCTAATGGACAGACGAGTAAATTACGAATGCTCATTGACACTGGAGCAGATGTCACAATTGTACCACTTTATCTGTGGCCCAGACAGTGGCCTTTAGTGCCTGCTAATACAGGAATTCTAGGGGTTGGAGGAACTCAAGTCACATCCATCAGCAGAGACACAATAGCATTTATGTTTCCGGATGGCAAGCTAGTAACCACACGTCCCTATGTGATGCACTCACCTGTGGCACTGGTGGGCAGAGATCTGCTCAGTCAAATGGGAGCTCGATTGATTACTTCGCCTTTTTAGGCGCGGCCACGGTAGAGCAGCCAATCCTAAAATTAACCTGGAAAACTGATGATCCCATATGGATCGACCAGTGGCCGCTGAAACTGGACCGGCTGCAAATTATTAATGATTTGGTACAGGAACAGCTAGATGCCGGACATATCCTGACTTCAACTAGCCCATGGAACACACCAATTTTTACAATTCAGAAAAAGTCTGGGAAATGGCGTCTGTTACATGATTTGAGAGCGATTAATGCGGTTATCTGTGACATGGGCACCTTACAACCTGGTTTGCCTTCCCCAGTAATGTTACCTGAAGGCTGGGATCTGGTAGTTATCGATCTAAAAGATCGCTTCTTTACAAACCCCTTACATCCAGAGGATGCTGAAAGGTTTGCCTTTACAGTGCCATCGATTAATAAGGCCAAACCAGCAAAGAGGTATCACTGGGTGGTGCTACCGCAAGGGATGAAAAATTCACCCACGATCTGTCAGTCTTTCGTCGCGTGGGCTCTGGAACCCATCCGAAAACAGTATCCTCATTTACTCATTTATCATTACATGGATGATATCTTAGTGGCAGGAAAACAACTGGACTGCAAGACAATATTGGGCCAGCTAACATGCAGTCTCAGGGAGAGGGGCTTAGAGATAGCACCAGAGAAAATTCAGAAACAGGGACCATGGCTGTATCTGGGCTGGATTATTACAGATGCAATGATTCATCCTCAAAAGGTTAAAATCAGCACAAAAATAGAAACATTGTCTGATGTGCAGAGATTAATTGGGGATATCCAGTGGGTTCGTAATATCTGTGGAATTACGAAGGATGATCTGAAACCTTTGATGCCACTCCTGGGCACGTCTGTACAAGCTCAGGAGCGCCGTCAACTGGATGAGGATCAACAGCAAGCCTTACAAGTAATTAGCAACAAAATCATGACAACTTATATTCACAGGCGACTGGATGATAAAGCTCTTTCTTTTATGTTAGTTAACTCTGGGGGTAAACGTGAACACCCATTGGGGCTTATTATTCAGTTGAGTGAAACAAAACCAAATTTATGAATTTTAGAATGGATTTTTCTCCCTTTTCAGCCCAGAAACACAGTTGTTACATGCCCTGAATTATTTTCACAGCTTGTCATAAAAGGGAGGCAGCGAATTTTAGACATCTCAGGCATCGAACCAGAAGTCATCTACATACCTGTATCTCAGTTTTATTTAGATTGGTTATTATCTGCTTCAACTGCCTTTCAGATAGCAATTGCTGATTTCTTAGGTACTATCACCAATAGTTATCCATCGGATAAGCTTTTGTCATTATTATGCCGTCAGCGGTTTGTACATTTACCCTTGCGATCAGAGGTTCCAGTAGAAGGGATAACTGTCTTCACTGATGCTGGACGAAAATCTCGAAGGGCTGCAGTCACCTGGAAGGAAGGGGACACCTGGGAACATCAAATACTCCCTGGAGTGCCTGGTGACTCTTTACAGACTTTAGAACTTCGAGCTGTTATCTGGACATTTCAACGCTGGTCTCAAGAACCTCTTAATATAGTATCAGACTCATTGTATGTGGTAGGTACAGTACAACGTCTGGAAAACAGCATGGTGAAACCTGTGCGAAATCCTGTATTACATACTTTGTTGTTACAATTGCTGACACTTTTGAACCAACGTCAGGATCAATATTTTATTATGCACGTTCGCAGTCATCAGCGATGTGGAGGCCTTGCGTTGGGAAACGCTCGAGCCGATCAGCTTGTTGCTCCAGCCTGGACGGGCCCTGCCGTTAACACCTTTGAACAGGCCAGGCTGTCACATCAGTTTTTTCACCAGTCAGCAAAAATGTTAGCCAGACAATTTCACATTCCTGTGGCTGATGCTAGAGGAATTGTGCAATCCTGTCCCGATTGCCAGAAGGTAGGAGTCGGCCTCGGTTTGGGAATGAACCCCCGAGGACTCCAACCTTTACAACTCTGGCAAATGGACGTGACCCATATCCCAGAATTTGGCAGGCTTAAATATGTGCATGTCTCTATTGATACCTTTTCTCTAGCACTCTGGGCAACAGCACAAACAGGTGAAACAGCACGGCATGTCATCAAACATATGCATGCTGCAATCATGGCACTGGGTGTGCCTGCACAGATCAAAACTGATAACAGTCCGGCCTACACTTCTCGGAAATTTACTCATTTTTGTCAACTCTGGGGTATACGTCACATCACAGCTATACCACATTCCCCCACGGGACAAGCCATCGTGGAAAGAGCGCACCAAACCTTGAAAGCGCTTTTGCAAAAACAAAAAGGGGGAGAGGTCTTGGCTGCTGCAGAGCAACTTGCAAAAGCGGTGTATGTGTTAAATTACTTACGGCTCACAGGTGATAGAAATGAACCACCAGTAGTAATATATAGCTTGGGTTTGAAATCTGGTACAAACCAATGTGACAATAATGTTTTTGTTCAATACAGGGATGTCGTTACAGGGGAATGGAGAGGACCTGCAGAACTAAGAATGACCGGTCGGGGATATGCTTGTGTTGTTACAGATACCGGCGTCAGATGGGTACCGAGTCGATGGGTGCGGCCCTGGAAAGGGGAAGTCAGGAAGAACGACGCAGAGCACTAGGCTCACTCACAGGTCCTAGGCAGGGGTTCCTGCTTGTGTTTTTACAGGTAATAATTCATCTACGTAGGCCTCTGCAAACTGGACAAAGCACCCTGTGTTTTGAGGCACTTCAGAGACATGAACATCGACTGCACCTGGTTCTGACCTCGTTGCTGACAGCACTACATCCAGCAAACAGAGAAGCCTTTTGTCTTTTCCTGGGCTTGCAGTCGTTTTGCACGGCTGTTCGAATACAGCCGCTTATCACAGTTCAGAAGTTTATATTGAAGCAAGTTGATTGTCTGACTTTGCCAACGAGCCAACATATCAGCAATCCGCTTTTAGTTACAGAAAGGCAGGCTTAGTTTTTAGAAAGCAGCAGTAGTTTGTTAAAGTTATAGGCTTAATTGAAAACCTTAGATAAAGGATTTTAGCAGAAATTGGTTTTGAAGCTTTGTAGACGCTTGGCTTTGCAGTGTGTTAATTAGAACAATAAGATAGTAGATAAGAGTTGTGGTGTTGGGAAAGAACTGTTCTCGAAGCTGGCAGGTGTACCAGGACACCTGAGAAAGGAAGGTGAAGTGATGACTACACGTCAAACGTGGATCACATTTGTTCTGGTTTGGCTCATATTAAGCAGTGAAGGGATTCTTGACATCGAACCCAGAGCAAACATTTGGGTAACCTGGGCAAACGCATCTGGGATAAAGGATTTCTGTTTCAGTCTGCAACAAGCAGATGATCCTTTTAGAACCTGTTTAATTGGCATTCCGTTGCGGGAAAATGAAACTGATTTTGAAGGATATTGGAAACAACAGAGAGTGAACCTGATTGGCAGACCAGATGATGATAGTTGTTTCATTTTAAATTGGCCCTCCATGCGTAATGCAGCTTGGCAAAAGACAGTCATTGAGAATCTAAACCAGTTAACTTCTTTACCCTTGCAAGAATTGGATTTGTTGGCCAGTGTTACACCTGTTAAGTATGTTGATGTTACCGGGATGCCGAACTGCCATAATGTGGTTCCTCAGCTGCAGCCAGTGAATGGCACAGGAGTGGTTTGGTTTGGTGACCCATGGCATATTTGGTTAGCTCAGAATGGTCGCCAAGATTTGTTTGTAGGTTATCAAAATGTGACAGGGCATTCTTCTTGGAATAATTTGAAAACAGGAGGATTCTCCGTAGAAACCACCGGAGGCTTTAAACTTCCACCTGGAGTGTTTTCTGATTTGTGGGGATAGAGCATGGCCTGATATTCCTGTACGACCTGTCGGTGGTCCTTGTTATCTTGGACGACTAATGTTGTTTGCTCCCCACATGAGAGATTTGCTAAATCCCAGTCAGAGTCAGGGGCAAAGATCAGGCAGATCTATTCGAAACTTTGATGAAACATGCAATGATGAAGTGCAGCTACCATCGCTAGCCACAATTATACTCACATCCTTTTTCCTCCCAGGAGGAATGGCTGCCATAAATGCAAAAAATATACAGCGATTGGCTTGTTGGGGTGAGAAACAATCTAATTTGACATCGCAAATGATAAGCACATTACTCACTGATGTTGATAGTGTTAGACATGCTACTCTACAAAATCGAGCTGCTATAGATTTTTTATTATTAGCACACGGACACGGATGTAAAGATTTTGAAGGGATGTGTTGCTTTAATTTGTCTGACCATTCGCAGAGCATACACCAGCAATTAGCAAAACTGCGTGAGAATATGAAACATATTACTGAAGGACATGACCCCTTTTCCGATTGGCTCACTAGGCTCGGGATGGGGGGCTGGTTGCAGACCTTGGTCAAAGGAGTATTGATAGTGCTAGTAGGTTTACTAATCTTGATGTTGCTTCTTCCCTGTCTGTTTCAGTGTTTGCGACGGATGTTAAATAGTCTGGGTGAACAAATGTTTAAGAAAAGAGAAGTCTGGATCGCTCAAAAACAAAAAGGGGGATTTGTGGAATGGCTGGAAAATAACAGACATATTATGAGCGATCCAGACCAAGGGGCCTCACTGTAACAACAAGCTGCAAAAACAAGGCCGAGACGGCCTGAGAAACTACATTCCTGCCCAAGAGATAAAGATGTTGGAATGTCGAAAACAGGGGGTCTACCTGGGGGGAGAGCAGCGCGTGGACACCACACTGGGACCAATCATAGGGGGCAAAAGGGCGCGTGAACAAGTAGCTTTAGCCTATTAGCAATAAGATAGCGGCGCGTGAAGCTTGAGATAGAGTATAAATTGCTGTGTAGCCTTTAATAAAGTGGCATCAACTTGATCAAATTGGTCGTCTAAGTTGTGTCCGAGACTTCCGCGTCGGCAAAAACCCACCAAACCTCTGCTGAATTCAGAGGAAAAACTCCTGCAGATTTCAAAGGGAACCCAGCTGGAAGACTTTGAATGCAGCTAAGCATGTGCATGTGTGCATGTCCTACCAAGCAGTGCCCTGGAGAGTGAACCTGAACTTGTGCGAAAGTGGCTTGAGGCGAGGACTCTGAAGTGACCGCTTTCTCAACCAGGAGGAAGCTTTTCAGACACAACTTGCAGAAAAGCTAATGTGTCCCTGCTTTTGCAGCTTTGGCTTTGCTTACAGAAATGATTAAGGCAAATATGTACGGTGTGTAAATGTGCTGATGCTTTCCTGAGAATAGATGTTCTACCATAACAGCCATTAGTGGTGTCCTCCTCTCCCTTTTAATTTTCAGTTTCCTTCACCTGACATATTATATGGGGATGGGGGTGTAGACCAGGCTGAACAAGTAGAAGAAAGCTTCAGCAAGCAAAAGAAACTCTTCAACTATTTTTCTGTGCATGAAAACTGCTCAGAAGAGAAGACCATGCACCTTTCTGGTGTGTGTGCTGAGCAGTTATCCAAGGTTCAAGACATCTGGGGTTTGTCTCTGTCACTGTGGAGCACTCCTAAGGCAAAGCTGTTAATCTTCTTTTGCTATTGGTTGATTTTTGTTGTGTTTGTGTTATTTGTATGTTAACACATCGAGGATTGCAGCCTTGACTGATCATGGAAAGGAGAGTTGTGCTGCTCTCACTCCCAGGCTTCCTTGGTTTGTGCTCTGATTTTATTCATAGCGGTGCAGGTTAGTGATGACTATCACATGGATTTGTGTTCCTCAACAATAAAGTTAACACTAAAAAACTCTTTGTATAGAGAGCAGCAAGCTTTCTGAATAACCTTAGTCATCTGTAAACCAGCCAGATCCACTGTTCTGAAATTTAGAAATTTCAAGCTTTATTATCCAACTGATATTTTGAGACCTGTCATTGGAAGTTCCCTCCATTGCAATGCATGAATTAATATATAATACAGCTTTTCCATGGGTGTTTCTTCAATGGATTATTCAAAGAACCGACAGATTTGGCTGTTCCACAGAGATCTGCAGAACAAGGATCTTCTCATTAACACCTGCAGATTTTATGGCATGGGAGTAAGATTGTTTCAGTTATACTTGCTTAGCTCCAGCTATGCTGAATATGGCCTTTCTCTTCATAATTTGGTAGGATATGCCTGTTTTCAGCCAAAACAGGATATAGAAAGCCATATGGAAAGGAGGAAGAAAAATCAACCAGATTTGCCTTAAGTTTGGTCCAAATCTTGTGTCATTTCTTACTTTGCCTGAGCTGGCTTGCCTTTTTGCAGTAATTAGCTGGCTAGGAGAGGTGGAAGAGCATGGCCTGGAAAGCCTTATTTTATTGGTCCCTTTTTCTCATTTTTCAATCTTATTACGAATCAGGTCAGAAGAAAAGGATTCTGAATGTTTGCACTTTGCATCTTCTTTAGGATGTTTATGGCAAACTGTATAAAGCTTTGTGAAACAGCTGCAAAACAACCTAGAACACAAAGGACAGAGATAGGAAAAACCAATAAGCAAGAAATAAAAAGTGATCAGATTTTTGGTTTAAACTTGGGTCAGCTCAGGGTCAAGCTGCTTTACCCATCCCTCTGGGCAGCATGAGGTATCCCAATACTTTTGCATGGATTTGCAAAAGTTGCCAGATTCTTTGTGTTTGCTGCTGGGCTGGATGGGATCACCAGGAAGGCAATGAGCTATATAATTTATGTTGGAATGTCAGCATTTGAACAGGCATAAAATTACAACTTGTTATCATGGGCCGAGGAGCAAGATCTTGGGTTTCTTGGACAGTTGCGGTCATCTTTTGGTGAGGCTGCTTTTGGGGACTGCTGAAAAGCTTTACATGGTGTAGTGGGGCTGCCTCATTATTTCAGCATGGGAAGCCAGCAAAGAATATGCTGTCTTTGTTCCCAAAAGGACTGGCTGGTCTTTCTCTTCCTGAGCACAGCTGTTGTGCTGAATTTATTCTGCCCAGTTTTTTGTAGCTTGGAAACTGTCAATGTGAGGCAGCTGGTACCTCCTGTGTCAGGGATTTCTGCTGACCCATCTTACAGCACTGGCCAAAGGAAGGGGTGGTGTTACACTGGGAAATGGGGGAGAAGAAAACTCCAAACAGACTTTGTGTTCAACTTCCCTTCAAAACCAGGGGTGCTTGGGTGTACCTGCTGAGACTGCCTGATTGATGGTGCTTGCACTCAAATGCTGGAGCTGGGGCAGCCCCAGGTGGGGGGTGAGGAGGGTCATAAAGCATTCTCCATGTGGGGTGTATTGTTCCTCTGGAGACACAGCCTGACCTTTGGTGGGACGCGACTCGTGGGGCTGAATGGAGTGGCTGTACAAAAGCAATCCTGAATAAACCTAGGGGAAGGATGCCAGGTGCCTGAGAGCACAGGGTCAGCCCCATGGCAGGTCCAGCCTAAAGCCCCAGACCTGCCTGGCACAGATTTGGGATGCGCCTGCTGTGCTGATCCTAAATTCATTAGAGACTTAAAAAAAAAAAATATGCCCCCCTCTCTTTGTTTTTTCACTTGTCTAATGCACAACCAAACTAAGAACTAGGGGAGCTGCGCAAGGATGCACGTTGATATGCCAGGAGGTGTGATGTTAATCTCGGGAGTGATGTGTGTGGGAGCGATGCGTGTGGGAGCCTATATTTGCTGTGTGAAGGGCCAGATGCCTGGAGGGGGATGCCCAAAGATGTGAAAGAGTTGCAGTCTGTTCCTCCTCTCTTGTGAGCTTATATTCTTCACCATTTTCCTTGTAGAGAGCAGCTGGATGTGAAAGGGGCCAGCACCTGCTTGTCCTTGCAGGAGAATCGCCCTGCAAGAGGCACCAGCCCTTGCACTGCAGCTGTATCTAAGGAGTAGCATGCAAAAAATGAGTCCCAGATGTCTGGAATGACTTCTGGTATTAGTGTGTCCCCCCCTTTGTTCAGGGTGGAAGGTAGGCCCCCAGGAACACATCAGAAAAAAACTCCAGCTCTGGGGTGCAGAATAATTGGGGGCCCTACAAGCATTAAACAGCCTCCCATCGCTCTGCCGAATCTACAAAGGTAGTTTTCCTTGTAGTCCAGCCATTGCTGGGTTTTTCATAGAAAAACACTAACTAAGTAATTTCATGTAAATCTTACACAGCTTGGAGGTATTTACTTGGTTTGCAAAGTCCTTCTTTTGCTGCTGGATTTGTGCCACCAATTTGTGTCAAGCAGAGGCAGAGCACAATGAAAGGTTTCCTTAAATTTGATGGTGTGGCTGTTGGGAAAAGCCAGGAAAATGCAGTTAGTGATCAGATTTGGGTAAGTTTTCTTAAAAGTATTTACCAAGGGGCTAGCTATTGAAGTCAGGCAAAGGTGAAGCATTTCAGGAAAAAAAAAAAAATTCAATGGAGGAAAAAAGCATTAATGCAGGAAATCAACAGAGAAGAGGAAGCTTGTCCTAACTTGTCCTGGCTAGTCTGGCACAGCAGCAATGGTCTTTCCAGAGTCCACTGTTGAAGGTAAGCTGCTACAAGTATACCTGAAATTGCTAATGTACAGGGACCTGTAAAATAAGACATTTAGTTTTAATGTTGAACATCACTTATGTTTTACTAGCTTTTATTTTTTCCTGTATTTTTCCTGTAATGTATATCATTTCATTTATAGTTTTTCCTAACAACCATCTGTAGTCGTTACCCACTTGTAAGATGTTTTGCAACCTGTAACTCCTTGCCTAGTAAAGATAAGACAGACCTTGGACAGTCTGAAAAACTCAGAATCACAGAATCACAGAATCGTCTAGGTTGGAAAAGACCTTGAAGATCATCTAGTCCAACCATTAACCTAACACTGACAGATCCCAACTACACCATATCCCTCAGTGCTATGTTAACCCTACTCTTGAACACCTCCAGGGATGGGGACTCCACCACCTCCCTGGGCAGCCCATTCCAACGCCTGACTACCCGTTCTGGAAAGAAATACTACCTAATATCTAGTCTAAACCTTCCCTGGCGCAGCTTGAGGCCATTACCTCTTGTCCTATCACTTGTTACTTGGTTAAAGAGACTCATCCCCAGCTCTCTGCAACCTCCTTTCAGGTAGCTGTAGAGGGCGATGAGGTCTCCCCTCAGCCTCCTCTTCTCCAGACTAAACAACCCCAGTTCCCTCAGCCGCTCCTCATACGACATGTGCTCCAGCCCCTTCACCAGCTTCGTTGCCCTTCTCTGGACACGCTCGAGTCATTCAATGTCCTTTTTGTAGTGAGGGGCCCAAAACTGAACACAGGAATCGAGGTGCGGCCTCACCAGTGCCAAGTACAGGGGCAAGATCACTTCCCTGTCCCTGCTGGCCACGCTATTTCTGATACAAGCCAGGATACCATTGGCCTTCTTGGCCACCTGGGCACACTGCTGGCTCATGTTCAGCTGGCTGTCAATCAACACCCCCAGGTCCCTCTCTGACTGGCAGCTCTCCAGCCACTCCTCCCCAAGCCTGTAGCGCTGCTGGGGGTTGTTGTGGCCCAAGTGCAGCACCCGGCATTTGGCCTTATTGAAACTCCTACAGTTGGCCTCAGCCCATCGCTCCAGCCTGTCCAGGTCTCTCTGCAGAGCCTCCCTACCCTCGAGCAGATCAACACTCCCACCCAACTTGGTGTCATCTGCAAACTTATTGAGGGTGGACGCGATCCCCTCGTCTAGATCATCAATAAAGATGTTAAACAGGAGTGGCCCCAAAACCGAGCCCTGGGGGACACCACTCGTGACCGGCTGCCAACTGGATTTAACTCCGTTCCCCACAACTCTCTGGGCTCGGCCATCCAGCCAGTTTTTTACTCAGCAAAGCGTGCGATCATCCAAGCCTCGAGCAGCCAGTTTTGCCAGGAGAATGCTGTGGGAAACGGTGTCAAAGGCCTTACTGAAATCAAGGTAAACTACATCCACAGTCTTTCCCTCATCCAATAAGCAGGTCGCCCTGTCGTAGAAGGAGATCAGGTTTGTCAATCAGGACCTGCCTTTCATAAACCCATGCTGACTGGGCCTGATCATCTGATTGTCCCGCATGTGTTGTGTGATGGTACTCAGGATGAGCTGCTCCATCAGCTTCCCGGGCACTGACGTCAAGCTGACAGGCCTGTAATTTCCCGGATCATCCTTCCAACCCTTCTTATAGATGGGCGCCACATTGGACAATTTCCAATCTGTCGTGCCCTCTCCGGTCAGCCAGGACTGCTGGTAAATGATGGAAAGCAGCTTGGCGAGCACCCCAGCCAGCTCCTTCAGCACCCTCGGGTGTGTCCCATCAGGTCCCATAGACTTGTGTATGTCTATGTGATGCAGTAGGTCACTGACTGTCTCCTGGATTGCGGGGAGGTCGTTCTCCCAGTCTCTGTCCTCTGGCTGAGGAGGCTGGATTCCCTCAGTACAACTAGTCTTGTTATTAAAGACTGAGGCAAAGAAGGCATTAAGCACCTCAGCCTTTTCCTCATCACTTGTTACCATGTTTCCTCCTGCATCTAGCAGGGGATGGAGGCTCTCCCTGGTCTTTCTTTTGCTACTGACATACTTATAGAAATATTTCTTGTTGTCCTTGATTGCTGTAGTCAGGGTAATTTCCAGCTGGGCTTTAGACCTCCTGATTTCTGCCCTGCATAGCCTCACAGCCTCTTTGTAGTCACTGTGAGTGGCTAGTCCCTTCTTCCAAAGGCTATAAACTTTCCTTTTCTCCCTGAGTTGCAGCCAAAGCTCCCTGTTTAGCCAGGGTGGCCTTTGTTACTGGCTTCTCTTACAGCACCTGGGGACCGCCTGCTCCTGAGCCATTAACACTTCCTTCTTAAAGAGTGCCCAGACTTCCTGGACCCCTCTACCCTTCAGGATCGTCTCCCAAGGGATCCTTTCAAGTAGGTGCCCAAACAAGACAAAGTCAGCCCTTTTGAAGTCCAGGATGTCAGTTCTGCTTAGCCCTCTCCTGGCCTCTCTAAGAATAGAGAACTCTATTATTTCATGATCGCTGTGCCCTAGTCGGCCTCCAACCGCCACATCGTCCACCAGTCCTTCTCTGTTCACAAAGAGGAGATCCAGCAGGGTACCTTCTCTGGTTGGTTCACTCACGAGCTGCATCAGGAAGTTTTCTCCCACACATTCCAGGAATCTCCAGGACTGGTCCCGCTCTGCTGTGTTGTATTTCCAGCAGATGTCTGGGAAGTTCAAGTCTCCCACAAGAACAAGGACAAGCGATTGTGAGATTTCTCCTAAATACCTGTAGAATATTTCATCCACCTCTCTGTCCTGGGTGGGTGGCCTATAGTAGACTCCTACTACAACATCTGCCCTGTTGGCCTTCCCCCTGATTCTAACGCAAAGACACTCCACCCTGTCTTCACTACACTTGTGCTCAAAGCAATCATAACAGTCCCTAACATACAGCGCCACACCACCACCTCTCCTTCATTGTCTGTCCCTCCTAAAGAGCTTGTAGCCATCAACAGGTGCACTCCAGTCATGGGAAACATCCCACCATGTTTCTGTAATAGCCACAACATCATAATTTTCCTGTTTCATCATGGCTTCAAGCTCCTCCTGTTTGTTACCCATGCTGTGTGCATTGGTATACATGCACTTCAGATGGGCTGGTGTTTTGCCCCCTTCCCCCTTCAAATCTAGTTTAAAGCTCTGTCAATGAGCCCAGCTAACTCCTGCCCCAAGATCCTCTTCCCCCTCTGGGACAGGTGCATTCCATCTAATGCCAAATGGTCTGGTGCCCTGTATACCAACCCATGATTGAAAAATCCAAAGCCCTGACGGTAACACCAGTCTTGGAGCCACATGTGGACTGACATTTAATATTTATCTTTGTATTAGAAAATGCTCTTGTTAAAAGCTAAGTGATACTCAACCCTGCAAATTCATAGAATCTTGGCTAAATTTAGATTTGGGAATGCCGATGTAATTAGAATTTTGCTAACATTTTTACTTTCTGACATTCAAGCTATTTTCAAATTTTATTTTAATTTTCAGTTGAGCATATGTGAAAGGACATTCCAGAGGAAGAAGCATAAAAGGAAAACATTAATCTTAGCAGTATTTAGCAACTTTTAACTCAGGAACAACTTCCATCATAACAATTTGTTTTACATTATAATGTAAGGAGTGGCGTTGCTATGTAAATTTGCTGACTCTTAGTACCTGTGATTATTATAATTTCTGACAGTACCCCCATACTGACATCTAATGAACATGCCTTAAACACTGGGATTAAGCAGTTGTTAAATATGACCAGGATTTAGGGACTGATTTTATTCAAGATGGATTGGGATGACTAATTTTTACAAAATAAAAAAAAAAAAAAAAGGAAAAAAAAAGGAAAAAAACCCACCTAGTATTGTAGGTAGCTTTTTTCTCTAGTGCAGAGAGTGAGCTTCAGGCTTTTGGGAACCAAGGAGTATCTGAACTTTTTTCTTTGACAATTTGTTATACTGTATATAGATTGTAAATTTCACGATGGACCTTCTGAATTGTTGGAAACTTTATATAAGCATGGATAAATGGGGCACTGTTTATTTAGCCTATTAAAGGGTTATTTCTTTGCTCTTATCATTTAGGGATGAGGAGATGAAGCCATTTCTTATCCTATAGATGTGAAGCACTTTCAGTTCTGAACTGTCCAAAATGTAGCATAACATTTCTCTGTACTTACTGATGTGTGCATGTTTGTCTCACCATGTCATGACATCTTAAAGACTGAACAACTGACTGCCTTTGTACAAACCTTCTTAATGCCAACCATTTAGGGAATTTAGAGTGTCTGTTTACGGTATCTGTGGAGAACTCAAGTTTAGTTTATATGTCACAATAATATCTTGGTATCGACTACTAAAGTGTTTATGCTACATTGTTGTAATTAAACCATGATTTTTCCCCTAAAAAAATAAAAAAAACCAAACCTCCCTGAGTACATCCCTAATAGCAGGAACCTAAAGAAAACAAGTGCCTAAGAAGATGCCAGTGTCAAGATAAGTGACTGAAAGCTGATCTAAACTAACCTTGGAACAAACAGGAGCTGAAGGACGGATGAAGTAACTCTATGACCATATATGGACATGAGAAACCTAAAGTTCACTAACGGACAGTGTGAGAGAGGCTGTGTGGACCACTAAGGAGGGGAGAAGACCCTCACTCTACTTTTACTACGCATGCTCAGACTATGTAAATGAATTCTGAGAACCCATTAGCATAAGACTGCCTTTTCTAAGAAGTCTGATGCATATGTATGCTTTTTGTGTATATTAGTCAGAGTGTTCTGTTAGTAAGTGTGGCACTTGTGGTGGAGTGATCCCCAGTGCTGCCCAGCGCTGTGAATAAAGAATACCTGCTTAACAGTTCTACTCAATTCTGACTGTTGAGTGAAGCTCTTTGTTTCACTGTGTTCACGGCAATATAGCAATAGTGACCAAGTAACACAAAATCTTGCTTCCCCGCAGCCAAAAGCAGTAGTGGTATTGCTGTGGCTGAAAGAAAACAGGGTGGGAAGGAAAGCCTAATATTTTTGGTAGTCTCTCCCGCTGAACATGTCTTATAGCCATTGTGGGGAAGAGGCAGACAGAAAATCCCTCTACTGCTACCCAGAGATGTTGCGGGAGGATATCAGACTTGCACAACTCTATGAGAGTTATAACAAGCAAAGCCGTTTATTTTTCCAATAGTACATACTTATGCTCTCGCCAAAGCTCTTACTTCATAATTAGCAAATCAGCAATTAGACAGCTCTCAACCTTTTCTCCTATCAGCATAAGACCACTCTCACACGCGCTGTGCAGACCAATCACCCTCTCGTTCACGCGCTGTTCACGCAGCGGTAACTTCTCACAGTTCAGTACTTTTCCACAGTTCAGTGTTGCAGCTGGCCGTTGTTTTCCTCTGCCACGTTGGCCCAACTCAGCAGTTTCTTATCTTTCTCCCAAGGCCTGTTTCTCATCAAAGCCTAGCTGTTGATTCAGAGGCTGTGCAGGGCTGACAGGCCAATGCCTCCCACATCTCCCCCTTCTTTGTTTTACAGCTGCACCTGCAAAGCTCTATCAACTAAGGTTTAGACAAACTTCAAAAAACACAGTATACATAAGACAAACTTCAGAAAACACAATATACATAAAATGATAACTACAGAATAAAGAAGATATCTCCTTGAGGGGCTCATCACTCCAGTCCTTGCAGTCAGGATCTCCATCACAGCACCACTTTTTGCGGATGCATTCACCTGAGCTGCACTGCATCTCCATCACACTGCCATCTGTCAGGCACAGTCTCATCACACAAGCAGTCTCATCACTGCTATAAAGCATAGGACTAAGTATTACAAAATAAGGAAAATACAGAATAACACACTCACTTAATGGGGTACTAATATTCAGATCTGTAATTGCTGGGGAACCCTGGATGCAGCGAGAATTTAGAGTGCCCTTCCTCGCAAACCGGAAATCCTACGCGATGCGTCCATCCGTAGGTGAGGCATCCAACATCGCTGCAAGCAGGTCCAGCCTCCAAATCAACAGGCCAAAATAACTGGCACTTTTCTTTGAGCGGAAACATCTGATTTCATCCTCCTGTTGGGTTCCACCCAGAGCCTGGCCACCACTCAAGGGGGAAACCAAGGGAGTTTCTAATAAGGTTAAACACTTGAGTTCCTAATTCTTAATATTGCTAAATGAAGAAAGTTGAATACACACATTCTTATAGCATTTCATCCTTATTAATAACTACATTTTGTCTAGGTTACATCTTCCACTAGTGACTAGTAAGCCTATATATTTCATTAATGATCAAATACTCATTTGTTGAGGGGTCTGTGGCATCGGGTTGGATGGTTGCTCCTTCCAGCTCATGATATGGCTTAACTTTCTTTGCTGATATCCACCGGGGACCTGTGGGTGATAAAACACAAACATACCCCCTCCCCCATACCAACAGATCCACTCTCCAGGTCAGGTCTCCTTCGGGATGCTTATACAGGACCCATAGTTTAGTTGTAGAATCTGTTGTAGTAGTAGAATGATGTTCTGCTGCTGTCAAAACAGAATGATTTCTGTTAAAGAAATTAAGAGTATGTGAAGCCATTGCCAGTTGATTATGTGATGTGTCCAAAGAATTCCCCCTTCTTTGTTTTTAAAATCAAGGCCTTTAGTGTACTGACCATCAGAAAGGTTTAAAGTTAGTCCTTTTAGAATGTGTATACCTGTTATATATTCAGAAACAGGGGGAAATATGACTGAATGCAATTATCTGGGGGGGTTTCCTGTTTTCGTTTCTATTTGTGTTTGTACAGCTTTTCCTGAGATTCCCATATGTTAAGGAAGCCTCCGCTCCAGTATCAATCAAAGCATTTACAGGTTGTGCGGAGGTGCAATCCAGGGCTTTATCCATTTGGCTGGTACCCATCGCGTCCCATGATCTGGAATAACACAAGCATACCCTCGTCCCCATGTTATTAACTGAAAAGGACCTTTCCATTGGTTAGTTTCTGAGTTTTTCACCTTTACTTGGACATTTTTTACAAGGTCAAACAATTCACCGGTTATGCCTTGCACATGTTTTACCATGGGTGGCACCGTTTCCCCATCTGCCAGGCGCAGATAATTTAGCACATAGATTGCTTTCTGAAGTCGTTCGGGAGGAGATGTGGCAGGTTCTCCCCCTTTTTGTTTTTGCAATTGTCGCTTTAAAGTTTGATTCATGCGCTCGATAGTGGCTTGCCCTGTTGGGGAATGGGGAATGCCAGTGATATGGGAGATTCCCCACAGATTGAGAAACTGTCGAGTTGATTGTGCTATATAACATGGGCATTGTCTGTTTTGATACAAACGGGAATACCAAGTACTGCAAAGGCGGATTTCAGGTGGCGTTGGACGTGGCGGCTTGTCTCTCCTGTTTGAGCAGTGGCCCACACGACTGCTGAAAAACAGTCAACTGAGAGATGTACATATTTGAGCTTTCCAAATTCTGGGACATGAGTAACGTCCATCTGCCAGAGTTGGAGAGAGTGCAAGCCCCGAGGATTTACCGCCCCAGGCATGGAGTTTCCAATGATCTGGCAATCTGGACATGTTTGTATTATTGCTTTGGCATCTCCAATGGATGTGCCGAATTGTTTCACAAGCACTTTTGCAGACTGGTGAAAGAATGCATGTGATTTTTTAGCTTGACCCAATTTATCTGGCATTGGACCCATCCATGCTGGAGCCACCAACTGATCTGCCATTGCATTACCTTCTGCTATTTCCCCTGGTAAATTAGTATGGCTCCTAATGTGCGTAATGAAATAGGGATTTTGTCTGTTGTTTAACAAGTACCACAGCATCCGAAACTGGTGATATAACTGTTGTTGTTTGCAATGTTTCAATACTTCTCTTTCTATTCGTTGAACTACCCCTACCACGTATAGAGAGTCAGAGACAACATTAAGAGGTTTGTGTTCCCATAGTTTAAAAGCCTCTATTACTGCTTGTAATTCCACTTGCTGCATGGAGCCGGAGGATTGAACTACATGTTTTTCCCATTGTTCTCCATTCCGCCAAACCACTGCTGCCTTTCCAGTCTTACCGCCTCCGTCGGTAAACACTGTTGGTCCATCAACCGGCTGCAAGCTACGCATAGGCATTCGTTCTAGTCCGGTGTTTTTGAGAAAGGTGAACATGCGATGTGCAGGATAATGGATGCTTATAGTTCCTGTATATCCCTTTAATGCAATCTGCAATTCCATTGAATTTTGTAAACCCCATTCGAGATAGTCTTGTTGCAATGGGAGCAATAGTGTTGCTGGTTCTTCTCCTGATATTTCTACAATTCGAGACCGACCTTTGATTATAAGTGATGACAGTATCTCTAATCTTGTGCTAATGTTTTTTTTAGGCTGAAAAGGAACAAAGACCCATTCTAATATTCGCAAGGGATCTGCTTCTGTCTCCAACCATTGCATAATAATAGCATATGGGTGCTGATCATGGTTTACCAATGCTAATTTTAAATCCTTGTTTGGCTCTCGTCTGTCTCTGTAGGTGGTTTTCAACCATGCTACAATATTCTTTAGTGCTCTTTCTGCTTCAGGAGTTAATTTTCTAGGTGAATTTAAGTCACCGTCTCCTGCTAAGAGGGATATTAATGGGCCTAATTCCTCATTCGTGATTCCACAAATGTTTCGAACCCAATTCAGGTCACCTACTAGTTTTTGAACATCATTCAGGGTCTTTACGTTAGTTCTAATTTGTATTTTTTGCGGAAAGACAGCAGTCTGTGTGATTTTCCACCCTAGATAGCTCCATGGCGTCTGTTGTTGAATTTTTTCTGGTGCAATCTGCAACCCGCCTTTGCTCAATTCATTTGTTAGCTCCTTGATTAATTGCTCTTTGTTTAATTTATTTCCTGCAATCAGTATATCATCCATATAATGATAGATGAGGTATTGAGGCTGTCACGGATGAAAGTATTGACACGGTAATATTTAGTAAGAAATCTAGGTTTATTAATAACTAACAGCAATTTATTATTATAAAATAATAATAGAAATACTAAAAGAAAGAAAAGCGACTTATTCAGATTCTAAAATGACAAGATTCACACTAACTTACTTAACGGTACCTATATATACATATACACATGCATGCACATAACAAAATGGACAAACATACAGAAACAAAGGTGTTTGGACTCAGTAGAATGAACACAGAACAGACATACACACACAGAAACAAGGGTACGTACCCACACACGCACACACACACACACACAGAGTAAAGAGAAGCTAGCTCAAAGAAAATTTCCCTCTCGAGTTTAGAGCAAATACTCACAATGCCTTGGCATTCCTCAACGGGCGATAATTGAGACTCGAGCGGGGACTTCGCCCTGGCCTTCCATCTGGAGCAGACAACACCTTAAGGGTTTGGTACCTGAGAGGCGTCCCAGCTCAGGGGAGATGCTGGTCACAGGCCCACTGCGATCCAGGAGAGCTCAGAGGGTCTCCCTGGTGGTCGCCATTTATAGGGTCCAAGATAATTGACTTTTGTCAAATGCCTTCTGGTGCCTTCCAGCAGTTACAAAAGAATTTGATTAATGTGTGACTCTGTTATTGTTCCCATTTGACCACATCCCAGGCACAGGTGTGCCAGGCCCTTAGGAGTTGATGGGCCATTTTAACCATTTCCGAGCAATCGGGAGGGGCAGGAGCCAGGCTCGTTAACATTGTCAGTCCTTATCTCCACAGACTGGTGTATAGTTCGGGGGATGTGGGTGGAATCGCACCTAGCACCAAGCAGCCCAACAAAGAGGGGCGGGGGGGGGGGGGGGGGTAAGGATTGCACCACCACAGAGGCCATTGTCTCCTAATTGGTCCCAATGCCCAATCCACATAAATTTGGCACATCGTGGGTGAATTTTTCATGCCTTGTGGCAACACTGTCCAATGATATCTTTTCATCGGCTCAGCCTTATTAATTGTCGGCACAGAAAAGGCAAAGCGCTCCGCGTCCTGCTTCTGCAAAGGTATTATGAAAAAACAATCTTTTAAATCTATTATCAATATGTCCCAATTTCGGGGAATCATGCTGGGAGATGGTAGGCCAGGTTGCAATGCTCCCATGTCGTCAATGACCTCGTTTACTTTTCTTAAGTCATGCAGGAGTCTCCATTTGCCACTCTTTTTTGGGATAACAAATACAGGAGTGTTCCATGGACTCGTAGTGGCCTTAATATGTCCCTTAGCCAATTGTTCTTGTACCAATTCCTGCAATTTAGCGACCTTTTCATGGGTTAGCAGCCATTGATCCACCCAAACCGGAGTGTCAGTTTTCCACTTCAGCTTAAGTATTGGTTGCTTTTCAATGGCCGCTCCGCAAAATGTTCCGGGTTGCTTACAATGGTGCAATTCACCTGACCCAAGACATCCCGGCCCAGAAGGCTGATTGGTATAGGAGCAACATAGGGCCGAACTGAGCAGACAAGGCCGTCAGGGTTTTCACACAACAGTGTAACCACGCTCTGCATTGTGGTTGACACTCCGCCCACCCCCATTAGCCCACGAGCAGGATTAATCAATTGCCATGTGCTAGGCCATTCCGTTTGTGCTATAACGGTTACATCTGCTCCAGTATCAACCAAAATACCACACACCAAAACCTTTGGCTGAGCCTGGGGGTGCGTAAACCTAATCTTCAGGGTGGGCTTCCTTTTTCTTATTTCTAGTGCCCAAAAAACATTCGGTTCCCCTGTGGATCCAAAACTACCCTCACCCCTATCTTGTTCCAGCGCATGCGGAACACATGCTTTAAAATGGCACAAGTTGGGCGATGCGACTGGCAGCAGGGATGTTAACTGGTGGCATGGGTGTCCAGACCATAATCTGGATTTGTCTGGTAAAATCAGCATCTATGAGTCCGGGTAATACAAAAAGCCCTTTTCTTGTTGCAGATGATCATCCCAACAAAAGGGCACTCAAACCATATCCAAGTGGCCCTTTTGTGGTCGTTAGAATACAGTGCATTGTAGAGTCCCAGAGGGTGGTCTCTACTGCTGTTGCCAGGTCCACTCCGGCACTCCCTGCGGTGCTGGCACTAACGCTTGCCAGGCTGCCTGATTGTTCGCTGCCATTTGTGTCAACGCGCCGTGCGACGGCGCGCTCTGCTGGCCGTTTCCCAAAAATGACCCATTCTGATGATACTTGGAACAACAGATCGCAGCCACGTGTCCCGGTTTATGGCATCGGTGACAAACCACTTTTGCGGCCCCCTGCTGTTTCACCGTATTCAAAGGCTGTTTGTTCTTTAACTTTGTCCAGCATTGAGCCTTAAAATGACCAGGCCTGCCACAATTATAACATTTTTTGTCACAATTAGAACATTTTCTATCAGACATGTCCGGTTTGATTGCAGTCGCAAAAGCTTCTGCAAGTGCTGTCATCTGATGAGCTGTTGAACCCACGCGATTGCAAGCCTCCACCATATCCACTAAGGAGGCGTCTCTCGGTAATGCCAATAGAATCCTTTTACAGTCCTCATTGGCATTTTCAATTGCTGGGTTCATAAGTATAGCCATTTTTGCTTCTTCATTAGCAAATTGTCTATTAAGCGCGTCCCTCAGTTTATCAATGAAAGCCATATACGGCTCTTGATTACCCTGCCATATTTGTGTGTAGGACCGTTGCACCCATCCTTCCTCGGGCAGTGTCATCAGAGCCTTTAGAGTTAAGCGGGCAGTTGTCCGTAAAGCTTCTGTCGGCAGCCGGGCTTGTAACTGGATATCAAGAAAAGCTCCGGTTCCCGTCAACTGCTCAAAGCCGATCAGATAGAGAGGATCTCCTTGCTGCCGCTCTAAATTTGCCAGAGCAGCATCGGCACATAATTTATGCCACCTGTCCTTCCACAGCAGTCTCTGGGTCGGGATGAGCAGCATATCAGCCATTTGCTAACAGTCATATGGTGTTAATAGCTGTGCCCCGAAAATATTGTTGAGCAGAGCTTGCGTAAACAGGGCCATTAGGCCGTAACTCTGTACTGATTTACGAACCTCTTTAATCATGTCCCAATGAAACGGAACCCACTTATTTGGCTGACCTTGGGTCACAGTAACCGGGAAGGCGGATGGTAAAACAACTCCCTCACCCATCGCTTTTCTGTATACATCCGCCCATCTATTCCTTGGATCACACCCCACACATTTCTGAGTTAATGTCTGGTTTTTACAGTTGTCAAACACGTTATCATTGGAGTGAAACATCTGGTTTTCATCGGGGGGGGGGGGGGGGAAGGGGCAGGCCACTCCTCCTCAGTATCATCCAGAAGCGGCGGATACAGCGATTCAGCGGGTGGGGTGCTGGGCTCCACCTGATCGGTATGCACACTGCGGGGGGGTTTCGGTGAGGGCTTTTTTGGTATGGTACCCGCTTCTTGGTTTTTACGGTTACCCGGGTGACAAGGGCAATCCGAAGGGCAATGCGGGCACTCATTTTTACAATCCCCTGATAGTCTTAAGGCGGAATTTGCAGTCTCGCCTGCCAGGCTTACAGGGGTTTGCTCCAGAGCCACGCTAGCCTGCTGAGCGGCCTTTCGCTCCGCTCTCAGTGCCTCAAGAGTGTCCGAAACCAACTTCCAAGTGGTCACGAGCTCACTGGCATGCTGATCCCCCTTGGCACTAGCTTCCCACAACTGTTCACCTATTTCAGCCCATTTTGCTGGCTCAAAGGCTGTGAGGGTATTGGCAGGATAGCCGTGGTTTCTGCACCATTTAAGTAACCTTCGTACAGAAGTTTCATTATAAGTTATCCCTCTCTTAGAGAGTATATGCAGCAGGAGTCTGACAGTGGCCATCTCCTCTGCGGACTTGTTCTGCCCCATGCTGCCCCCGATCGATCACCTCTCCTGGGTGATTTTCCGTCGATCAACTGTTCTCCTACCTCCCTGCCACAGCCCCGCTGCAGACAGTACCTCCAATCGGGGATCCTCCCGCGGCGTCTTCTGTGCTCCGTCCTGGGACATCGGGGTCACCATTTGTTGCGGGAGGATATCAGACCTGCACAACTCTGTGAGAGTTATAACAAGCAAAGCCATTTATTTTTCCAATAGTACATACTTATGCTCTCGCCAAAGCTCTTACTTCATAATTAGCAAATCAGCAATTAGACAGCTATCAACCTTTTCTGCTATCAGCATAAGACCACTCTCACACGTGCTGTGCAGACCAATCACCTTCTTATTCACGCGGCGGTAACTTCTCACAGTTCAGTACTTTTCCACAGTTCAGTGTTGCAGCTGTCCGTTGTTTTTCCCTGCCACCTTGGCACAACTCGGCAGTTTCTTATCTTTCTCCCAAGGCCTGTTTCTCATCAAAGCCTAGCTGTTGATTCAGAGGCTGTGCAGAGCTGACAGGCTGCTGCCTCCCACACAGAGAGGGATTTTTATTTTGTAATATTCACTCTGCCAAAAAAAGATGATCTCTTGGGCACTGTTGGAATCGTGTTCTTGCTGCTAGGCTAAATCTTGGAGTAAACCTGTAATATCATATGATGGGTATCTTGGGAGCTACAACCCAGGGGTAGATATAGAGTGATTTTGCTCCATTCCTGAAGGCACTTGGTGTGTGGGTGGAGGGAGCAAGACTCCTTGGCAATACAGCTTAGAGAGGACTTGGAAGGAAGGTGCTGGATACAGGCACCTACTTGCCAGCTGCTCTGCCTTCATGTCCTCTTTCTGCTGGTCTCGGTGACCTGCAGGAGATGGACAAGATGACCATACGGTGTTGTTCTGGCAAGGCATATCAAAGTTCATGGTAGATCAATAGCAAGTGTCAGGGGTTGACCTGGGCTAGATGCCAGGTACCTACCAAAGCTGCTCTATCATTCCCCCTCTTCAACTGGACAGGGGAGAGAAAATCTAACTAAAGACTCATGGGTCAAGATAAGGACAGTTCAATAAAGCAAAAGCAAAGGAAAAATAGAAAATTTTATTCTCTACTTCCCATCAGTAGGCACTGTCCAGCCCCTTCCCAGGAACTAGGGCTTCAGTATGTATAGCAGTTGCTCCTGAAAACAAACATAAAAACAAATGTCCCCTCCTTTCCCTCAGCTCTTATTGGTGAGCAGACATCATACAGTATGGAACAATCCTTTGGTCAGTTTGGATCAGTTGTCCTGGCTGTGTCCCCTCACAAGATCTTGCCCACCCCCAGCCTCCTTGTGGTGTGGATGTTAGAGAGACAGCCTTGATGCTGTGTGAGCACTGCTCAGCAGTAGCCAAAACACAGGGGTGGTATCAGTGCCTTTCTAGGCAAAGCACAGCACCATGAGGGCTACTACAGGGAAAAATTAACAAGACTCCACTGATTTTTATAAAGCCCTTTATTTTTTGTCTTTTGCCCTTCACTCTTTTGCCTTTATAAAGCCCTTTATCTACATATGTACATATACATATGACCACTATACTCCAACCAAAATGGAGATATTGGCAGCATATGAAGGGGTTCAAGCTGCTCCAGAGGTGATTGGGACTGAAGCACAGCTCCTCCTGGCACCCTGACTGCCAGTGCTGGGCTGGATGTTCAAAGGGAGTGTCCCCTCTACACACCATGCAACAGATGCCACGTGGAGCAAATGGGTTGCATTAATCACACAACAGACTCAATTAGGGAGCCCCAGCCACCCAGGAATACTGGAAGTGATCACAAATTGGCCAGAAGGTAAAGATTTTGGAATGGCGCCAGAGGAAGAGGTGACAAATGCTGAAGAGGCCCCACCATATAATAAACTACCAAATAATGAGAAGCGATGTGCCCTGTTTACTGACAGGTCCTGTTGCATTGTGGGAAAACATCAAATGTGGAAGGCAGCTGTGTGGAGCCCCACACAATGGGTCGCTGAAGCTGCTGAAGGAGAAGGTGAATCAAGTCAGTTCGCAGAGGTGAAAGCCATCCAGCTGGCCTTGGATATCGCTGAGCGAGAAAGTGGCCAGTGCTCTACCTCTATACTGACTCATGGATGGTGGCAAATGCCCTGTGGGGGTGGTTACAGCAGTGGAAACGGAGCAACTGGCAGCACAGAGGATACCCGTCTGGGCTCCTGAAGTATGGCAAGATATTGCTGCTCGAGTAGAGAATCTGGTTGTGAGAGTACGTCATGTAGACGCTCATGTACCCAAGAGCCGGGCCTCCAAAGAACATCACAACAACCAACAGGTGGATCAAGTAGATCTGAACTTGCAATATAAGGGTGAACAACTTATGGCTTGCTGGGCCCATGACTCCTCAGGCCATCAGGGAAGAGATGCAACATATAGATGGGCTCGTGACAGAGGGGTGGACTTAACCATGGATGCGATTGCACAGGTAATCCATGAATGTGAGACATGTGCTACGATCAAGCAAGCCAAACGGTTAAAGCCCATTTGGTATGGAGGACGATGGTCAAAATATAAATATGGGGAGGCCTGGCAGATTGATTATATCATGCTCCCACAAATTCAGCATGGCAAACACTATGTGCTTACAATGGTGGAAGCAGCCACCGGTTGGTTGGAAACATACGCCATGCCCCATGCCACTGCCCAGAACACCATTTTAGGCCTTGAGAAGAAAGTCTTATGGCGGCATGGCATACCAGAAAGAATTGAGTCAGATAATGGGACACATTTCCAAAACAACCTCATAGATGCCTGGGCCAAAGAACATGGCATTGAGTGGATATATCACATTCCCTACCATGCACCAGCCCCTGGGAAAATTGAGCAGTTGCTAAAAACTACACTGAGAGCAATGGGTGGTGGAACTTTCAAACACTGGGACCTGCATTTACCAAAAGCCACCTGGTTAATCAATACCAGAGGATCTGCCAAGCAAACTGGCCCTGCTCAATCAAACCTCTTACATACTGTAGATGGGGATAAAGCCCCTGTAGTGTGCATTAAAAATATGCTGGGGAAGACCATCTGGGTTATTCCTGCATCGGGTAAAGGTAAACCCGTGCATGGGATTACTTTTGCCCAAGGACCTGGGTACACTTGGTGGGTAATGCAGGAGGATGGAGAAGTCTGATGCGTGCCTCAAGGAGATTTGATTTTAGGTGAAAATAGCTAATTAATTGAACTGTCAAATAACCCTGTTATTGCAATTGGTGCCTCACAACATCCTCCTGCCACATCTAAAGCTTCCTGCTCCACCAACTGAGCCAACTCCACCTCATTCCTCCAGCCTTAAAGACTGTCACGACAGATGGAACCCAAAGTTATGGGCTAAATGAACTCAGTCGACATTTTGGAAGGATGGCCCATAGACTGAGGGAATGATATATGTGAGACCTGGGAAAGGGGTGGTGATTCCTTAGAATGTATTTGGAACCTGAGCATGATGTCAATGGTATGGAATAAGGGATGGAGACTGTCCTGGTTTTGGCCAGGATAGAGTTAACTTTCCTTGGGCTGAGAGGCAGCACAGCTGGAGGGCCGGGCCTGGATTGGGCAGTGGAGTATTCCATATCATGTGACATCATGCTCAGTATATAGGCAAACATGTGCTCTCATGCCCCATTTTGGTTTCATTTCCCAGTCAGCACGGCAGGACTTCTGCTGCCGTCGGGATCGCTGCTGGGGGCAGGCTGCATACTGGTCTCTGGTCAGTAAGCCACTGCTGCATTTTACCCCTTTGGACTTACTATTGTTACTGTTGTTTTGTTACTATTACTAAATTTTTTTTTTATTCAACCTACAAATTTCTTTTTTTTTGCCTCTCCCCTATTTCACCGGGGGGGGGGGGGGGGGGCAGGAAGTAAACGACTGGCCACATGGTGATTGGCTACCAGCCGAGTTCAAACCACAAGAGATACTCTCAAATATTTGCTTAACCCTGAACAAAGCCTGAACCATATGCAAGAACACACTGGCTCCCAGCAGTAAGACAACCACATTCGTGTCAACATTCCAAAGATATTCAAAGTTCTCAAATGCAATTTTAAGTAGGCTCAGGACCGACAACATCATGCCATAAACCAGTGTTACATAGTATAGCAAAACCAAAATCTTAATCCAACTCTCACAGGTGGTGAGCAACAGCATGGGGACTATATACAGCAAATGAGGTGATGAAATTTTAAGAAGCCAAGTGATCAACAGTATGACCCATTCTGTCGTTATCTCAAACCTCGAGCCCCACATTGGGCACCAAAAAAGCCTGTCATGGTTTGAACTCAGTCAGCAGCCAAACACCACAGAGCTGGTCAATCACACACACCTGTCCCCCATGAATGGGGGAAGGAAAGAGACTGAAGGAACATAAGGGAAACTTGTGGGTCACAATAGAAGAAAAAACAGTTTAGCGATTGTAATAAAACAATAACAGAAAGTACAAACTGGTAACGCACAATGCAATTGCTCACCACCCACTGACTGATACCCAGCCCACCCCTGGCCAGCGATCCCAACAGAACGAAGATCCTGTGAAAACCCACCTCCTTTATATACTGAGCATAACATCACATGAGGTGGAATGCTCCAATGACCAGCTGTGTCCCCTCCCAGCTCAAGGAAAGTTAACTCTATCCTGGCCAAAACCAGGACACTGCCCTTACTGATTACAAAGTTGACATTTACACAACAACAGCACATCCACTCTGGGGAGGGCTCCTTAAACCTTATACTGCTCTAAGGTTGTGGTGGTCTTGCAAGTATGACACGTAAACTGCAGTCCTGCCCAAAAGGCAGAGTGTCCTAATGGCCAGAGTCTTGTTGGTTATTTTACATGGAAGGAGCACAGTAATGCCACAGAACAGCAATGCAGCCAGGTAACAGCAAAAGACTAATGCCTGGTGCTGCACTGCTTTGAGGCGATGTTACTTTTCCACCTCTACATCTTTCCTAACATTGACTCTGGGTGTCTGCTCTTAGAGATGAGACTATGCTCTAAGAGGGAAAGCATACCTTTGAACAGCATGTCAGCTCTTGTTTTTAAGTACATCTTGCTGTTTCATTTGTTCTGTATTTTCCTGGCATTGTAGCCAATGCTGTTGCAGCAGTTCTTCTGGCAGCTCAGGCAGATACCCTTCTTGAAGCGAATGGAATTGGTACATTGAAATACAAATCTTTGTTAATCTTGGTTCATAAAGGAGTCCACGAAGAGGTGCACAGACCGCTTGTGTCCACATTTAACAACTTCACCAATTGCTGAAGAAGCAGGGTTGCAAGGGACACTTAAACAAAATGTATTTGTCACCCCAGCAGCTGCTAAGATATAGTAAGCTATGCCTTTTTGTAGCCCAACGTGAGTTGACCATGGCCAAACTTGAACATTTTTTGAACAGTAGCAATTCAAGACATTAGTGGAAAACACTTGAAGAGAACTGTTCACTTAATCTCTATCATGAAGAGAGCTTTAAAGAAGATTCTAGACCCAGCATAAGACAACCATAGTTTATGATCAGGCATTAGAGTGAGAACATGCTACTTAAGAATTAAAAGCAGGTCTAGTTTCTAGCAACTATCTCCAGTAATACAGACAGTTTAGAAGAAAAAATAGTTTTCTCTTCTCTTATAAATCAGATCATCCCCCAGGATCAACTCAAGACTATTTGTGAGGAGTCTACACTGTCCAGAGACAAAATAAGTAATGAGAACTTACTCCCATAGGCAGTTGCTCCCAAAACATCACTTCAACCACAGCCAGGCTGGAAGTCTCCCCCATTGGGGTAGATGTCAACATGGCCTACAGGCATCTGGATCCCAATGCTAACACCTAGTGTTTCCCTTGTGTAGGTGTGAAGGACATCCACAAAGTTAGCATCATCAGGGGAGAGGCACTTGCTAGGGTCCACTCCTTCAAACATCAGGCCAGCTGGATCCAAGCCTGGTGTTAGAGACAGTACACAAGATGCCAGGTAAGAAATTGGGTTATTTCATACAGAATATAGGTAGAAGCCTGCTGCTAGCAGCCCTCCTAACCAGGTGCTACACAGACAGTCCCTGCCTCATTGCTGATACTGTCCCCCAAGATCTTTTCACCATGGACTCACTGAGGAAACAAATGAATATGTCCCATACCACCAGTTTGCTCTACAGAGATGGCTTCAGCTTGCCTGTTGGAAGCAATGAATCTTTGCTAGGTCCCAGTGAAGAGATACTTCAAGAGGTAGCAGATGACTGAACACCAGAAGAGGTCTAGCACCCCACAGAGACCGCTGGTAGCCAAAGCTGCCTTGATAACATTTAGTCTATTTTCAGACTGGATATATGGAGGGACTAATTGCGAGAGACAACTTGTAAAAACAGGTCATTGTTGTGGGAGGATATTGAACCTGCACAACTCTATGAGAGTTATAACAAGCAAAGCCGTTTATTTTTCCAATAGTACATACTTATGCTCTCGCCAAAGCTCTTACTTCATAATTAGCAAATCAGCAATTAGACAGCTCTCAACCTTTTCTCCTATCAGCATAAGACCACTCTCACACGCGCTGTGCAGACCAATCACCCTCTCGTTCACGCGCTGTTCACGCGGCGGTAACTTCTCACAGTTCAGTACTTTTCCACAGTTCAGTGTTGCAGCTGTCCATTGTTTTCCTCTGCCACGTTGGCCCAACTCAGCAGTTTCTTATCTTTCTCCCAAGGCTTGTTTTTCATCAAAGCCTAGCTGCTTCTCAGGGGCTGTGCAGGGCTGACAGGCCAATGCATCCCACAGGTCATGAAAGAAACAGGCCTGAGGAAAACAGCCTGAGAAAGAGATAAAGGATAGCGGAGGGAGTGGAGGCCCTCCGAGCTAAGGAAGGTCTCAAACACTTGCAAGTAATGAAACTATGAGTCACAGGGTGGATAGTGTGGAGTTTGGAGCTGATAAGGCTGCCCAAATAACACAGGATGCAGCTGGAGGAGGGAGCCCTGTGGAGACAGGACAGCTCTGCTCTGGTGCACCTGGACAAATTTCAAGGGCCATCTGTCCGGTGAATGACCTTTGCTTCATTATCCACGAAATGCATATTAAAGTTAACACCCCTCAATGTACTAACGAGGGCTAACATGATCATGCTAATTACATCATCCCATGAAACACCTTACCCCTCCCCATACATGGGATATGTAGGTATGTGGGTCGACCTAGGGGACAGACCCAAGGAAAGTGGGTATAAATTGAGGGGGGACAAGGGGGGGGGGGGTCCAGAGAATGAAGTGAAGCAAAGACAACAGATGCCTCCTTGAACCCTTGCTGGTGGGATCGACATAGGAACCCAGACTGGTGATCTCTATTCCTCTATTCTCTCCATCTCCCTCCTTTCCTTCCCTTCCCCCCCCCCCCCCCCTTTTCCTTCACTACCATTAAGCAATGCAAGGCATACTGTATCACTTGCCCTAACTTGTTATATACTTAGCCAATTATCATGTGTCCAATTAGTACATTGTGGGAAGCTAATAAATGTTTGGACTTTGAGACTCGTCTCACCATTGTCCACTCCGTTGGGATTTACAAATCTGAGTCACTTGTCTCCCTCATCTGAGCAGGATGTGACACTAATACAAGTTTAAGCAGCAGCCAGGTTATCCCTGCATCTGAGATCCCATGATGGGTTTGGGACATTCTGTTAACTGCTGAGCCTCACCCCCAACCTAAAGCTGTGCTCCTGAGACATTCCCCAACTTAACTGTTAGGTGATTTTCCTGCTTAACTAAATACAGGTATTTATTGCTAGACTATGAGGAATTCTCACTGCCAGTGTCACATTTAAATGCTTAATGCAACCCATTGTACCATGCCCTGAGTTCTCACATGTTGAAATCAGCTTTCCTCTGGAGTCAGAAGCACTCTCCAAAATACTTTCAGAATGAGGGGTTGGGGTTTTAGTGGGTTTTTTGAGCAAACATCCCATGGAACAACCCACACCCAATAGCTCTCGCTTCAATTAGTTTATGAGGTACAATTACAAAAACAGCATCACTTAGAGGTTTAGGATTTAGATAGTAAGAGCTTGAGCTGGACTTGTTTTGAACCCACATTTAACTTCAGATGTACTCAAGATCAGGTTATCCTCTGAAAGGTTTTTCATTGAACCCCCCCTACATTTGGCATTCAAAATTAAGATACTTTCATGTGAAGAGACCCATGTTTCCCACTGCCACTGCAGGTAGGAAACTTGTCATTTCTGAATGAGCAAGCCCAAAACAACATCATAGCAACACAGAAACGAGCCTCTTTGAGGAAACTCACTGCTGCTACGGAAAGTTAAGAGACAGATTAAAAAGCCACTTGCCTGTAATTCTGCCTATTGTCCCATGGACATGGTTACCAGCAAAGCCAGCAACATGGGTGCCCAGGCTGTACCCGATCAGGTGGACATTCTCAAGCTGGAAGAGCAGGTTCTCCTGCAAGGAAAAAAAGATATGATAATGTCTTTCAGGACACATGGCACCACTCTCATCTACAGGAATCTGAAGTTCCATTCTAAGAGATTGGAGGGAGAGAACAGACAATCATGCTTTGTTCTTTATTTCATCATGACAAGTACAAGTTGAATGGTTTGGATAGCGCTTGTGGTTTGCCCCTGTTATAAATTGAGACCACAATGGACTATAATTCACTCTTTATTAATTATAGCAAGTAGAATATGAGCAAAGACAGCGCTGGACGGCAGGGGAGTCTGCGCTCTGCCAACTGCCGTGCTGAGTAGTTCAAACAGTCCCCTTTTTATACATCTTTACTTCCGTGCTCATGAGGTAGTGGAGGTACTCCGCGCATGCTTCAGTTGTTGTTAGGGGGGTCGTTTCCTGCCTCCTGGTATTTGTTGAGGCTGAAGTAAGAAGTCTTCCCTCTTTGTCTCATAGTTGATCTTTCACTCATATATCCTTATATGGGCTGTCTTGTCCTGTTTCTTGTCGCTTCCTGGAAATCTGGTGGTTATCTTGCATGAGCAGTATCTGGTTCAGTTTGTGTGAGTGATTACAGTTATCTTATCTCACACAGGTGGCGTCCAGTGGTTGTTTGCATGAGTGGTTTCTGTCGTCTAATTTTACATTGAGCTTAACATAAATCTTAATAAACAATACCTTAGTCCACAGTTTCTCACAATCCCCCCTTTTTCTTTTTATCCTATTGTTTATTAGGTGCTACTTTCATCTTCATTCTTGTAAACAATTTCTTTTTCACAATTTCGACATTTATTATAGCACTCACAATAATGATTTTCGCGTGGCATAATACATTCACAATAATTTTCATCTTCATTATTAGATACACTTTCATATTCTACTCTCGAGGTTAAAATAAGCAATTTAGCTGTGTCAAACCGTTCTTTAATAAAATGAAAAATATAGCGTAATATACAAGGCCCAAATATAAGTCCCAGGATCAACATAATAAGCGGTCCTGCTAAAGCCGACAACAAAGTGGTTAGCCAAGGTGAAACATTAAACCAGTTTTCATACCATGACCTGCCCGCTTCACGATCCTTTCTACGTTGGTCTAACCTTTTCCGAAGTTCGGACATGGTGTCTTGGACGACTCCCGTATGGTCAGCAAAAGAACAACATGCTTCACTGAGAGCTACACATAACCCTCCTTCCTTCAAAAATAATAGGTCTAATCCTCTTCTATTTTGTAGTACTACTTCTGATAAAGACTTTACTGAAGTGGCTAAATTTTGGATAGATTGTTCTATTTTCGCTAAATCCTCATCTACAGCCATTTGCAAACCTTGTAATTCCTGACCTTGTACTAGAGAGGCTATACCTGTGCCTGCTCCAACTCCACCCGCTATCAGTAGTGTAGCTAGGGTTACCGCTGTAATTGGTTCTCGTTTTTGTCTATTCCGGTCTCCCTCAAAGTGATGCAATATTTCTTCCGAGGTGTGATGGATTAGACGAGGAACAATAATTACCTGCACGCAAAACTGAGATTGATCAAACACATTTAGAGATAGACAAGGCGTTATTCCGATATCTGAACAAACCCATTTAGCTCCTGGTGTCGGGATAGCCCATTTGTCCTTTTGATTTTTGTGTTTCTCTATATTGGTATTAGTGACTGTTCGGTTGCATAAAGGCTGATACTTTTCGGGCACTGTACCTATACATTTTCCTTGACCCGTTACTAATTGAATAGTAATTCCTTGCGTATGATTCCTCCGGCCATCCCATGGACATTCTCGTGGGTTTGAACCGTTAGACCATCGAATCCTTCCTGGTTTTCCAATTGCCTCAAAATATGGTGGTCTAATATTATAACATAACCAGCATTCTTCAGTTAAATTTGGTTTGCTTTCATTAAGGGTACGATAAGAGGCTTGCATTAGATTCCATAAAGGGTCTTTGGATTCTAACAACTTTAAATCCCTGGATAAGGAGAATTCAGTCATGGTACCATTAGCTGTTTTCAAGAAGGAGTCTGGGGAAGGGGTTGTGATGTTCACGGGGACAACCTTTTTTTTAGAGAAAGTGGGTGGATTCAGGACCGGATTTGGTCCTACTGGTAAAGGATCGTGGGGTATCCTTTCTTTTATTATTTTGAAAAAGCTTCCTCTATCTGCTCCAGGTTCCCAATATCTAATTCCCCAGGTACGGCCAATTAACCATGTGTCATCTTCTGGTTGTTTAACTTCAATTTCTATTCTGTCGCATTCTGATGGAGATGATTTCACCCCCCTTACAGATCCCCAGACCCCGGAGCCGTCAGATCCATGTTGTGGTGGAATGCAACCTGGAGGTCCCCAAGTGATACTTATATATTTGTCTCCTTTTGTTGGCCAGTCTGAGGCTATTGTCTCGCAACCCCAATAACCGCAATAAAAATGGCCTGGATAGTTGCAATAACTCTTTCCAGGATTGGAAGCTGGACACACATAGAAGGCTTTGGAGTTGGCTTCCGTCGCCTCCCAGCCTCTCTGGATATCGACCGGAATCATTGAGACTAATTGGACAGTAAAATTCCAATTTCCCGGAGAGGTCTGATTTTGTATTAGTCTAGATTCCTGTAAGTTATATAGTTTCCAGAGCATTGGTTCATGGGGGTTTCCATTTGCTTGGGTTATTATCAGTAACAAAACTAGCGGTATACCAGAAAAAAAGGTGTCTGTCAATTTTGCCAATTTAAGTATATTTTTATCATCCCTGGGGAAGTTTGGCCATTGTTGCTTTTGTGTCCCATTGTTCTGATTCTTTTCTCCACAGTTTGTTCCTCCTCTGCCTCGCCCGTCGACTCGGTTGCTTCGAGCCACGGGGTGTACCATCTTCTCGGCAGCAAGGGAATTCTTCAGGAGAACAGCTGTTTTGGGCTTTCTGCCTGTTTATATAGGCTCCCCACTTTACAGCTTTAACTAATGGGATGAGGCAAGGCACAGTTGGTACTTCCCTTCTTACACTTTATAGCCAAGATTTCAGTTACAAAGGGGATTGGTTCGTTGGAATAGTAACAATAATATTGAGGGTTTATTCCTTTGGTAAAAATTTCCCACCACTCATGGGATTCTTAAATAATTTCTTGTTTAGACTCTAATTGCTTTGATTTTCACTCAGTGAGAGTTCTTTGGATTTTCCAACACTGTGTGCAAACCCCTATTGAAGGGTATCCACATTCACAGTGAGTCCACCATTTATCCTGGCATACCATACACTTGGAACAAGCAAACGGATAACAATTGCGGTTCAAATTATTACACTTAATTCGTATATCTAGAGTGTTTATATCAACATATTTTCTATATTCAATATTGTGTGGTTGCATGAGTTTAACAATTTCCTTTAGTACATTTTGTATGCTTCCATATATAATATACGAAGAGAGAAATAATTATTGCGAATATAAACAACAATACACACTTTATACCAAAAGGTAATGCGACAAAATGATCAAGCAAAGTTTTTATCATTACTTTATCTTTTCAGGGTTATCTTGGTGTCACCTGGAGTACTGATTACTTTCCAGTGGGGTCTTGTCACTGGGCCTTTAACGCGACTGGCATGAGTCCATCCACGCTCAGCAGTCCGGACAGCTGTTTCTGTTGTAAACAAAACAAGATAAGGTCCCTCCCAATTGGGTTTTAGGGTTTCTTCTTTCCATGTTTTAACTAATATCCAGTCCCCCGGTTTGAAAGCGTGAATTTTTAAGTCCAATGGAGGTCGTTGCACAATCAGCCCATGTTCCCAAAGTTTGTTACGATGCTCTGCTAATTGTGAAACATATTCATTAATTACACGATCTCGAATTAAAACATTTGTTTGTGGACTTTCAATTCTATAGGACATTCCATATACCATCTCAAACGCTGATATTCCTATATCTGCTCGGGGTCTGGTTCTGAGTATTAATAGTGCCATGGGTAGGCACTTGATCCATGATAGTTTGGTTTCTATCATTAATTTAGCCAAAATAGTTTTGATTTCTCCATTCATCCTTTCAACTTTTCCCGAACTTTGTGGATGCCATGGCGTATGGTATTCCCACTTAATCCCCAGGTTTTCTGCTAGATCTCTAACAATTTTTGACACAAAATGTGTTCCTCTGTCTGAGTCGATTACATCAGGTACTCCATATCTAGGTATAATGTGTTCAAGTAATACCTTAGTAACCTGGTTAGCAGTTGCCTTGGAGGTAGGAAAAGCCTCAACATAATGTGTTAAATGATCCACCATTACTAATAAATATTTGTAACGCCCTACTCTGGGTAGTTCAGTAAAATCCACTTGTATGTGTGAGAAAGGTCTGTATGCTGGGGAACGTCCTCCAAGAGGTTTTTGTCTCGTGTTGTTTCGATTAACCTTTTGACAGGTCTCGCAGGCTGCTGTGACTGTCTTTGCTATATTATATACGCCTATACAGGCAAACTGTTGATTGAAATGATCAACTAACGCCTGGGTTCCCCAGTGGGTTTTACTGTGTATTTTTGAAAATATTTCGAGTGCTATGCCCTTCGGCAAGACTTCTCTCCCATCTGGTAATATGTACTTACTATCCCGTTCCTTAGCTCCCATTTGTTCTAGTTTTTCCTTTTCTGCAGACTCAAAACTCAAATTTTTACTAACAGGTACTGGTTGTATAGTCAAAATCGTATTATGATTGCCTGCCACTCGTTTTGCTTCTATATCAGCTGCGTTATTTCCCCTGACTTGATAATTTGTACCTCGCTGGTGTCCCTTTATATGTACAACTGCTATTTTATTCGGCACTTTCAATGCCCCCAGAACTCGCCGAATTAATTCCGGGTGTATCAATTCTTTTCCTTGTGGGTTAATAAATCCTCTTTCCTCCCATATTTTTCCAAAGGTATGTACCACTCCAAACGCATAGCGTGAGTCTGTATATATAGTTCCATCCTTTCCCTTCAGTGACACTAATGCTTTCCACAATGCATACAGCTCACAGGCTTGAGCTGACCAGCTGGCACTCAGGGGGCCTGATTCTATTGTCTTAAATTCTCCTTTTTCCAACTTAACGATGGCATATCCGGACAATCGTTTACCTTCCACTATTCGTGATGACCCATCTATAAATAATACTTCTCCACATTGTAGTTCAACAATTAAATCCTGTCCCAACAGATTAAATTCTGCTTCAGGGACGAGCAAGAGTTCCCCCATTCCAAATTTATTTTCAGTTTCGAATATCACATTTTTGATTTTGCTTACTTTAAAGGGTTCTCCTTTTGCCCCTATTACTTGTACTTTTTCAGGGGAAGCTTTACATCCCTCAGGTATTTGCCTAATAGTCGATTTCTCAGCCCCTGTGTCTACTAAAAAGGTGAACTCTTGTTTATGGGGACCTATTTTTAACTTTATCAAGGGCTCATGATGACTCCGGTCCCCTAAAATATAGAGCCCCTGACTCTCCTATTCTGCTTTCAATATTTCCTCATCTCTGATCCTTTCTCTGCAATTCTTCTTTATGTGTCCCTTCTTTCCACAGTAAAAACAACATCTCTGTTCCTTCTTTACTACTGCGTTCCCTTGTTTTATTCCAGCAGATCTGTGTTCACCAGTCCGCCCGTTGCGATCCTCTCTGACAGCTGCTACCATCATTTTTACTTGTCGCTTGCTGCTCTCTTCTTCCCGCCTTACGTAGACTTTCTGAGCTTCCCTCAATAATTCATCCAACCCTCTATTTTGCCAGTCTTCTAGCTTTTCAATCTTTTTTCTGATATCTTCCCATGATTTTGCTACAAACTGAGTTTTTAGGAGCGCTTGCCCTAAAGGGTCGTCTGGATTTACCCCAGAGTACAGTTGAAGGACTTTCCTCAGTCGTTCCAGCCACTCAGTAGGGCTCTCATCTTTCTTTTGCATTTCATTAAATGCTTTATTGATATTCTGGCCACGGGGTACTGCTTCTCTAATCCCCTGAATTACTATAGTTCTCAGATCTTGCATATGAGTTCTATGCACCGGATCCTGATTATCCCAGTTAGGTCTTTGGAGTGGCCATTTGATATCTGCTTGGGGTCCCTGGGCATGCTGAACATCCCACAGTCTCATTCCTGCTCGTCTAATCATATCTCTTTCCTCGGTAGTAAATAATTGACCAAGGATAGATTGCATCTCATCCCAAGTATAAAGGTTTGGTCCCAAAAATTGATCTAATCTTTCTGCCACTCCAAGTGGGTCCTCAATCAAGTTTCCCATCTCGGTTCTTTTAAAATCTCGTAGGTCAGCCGAGTTTAGGGGTACAGAAATATATCCAATCATAGGCTGAGGTCCCCCCATGGGCATTTCCCTTAGAGGATACATCTGAGCTGCCCCTTTTTGACTTCTAGTCATGCGTCTAGGAGGAGGGGAAGACCCTTGTTCCGACTCCGGTGGGGGAGTGGGAGCTCTGGGGACCTCGGGAGGGGCTACGGGAGCAGGAGGAGGAATGTAAGGAGGGGGGGTTAGAAGGGTTTCGTCTAACTCTTCCTGCTTTTTCTTTTGTTTAGTTTTTACTTCATTCAGTGGGTAAAGTTTAGCTCCCGGTCTTTTTATCCATACTTCCGCATACTGACTCTCCTCCGGGTTAAGGGGTTTTTTATTATTGACCCAGAGGTTTAATTGCTGTCTTACCCAATCTTCTTCTGACCCATAGACTGGCCAAAAGGTATTTTTAGAAATCTTCTTCCCTCCCCATATCTTAGTACAGTATTCTATCATTTTCTGCTTATCTTTCCCTAGGGTTCCAGGGAAATACCTCCAATTGTCTAAGACATATGCCAAAGGGGTATTCTTAGGTACAGTGTGTACCCTTCCCATGGGAGTCGAAGGCTTGCTGCCCTTCGCCCCCATCTTCTGGAATATCCACAAACATACACTCACTCACTCCCCTTGTTCCTGGCCCAATCCCTCGCGGGAGATGGGAAACGCAGTACTTAAGAGTCCACACTCGCTTGGTTCAGTATATCGAACCTCTCATTCGTTATATTCCAGGAAACCCAGTCCCGCCCGAACGGCAAACCTGCGAGCAAATTCGCAATATACTTACGCGTCCTGCGTCTTCGTCCGGACTCCCGTGCACAGAATTTTTATGGGATCTTACCGGTTTTCTCCTTTGCTCACTATTCTAGAATTTAGGTTCGTCGGTAAGGTTGAGGTAGGCTGTCAGTCGCGGGGCCGCGGATTGCCGCGGGGCGCCTCCCCGGAGGACAGAAGCCCACCGTTCCTTATCCGAGTCACAGCACCAGGAATTGTTATAAATTGAGACCACAATGGACTATAATTCACTCTTTATTAATTATAGCAAGTAGAATATGAGCAAAGACAGCGCTGGACGGCAGGGGAGTCTGCGCTCCGCCAACTGCCGTGCTGAGTAGTTCAAATAGTCCCCTTTTTATACATCTTTACTTCCGTGCTCATGAGGTAGTGGAGGTATTCCGCGCATGCTTCAGTTGTTGTTAGGGGGGTCGTTTCCTGCCTCCTGGTATTTGTTGAGGCTGAAGTAAGAAGTCTTCCCTCTTTGTCTCATAGTTGATCTTTCACTCATATATCCTTATATGGGGCTGTCTTGTCCTGTTTCTTGTCGCTTCCTGGAAATCTGGTGGTTATCTTGCATGAGCAGTATCTGGTTCAGTTTGTGTGAGCGATTACAGTTATCTTATCTCACACAGGCAGCGTCCAGTGGTTGTTTGCATGAGTGGTTTCTGTCATCTAATTTTACATTGAGCTTAACATAAATCTTAATAAACAATACCTTAGTCCACAGTTTCTCACACCCCCAACCACAGTACCCAGCTTTCACCCTAATTATGATATTCTTTGTTTAAGCAGCATCTGGAGCAGTCTTCCCCCAGAGAGCTGCCAGCAGACCTCTGTACTGGCCATGGACTCAAGTGCCAAGTCTAGCACCATGGGCCTTTTCCTTCTCCTTTTCCGCTCTCTTACCAAGCCAACACTGAGTTTGAATGCCCAACTCCTGAGTTCGCATTGCTCAGACAGGTGGAAGGACTCCTAAACTTAAATCTACTACACCATCCCTAATCCAAGCATGCTGCAAAGCAGCATCTCCCAGGACAGCACTGCAGCACTTGCTCACGCAAGGGCTGAGCACAGCACCTGAGCTATGAGCCATCACCCCACCAAGCCTTGGGGGTGGGATTACACCAGAGACTTCCCCATTTGTAAGCATTGGAGCTGGTGCATGCTCCATTCCCTTGTGCAAGTCCCTCACAGAGCATTACAACAGAGACAGTTCTTAACTCATGTTACCTGTAACCAGTCAAGCAGCCTTACTATGTTTTTTCTAACAATCTGTTTGTTATTCACAGCATTGATATAGAGCTGGTGGGCGAGCAAAAGCCAATCCACCATGACCATATTGGCATCCTTCTCCCTTTCCTGAAGGGTGGATACCAAGCTGCCCAGCCAGGTTTCAAACATGCTACTCATCTAGAAAGAAATTCATGTGTTAGTTTCCAGCTCGCAGGAGCAAGATCACACATTCACGGTTATTTGTATACCATTTACATGTTCTGCTCCAGCTGTAAGCTCCTCTGCAAACCCTGCTACCTCTCAGCATTACACTAATGGTATAAGAAAAACAAGCTTTGAGAGACTGGATATAATTAGCCACCTTGCTGTGGTAACTGAGGCACAGACTCTCCATTGAAGTGCAGATGGAAAATCCTTTAGTTATTAAAACAGTATATACTCTTGCTACCTTAACTCTTACTTCATAATAAGCAAATCAGCAGCTAGACAGTCATCAACACTCTTACCCACAAACAGTTCCATACCACACAGGCAGTCTCAGTGCTGCCATTTTCTTCACCACACTAGCACAGCCTAGTATCTCTCTTTGAAGGCCTGTTTCTCCTCCAGACCTTGCTGCGTCTCCAAACCAGCACAGGAGAGAGCTCCTAGCTAGCTTGCTAAACAGAGTTCTCCTGGGCAGAGCTCTTCACCAAACTCCCCAAACAGAGCTCCCCAGCCAAGCTCTCTAGCTGAGCTACCCAGCTAATGTTGATTTGGCTCTTAAGTACTGAATCTCCCACAGCTGTGCAGGGCTGACAGGCCAATGCCGACTGGCCTCTTAATCATTTACCAGTAACACATGATTTAACTCTTAACATATTGAATCTCCCACAGCTGCACAGAGCTGATACTCCCACACCTTGCCTTTTAAGGCAGTGTGGGAATTAAGAATTGGTAGTTAGCAAAATGTAAACTGACCTTGAGGTTAGAAGAATGATCGTGGATAACTGAGGCAACATTATGGAACACTGTGTTGTGAGCATCAGAAAGAGCAGGCCGGAACACCACCTGCAGAACACATGGTGAGCAGTAAACAGATAAAACCTGAAGGTCAGTAGGATGTAGAAAGGAAACTATCTATGTAATGCTTCAGTGCCCACACATGCTCCTGCATGTCTTCCAGCAGCTTGATGATGGTGGTATCTGCAAACTGGTGGAGGAGGAAGGCTCAGCAAAGCTCCTCTGAACCTGCTGCTGGGCTTCAATCTCACCTGGGAGAGAGGAATCTGCTCCATGCACTCCAACCCCGTCCCACGTGGGCCTGCGCTCACCCACCTCCTCCCAGCTGCGCAGCCTCCGTGACCCGCAGAGCGCCCCCCAGCCCCCCACCGTGATACAACAGGTTATGCCGGTGCACAGCAGTAAGATGAACCTCCTCATCGCTCTTACGGAGGGCTGGACTAGGGTCTAGAGCACATGTTTTATGAGGAGCGGCTGAGGGAACTGGGGTTGTTTAGTCTGGAGAAGAGGAGGCTGAGGGGAGACCTCATCGCCCTCTACAGCTACCTGAAAGGATGTTGCAGAGAGCTGGGGATGAGTCTCTTTAACCAAGTAACAAGTGATCGGACAAGAGGGAATGGCCTCAAATTGCACCAGGGAAGGTTTAGACTAGATATCAGGAAGCCTTTATTTACAGAACGGGTTGTTAGGCGTTGGAATGGGCTGCCCAGGGAGGTGGTGGAGTCCCCATCCCTGGAGGTGTTTAAGAGGCGGGTTAACATAGCACTGAGGGATATGGTGTAGTTGGGAACTGTCAGTGTTAGGTTAATGGTTGGACTAGATGATCTTCAAGGTCTTTTCCAACCTAGATGATTCTGTGATTCTGGACAGATGGGTGGCGGCAGGGCACTTTAAGGGGCCGTGCAGGGCGGTGCTCATGGCCCGATGGGGTCGGTCCTGGGCGGGACCGTCCTGCAGCGCATCTCCCATTGGTCACGCCCTCCATCACGTAGAGCTTGAATGGAAGGGCCACGCACTGGTAGGGAGGTGGGGTGTTTATGCGTGGAGGGTGGCTTGGGGGAAAGCTCCGCATGGGGAGCCCGCGGTGTGCTGCGGGCTGGGCCACGCCATGCCACCACGTGGGGGTGGTCACAAGTGGGTCCTCAGCGCTGTTATCCCGAGGGGCAGCAGGGACGGGCAGCCCTGTGGAGGCTCGTTTCTCGGGTGGGCAAAGTGGCGGGGTGGCAATGCTCCCCTGCTGTGCCCACTGAGTCAGGTGCCAGCGTGGGTCTGTGGTTTTCAGCTCCACCGGCGGGAACCCCCAGCTCTTTGCCCCTCGGGGTGCTCTGGACCAGTATCGTGGGAATGGGATACTGCCCGAAGGGCATCACCCAGCTTGCTGCAGTCACATTAGCGATACCATGAACAGTTTTGAACCCTCTGTTGTGAAAAACTAACCATTTATTCCTGCTTTCTTCTTGCCTGTTTTTTTTACCAGTTACTGATCCGTGAGAAGATATTTAATTTTATTCTGCTGCTGTCTGCTGCACGCAGTGTAAGAAGAGATGATGCTCTAGGACACGTGGCTTTCCTGGTCTCTTTTCCTTCCCATTCCTCTGCTCTGTGGCTCCTTCCCTTTCCCTCCAAACTCACAGCAGAAAGTGAGGAGGAGGTACCAGAGTCTGTGGTGTATAAAAATGGCAGGAAAAAGGTGCAGGCAAACAATGGGCAGATACAAGGAGGAAAAAATGGAGGCCTAAAACCAGTCAGCAGCAGGGGAAATAATGGGAAATTGGGTATGGGAATTGTTTTAGCCCTCACTAGTAGATATTGATGGAGAGAATTAATCTGATTTTCCAGTAGTGCTTTCCCGGAGTGCTGAGTTTGTACTCTGTGCCCCTACAAGCCTCACTCAACCCAGCCATCTCCTGGCTCCATGTTGGTTGGCAGTTGGATGAGATGATCATTGTAGGTCCCTTCCAACTGAAATATTCTAGTCTCTAAGGTTTTCTCATAGCTCTCATACATGCAGCAGGTGGTAGCTGGTGACTGCTGCTCTTGGGGATAGTTCCTAGAACCTCTTCATTTCTGATTCTGCAGAATGAGTACATGTTCTGGGAGCTATTCAAGCACCTCCTGTTTCAGGAGCCTGGAGAAGATGCTAACTGCTTCTCCCCAGGGAGCGTGGGTTTGAGCAGAGCGTCCTGGGGACACAGCCTCTCCTGCAGCTGTGTGGTCCCTCTCGAGGAGCAGCATCCTGACAGCAAGATGGCCTAAAAAAGAAAGGACAGAGGTTTCCCAGCTTCTGGCCCACAACCAGACTTACTCCTGCAGGAAATGAATCAGCTAAGCTTCATCACCAAACGCTTCATCATTTAAAAAAATTCCTGGTGCCAACAAAACCCTGCCAGACCTTTGGTCATTGTGACGTCTTCCCATTCTTCCTCCAGTGCCTTTGCATTCAGCTGTTGCCTCTTGCCATTGTAAAGCTGTGACAGGTGGGGATGTGTCCTCCTTTTGTCTATGCAACACCAGGCTCTGGGAGGGGGGTCCTGCTATTCGCCTCTGGTTTCCAAGAATGACAGTAGCAGTGAGAATAGCTTAGCAACAGCAAGGAAGAAAGGCATCAAAATAATTCCTGGCTGCTTCGGCCAAAAGGTGATGTGTGGGAATTAAGAATTGGTGGTTAGCAAAATGTAAACTGACCTTGAGGTTAGAAGAATGATTGTGGGAAACTGAGGCAGCATTACGTAACACCGTGTTGTGTGAAAAACAGCAGTAAAAAACACCACCTGCAGAGTGTGGTGAGCATATAAGCAATAAACAGGCAAAACCTGAAGGTCAGTAGGATGTAAAAGTAAAAACAAACCTATGTAAACAGGTGGTAATAAATTGGGAGTTTGCACACAGTGTGGCGGCATTTGCTCTTGGCAATGCCCCCCCTTCAACAAACTGGTGTGAGTTTGTCATTCTTCTGTGCATCGCCCCCATCCCGGCTGGTCCGAGACCGACAGTGATGATCATCTGGGGAGATGCTCAGGAACTGTTGTGATGGGCATTGTATCAATGCAGAGAGTGCAGCTCTGTACTGACCTCTCTGTAACCCTAATGGCCTGCAGGGAAGAAGGCTCTCACCCAGAGCTGCTTGGAAAATAACAGTTCGTTAAGCCAAATAATTTTAAGGAGAAATGCTGACGCGGAAGTCCCGGACACAACTTATACGACCAATGTGATCAAGTTAATGCCACTTTATTAAAGGATACACAGCAATTTATACACTAGTACAAAGCACACGCGCCACTACCTGACTGCTAATAGGCTAAAGCTACTTGTCCACGCGCTCTCCTATCCTTTACGATTGGCCTCAGTGTGGTGTTCACGCGCCTCGTCTTGTTACGCCAGCATCCTGTTTTTCTTATTGTTTCAGTCCAACTTCCTTATCTCTTGGCCACGTATGTAGTTTCTAAATCTATCTCGGCCTTGCATATGTCCTTGAACACAGCTGCAGCCTGCTGTTACAGTGAGGCCCCTCGGTCTGGATCGCTCATAATATGTCCATTTTCTTCCAGCTACTCCACAGAGAAATTCCTAGTTTTGATTAGTTTTTTCACTGGGAAAGATTTCATGGCTTCCAGATGGAATTCCTAGATATTGTAATAAGTAATAAATAATAAACCAGGGTAAAATGGATAATAATCCACCTTAACAGCACTTGTAGGGATGTTGGAGGCTTTATCCCAGCAGCTGGTGAGTGGAGTGATGCCTGGGGAGATAGTGGCTGTTCTTGGAGGCGTCTTTCCGGCTCTCTTATTCTCTCCATCCCCACTGTGATTTCCTAAAGATCTCAGTTCAGTCCAAAAGCAGAACAGGAACATTTTTGAAATCATGAGCATTTTTATAGGAAATAGAAAAATGTCCCACTCGGCTGTAGTCACAGCCTCTTTGCAGGTGGGTGCTGAGTGGCTGAGGCCAAGGGCTGGTTTCTTCTTCAGCACCAAATGTGGTGAGTCACAGCAGAGCCATAAGATGTGGAGGCAGAAAGGATGTAAGAGGAGTTAAGCTTCTTTCTTAGTAGCAAAAAGCTAAAATCAGTATGATATGTAAATTAATATGCCAAAATATTTAAAGGTCTGGAGTCTGCTGGTGATCTTGGGGAAGGATTAGAGAGGATTTTCAGCAGCAGCATTTAATTTGAGAGGTTTCCATGTCCATGCACCCAGCAATGAGACCCTTTCAATGCCATTTCTATATGAGCAGATCATCTCAGACCTGGGTTATGGTCAGTGTCTTCTGCAGGAGCTCAACATCTCTGATAGAAACAGGCTGTCACCATCCTGCTCAAGGAGACTGAAGTCAGGAGCCTTTTGCAAAATAATTGTCTTTAATGCTTCTATTTCCCTGTCTTTAAAATTAGCGTGCCGACACCTCCTTTCCTTGCAGAAATCACAACAAGAAGTATGAATGAACCACACCATTGAAGAGTGGAGCATTAAGGGAAAAGGGAAAATCCTTCAGCATCGCATGACCTCTTTAAAGACCTTCAGAGGTAATTATGGTGTGAGCAGCTCTGGAGATCACAAGGAAAAGAAAAAGCATCATGGTGCATGAACAGTGCTGCTGACATTGCATCCCACATTGTCCCAGGAATGACCTACCATGGAAAGACCAGCAGAGAGAGTTTTGCTGCTGAGGACAGGGTACCACCACCTCAGTGAGTGGCTGCAGGAGGGATTTGCACAGTACTCCCATGGCTAAGATTGCATCCCGTTGCATTCACATCACTAGGAAAGCGTAAGTGGAGCACTTGGCTCAAGTGACCCCTCCTGATGGGGAAAAATTGTGGCTCTTGGGTTCGTGGGGTGCTTGTTACTGAAAGCAATGGCACAACAAGAGTCAAAGATGCTCCTCTTGGGGATTGCTCATTTGTACAAGCCAAAGACTGATTTCATTGCTTTAGGTCAGCTATTCAGATCCAGGGAGTGATTATTGCTATTCTGCAAATTTTTAATTCCACATATAGAAACTTGAGAGTGTTTTTACATACCCTCCATTCTTCCCACCTGTTTTTTCTCTATTTTTATTCTTTTTCTTCAATGAAAGAGGGAGAAGGATTTGCAGGAGAGGAGGAGGAGGGGAAAGACAGGAATTGTTCTCTCTTTTTTTTAAGTTATGAAACATTTTTTCTTTTCAATTATAAAAGACAGCCCAGGCAGTAGAATTTAAAGGGATTGGTGTTAGTTTCCCTCTTGGCTCCTTCTGCCTAATTTGTTTCTGAGATGATGGGGGAAGAGGGGTAGAGACGGGGCTGGAGAACAAACCGAGAGAGGGAAGGGCTGCTCGGATGGCAGCAACCTCGGGGTGCATCGAGCTGGGGCGAAGGCCATGGGAGGACCCCCATATCGGATGGGCATACAGAGCTGACTGCACTCCAAAGGGTCTGTGGCCCAGGAGAGGAAGCTCTGCAGTGAAATAACATTCCGGGTTAATCCTTGCCTCACCCTGCACCTGCTCAGCCCAGGATCTCTTGGTTTGTCATCATCTCATCACGCCACCAACTATTTTATACTTAGAACTTACTGCAGAACGGGGAGATACTACTTATGTGGTACAGTTTCTGCTCTGGATATTTTTGTTCTGTGAGCATCAGACTGGGGTGAAAACAGGTCGTGGTGTCTGTTTCGCAGCCATTCCTTACCCCACATAGTCTCTCCTCCCCTCCTCAGCCTTTCAAATACAGCCCCTCTATGAACATGCCTTATAGGACTAATACTTCATATCCCTTTGCTTACAGAGGAGGCTAATCTCCATCAGGTTATGAAATCAGCTCACATGCCTCAGTGGCATTACCCACTATTGATATCCCCGTTCGATCCCCATTGAGCTCTCTTTGTTGAAGGTAATCCCTTCTCTTACTTCTTCTAAGCTGATTTCTTAGGCCACATCATTCAAGTCCCACATCCCCATGGTATTTAGATGTAGTAAAAATGACTGAGGGGAAAATAAATGGCAGACAGCAAGCCAGCTAAACTATTTATGGTTCTGTTAGTTACAAATTTACTTTACCACAAAGTCCCCAGCATGTAATCCCTAGATGAATGCCTTTGATTGTGAGGGAATATTTACAGCTGACCTTGCCAGCAGTCTGAAAACCTGCAATGGGCCTCCTGTCCCACATTAAATCCACTAGCATCTGTTCCTGGGTTCTTATCAAGCATGTGCTCTGTTGGTGCAGTGTTTGGGCTGTAGCGCTCGAGGATACAGTGGGCCTTGATGAATAAATCCCCTCATTCCTGTGAAATGCTAATTCTTGTGAACGTTGTCACACAGGGAGGAATGTTACAGTTTGTACCTGCCTCCAGGCATCGCCATCCACAGGGAGGTTTCCAGAAGGCTTTGATCCCCACTGGCTGCCCCTTCCCCATAGCAGGTCCCTGGTCCTGCCACCAGACCACCCTTCACCAAGGACAAACTTCTTGGCCACTCTTTGTTGTGCCATTTTCCCAAACATGCCTGAGTGACATGAAGTGATTTTTATGATGATTTTTATCTCTTTTTACCCCTGTACCTGCCTTGCATTAGTCCCCAAGTTGCTCTGATTGAGCATGCTGTTCTTGCAGAGACCCTCAGGTGATCTTATACCATCTCCAGCCACAGCAGAGCTGTGCAGGAGCACAGGCTGAAAGCCAGCAAGAGCTCAGTGTGTCCTGACTCCTATTCCCTGTGTCCAAGTGGACAAGTGTAATTCAGTGGCTTGTCATTCCCAGTACGTCCTGTGGTACCTGAGATGGATCCAGACCACTTGGCTACTTTGTGTCGGACAGAAGACCCAGTGGTGGGTGGTGGGCCTACTCCATTCACTCTGCAGACAAGGATGTCTTTGGGTCTGTGCCGAGGAATGACGTGCATTTTCTCTCTTCTTATGCCTTTACCCAAAGCCCATGCTTTTCCATCCAAGCTGTATGAATGCTGAGCATGTTTGAGCTTGAGCATGGACTTGGAGCCAAGCCCATTGGCAGTGCAGAGGTGTCGTGGGTGGCCAGGGGGATGTTTGCTTCTGCTCCTTTCTGAGGTCCTGTTTTGGTGGGGGATTGGAGAAATGTCTCAGAAGTTTGTGATCACTTGACCCTTCAGATGGTGGATGGTGAGTCCCCAGTGGCACTTCTGCTTTAACTCTCCTGCATCCAGCAAAGGGAAAAGATTAAAAAATTAATAAATTACTAACACTGCTCCCCTGCCTTTTTTGTAAGTGGAGCCTGGAGCTGCTAGAGAGTCCAGAGAGGAGTTTGTGGGGTGGTTGTTTGGTTTAGGGATTGCTTTAGAGTGCATATCCTTATCCACATGCTTTTTCTTCAAATCTGCAGGAATATTTGGCCCAAGTCTGGAGTGGATGTGGTACCACCATCCATGAGATGTACTCAACACTCAGCTTGACTGCAGCTCAAGAGGAGACTGTAGGAACTGACAGAGCAGGCAACGGCTCTCCTGCCTGCTTAGATGGGTCTGACAGACCAGGGCACAGCTCTGGCTTTGGACTCATTTCTGGTAGTTAGCAGCTAAAAGATCTTGCAAGTTGGCATTTTGGCAGAATAATTAGAAAGCTGATAGCTCCTCCTTCTCCAACAACTTCCCAGACTAAACCCCAAACCAGCCATCTAGAGCTTCATTTTCAGCACTCCTAAATCCACTTTAAATTTATCTCAGTGGCACTCAGGCTTTCAAAGCTGATCCTGTAAATCTGGATGGACACCAAAATGAGGAAACTCTGAGCATGCCACTCACTTCCCAGTGCCTACAGGAAAGAAAAGGAGTTATTTATTAAAACCAATTAATTTGTTACTTACTTTAGAAAAGCCCTATAAATACATATAATGTTAGTTCTCTCCATTATTGCTAATTTGCACCCAAGCTTTACGGTTCCAAATCTCAGGTAATTCTTCCTGAGTTGTTGTTGGGTCAGACAGCTCATGCATGTTCTTCCTCTCTTTGTGGCCCTGATTGCTGATTTGGCTGGTGTTTAGGAGATCCTTTGGCAGTATTTCACTGTGATTCACGTTAAAGGGGAATGGTATTTTAAACCACATACATAGACTTTATGCAGCATCTTCTGTTGCCTTTACTTATACCAACAATATTATTAATTTCATTTTTCACCAGCTTGTGCATTTTCCTTTGAGAACCCATCAGTTATCCCATCCTTGAACCCAGTCTTATTCCTCGGTATCTCAATGAAAAGGACATCTATCACATCCATCTGCAGCGTGTGCAATATGAAGATGGGAAAGAATGAGATGTCCCTGAGGATGCTGGGCCCCCACTGGGCTCTGCTTCACCCTCTGGACATTTATTCCTAATTGCCTACCTTCTCCCATTTATTGTGTTTGTTGAGTGTACGGATCTTATTAGGAAGAGTCAGTGGCTCTGTAATTAATTAAGAAAAGCTTGGGGTATTTCTTAGTACTTTGTACTTGTGTTCCTGCCTGTGATGTACAGACATTGCTGATATTCATCCCAGGAACTCCCAGTCCAAGGACATACAGGCAGACAGACTAAGGTCAGAGCACAGGAAAAATAAGAGAGCTTTTCTGTGCAGGTCAGTTATATCCTGGGCTGCATCAAGTGTGGCCAGCAGGTCGAAGGAGGTGATTCACCCCCTCTACTCCACTCTCATGAGACCCCATCTGGAGTACTGTGTTCAGTTCTGGGGCCCCCAACATAAGAAGGACATGGACCTGTTGGAGCAAGTGCAGAGGAGGGCCACAAAAATGATCCGAGGTCTGGAACACCTCTCCCGTGAGGACAGGCTGAGAGAGTTGGGGTTGTTCAGCCTGGAGAAGAGAAGGCTCCAGGGAGACCTGTAGGAGTCTGGGTCGCGCTGGGAGAAAGTTAGTGCAGACAGAAGAATGCAAGGACGAAGACAAGGCCAGCAAAATAAGGCTGGCAAAAACACATAAGACAGCAGATAAGTGAGAAACACCTGTGGTCAGCAAAAGCACACAAGTCTGAGCAAAACAGGGTATGAGATAAGGGAGTTTTGGCAAGTTTTGGGCTTTACGTGCTAATTACAATTAACCAATGCAAATGCTTGTAGAGGCGCGTGAACAGCGCGTGTAGATGACCCGTAGCCTATTAGAAGATAGATGAGTGCGTGTACGGAACTTAGTAGAATATAAATGTAACCAGAAAAGGAATAGAAAAAAACCAACAATAACTATAATAAAAAAGATGGACGACCTGATCATCACATTGGTGTTGCGTCGTTTCTGTTCCCGCACGGAGAAATAAGGACCCCGGCTAATGGTGACCCCGACAGAGACCTTATAAAGGCCTTCCAGTACTTAAAGGGAAGATGGGGAGGGACTCTTTATCAGGGAGTGTAGTGATAGGACAAGGGGTAATGGTTTTAACCTAAAAGAGGGGAGATTCAGACTAGATAAAAGGAAGAAATTTTTTACAATATGAGGGTGATGAAACACTGGCACAGGTTGCTCAGAGAGGTGGTAGATGCCCCATCCCTGGAAACATTCAAGGCCAGGTTGGACAGGGCTCTGAGCAACCTGATCTAGTTGAAGATGTCCCTGCTCATTGCAGGGGGGTTGGACTGGAGGACCTTTAAAGGTCCCTTCCAACCCAAACCATTCTGTGATTCTATTCTATGATTCTATGATATGCTTTGCAGAGCAAGGCTGATATTTTTTAAGCAGAGCAGAGGTGTGAACAGAGACCTGCTGGGCAGGCAGGACAGGGGAGCAGTGGCAGCAGGCCTGCCCAGTCTGGGGTACGGGTGCAGGACTCGTCCTGCTAACCACCTCCCCATGCATAACACTCCTTCCTTGCATTTGCAATGCAACTCCACAGCCTCTGCCTCCCATTCTGTGCCCATGCAGTCGGTGTTGTGTCCCTGCATGCTGCAGGTCCAGCACCTGACTGAGTCAAGGGGTGGCTGATGGCCACAGGATGGGGTGGGAGCTGGAGGTGTGCTACCTAGCAGGGCCCTGTGTTCAGCAGATGCCTGCTGCAGCCTTGCCCGGAGGTGCCTACCCATCATATGACCTTCCCAAGCACTGGCATGTGACTGGGCCACGCATACTGGAAAAGACCATGCAGAGCAGAAAGAAGAGGATGGAGAGGGGGAGGGCGGCTCAGCTAGAGAGGATTAGTAAGCGTGGGCAGATAGGGAAAGCTTTGAGAGAGGGGGCTTATGTCAGAGATGTTGCAATAGTGAAGGAGGAGGTAGCTGGATGATTGGAAGAGGGAGGGAAGGAGCAAGCCAGGAGGGAGGGATGACCTCAGAGGTGACATTTGGGATCAAAGTGGGGAAGTCTGCATCTTGTGGAAAGGAAGATGCGTCAATCGTCAGAGCAGGAGAGAGCAGAAACTTGAGAAAATCTCTGACAATAAGAATAGGAAGGAATGAACACAGAAGCCACGCACTGGGATGATAAATGAAGATGCTGGAAGGGTTACTATGGACATTAAGTTTGGAAGAGAGTAGATATTCAGGACTGTAGCTTCTTGCCATGCCAGGACCAGAACCCTGTCTGCTGGCTGCACCTTTTGCACAGGTTGTGTTAACAGACATCATCCAACCTTGTTTCCCAGGGTCTGAGCAGATCTCTGCCTTGTTTCAGAACTGAGGGGGCTGCAGGGGTGACAAAGATGGGTCCTGCCTGCAAGGACTGTTCTTGCCTCGGGTCCCTCCATGTGGTGTCTGCTATCAGGGAGATGGAGGTGCAGGAGACCCTGGAAGAGAAGAACAGGTTTGATTGTGGTCTATCAAGTGATCCAGAGCTCTTGACCACAGCAGCCACAAAAAGATAGAGCAGATAATAACAGAGGAGAGGAGGAGACTTCTTTGATCCATTTTGGTTAGGAGATGCAATGCAACAAATGGATGGAGTTTAAGGCTGTGTTTCATAGTACAGAGCATGCTCAGCTTTGGAAATCTTGACAGGATTCACAGATCAAGAAAAGTTGAGGTTGGAAGGGGCCAGCAACCCCCCTGCAGCTCAAAGCAGGGTCAACCAGGGCTGGTTGCCCAGGATACTGTCCAGTAGTTTTTTTAATACTTCCAAGGATGGAGACTTCACAAGCTCTCTGGACCACCTGTTCCAGGGTTCAACCATCCTCACAGTAAAAAAAAAAGTTTTCTCTTATGTTTAAACAGAATTCCCCATATTTTAATTTGTGCCTAAATTGTGGATGCAAATTGTGGGCAATATACCCAATTCCAGGGATATTTTTGGTTTCATTAACCAAAAGCACATTTAAAGCGGATCTTCTTGGTTATGAGCTAGACTGGTTAGAGCAAATGTAAACCCAAGATTTAATTTATCCCAAATAGTGTTTATGATCAGGCACTTAGATGATGTCTTTATTTACTGCTTTACTCATCAAGGTGATTGGCTAGTCCATTTCTGGCAATTAAAGCCAGGAATGAGCAATCAAAGACCTGCACAACCTGTGTAAATGGCAAGACATACACTGAATAAACACAAACTTCAGCTACAAGGTTATTTAATCACATAGGAGGTTTATTTTACCAGTGTAGTGCTAGGGCCTGAATAATAGTCCCTGAAACAAAGTTGACCTCTAGATGAACCTCACACCCAAATGTTATCTATTATTAGTATCTGTTAATTAGTAAAATCTGTATTAACATTAGCGTTTATTATTAGTATCTGATCATTAACAAAATATGTATGCTCACTAGTGAAAGATGTAGCTTAGACAAAATGTAATCAGTAGTGAGGATGAAATGCTGTGAGAATGTATCCAACTTCCCTTGTTTAGTCTTGTTCAAGGCTGAGAACCCAAGTGTTTGGCCTTGTTAGAAACTCCCTTGGTTCCCCCCCGAGCCCTGGCCAGGCTTTGGGTGGAATCCAACAGGAGGATGAAACCAGATGTTTCCGCTCAAAGAAAGGTGCAAGTCATTCTGGCTTGCTGATTTTTTGTATATAAGGCTGGACCCTCTTGCCGCGACTTTGGAAGCCTCACCTACGGGTGGACGCACCGCGTAGGATTTCCCACTTGCCGGGACAGGCTCTCCAAATCCTCGCTGTAACTGGGGCTGCCCAGCGACTGCGGATCTGGATGTTGGTAACGTATGCAAGTGGTGATGGATCTTTCTTAATCACTATTCTCCGCATTGTGTAGTAATGATTAGGTGCATTGCCTTGTTTAACTGTATGTAGTAATAATTAAGTGTACTATTCTGTATTTTTCTTATTGTTTATTTTCTGCATTACTTGATTATATCCTTTAATTATTAATAGTAAAATAAGCCTACTCTTTTCACTCTGGTATCTGAGTTTAATTGGTATCCTTGATCAGCAGAACAACTGATGATTCCCTCCTAGCTGTGCGTGCAGGGGATGGATGAACCCATATCTCTAGGACAATATGCCAAAAATGTTGAGTATTAAGACAATATCACCAATTGCTGTGGTTTTTTGTTTTGACCATGCTCCTGGCTGGCTGTTCGCCAGCAGCATGGGGAAGGTGCTGTGCCTGCTGTGTCACGCTTCATCAGTGGTGATGGTAAGGACAGATACTCAGCTGTCATGACGCTGAGCTCCCTTGGCCATTTCCTCACCCCTGGACTGGGTACAGTATATACATAACAGAAATAAACTGTGTAGCTAACCTCTTCTTGTAAAGAATTGCCTGTGTTTTAGGAGGACTCACAGGGAATCAAAAGCATTCCAGTTGTTCACGTTTTAGATGACACACGATGATTTACACATATATACAGATATATACACATAAATATATGTGGCAACTGAGGCACGGACTCTCCATGAAATCCAGAAAGAAAGAGAGTTTATTGTTACAATGGTACATACTTATGCTCTCAGATGCTGTCGGTACAGCTCTTACTTCATAGTTAACAAATCAGCAATTAGACAGTTATCAACCTTTTCTCCTATCAGCATAAGACCACTCTCACACACGCTGTGCAGACCAATCAACTTCTTGTTCAGGCGCTGTTCACGCGGCGGTAACTTCTCACAGTTCAGTACTTTTCCACAGTTCAGTGTTGCGGCTGTCCGTTGTTTTTCCCTGCCACCTTGGCACAACTCAGCAGCCTCTTATCTTTCTTCCAAGGCCTGTTTTTCATCAAAGCCTAGCTATTTCTCAGAGGCTGTGCAAGGCTGACAGGCCAATGCATCCCACAAATATATATAAAAACAATTTTATGATATATCTGCTTAAGTAAGGAACTTTTGGCCCCCTATGGAAGCATCTCTTCTTAAAAATCACAGGGAGGAATATATAACATAATTCAGCTCTTCAAGTGACCAGGACAGAATTACTGATGCAGAGCAAACCTCCTATAGTGTCTGTCCTGCTAGCGATGATCAGTCCATCTTCTGGAGATGTATTTCCTCCTTTTCCAAGCCCACAGATCTTGCTCCTGGGACTCACTGTCTGGGTCAGTAGATTTTAGGACATGGTTGTGGAGAGTGGCTTAGCTGGAGAACTCACCTACCACGTGTCCAAATGCCGCTGTTTTGCTGACTGTGGGAGGAAAAGGCAAACAACTGGAGCCAGCTGTGCCTCTGGAGGAGCTATGCATCTGGGAGGAGGAGTGCAGGAGTCTGTGAGCAGGCCAGGAGAGAGAAATTCAGGGAAAGAAGGTGCAGGCAGCTGTCTGAAGGCTAGAAAGCTTCAGTGTTTCCAGCATTCAAGCTGGTTTCAATTTAAAATGTCTTTGTCTTCAAGATTTTCTGCTTAACCATTAGGACCAGCAACCCATTTGTGAATGACAGTTAATATCCCCACATAACCCTTGGAGTCAAAAAAACTGGGTCTGTAAGATAAATGCCAAGAAATCTACAAAAAAAAGTATGAGGAATTGGCTTCCATTCCTATGCAAAGAACAGGTCAAAACCCCCTCCTATATAGCACAGCAGACATGCGGTGTGTTTTAGCAAGCCAGAGTTAAGCTTGGCTAATGAGCCCCAATGGATCTATCTGTCACAGTGGTTTTAGCGTGGACCCTCCTGTTGCTTTACCTGCCCCTCTGTTAGAAATTACTGTCCCCAAGAAAGGTGGCAGAGGCAGATCTGTGCCTGAGCCGACAGTCAGGCACTCGAGCTGTGACAGAGTAAGGGCTAAAAGTAATGCCTTGGCCTCTGAACCGTCTGGCTGAGGACAGGCACAGGTTGGCTTCTGTCGCATCTGCTGTGGCAGTGGTTGAATTCCAGAGCTGCTGGAAAGTGAGCAGGGAGGTCCTATGGCTGGAAGTGAGCTCTCTTTTTGGTTCCAGACCTGCTGTGAAAGCGTAGCCCCAGCCAGTCTCAGAGCTCAGTTCTCCCTCTGGCCAGGAAGGATGGTGGCTATCAAGGGCATTGACTGATGGTCACTTAGGATGACATTTGGCTTGGCAACTCCAGTAGGACTGATAAGGCCTCTTGTTTATTCACAGCTAAAGCCACAACAGGACTTAGGTGATACAATATTTCTGTACCCATACACACCCTGCTGCCTGCTGAGCTCTTCCAGGGCCGGTTAATGGGTGCAGCCCCCTTCCAGCCCCAGGAGCACATCCAGAGGAGAGGTGTGAAGCCAACGCATTGCAGGGTCCTTGGCAGAAAACCTGCAGCAGGAAGGGTGGGAACATCTTTGCCACACGATAGCCTCTGGCCTCATGGTTAGGACATGGCTTTGAAACCTCTCAAGGGAAGAAAATTGAAAGTGTGTCTCCCACATCCTGGGAGTGTGCTGTGGCCACCACGCCACTGGGTTAAGATGGGCACTATTGTTTTCTGCAGGTTTCTACCTCAGGAGATGGTAGAAACCTTTGCTGCCCTTGTGATGAGCTCTTCCTGGGAGGATGCTACCAGCAGGAGCTTCCAGAGCACAAAGTAGAGGAACAGTTCAAGTCTGAACACACTTGGATCTTTGCTTTCAATGCCTGCTGAGAGTGAGGTCTTCCTGGGCATGCACAGCACAATCCCCAAGGCTGGGTGGTATGTACAGGGGAGCTAAGAGGGATGGCACCAGGGGAGTTTAAGGTAAAGTCCTATGGAGTTGAGATTCCAGTAGGATTAGGAGGCAGCTGCCTCCTACACAGGAGTTTTCAGGAACATGATTTTGGACTCACATGCCTAAATTTTCTGCTTAGGATCCAAAAGTTCTTTTCGAGTCAGCTCATGCAAGCTAAATATCCAAGGCAGCTGGTACACTGGGGGAATAATCTGGGTAAATCTCAACAAGGGCACATGCTCAGCTGCCCCAGCCCTGATCTCAGCACCAGATATATGCTAGGTTGCCTCTGAGACCAGTAGTTAACCTCCCAACAAAGATGAAAACGTGCATCTCATTTCCTGACACCACCCACAGAAGCTCCTACCTCTACACTTTCACCACTGCAAGCTCTCAGCAGCTGATCATAAACACATGTTGGGGAAACAGAAAAAGCAAGTAACAGAAAATGTGCCCTGTTTGTTTTGGATCTGATTGATGAACACAACAACCATGTGATAATTCCTACCGTGTGTCAATGACTGTGATGGTTTAGCCCCTGCCGGGGTCTGAGACCACGCGGCCGCTGCCCCTCCCCCACAAAGGGAGTGAAATACAAAGCCCCAGGACTGAAATAAGGAAAGGTTTCATACAACAATGCTATAGCAACACAACAAGCAACAGCAATAACAATAACAGTAATAGTGACAGCAATGAACAGAGCAAAATAGCTACCAAATACAGCACTTTGAAGCACGATGTACAAGACCACGAGTGCACCGCGCTCCCGCGCCAGGAAAAATGTGACCTGCCAGGATGTGACGTCCGCATGGTATCTGAATAACCCGGCTAGAGCTCCCCCCGCCACTGCTGGGGAAACTTAACCCTATCCTGGTTAAACCAGGACATAATCCACCCCTTTATTCTATACCATGTGCGTCACATCCAGCTGCCACTTAGCAATTAGCACTGACAAAGAAAAAATTGACAAAAGCACAGTATAACTCACAGTGTGTTTTCACCCACAATCAAGTCCCCTTGTGGCACGCATCGGACCTCTCCATCCTTCTGCATCACCCACCAGGTGCACCCAGGTCCTTGAGCAAAAACAATCCCGTGGATGGGTTTGCCTTTGCCTGGCACAGGACTAACCCAGACCATTTTTCCCAGCAGGTCCCTCATGCGCACCACAGGGACTTTATCCCCATCTACAACACGTGGGAGTTTTGACTGAGCCGGGCCAGCTCGATTGGCAGATCCTCTTGTGTTCACTAACCAAGTGGCCTTTGTCAGATGTGTGTCCCAGTGTTTGAAGGTTCCACCCCCCATTGCTCTCAATGTAGTTTTTAACAGTCCATTGTAGCGCTCGATCTTCCCGGAGGCTGGTGCATGGTAGGGGATGTGGTAGACCCACTCGATGCCGTGTTCTTCTGCCCAGGCATCTATGAGGTTATTTCGGAAGTGAGTCCCATTGTCCGACTCAATCCTCTCTGGGGTGCCGTGTCGCCACAGGACTCGCTCTTCAAGGCCCAGGATGGTATTCCGGGCAGTGGCATGGGACACTGGATAAGTTTCGAGCCACCCAGTGGTTGCTTCCACCATTGTGAGCACATGGCGCTTGCCTCGGCGGGTCTGTGGCAGTGTGATGTAGTCAATCTGCCAGGCCTCTCCATATTTATATTTCATCCATCGATCTTCATGCCGCTGGGGCTTCACCCGTTTGGCTTGTTTGATCGCAGCACACGTCTCACATCCGTGGATGATCTCTGCGATGGTGTCAATGGTGAGGTCCACCCCTCGATCTCGAGCGCACCTGTATGTTGCATCTCTGCCTTGGTGGCCCGAGGTCTCATGGGCCCACCGGGCTATGAACAGTTCACCTTTACGCTGCCAGTCCAAGTCCACCTGAGCCACCTCGATCTTAGCAGCTTGGTCCGCCTGCTGGTTATGTTGGTGTTCATCAGTGGCCCGACTCTTGGGTATATGGGCATCCACATGGCGCACCTTCACAATGAGGTTCTCCACCCGGGCTGCAATGTCCTGCCATACTTCAGTGGCCCAGACGGGTCTGCCCTTGCGTTGCCAGTTGTTCTGCTTCCATTGCTGCAACCACATCCACAGGGCACTTGCCATCACCCACGAGTCAGTGTAGATATAGAGCCTCGGCCACTTTTCTCGTTCAGCAATCTCCAAAGCCAACTGGATGGCTTTCACCTCTGCGAACTGGCTCGATTCACCTTGTCCCTCAACAGCTTCAGTGGTTCGTCGTGTGGGATTCCACACTGCAGCCTTCCATCGTCGATGTTTTCCCACAATGCGACAAGACCCATCAGTGAACAGGGCATATTGTTTTTCTTCCTCTGGCAGCTCGTTATATGGTGGGGCCTCCTCAGCACGTTTCACCTCTTGTTCTGGTGACATCCCAGCATCTTTGCTCTCTGGCCAGTTCATGATCATTTCCACTAATCCTGGGGGGTCGAGGTTCCCTATTCGAGCCCGTTGTGTTATCAACGCAACCCATTTACTCCACGTGGCATCTGTTGCATGATGTGTGGAGGGAGCCTTTCCTTTGAACATCCATCCCAGCACCGGCAGTCGAGGTGCCAGGAGGAGCTGTGTCTCAGTGCCGACCACTTCTGAGGCAGCTCGAACTCCTTCGTACGCTGCCAGTATCTCCTTCTCAGTCAGGGTATAGTTAGCTTCAGAGCCTTTGTATCCCCGGCTCCAAAAGCCTAGAGGTCGGCCTCGGGATTCCCCATCTGCTCTCTGCCAAAGGCTCCAGGAAGGGCCATTCTCCCCGGCTGCGGTGTAGAGCACGTTCTTAATCTCCTGCCCTGTCCGGACTGGCCCGAGAGCCACTGCCTGGGTAATCTCCTGCTTAATTTGTTCAAAGGCTTGTTGTTGCTCTGGGCCCCATTTAAAATCGTTCTTCTTGCGGGTTACGTGGTAGAGAGGGCTCACAATCAGGCTGTAGTTTGGGATGTGCATCCTCCAGAACCCCACAGCGCCCAGGAAAGACTGAGTCTCTTTTTTGGTGGTTGGTGGGGCCATGGCTGTTATCTTGTTTATCACCTCCATTGGGATGTGGCGACGCCCATCTTGCCATTTTATTCCTAGGAACTGAATCTCCCTTCCAGGCCCCTTAACCTTCTGTCGCTTGATGGCAAAACCAGCCTTCAGGAGGATTTCAATTACCTTCTTTCCTTTCTCAAAGACTTCCTCAGCTGTGTCCCCCCATACAATGATATCATCAATGAACTGCAGGTGTTCTGGAGCCCCACCTTTCTCCAGTGCAGTATGGACCAGTCTATGGCAAATGGTGGAGCTGTGTTTCCACCCCTGGGGCAATCGATTCCAGGGGTACTGGATACCCCTCCAAGTGAATGCAAACTGTGGCCTGCACTCTGGTGCTATTGGGATGGAGAAAAACGCGTTAGCGATGTCAATCGTGGCGTACCACTTGGCTGCCTTCGACTCCAGCTCATACTGGAGCTCTAGCATGTCCGGCACTGCAGCACTCATCGCTGGCGTAACTTCATTCAGGCCACGGTAGTCCACAGTCAGTCTCCATTCGCCATTAGGTTTTCTCACTGGCCATATAGGGCTGTTGAAAGGTGAGTGAGTCTTGCTGATCACCTTCTGGCTTTCTAGTCGACGGATCAGCTGATGGATGGGGACCAGGGAATCTCGGTTAGTACGGTACTGCCGCCGGTGCACCGTCTTGGTGGCAATTGGCACTCGCTGCTCTTCAACCTTAAGCGACCCCACCACCGAGGGGTCCTCTGAGAGGCCGGGTAAGGTGGACAATTGCTCAACCTCCTCCAGGGCAGCTATACCAAAGGCCCACCGGTACCCTTTTGGGTCTTTAAAGTACCCTCTCCTGAGGTAGTCTATACCTAGGATGCACGGGGCATCTGGGCCAGTCACAATGGGGTGCTTATGCCAGTCCTTCCCAGTTAAGCTTACTTCAGCTTCTAATAGGGTCAGCTGTTGGGACCCCCCTGTCACTCCGGAGATGCAGATGGATTCAACCCCACTGTGGCTTGATGGCATCAAGGTGCACTGTGCGCCAGTGTCTACCAAGGCCTTATATTCTTGTGGTTCTGATGTGCCAGGCCATCGGATCCACACCTTCCAGTAAATCCAATTATCCCTTTCCTCCACCTGGCTGGAGGCAGGGCCCCTCTAATCCTGCTCACCATCACTCACTTGATCTAAGAGTGACTCCTGCAGGAATGACTTCCTGGTCCCCTCAAGAGGGTCAAGCATACTGTTGGCCATTCTATTCTGTCTGGGGGATTTCTGACTAGACACTGGAGCTGCATCTCTCTTGGAAGACTCCCCTTTCATGGTGGTCTTCCCTTTCAGCTGCTGTACTCGTGCAGCTAGGGCGGAAGTGGGCTGTCCATGCCACCTTCTCATGTTCTCCCCATTGTCGCGGAGGAAGAACCACAGGGTGCCCCGTGGTGTGTACCTTCTACCGCCCTTCTCTTGGGTGGGGAAACGCCTGCTTCTAATGGCTGAGACATCGGCCCGTGCAGGTGAAACATAGGACATGTCCTGTTCCATTTTTTGGAGCCTCTGAGACAGTTCCTCTACGGCTGAAACCCAGGCATGTTGGGAGGAAGGGAGACTTCCCTCATAGTGCCGGAGCTGCATAGTCACTTCATCCACTGTCTGATTGTCTCGCCACCAGGATGCTGCTGCTAATGCTTTGGAATGTGCCTCTGGTCCACTTTGCAGGAACTTCCGCCACATCAGCTGTGTGCAAGGGACCTGATCTGGATCCAATGGTGACTGCTCATCATTCAGATCACCATAGATCATGTCAAACACAGACATTTCCCTGAGGTTTTTGATGCCTTTCTCCATGTCGGTCCACTTGCCTAACCGACACAGAGAATCATCCTTGTAGGGGTACCTCTCCCTCACAGCGAGCAGGAGTCGCCTCCAAAGGCTGAGGGTTTGAGCCTGTTTCCCTATTGCCTTGTCAACACCAGCCTGCTTGGCTAAAGGTCCCACCTGCTTGGCCTCTCTTCCCTCCAATTCCAAACCAGCAGCTCCAGTATCCCAGCACCGGAGCAACCAGGTGCAAATTTGCTCGCCTGGACTGCGGCTGTAATCCTTCCGCATATCTCGCAACTCACTGAGGGATAGAGATCGGATGATTACCTCTGGCTCTTCCTCCTGCTCTTGTGATGGGCCTGGTTCATTATCGCCCTGTGCACTGCGAGGGGATTTTTTGGTATATTTGGTTTTCCGTATCGGGGCAACTGATACTGGCACTGTTTGTCCCTCTGGCTCAGCTGCTGTGCTGGTGGAGGCGACCGGTACTGGCGCTGCCTGTCCCCCTGGCCCAGCTGCTGTACCAGCAGGCTCACTTTCAGACCCTGCAGCCCTTTCTCCCCCTTGAGGGCAGTGATCAGTGTTAAGGGCGATGCGGTAAGCATGGGCAAGCCCCCAGCACATCGCAGCGAGCTGCATCTCCCGGGGTTTGTCAGATTGGCAGCACACCTTTTCCAAACACTCCACCAGTTTATCAGGACTCTGCACTTGTTCGGGAGTAAAATCCCAGAACGTTGGGGGTGACCACTCACTCAGGTACTTGCCCATCTTCTCCCACACACCTTGCCATTTATAACTATCTGCCCCCGGGGCAGGTTTCCGGGTGGTGCTATTGTTGGAGAAGTACCGCATGGCCCAAAACAAGATCTGGCAGACACTCAGAAAGCACAGAGCCGCAAGCACACTGGCCTGGGTGCTCCAGGGATAGCTGAAACTCTCAAAAACCGAGAGGATCTCTTCCCCTGGCTCACCCATAGAGGGGGTGAGACCCCAAACAAAAGACCAGGCAGCAAACAGGTAGCGGTGCACCCCCACAAGCAGCGAAACGAGCCCATTATAAGCAGACAGTAACCAGTATAGCAAAATAAAGCCCTTGACACATTTTCCACCGACAATAAATGCCAGTACTAGGAGCACAGAGTGGAGATGAGGATTAATCCAGCCCCACCACGCAAGCAAATTGCCCAGCATTGCAAACATTTCTTATCAAACAATACAAGTAAAACAGAAAAATAACACCTAACAGATTGCTCTAACACACTTCTCCTTTTGTCCTTATTTCAGTCTTCTCCAGCCCCACGTTGGGCGCCAAAGTTGTGATGGTTTAGCCCCTGCCGGGGTCTGAGACCACGCGGCCGCTGCCCCTCCCCCACAAAGGGAGTGAAATACAAAGCCCCAAGACTGAAATAAGGAAAGGTTTCATACAACAGTGCAATAGCAACACAACAAGCAACAGCAATAACAATAACAGTAATAGTGACAGCAATGAACAGAGCAAAATAGCTACCAAATACAGCACTTTGAAGCACGATGTACAAGACCACGAGTGCACCGCGCTCCCGCGCCAGGAAAAATGTGACCTGCCAGGATGTGACGTCCGCATGGTATCTGAATAACCCGGCTAGAGCTCCCCCCCCCCACTGCTGGGGAAACTTAACCCTATCCTGGTTAAACCAGGACAATGACTTATGTCTCACACCTGTCTTCCAGCTTTGAATGTCTTGTTGCTTCTGTGCTTTGCTGCTAAGAAGCAGTTGCATGTAAAGGTGCTTCCATGGAAAGGCTGGTTTCTTCAACCAGCACTGGTTTCCTATGTGGAGGCATGTGTGGAGTGGAGGGCAGAAACGATGAAGGAGTCAAGTTGCATTCACATGGGCTGTGAGAGGTGATTCCCACAGTATGGTGGGGAAGGCCATGGAAGCATTTGAGGACCTCAGCTTTTGCTAATTTTAATTAATTGCATCTGGGAATTTAGCACTCTTGGAAATATTACGATTCTTGTTCCATAGGAAGGAGAACTGAAACACTGAAGTGTTGGAAAGTGTTGGAAGTCATCACTGAGATCTCTTTTTACATATTTACTGTTTCCTCGAAGTCATGAGACCCCAGAGGGGCCACTTTTTCTTGTCTGTTTATTTTTCTCTAGTAATGCTTGACTTAGTGTGAGAGATGAGAAACCAGGCCTGTGAGAAACTAAGAAAAACAGCCTGAGAAAGCAAAAGTTGAGGCTGATCAAAGAAATGCCTCAAACACTCGCAAGACAAAACTATGAGTCACAGGGTGCATTCTGTGGAGGTCGAAGCTGATAAGGCTGCCCGAATAACACAAGATGGGACTGGAGGAGGGAGCCCTGTGGAGACAGGACGGCTCTGCTCTGGTGCACCTGGCCAAATTTCAAGGGCCATCTGTCCGGTGAATGACCTTTGCTTCATTATCCACGAAATGCATATTAAAGTTAACACCCCTCAATATGCTAACGAGGGCTAACATGATCATGCTAATTACATCATCCCATGAAACACCTTACCCCTCCCCATACATGGGATACGTAGGGATGTGGGTTGACCTAGGGGACGGACCAAGGAAAGTGGGTATAAATCAAGGGGGGGAAAGAAAGGGGGGGCCTGGAGAGTGCAGTGAAGCGAAAAAGACAGATGCCTCCTGGAACCCTCGCTGGTGGGATGCCGACGCGGAAGTCTCGGACACAACTTAGACGACCAATGTGATCGAGTTGATGCCACTTTATTAAAGGCTACACAGCAATTTATACTCTATCTCAAACTTCACGCGCCGCTATCTTATTGCTAATAGGCTAAAGCTACTTGTTCACGCGCCCTTTTGCCCCCTATGATTGGTCCCGGTGTGGCGTCCACGCGATGCTCTCCCCCCAGGTAGACCCCCTGTTTTCGACATTCCAACATCTTTATCTCTTGGGAAGGAATGTAGTTTCTCAGGCCGTCTCGGCCTTGTTTTTGTCCTTGAACACAGCTGCAGCTTGTTGTTACAGTGAGGCCCCTTGGTCTGGATCGCTCATAATATGTCCGTTATTTTCCAGCCATTCCACAAATCCCCCTTTTTGTTTTTGAGCGATCCAGACTTCTCTTTTCTTAAACATTTGTTCACCCAGACTATTCAACATCCATCACAAACACTGAAACAGACAGGGAAGAAGCAACATCAAGATTAGTAAACCTACTAGCACTATCAATACTCTTTTGACCAAGGTCTGCAACCAGCCCCTCATCCCGAGTCTAGTCGTCCAAGATAACAAGGACCACTGACAGGTCGTACAGGAATACCAGGCCATGCTCTATCCCCACAAATCAGAAAACACTCCAGGTGGAAGTTTAAAGCCTCCGGTGGTTTCTACGGAGAATCCTCCTGTTTTCAAATTATTCCAAGAAGAATGCCCTGTCACATTTTGACACCTACAAATAAATCTCGGTGACCATTCTGAGCTAACCAAATATGCCATGGGTCACCAAACCAAACCACTCCTGTGCCATTCACTGGCTGCAGCTGAGGAACCACATTATGGCAGTTCGGCATCCCGGTAACATCAACATACTTAACAGGTGTAACACTGGCCAACAAATCCAATTCTTGCAAGGGTAAAGAAGTTAACTGGTTTAGATTCTCAATGACTGTCTTTTGCCAAGCTGCATTACGCATGGAGGGCCAATTTAAAATGAAACAACTATCATCATCTGGTCTGCCAATCAGGTCCACTCTCTGTTGTTTCCAATATCCTTCAAAATCAGTTTCATTTTCCTGCAACGGAATGCCAATTAAACAGGTCCTAAAAGGATCATCTGCTTGTTGTAGACTCAAACAGAAATCCTTTATCCCAGATGCGTTTGCCCAGGTTACCCAAATGGTTGCTCTGGGTTCGATGTCAAGAATCCCTTCATGGCTTAATGTGAGCCAAACTAGAACAAATGTGGCCCACATTTGACGTGTAGTCATCATTTCACTTTCCTTTCTCAGGTGTCCTGGTACACCTGCCAGCTTCGAGAGCCATTCTTTCCCAACACCACAACTCTTATCTACTATCTTATTGTTCTAATTAACACACTGCAAAGCCAAACGTCTACAAAGCTTCAAACTCAATTTCTGCTAGAATCCTTTATCTAAGGTTTTCAATTAAGCCTATAACTTTAACAAACTACCGCTGTTTTCTAAAAAATTAAGCCTGCCTTTCTGTAACTAAAAGTGGATTGCTGAAATGTTGGCTCGTTGGCAATTTCAGACGACCAGCTTGCTTCAATATAAACTTCTGAACTGTGATAAGCGGCTGTATTCGAACAGCCGTGCAAAACGACTGCAAGCCCAGGAAAAGACAAAAGGCTTCTCTGTTTGCTGGATGTAGTGCTGTTAGCAACGAGGTCAGAACCAGGTGCAGTCGATGTTCATGTCTCTGAAGTGCCTCAAAACACAGGGTCCTCCGTCCAGTTTGCAGAGGCCTACGTAGATGAATTATTACCTGTAAAAACACAAGCAGGAACCCCTGCCTAGGACCTGTGAGTGAGCCTAGTGCTCTGCGTCGTTCTTCCTGACTTCCCCTTTCCAGGGCCGCACCCATCGACTCGGTACCCATCTGACGCCGGTATCTGTAACAACACAAGCATATCCCCGACCGGTCATTCTTAGTTCTGCAGGTCCTCTCCATTCCCCTGTAACGACATCCCTGTATTGAACAAAAACATTACTGTCACATTGGTTTGTACCAGATTTCAAACCCAAACTATGTATTACTACTGGTGGTTCATTTCTATCACCTGTGAGCCGTAAGTAATTTAACACATACACTGCTTTTGCAAGTTGCTCTGCAGCAGCCAAGACCTCTCCCCCTTTTTGTTTTTGCAAAAGCGCTTTCAAGGTTTGGTGCGCTCTTTCCACGATGGCTTGTCCCGTGGGGGAATGCGGTATTCCTGTGATGTGACGTATACCCCAGAGTTGGCAAAAATGAGTAAATTTCCGGGAAGTGTAGGCCGGACCATTGTCAGTTTTGATCTCTGCAGGCACGCCCAGTGCCATAATTGCAGCATGCATATGTTTGATGACATGCCGTGCTGTTTCACCTGTTTGCGCTGTTGCCCAAAGGGCTAGAGAAAAGGTATCAATAGAGACATGCACATATTTAAGCCTGCCAAATTCTGGGATATGGGTCACATCCATTTGCCAGAGTTGTAAAGGTTGGAGTCCTCGGGGGTTTACTCCCAAACCGAGGCCGACTCCTACCTTCTGGCAATCGGGACAGGATTGCACAATTCCTCTAGCATCAGCCACAGGAATGTGAAATTGTCTGGCTAACATTTTTGCTGACTGGTGAAAAAACTGATGTGACAGCCTGGCCTGTTCAAAGGTGTTAACGGCAGGGCCCGTCCAGGCTGGAGCGACAAGTTGATCGGCTCGAGCGTTTCCCAACGCAAGGCCTCCACATTGTTGATGACTGCGGATGTGCATAATAAAATATTCATCCTGACGTTGGTTCAAAAGTGTCAGCAATTGTAACAACAAAGTATGTAATACAGGATTTCGCACAGGTTTCACCATGCTGTTTTCCAGACGTTGTACTGTACCTACTACATACAATGAGTCTGATACTATATTAAGAGGTTCTTGAGACCAGCGTTGAAATGTCCAGATAACAGCTCGAAGTTCTAAAGTCTGTAAAGAGTCACCAGGTACTCCAGGGAGTAATTGATGTTCCCAGGTGTCCCCTTCCTTCCAAGTGACTGCAGCCCTTCGAGATTTTCGTCCAGCATCAGTGAAGACAGTTATCCCTTCTACTGGAACCTCTGATCGCAAGGGTAAATGTACAAACCGCTGACGGCATAATAATGACAAAAGCTTATCCGATGGATAACTATTGGTGATAGTACCTAAGAAATCAGCAATTGCTATTTGAAAGACAGTTGAAGCAGATAATAACCAATCTAAATAAAACTGAGATACAGGTATGTAGATGACTTCTGGTTCGATGCCTGAAATATCTGAAATTCGCTGCCTCCCTTTTATGACAAGCTGTGAAAATAATTCAGGACGTGTAACTACTGTGTTTCTGGGCTGAAAAGGGAGAAAAATCCATTCCAAAATTCGTAAATTTGGTTTTGTTTCACTCAACTGAATAATAAGCCCCAATGGGTGTTCACGTTTACCCCCAGAGTTAACTATCATAAAAGAAAGAGCTTTATCATCCAGTCGCCTGTGAATATAAGTTGTCATGATTTTGTTGCTAATTACTTGTAAAGCTTGCTGTTGATCCTCATCCAGTTGACGGCGCTCCTGAGCTTGTACAGACGTGCCCAGGAGTGGCATCAAAGGTTTCAGATCATCGTTCGTAATTCCACAGATATTACGAACCCAATGGATATCCCCAATTAATCTCTGCGCATCAGACAATGTTTCTATTTTTGTGTTGATTTTAACCTTTTGAGGGCGAATCACTGCGTTTGTAATAATCCAGCCCAGATACAGCCATGGTCCCTGCTTCTGAATTTTCTCTGGTGCTATCTCTAAGCCCCTCTCCCTGAGACTGCATGTTAGCTGGCCCAATATTGTCTCGCAGTCTAGTTGTTTTCCTGCTACTAAGATATCATCCATGTAATGATAAATGAGTAAATGAGGATACTGTTTTCAGATGGGTTCCAGAGCCCACGCGACGAAAGACTGACAGATCGTGGGTGAATTTTTCATCCCTTGCGGTAGCACCACCCAGTGATACCTCTTTGCTGGTTTGGCCTTATTAATCGATGGCACTGTAAAGGCAAACCTTTCAGCATCCTCTGGATGTAAGGGGATTGTAAAGAAGCAATCTTTTAGATCGATAACTACCAGATCCCAGCCTTCAGGTAACATTACTGGGGAAGGCAAACCAGGTTGTAAGGTGCCCATGTCACAGATAACCGCATTAATCGCTCTCAAATCATGTAACAGACGCCATTTCCCAGACTTTTTCTGAATTGTAAAAATTGGTGTGTTCCATGGGCTAGTTGAAGTCAGGATATGTCCGGCATCTAGCTGTTCCTGTACCAAATCATTAATAATTTGCAGCCGGTCCAGTTTTAGCGGCCACTGGTCGATCCATATGGGATCATCAGTTTTCCAGGTTAATTTTAGGATTGGCTGCTCTACCGTGGCCGCGCCTAAAAAGGCGAAGTAATCAATCGAGCTCCCATTTGACTGAGCAGATCTCTGCCCACCAGTGCCACAGGTGAGTGCATCACATAGGGACGTGTGGTTACTAGCTTGCCATCCGGAAACATAAATGCTATTGTGTCTCTGCTGATGGATGTGACTTGAGTTCCTCCAACCCCTAGAATTCCTGTATTAGCAGGCAGTAAAGGCCACTGACTAGGCCATAGATAAAGTGGTACAATTGTGACATCTGCTCCAGTGTCAATGAGCATTCGTAATTTACTCGTCTGTCCATTAGGGTGTCTCATCTCCATCTGCTCCTCTGGCTTCCCCCGACTAATGTCCAGGGCTAACAAAACATCTGGTTGTCCGGTGGACCCAAAGCCTTTTTCACCTCTCTTCTTTTGTTCTGCATTAGGCACTTTTGATTCAAATGGAATTAGCTGAGCAATTTCCGATCCCTCCATGATAGTCAAAGGAGGAGTAAGTGTGTATACCGAGACTTTAATTGTTCCCTCAAAGTCAGCATCAATAAGTCCTGGGATGACAAAAATACCTTTTGTAGATGCTGAGGAACGTCCAATTAATAAGGCACTTAAACCATGTCCCAGAGGCCCCACCAGATTAGAATCAACCAGATGTATTGTAGTGTCTGTAAGTGTAATAGCTACTGCTGTTGCCAAGTCCACCCCTGCGCTTCCGGAGGTGGCAGCGGAGCAGCGGTCCAAGCACCCTGGACTTGTGTCGTCGCGCGAGGGCGGGGCGCGCTCTGCCTCCCGTTTCCCCTCTTACGAGACACGTGAGCACGACATTCTGATTTAAAATGACCCAGTTGTCCACAGTTAAAGCACTTCTTATCTCGCTTGCCTTTGATGTGTTTGCCTCTGACAATTGGTGTTACTGCAGCTCCTACCGCAGCAGCCATAAAGGCAGCTTTCTCCTGATCAAGCATTCGCTCTGCTGCCTCCAGCAGCTGACCTGCAGTAGATTGTCGTGGGAGAAGGCTTAAAGCTTTCTTAGTTTTGTCGTTAGCATTGTCATAAGCAAGCATATCAAGGAATTTAACTTTCATTTCATCACTTAAATCAGGATTGCTATTAATGGCGGCATGCAATCTGTCGATGAATTTTGGGTAGGGCTCCGTGGGCCCCCGTCTCACGCCTGTAAACGCTGGCGCCGCTTTTTCATCATGTACGGCTAGAATGATTTTGAGAGCCAATTCCTGGGTTAACCGTAACACTTCTGGTTGAAATCCCACTTGCCAATCTGGGCTAGCAAAAGGACCTGCCCCCATCAGCATCTGAGCTTGCACCCCATATAGAGGGTCTCCTTGCTGACGGGGTGTGGCTGCGGCAGCGTCGCAGGCCACTTGCCAGTGCTGGAAAAACTGCAATTGTTGTGAAGCTGTTAGTAAGGTTTGTACAATCATGCGCACGTCATACGGAGTCAATAAATGTGCTGTAAAGATATGCTGAATTACCGAATTTGTATATGGTGATTTCAACCCATATTGTGTTACGGCTAATTTTGCTTCTTTAATCATTTTCCAATCTAAGGCTTCCCACTCATTGCCCTGTGGGGTCACTATTACCGGGAACGTCATTGGGCCAAGTTCGTTAAACTGCCCCTCTATTATAGCATCCCGAATAACTCCCCGCCAACGGTTTGCCGGATTATTATTACCACTCGCGCGTCCCAGTGCCCCCCCTCCCCTTTGAGCCAGTGCCCCCCCTCCCATTTGGGCCAGTGGTGGCGGAGACCCGATAGCCACCGTTTCCCTCTGACCAACGCCCCCCACCGTGTCACGGAAGAAGGGGTTAAAAGGAAGAGGCGGCGGTGCTGTGGGGGTGGGCTGAGCCGCTTGCTGCATTCGGATTTCAAGTTGCTCTAACTTTCTCGTTAACTCTTGCAAGTGCTGATCTTGTAAAACCGTAACGAGATTGTTCTTGCGGCGACTGAGGTGTCGGGGGCGAGGACGGGGGCAGGGGTGGGTAGGCGCCGTCCTCTAAAGAGGAAGCAGCTGCGGCGGCTGCGGCGGCGGCGGGGGGGTCGGGCGGGGGCCGGCGAGAGCGGGGCCGGCCCGTGCGCTCCGGTGATTGATCTTTTGGGCTTGAGGGAGGGGAGTCGAGCTGGAGCAAATCGGCTGATTTTTGCTCGCGCCGTACGGGTGCCGCGCGTGCAGCGTCCCCGTCCCTCCTTTTTGGAGCCACCTTAGGGAACAGGGATCCCGCGAACGTCATAGCGGTAGCGGAATCCTTGGCACCAGCACTTTCTGCCTCTGCTGACAAGGCAGCGAAAGCGGAGGCGGTGGTCTGCCGTTCCGCTTTCATTTCTTTCAGAGTGTCTAGGACCACTCTCCACACGGTGGAAAGTTTCCTACTGTCTTTGGAACCTGAACTAATGTCATCCCACAGTGCCGCGCCAATCTTTTCCCAAGTAGTTAACTCGAAGGCTGCGGTCTCTGAAGCAATTAGTTCGTGCTGCCGAGCCCACAACAGCACCCTCCTCAGGTTCCCCTCATCATAAGAAACTCCTCTCTTAGAGAGTATATGTTGGAGGAGCTTAACCGCTGCCGCTTCTTCTTTACTCAGCGTGGACCCCATCTCCTCCCCAGCCGCTCACCTGATCAGGGCGAGATTCCCGACGATTGCGCGCGCGTCTTCCCAGGCGCCGGGGCAGCGCCTGCTACGGCTGATACTGCCCCCTCTGGGCCGTCTTCTCTTGCTCGGGCGAGCACCGACGGGAGGGTCCCGATTCCCCAGGGCTTGAGTCCCGCGTATTCGATGAGACTCCCTCGGGTCCCTGTTCGGGCGCCAATTGCCGACGCGGAAGTCTCGGACACAACTTAGATGACCAATGTGATCAAGTTGATGCCACTTTATTAAAGGCTACACAGCAATTTATACTCTATCTCAAGCTTCACGCGCCGCTATCTTATTGCTAATAGGCTAAAGCTACTTGTTCACGCGCCCTTCTGCCCCCTATGATTGGTCCCGGTGTGGTGTCCACGCGCTGCTCTCCCCCCAGGTAGACCCCCTGTTTTCGACATTCCAACATCTTTATCTCTTGGGAAGGAATGTAGTTTCTCAGGCCGTCTCGGCCTTGTTTTTGTCCTTGAACACAGCTGCAGCTTGTTGTTACAGTGAGGCCCCTCGGTTTGGATCGCTCATAATATGTCCGTTATTTTCCAGCCATTCCACAGTGGGATCGATGTAGAAACCCAGACCAGTGATCTGTATTTCCCTATTCCCTCTATCCCTCTTTTCCCTTTCCCATTAAGCAATGCAAGGCATATTGTATTGCTTGCCACAACTTGCTATATACTTAGCCAATTATCGTGTGTTCAATTAGTACATTGTGGGTAGTTAATAAATGTTTGGACTTGGAGACTTGTCCACTCCATTGGGGATTTGCGAATCTGAGTCACTTGTCTCCCTCGTCTGAGCGGGATGTGACACTTAGAAAGGCAGTCCTACGTTTATTTTGGCAGTGCTTATCCTTCTTTGCATTACCACTATTCTGAGATGATTGTGTGTACTGAGGCGCTGAGTGCCTTCTAATCCCATGGATGATGATGGAAGTGCTAATTGGTGAAAACAGATCTTGAGTATCTCAAAGCAAGCATGCAGGACCAAAAGCTAGCGTGTGTTCTTGTGAGTCTGGGCTCCTAACTCTTGTTTTCATGGCAACTTTGTATATAAGAAGAAGAAATAATATTTGCCTGCATCCCAGCAGGTTTCCCTGCTTTGAGATTGGTGCTTAGAAGTTACTTGGAGACTTTGCAGAAAGCTTCCCCTGGGAAGCAAAGTAAAGGGCACATTTTAACACAGGTGAATGGAGAGCTGCAGTCACAATCAGAGCTCTGCAGTGTCCAGCCATGTAAATATTTCATAGAATCATAGAATGGTTTGGGTTGGAAGAGACCTTAAAGATCATCTGGTCCCAACCACCCTGCCATGGGCAGGGACACCTTCCTTAAATAGTTAAACTATTTGTGATAGTTCAAATATTTTCTTCTTCCCATCTGGGTGAAATCTTAGCTTCAAGGCTTTGAGGGTTTTTAGCACTAAACAAGAGATCCAAAAATAGCCTCATGGTCAGAGCATTTACATGGGCAGTAAGTTCTTGCTCTGCTGATTTCTAAACTGTTGGAAGTGTGGGAAAAGCAAAACAGTGAAAAACTGCAAAACACACATTTCCTTAACACATGGTGCCCAGAACAAACACAGGACGGGATGGAGATCCAGGGATTTGTGTTGCCGTGGCACCAAGGAGGAATGCGAAGCCAGGTGGAGGCCACGCGGTCCCATTCTTCCACTTTTCTCAAGGAATATTTGACACGACTATGCAGATTTATCTCCTGCTCTTCCCCTTCTCTCAAGGACTGTTTTGCAGAACTCTGCAGACCTTATCTCTCATTCTTCCTCTTTTCCCACAGAACCAGCGCACACCTTGCACCAAGGAATGTGCTGTGTCGTTACTCAAGAAACAATGGCTTGACCACAGTCCCACCCACTCACATATACATACTTAGATAAATACTACCCCGAGTTTGTATCGAACTTGGAGGCACGATAATCCGATACCAAATTGGAGGGACAGATCGACGGGTTTGTGCTCCTCGCCCCACCCCAGAAGGATGCCTTTTGGTAAGATTTGGGCCCTCGGCTATGCCGAGTGATTGCCCAGGAATTAAGTGTGTGTGATTGCAATCGGTTTTTGTGTGTAGTGCTATATAGCCAACCTGCAGTTTGTGCATTTATCATAGGCAATCTCCAAGAATCTGTAGATGCTGCATAAGAATAAACCGTACTATTCATGAACCTGACTGCTTCTCTTGAATGCAACCGGACCTACAGCATACGGGCTGTTCGTGCATCTGGTGTCAGGCCTATAGTTACAGCCATAATTGGCATAGCTATTAAGAGATAAGTCCAGCCGCCCCCAGCCCCTCTAATCTCTGAGGACCGGCTAGAACACAAGGGGATTCTCTCTTACCAAATTAATTCATTACCTTAAATGCAACATAAACGCAGAGTTGAACCCAGACTGTCTCATGCCAGGGAGGTGCCTGGACACCAGACTAATGGCGTCTTGGGAAGATGTTTCTCTTCTTTTCCCTCTCTGTCAAACTTTTCTCAATGAGCCTTTTGCTGGAGCTGGGTACCATTTTCAGGAAATGTTTGTTTTATTGAACTGCTGCTTTGTCAAATTTCCCAAGTAGTTCTACTTGCATACACAGCCTAAAATGTAAAGAAATATTTTATTTTAACAAATAAGTTGTTGGGTTTTTTATAATGGTGCAATAAATACCAGTTGTAAGTTATAAACATGAATCTCTTTGGTCTCATTTCTTGGATACCTGTTAAGAGATATGCTCCTCTATTCTCATCCTGAACTGTCATCTAGCTGCAGCCCTTAGGCTTGCTCCTTTGTCTACTCTCAACTGATCTCTGGTCTGCAAACAACAGTGGCCTTGAGCTGAGGGTTAATAAAATTGTGTCTTGGTTCCAGTGACAGGCTTTCCTGAATAAAAGAGATCTTTTCTCCGGACAGCAAGAGATCTGACGGGATTAAACCCTCAGGGTGGCGGCCCGGCGCCATTTTGCAGAGGTAGGCCTGGGGCTGTGGGGAGCCCTGCACAGGTGTGTGTCTGCATCCACACTCCCGCACACAGACATGAGGATGTTACCTGGTGCACATGTACGTTTTATTTTCTCATCTCAGGCTCACACGTGGAACCATGCCACTCTGACCAGCCCATCACCCTCAACCTGCCACCACGCGTTTGTCGACAGTCCCTCCAAGCGCCCTTCCCCCCGCGTTCGGCGCAACACCTCCGGGACACTCCCTGGCCGAAATCCTGTCCGGGCTCTCGCGAGATCTGGAGAATTTGCCAGCTCCTGGCATATCCTGTTCTTCCCCTTTCCTGCTGCTGCTCTGAGTGAGGGAATTATAGCGGTTAGGAAGTCGATCTCATCTGGGTCCATCCTGTTCAGGGCGCCTCGGGGAAGTGATGAGGGGGCGAGGGTTCGGTCCGTCTTGCTGGACGCCCTCGGTTTTTGCGGGGCTGGCGCGGGAGAGCTCGGGGATGGCAGAGCTCGCGGTGAGGTGGAAGCAGACCCTAGGGAGAGGCCATGGCTGTGGTGATGACTTTCTTAGGACACCTTTGGATTTAATTGTGAAAAGAAAGTATAATTTCTGAGCAGCTCCTTCCGTTAGCTGTCAGCAGTAAGGTGAGCAACCCAGGTTCTGCATGTCTGTGTTAGAAGCTTAATATAGGGTTTTTTTAATTGCTTGTTTGCAGTTGAGCTCCAAAAATGGCGCGCTATTCTCTGGATCCGGAGAACCCCACAAAATGTGAGTTGTTTTTCGTGAACGTTGCGTCAGACCTTCACCGAAGCCATGGAGGTTTTAATTCCAACAGTTGTTCTTTTTTCTCTGCAGCGTGTAAGTCTCGGGGATCCAACCTGCGAGTGCATTTCAAGGTACGCAGTGTGTGCGTACAGGAAACGCAAATTCATTTGGTTTGGGGTTTTTTGTTTGGTTTGGGGTTTTTTTGTTGTTGATTTTTTTTTTCAAGGAAGTGTCTTTTACTCTCCTGTATCGTTACATAGTTACCTAAGGGTGGTAGCCTAGGTTTATGGCCTGTGTTTGCTATAGCTGCTTGTGATGGTTTTCATGTACAGGATCAAAAATAAGATGGTGCGTCCTAAAGAGCTTCCTGTCCAACATAAATAATAACATACAATAGGAAAACGGTTGCAGTGAATTTAGGAGGAGGAATTGGACTAGTGGTAGATAAGAGATTTATTTCATTTATCTTAGACTGCCTTTTTGGTTGTTTGGAAAGAACATCATGTTCATCTGATCATGCTGCTGGGCAAGAAGTATGGCAGGGGAGGCTTGCGGTATTTGTCATGAGGACATGGGTTCCTCTGGAAAAGGTTTAGGTGCAGGACATGTTCAAGTTAAGCACAAGACCAAAGCTGAGTGGATGCTTTTCTGTTCGGTGTTATATAGTGCAGGTGAAAAGATTTCACTTCTTTTGGTTTGCTCTTTTATTGTGATCAGGTAGCGTTATAGTTACTCTCTGACTTTCACATTTAGTATGGTGTCTTAAGCACTGTGATACCATATCCTTGATTTTTCTTTTTGAGACTTTTCTTTTCTCCCCTTTATAATTCCCTTATAGAGATAATTACATTGCTTGTAGCTTGTTTTCTCATCTCTTCCTTTGTGGTGCCATATTTGACATTTTAGTAGGAATTTATCCTTCGGGCTCCTGCCTTTTTTGATTAGCGGCCAAAGAGGAGCTATGAAAACTGTAAATACTCAAATTTTAATTTTGCTAGTTGGAAAGATCTAGCCATTAGGTAAAAAAACAATAAAGATGTCCCAGAGCTGCAAATTTAGTAATGGAAGTCATACCAAGGGTTAGAAAAGTAGGTAGCAAAAAAAAAAAAAAAAAAACCAAACCAAAACATTGTTAATTATTCTTAATTATATATTTTTTTTTGTGTGTGTGAGTGCTTCTTTTAAACTGAGTTTGTAGCAAAAAGAATAGGATCCAGGAAAGGGAGAGGAGTGCTTTTGCTCGTGTTGTAACTTGGGAAGATGTCTTAAGAGGAACTTTGCTGTGCTTTTTGTTGCTAGAACACGCGTGAGACTGCCCAGGCCGTCAAGGGCATGCACATCTGCAAGGCCACCAAGTACCTGAAGGATGTCACCCTGAAGAAGCAATGTGTTCCCTTCTGTCGCTACAATGGGGGAGTTGGAAGATGCGCCCAGGTGAGGTCTGAGATGAAAATGTGGGAAGGAGGCCTTGGCTGTGGCTTGTTGAGAGAGAAAGATGACGTTGAGACGGTGTGGAGAATAGTCTGTCATGGTTGATGATAATGTTGTATTAAAATGTAAGAGTTACTCTTAATTCCAGTATAGCAAGCATTTAATCTACTTGCAGTGTCAAGTCATTGATCAAATTTAATTATTTTGGTATGCAGTGTTACTAAAAGGGGATGTAATGGCAAGTTAATGGTGTGCAAAGGGCAAGTTGTGTTGCACCAGGACAAAAAGGGAACTCTCTTCTTCTAGGCCAAGCAGTGGGGCTGGACGCAGGGACGCTGGCCCAAGAAAAGCACCGAGTTCTTGCTGCACATGCTCAAAAACGCGGAGAGCAATGCTGAGCTCAAGGTTGGTCACGTATATGTTATGACACCAAGTGCTGGTGTCATGCTGTGTGTCAGTGCTCCTGAACTCAGTGGCTGGACAAGGCCTGAATTGTACAGAGGCTTTGGTGTACTATTTGTTTGAATTGGGCTGCGTACGTTTTCTGGGTTAAAACGTGAATAATAATTTTTCACAGGTAGCTAGCTTGTGCATGGTTATTGACTGTTTAGATTAAGTGTGGTTTAGATCTCTTAAAAAATCTACCAAAAATAAGCAAAATCTGCAGACTCTTGGTCAATTTGTCTTTGTGATATACTCAGTGCTTAATTTGGTAATGTTGATGGCAGTCTTAGGACACCTTTGGAATAACAGTGAAATAATAACTCCTTCCTCCTGAGCCATCAGCATAATTTTAAATCTGTCATGACCTGTACAAGGGTGGTTGGTGTTTTTCTGACTTCAGCTGGTGCTTCCTCGGTAAATACTCAGTTCTGTGATATTGCCAAGTTGATTGAGTGTGGGGGGGTGGTTATTCATGTTTTTGCTGTGGAGATTATTAATTTGAAGAGAAAAACAAGTCACAAGTGTTATCTCAACCCCTTGCCAGGGTCTTGATGTGGATTCTCTGGTTATTGAGCACATCCAGGTCAACAAGGCTCCCAAAATGCGCAGGCGCACCTACAGAGCGCATGGCAGAATCAACCCCTACATGAGCTCCTCCTGTCACATTGAGATGATCCTCACTGAGAAGGAGCATATCGTTCCCAAGCCGGAAGAAGTTGTTGCTCAAAAGAAAAAGGTACTGAGTGTTGTATCTTTACTCCTCTTTAATGTCACTGGCAAGAAAACGGAGTGTTGATGCTCTGTGTTTTTCAGACAAGAGGGGGTGCTGTGATGACTATCTTAGGACACCTTTGGAACACCCATGGAAAAAAAAATAAGAAATTATTTCTGAGCAACCTCAATATTTACTGTAAACACACTGTTGAGAGATTAGGAAAATGGTTTCTATTGCATGGGTGGTTGGTTCTTCCCTCCCCCAGAGCAGCTGCATTATTCCCTGTCCCTGCACGTAAAGCTGTGATATGTTACAGTAAAATTTATGTTGAGTTGACAGCCTGTAAGCAGCATAGTACTTGTGCACAGGTATGGTTAGTGGATCATTTTGTAAATGTGTGAAGAAATTTCTAACAATTCTCAGTACTCCTTTCAAAGGATGACCGTAAACTTACTTGCAAGATGTTTTGGGAAGGTGTTGACTATTGCCATTTTCTCATTTCTGTGTTTGTTTTTCAGATATCCCAGAAGAAGCTGAAGAAGCAAAAGCTCATGACTCGGGAGTGAATCTCTTAGAACAGATGTACATAAATAAAATTTAAAAGTTATGGTTTATTGTGTGTGCTGCTTTGCTCTTTTGAGGCTTTTGCTGTATATCTTGGCTTTCTGCACCACTCAGTGTGTTACACGGGTGATGGGCAGTCAGTGCTGCCCTCACAAACTGTGTTACTTCACCCGGGGGGGATGTTGATGACTTAAGAGTGTTATTCATGTATAAAACAAGATAATCAGAAACAAACAGTCGTGTTTATTTTTCTGCACCTCCAAGGCCCGAGCCTGCAGCAGTTGTACGCACCCCAGGCCCGGTGGGGTTCGCTCCGTCCGTTTTTCCAGGCTGAGGGCCGCCTGGCGGGGGTCGTGGGGGAACCGGGGGAACCCCGGCCCGGGACCGCGACCACCGGGTTCTAACGCGCTTGCGGGGGCGGGGCGTAGGCCATGTGACGCGCACAACGCCTTCTCCCATTAGCAGTGAGGCCGCGTTGTGCGTCAGCTGGAAATGTGGGGGTTGGTTTTGGTGCAGTGGAGGAGGTTGCGTTAGCCGGTAACGGATTGAGGTGAGTGTGGGGTGGGCTCCGGGGCTACTTCCACTCCCGCTTCCCCGAGGGGCTCTGCGTGGTCTGCCAGTCCTCCATCCCGGCCGGGGCCCGGGCATGGCCACCTGGCTGCAGGTGGCCCCGGGGGCTGCCCTCGCCTTGCTGTTTGCTGCCCTTCTTTGTGGCCGGAGTGGTCCGTTAACAGGGAGCGGAGGGGTTGAATCTCGAAGTGTAACGGCTCATGCTGAGGTGCGGAGCTCTTTTTAACGCGTGTTTGAGTGAAAGTTGAACGATTCGGAAACTTTTTTCGCTCCAGCCTTTATCTCCGTACCAAGGTGAGGGGAAATGCCGCTGCTGGTGCTGTTCATCGGTTACTGTAAACCGGCAGGGCTGGCCTGGCTTCCGGGGAATATTCGAGCCTAAACGTCGGCCTGCAGAGAAGCAGAACTGGAACGTATTACATAAATTAACCCTTCTAGACTAGGTCATCCTTAATGAAAAAAACCCTTTTGTCCGCGTAGCCTTTTTTGTTTTCTGTTTCCATAATAGTTGACTAACGACTGAGTTACACGTGGAAAACAAAGACCAAACGTACTTAAATTTGCAATGTCATGCCTGTTCTTTCTGCTGGCCCCAATGTATGGTGGCTTACAGAGAGAAACAAAAGCTTGCATCACAAAGAAATAAGCTTGCTATTAGAATTGGATTATTTGTTCTTTTACTCCTTTTTTTTTTTTTCCTAAAATTAATTGCCTGCTAAGCAGCCAACAGAGTATCACCAAATCACAGAAGAAATTCGTGAACCATATTTCAATGTATTAGGAGTAGTGTTATGCTTCCATTAATTTGCTTTTGCATCTGGTAGGGGTGTGACTTATTTTTTGGTCTGAAATCTTGATGTGAAGTGCCTGCAGAGACAGAAAAACAGCCTGGGGTGTTCCCTTCAGTGACACTCTTTATCTAATGGATAAATCCACTACATCTGGCTGAAAAATTAGTATCTAGGAAGTTCTGGCAGAGAGTACCTGAATTGTCTTTTTGAACAGCTTCAGTGGGGTACCTTATCCATGTTGTCTCAATTTAAGATTCAAACTACATTTGAAGGTGGCCAAAACTACACTTGGAAGTAGTCAACTGGAAACTTGTATTGTGTTGTTCCACAGGGCCTGGGGCTAAAAATCTTTAGGATAGCTTAAAAAAAGAAAAAGAAACTGATCCCACAACAAAGCGTACACACGTGCCTCTTCATTCTCCGTCCTGGAAAGCTTTTGTTTTGCTTCTTAATGTTAAGTATTCAGATGTCAGCAGCCTAGAAAGGAGGACTGTGAAGGGCAGAGCTGTGCTGTGCAGCAGAGTGTATCTAATATATTGCTCATCAGCACTGAGAGGGACAGCTCTAATCCTACTTAACTGCCGCCTCTCCCCGTTGTACCTTTCTGCCCCTGTGCTGTGGTTTTCTGCTTTTTTCATTGCAGACTTCAGGCTGCCGTTTCGGAAGACTTCTTCCTGCTTTTGGGAGAGAGGGAAGGATTAATTTTTCTAATGGTTTGGCCAGTGGTGTGGGATCAAGCAATTCCAAAATCTGTACGGGAGGAAGGAAGTAACCCATATTCTCCTTTTCTCAAATCCTGACTAGGATTCTCTTCCCCTCTCCCACTGACCTGCCCTTCAGTGGTAGCAAGCCATTAGGTGCATTGGAGTCCTGCCATTTAATTTCACCTTAAATAAAAAGGGAATGAGAAAAAAGAAACCTTTTGGACCCTCTGTTGTGATATAGTAAGAACTGGGCTAATATCTGTAGCTCACTTTTTGTGTGGTTTAAACAAAAACTTTTATTTTCTGAATTTGTTTTTCAAAGTTCCAGCTGTTGGACCGCTGAATTAATAGCAAGCTACTCCTTTTTTTTTGTTAAAATGTCAAGAATATTTCCTTTGTTGTTGAGGACTTCGTAACATTGGAACACACAGTGTTTTTGGAACTTTAACAGTTAATCCATAATTAAAGAATTTTTTATGTTTGAATATCAACTGCAATCTTTATTCATTATTTAAGACTCTTTTCTTAGCTCATGGCATACAAACACAGTCATCTTAAGTTGTTGGGTTTTTTCCCTCACCAGCTTTGTCACAGAACAAGAGGAAGCCATGGTGTGCATTCCTTGTATTGTCATTCCGGTTCTTCTCTGGGTCTACAAGAAATTCCTTGAACCGTATATCTATCCCATTATCGCACCTTTTGTTAAGCGTGTATGGCCCGAGAAAGCTGTACAAGAAACAGCAGCCACAAAACAAGGTCAAGGAGGCAGCGCTGGAAATCCATGGGCACCTTCAGCCATGAAAAGAGATCAGGAGGATGAGTCTGAAATTTATAAAGTAAGATTAATGCATTTAGCTAACCAGGGAAACTCCAGATAAAGCACCCAGTAATAGTTCAGGGTGGGCACCACGAAAGAGTAAATAGTTGGGTGTTTTTACAGATGTTTTTGTGGATATTTTCTTACGAAAGGGAGTTACTGGTACTGAGCCAGCTAGAAATAGTTGCTTCAAGACAGCTTCTGGTAGGTCTTGGAAGTATAAGCATTGCACCTGTTTTGTGAAACAGGTTAGTTTTTTGGCTTTTTAATGACTGGCTATTCTTTCAGAGAAGGAAGAAGTTAAATAATTGGTACATCACACCAGATACGTGAAGCAGAATTAAACCCCCACACACTTTTCAGCTAGCTGTGACATTCATAATGGGGGACGATGTTTACTGTGTGTAAATTGTGCATTTATTATTTATCTCTTCTAACAAAATGCAAGGGTTTATATATGTTGTCTCTGCCCTCATTCCCCCCCCCCCCCCCTCCCTCCCTGAAGCAGTAATTATCTATAAATCTAAAGGGATACCACCACTTTGGTTCACACTGCACATTTCTTCATAGATCTTCATTGGCCTTGACTCTAAAAGCCTTTTTCATCACCAACTGTTACTGTTCTGGGTGTAAAGTCCTTTTTTGACATCCCATTAATAATGCTATCTTGTATTTGCAGTTTGAAAGCAATGTTGTTGCAAATGGAGTTGCCACAATGAGATCCACAGAAGTTTATGACAAGAAAATGGATTAAAGGAATTAATTCATAAGGATTTTATTCTCTTGTGTCCAATATGAACTGGTGATATTTCTCTTACTTTGAGACTTTTTTTTCTTTGCACATTTTAGCTGAATAAAACCCCTTATTGCTTACAGGAGAGGGTCTCTCTTGCCACTGAAATGGCAGCTAGCACATTTCTTAATTTAAAATGTTTGAAAACTGAAGTTCTTTATTTTCCTCACTGGAACTACTTTTCATCTGTAATCTATTTGGTGTGATTAGAATTTAGGTTAACATAAATAAATCTAGCTTTTAGCATCTTAGTTTCACTAACTGCTAGTGCAATACTTAAGGCTTTCACCTTAAAAACTATAGCTGTTTTTGATCTTGCTAAAGAACTATGAATTGCTTTGTGACAACATAAACATCATGGTTAAATTATGAAGAGTTTAGATTTTTCATGTCAAATCTGTGGATGAGCTAAATGAGTTATGTGATATGCAAAATTCACTTACTAAAAGCAGAAAGTCTTGATTTGATACTTCTGTTAATAATAGTCCTTGAAACATTCTGCCTTTCTTTCCTGAAGAGGAGCAGCAAGGGCATGATGCAAGACAATTGTTGCTTTATATTCTGTTGCAGTGGTTTAAAATGGTGCAGTTCTGTGTTCAAAAAAAAAAAATCCAACTAAAATCTCTTTAACAGACTTGTGGAATTTGAATTAGAATAAACCAGGATTTTTTTTTAAAATAAGCTGTTTTGTACAATTGTTCTTAGATATTTATAGCTCAGAAGCCTAAAGTGGTAACAAAATCTTTGAAAACCTGTAGATGGGCCCCAGGCAGAAGGAGGTCATAAAACTACTGACTTCATGATAAAGAAAGTGAACTCAGCAAGTCCAGTGTTGCTTCCTCCTGGGAAGATGCATTCTGGTACTGACTTGCATCCCAAAATCACAGTGCAATTGTGAGGTGTTTTAGATGTCCATGTGCTTAGTAAGGAACAGAAGTGATAATTCCTGCTTTGTCCTCTCTGCCAAACCAGAGCGTTCTTTAAAAGATTCAAAACAAAGCCATTTCAGCAATTTTGGATTGCTATTTAGAATTTATCATTTTCCCAAAAGTCCTACCTAAAGTATGCCTAAAAAGGCATACCTTTTTATATATGCAGTCCTTGAACCGTCACCGAGGTCCAGGCTTGTTCTTGTGACCATGTTTTCTCCTACCAGATAATTAATTCTGAAGATTTGCTTGATGCCCACCAAATGCCTCTGGTGAGGTGTATTGTTTCCTACCACTACACAGTTTTGTCAGGTCTTGTGTGAATCAATCTGCAATGTTCACAGCTGGATATCAGGCCCTTGTTTCTACAACCATTACTTCTGTAATGAGCTGAATCAAAGAAAACTCCTTGTAAGACATTGCCTAATACTGTTTGCTCTTGATACAGAGAAATGTCCACTTTCCTTGCAAATTATTTACTTATAACAACATATGATGATTTCTGAACGTTGCCTAAGAATCCTGCTTGCCCAGACTGTTTTGTGGATTCAGTGTAGCTTACCCAGATAGTTTGGGGATTGGCTATGATAAAAAGTAGGTAGCTCTGGGGTATGAATTAAAAAGACAACTCACTGATAGCAGGCTCAAAGCCCTCAATGGGCACTTAGGCAAACTTTGTGAGATATGTCGATCTGATTCGTGCCCATGTGAGTGATAAAATGTAATTCTCATATGTATGGAACTCCTAAAAGCTTTTGTATTTTTTAGGAAATAAGATGTTATGTACATAGTTCTTGTTGTTAAAGGGGAGTTAAAATGGCCTCCACCATCAAACCAGACAGTGTCATGTCTAGACTTGTCTAGACTATGGCTGCAAGTACACCTGTGCTGAGTCATCCTCCGTGCTGAGTCATTCCCCCCTCCATGATGGAAACCCGAGAAAAGCCCGCGAAAATTGTTACAACTTTGCAGACCCCTCAGAGAACACACCCATCCTCATGAATATGTATAAGGACTACATTATAAAAAGACTCGGTTTTGGGGGGGGGGTGTGTGTCTTGGTGGAGCGGAGACTCCCGGCACACCCAGCGCTGTTTGCTTGTCTCTATTCAAACAATAAATTTGGAATTAAGTTTTTAAAATCTTAATGAGTCTGAGCTCATTTATAACAACTTGAACAAAAGGACTCAGAGATGCTATCTAGGGAGGATGATCTTGCCGACTTAGGAAGAAGACACCTGGACTTTGCTTCACAACGCATGCCCTGGAAAGAGCAGACACCGTGAGGAGGACCACGTACTTCTCCCCTTGACCACCAAAGAAATAATTATAATAATCATGCCTATCCCCCGAACTAATTGTAATAACCCAACGTTTCCTATGAATATGTATGCTTTGGTGTAATAAATATTTGGCTACTTGCCAGAGACAGTGTGCAAGCTTTGTGGAGAAATCCCCTTGCACCCTGGAATAAACATACCTGCTTTATAACTCTCTCCGAGTTGTAGTTTGTTTCCGCGTGTCACTCTCCCTTAATGTAATAAATAGGAGCATGTTTGTTCATCAACCTTGGTGTATGAGGAAGTAAAATTACAAAGTCGTTGTCTATTTATTAAACTTTAATCTCACCCTATAAGGCATAGAAGTATCTCATATAGATGTCATTCCATAAGATCTTGCTGTCTGAAATATTGTAAAAATAGAATGTGATACCCTGTGTGCATCCAAAATGATTTGGATCACTATAACCTATATTATAATAATAATAATAATGAATGTTTGAATATATATGGATAAGCTATAAAGTGTGCTGTTTGCTTGGAACGATGTAACTGCTTCTCAGCAACCCCACCTAGAGCTGATAAAAAGCCTGCCAAAAGATGAAATCATGAGACTTTCAAAAGACCCAATAGGAAAAAGCTCGTGCCCTGACAATCCTACGAGAGCCTATCTGGATGAAGAAACCACAAGGCGCACAAACGCAGAACACACTCCTCAGAGAGACAAAGACACTGGAAGATGGAAGATATAAAAGGGAAAGCTTTCAGGAAGTAGGCGCGCGCCGTTGGTGGAGTTACATTCCGCGGCCGCCCAGCGCTGTTTTGCTTGATTGCCACTTGCTAAATAAATAATTAAAATTTGATTGGCTCTGACTCCCATATTGGGCAATTTGGGAATTAATCTATAACACTTAATGAGCTAGTCTATTAGGAAGTGAATTCAGTATTGCTGTTTGATCAGCTTTTGCATCATCCTTGCAACATAATCCTCCCTCTGATCAGTGTGTCACAGATATAGCTTCCTCCTAGACCCCTTTGTGATATTAAAACCTGGGTTTATTATTCTGAGTATACATACATGGCATAATTCACACAATAAAATATAACAATACTAACTGTGCACTCCTATAACTTCTCACAGATGTTTTTGTGTGGATTGTGTAGTAGAAAAGACAGGGATTAGAAACAGGAATATGTGTTCTTGCACCGTAAGCATTGCTGAAAAGATTGTCCCTTCCCCTGTTCTTCCTGTCCCAGGGCAGGTAACCTTAGCCACTGTTTTAAAATGTCGCACATCTAACAGGCCAAAGTTTTGGAGTAATATATTTACCTATAACAGCTGTGAACATGGTAAATAGTAGAGCAAGAGCTGTACTGGGGCTCCTTTAATTTGTAAATGTATGCAGTCAATTTATAAAGTGTACATAATTATTTTGAGTTATTTAGGATATTATACAAAGAAGTGCATTGGACAGTAACATGGAAAATAAACTGTATAGTAAATTAGGCTGCAGGCTGAACTGGGCTTCTAGCTGCGTGCCAGCACCGCATTTAAACACCAGGCCTACTGAAAAGACTAAAAAGCAAAATAGGCAGATAATGCAAGTAAAATTACACCATTTGTGCTTTCTGGAATGGTGTTTCAGTACTTTTATTAGCTGCAGTTAAACACTAATGTGACTAATCTTTAGTACAAAACTTTCCTAAATGAGGCACTTCACTGGAAGTCCTGACAGGAGTTTTGTGTTGCAAATTTTTCCAAGAACAGGTCAGTAATCCTTTTTTGTTGTGAGCAGTTAAGCAAAAAATAAGTGAAAAAACAGGTGAAGGAAATGAACTGCCTCAGCTTGGGCAGGGGTGCAGGAGATCATCTGCTGGGATGCAAAGAAGTGCACAAACCCTTGTTTAAGAAAAATAAATAGAAATTAAGGAAATCCTCACATGAGAGAACAATATATATCAAGTAAATTTAATTTAACTGAGAAAATTTCCGTATGTTTGTTACTCACTAAAAGCAAGATTTACAAAAGGGCTTAGGCACCTAATGATGGCAGGTGGACATTTACCAGAATTTACTAGACCAAGTAGCAACTTCATTTACGCTGAAGACATTTAGAAAATAAAAGAGTAGGTATCTTTAGGGACCAAAGTACTTCTGCAAATCTAGTCCTAAGATCTTCAGTATTAAAGGTGTCTGGGTTTACTTAAATACTATTGAGGAAGAATCAAGAAATCAACCAATATTTGAAAAAATATTCAACTAATTTGAAATATTTTTTCTTTCTGGGAAGGTCTAAATGTGACATGCTACCTTCCATGTGTTGGTTTACATAGGTAGCTGGGTGCCAAGGACTTAAAACTTAATTGAAATACACCTTTAAAATACTGCAAGTATGTGCAAAAAATTCTTAAATAAAAGTTCAGAAGGTTTTATGTTGCTGATTATTTTGATGGGCCTGATTCTGCAAGAAAAGGAAATTCTGGCAGGTTAAATTGAGCATGATCAGCCTCTAAGGATGTCTAAACTGACAATGAATTCTGTGCAAAATGATCTTTATTCAGATGTGTTCATATAGAACACAGTTAAATTCTATCCGCAAAGCTGATCTAATGACAGTAATACAATATGCTGTTATTACCCAAATGTAGTAATCATGCTCCAGTGTTCTGGGAGCTGTTGGGCATGCTGCTAAGGTTCAATCCTTGGAGTCATTCCTTCTTGATTTCTAGACAATGCATAACATTATTGCTGAAAGAACAGTCTTTCAGAGGCTGCAGGTAAAGGAAATGAAGAGAAATTGAATTTACACTTAGATTAACTATATCTGCCTTCAATGAGAAATAATTCTGTTTCATTAAACTGCCTAAGATATGAAAGAAGGGATTATCTTCCTTGTGCAGTTCTCTGATTGTTAGAACATGCTCACTGAACCAAATCATATTTTGGGTTTTGCAGACTGTCGGTTTTGCTTTTCAGTGAACCTGACTACAGTAGTTTAATTGAAATGGTCTAGGAGACCATGTTTGCCACAGTGATTCTCTTGCTTTAGAAATGTTTTTAGATCATAGTGCTGTATCTTTCTTTCATTGTATTTGAAACAAATTATTTGAAATGTTGTGAATAGATGTATTTATGCATAGATAGATGTAGCAATACTTGTATTTTGTGTGAGGATTGTTTTTCAACTCCTTTTTTGTGCACATAGTCCTATGTCTTTTATAGCCACTCCAACTGTTGACTGTGCACCATTTTTATTGCCGTAGTGGTCTGATCAAGCGCCGTATGAACATGAGGCCAAACCCTATGCCAAGATTTTTGCTTTTACATGTCAATGTACATGAAGTGGTTACACCCCACCTTTCACTTGTGCTGTCTGCATACATGCTGTTTGCTTGCGCAGCTGGGTTACAGGTACGTGTAAGAGCTGGGCTGCACATTTAGTGTCGTGCACCGTGATAATGGGATTATGCTCAGGACTTATTGGGAAGGGTTTCCCTTTCAAAAGAACCATCAGTCACTTATAGAACCAGATACCAATGACACAAAAACCACCTCAGATATGGAGAGGTTACCAGAGGTAGAAGCAATGATTTAAAGCTGCGTGACAGCAGGGCTGTGCCTGGGAAATCCTCCCTTCCTCTGGCTCTTGGTCCTACTTGCTCGAGTTACCTCATGTCCCACTGCCTGAAAACACAGCCTGCAGCAGATAGGAGGCCGAGCCAGTCAGTCTGTGCCCTCGACCACCCTGCGGGTTATTGAGAGAAGCCTCTTGCCACAGGACATGCTCAACCGGAGGATGCCCACCAGCCCGTAGAAGCCTGTTGCCCTCAGAGGCGGCGGCTGGGCTTCCTCGCCCCGGACTATACTTGCCGGTGAGCCCCTCCTCATCCCTGGCCGGCCTGTGCGTATGCGCGGCCCGGTGGTGCCAGCGACGGTGAGTGCGCACACCCGCGGCGGAGAGGAATGGGCTAGGCCGGGTGGCCCCGCGGCAGGGGCATGGCTGTCAGGACCTGCGGGAGTCGTCTGGGTTGGCGGGCTGTGGTTGCTGTGGGTTGTGGTATTGGCCGCCTCCTGTCGTGCAGCGTTGTGGCACAGGCGGACGGGTAAACGGGTCTTTGGCGGTACATCAGACTCGCCCTGTTGCTGGGATCTGGCGAGGTGGCTGAGGGGCACAGGCAATGGCCACTAACAGGTGGATGCCAGTGGCTCTGTCCTGTCCTCCTTCAGTGCTGGCTGCGAAAGGGGAGGGAGCGCAGGGGCCTGCTGCACGCCTCTAAACATCTCTGTTGTCCCCCTTGTCCTGACGCCCACTGTAACTCGGCCCCATATCGTGATAGTGATATAGAGAAATGATTACTTGTTTTGAGACTTATTTACTTACTTATAGCAACTTATAGTATTTCTGAATATTGCTAAGAACCCTGCTTGCCCAGACTGTTCTGTGGAATTTTACCAAGGACTACTGTGTCCATCAAAACAAAGCAGTTTACTGTGAAAATCTACCAAGAACTGCAGTGTTCAGCAAAATACCATGTTTTTGTCCTTGGGAAACAGATGTGCTCTAACTAGTTGGGTCTCGGTAATGAGTAAAGATAGCCATATACGGATGGTAGAAGTTTCATTGCTTCCCTTAAATAAGATAGGATGAGTAAACCGGCTGAAAACACTCTTGTTATTCAAGAAATTGGCCAAGAGAATCTGCGCATGCTCCGGGGAAAAAACAAGGTGAGAAAGACTGTGAGCCTTCCTCCCAAAGACCCCCAGAGACGCCCCCCAGGAGGCAATGCGCAGGTGCAAAGAGAACATAAACTGCTGACACCAGCCTCTAGAACTAACCCAGCCTCACTCATGCATATGTATGTTTGTGTTATGTAATCCAATGGATATGTATATCCACACTCTATAAGTTTCTGGTAAAATGTGCTGTTGGTGTGCAAGCTTTGTGGAGAAATCCCCTTGCACCCCGGCCGGAGTAAACATACCTGCTTTATAACTCTGTTTCGAGTTGTAGAGTCTGTTTCTGCAAGTCAGTTGGCACCCCAGATGGGACCCTCTCTGTCCAGCTGCAGGACCGGCTGAGAGGGGGACGTTCTAAGCGCGCCCCGAGGTTTCTTTCTCGGAGAACCTCCCTCGCTCTCCCGATCTCGGCAGGGACAGACAAGGACCATCTATCGGCAGATCAGGTATGTTGGAGAAAGGGGAGACCTGTAAGTCGTGAGGAGACGTCCTACACAAGGTAAAGAGCCTTTGTGCTCGTCCTGTCCCTGGGGTTGGGGCGCGAGTCCCCAAGTAGAGTGGTAGTGGGCCCGTGGGTTGCAGGGTGGTTTCGACACTCTGACCACATTGGGATCCTGGGTCGACCTGGGTACTCCTAGTACGGTGATACAGGAGTGGTGTGAGTTGTGTGAGTGGAGTGGCATTGCTGTGTTACTATCAAATGTAAAATCTGGTACCATTTATAATAATTTAGTCGATATCAATCAGGTGTTGGATCTGTGGTAAATGATAAACGGCAAACGGCTCATGGTATATGATTTATGCTTTTGGCTTTGATTTATGACTTTTATGATTTAGCAATTGTTGTAATTGGTGTTTTGATGCTTGTAGTATTTGTCATTTGATGTTGTGTGAGTAATAAGTGTAAGGGCCCCTTTGTGTGGGTGTGTGACTGTTCTGCGGGTGTGAGGCGCAGCCCAGCTGCAGCTGCGGAGTGCGGAGTTCTCTGACCCGCAGTCCCGTTATCCCGCGAGGGAAGCGGCCGCAGAGGAACGAAGCGCAGGGCAGACTCTGTACCAGTGGGGGGGTAGTGCAGGACGAGGGAACATTCCTTAGTACAGAGCGCCCTAGTGCCCGCCCGCTGGGTCATCGGTGCTGCCTGTTTGTTCGGGCTCAGTGTTTGAAGTGTCATAGGTGAAATATCTCCTCTAGCAGAGGCAGTAATTCTGTGTTAATTGTTGTCTTGAATTTAGGTGCGTACTCTGTGGGGAGAGTGCACCCTTATACCATCTGCCTGAGGGCGATATTGTCAGCTTACTTGGGTAGCGTTTTAAGGTAAAGTAGACAAGATGGGAAGCGGCCAGAGTGGGGGAATAGTCAAAAAGAGTCCCCTGGGCTGTATTTTAAAACGCTGGAAGAAGATAGGGGGACCTCCAGGCGCAAGTGTGAATAAAAAGACACTAATCAAATATTGCAATCAGTGGTGGCCCCTATATAAATTGGATGAGGGGGAAAATGGCCCCTTAATGGGTCCTTGAATTATAACACCCTGCTACAAGTGATGCTGTTTTAAGAGGGATGAAGTCTCCTATGCAGACATGTTTTTCACCCTCCGAGACCATCCTGAATATCAAACAGACTGTGGCCTGGCACCCCCATGAGATCCACTAGTGCTGGCACCGGAAAAAGAAAATAAGCAGGAAGGGAAAGAGAAAGGGGCCGAAATAAAGGATTTACCAGAATACTATAAACCACTGGTAGGAAGCTGACAGGAGGAGAGTGAAAGTTTGGAGGAGCCAGAGCCAGGCTCCCCACCTCACAGCCCCGTATCCTCTCACCCTCGGAGACCGGAGAAGCGAGCGGTGGTGCCGGCTCCTCTGAGAGAGGCCGTAGGGCCGGATGGGGGGGCCCTGTCAGAATAAAAGTCCCGTTCACTTCCTTTCATCTTGCAACTTGGAAAAGTGCAGCGAAGGGATATCGAAGCGACTCTGTTGGGGTGACCAAGCACTTTCAGTTTCTAATAAAACACCCGCGCTGGGACCCCAACAGAGGAGCCCATATGAGATTGCTAAATGCACATAGAGATTGGATTGTAAGGGGCATGGAGCGGGCTATACCGAAAGCAATTAACTGTGCGGCCCTATACGCAGGGACCTAAAGATACTCCATCAGAATTCCTGGAGAAGCTGCGGGATACCGTGAGGTGACACACCCTTAGATCCAGGATCAGAGGTGGGAATACAACAGTTAGTGTCATTATTAGCACATGACATTCGAAAGAAGTTGCAGAAGCTGAAACTGCCAGAGAGTAGGAATTTGGAGACCTTGTTGGACAGATCATAGAGAGCATATAGCAATAAGAGAGGAGGAGATCTGCATCCTGTTGTAGCAAACCCACATACACTATTGATCAAATTAGTACCTGAATTATCTTGGTTTACCGTGTTGGACCTAAAAGATGCCTTCTTTTGCTTGCCTTTGAGCTCTGAAAGTCAGTTACTGTTTGCATTTGAATGAGAAAACCCCGAGTCCGGAAGGAAGATACAATTAACATGGACTGTGCTACCCCAGGGGTTTAAAAATAGCCCCACTCTTTTTGGAAACCAACTAGCTAAAGATCTGGAGCAATGGGAGTGGCTGCATAGAATCAGGGAAATTCTGCAGTATGTAGAGGATTTATTAATAGCCACAGAGACTAAAGAAATGTGCATCACATGGACTATTAGTTTATTAAATTTTTGGGACTTAATGGCTATCGAGTCTCTCCACAGAAAGCTCCAGTAGCTCAGCAGCAAGTAACCTACCTGGGATATGAGGTCACAGCTGGCCAACGGACCCTAGGGACTGCAAGGAAGGAGGCCATCTGTCAGACCCCTCGGCCACAGACAGCTCAAGAGCTCTGCGCGTTCCTAGGAATGACGGACGGTGTCGCCTGTGGATATATAACTATGGACTCATGGTAAAACCCCTTTATGAACTATTAAAGTCAAATCCAAAACCCCTCACTTGGAATGGAGAGGCGGACAGAGCATTCCATCAGCTGAAAAGAAAGCTGGTGGATGCCCCTGCTTTGGGTTTACAAGACATCACTAAGCCTTTCTGGTTATCCTCCCACGAGAAACAGGGAACAGCCCTAGGGGTCCTGGCCCAAAATTTGGGACCAGATAGAAGGGCAGTGGCATACTTCTCTAAACAACTCGATGAAGTAAGCAAGGGATGGCCTAGCTGCCTGAGGGCAGGAGCAGCAGTAGTTTTAAATATCGAGGAAGCACAAAAATTCACATTGGGCCAGAAAATCACAGTACTAGTATCCCACACAGTGTCTGCAGCACTCAACATGAAGGGAGGACACTGGCTTTCACCTCAAAGGTACCTGAAATACCAAGCCCTCCTAGTGGAACAGGATGATATAGAAATAGAGGTTACTAATATTGTCAACCCAGCTTCTTTTCTCAGTGGAACCACAGGAGAACCTGTGACACACGACTGCCTGGAAATGATTGAAGCAGTTTATTCCAGCCGGCCAGACCTCAAGGAGGAACCATTAGAGGAAGCTGATGGATCCTGGTATACGGACGGGAGCAGTTTTGTTTGACAAGGTATCCGCAAGGCAGGATACACGGTGACCACCGAAGATCAGGTAATAGAATCTAAAGCTCTTCCTCCAAATACCTCAGCACAAAAGGCAGAAATAATAGCTTTAACTCGGGCACTAGAAGTGGCCAAGGGTATAAAAATTAATATATGAACGGACTCTAAATACGCTTTCAAAGTGGTCCATGCTCATGGGGCAGTATGGAAAGAAAGAGGACTCCTGTCTGCACAGGGAAAACATATAAAGCATGCCAAAGAAATTCTCAAACTCCTGGAAGCAGTGCAACTACCTGAAAAGGTGGCTATAATGCATTGTAAGGCTCACCAAAGAGGAAGTTCCACCCATGAACTTGGCAACACTATGGCAGATCGTGAGGCCAAAGGAGTGGCTAAAGAAGGTAAAGTAGAAGTGCAGTCTTTGGTTCCAGACAGTAAAATACAAATTGATTTTTCTGAACTCCCAAGAAAAGGGGTGTTTCAGTACCTTTTGGTCTTGACAGATACCTTTTCCAGGTGGCCAGAAGCACTCCCTTGCTGAACTAAAAAGGCCAGAGAAGTAACTAAGGTATTGTTACAAGAAATAATACCCAGGTTTGGGGTTCCAGCAACAATATCCTCAGATCGGGGATCACATTTTGTGGCAAAAATTGTCCAACAGGTTAGTAAACTTTTAGGAATAGACTGGCAATTACATAATTACATACCCCATATAATCCACAAGCCAGTGGTCAAGTAGAAAAAATGAATCATTTAATTAAACAACAAATAGTAAAACCAGGCCAGGAAGCTGGATTGTCCTGGCCCCAAGCATTGCCCTTAGGCCTTCTAAGAATCAGAACCAAACCCAGAACTAAGGAGGGATTAAGTCCTTTGGAAATAGTATATGGGAGACCATATATGATACAGGCAGGAATATCAACCCAGGTTGGAGATGAAATACTAACAGATTATGTTATAAGTCTACAAAAGCAGCTGCGAGAAATAGAGAAATTGGTCCTGGGGACCAGACCTCAAGGTCTGGACGGGCCTGTACACAACATTAAACTGGGTGATTATGTATATATCAGATCTTTTTCAGATTCACCTCTGGAACCAAAATGGGAAGGTCCATTTCAGGTGTTATTAACTTCCCAAACAGCAATCAAGATTAAGGAACAGACATCGTGGATACACCACACTAGAGTGAAGAAGGCCTCTAAGCCAAAATGGGAATTGACACCTGTGGGACTGATAAAGCTTCGCATCCAAAAATGGTGATATGGGTATGGGTGCTTATAACTTGGCTGAACTGTAATTTAACAAGTGCTTGGGAATGGCCTTGGACAGATGCTTATTTTGGACATACAGGCATTATGGGAAAGAATCTATTGGGGATGAATTTAGCAACCGTTCTAATATATGACAACATGACATTTGTCTGGACACTGAACAAAACGTCTGCCAATTCGAGATTCACCCTAATGAAACCCCAGAGACTATTATCATTTACATGGGGGTGGGATGTGTTTGTTTAAGAACCCTGTGTGACTTTGTACAAGTAGATGACCTTATAATAGATACAAGTAATCATTCGAACATCTGTATCTGCAATTTCATTAGTCTTACAGGGTGTGATTTCAATTATACTGCTCCTGTCACAACTTATCAATCGTTACGATCTAATTATAAGTTAATTCAAGATTGGCAGCCCACGCCTATTGGAATGGATCTGACCCTAGTAAGAAAACTTTTGCATCATGAAAATTTAAAAAGATTGATGAAACAGGTCCAAGAAAGTGGACAAAAGACTTTAATTACTGTCCAGCATGATACAGAGAGAATACACCAAATCATGGAACGAGTGAAATCAGATGGAGAACACTATTGGTGGGATGTGTTTACAGGCTATTCCCCATCAGCTACCAAAATCTTAAATATACTGACTCATCCAATATTGATATTACTAATAATCACGACCATGTTAACAACAGTAAACCTTATCTTTTGGTGTGAATTGAATTACCTAACACCAGCCTCTAGAACTAACCCAGCCTCACTCATGCATATGTATGTTTGTGTTATGTAATCCAATGGATATGTATATCCACACTCTATCAGTTTTTGGTAAAATGTGCTGTTGGTGTGCAAGCTTTGTGGAGAAATCCCCTTGCACCCCGGCCGGAGTAAACATACCTGCTTTATAACTCTATTCGAGTTGTAGAGTCTGTTTTCCGCAAGTCAATAGGGGGCTGCTTTTGTGCTGTAACTCTCAGCATTGTCACTGTGGAGAGTTCCCGGGGCCACTGGCTCTGCCGGGTGTCCGCTCCCAGGGCACTGGCATCCGCTGTGTGTGTTCCGTTCCTCCCCCTTGCCCGGAGCCTGCTGTGCCCCTCCCGGTACTCGCTGTCAGGGCCTCCACGGGCCTGGGGTTGGGTCTGCTGTCTCTTTATACGTGGTCAAAAACAGAATGAGAGAGGTTCATCCCCATCTTTCTTGTTTTGTACTCATAATGGCATTTATTATTAATGAAAAGACTATAAAATGGCATATTTTCCATTCTGCTTTTGTGAACCGGAGGGTTTTTATAGTGCTCAGTGATTGTTTCCGCAGTATAGCGGGTCTGCTTAGTCTCAGTCTGCTTCCTTGTCACTCTTGCCAGTTTGTTTTCATACTTCTGAAGAATAATATTTAGCAAGAGTTGAAAATATTTTGCTTTAAAAGAGAATTTGTGTTTTACCTTAATTGACATCAGGTTTTGTCTTGTATGCTTTCATGCAAAGCATTATCTCTTTTTTTAATCTATTGTGCTGAGTATAGTGAGTTTGTAATCTGATTTCTTTCATTATGTACGTGTACTGAGGGATAACATGTTGGGCTGCAGTTATAATCACTTGAGGTGTTTGTAGAAGTAAGTAGATTGTTAATATTTCCTGCACTGAGCACTTTTGGAGTGCAGGGGAGTGGAAAGAAGCTCCCGGGGAATTAGGTCTGGTTTCCTAATGCAGGCTGCTGGGTTGTGTAATCCCCCGTTTTGTCCATTCCTAAGTGAAAACCGTTGAATTTGCTCCAGTTGGGGTGACTTGAAAATTGTCCTTGCTTCTTAGATTGCCAGGAGTTCAGGCAGGCCTCCTTCTGCTCTTTCCCTGGGCTGTTTTCTCTTTTCACGTTTCTGCTGCATCAGGAGAAGCCGGTGGATGGCCCTGGGGATGTTGGACCCTACTCAGCACTCTCACCTTGTTACTGATTTGATATGTTATTGATTTAATATAGATTAGTATTAATTTGTTTAATTTTAATAGGAATATAGAAGATATTTAGTAGAAATCATATGCTGCATTTGCACTCTATACAGGAACCGAGGCTACTACGAACTCCCCTGTACAGCCCTGTACCAAGGCCGAAAGAATTGGTCAGAATCAACTAGTAGGAACATTTAGAACTAGATAACAGGCTTAAGATTCAAGATGATTTATATATATAACATTTACTTATAAGGTATTTAATAACTTGAAAGAATGCAGAGAGATGTCAGAATCCAAATTAATGGGAAAATGGGGAAATCGACTGAAGCAGCATATAAGTTTAAGCCAAGAAACAGTGTCCTCAAGCAATAGGTAATTCTGACAGGGGGAGATCGCGACCACCGACTCATTGACCACCGACTCACATTACACCCCAGACCCATTTCCAGGTGTTTCTGGGCTCTACTGCGCAGAATCGGAAATAGGAGGAGAGTATGATAATGATTTCCAGGAATTGTTATGTTTATGCATGAATACTTAATGAATATGTATGAGTGAGTTCTATATAAGATGTATGATTTTGGTGCATGGTGTGCGGCGTTGGTGAAAGCATTCACCCGCGCACCCGGCCGTCAATAAAGAGTGTCTGCTTATCTACAGCAAATTGGTGTTGATAAGTTTTATTCCGAGTTTTTCGGTAACAACCTGGCTGAAGCAACCATCTGCTCCTTCTCTTCCAGTCCTGTGCTGATGCTTTTTTACTAGCACAACATCTACTGCTTACTATTTTGTGATAAATTCAGTAGAAAAGTATTTATAGCAAATTAATACTAAACTTAGATGGCTCTGGTGCTTCCAGTGATTTTATCAGATGAATAGGAAGATCCCAGGATGTTTTTAACATGCTGATGACTGACAGAGGATACTAAAAGTAAGAAATCCTGTTTGGTGGCTGATGAACTGCTGTCAAAGTGGATGGTTACAGATGATAACAATATTTCTTCAAAGTGTATTCTCTAGAGTAGAAAGTCTGTTGCACCTTACAGTAATTGCACACTTTGGCAAGTATAATTTCATTTGCAGTAGACCCTGGAGATAGGTGATGTATAGTATAATATAAAATTAGGTATACATACAAAACCGATTTGGGCATCTGTACAACATGCATTTTTTATGCTGTAGATAGATTTCTAGCTGTGGGAAACACATTTAAAGCAGAGATAAATATCTCTGCTGTAAAAATATGTGTAATGCACAATTGTGGGAAGAGTACAGATGCCAAAATAATTGTATAACCTTTGAAATATAGCAAAATATACCAATATTAAAAAAATGCAGACCTTTTAATGAACATCTAAGCATCTTTCTGAAGCTTCTAAGGTAGTTAAATTTTTCTTTTTGAAACATCACTTTGGCCATTAGACAAGTTTTATTTATGTCTGAGAGTGAAATAGGGAGAACATCTTAAATACATGTAACAGTAATCTTAACATCCCTTCCATAAAGCAATATCTGTACCAAGCTAGTAGCTACTTAGATTATTAAATCATGCTAGGTTTAGCATGACTTGTGTTATATCCAGCTGTGCATTTTAATTATGATAGTAACTGAATGAATTACTATAAATTGATTTTTAGGTAGGTATACTGAGTATAAAAAAAAAAGGACAAATTCATCAATAATCATAAAACATTTTCATATAGAACAAAATTTCCAACACTATAATCCATCATAGATTATCAGTTAGTTTGTGTAAAATTGTGCTTTTGAAGACCATTGCTGTATTTGTGGTAATAAATGTCTCTTTTTGGTCACTGGAAGAAGGTATGGTTGAACCAGTAATACTGATACTGATATGCAGTATATTCTTAAATTGTGAAGTCAGGTCTCAGTATGGGTTGTGCATATTCTTGATGAGTCTTTTTTTTTTTTTTTTTTTTTTTAAGCTCCATATTCCATTGATATTCTTGTTTAAAGTTCAATTTGTTCTTATTTTATAGTTCCAGTACAGCTGTCCTGCAAGCACCAGGAATCTCATTGGTGAGGGCAAACAAGACCTTTAAAGAAATATCTGCCCACTGCAAAGGGCAGAATTCGTATTTGAATTTTCACTTCTTGAAACTTTTGAAAAATATGTTATATACCTGTAGTAGTTATTTAACAGGTAGAGAAAAGTTGAGCCTTTTACACAGAAGTATAAGGTGTACTTGACCCAGCCTTCCTCCCTTCTAATGGTGTTTTGCTAATCAGATTAAAGAAATTATTTCTGCATGTGTTCCAGAAAACACTTGCTGTGTTTGAGTTCCGACTTTTACTTGGGACGTAGGAGTGTAAGGGTAAGGACAGAGGGTGGTGGGTTTTTTTCTTAATTGCCCCCACACCACCTCTCCTTCCCTCTATGATAGGATGTATTTCTAAACCTAATGATGTCATTCTACTCTCTAATTGGTAGGCTTGGTGCAGTAATTATTTAATAAAATGTTATGACTGGATTTACATAGGAGGTCAGAAAAATGATATTTATAGTTGTTGTACCTTTAAATTTTCTTAATTCCTGACAAATTTTAGGGGCTTTGAACCTTCAGGGAGATTTGGCCACAAGTATCATGTTTTAGTGTGGGAGTATAACTAGCAGCATTAAAAATGGACAAAATTAAGGAGTCCCTAACAGGTCTTGTGGAATTTTATATTAATGAACTAGAGACGTGTTTTGTTGCATGTGTGTAAATTAGACAAAGTAGTACTTAAATGCTATAAATGCTTATTTACCTGTAAAAGTGAAATGAAAACTCTCTGAAGTGACACCAACTTCTTAACAGAAAGGTGTTTGTCAGCTCCTTCAAGAGGTTTAATACATACCTGCTGTCTTGCCTCTGACAAAACATTGTGACTGAGGGGAGAGAGGACAAATAAGCCTAACATAAATTAGTTGTGTCACTTAATGGGTTTCTTCCTCCATTTAAGGGGTATGTGCTAATGTAAGGGCTAATACATGGTGGATGGAAATATGATAGTTTTTAGGTTTAGGTCTTCAAAACAAGATTAGCATTTGCCACAAGCATATATTTGCTTGTTGGTGTCCAGTGCCATAATGTAACATTTTCATATTTTTTAGAGCACTGTGTATTAGATGTTTTTGTTCAGGGGCAAAAGGTTGGAACAGTAAGAAGGAATGGCATTTTTATGTCAAGTTTTTTTGGATCTTGTGTAACTTTAGAGAAAGGCAGTTTGAGCAAGGTGTTTGGTTTTTTCCCCTATGAGTCAATAGTTCCAGTTCAGAACAAGGCTGTGAATGTGATCAGTGAAGGTGACTAGTGGTTCATATGAAATAAGCTATTTCGAGATTAGTAAACAGGCATCTCCTTAGTGATCAAAATTAGATTTGATCACTACAACAGTAACTTGTTGGTTAGTGATTATGTGTTGTTATAAAGAATGAAAGAAAAAGTGTGTTAGGTTCCTGAGATGGCACTGAGAAAATACACAAGCTGTACATCTCAGTCTCATTTATAGAATTTAGGTTTTCATTTTTCTCTTGCCTCCTTTTCAGAACACTTTATTAAAAAATCAGCAAACTCTGGGATTACCATAGGGTGAACTGGCAAAGACAAAGGTGATTTATAGCACCTCTTGTTGAGCAGTTTGTTCAATGACCACAATGTCTGGGCTCGCTCACGTCTGCTTTCTTCTGCTTGAAATATGCTACCTAACCAAGAAGGTCTTGAAAAATTCCTTCTTCATTTGTGAGCAGAACAACTGTCCTGTAGGTGGGACACGAAGTAAGTAGATTGTGCTCTTCAGAATTAGGCTTTTATTGACAACTGACTCCCACGTAACATGTGTGTGGAAAAGGAACTGGAGCAGAAAACACAGTATCGTCACTATTTTTTTCAGCTGCTGTTTGCCTTCCCTATGAGAGGCCTTCTTTGCCTGCAGTAAATCTATCAAGATTAATCACTTCTGCTACAGACAAGACTCTAGGCTTCAGTGGAACCCATAAACACCATACTAATGTCGCTACAGTGCTGCTTTGTTCAGGCTCTTGCTCAAGAAGAGGAAGGCACTAGAACAAGTTACTGGCCAGGAGGACCAAAAAAGATGCTGTTTGTTCATCCAGCAGAGTAAACAGTGGACAAGTCAGATAATTTATGTTGAGAGTTACCTAAAGACCTTAAGATGGGGTTTTCTTTATTTTTCTTATACTTAAGCATTGCATGGACCACTTCATAATTGTGTTGCATTTCTTACTGCTGTCCAAAAGTAGATCTGTCCTAAGGTATTGAGCTTTAAGGAAACATACTTTGGTACCTGGTGAATGGTTAGTGTGCTGTGCTGCTGCAAAAAATATATTAAAGGATTGTAGATATAGTGGAGAGTTTCATGACCCCAGACAGTAGCCATCAAACTTGGTAGAGTCTGAAAAATAGTGGGTAGAGGAGAAAGAGAGAATTTGACCAATAGCTAGAAAGCTGATGGTATTTGCCCCCCAGGTTGCAAAGATAGACCCCTTTATGGTCAACTGGGTTCTCTAAAAGAGCTCATATGTTGTATTTTTCACAAAACCAGCTTGTCTGTTTCCCCCTACTTTGCACAAAATTTTTTTTTTGTGTGTTTGTTTTTTGGTTTTTTTGTGCTTGTATGTGTCTGAACACTTTCAGTGTGGAAAAGTAAGAGGCATGGATAAAGGGAATTGGAGAAAGGAGTGGTCACCAAATATGCAGTAGAAAAGGGGAGGAAAATTACAAATCAGTGAAAAGTAAAATGAGCAGAAACAATCTTTCCTGCATAACTCATTAACTTAAAACCATCAGGAAACGTTTTTAATTTGTAGTTGTGAAGGTTGCATTTATTCTGTTCTGAAATCTCCACTGCCACTTGGTTGTAAGGGACTGGTGTATAAGAGGAGGTGAATTCTTAGTAGTGGTATGATTGCCAGGCACAAAGTTATAGCTGAAATATTGACTCGTTAACAGTTCTTTTAGAAGTTCTTTTAGTTCTTTTTAGAACTGGTTTTAATACCTGGTCTAGAACAACCCGGCCTTGGAGGACCTTGGTCTTCCTCCTTGTCTGACTCATTTTCTTTGTCCTTCTCTGCTTCATTCAAAAGTTCCAGGGCCCCGAATCTATTGTGAAGGGACACCATGGAGGGTGAGGGAGGTTGGGAGAGGATTTTCCTGCCTCCCTGAGCAGGGACCTGCTTCCAGCCTCCCCCATCTCTTAGGTCCCCTCTTTCTGCCTGGTAGCAAGAGGGTGAGGGATCGCCTGCCTCTTTTGGAGCCTCCATTTCCTCCTTTTGCTTCAGGGGTGCTAAGGTGTTACTCCACCAATCAATTTCCCTTTCGTACTCCCTATTATTTCTTAGTCTTTCAACCTCTTCTCTGAGTTCCGCCACCAGGCTGAGCAGGTCATCCAGCTGATCACAGCGCACACAGGTGTTATCACTGGTGCCTTCCGACAGGACTGACAGGCTCAGGCACTCCCTGCAGCCCGGGACCTGGACCGCTGCATGTTTGCATGGCAGCTCCGTCTGGGTTGACATGTTCTTTCTGGTGGTGGTTTTGACCCGAGTGGAGACCATGGTTCAGTCTACTCGTGGAGGACAATAAGATGAAACTAGCTCAGATAAATTCTAGACCCAGGAGATGGACTGCGCCCTGTCTGCGCGAACTGCCACGCAAACTGCCACGGCTCACCCTTCTGACTCGCCGCGCTCCTGGTCGCTCGTGCTCTCTGGGGGCTGCTCTTGTACGTGAGGGGCGTGGGGTGTCGTCACTCCAGTCTCCGCCCACTCTGAGTCACCAACGTCCTCGTTAGCAGCAGCTCACTCTTCCCGCTCAGCTCAGGGGGGAGGTGACTTGAGGCTCTCCCTCTTCCCCGGGGCTTCTGCCTTCTCGTCTTGTGGTTTTGCTGTGGGGTTTTGATGCTTTCAGAAGGGTCCCCCGACGCTGTCCTCCTCTTCGGAGCCCCTCTCCTCAGCAACTTGACACCCCTGTTTAAATTTTGAATTTCCTGCAGTTTTCCCCACTGGTAGCAGCCTTGATATTGATATGAATATGATACTGTGTTCTTGCTGAGTGTAATTTATGAAAATCCAAGTGAGGTGGTGACTGAAGAATATAGCACAGTAACTTTTATCTTCTCAGATAAAGATGTTATTGTCCTAAGTTTGCTGAAATAAAATCTTTTTAATGTCTTCCTATTGAAGCAAAGAGGCTAACTCAACAGTCAGAATCCAATATCACTGTTAAGCAGGTATTCTTTATTGCAGCGCTGGGCAGCACTGGGGTTTACTCCACCATGAGTGCTCCAACTACTAACAAAATGCTCTAATATACACAAAAAGCATACATATTCATCAGATTTCCTGGAAAAGGCAGTCTTATGCTAATGGATTCTCAGAATTCATTTACATAGTCGGAGCATGCATAGTAAAAATAGAGTGAGGGTCTTCCCCACCTCCTGGGGGTCCACATAGTCTTCCTCACACTGTCCACTAGTTGAACTTTGGGCTTCCCGTGTCCACATATGGTCATGGAGTTACCTCATCCATCCTTCGGCTCCTGTTTGCTTCAAGGGGGTTAGTCTAAACCAGCTTCCAGTCGCTTATCTTGACACTGGCATCTTCTCAGGTGCTTGTCTTGCATTTTTAGGTCCCTGTTATCAGGGATGTACCAAGGGAGTTTACCAGATTGTCCAAGGCCTGTTTTATCTCCACTAGGCAAGGAGTTACAGTTTTCAAAACATTTTACAAGTGGGTAAGAGTACAGAGGGTAGTTAGGAAAAGAATATAAATTAAGTTATATACATTGCATAAAAATAACATTATTGGTTTCTATACATTAACAAGGTCAGGAGGTCTTGTAATTTCAAGTATACTTGCAGCAACCTCCTTTCCCTATGAAAGGGCTCAAACAAATGAATTTCTGACAATCATTGATTAAGACTAAACTGTGATGCATGAAAGCTTTGCTTGTGTTTTACTTCATTTGTTTCAAAGTTTTGCTTGTATTTTTTGTTTCCCAAGGACTCCTTAACTGTTTCCCTAGACCTCTTTGTCTGTTTAGATCTCCCTATATAACTCACTGATAGCAGACTCAAAGCCTTCAATGGGCACTTGGACAAACTAAGATGAGGGGAACAGGTTTCAAGATATTTTACAAATGGGTAAAACTACAGGGGGTAGCTAGGAAAAGAATATAAATGAAGTTATATACATTGCAGTTAAATACAAAGATAAAAATAACATTGCTGGTTTCTACACACTAACAAAGTCAGGGGGTCTTGAGAGGTGTATTGGTCTTGTAATTTCAAGTATACTTGCAGCATCTCCTCTTTTACCACCCCACCCATCTGTGGCTGGCATCTGCCATTGCTACACCCTTCCTCAATAGTCAGGAAAAGAGGGATATGGCCAAAATACTGGCGAGTAAGTTGAATCGTCCACCAGGGAGAATGAGGTAATTACGTCCAAGAGAAATCTGCACACCTATATATGACCCAAGTAACCGCCTGCAGTTCTGTTTTGTTGGCAAGTGTATTCCTTCAGAAAAGCAATCTCATGCTTCTGGGTTCATAATACTTCTTTCAGTTCTGATTAGTGGAAAAAGACTCTACAACTCGAAACAGAGTTATACAGCAGGTATGTTTTACTCCGGCCGGGGTGCAAGGGGATTTCTCCACAAAGCTTGCACACCAACAACGCATTTTACCAAACACTTATAGAGTGTGGATATACATATCCATTGGATTACATAACACAAACATACATATGCATGAGTGAGGCTGGGTTAGTTCTAGAGGCTGGTGTCAGCAGTTTATGTTCTCTTTGCGCCTGCGCATTGCCTCCTGGGGGGCGTCTTCGGGGGGCTTTGGGAGGAAGGCTCACAGTCTTTCTCACCTTGTTTTTTTCCCCGGAGCATGCGCAGATTCTCTTGGCCAATTTCTTGAACAACAAAAATGTTTTTCAGCCGGTCTACTCATCCTATCTTATTTAAGGGAACCAATGAAACTTCTACCATCCGTATATGGCTATCTTTACTCATTACCGAGGCCCAACTAGTTAGAGCACATCTGTTCCTCAAGGACAAAAACATGGTATTTTGCTGAACACTGCAGTTCTTGGTAGATTTTCACAGTAAACTGCTTTGTTTTGATGGACACAGTAGTCCTTGGTAAAATTCCACAGAACAGTCTGGGCAAGCAGGATTCTTAGCAATATTCAAAAATACTATAAGTAATACTATAACTTGCTATAAGTAAGTAAATAAGTTGCTAAGCAGTTTTCTGTAAGTAAATAAGTAAATAATTCTCAAAACAAGTAATCATTTCTCTGTATCAAGCTAAGGAGCTTGGGTGTGCACGATAGGTGGAGCGATCCCCCGTGCACCCAGCGCTGCAATAAAGAATGCCTACTTTCTAAAACTCTGACTTTGAGTCTTAGACAGTTCTTTGACTGGCTTTTTCGGTATCAGAAGTAGGATAATTTTTTTACTCTAGAGTATCACCAATTACCTCCGTGAAAACAACACACAACATTTATATGGCTCCCAATAACACTTGCAAACAATCACTAATTTTGCAACAGACAATTGGAAAAAGTGTAATCTGAAAACAGAAGAAAACTTTAAATTGTGTCCTGTTTGATAGGTGGAAACTGGCTCCTTTCCACACCAGTCATAAACTAGCATCTTGCTCCTGTCAAAAGTATGACTTACACTCAAGCCTCATTAAACAGAACAGAGTTAACTTAATATTTCACAAACTTTCAATCTCAGAAATGAACACTGACCCCTAATTGTTCTGTTCCTGCAGGCAAAGTTATCTGATTTAGACAGTGGCCAAGGGTGCTGTGCAGCCAACATTGTCTGACATCATTTGTCAAATGCTTCTTTCAGGTAGATGCAACTTAATGGGAAATTTCTGTTTCCTTCCAATTATTAAACTGCACAAAAGATGCCTCTAAAAATATTTCTCTTCCAGCTGCCAGGCGAGAGCACCATCTGGTTGGTGCTCAGCTAATTAAACTTTCAACCTGATTTTGAATCAGTTTTTTTGTTTGCTTGCTTTTTTAATTATGTTTCTTGTTTGGGTTTTTTTTGTTTGGTTGGTGTTTTGGTTTGGTTTGGTTTTTAAAGCAAACTTACTCTGCACTGGATCTGACTCAATGAAATAGGCACAAAAAAGCTGCAAAACAAGCTGTGAACAACTCCTTTACTTTGGTGGGGTAGGGAGAAATAGTGGAACAATTAAAGAAATTACTGGGGTTTCATATATAACTATTTCTCCCTAAAAAAACAAAAAACCAAAAAAACAAAAAAAACCACAAAAAAACCCCAACAATGCAGTATTATATGACTTCTTGTCCATCTTGTTAGTCATGGGTAGGCTGTAAACAATTCTTGTGTCTTAAGGGATGTTAAAGAAAAAACGACTGCTCCCTCAACCACTGCCAATTGCCAGTTACTACCATCCATTTCAAGCTTTACAACCCTTCACAACACTATCTTCTTGCTAACCTCTGGCTCTCTCCATGTAGAAGCCAAAATCCTTTCTCCTCCTAACTCTTTACAAAAATAATGCCTAGTAAATGCCTCCCAGTTGTTTACCTTAACCATTTTTCCTCCCAGTTGTCTGAACTTTGACTTACTCACAGCCACTCTAGTATGAGACACAGATTATCCACCTGATCTGCTCCTAATTGTTATGAAAATATATGTGTCTCTTTCCCTTTCAGAAGCTACTGTGCACAAGACATGGCACAGAGGTAAGTCATGTAAAATGTAAACCATATCTTGTTACAGAAAATTGTAACCAAGAAAACTCCCCAACCTAAATGAGAGTTTAGAAAGCCGACATTGGTTTACTGCAGTGCTGGGTACATGTGGGATTTTCATCTCCTAACATGTGATATAAGAAATGTTTAGGTAAAATAAAATTTTAAAGTTGCTATATGTTAGCAATTCCTCTTCTGTATGATGAGACAGAGAAATGATTACTTGTTTTGAGACTTATTTACTTATAGCAAACTGCTTAGCAACTTATTTACTTACTTCTAGCAAGTTATAGTATTACTTATAGTATTTTTGAATATTGCTAAGAATCCTGCTTGCCCAGACTGTTCTGTGGAATTTTACCAAGGACTACTGTGTCCATCAAAACAAAGCAGTTTACTGTGAAAATCTACCAAGAACTGCAGTGTTCAGCAAAATATCATGTTTTTGTCCTTGGGGAACAGGTGTGCTCTAACTAGTTGGGCCTCGGTAATGAGTAAAGATAGCCATATACGGATGGTAGAAGTTTCATTGGTTCTCTTAGATAAGATAGAATGAGTAAACTGGTTGAAAAACACTCTTGTTATTCAAGAAATTGGCCAAGAGAATCTGCGCATGCTCCGGGGAAAAGTACAAGGTGAGAAAGACTGTGAGCCTTCCTCCCAAAGACCCCCGAAGACGCCCCCCAGGAGGCAACGCGCAGGTGCAAAGAGAACATAAACTGCTGACACCAGCCTCTAGAACTAACCCAGCCTCACTCATGCATATGTATGTTTGTGTTATGTAATCCAATGGATATGTATATCTACACTCTATCAGTTTTTGGTAAAATGTGCTGTTGGTGTGCAAGCTTTGTGGAGAAGTCCCCTTGCACCCCAGCACCGGAGTAAACATACCTGCTTTATAACTCTCTCCGAGTTGTAGAGTCTTTTTCCGCAAGTCAAGCTTACTTCTTAAATGCAGGTATCTTATACATATTCATAGGGTTATACAATACAAATATACATATGCACGACTAAGGTGGGGTTAATTAAAAAGACTTGTGTCAGCAGTTTTAAAATGTTTATGTCATCCTTGTGCCTGCGCATTGCCTCCTGGTGGTCATCTTCAGGGGTCTTCAAGAGGAAGGCCGGCAGTCTTCCTCGTCACCTTTCCCCCAGTTGTAACATCGCCAGGTCACAGAACCAGTTCTTTCTGGTCAAATTGCTCGTTAGCCTCCTTATCTGTAGAATGTAGCGCATCCTTGGGCCTGGTCTTAGTCCTCTGCGTAATAAATTGTCCGTTATCTTCCGTTGCCATGGTTTCATCTCCTCTGTCCTTGGTGCCTCTATCTCTGTTCTTTAAGGCTCAGCAATTCTTTGGTTAAACATACAATTCTTAGGCCTAATATTATTAGTCATTTTAGTTTCTCCATATCCCTGTATTGTTAGTCTTTTAGTTAGTTTTTCAATATCCCTACATCACTTCCTCAAATTTTTGCAAGGATGGAACTGAAATGATCCCCAGGGAGAAGAGGGTCATATTCTCTGGATGCTGCTTCTGCTTTGGACATACTTCTGTTCTACATATGGCAGTACTATTGTTGTCCCTCAAACAGGGTTTGTTACCCAGTGTGCAAAAGCCAATCTCACACACAGAGCTGAGATATCAGTTTATTCCATAGTTGCGCAAAGATGGATGCTAGGTGGTAATTCCACAAAGCTAGCACACCGCACAAAGGAACAAAGTTCAACTTCAGGATCGGTTAATAGTACATGTTTCAAATCAGGTCGGCTAGAGTATACTTGCTCCATGACATGCAGACAGTTATGCTCCAGCTCTCCCCTCTCATCTACCAGCATTTAAGTAGCAGGATTCAAGGTTGAAGACATCCTTAAAGTGACATCATCTTGTTCAGTCAGCATTGCCTGATATTGAGCTAGTCTGCTAGGAGAGATCCAATGATGCCCCTTTTGTTCAAGCACAGCTATCGCTGCCTGTGGTACAAAAACTGTGATAGGTTGTTTCAAAGTTAGCTTTTGGGCTTCTTTAATTAACACCACAACTGCCACCACTGTTCTCAGACATGCAGGCCATCCTTTTCCTTACTTCATCCAGTTGCTTAGAGCAGTAAGCTACCGGCCTTTTCCAGTCTCCTAGAGTCTGGGTCAGGACCCCCAATGCTACATGTTGTCTCTTGTGGACATGTAACACAAAGGGTTTACTCAGCTCCGGCAGACACAAAGCAGGAGCTCTCATTAATTCAGTCTTAATGGAATAAAATCTTTTCCGGCACTCTGGTGTCCATTCCAAAGCTTCTCCAGGCTCTTTGATAGCTGCATATAATGGTTTAGCAATCAGGATAAAATTTGGTATCCAGAGTCTGCACCATCCAGCCATCCCCAAGAACCCTTGCAGTTCTTTCTTAGATTGGGGGGTGCGATAGACAGTAAACTGTTTGTTCATCAAATTCCATTAAAGATACTGGGAGCTCGTGACATGTTATTCCATAAACTATGTAGGCCTAAGCTTAATCTTAACTATTACACTGTGTAACGACTAACTGACTGCAAGTGCTTATCTAAGTTGAAATGCTGAAGCAAGGACTCCTATTGTACAAAAGACTGAAAAGAGGGAGAAAGGGAAGAAGGACAAAGGGGAGAAAGACAAAGGGGAGAAGAAGAAGAAAAAAAAAGGGGGTAGTGTCTATATTCTGTAAGATATAAACAAAAGCTTTGTGAGCCACTCTCAGGAAAGCAGGAAATACGAGAAGCTGGTGACGTGAGGAAGACCCGGATGGAGCGACCCCCTAGCTGCAAAGTGCGCAGACGCAGGGTACACCTCTCAGAGAGACCCGATACCGGAAGGCGGAGGATATAAAAAAGACGGACCCTCGGGAAGTGAGTGCGCGCCGTTGGTGGAGCAGGGACTCCCCGGCCGCCCAGCGCTGTTTTGCTTATTGCCGCTTGCTAAAATAAATAATTGAAATTTAATTTGTCCTAACTTGCATCATTTTGGCAAAGATAGTCTATAACAAAATTGGTGCCGTGACTCGGATAGAGGCAATCTGGTGGGAAGCCCCATACGGGGAGACGCGCCCCGCTGAGTTCAGCGGCCCCGGCTGAGTGCTATCACATCACACCCTCTACCAACGAACTCCAAACCTCGTCAACAAGCAAAAGAATACCGGTAACCCCGTAATCTTTGTGCACGAAGCCCCGGACGAAGACGCAGGGTTGCGTGAGTATAGGCCGGTTACCGTTCGGTTGGGGTTGGGTTTCCCGGAGCGTGGTGTGTGAGACGCCCAGCAGGGCGAAGCGAGTGCGGACCCCTCGGTAGTGCAGTTCCCATATCCCGCGAGGGACTGGGTCACGAAAAGGGGGAAAACGAATTGTGTGAGTGTGTGAAGGCGCTCCGGAAGATGGGACAGAAGAAGAGCAAGCTTTCTGATCCCATGGGTGATTTGGGACCCGAGGTGAGGTACCCCCAAATACCACCAGATAGCCCTTTAGGCTTGATGTTAAACCATTGGGAAGATTACCCCTCTAGGCGGGGTAAGGACAAAGCAAAAATGATTTATTATTGTATGGAGGTTTGGGGAGGGAAACAAATCAGAGGTGACCATCTCTATTGGCCTGTTTTTGGGTCCTTTGAAGAATGGGTCTGCCAAGCCCTAAACATTTATGTCAACTCAAGGGAACCCTTTAATTTGGAGGAGAGTGAATATGCACAGGTATGGATAGCATCAGATACCCGAATAAATCTATATCCTCTAAAAGAAAAAGTTAAGAAAAAGAAGGTACGTGATGAGGACGAACCTCCTACCTCTCCTCCTCCTTACATACCTCCACCCCCACCTCCGGCGCCTTCACCTCCTCCGACTGCGCCGGAGGACCCAGAGAATTCAGACTCCCCACCCGAATCCCCGAAAGAACCAAGACGAATAACCCGTAGTCAAACTAGAATGGGATGGGGTGACAGTAGCTTGTACCCCCTAAGGGAGGTTGCGATGGGAGGACCCGAGCCTGGCATGGGATATGTGACTGTCCCTCTTAATTCAGGGGACGTCAGAGAATTTAAAAAAGAGATGGGGAATCTATTGGAGGATCCCTTAGGTGTGGCGGAGCGGGTGGGTCAGTTTTTAGGACCAAACATCTATACCTGGGATGAAATACAAGCCATAATGGCTATACTATTCACTGTTGAAGAAAGGGATATGATCAGGAGAGCAGGAATGAGAATTTGGGACCAACAGCATCAGCAAGGTCCGGCAGCAGATGTAAAATGGCCTCTAAATCGACCTAATTGGAATAATCAAAATGAAATCGATAGAGGTCATATGCAAGACCTGAGGACAATTGTAATCCAGGGTATAAGAGAATCAGTCCCTAGAGGACAAAATATAAACAAAGCTTTTAGTGAACATCAGAAAAAGGATGAAACCCCTACCGAGTGGTTAGAGAGACTGAGGAAAAATCTTCAGCTTTACTCAGGACTGGACCCTAATACCCCAGTGGGACAGGCATTGTTAAAGACACAATTTGTGGCAAAAGCATGGACAGATATTAGAAAGAAGCTAGAAAAAATAGAAGATTGGCAGGATCGGGGGTTGGATGAATTACTGAGGGAAGCACAGAAAGTCTATGTCCGAAGGGAGGACGAGACTCAAAAGAAACATACCAGAATGATGGTAGCTGCGATAAGGGAAGGACAGAGAGTGAACAGTGCTGGGAGAAAACAGGAAGGTCAAAGAACAGGCTATAGATCAAAGGAACCGGAGAGGGAGAGAGAAAAAGGGAGTATTGTCTACTTTTATTGCGGAAGAAAAGGTCACACAAAGAAGAGCTGCAGAAGGAGAATGATGGATGAGAGAATGTTTAAAGAAACTGAGCCCTTGATAAAGTTAAAAGTAGGTCCTCGGCAACAGGAGGTAGAATTTTTAGTAGATTCAGGAGCGGAGAGATCTACCGTTCAGTCATTGCCCCAAGGGTGTAAGATTTCATCAGAAAAAGTACAAGTAGTCGGGGCGAAAGGAGAACCATTCGGAGTACCGGTAATTAAAGATGTACTCCTTGAAACAGATTCTAAAGTGGGGGTGGGATCCTTATTGTTAGTACCTGAGGCAGATTATAACCTACTGGGGAGAGATCTAATGATTGAATTAGGAATTAGTTTGGAAGTAACAGAACACAAACTTGAAATCAAACTATGCCCCCTACGGGTTGAAGATGAGGCTAAAATCAACCCTGAAGTATGGTACACTCCAGATACGGTGGGAAAATTGAATGTTGAACCTTTTATGGTAACCATCCGGGATCCTGAAGTACCGGTGAGGATTAAGCAATATCCCATACCTCTGGAGGGAAGGCAAGGATTAAAACCAGAAATTCAGAGATTAATAAAGCAGGGATTATTGGAACCCTGCATGTCCCCTTTTAATACTCCCATTTTACCCGTCAAGAAGGCAGATGGGGGGTATAGATTAGTCCATGACCTAAGGGAAATTAACAAAAGGACTGTAACTAGATTCCCTGTAGTAGCTAACCCACACACTCTCTTAAGTCAATTAGGCCCGAACGACCGGTGGTACAGTGTAATAGACTTGAAGGACGCTTTCTGGGCATGCCCCCTAAAAGAGGAATGCAGAAACTATTTTGCTTTTGAGTGGGAGGACCCAGATACCCACAGGAAAACTCAACTCCAGTGGACAGTCCTACCCCAAGGTTTCACTGAATCCCCAAACCTGTTTGGGCAAGCTTTAGAACAAATTTTACAGGATTACCAGATAGGAGATACCCTTACCCTAGTTCAGTATGTAGATGATCTTTTAATAGCAGGGGAGGATGAGGAAAGGGTTCGGGAAGAAAGCATCAAATTGTTAAATTTCCTGATCTTAAAGGGACTGAAGGTGTCAAAATCCAAATTGCAATTTGTCGAAAAGGAAGTTAAATACCTAGGACATCGATTAAGTCAAGGAACTAAGAAATTGGATCCGGAAAGAGTTAAAGGGATACTTTCCCTACCAAGTCCAAAAACTAAGAAACAAGTCCGGCAGCTATTAGGGCTATTTGGATATTGTAGGCAGTGGATCGAAGGGTATAGTGGAAAGGTAAAGTTTTTATACACCAAAATAACTAAAAATGGATTATTAAAATAGACTCAGGAAGATGATCAACAGTTAAAAGAACTAAAAACTGAATTAGTAAATGCTCCTGTTCTGAGCTTGCCCGACCTAAAAAGACCATTTTTCTTATTTGTCAACACAGAGGAAGGAACTGCATTTGGAGTATTAGCCCAGGAATGGGCAGGAAAAAAGAAACCAGTAGCATATATCTCAAAATTACTGGACCCCATAAGTCGGGGATGGCCTACGTGCCTGCAAGTTGTGGTGGCAGCTGCTTTGTTAATTGAGGAAGCGCATAAAATAACTTTTGGTAGTGAATTAAGGGTACTATCACCCCATAATATTAGAGGTGTGTTACAGCAAAAAGCAGAAAAATGGATAACCGATGCTAGACTGGTAAAATATGAGGCAATCCTCATTACATCCCCCTACCTGACCCTTGAAACAACATCGTTGCAAAATCCAGCCCAATTTTTGTATGGAGAACCTAGTCAAGATCTTTTTCATGATTACCTCCGTAACATCGAGGAGCAGACTAAGATAAGACCAGATTTGGAAGAAGAGGAATTAGGGAAAGGAGAAAAGTTATTTGTAGATGGATCCTCTCGAGTGGTAGAAGGAAAAAGAAAATCAGGGTATGCCATAATTGATGGAAAAACTTTTAAGGTGATAGAATCAGGGCCCTTGAATCCCAGCTGGTCAGCACAGGCATGTGAATTATATGCAGTATTAAAGGCTTCACAATTACTAAATGGAAAAGTGGGAACTATATACACCGATTCTAGATATGCCTTCGGAGTAGTACATACCTTTGGGAAAATATGGGAAGAGAGAGGCCTAATCAATTCTCGGGGGAAGGGCCTAGTACATCAGGAATTAATATCACAAATTTTGCAAGCTATACGAGGGCCCAGCGAAATTGCGGTAATACACTTAAAGGGACACTAGAGGGGGCTAAATCCTTTAGTACGAGGGAATAACCTTGCTGATCAAGAGGCAAAGAGAGCAGCGCTATTAGCACTGCACTTGGATGATCCGATAGAGGCCAGGCAGCGGTGTGTTAATTGTGGAGATAATTACCTCCCCTGTTATGGTTGCTGGAAAGAATTCGGAGTAGATGGCATAGAATGTGTATGTGAAAGACCAGGGTTTAAGTGGTGCTTTTTTCATGGAAAATCCTATGAAATTTTAAGCTTTACTGTTCAAGAACAAGCAAAATTAAATCAAATGGGGATTAAACAGAAAGCTAATGGAAAATGGGAACTCCCGGACGGCCGAGAAGTTCTCCCAAAACCCATAGCTACCAAGATAATGCAGCAATTCCATAAAAACACTCATTGGGGAACTCAGGCATTAGTGGATCAATTTGCAACTAAATACATGTGCATTGGGATATATGATATAGCCAAACGAGTGATAGGAGAATGTCTCGTTTGTCAAAAAGTAAATAAACATCAAATAAGAAAACGAGTATATGGGGGGCGAGAATTGGCTCATAGACCTTTTGCAAGAATACAAATAGACTTCACCGAATTACCAAAGGTGGGGAGGTATAAATACTTATTAGTAATTATAGATCATTTAACCCAATTCGTAGAAGCCTTTCCCACAGCCCGGGCCACAGCTCACACAGTAACAAGGATATTACTTGAAGAAATTATACCTCGGTATGGAGCAATAGAAGCAATAGACTCAGATAGGGGTCCACACTTTGTATCCAGAGTAGCCAAAGAGACTTTGGCTGCTCTGGGTACACAGTGGCAGTACCACACTCCGTGGCACCCGCAGAGCTCAGGGAAAGTTGAACGTATGAATGGAGAAATAAAAAAACAACTTACCAAACTAATGTTAGAAACCAAAATGTCATGGGTAAAGTGTCTCCCTTTAGCATTGTTAAATATCAGAACTCAGCCCCGAACTGATGTAGGCATTTCTCCCTTTGAAATGCTATATGGGATGCCCTATGATTTAGAAATGCCACCGGATCACCCCCAACTTGAAGAATTAAAGATAAAATCCTACCTGATACAACTAATGGCAAGGAGAAAACAACTGCAGGCCCGGGGGATGGTAGTACAAAGGCCTCCATTGGATGTGGCCATGCATCAAATCCAACCAGGAGATAAAGTACTAATCAAATCATGGAAAGAATCTTCTTTGACCCCCCGTTGGGAAGGACCCTATGTTGCTCTTATCACTACAGAAACTGCTGTTCGGACTGCTGAGAAGGGGTGGACACACGCAAGCCGAGTAAAGGGACCTATACAGGATTCGGCCTGGAAAGTGACCAGCCCTCCTGGGGATCTACGAGTCACCCTTCGGAAAACCTGAAAGAGCTCTCTACACATTGTGAGATAAGAACCTACGAAGGACTCGATGAGTGAGACCCTGGTATTTTGTCCAATTGAAACTTGTATTTGTTTTCCTTTCATATGCATAAAGTGTAATGTATGTAAAGAAGGCTGGGGGATTCATAATGCACATGGAATAAATCTCTGGTCTAGTTGTAATCAGTGTTATCAACGAGAACGGAGATTAACTAATCAGGCCCTAAAAATTGGAGTAAAAACGGGAAAATAATTGAAGATTCTAAAACTTGGTGGAAAATATTTACTAAAGGGATAAATCCCGAAAGAGAGTGCACTCACTCTAATTGGCCTACTGAATATCACCCTCAGATCCTAAGGGTGATCTGTAGAAAGCAGATCCCCTGGGTCCCCTGTCGTGAACCCGAGGTCAAAGTTAAAAAAACTGGGAGACCTATGTGTCCCAGAGTAGAGGCAAACATACCCCTGAAGAATACGGCTGCTGCCGAGAAGATGGAACACCCTGCTGCTCTAAGCAACAGAGTAGGCAGAGGAGGCCGAGACGTACCAAAGTGGGGAAAACTTTACTGCCCTACTCTGAAGAAAAAAGGGTCCCTGAGGGAGAAGGGCCAGACGAGAGTGCCAAACACCTTGATACAAAAGAGACTAAGAAAAAATATGCTAATCTATAGAATCCCGCCTGTCTTCTATTGGAGCTATTGGATAGTCTGGCTAGGTGTATTAGCTACAATGAATACACTACCAGGATGGGCTAGAACGACTAACCAATCCCACCAACCTTTTGAACATACCCTAACTAACCAAATTATATGGCCTTGGACAGATGCTTATTATGGACATACAGGAAGTATGGATGCAGATTTGTATGGGACAGAGTTAGCAACCGCCATACTAAGCAATAACCTAACACTCCAAACATATAAATGGGAGAATTCATCCCATACCTGGACAGCTAAAAAAGGAGATGAGATACAGATAGGATGCAGAGTATTCAATGTAAATGTGATAATAAGTCGGCACCCTTTAATTCAAACCGTCCGTCAGCCCCCTTTTACTCAAATCATTATCAGAGACAAAACAGAATCTAAAATAGCTCAAACCCATTGTGAGTCAGAGGCCTGTTGGTATGCATTTACTGCAACCCAACCAGTGTCCATAGTTTGTTTGGGAGGGACCAGGTCAGGGGATCAAGCTATATCTTTCCGATTTCCATTGAACGTACAGGAGGAAACTACAACAACCACAACCCACGCTCCCAAAGAGACTACTCAGACTGTTCCAACACAACCAACAGTCGTGCTTAGCCCAAGAATCTTTGAAATTGGACCATATGCAATTAGAAATACAGGTCAACAACAAATGCTGTTTAACCCGGCGTGGTCTCTCAAACAAGTTGAATTGCTGATGCAAAATAATGTTTCAAATATTCAGCCAGCCTGTTCACCTTTCCTAAAGACTTCTTACGAAGGATGGACAACCTGGCTGCAAAAACAAACTCCTCACACAAAAAGAACGCAGAGAGACTTAACCGGTGCTTTGGGAACAGGATTGGGAGTTTTAAATAGTATTGATTCGGAGGTGATAATGAACAAGTTGGCTACCTCAATTAGTGATTTAACTAATATACAAAGGCCTTTGTGATCTTCCTTATTGGCTTTGGGGGCTAACCAGTGGTTGTTGTCAAATATATTACCAAAAGGGGAAAAGGTAAATATAAAGGATCATGAATTGATTACAGATGCACTCAGTGTGCTCCAAAATAACCTCTCTTTAGCTCTCAGCTGCATCCAGGCTCAAATATGGATGCAGTCGATAGCTGCCTCAATTATAAGAGAAGGTGAAGAAGGTATTCTTCCTACTGAAATTCGGAGAATAATTTGGGACAGTGCTACTAATTTTGAAAAGAAACTCCAATCCTGGTGGAACCTGGTAAACTTTACCTATGACCCCATCACAAACACAGCTACTACCTTTATACTCACTATTTACAATGCCACCATATACCAAATTTATCCTGTCATTGCATTAGGGCTGAATCACAACGGGACCATACTCTATCCTTCTGAGCATAGAGCATGGGCCCGAAAGGTAAACGAAAAATGGCAAACTGTCAATCTAGAGTCTTGCATTGTACGGGAACAACAAGGATTCATTTGTGAAGGCAATGCAATTGAGGCACAAGATATTTGTTTAGATACCGAACAAAATATTTGCCACTTTGAGGTCCATCCCAATGAAAATCCTAAAACAGTACTTATATATATTGGCAAAGGTTGTGTATGTTTGAGGACGGTTTGTGAATTCTTAACCGTAGACAAGGTCATAGTAGAGACTAAAAATTATTCAAATCTCTGTGTTTGCAATTTCACAAAGATAATCGGATGTGACTTTTCCTATTTAGCCCCGGTCATGTCTCACCAACTCCTGCAATCCAATTATACATTAATACATAATCTACAACCTACACCCATTGGAATGAATCTCACTTTGGTTAGGCAGTTACTTCAACACAAAGACTTAGTTAGAATTTTAGAGAAAGTTAGAGAAAACGGACAGAAAACTCTAATAACTGTTCATCACAATGTGGAAGAAATACATCGAGTCTTGGAAAGAGCAAAAAAGAATGCAGAACATAACTGGTGGGACACCCTTTTTGGATGGTCACCTACTGCTACAGGCATCTTGAACAAGTTGTGTCACCCCATTGTGGTTCTCTTGATATTAATCTTAATCAGTTTGACTTTGTCAATAATATTATATGTCATAACTTGGAGAATGATGCAACGGGTAACATATCTGATGTCTGTCACCCGTCCAATACTCATTAAAACCAAAAACGACCAATTAGATGACGACTTTAAATTGAAAAAAACTCTCCTGTTAAGTCAACAAGAATTGCAACGATTTGATGAACAAAATGATAAAAAGAAAAAGGGGGGATTGCGATAGACAGTAAACTGTTTGTTCATCAAATTCCGTTAAAGATACTGGGAGCTCGTGACATGTTATTCCATAAACTATGTAGGCCTAAGCTTAATCTTAACTATTACACTGTGTAACAACTAACTGACTGCAAGTGCTTATCTAAGTTGAAATGCTGAAGCAAGGACTCCTATTGTACAAAAGACTGAAAAGAGGGAGAAAGGGAAGAAGGACAAAGGGGAGAAAGACAAAGGGGAGAAGAAGAAGAAAAAAAAAGGGGGTAGTGTCTATATTCTGTAAGATATAAACAAAGACTTTGTGAGCCACTCTCAGGAAAGCAGGAAATATGAGGAGTTGGTGACGTGAGGAAGACCCGGATGGAGCGACCCCCTAGCTGCAAAGTGCGCAGACGCAGGGTACACCTCTCAGAGAGACCCGATACCGGAAGGCGGAGGATATAAAAAAGACGGACCCTCGGGAAGTGAGTGCGCGCCGTTGGTGGAGCAAGGACTCCCCGGCCGCCCAGCGCTGTTTTGCTTATTGCCGCTTGCTAAAATAAATAGTTGAAATTTAATTTGTCCTAACTTGCATCATTTTGGCAAGATAGTCTATAACAGGGGGGAGCTACGTGACAAATAGCTTCTTTCGTTCTGCACTCAATTTCCTTTTCCTTGCGATATTTCAAATCCCAGGTAAGTCACTGTAGTCTGAGCTAGATAGTCCCAGATGGGCCTTTTTCTGGGCAACACGATATCCCGCTAACCCCAGGAAATTGAGCAAGTCGATTATATCATTCCTGATCAGTTCTGGTTCCCAAAAGTACATCATCCATGTATTGCAACAGTGTGATAGAAGGATTCTTACTTGCCATTCTTCCAATTCTTTGGCAAGTACATTACTGAACAGGGTCAGGCTATTCTTGAATCCTTGAGGCAGCACAGTCCAGCAGAGTTGTACTTTCCTACCAATAGTGGGACTCTCCCATTCAAAGGTGTGAGAGACTGAAATGTCAAATGATTGTCTCAAAGCTTGCTTGTGTGTGTGCTTTGAGTCTTGGGGTGGTGTCAGTAATGCCTCAACTGTTCATCAAGGACCAGCTGTGGCCTTTGTAATTAATCTAAGGTATGTCACCCAAGGAAGCAGGAGTGTATTGAAGGATGCACCCTCCACTCCCTTGCAGTTAGCATTGACAAACTCCTTAGATAAGCCTCAAAGAGGGGGACTGAATGAAACCAGGTGTTTCTCATCAAGCACAAGGACCGCTGATCACCGACCATTGTATAAGTCTGATACTTTGTGGCTCTATTGTATTGCTAATGACTTTACGCCTTTGCCATTGAACTGATAAGAGGAGAGCTTTTCTGCCCCAGAAGCCGGATGATTGCTCAAGAAGCATGAAGTCAGCAAAAACCCGTGGGAACAGAGGACAAACTAAAGGTGGGCAGATATGCTGATCAGCTGATAAGACAAACTTAAAAGGTGACCGAGAACTTTGCTGTGTGTGCACCCACCACTGAAGAACTGAAGACTGAGGACCAATGGGACGCCGCTGGATCCATGGTGGTGACTATTCTTGCGACTCTATTCTGGATGCTTACTTGATTTCTGTCTTCCTTCCATTCTGTCCTATTGCTACCACTCTTCACTTTTAATAATAAAAACTGTTTTGGGTGTACAGCATTTGACCTCGTTTGTGTCTTAATCTCGCTCTTGGGTTCATATTGAAACCTCCCCTGACATTGGATTGGAACAAAAGGTGAAGATCTTCTGGCTTTCCTCCTCCAGAGGGATGCAAAAGAAAGCATCTTTTAAGTAGCACGGTTGTGATCCTGATTTTAATTCTGCCTTTACTGGAGTAGCATTCTTTGCTCATCCAGGTTTCTCGGAGGCCCATACTAGAGGTATTACAGCATCCAACATTTCTTCTGAGATCCTGGTCTTTTCCCATTTCTTTTCAGTCAATAGACACAATTGAGCTTTCCACACTGTCTCGTCAGGCACATGTAGCTGAATAGACTCATCAGAAAATGTTAGTTGGACTCAAAATTAACATAATAAGTCATGTCCCAGCAGTGGGAGGGGGCACTCTGGCATGTATAGAAATTCATGAGTTAATGTAGTAATTCCAGTTGTACAGTCCATAGTTTTTAAAATGGCCTTAAAGCTCACTTTCCTGTTGACTTGTGGAAAACAGACTCTACAACTCAAAGAGAGTTATAAAGCAGGTATGTTTATTCCAGCACCGGGGTGCAAGGGGATTTCTCCACAAAGCTTGCACACCAACAACGCATTTTACCAAACACTTATAGAGTGTGGATATACATATCCATTGGATTACATAACACAAACATACATATGCATGAGTGAGGCTGGGTTAGTTCTAGAGGCTGGTGTCAGCAGTTTATGTTCTCTTTGCACCTGCGCATTGCCTCCTGGGGGGCGTCTCCGGGGGTCTTTGGGAGGAAGGCTCACAGTCTTTCTCACCTTGTACTTTTCCCCGGAGCATGCGCAGATTCTCTTGGCCAATTTCTTGAATAACAAGAGTGTTTTTCAACCAGTTTACTCATTCTATCTTATCTAAGAGAACCAATGGAACTTCTACCATCCGTATATGGCTATCTTTACTCATTACCGAGGCCCAACTAGTTAGAGCACACCTGTTCCTCAAGGACAAAAACATGATATTTTGCTGAACACTGCAGTTCTTGGTAGATTTTCACAGTAAACTGCTTTGTTTTGATGGACACAGTAGTCCTTGGTAAAATTCCACAGAACAGTCTGGGCAAGCAGGGTTCTTAGCAATATTCAGAAATACTATAAGTAATACTATAAGTTGCTAGAAGTAAGGAAATAAATTGCTAAGCAGTTTGCTATAAGTAAATAAGTAAATAAGTCTCAAAACAAGTAATCATTTCTCTGTATCAATTCCCCCCTTTTCTTTTCCCTAAGCAAATTCTTTTGCAGTCAAAAGGGTTTCATTAGATTTTATTACTGTCTGTAAGGTCCATATCTGTTTTGTTAGGTAATTCAATTCACACCAAAAGATAAGGTTTACTGTTGTTAACATGGTCGTGATTATTAGTAATATCAATATTGGATGAGTCAGTATATTTAAGATTTTGGTAGCTGATGGGGAATAGCCTGTAAACACATCCCACCAATAGTGTTCTCCATCTGATTTCACTCGTTCCATGATTTGGTGTATTCTCTCTGTATCATGCTGGACAGTAATTAAAGTCTTTTGTCCACTTTCTTGGACCTGTTTCATCAATCTTTTTAAATTTTCATGATGCAAAAGTTTTCTTACTAGGGTCAGATCCATTCCAATAGGCGTGGGCTGCCAATCTTGAATTAACTTATAATTAGATCGTAACGATTGATAAGTTGTGACAGGAGCAGTATAATTGAAATCACACCCTGTAAGACTAATGAAATTGCAGATACAGATGTTCGAATGATTACTTGTATCTATTATAAGGTCATCTACTTGTACAAAGTCACACAGGGTTCTTAAACAAACACATCCCACCCCCATGTAAATGATAATAGTCTCTGGGGTTTCATTAGGGTGAATCTCGAATTGGCAGACGTTTTGTTCAATGTCCAGACAAATGTCATGTTGTCATATATTAGAACGGTTGCTAAATTCATCCCCAATAGATTCTTTCCCATAATGCCTGTATGTCCAAAATAAGCATCTGTCCAAGGCCATTCCCAAGCACTTTTTAAATTACCGTTCAGCAAAATTATAAGCACCCATACCCATGAAGTGCTAAGGCTTGGACAACAGGCCCAAGCCAGAGTTGACCTATAGATGAATCCTGTATATTTTATAACCGATAACCATTGTGCTAGTAGGTATTGTACTAAGTTATAACAACCCACTTATGCTGGTGTAAAAAGTGCTAAAGCATTGAAATACTGCAGCCTGAACAACAGGCCCCAAGCTGAAGCTGCTAACTTAGCATGTAGTCATTAATAAAATATGTAAACTCGCTAGTGAAAGACAAAATATAATCAGTAGAGAGGAGAGAATGTATCCAATTTTCCTTTCGCAGCCTTGTTCAAGGCTGAGAACCCAAGTGTTTGGCCTTGTTAGAAACTCCCTTGGTTCCCCCCCCCGAGCCCTGGCCAAGCTTTGGGTGGAATCCAACAGGAGAATGAAAGCAGAAATTTTCTGCTCAAGACAAAGGTGCCAGCTATTCTGGCTTGTCGATCTCTGGTATATAAGGCTGGGCCCGTTTGCAGCGACTTTGGAAGCCTCACCTACGGGTGGACGCACCGCGTAGGATTTCCCACTTGCCGGGACAGGCTCTCCAAATCCTCGCTGTAACCGGGGCTGCCCAGAGTCTGCGGATCTGGATGATGATGATAATATATGCAAGTGGTGATGTATTTCTCTTAATTACTATTCTCTCTCTCTCTCGTGTAGTAATGGTTTGATGCATTACTCTGTTTGTTGCTTTAAGTGCACTGTTCTGCTTCTTCTTACTGCATGTTCTCTGTATTACGCTGTTACATTACTTGGTTATTACCAGTAAAGTACGCCTACTCTTTTCACTCTGGTGTCTGAGTTTAATTGGTATCCTTAATCAGCAAAACATAAATTGGTGTCAGAAGTGGGATCCAACAAAATGCCATTATTCAAGTTCAAAGGGAATTTGTCAAGTCCACCAGATACTCCCGGTTGGGAAAATCCTCCCTATAGTTCACTGGCCCAGGAGTGGGCTCAGGTCAGAGGGCCGTGCGAACAATGGGAGACCTGGCTGAAAGAAGCCGAACCATCAGATGTTCTAAATTGCATGAAAAGGATACCTATTGGAAAAGGAAAAGAGATCACAAACTCGAGTAAACGAGGATGGATTTTGTTAACTGCATATAGAAAACAACACCAGAGTAAAGAGAGGCTGTTGTTGGAACGCTCCCAGATGGAGCGACAGAGATGTGATTTGCAGAGTCAAATAGTGATGTTGCAATGCCAGAATAAGTTGCTTGCTGATAAGCTGGATACTTATCAGGCAGTGGCGGAGAAAGCCGCAGTGCGAGTAGCACAATATAAGTATAAGAAAAGGAGGGGGCGAGTGGATCATAAAAAGGTGCACGCAGTGATTGCGGATGCCGGTGCGCAGTGGGACCCAGAGAAGTGGGATGGTGATATTTGGGATTCCACAGATTCTGATGAGGTTGGTTCCACAGATGAATTTGTAGATGCAAAACCTGTGTGGAGGCGAAAGGTAGAAGCCGATTCTCACGGGCAACCTATAAGGAAGGATACAATAGAGGACTATACACAGCATGAAGTAAATGATATAATTGAAAGATTTAAGCAGAAACCAGGGGAACCCCTGCTTGCTTGGATGGTGCGTTTGCATGATCAGGGAGCTGCAGGGATAATCCTAGATGCAGGAGATTCTAAAAAGTTTTTGATTTTATGCTCAGATTCTTTTGTGCAAGATGCATTTCGAAACAATGCTCAGGATACTAATTTGTTAGCATTGGCTGCTCTGGGATGTAATAACAAATATCCTACAGAAAATGATTGGCTGGCATCTGACCGTCAGTGGTATACTTTGCGAGATTGTATACACCGAATGAAAGAGGAAGGGATGAAAGCAGCTATTTTTTTGGGAGACGCTGACATTATGATGCAGTGTCCTTTGTCAGTCACTATGAGAAACAGGGTGATTAAAACTGCTCCACCTGCCTATAAGAATGTAATTATGACCCTTCTCATTAATGAAACGGGGAATCCCCTCAGTGAAGTAATTGAGAAGGTGCAACAGCTACGCGACCTTGGAGAGTGGGGCCCCCGGGGAAGTGCAGGGAACCGAGAGAATTCCAACAGAAATGATAACAGGATCTCTCGGCGAGAAATGTTTACTGCCTTATTAAGGGATGGTATGCCCCGTGATAAAATTGATGGCATTTCAACCCCAGAATTGTGGAAGATATATAAAAAGAGAGGGTTGCATAAACCCAACAAAAAGGTACAAAATTCACAGGCCAAAAAGGCAGGGACAACTCAGCCTACGGCGCCACCTCTCGAGCCTCAACGGGACCCTCCATCTGCTCGCGGGGGGCCCACCACGAGTGGATCACCGGTTCCGGGGGAGGAGGAGGATTGGGCACCATTCTCTGACTTGTACCCTTTGCAGGAGGCAAAGGAAGTGAATCAATATTATGATCAGCACAAATGAATTAATGGCCAAGCTCCAGTGCAGGGGGTACGGAAGGACCGGTGGCCTCATGTGGAGCTTAAAATCTTTTGGAACAACCGGTCCCCGCAAACTGTAAATGCCCTAATTGACACTGGAGCGGAGGCCTCTTTAATATTTGGAAACCCCAAGAAGTATAGGGGACAATCTAGTTATTACTGGGTTAGGAGGGAAACAGATTGAGGCAGTGCAAACACAAATAGAAATGAAAATAGGGAACCTCCCAAAGAGATTGTACCCGGTAATGATAGTTCCTATTCCTGAATATATAATTGGCATAGACATTTTGAAAGGATTGACTTTAAATCTTTCTGACGGTCTGTATCAATTTGGAGTCAGACCCTATATTAGTGCCAGACCTGTTACAGTCGGTAGAGTAAAAATGCCTCCTGTGCAGATCCCGGCTGCAACTAAGTTAGTCACATTGAAGCAGTATAGAATTCCAGGAGGACATGAAGAGATATCACAGACAGAGATTTATTAGATGTAGGAGTTTTAAAGCCCACCACCACAGCATGGAACAATCCAATATGGCCTGTTAAGAAAAGTGATGGATCCTGGAGAATGACGGTGGATTTTAGAGAACTAAACAAACATACTCCACTGCTTGCAGCAGCTGTGCCAGACATTGTCACTTTAATAGAGAAGGTTCAGAAACATCCAGAAACCTGGTACGCTGTAATAGATTTGGCTAATGCATTTTTTACTATCCCTATTGCAGAAGAGAACCAGGACCAATTTGCCTTCACATGGCAGGGCCGGCAATATACTTTCACTAAATTACCACAGGGGTGGTTGCATAGCCCCACTATCTGTCATAGAATTATAGCTGAACACTTAGATGAAATACAGCTGCCTCCTCACACACAATTAAGTCAATATATAGATGATATTTTGATACAAAGAAATGATGAGGAGGAGGTACAACATGTTCTTGAGTTAGTGGTAGACCACATGAAACAGAAAGGTTGGGAAATTAACCCTGAAAAAATCCAAGGACCGTCTCAGATGGTGAAGTTTCTAGGAATTCAGTGGCACTGTGGGCATCAAGAAATACTGCCTAAAGCCTAACAAAACCAAAAAATTTGGATTTTGCTGTACCACAAGACAAAAAGAAGCTCAAATATTTATTGGGCTACTCAGCTTCTGGAGGCAACATATTCCCCATTTGGGATAAATTTTAACCCCTTGGTGCAAGGTGAGAAGGAAAAAATATGAATTTGAATGGAGAAATGAACAGCAAGCAGCTTTTGAGTTAGCTAAAGAAGCCATTCAAAAGGCTTTAGATTTATGGCCTCTGCAGAAAGGAGAAGTGGAGCTAAATGTGTCAGTAAATGGATGCCCAAAGATCACAGCATTCTGTCCAAAGGCTCCAACAATCATGCCAGCCCCACATGGCCTTGACCACTCCAGAAATCCATCTCCTTTGCCAGGACAACCTGTCTTACTCAAACTCCCCACGGTGGGAGCAGTACCATTGGTATTGGATACCGCAATAAACAAGTATACCTGGAAAGCCAAAGATGCTCCTGGAAAGGAGCACAAAATTAATACAAGGTGGATTATCCCATCTTTCTAATTATAACCCACTTCCGGTTCTCAAAATGAACCGAGAAGCTTTTCTTTCCTTTTTCTTGCAGGTAAAACCTCCTGGAGACAGATATCCTGACTCACGACGGGGGATCCTTATGTGAATTTAAGTTTTTGTATAGTGTTGATGCTGTCTTATTAATGTTTTAGGATGTATTGTCTAGCATTGCAAAATTGCTTTGGGTGACCGTTCTCCTCTCCCTTGGTTCAGGGGGAAGCTCCAGCTTCCTAAGTGTTAACCAAGAATGGGAGGAAAGCGAATTTGTGGTTTTAGGTCATTTTGTTGCCAGTATTATGAGCAAACAATAGATACCAAATCAGGGGAAGGTCCCTTTGCTAATGGGGCCTGGGCTTTAAAAGGTCATTACTGAGCCCATGGAGGCGAGATGGAAATACCAAGGCCTAAACTATACATGCGCTCTGGGCTGGGGTGTGGAAATACATTTTCCTGCTGCGTAGGAATTTTGTATTTTGTTAAGATACTGCTCGGTCCCCTAGTTTGGTTCCTCCTAAACAAATAATGGATACTGGTTGGATTGCAGTAAATACATACCAACAAACCTCAGCCACACAATGGGCTTGGCCTATTCTGGATCCCATTCTCCCATTGGAAATTTTCTTGATAGTAATTTGAGTCAGGGGAGGCGGATCTTTTACATCACTTGCATTGAAGATTCTACAACCGATCTGTACCTCTTTTCCTCTTTTAACTGTCCAGGTATGGATTGAATTCATATTTTCCCATTTGTCTGGTTGAAATATCATGTTGTCATATATTATAACGGTTGCCAAATTCATCCCCAATAAATTCTTTCCCATAATGTCCAAAATAAGCACCTGTCCAAGGCCATTCCCAACCACTTGTTAAATTACAGTTCAGCAAAATTATAAGCACCCATACCCATATCACCATTTTTGGATGCGAAGCTTTATCAGTCCCACAGGTGTCAATTCCCATTTTGGCTTAGGAGCTTTCTTCACCCTGGTGTGGTGTATCCACGATGTAATCTTGATTGTTGTATGGGAAATTAATAACACCTGAAACGGACCTTCCCATTTTGGTTCCAGAGGTGAATCTGAAAAAGATCTAATATATACATAATCACCAAGTTTAATGTTGTGTACAGGCCCGTCCAGACCTTGAGGTCTGGTCCCCAGGACCAATTTCTCTATTTCTCGCAGTTGCTTTTGTAGACTTTGTGAGAGACGAGAAACCAGGCCTGTGAGAAACTAAGAAAAACAGCCTGAGAAAGCAAAAGTTGAGGCTGATCAAAGAAATGCCTCAAACACTCGCAAGACAAAACTATGAGTCACAGGGTGCATTCTGTGGAGGTCGAAGCTGATAAGGCTGCCCGAATAACACAAGATGGGACTGGAGGAGGGAGCCCTGTGAAGACAGGACGGCTCTGCTCTGGTGCACCTGGCCAAATTTCAAGGGCCATCTGTCCGGTGAATGACCTTTGCTTCATTATCCACGAAATGCATATTAAAGTTAACACCCCTCAATATGCTAACGAGGGCTAACATGATCATGTTAATTACATCATTCCATGAAACACCTCACCCCTCCCCGTACATGGGATACGTAGGTATGTGGGTCGACCTAGGGGATGGACCCAAGGAAAGTGGGTATAAATCAAGAAGGGAAGGGGGGGGGCGCGGCCCGGGAGAGAGACAGTGCAGTGAAGCGAAGAAGACGGATGCCAGCAAAAAAGACGGATGTCTCCTGTGCCTCCCGGAACCCTCGTCAGCAGGATCAGCGCAGAAACCCAGACCGGTGATCTGTATTTCCCCATTCCCTCTATCTCCCTCTTTTCCCTTTCCTATTAAGAAATGCAAGGCATATTATATTGCTTACCACAACTTGCTATATACTTAGCCAACTATCATGTGTTCAATTAGTATATTGTGAATAGTTAATAAATGTTTAGACTTGAAGACTTATTGTCCGCTCCATTGGGGATTTGCGAATCTGAGTCACTTGTCCCCCTCGTCTGAGCGGGACGTGACAGACTTATAACATAATCTGTTAGTATTTCATCTCCAACCTGGGTTGATGTTCCTGCTTGTATCATATATGGTCTCCCATATACTATTTCAAAAGGACTTAATCCCTCCTTAGTTCTGGGTTTGATTCTGATTCTTAGAAGGCCTAAGGGCAATGCTTGGGGCCAGGACAATCCAGCTTCCTGGCCTAGTTTTACTATTTGTTGTTTAATTAAATGATTCATTTTTTCTACTTGACCACTGCCTTGTGGATTATATGGAGTATGTAATTGCCAGTCTATTCCTAAAAGTTTACTAACCTGCTGGACAAATTATTTTTTTTTTGCCACAAAATGTGATCCCCGATCTGAGGATATTGTTGCTGGAACCCCAAACCTGGGTATTATTTCTTGTAACAATACCTTAGTTACTTTCTGGCTTTATTAGTTCAGCAAGGGAGTGCTTCTGGCCACCTGGAAAAGGTATCTGTCAAGACCAAAAGGTACTGAAACACCCCTTTTCCTGGGAGTTCAGAAAGATCAATTTGTATTTTACTGTCTGGAACCAAAGACTGCACTTCTACTTTACCTCCTTTAGCCACTCTTTTGGCCTTATGATCTGCCATAGTGTTGCCAAGTTCATGGGTGGAACTTCCTCTTTGGTGAGCCTTACAATGCATTATAGCCACCTTTTCAGGTAGTTGCACCACTTCCAGACGTTTGAGGATTTCTTTGGCATGCTTTATATGTTTTCCCTGTGCAGACAGGAGTCTTCTTTTTTTCCACACTGCCCCATGAGCATGGACCACTCCGAAAGCGTATTTAGAGTCTGTCCATATATTAATTTTCATGCCTTTGGCCATTTCCAGTGCTCATGTTAGAGCTATTATTTCTGCCTTTTGTGCTGAGGTATTTGGAGGAAGAGCTTTAGATTCGATTACCTGATCTTTGGTGGTTACCGCGTATCCTGCCTTGTGGATACCTTGTTGAACAAAACTGCTCCTGTCCGTATACCAGGATTCATCAGCATCCTCTTATGGTTCCTTCTTGAGGTCTGGCCGGCTGGAATAAACTGCTTCAATCGTTTCCAGGCAGTCGTGTGTCACAGGTTCTCCTGTGGTTCCACTAAGAAAAGAAGCTGGGTTGACAATATTAGTAACCTCTATTTCTATATCATCCTGTTCCACTAGAAGAGCTTGGTATTTCAGGTACCTTTGAGGTGAAAGCAAGTGTCCTCCTTTCATGTTGAGTGCTGCAGACTGTGGTGGTGCAATCCTTACCCCCCCCCCCCCCCCCGCCCCTCTTTGTTGGGCTGCTTGGTGCTAGGTGCGATTCCACCCACATCCCCTGAGCTATACACCAGTCTGTGGAGATAAGGACTGACAATGTTAACGAGCCTGGCTCCTGCCCCTCCCCATTGCTCGGAAATGGTTAAAATGGCCCATCAACTCCTAAGGGCCTGGCACACCTGTGCCTGGGATGTGGTCAAATGGGAACAATAACAGAGTCGCACATTAATCAAATTCTTTTGTAACTGCTGGAAGGCACCAGAAGGCATTTGACAAAAGTCAATTATCTTGGACCCTATAAATGGCGACCACCAGGGAGACCCTCTGAGCTCTCCTGGTTCGCAGTGGGCCTGTGACCAGCATCTCCCCTGAGCTGGGACGCCTCTCAGGTACCAAACCCTTAAGGTGTCGTCTGCTCCAGACAGAAGGCCAGGGCGAAGTCCCCCGCTCGAGTCTCAATTATCGCCCGTTGAGGAATGCCAAAGCATTGTGAGTATTTGCTCTAAACTCGAGAGGGAAATTTTCTTTGAGCTAGCTTCTCTTTACTCTGTGTGTGTGTGTGTGTGTGTATGTGGGTACGTACCCTTGTTTCTGTGTGTGTATGTCTGTTCTGTGTTCATTCTACTGAGTCCAAACACCTTTGTTTCTGTATGTTTGTCCATTTTGTTATGTGCATGCATGTGTATATGTATATATAGGTACCGTTAAGTAAGTTAGTGTGAATCTTGTCATTTTAGAATCTGAATAAGTTGCTTTTCTTTCTTTTAGTATTTCTATTATTATTTTATAATAATAAATTGCTGTTAGTTATTAATAAACCTAGATTTCTTACTAAATATTACCGTGTCAATACTTTCATCCATGACTGTAATAAAACATATATGGTATTTGTTATTCAAATCTCAAGGGGAAAAAGAAGTTGTAGTCAGGATGTTGTGGCCGAACAGTTTTGTAATTCTCTTATGTAAATAAGAAATAAGATATATGTCTATAGTTTCTATTGTTAAAATCAGTTGTTAGAAGGGAGCTAAAATGGCCCCCATCTTCAAGCCACTACAAAAACCCCTGTGCTGAGTCATCCCCCCTTCTGTGACGGAAACCTGAGAAAAGCCCGCGAAAACCTGAGAAAAGCCCGGGAAAACTTGTTTACACCTTTGCAGACCCCTCAGGGTACGCCCATCATGAATATGGATGAAGCCTACACTATAAAGGGACTCGGTTCTGCCGGGTCAGGTGTGTGTCCTGGTAGAGCAGAGACTCCCGGCACACCCAGCGCTGTTTTGCTCACTCGCCGCTTGCCAATAAATTTATTATTGATCACTAAAAATTGAGAAGTGGTTATTTCCCACTAAATTACTTTTAATCTATAACAAATTTGGTGCTGTGACTCGGATCCAGATCTTTTGGTGCGAAACCCCAGATAGGGGAGGCGCCCTATCTTCGGATAGCCCCAGTCTGAGGATCTCGTGGCCAAAACGCTGGATATCCGAACCCCTTTTAATTCGAACTCGGGAGTGAGCAAAAGAATCTGCAGAACCCCTTAAATTTTGTGCACGAAGACCGATCAAAGACTCCGGGGAGGAGTAAGTATTTGCGTTTGTGCAGTTATCCGTTCGGTTGGGGTTGGTAATCCCAGAGTGCGAATGAGTGAGAGGTCTCGAAGAGATCACCCGAGTGCGGACCCTTTAGTAGTGCAGTTCTCGTAGCCTGCAAAGGAGCGAGTCACGAATAAGGGGAGCGTGTGTGTGTGTGAAAGAAGGCACTCTGGAAGATGGGACAGAGGGAAAGCAAGCCCTCTGGATCCATGGGTGGGGGCAAGGAAGAATTGCCGGATATCCCACTAGGAGGTTGATAATCCCAGAGTGCGAGTGAGTGGCACTCTGGAAGATGGGACAGAGGGAAAGCAAGCCCTCTGGATCCATGGGAGGGGGCAGCTGAACTCCTCCCGCTGCTGGCTCCAGCTGGGACAGGGCTTGTTCCCGGGGCGCCACCGCCCGACCCGAGCAGCGTGCCCAAGCCGAGCCCTGGAGCAGTGTCGCGGAGCCTGGCCCAGCGTGGGGGAGTGGGGGGGCAGAGCTGCCCACTCCCCAGCCGGGAGGGCCTGTCCCGAGCACCCAGCTGCCCCGGGGTGGGGGTTGGGGCTGGAGCAGGGGGCACCGAGCGGCCCCAAATTAGCGTTTAGGGTTCTGCTCAGAGACAGGCTGCAGTAAACTGTCTCGAGGGGGCTCTGTGCTGAGCACCACCCCCCCCCCCCTTCTAACCCGCTCATACTCGTAACCAATGATTCTGACCCTGAATCTCCCGGACCCCCTCAGCGGGTTACCCGAAGCAAAGTTAAGGAAGGGAGATTATACCCCCTTAGAGAAATGCTTGTGCCAGGAGTGGGGGCACAAGGGGAACCGGGAACGGGGTATGTCGCTGTTCCCCTCAACACTGGAGATGTGAGAGATTTTTAAAAAAGAAATGGGGAACTTATTAGAGGACCCGCTTGGCGTAGCCAAACAGGTGGACCAGTTTCTTGGCCCAGATTTATATATCTGGGATAAATTACAATCTATCCTAGGAATTCTATTTACTATGGAGGAACGAGATATGATCAGGAGGGCAGGTATAAGACTTTGGGACCAGCAACATCAAGTGGGTCCCACAGCAGATCAGAAGTGGCTGTTGGTAAAACCCAACTGGAATAATCAAGACCCAGGCCACCAAACCCACATGGCAAATTTAAGAATTATCATAATTCAAGGAATTAAGAGAGTCAGTTCCCCAAGGGCAGAATATTAATAACAGTTGTACTCAGGAATAGATCCTGCCACCCCTGTGGGGCAGGCATTATTAAAGACTCAGATTGTGGCTAAGTCTTGGGCAAATATTAGGAAGAAGCTAGAAAAGATAGAAGATTGGCAAGGGAGAGGAATTGCTGAGAGAAGCTCAGAAAGTTTAGGTGGATTCCTACTTGAAGTGGTGGTATTGTTCTCGTTATCAGTTTGGATACCCAGATAATGATCTATTTAAATGTTGTTTCACCTCTTCATAACTCGTTTATTATTCAGTATACCTTTGCCTGCTTGACTTGGTGATCAGAAGGTGACACCTTAGAACTTTCTATCCTCTTGGTATTTTAAGGACTGTAGACAAGGATCAAAAGATACTGTGATAGATACAAGCCCTTGGCTAGCTTCAGCAGCTTTTTTTTTCTTAACAGTGATGAATCAATTTAAATAAGAAAATCGGAGTAAAACATTATCAGAGTGAAAGCAATAGTCCAAGAGGGAAAAAAGTGAGCAGATCTGCAGCTTAATCTGGCTGCCTGTTCTTCAAGCAGGCAGCTCTCTTACATCATTGGCAGGAGTTGGAAAAAAAAAAAAAAAAAAAGAATCAGGGTTCTAGCATACAGGCAGGTATATGGGCTGGGGAGCCAAGTTCAAGCTAATTTGCCCCCAGACCACATTCTTTTGGAGCTCCTAATCTGGTTTGTACTTCTTAGCCAAAAGATGGGGAACTGACATAATTGTAGCACACTGACTAGACAGCTCATAAATGTTGTGTCTTTTCCAAAGAAGGAGGATGCTGCTGTGCCCTTTGCAGACTTTCTCCTCACAGGCCATGGCCTAGAGCTTACCAGTTTTGTAATTTGTGATGTACTATGTAAACACCGCGCACTGCGTGTGTGGTATAGCTGCCCAGATGCTTTATTTGATTGCATCTGGAAGTACATGGGCAACAGTCTCGGTAGATTTAAACTACCCTTGCTCTAAATGTCTAGACCCAGGAGTAGGAGTTTCAGGTTGAGAGGAGGCAATGCAGAGTGTGTAACAACTCAAACATGCAGCAAACTGCATTATTTTAGCCTGAAAACTGTTCTGTGCATTCTCCAGTGCCTGCATGTAATAAAGCTGTGCAGAACATGGATGTTTTATGTGATGATTACCTGGAGACTATGGTTTCTTTGGGATCAGAGATTTTCATTCATTGAATGGTTCTGCCTGCTTTAATATGAAGGAAGTGGAATGTTTTTATTGCAAAAGGAAGGGGCATGTGAAGAAGGTTTGTTGGAGGAGAATCCAAGATGAGAAAATGTTTTCTGAAGATTAGTGGGGTCAGGAACTCTATGTGCTGGGAACTCAAAGAACAAAGAGCCCTTGATAAAACTTAAAGTGGGTCCTCAGCGACAAGAGGTAGAGTTCCTTGTGGACTCAGGAGCCGAAAGATCTACCATTCAGGCTCTGCCTCCAGGCTGTAAAGTATCATCAGAAAAAAATCAGTGTAATAGGGGCTAAAGGTGAACCGTTTGAGGCCCCGGTTCTTCATGATGTGATTGTTGAATCAAAATGCAAATATGTGATTGGAACATTTTTATTATTACCAGAAGCAGATTATAATTTACTTGGACGGGATCTGATTATAGAATTGGGAATTAATCTGGAAGTAGAAGAAAGAGAACTCAAAGTCAGATTATGCCCCCTCACAGTGGCGGATGAAGAAAAGATTAACCCAGAAGTATGGTATACCCCAGAGACAGTGGGTAGATTGGATATCACCCCCTTCGAAGTCACCATTAGGAACCCAGAGATCCCGACTAGAATCAAACAGTATCCCTTACCGCAAGAAGGCAGGAGAGGCTTAAAGCCTGAAATAGAGAGACTCCTTAATCAGGGGCTGTTAGAACCTTGTATGTCACCTTTTAATACTCCAATATTGCCCGTTAAGAAGGCAGATGGGAGTTATAGATTAGTGCATGACTTAAGAGAAATCAACAAAAGAACTGTAACCAGATTTCCTGTAGTGGCGAACCCCCATACTTTACTTAGTCAATTGAATCCTGAAAATCAGTGGTATAGCGTAATAGACTTGAAAGATGCTTTTTGGGCATGTCCTCTAAAAGAGGAGTGTAGAAATTATTTTGCTTTTGAATGGGAAGACCCAGATACCTTTAGGAAACAACAGCTGAGGTGGACAGTTTTGCCTCAGGGTTTTACTGAGTCCCCTAACCTCTTTGGACAAGCCCTCGAACACATCTTAAAAGATTATAACTTGGGGGAAGGTGTTACTTTAGTACAATATGTAGATGACCTTCTGTTAGCAGGAGGCAACCCAGAGATGGTACGAAAGGAAAGCATTAAGTTGTTAAATTTCTTAAGCCTCCAAGGATTAAAAGTATCCAAATCTAAATTGCAATTTGTAGAAGAAGAGGTGAAGTATTTAGGTCACTGGGTCAGTAAAGGGAGCAAGAAATTAGACCCAGAGAGGGTAAATGGAATTCTTTCTCTCCAGGCTCCCAAAAACAAACGACAGGTTAGGCAGCTCCTTGGACTACTGGGGTACTGTAGACAATGGATTGAAAATTATAGTACAAAAGTTAAATTTTTATACCAGAAATTAACAAAAGACGGGTTGCTTAAATGGATCCCAGACGATGAGGAAAAATTAGAAAAATTAAAAACTGACTTAGTCAACGCTCCAGTATTGAGTTTACCAGATATAAGAAGGCCCTTTTATTTATTTGCCAATACTGAAGATGGCACGGCATTTGGGGTATTAACCCAAGAATGGGCTGGGAAAAGGAAGCCTGTGGGATACATATCTAAATTGTTAGACCCCGTAAGTAGGGGATGGCCAACATGCCTCCAGGCGATAGTGGCAGTGGCCTTGTTAGTAGAAGAGGCTAATAAAATTACATTTGGGGGGAATCTGAAGGTGTTGACTCCTCATAACATTAGGGGAGTGCTTCAACAAAAAGCAGACAAATGGATAACAGACGCCAGGCTCCTCAAATATGAAGGAATATTAATACACTCACCAAAGTTAGAGATTGAAGTAACTAGTCTTCAAAACCCAGCACATATATTCCTATATGGGGAGCCAAGCGAAAGTTTAAACCATAATTGCCTCCATACCATTGAAGAACAGGCAAAAATCAGGCCAGACTTAGAAGAAACAGAATTAGAAGAAGGGGAAAAGCTGTTTGTGGATGGATCCTCTAGAGTGGTAGAAGGAAAAAGAAAATCAGGTTATGCAATTATTAGTGGAACCCCACCCTAGAGGTAGTAGAATCAGGACCACTGAGTCCTAGCTGGTCGGCTCAAGCTTGTGAACTATATGCAGTACTAAGAGCGTTACAGATTTTAAAGGAAAAAGAGGGAACCATTTATACAGACTCTAAGTACGCCTTTGGAGTAATTCACACTTTTGGAAAAATTTGGGAAGAAAGGGGACTCATTAATTCACAAGGAAAAGGGCTAATACATGAGTCTCTAATTATCCAGACTCTCCAAGCATTAAGAGGTCCTAAGAAAATAGCAGTAGTGCATATAAGAGGACACCAACAGGGAACCTCACTACAGATCAGGGGAAATATTCTAGCTGATCAAGAGGCAAAACGGGCTGCACTACTAGCATTGATGGTAACAGAATCAAACACAAACGAAAGAACAGACCCCACCAAATTAGGATTCACGTTTACTAACCAAGAGAAAGAAAAATTGAAACAAATGGGAATTAATGAAAAACAAGGGGAATGGGAATTACCTGATGGGAGGAAGGTTCTCCCGAAGGCAATGGCTTGGAGAGTTATGAAGGATTTCCATACTAAAACTCACTGGGGAGTACAAGCATTGGTAGACCAGTTTGCTATTAAATACATGTGCATAGAGATTTATAATGTTGCTAAGGGAATAATAAAAAGCTGTTTAACGTGCCAGAAAATTAATAAGTACCAATTAAGAGAAAAGATTCAAGGGGGATGGGATTTGGCATACAGACCATTTGGAAGAATTCAAATCGATTTTACAGAACTACCAAAAGTAGGACGGTACAAATACCTCCTAGTGTTGGTAGATCATCTCACTCATTATGTGGAGGCCTTTCCCACTGCTCGAGCTACAGCAAATACTGTGATAAAAATACTCTTGGAAAACATCATCCCTAGGTATGGAAATATAGAAGTAATCGATTTGGACAGGGGTCCCCACTTTGTGTCTAAAGTAATCAAAGAGACATTGACTTCCCTGGGGACCAAGTGGGAATTCCACACTCCCTGGCATCCACAAAGCTCAGGAAAAGTAGAAAGAATGAATGGAGAAATCAAGAAACAACTTACCAAATTAATGTTAGAAACAAAGATGTCTTGGGTTAAGTGCTTACCCCTAGCACTTCTGAATATCCGGACCCAGCCCCGAACTGATACTGGAATATCCCCGTTCGAAATGCTATATGGTATGCCCTATGATATGGAATTTCCCACTGATCACCCAGTATTGGAAAAAGACAATTTGCAACCATACTTAATAAACCTCATGAATAGGAGAAAAGAACTACGCAAAAAAGGGATGGTAGTACAGAGACCTCCATTAGAAATTTGTATGCACTCCATAAGACCTGGAGACAAGGTGTTAATAAAAACTTGGAAAGAATCCTCTCTTACCCCTCGTTGGGAGGGACCGTTTCTTGTTACACTCACAACAGAGACTGCTGTCCGGACTGCTGAAAAGGGATGGACTCATGCTACCAGAGTGAAAGGACCCTTAACGCCTGATCACTGGGAAGTAGCTGAAACATCAGGAGATCTGAAGCTAGTGTTGCGAAGGAAGAAGGACTAAATGAGTAATATAATATTTTGTAAAACCCCTAACTGTGTTTGTTATCCTTTTGTGAGTTTTAAATGCACTATTTGTGAGGAAAGTTGGTGGGCGCACTGCGTCCACGGCTATTCCCCAAAGGAATACTGTGACCAGTGCTATATAAGAGAAAGAAAATTAACCAGTCATCAACAGGAAAAATTGCGTGCATACCAATGAACCTAAGCCCCATAACGTGAATATAGTACAAACTCTTTGCAAATTCCAAATACTCCAAGTGCCCTGTACGATCCCACAAGTGAAAGCCCGGAACTGGGAGGCGTTTAGGTGTCGACAACGAGACCCTAACACCAAAAAATACGACTGCTGCCGAGAAGATGGAAAGCCCCGCTGCTCTAAGGAATGGAGTAGGCGGAGGAGGCAGAGACGTATGGAGAGGGGAAAATAAGAAAGGCCTCGAAGCAACCAGTTCAGGTGATTGTTGTGGCAAGGAGAACTGGAAAGCATGGGGAAGGAAAAGATCTGAGCATGCAAATCCTGTCGCAAGACAGAAAGGGGACACGTTTGTACAATTGGCTAGTAATTGGAAGATGAACCCACCAACTCTCCTCACTATAGTGGTCATTTGGGCTGTGGGGAGAATCGCAATTTTGATGTTAAACCTCCATTTTATGAAACCCCTAGTGTTATTATTAATTGGGTTAACTTTCGGACCATGTATATTTAACAAGTTTGTGATGTGTTAAGATTTGAAAAACAAAATTAGTTAAAAGAAAAGGGAGGAATTGTAATAAAACATATATGGTATTTGTTATTCAAATCTCAAGGGGAAAAAGAAGTTGTAGTCAGGATGTTGTGGCCGAACAGTTTTGTAATTCTCTTATGTAAATAAGAAATAAGATATATGTCTATAGTTTCTATTGTTAAAATCAGTTGTTAGAAGGGAGCTAAAATGGCCCCCATCTTCAAGCCACTACAAAAACACTTGTGCTGAGTCATCCCCCCTTCTGTGACTGGAAACCTGAGACAAGCCCGCCGAAACCTGAGAAAAGCCCACGAAAACCTGAGAAAAGCCCGGGAAAACTTGTTTACACCTTTGCAGACCCCTCAGGGTACGCCCATCATGAATATGGATGAAGCCTACACTAGAAAGGGACTCGGTTCTGCCGGGTCAGGTGTGTGTCCTGGTAGAGCAGAGACTCCCGGCACACCCAGCGCTGTTTTGCTCACTCGCCGCTTGCTAATAAATTTATTATTGATCACTAAAAATTGAGAAGTGGTTATTTCCCACTAAATTACTTTTAATCTATAACAACGACAAATTGGCGTAGTCGGCAGGATGACAAGCAAAATCACCAAATACTTACAAAAACACGGTATCCAACCAAATCCCACCTTCCCAGAGGATTGGGCTTATAATAATTGGCACAACTGGGAAGAGGTAGAAAAATAGTTAACTATTGCTCGAGGTGCAACTAAATTTGGAAAAAATAAAGGTATGATTTGTAAAATGTTGGGAGTGTGCCTGGAAGCTGCCTGTCATGAACGAGAGAAAGTTAATCGTAAAATACAAAATTTACAAGATGAGATTACAGGGCACAAATCCACCAATCTGCTGCTATCGATTAAAATAGAGCAGCTGCAACAGCAACTTAAGGAATCCCAATTGAAACAACAAAAACTGGGGGAACGTGTTGAAATGATGCTAATGCAGTCTCCGAACCCCCCTGATATTGTTCAAATCAGAAAATTAATTGTGTCCCCTGAAGACTGGGATGGTAACATTTGGAGTGATACACATAATGACGACTCAGACGAAAATAATTATTTGCAGCCGCCTGAGTCTCCCCCTCTTGCAGTCAGACCAATTATTAAAACAGAGGAAACGACAGGACCTCGGGGTGGTGTGAGAAGTCGCATCAGCAAAACAACCCCCTTTGATCCAATTCAAATAGCTCATTTACAAGATCGTTAGGGCCGTAAGCCTGGAGAAACTGAAACTGAATACCTATGGAGAGTTTCTCTAAACGGGGGAGATAGAATTTTACTAGATGGCGATGAAGCCAGTGGATATTGGGGTCCTGGTGTCTTTTTGGATGCTGGTCCCAACCCCCCGAATGACCCCCACTCACTAACAAGCAGAGTGGCATATTGGGCTGGTGGCATTGATGCCTTAGAGAGAGGAGAACCTCTGTTAATACCTATCAAATCTCTAAATGACCTCTCCGCAGCTTTTACAAAAGCTGCCTGTATTCAAGCCATGCATCAGCGTAAACCTACTGATGTTCCTCTTTCGGCAACTGTAGCTCCTGCTATACTTAAAGTACTGATAAAAGGAGCCCCTGCCATGCTCAAACCTTTTCTCATTGCAAAACGGGATGAGATCCAGAGAGACTTAAATTATAATGAATTGGTAAATCTAACACAAACTGTTGGAAATAGTGGGGAAGAAGAATTAGAACCAAGAGTATTACCCACTTGGGCAACTTTAGTACATGAAACTGTAAATCATGCCCGAGAAAAGGGATGGGATGAAATTCCCAATGAAACAAAGAATATAGGTCGCACTGTTAGGCAAATTAAACAATTGCATCAAAATAATTCTCAGGAACAAAAACCCTCTGACCGACAATCTAGGGGTCAGGAGTGGAGAAATGAACTGTGGAAGCAAGCATTGTCACTAGGAATTCCTAGAGCCGCGATTCAGAGACAGCCTACCGGCGTCATTCTGAGTCTGATTCAGGCATTTCAAAAAGGTATCGCTCCAAATGCTCCAACCCCCCTCCTCCCCCGGTCGCCAGCTCCCAGAGAAAAAAAAGATAACCCTTTCCTCCCTCAAGAGGATCAGTTGCAAAGCACAGGATCAAAAAACTGATAAGGTCCGGACGGCAACTGGGCCTGCCAGTCCGGCAAGTAGAAGCTTATCAGTGGATAAATGAGAACGGCCCTTACATTTTAATTCCAGTTGGTCCTCAAAATCAATTAATAAAATTTTTGATTGATACTGGTGCACAAATTTCAATAATTACACAGCGAGATGCCAATAAGCTAGGCATACGACCTGGCTAGTGAAAGGTTAAAATTACCGGAGTTACAGGAACTAGCACTGTGTGCCAGACAGCAAAAGTTAATTTACTGCTCCCTGGCGAAAAACGTGTAACATCTCTTCGCTTTGCGATCAAGGAGCATTATGAAAATATCCTGGGTTTTGATGCACTGAACGGCCGGACCTGGCGTTTGCCAGACGGCAGTCTGTGGTCTTTTGGTTCAATTGCCAACCCCAGCCCTAATAAAAATCAACAAACTGCCACAGTGCGTGTACTCCGTGCAGCTCCAGCACTTCCCGAATCAAAAATTACTAATGTCCCACAGTATCCAATTTCTGCTACAGCACGAACTGGAATTTCTGAAGTAATTGCGGACTTAGAAAAATGGCAGATTATTTCCCGAACTCACTCCCCATACAATTCTCCTGTCTGGCCAGTCCGCAAACCAGATGGGAGGTGGCGTTTAACAGTCGATTATCGGCGTTTAAATGCCAGTACAGCCCCATTGACAGCGGCAGTCCCCAACATTGCAACTTTAACGGCTACACTGCAAGCCGCTGCACATCCTTGGATGGCAGTGCTAGATGTAAAAGATATGTTTTTCATGGTCCCTTTAAAGGAAAAAGATAAAGAAAAATTCGCATTTACATGGGAAGGTATCCAATATACCTTTAACAGACTCCCACAGGGATATAAACACTCACCCACAATTGCTCATGCTGCACTTGCTGAACTTTTACAGACAGTTTCACTCCCTGCAGATGTAAAACTGTATCAGTATATAGATGATATTCTAATTGGAGGACCCTCTCCTGACAAGGTGGGAGAAGTGGCAGCAACAGTTTGGCAAACATTACATGAAGCAAAAATTGAAATTCCACCTGAAAAATGTCAGGGACCAAGTAAAGAAGTGAAATTCCTGGGCACTTGGTGGATTGCTGGAAGTGCAGCAATCCCACCAGATACTCTAAATAAAATAGAACAATCAGAAATGCCCCAATCTAGAAAAGAATTACAATAGCTAATGGGCACTTTAGGATATTGGAGAAAACATGTACCTGGATTCTCCATCATTGCCCGCCCACTTTATTCACTTTTACGAAAAGGAAAATCGTGGAGATGGGATTCAGAACATGAAGAAGCAATTAAAACTCTAATACTGGAATTAAAAACGTATCAATCCCTAGGACCTGTTCATCCTCGTGACCCTATTATAGCAGAATGGGGTTTTGCAGAACATGGTACTTATTGTAACTTATTTCAAATCGGCCCTGATGGGCCAAAGAGACCTTTACTGTTTAGCTCAACTGCATTTAAAGAGACTGAACAAAGATACTCAGAGTGGGAAAAGGGTCTTTTGTCTCTAGTCCGTGCAGTTAAACAAGTTGAGAAAATACGTCAAGAACAAGCTGTTCAGACCAGAGGTCCCTTTAATTTATTAGACACAATCCTAAAAGGGACTGCTCCCCCAGAGGGAATTGCACAAAAACCTACAATTAGGAAGTGGTATGCCTATCTAGTGGGTGTGGCAGATGAAATGCAATTAAGTGAAGGACACACAAAAGTTTCTAAATTGCAAATGCCTATTAATACTGACCCCCTAGCATTACAACAACCATTCAAACCTTCACCAATTTTAGATGCACCTCCCTTCACTGAAGATTCACCAACCGAGGGTGTCTGGTTTTCTGATGCCTCGGCAAAAAGAGTGGATGGTAAATGGCAATATAAAGCTGTTGCATTAGAAATCAAAAGAGGCAAACAAGTTATTGAAGAGGGTGAAGGCAGTGCTCAAGTAGGAGAGTTAAGAGCAGTTGTTTTGGCAGCACAAAATGAAGCAAAAGCCATTTATGTAGACTCTTATGCTGTCTGGGCAGGTGCCACACAGTGGCTTTGTCAATGGGAAGCCCTAAACTGGGAGATAAATAAATCACCAATCTGGAGAACTGAAGACTGGCAATTACTATTAACCATGGCCAGAAAAACACCATTCCAAATAGGATGGGTAAAAGCTCACACTAATGACAACAAACCAGCTACAAATTGGAACCAAAGGGTGGATGAATTGACAAAAATTAGGAAAATAGACATTGAAGATTCCTCAGACCCCACATGGTATCGACTAGGAGAATGGTTACATCAAAAATTAGGCCACACAGGTCGAGAAGCACTTTACTTTTCAGCCCAAAGCCGGGGATGGCCCCTCAGTAGGAAAACATGTGAAACCATCCTCACTGAGTGCCCCCAGTGTAAATTAAAATTGCAGATGGACCATCCTGCCAAAGCACCACCTTTACACATTAAAGAGGGGAAAACTTTGTGGTCTACTTGGCAAATTGATTACATTGGTCCTTTAAAATCCTCTGCTGGGTACAAATATATTTTAACAGGTGTAGAAATAATATCTGGACTCCTTACAGCTACCAAGTGCCAAAAGGCTAATGCACAGAATACTATCCGAGGCCTTTCCTCATGGCTCTCAATTTTACCTGTCCCTGATTCTATCCAGAGTGACAATGGCTCACACTTTACTAGTAAAGAAGTACAGGAATGGGCAAAGCAAAAAGAAATAAAGTGGGTATTTCACACACCTTATTACCCACAATCTAATGGTATAGTTGAACGAGCCAATGGACTGCTGAAAAAATATCTTAAACCACATGAAGGACAATGGGACAGACGTCTTTCTGAAATTTTACAGCAGTTAAATAATCGGTATGGTCCCTATGGAAGTCCAATTACTCGAGCCTTCTTAACACTTTCTTCAGAAACAAACCTAAATAATGAGCACACCTGGTCCTCAATGAAAGCAGGACAGCCTGTGATGGCAAAAATACCATCTGTAGGAACAATACCAGTAACCCTGGTCAAGCCACGAGGATTTCTAGCATGGGATGCTATTGATAATAATGGAATAAAACATAAAATCAGTACTAGATGGATTTATCCAGCATCCTAAGGGGTAACCTGTTCAGCTTCCCCCCCCCCCCCGCCCCCCCCCCGAGACCGTTCTCTTTTCTTTCCTTTTCAGAAATAACCGACTCCACCAACGACAATGTGGAAGCAGACACCATACCCAGCAAGTCCACCAGTAGCACTGTGGGAACAACCCTCATCTTCAGTATGAGACTCTTTGCAGCATTGCACCTACCCTTTCTCTCCCTCACCATCATACCTCGATTGCTACAACAATGGTGTCTATACGGCTCTTCTTCTCTCTTCCTTTTTCTGCTCATGAGAGTAAAGACACAATGGCTCACACATCAAATCCTTGGGATCTTGCATTACTGAGATACACTGGAAGCATCAAAACACTACAAGAAAAGGCAGGTCTAATTGATCAACTTTCCTCACTACACAGAAGGTGACAGGATTATTGCATTTGTCCTCACTATACGCAATGCTTCAGTGTACAACATACACCCAATCCTTGCATTAGGACTAAATCACAATGGAAACATACTCTGTCCCTCAGAACATAAAGTATGGGCCCACCAGAAGGAGGGGAAATGGCAAACAATTGATGTAAATGCATGTACTGTGCGAGAACAACGAGGCTTCATTTGTGAAGGAAATACTCTTGAGAAGACATTTGTCTTGATACTGAACAAAACATTTGTCACTTTGAGATCCACCCAAACGAAACCCCTGAAACCGTAGTCATATATGTTGGAAAGGGATGTGTTTGCATGCGAACACGATGTGATTCCTTATTAATAGATGGTACTGTCCATAACATAACCAATAAGTTCAATCTATGTGTGTGTAACTTTTCTGTAATTATTGGCTGTGATTTTCATTTCTCTGTACCAATAACTACCTATGATGACTTATCTTTCAATTATATGCTATATCACAAGTTGCAACCTACACCTATTGGGATGAGCCTAACCATAATTGAGCAACTCCTCCAACATCCTGACTTAATCGACCTCCTGCAACAAGCACAGAAAACTGGACAAAAGACTCTTATCACGGTCCAACATGATATAGAAAAAATACATCAGGTGTTAACAAGAGTCAAAAGGGATGGAGAACATCAGTGGTGGGAAAGCTTATTTGGATGGTCACCAACCGCAACTGGACTGTTTAATTCTATGTTCCACCCGGTCATGATTTTCTTAATTCTAATTCTAATATGTTTACTGCTCATAATTGTATTGTATATTAAGGTTTGGAGGATGGTTAAACAGATTACTCAGTTACAGAAGTATCCCCATATGTACACCATCCCAAAATAACTTTTTTTCTTTTTGAAGCTAATCAAACACAAAATTTCCTTCAACTGTAATTGGATTATGGCATCCTCTGTTTATAGGCATAGAGGCAAGAGGCAACCACACTGCCACTCTATGGACAAGATAAATTGACTTTAGTCACGGGGTGGATTGTGGTGGTGCAATCCTTACCCCCCCCCCCCCCCCCCCGCCCCTCTTTGTTGGGCTGCTTGGTGCTAGGTGCGATTCCACCCACATCCCCTGAGCTATACACCAGTCTGTGGAGATAAGGACTGACAATGTTAACGAGCCTGGCTCCTGCCCCTCCCCATTGCTCGGAAATGGTTAAAATGGCCCATCAACTCCTAAGGGCCTGGCACACCTGTGCCTGGGATGTGGTCAAATGGGAACAATAACAGAGTCGCACATTAATCAAATTCTTTTGTAACTGCTGGAAGGCACCAGAAGGCATTTGACAAAAGTCAATTATCTTGGACCCTATAAATGGCGACCACCAGGGAGACCCTCTGAGCTCTCCTGGATTGCAGTGGGCCTGTGACCAGCATCTCCCCTGAGCTGGGACGCCTCTCAGGTACCAAACCCTTAAGGTGTCGTCTGCTCCAGACGGAAGGCCAGGGCGAAGTCCCCGCTCGAGTCTCAATTATCGCCCGTTGAGGAATGCCAAAGCATTGTGAGTATTTGCTCTAAACTCGAGAGGGAAATTTTCTTTGAGCTAGCTTCTCTTTACTCTGTGTGTGTGTGTGTGTGCGTGTGTGGGTACGTACCCTTGTTTCTGTGTGTGTATGTCTGTTCTGTGTTCATTCTACTGAGTCCAAACACCTTTGTTTCTGTATGTTTGTCCATTTTGTTATGTGCATGCATGTGTATATGTATATATAGGTACCGTTAAGTAAGTTAGTGTGAATCTTGTCATTTTAGAATCTGAATAAGTCGCTTTTCTTTCTTTTAGTATCTCTGAATTATTTTATAATAATAAATTGCTGTTAGTTATTAATAAACCTAGATTTCTTACTAAATATTACCGTGTCAATACTTTCATCCGCGACACAGACACTGTGTGGGATACTAGTACTGTGATTTTTTTTTTAGCCCAATGTGAATTTTCATGTTTCTTGGATATTTAGAACTACTGCTGCTACTGGCCTCAGGCAATTAGGCCATCCCTTGCTTACTTCAAGTTGTTTAGAGAAGTATGCCACTGCCCTTCTATCTGGTCCCAAATTTTGGGCCAGGACCCCTAGGGCTGTTCCCTGTTTCTCGTGGGAGAATAACCAGAAAGGCTTTGTGATGTCTGATAAACCCAAAGCAGGGGCATCCACCAGCTTCTTTTTTTTAGCTGACAGAATGCTCTGTTCGCCTCTCCATTCCAAGTGAGGGTTTTAATAGTTCATAAAGGGGTTTTACCATGAGTCCATAGTTATATATTCACAGGCGACACCATCCGGTCATTCTTAGGAGTGGAGCTCTTTAGCTGTCTGTGGCCGAGGGGTCTGACAGATGGCCTCTCTCCTTCCAGTTCTAGGGTCCATTGACCAGCTGTGACCTCGTATCCCAGGTAGGTTACTTGCTGCTGAGCTACTGGAGCTTTCTGTGGAGAGATTCGATAACCATTAAGTCCCCCCAAAATTTAATAAACTAATAGTCCATGTGATGCATATTTCTTTAGTCTCTGTGGCTATTAATAAATCCTCTACATACTGCAGAACTTCCCTGATTCCATGCGGCCGCTCCCATTGCTCCAGATCTTTAGCTAGTTGGTTTCCAAAAAGAGTGGGGCTATTTTTAAACCCCTGGGGTAGCACAGTCCATGTTAATTGTATCTTCCTTCTGGATTCCATGTTTTCTCATTCAAATGCAAACAGTAACTGAGTTTCGTAGCTCAAAGGCAAGTAAAAGAAGGCGTCTTTTAGGTCCAGTACGGTAAACTGAGCCAATTCTGGTACTAATCTAATTAATAATGTATATGGGTTTGCCGCGATTGAGGGACGGGAGGCAGGCTTGATGCAAGCAAAGTTCTCCACTTTATTACATGTAACACTCATTTTTATAGAAAATCAGAAGATGCGTGTGTTAAATTGATTGGTTGCTATGCTTCAGAATTCTTATCAGCGCACGCTAATTGGTAGCTACTTAACACTTAGCAAGTGGACTAATAGCAACTAAGCCTCTCCTATAAAAAACTCTAAATTCCTAGCTGTCTGCACTGTCTTCGGCCGTTTATCAAGCATGACTCACAGGTTAGCAATTCTTCACCATATCAGCACTTTTCCCAGTGCTTTTCTCTTCCCTTTATCAGGCCTCCCAAGGTTTGTAGCCTACAAGTTCCAGTACATCCCCCTCTAACAACGGAGCAGCACAGGCCGTTCTGTCTGAGTCCTTCAAGTCGTACCCGACATGGGTTTGCTACAGCAGGATGCAGATCTCCTCTCTTATTGCTATATGCTCTCTATACACAACAAGGTCTCCAAATACCTACTCTCTAACAGTTTCAGCTTTTGCAACTTCTTTCGAATGTCACATGCTGATTGCCCTATAAATAATGACACTAACTGTTGTATTCCCTCTGATCCTGGATCTAAGGGTGTGTCGCCTCACGGTATCCCGCAGCTTCTCCAGGAATTCTGATGGAGTATCTTTAGGTCCCTGCGTATAGGGCCGCACAGTTAATTGCTTTCGGTATAGCCCGCTCCATGCCCCTTACAATCCAATCTCTATGTGCATTTAGCAATCTCATATGGGCTCCTCTGTTGGGGTCCCAGCGCGGGTGTTTTATTAGAAACTGAAAGTGCTTGGTCACCCCAACAGAGTCGCTTCGATATCCCTTCGCTGCACTTTTCCAAGTTGCAAGATGAAAGGAAGCGAACGGGACTTTTATTCTGACAGGGCCCCCCCATCCGGCCCTACGGCCTCTCTCAGAGGAGCCGGCACCACCGCTCGCTTCTCTGGTCTCCGAGGGTGAGAGGATACGGGGCTGTGAGGTGGGGAGCCTGGCTCTGGCTCCTCCAAACTTTCACTCTCCTCCTGTCAGCTTCCTACCAGTGGTTTATAGTATTCTGGTAAATCCTTTATTTCGGCCCCTTTCTCTTTCCCTTCCTGCTTATTTTCTTTTTCCAGAGCCAGCACTAGTGGATCTCATGGGGGTGCCAGGCCACAGTCTGTTTGATATTCAGGATGGTCTCGGAGGGTGAAAAACATGTCTGCATAGGAGACTTCATCCCTCTTAAAACAGCATCACTTGTAGCAGGGTGTTATAATTCAAGGACCCATTAAGGGGCCATTTTCCCCCTCATCCAATTTATATAGGGGCCACCACTGATTGCAATATTTGATTAGTGTCTTTTTATTCACACTTGCGCCTGGAGGTCCCCCTATCTTCTTCCAGCGTTTTAAAATACAGCCCAGGGGACTCTTTTTGACTATTCCCCCACTCTGGCCGCTTCCCATCTTGTCTACTTTACCTTAAAACGCTACCCAAGTAAGCTGACAATATCGCCCTCAGGCAGATGGTATAAGGGTGCACTCTCCCCACAGAGTACGCACCTAAATTCAAGACAACAATTAACACAGAATTACTGCCTCCGCTAGAGGAGATATTTCACCTATGACACTTCAAACACTGAGCCCGAACAAACAGGCAGCACCGATGACCCAGCGGGCGGGCACTAGGGCGCTCTGTACTAAGGAATGTTCCCTCGTCCTGCACTACCCCCCCACTGGTACAGAGTCTGCCCTGCGCTTCGTTCCTCTGCGGCCGCTTCCCTCGCGGGATAACGGGACTGCGGGTCAGAGAACTCCGCACTCCGCAGCTGCAGCTGGGCTGCGCCTCACACCCGCAGAACAGTCACACACCCACACAAAGGGGCCCTTACACTTATTACTCACACAACATCAAATGACAAATACTACAAGCATCAAAACACCAATTACAACAATTGCTAAATCATAAAAGTCATAAATCAAAGCCAAAAGCATAAATCATATACCATGAGCCGTTTGCCGTTTATCATTTACCACAGATCCACACCTGATTGATATCGACTAAATTATTATAAACGGTACCAGATTTTACATTTGATAGTAACACAGCAATGCCACTCCACTCACACAACTCACACCACTCCTGTATCACCGTACTAGGAGTACCCAGGTCGACCCAGGATCCCAATGTGGTCAGAGTGTCGAAACCACCCTGCCACCCACAGGCCCACCACCACTTGGGGACTCGCACCCCAACCCCAAGGGTGAGCACACAGGCTCTTTACCTCACGTAGGACGTCTCCTCACAACTTACAGGTCTCCCCCTTCTCCAACATACCTGTGTGGCAGGTGCATCCGCCCAGTGAAAACAGAGCTTCCTGGTTGTTGAAACGTGGCAGCTTCTGGCTGTCTTTGTTTTCAGGGTCTCGCGGTAGTTGAGACCTTTGACCAATGGGAGCCGCTATTGACTACAGGTCAGATTTGGCCTGGGTATAAACGGAGTCCCTTGGGGGAGCCATTTTGAGCTCGTCCCCTGGAGCTGCACACTGCGGTCAGGACTCTCCCCTTGGGTCAGGACGCTGCCCAAGGAAACTCCTCAAGGTACTTTGGGTCGGGACGCTGCCCTGAGCAGGTCCTCGAGGTTGAGATCACAACCTGATCCGCCAATAGATGGTCCTTGTCTGCCCCTGCTGAGATCGGGAGAGTGAGGGAGGTTCTCCGAGAAAGAAACCTCAGGGCGTGCCTAGAACGTCCCCCTCTCAGCCGGTCCTGCAGCTGGACAGAGAGGGTCCCATCTGGGTCGCCAACTGACTTGTGGAAACAGACTCTACAACTCGAATGGAGTTATACAGCAGGTATGTTTACTCCAGTGCCGGGGTGCAAGGGGATTTCTCCACAAAGCTTGCACAGCAACAGCGCATTTTACCAAAAACTTATAGAGTGTGGATATACATATTCATTGGATTACATAACACAAACATACATATGCATGAGAAAGGCTGGGTTAGTTCGAAAGGCTGTTGTCAACAGTTTATGTTCTCTTTGCACCTGCGCATTGACTCCTGGTGGGCGTGTTCGGGGATCTTTGGGAGGAAGGCTCGCAGTGTTTCTCACCTTGTACTTTTCCCCGGAGCATGCGCAGATTCTCTTGGCCAATTTCTTGAACAACAAAAATGTTTTTCAGCCGGTTTACTCATCCTATCTTATTTAAGGGAACCAATGAAACTTCTACCATCCGTATATGGCTATCTTTACTCATTACCGAGGCCCAACTAGTTAGAGCACACCTGTTCCCCAAGGACAAAAACATGGTATTTTGCTGAACACTGCAGTTCTTGGTAGATTTTCACAGTAAACTGCTTTGTTTTGATGGACACAGTAGTCCTTGGTAAAATTCCACAGAACAGTCTGGGCAAGCAGGATTCTTAGCAATATTCAAAAATACTATAAGTAATACTATAACTTGCTAGAAGTAAGTAAATAAGTTGCTAAGCAGTTTGCTATAAGTAAATAAGTCTCAAAACAAGTAATCATTTCTCTGTATCAGTTCCAACTTTCTCGCAACTTCCACCAGATCAAACCACTTCTCCTTCGCCCATTGTATCTCTGGGGGAGAAGGGGCACAACTATATTTCTGTAATAACATCCTGCCAACTATGCCAATTGTTACGGAGGCTCTCAAATAAACAACCAACCACCAAAGATAAAAAAAAAATTATTAACACAGTTAACTAGCTCTCTGTAAATTACACGTTCGAATGTCTGTGAGAGGAGAACAGAACAACTTTTTAGGGTTTCATGGCAACCCAAAACCCATAACAAAGAACTCTATAGGTTTTAATGGCAACCCAAAACAGAGAACAGAGCACAACTCCATGGAGTTTAACAGCAACCCAAAACGCTCTATCACTCACCTAGAAAGTGAGGGCTCTCAACCTCGAGGACCTGCTCAGGGCAGCGTCCCGACCCAAGGCACCCCGAGGAGTTTCCTTGGGCAGCGTCCTGACCCAAGGGGAGAGTCCTCGACTGCAGCTGCTGCTCCAGGAGACGAGTTCAAAATGGCTCCCTCAGGGGACTCCATTTATACCCAGGCTGAATCTGATCTGTGGTCAATAGCGGCTCCCATTGGCCAAAGGCCCCAATTACCACGAAGGCCTGAGAACAAAGGCAGTCAGGAGCTGCTACACTTCAGCAGCCAAGAAGCTCTGCTTTCATTGGGCGGATGCACCTGCCACAATTTCTTTATAAAGAGATATATTTTCCAACAAAAATTGATAGTTAACATTGAAATTATATAGAAACATGTTAACACTCATCAACTTTAATAATAAAGACTAAAATTACATATAATGTATTAAGAAATTTCTGGTTCCAAACACTGATTTGCCAGTTGTTATTAACCTACCTTATGGCATGAATTACATAAAGATTTGCATTTATCCCAATATGAGAAGTTACATTTAGAGGCACTTTATTTTGTCTCTAGCATACATGTTCAGTTCCAAAATGTTTCATCTTCAGTACCTAAAAATGTTTTACCACAGGGCAAAGGATTCCTTTAGGCTTTTCCTGTTCATAACGATTTTGCAGTAGTGCCAAGCCATAAGCAGTAAAGCATTTGTTCTCTGGGAAGACAATTAGGAAATACTGAGAAATACCCATGACTGCCTTCTCTGCTATCATCTACAATATGTCTAAGCCCATGACTGAGAAATAAAAGTTAATACAGCTTCTTAATATAACCTACAACATAATTTTCATTCTGCACAAGACTAACCCAAGCATTAAAAAAAATGATTTGAGCAGCAGGACTGCCCTCAAGGGTGACACCCAGCACCACTGCCTTCAGGGCTACTATACTCACTTTGGAAAAGTGCTCCAGATTTCCACATAGCACCCTCTTCTTCAGAAACTATTTGGCAAGCCCTACCTAACCAGGCAAACCCTACCTAACCAAGCCAGCCTTACGTTGTATACAAGCTTTGCAGGCCTTCAGCATCAGCAGTTGCCACTTTTGCAGAGTAATCCTTCTTAGGCTACCTGTTTTTGAGCAGATAATTCAAATATTGTAATATTTTTCATAAAAACATTTCAGCTATCCCCAACATTCACTCCATATTCACACAAACATTACTCAAGCTAACTTGATGCAAAAATCACAAATGCTGCCAAGCTGTTTGGTACATACGTGGTCTTGCAAGCCACAGCATGGAGAGCTGACAGCAGGACCTTGGTGACCAACCCCTGCCCAGGGCTGGCACGAGCGAGGCTATATTAACAGTAAAAACTTTTCCAAACAATAGGAAGTAGACAGCTCCTCAGATAGTCCAAACAGCGATGGAGGCATTAAGGGAACACTCTTAGAAGATCAGGCTTTGGCAAATGAGCCAATTGAAGTATGTTGGGTGCATTTTCCAACACACTCTGGATACACAATCAGCAGATCTGATTCAAGACCAGTGGAAGGAGCAGTTGCTGTGGTGTCCCCACTCAGCCTCTTTCGGCAACGGGTCATCTTCAATCAGGTTAAGGCTCAACAGGAGGCTGCCTTTGGAGAAATAGTCTTCAAATTAAGGGTTGAGAGAAGATTTAGAAAGAAATTCAGAATAGCCACAAATCAAGACCAGAGATCTCACCTGGTAGTGCTAAAGTAACTCTACTATAAAATCCTAAATTGAATGAGTCTGTTAATAGAGAAGCATAAACTAGTAACTGCAACATCAATCTGTGAAGAGCTCCTTTGGATGCAGGACACATCATCTCCATACCTTCATTGTACGCAATGTATAAGCAGAGCAGTGACTACAGCCAGGAGAGACATGGATAAATTCTGATTTTTGGAGAAGGCTCTTACATAGGTATGTCATACCTATTACAAAAGCTGCACTGACTCTTCCCATTTGCTTAACATTTAACCATATGTTTATCTTGTAGACCTTTCAAAACTTTTTGAAGGAGTCAATGAACAGAAGTAAGAGCAATCTAGTTGATATGGAGCACATGTCAACAGGGTTTTTAATATAGGTTCCACCAAAACCAGCAGCCCCTTTCCCTTTGCACATTTCTTCCCACTTTCTGTACCCTTCTAAATGAAAGACACAATATTTGTGTAGCCACACAGGAAAATTAATTTCTGTAGCCAAGTTGAGGGGAAGGACAATTTTCGGCTAGCTCAATTCTCTGTGACAGCTCACCATGCGGCCACACAAATGCAAATATAAGCAAAAAACAGAGAGGCAGAAACATGCAGGCAAAAACGGTAGCATGGGGTTTGAGCTTCTTTCAATTTACTGATGTAAGTCTTTCACCCTCAAGCACCCTCAAGACCTGTACATTGCCCCAGCAGACACATGTTAAAACTTGAAGTCCTACAACAACTGTTTAACACAGAAGTAAGACTCATGTATGTGCATGGCAGAAATAAATGGACTTAAACTGATTTTGAATGTTAGCTGCAACATAAAATCATCTCATTTAATGCGAAGGTTTTGTGTGAACTAAGACCAATGGGAAAGTAAAATTTTTCAGTTCAGTTAGACTGAGACTACAGGTCTGTATATTTATCAATTACAGATTCTCATAACGCTGAGCAAAAATCCAAAATATTAGCAGGAATGCTACAAAATTTAGTCTTTTAACAATTATAAGGAATTATTCCAGAGTTAGACTCATTCTGAAATTTTTCATTTAGACAGAAAACATCGTCCTGTTCCTGATCACAATTCTCTTATGAAACCTAGTTTTGAATTTATTACCTCCACTATTCAGCAGAAGAGTCACAAGGTCTCAATTCTGTCATTATTAATATCCACAACAGGAAGACAAGGTTTGGATCTTGGCCAAGGAAAATCTGTCCATTGAATTGCAGCAGTTCCCCCAATAACAGTCTACTTCAAAAATCACAAAATGCTTCAAAATGAGTGGAAAAAAGGGCAATGCTTGGCACAACACAAGAAATACTATCCAGAGACCTATCTAGAAAGGCCAAACATGAAAACATTTGCTTAACATGCTAACTAAAAACAACGTGCAAGAGCTTGTCAGACCAATATGCTTGCCATTTTGCATGAGCAAGCCCCTAATGATACCCCAACAAAGGAAGTTTGTTTACCATTAACTTCTTTGTATATACATTCACATCAGGAATGTTTTTATGTTCACAATAGTAATTTACATATAGGCAAGAGCTTTCATGTCAGCCAGCCAAATCATAGATGAGTTAAAGAGATATCAGAGAATCATCCTCCTCCCTACATCTACTCTGCCTTCCCAGCTTCATGCCATCCCCATTCCTTCTATCTTACAGGACAGAAACACAAGATGGAAAGGACCAGAAGATAATATGGGAAATTTGTGCAATATAAGATTTGCTTCTGTGCCGCCTTCTCCAGTCTCTCATCTATCTAGTCTTTCTCTTATGTACCACAGTGAAAGAGATACAGCTATAAGTTAATAAAGCTAAGCATTATAAAACTCAAATATTTGTTGATGAAAGATTAAATGAATAAAGCTGTATTCCAGCTGGTAACAGAATTTATAATGCAGGATCCCAATGCTGTTCCCAGTAAAATGGTTAGAGAAATCTTCCTTTGGGTGCCAACATCAAAGTCTTTAAGCCCTCTCCTAAGTTTAAATTCTTGGAAGCTGCGCCATCTGAAGATGGTTTGGGTAGCACATGTATGGTGTTACACTTGGCATACATCTCTGTTATTCCAACTGCCATAACTGGTCTAATGAAAAATATTGCCTCTCTCTACAAACCTCCCCTTTGTAGATTATTGTGACTATGACACCACCATGACAACTTTACAGCTATTCTTGTAAGACTCAAAGACCTTCTCTTGTGGAGACCTTCAGGAATGCCACCATTTTACATGGCCATCATCAAAGCATCCTTAGCACAGCAGACACCAGCAAAATGACATTTCTTCCCACTTGCTCCAGCCCTTCCTCCACAGTACAGGAGGGGCAGAATGATCAGGGTGAAGCTTTGCCATTAAGCCTGTCCTAATGTGGCTGTGCGCTCCCAGTCAGCAGCCTAGCATGCACAAAAGCGGCATGTCACTTAGGTCTGAGCCATGTCCCCCCACCTGTGACAGTTACAGCCATCAACCTCCCCCCACCTGTGACAGTTACAGCCATCAACCAGACATTGACTGACATAGCTTGGCAACAGCACAGCTCTGGACTTGGTGCAAATTCAAAATCCAAAGAAAAATCAAATTACTGAGAAGCAAGCAAAAATTCACACTTTCCTATAAGAATAATAATTGAATTTCCATGTAATACAGAAATTTATTTTTCAATAATGGAAATTCCTTCTTTTCACCAGGATGTCTATTCCTAGGTGCCACATTCTTTTCTTGTTAATAGTATTTTTCTTTTCCCAAAGTGAGTTACTCTGGAAAATGCCACTCACTTGAAAGAGAAAAATTGACAAATCCAACTGTCATGAAAATTTATGTTCACTGCTCTATACTACAACTACCACATACTGATAACTTAAACTTCAATCAGAAAAGTTCCAAATTACTCAACAATAGTAACTGGCTTCAGGACAAAGAAATAAAATTTAAATCTGCAACTGTTAAAATAGTTTCTACTAATACACTGCTAAGCACATGGTCTGTTTGGCTTTGCTCTAATTTGGCTGGGAAGTCTTTCGCAGAAAGACAGAAATGTTTTTGATGGTTTCTTCAAAAGGAAAAATAGCCATTTATCAGGTTATGTAAAAATCTCATACTTGTGTTGGAAACTACAGTTTGGCACAACACATTTAATTACCATTGTGGCTCTTCTAGAACATTAAGTAAAAAATAACTGTTATAATCGCATTAAGGGTTTTTCTTTGTTGGTTTAAGACAAAGATTTTAGTCAAAGGCCTCATTAAATCCTAGATCATTCTCTGCAGAGCTTAACTCCTCCATGGGTCTACAAAAGCAAGGAAGTACAGCTATAATCTATAGAAATAAGGGAGATCAAAAGACTTCCAAGCTTTTTTATGCTCAAACATAAAGAGGAACATTTTTTCTCTCAAACAAAAATTGTTCATTAGAAACTATAGCTGTTGAAATGAAATTATTTGTGAAATCAACTCTCAAAATCAAACACTTCAGTCCATATAGGCAATATTGTAAATATGTGCAAATATGTGCTCTTAAGTACACACCCAACAAGGCTCAAGAGAAAACATACTATGAGCCACATCCAGATGGAGTGTGGCTCCAGCAACGTCGTACTACCTCAAAATTACAAAATTCATTACAGCCAAGATTTTCATAGTATGTCCACTTATCCTCCAAAATATGTTTGTCTTGCACTATGCAAATTTAACGTACTCTTTGCATACTGACCACAAATAGAAAAATGCACTATACAACCAAATTAAAAACAATGTTGCATAGGAAAATAAAAATTATAGTTTTATGATCTGAGTCAAGGCTGAAAGTTTCTGTATGAATCTGCAAGACTGTAATTTTGAACTACAGTTGTCCTAATGCACACAAATATTTTCATTACAGATTAATCAGTGTTCATCTGATTTTGAGTTCTGACACCAGTGAAAGTTTTGCTTTTGTAATACACTTACGCTTTGTTTCATTTCCCTTAGAGACCTTGCAAAACCTACCATAGTCATCATATCCTAAAAGCACAGTATTCCTTATATATTCAACAGCCAGAATGACATCCTTCTACTTGCATTAATGACTTAGTTAACAAGGTAGTAAATTATCCACCTCCTTCTGGACAGGTTCTAAGCATTGGCAAGACAGCTACCACTTTCTGCAAGGAACATTCTTGTCTCATAAGTACCAGTATTAAATAAGAGTTCATCTGCAAGCTCCTTATGTAAACTATTCTTTATATTTAAACATTGCAGTTGAGCAAACTGACATCACAGATTAAGGCTATATTCATACCAAATTCATATACTAGATCTGATCTATGTAAATTAAAATGTCTACTGCTGATTGGAAAACCATAAGCTCTGCTGTATCTGCAAGATGTATACTTAGGAAGTTCTGCTGTGTTAAATTAAGGATTTAATTTAAGGATTTAATGCAATTAACAGGTAAGCAAACTCACTGCTCCTCTTGTCCACTTAAGTGACAGACATTGCCTCCCTCATCTCCCAGCCATGTATGATTACATCCCTAACTGTGAAAATGTACACTTTTTAATTCCACTCCCTTCCAAGGCAAAGGCTATTTTAATTTATTTTAAGCTTTGAAGTAATTTCTCCTCTCCCCTAACAAAATTATTGATAAGGCAAATAAAACTTTTTCAGAACTTGAACTAATTTGATCATGACACAATACTTCCACAACTGACTTGTACTGCTCCTATCAGTAGTTCATTCTATGCCCAACATAATAGATATCATATGAATAAACTTCTCCTCTTTTACCTTTTACATGTTAAAAAAACTTACCAGACTTCAGAATTTATTTGAGGAAGTGGTTAAAATACAGATTTTCATTGCAGATGCACTAAGATCCATCATCACTTGTTTTGGGGAAGGAGCAGAAAGCTAAAGGTGAAAAAGAACAGGGAACTAAACAGAAAGCACAGAGACACACTTTCAGCTTCCCCACATCACCTATAATGCATAAATAATAAAATAAACTAATAAAGAAAAAATGCAAAATAACGTAGCAACTTTACAGTCTGCAGCATAGCCTTTGAAGTTCTTCAGTCTTTATAGATGTGACCAATAATTTGAAAAACAAAATTTAACAACAAAAAGGTGTTGAAGTAGAAATGCACGTACCAGCCAGGAGGCAAAGCAACTCCCCTGATGTGCTGAACCAATGGTTAATCTGGTTGTCCAAACACTCCCATCCCCAAAAGGTGTTACAGCAGAATCTGGCAGAAGGATGAAGGGAAATCAGTTAATGTGTAATTTAATAACAAATGCATTTTTGGATTAATTTAATCCATTAGCAGACCTGAAACCCAAGTTTTGACACAGAGCAATAACAAGAAAAAAGAATTTGTTGTGCTTTATCAGTGTTCCTCACCCTGACCTGAAACACAGCTCAGTTTCTCCTGTCCATTCACTTTCCAACCCCTCCAAGGGACCTGCCAGTAATCAGACATCAAGTGCAAACTCATTCATAATGTGGGATCATTGCATCTGAAACCAAACAGACCATCCTTTTTCCTGAACTTTCATCAGAAAACATGCAGCAGAAGAACACATCCTGAGCTATACACTGCAGATATTTTCAAAATTATGAAGAATAACTGCCTTATGGAGATATAAATCACAGATATTACTTTAATATCCCATATTAGTGAAAAAGCCCCACCCTTTCAGTCACATATTAACCCTACATACTCTCTATCTACCATCCAGAAGGATGGCCATCAAAAAGTTTAAGATCTGTTAATACTTTATGAGAAGCACTGTGGCCTACTAGAAGAAGATGCTGAACCTGAAGACTATAATTCCCAGATTTTGGTCCGTTTCTTAGATGGCATGGTCAAGCCTCTTTATCATTTGCAATACGTTAAAAAAAAATGAAGTGGAAATAATGGTGTTTATAATCTTTTTAAAGCATTTTCACATTTATTGCTAAAATAAATGCTATGTAGGAGATGAACACTCTTGTTGGCACTGGATTGTAAGGTAAAGAGGTACTGATTTCTTACTATCCCCTAATTGAAATTTACAGGACTTTAAGAAAAACTCAAGTATAACAGTTTTTGTTGTGTTTTTTTTTTTTTTAATAACTGTTTATTGAAATTTTACAATTATAAATATTATCTTTATCTCAATTTCAATTTCTGTAATTCTCTAGAGCTAACAAGAGTTTGGAAAGCATGAAATGCTTCCTTTTCACCCATATAAATTCCTTTTTCCTAGACCTAGTCCTTGCAAGATATCAAGTTTTAAAACTTTTACAATACATCAGCCTGACTCTTGGTTTCCTTTAAATTCTACAGGGGAAATTGCTTGTTAAAGAAGAAAAATCATTTTTGAGCCAATAGGTTTTCTCTTTTTGTTTGTATTAGGATATTTGAAGCTGCTCAGGTTTTGAAATATCAAGATAAATGTCAGGGAGATAAATCACCAACACACCTCATGGAACTTGCTGCAGCACTCTCAGTAAACAAGCTGGAACATATGGTTACAATTATGATTTGTATGACCATAGAAATCAGAAGCTCTAGTCACAAACCACAGCCTTGCTATGCTATGTATTGTACATATTCAATGATGGTCCCTACCCTAAACAGCTTACAATCTACGTATAGGGCAAGAGACAAGATGGATTAGCACAGAGAGGGGCTGACAAGAGAGAAGAGGCAATATTAGTCAGCACAGTAGCAGAGCTCCCAGCACACCATCAGCCTAGACAGTGTCAGTTTGACATCACAGAAAAGAGGCTTTACAGAAAACTTAAACACATGTAAGCCTTGAGAATGTTTAGTATGAAATATTTTGTTACTGCTGTAAGGGTGCAGTGGTGGCAGTCAAGGGTGCCCAGGAACATCTACCTCTCTGAAGGAAAAGAAAAAAAACCCTACCATTTGCTCCCTGCAAATGTGTAAGTCTCACCAGAGTCAATGGAAGACTTTCAAGAACTATCAAGCCCAGGACCTTACAATATAAATTGCTCTTCTGGGAAAGGATGCTTTGCTATCATTGCCATCAGTGTCCATGGGAAGAATGGGGGTCCCAGAGCAAAAGTTTATGCTACCTGTCCAGCTAGTTCTAAAGTACTCGTGGTTTACTATCAAAAACACATTGGTGAAGCTTACAAGATAAATCAAGAATTTCTGAAATAATTATACTATGACTCTTCTGGTTTAAGATCCTTGTGATTGAAAGCCCCAAGAGTTTGGTGGACCTGGGGCCAAAGCATGCTACCAGAAGTGCTACTGCTGTGTAACTGTTCTGTACTCTCACATCATTCAAAACCACAAAGATAAATTAGATTTCAAGAAAAACAAAAAACACAACATAGTGTATGTCAAAGGAAGCATGTAAGAGCTTGATAGTGAATATGTCTGGCCTGCAGAGATTTATGCCAGAGGCAATGTTTTTCTGTGCTACTGTGATTAAGACAGAAGATTAATTTTATCTTGTGAAAAAAAGGCAATGAAGACTCTCAAAGGGGACATTTAGACACCGCTCTGACAGTAGTTCAACCAAACTTCAAGCCAGCTCCTATGGTCCTCACAGCACCAAAGCACAGGTTTCGGTCAGGATGAAGCTGCTCTAGAACCCAGCTTGCTGGGCAGTTTTTGCAGACTGAGCCTGCCACAGCTACACTACTATTAATACTCAACTACTTAGTCTCAAAGAACATGTGCTTGAACTGCAGCCACACGTTTTGCTCCAGTTCAGACACATCTTTAGAGAAACTAAAAAAGGTTAAAGATCTGGACGCTATCTAAATCCTCACATTCAGGCAGGTCAAAATGCCATGATTACAGTCACAAGAGGATGACACTGTTACGGACTGTAAGCAAGAGAGAAGATGAAGAGACAGAGCCGGGAAAAAAGTCTCAGATCTACATTTTCATTATGGTGAGCATGAACAGGCAATTAAACATTGATTAAGCACCAGGGAGATAGACAAGGTTGCAGTTATGTAGCAGATCATACACCAGATCTGTGACACATCGTGAAAAGGCTCTGGAAGATAGAAACAACCAGCCTGAAATATTTGTTAGTAGAAAAAAAGCTCGGTAGAATCGTAAGAAATAACAGATGCATCATTAGTACCTTTTTGTGTCGCTCTACTTTGACATGTTTTAATCTAGATACTACAAATCAGACTACATAAAAATGAAGAGAAAGATATTAACATAAAATGCTAAATATGAATAAATAGTTTTCTTGTAAAGTTAAAGATAACCATGCAAGTGCTCCTACTAACCAGAATGTAGCACCAAAAAAAACTAGCAATAAGCTACAGTATATATGCCACAGATGTACAACACAGGTTATCAGATGCCTTCAAGTACACTAATGCTGAATGACATAATGCAGAATGACATATATACTTACATGATAGAAAGTCATTAATGGTCAGGAATGTTTGTCTAGTTCCAACCAAAGAGTACAGACATGAGAAAATGAGTTGTTATCAACCACTATACACTGAATTCTGCAATTTATATTAATGCTACAACAGTACATTTGTGGGCCAGATTACTTATGATGATTGCTTAGGTGATTAATGAAGATGAATCCAGATACTGCCTTTTTGTTAGTTTCTTACAGGTACAACATTGTACCCATTACATCTATGATCATCTAAACAGCACAAAGTCAATTAGATCTTACTGTTGCAGTAACTCCTAAGTACTGCAAGATGCATTAAAGTGTTGGGTTTTTAATAGCAAAGTATCAACTGGATCAACTATTTCAAATGAAACAATTTAAATTGACTTATTTTTCAATAGTCTTGAGTAGCACTAACATTTTCCTGTCTTAGCATATCATCTGTCTGGCAGTTCCTCACCGTAACATGAATTTTATTTTGCAAGAAATAAAATTACTAATTAAAAATTTTTGCTTGCCCACAAAAAGTTCTCTCAACTTGGTTAACTGTGTACCATGAATTGGCAAATGCTAATAATACTACAAAAGAAGAGGAGGGGATTTAAAACCAACAAAAAAAAAATTTTTGGAAGGTAAGTTGGTTCAATGTACCTTGTGAACCAAGAAAAATGAATTTCTAATATATAAGGTCTAATCTCTACTGCCACGCATATTAATGTCATTTATGCCTTCACAACACACCAACAACATAGCACCAGATCTAGCAGCACTTTATAACTATTTTGCACAGCTACAAAAAGACTGCAAAGACAAAGCAAAGTTGACTCAGTATAGAAGAATGTCCTTTATGAAGTTACAAAACTAAAATATCATTATTTCCCCCCTCATTCCAAACCCACAATTGTTTATTTAACTACTGGAGGATAACATAATTGGCAATACAATTCTAATAAAGGTATTTTATGTACAGGATGGAGAAAGGTACTTGCACACAGATAACTTGCACGCAGTCAGAGGTCAAACCAAGGAGAAGTAATTGGTGTGAGGATATTGGTTACGAAGACTCATGAGAGGGAAAAAAACAGGCTACGAAGAATGAGAAGCAGGAGAAGGTTAACTTTGGGAAAGGGTAAACTTCTGCTCATATTGTGTATAATTATTACTCCTGCTGAATCACAAGGAAGGAAAGGGGGGGTGGATTTAAAATACAGTGCTTATAAGAGTTTGTTGATCTACTGCTGCTGTGCAAGCGACTACAAAATATGCATAACGTAATACATGGTAACGTAGATGACTGCGGTATCAAGTTAATTTAAATTATTTAACAAGTACAATAATTATATTTTAAGCCTCGAAATTTCATATGAAAAATAAATGCTTTTTAAAACCAGGCTCCCATCTCCTTTCATCCTAAATAGATTATATTTAGACTACTTCAGTAAACTTATTTTAAGCATTATGTAGTATTTAAAAGACACTGAGCAACGTAAAAGTGAATTTTCAATTCTTCCATTCTTCTTTCAATTCTTATCCTGTAAAGATTACAAAATACACAAAAATAACACAATACAGAAATCATGTCTCAGTTTTCCACATTCATTTCTCAAAACTTGCTTCTGTTCCATAACAGACTATCAATTTGTGTTGCTGACTTCTAATCTGTATTGCACTCTACCCGTGTACCTGATTCTATATAAAACAAAGGATTGCAAAGGGCTTACTTAGAGATATTATGGATGGGCAAATACACCATTTACCAATTCTATTGTGTCCAAGTTCCATCTATAGTCCAACATCGTATACGGGCAAATAATCAGACACAAAAAATATTAAACAACTGTTTGGGCACAAACTGAAAAAATATTTCTATTTTCTAACAGGAGGTCATACCTATTTTTTCCCCTTTCCCAGGCAGATCATTAGAAAGCTCTTTATAAAGGCTCTTTTACTTAAAGCTTTAAATGAAGATACTTAATTCACTGGGAGAAGAGAGGGTACTTCAGGTACTCGCGAAAGCAGCAAGAAAATAAGCATAGGAGTATGCCAAGGGAGTTGTTAAGAGAATGGTTCAAGAGGAGTGAAGGGAGTGGAAGTGTAGGAATAGACAAGAACAGACGTAGGCTGAAACCTTAAAGAGTTTGTATTAAGAAATGCAAACTTGATATACAAGAAGTGAAAAGTCATAGGGAGATATGATATCAGAGGAGCCATAGAGGAAGGCAGGAGTGGTAGCAATTTGGATGGACTTTACAAATCAATGAAGTAACCAGAAGAGGAAAAAAAGCTATTTTGCCTGTGGCAGCATTAAGACAGAAAGACACTCCAGCGTGACGAGAGAGATCAGAACCAATAATAAAACCATCAGGTAAGTAGAAGTATTAAAATACGCAGTGAGAACTGCTCTCCAGTCACAAGCAAAAGTACAAACCACGTATTGAAAACTGCTTCGGAAAAACATTTTAAGAGCAATTTTCTCTAGCAATTGAAAAGAAGGAAGAGAATGTACCTGTTGGGATTCTCAAATAAAAAGGTTGTAGAGAACAATTTAATTAATTTCTCTGTTTAAATAAACTGCAAACCAAGCAACTGTTTTCTGACACATTTACATTACGGGCACAACCTAAACACGCCAGTGGTCTACCCTTGAGCGTGTAAACTGGAAACCAGAAAGGAGATGCATTTTCCAGCAGCACACTGAGCTGTGTGCAACCTCATCTTACACAGCAGCAGCAATGTGTTTAGGCTATGCTGCACCAAGTTACAGAGACGTGCTCTTTTACTGCTTCCATGAGGAGATCCACATGCACTGTCACAGACTGGAAAATATTTTCTGGCAGACCACTTGCATCCTGAACTTTAATATCCCCTAGGGATGCTGCCAGTGAATGAATTTCACAAAAGAGCAAAATAAATAGTATCAGTTTTAACAGCAACTGACTCGCAAAGTGTTATTTAGTTTAATCGGGGGAAAAAGAAAATAACATATACCTTTACTGTTAGCAATATATTATATTTTATTCTTATCATATGAAAAAGAAAAACCTTTAGGAAGAATTTTTATATGTAATACACCAATAAAACACATCTGGTGTGGGGAACAGAGCAACCACCAACCAAAACACAGTATATAGTATAACAAATGTGAGAACCCTTTTTCTTAACAAAAAATGGCACCAAGTCTTTCATATCCTTCAGGTGATATCTCTCTATAGCAAACAGTCCACCCACGAAGGGTTAGAACCTAGTCATACTATTCAGGAAAAAACATTAGCCAACTGTAGGAGTCTGGGCCGCGCTGGAGGGAAGTTAGTGCAGACAGAAGAATGCAAGGACGAAGACAAGGCCAGCAAAATAAGGCTGGCAAAAACACACAAGATAGCAGATAAGTGAGAAACACCTGTGGTCAGCAAAAGCACACAAGTCTGAGCAAAACAGGGTATGAGATAAGGGAGTTTTGGCAAGTTTTGGGCTTTATGTGCTAATTGCAATTAACCAATGCAAATGCTTGTAGAGGCGCGTGAACAGCGCGTGTAGATGACCCGTAGCCTATTAGAAGATAGATGAGTGCGTGTACGGAACTTAGTAGAATATAAATGTAACCAGGATTGGGAAATAAACAGAGGACGTTCTGATCATCATATTGGTGTTGTGTCATTCCTGTTCCCGCACGGAGAAGTAAGGACCCCGGCGAATGGTGACCCCGGCAAATGGTGACCCCGATGTGCCAACGTGCCAACGTGACCTGCTATCAACGTGAGTGATCTGCTACCAATGTGATCAGGTGAACTGTCCGTTTGGAGCCAATGTGATTTACTATCGACGTGATTTACGACGTGATAGAATCGTTGCTGATTCTGACAGAATTGTCTGAACAGAAGCCAGAGGAAGGCGGGGGCTGTCGGCCGGCGTTATCGGAGGTAAGCCGGGCTGCCCGAGAGAGGCAGGAGCGGATCCGCGCTAAGCCGGGAAAGTAGGGGCTTAGATACCGACAGCATGGGGCTCGCTGCATCAGCGACAGAAAAGGCTGCAGTTCGAAGTTTGATGCAGCTCGCAGAGGAGACAGAGGTGGATCTCAAGGAAGGGGATTTAGCCACGCTGCTTCTCTGGTGTAGACGTAGGACATTAATCACTAATACTGATCAGTTGTATGATGAAGAAGTTTGGAAATCTATTGGGACTGATTTGTGGGAATCGATTCAAGCAGGGAAAAAGGAAGCGAGAAAATTAGCACCTACTTATCGAAAGGTGCGAGTGATATTGGAGCAATGAAAGGTCGGGCTTGTGTTGCTGCTGCCGCTGCTCGCGCGATTGCTGCCGCTGAGTGGAAGGAGAGTGACAAGGAGAAGAAAGAGAAGGAGGAAAAGAACTTGTTATTTGATGGTGTGCCTGCGTCCTCTAAAGTTGTGTGTCCCGTGTCAGAAAGGGAATTTTGGGCAGGTCCTAGGATTGAGATCGAACCCTGGGTGCCGCCAACAATGCCCTCTGCCCCACCTTTGCCTGGTTCACCTCCTCCTGGTACTTTGTCAAATTCCATAGACCCAGTTAAAGTGCCGCTCCCTATGGATGTGGATGATGAGTCGTCTCGAGCAGTCTATCCTAAACCTCATTCTGAACAGCTTGTTAGTCTGTTAAAAGAACAAGAGAAAGCAATGTCTGACCTTTTGGATGAAATGCAACGGCTAGATCGTGGGTCAGCCAAACAGGCTATTCGTGAGGCGTATAAAAAGGCTCATCAAGCCATAAGGGATGGTTTGAAAGCAGTCGAAGAGAGCGTCTGTGCGCCAGAAGCTAAGGGTGCGCCCAGTGGGCAAAATAATTCTGAGAGACCCCCACAAGAGACTCAGATTACTGAGGAGGAATTGAGAGAGAAGGAAAAAAGAGCCAGAGCTTGGGTAATGCAGCTGTTAGAGGACGGAGAGATGACTCCAGAAGAGGCGGATAGTTATCTGAGAGGTAAATTTGGAAATGGGCTTACATCAAAGGAACGGAGAGCATACGCAAAATATAGAGTTAGAGAAGGGAGGAGGGGAAGTTAGTTCAACGACTCCATTAAAACGGGTTGCTGGATGGCTGCAGGGCAAAGACGAAAGAAAAGGACATGAAGACAATGCCGCTTCTTCGGCATCCGGTCCTTCCGCGCCTGATCCGCCCCCCCCACAGGACCCTAATTATACTGTCGGGCAGAGATGGAAGGGGGCGATTGAACATGCAGTTATAGAAGGGCAGATGCTGCCACCTAGTGTCATGGCAATGCCAGTTGTCGTGCAAGGGAACCAGCGGGTGTGGCATCCATTTGACTGGAAGACTGTGACTCAGTTACAAAGAACAGTCATGGACTTTGGGTATGATAACAAACAAGTTATGACCGTGATACAATCCTTCTTTCGCAATCAAGATTTAGTGCCAACTGATATCAGAGCACTTTTGGAGATTATTCTTCCCCCTACTGCTTTTATG